>NC_140799.1:4002452-5331827 GCF_037176805.1 Vigna unguiculata
GAGAACGGATGAAGGTCAAAAATTTATTTTGGAAAGTTTTAAAATTTTTGGCAGTGTTGAAAATATTGTTGGAGGTGCGGAAAAAAATCGTATAATATTTCTCATCTCCTTAAATAAAAGGGGATTCTTTTTAAAGTGGGCTTTTACTTTCCACACTCTCGTAGTTTCTAACTGGAACTCGATAATTCTTAACATGATATTGTCTTTCATAAAATTGGCTTCCAAATTATCCATTCTAGAAATCTTTCACCATTTTCTTAATGTTTTTCCTTTTATATTTTTGTTGACTCCTTATTCCTAAGCTGACTCAGTTCACACAAAAGCTTCTGCATTCTCGTAAATTTTCAAATCTTTGATTAATTTTTTTAGAAAACTATCACATAAACTTTTAAAGAATTCTTAAAAAACTCTCAATCTACTCATCAAGAATTTACATTTAAAGCAAAAAAAGTAATAAATAGAGTAATAATATAACCAAAAAAAACTTTAAAAGATTAGAAGAGTAAATATAATAATGATCTGTTTAAAATTACCACAAAAAATTTGTAAAACAATGGAAATATAATGAAGAACTAAAAAATAAGTAATAAAAGTAATTCAAGACTACTTAAAAGATTAAAACTAATTTGAACATTTAATAAAAATAACTCAATTAAAAAAAAAATCATGTCTTCAAGAAAATATAGAGCCACGAGCTGTAAATGTTTTTCTATCTACATATCACATTTGAGATGGATAAAAACTAATTTAGTATTCACTGCTCTAATGCAATTTGCTTAATCTATGTTTAATTTCCCAATCTTAAAAGCCATTAAAAACATAAATATTACATTTAACTCTTAACCGTATAATAACAAAATTTAATATTAAACAAACAAGATCTTCTAACATTCAGTTCACAAATTGTCTCACAAATTAACAAAATTAAGAATTAAAAAATAATTATGAACATATAAATAAAATAAAATCTAATATGTAAAAAGGAAAATGAAACAAGCAAGAGTTAAAAAAAAACTCACAAATATCTAAAAAGAATAATTAATAATTCATGTATATCCATGCTAATTATTAGTTAGTTCATTAAAATTTCTGATAGACATGAATTTTAATTTTGGGTGTTCAAATTTAAAGATTAAAAATATATTTAATTCAACAAAAAATAAGAAAAACTCTGAATAATTTTTATTGTTGCACATGGGTTTGGCTTAATTCATAATTCTTTTTATTCATAATACGAAGTTCTAATGAAGGAAATATTTATAAATAAAATTAATTGTTGTTAGTAAAATAAAATAATACTATTGCTTTATTGAATTAATTAGTCAAAATCAATTTAATTTTTTTTAATAATTGAGTTATGAAGAATATAATACATTAGCACACATTTCCAAAATTTATTAAAAACTGATACACTTATATAAAGAGCCTCGTTCCATTTTGTAATTTTTAATGGATATAAAAAGCAGTGTGAATTTATAAATATTTTTTTAATACAATTGATAGACAATTACATTCCTTAACTATGCTCTGAAAAACTTATTTAATAATAAATCAATGTGCATATAATACCATTGGTTAAAAATATAACTCCTTAAATGGATTTTAGTATTTTAAAGAATTACATTTCTGTTAATTAAAAAATTAACAGTAAACTGTTTTTTTATTAATAATCTCGTATAGTATTTTTATTACAATTTTCAGATAATGTTTTTATTTATTATTTTTTAATTATTGTTCCAACACCAACTATAGCTGTCAATGTTCAAATAATAATGTGAAGATCTAATATATTGAGTTTAAAGATAATAATGTAATATACCTATTATAGTGTTCAAATAATAGAAGTCTAAAGAAATGAATAAAGTATTTAGATTCTCTATGATTTCCAAAGAAAGTGTTCGGTTTGTGCAGTTGTAAATCCAACTGTTATAATCAATAAAAGTTAACTTTAAACATTTATTCAATATGAAACGAATAATTTTTTAGGTGAGATTGTAGTTTTCATCTTATAATATTTATTTCTAACTTTCGCTATAATTAAAAAAGAAAATAAGATATCAATTTAGAATTATGTTTTTATTAGTTATTTTATGTTTAGTAAAACAAGTTAAACAATAACTTATGAATAAATTATAAGTTATTTTCGTTACTTTTCTTACGGTAAGACCCACTTTTCTTTTTGTGTCTTTTTTCTTTAAAGGGCTGTCCCATCTTGTGGGCCTAAGGGCAGGTCCAAAGAGAGGATCAGACCTGATATGTCCCAATCCTAATCCTGTACTTTTCTCGTAAAATAGAACCCTTGTGCCTCCTTGAGCAGCCGTACTCTCTGTTAGGGTTTGCCTCCTCGCCGCTTCCACGTTCGCTCAAGCTGTTCTTATCCCACGTAAGTATTTCCGATCCATACTCTTTCCTTCTGTTGGGTTTTCGTATTCTCAGTTGGGGGTTCACCGTGATAACCCTTTTTGCAACTATTCCACCGTTCATTTCAGCTTCTAGGATCTGCTCTCTAAACTGTGGTGCTCGTAGTCTAAGAGTCGAGGTCTTTCCGCTAGCTCTTTCCAAGTAAGGGAAGCTAGACCTTATTGTATTTTTCGTGGGATCTGCCTATTTTACGAGCTTTTGAGGATTTAATGGTCTGTGTGAGAATACGAGTGTTTGAGAATGCATGTTTGAACTGTTTGGATGTGTGTGGCTGACTGTTGCACGAGAAAACAGTGGCGGGTGCTGGTTTTCTCGCCCAAGCGAGCTAGTCTCGCCTAGGCAAGATTATCAGAGGCTCGCCCAGGACCTTCTCACTCGAATTGTTGCCTAGGCGACTTGTGTTCTTTTTGAGCGAGGAGTGCTCTCGCTTAGGCGAGAAGGAACTCACCTGAGCGAGACCTCGCAGAGTCACTTGGCCCCTTGTCGCGCCCTCGTCTAGGCGAGATGGGATCCGCCTGAGCGAGAGGGTCCCTCTCGCCTGAGCGAGCTCTGCTAGCTTGGGCGAGGCAGCGGGCAGGTTTTGTTGTTGTTGTTGTTGAGTGGTCCGCTGATGTGTGGTTTGTTATCTACTCCTAAATGTTTTACAAGAGGGGTTGTGTGATGATGGCATGATTAATATCTTACATTTGAAATGGAAATGGCATGTTAGTTGATTGGGTATGAATTGAAAAGCATGGGTTGTATGAACTGTTGATTTTGCATGATATTATTGTTATGAGAAATTCTTGGTTGGTGGGTGGAACATGTTTAAAGTATGGGTAGGGCATAATTTCATGACTCTTGTAATGAGAGATATTGGTGGCGCCTCATCGGTTTGACGTAATCCCATGGATCCTCTTAAGGGGAGTCCCTGGTGGTGCCTTGACAAAAGGACGTAATTCCACGGGGGGTCGTGGTGGTGCCTCAGGGCTAGGCCGTAATTCCACGAAGGCCGCGTGGTGGTGCCTCCTGTAAGGGTATAATTCCGTGAAGACCTCGCAGTGACGCCTCATTGCTAGGACCTAATTCCACTGCCACGTGGTGGTGCCTCAGTTAAGTATCCGAATAGTTTAATCTTAGGGTTTTATATGGATGGGTATTTCACATTGGGATGACTGCTATGTATGATTGAATATGAATGGTGTGTTGTGTGCCTGTATGATGACTTTTCGCTAGCTTACCCTTTTGCTTACTTGTGTGTTATGCGTGGTCTCTTCCTTTGCAATGATCATCAACCTTGTTGATGTGAGCAGATGTGAGAATCCCTGACAGTGGAGATGGTAATAGGAATGCTGCAGCTTGATGGATTGAACGGGTGTTGGGCCCCACATTACTGGAGGATTATATTATTTATGTTTTCTTGTCCGATCAAGACCTAGTAATTTTAATTTTGTTCTTTTCAGTATTTTGTTCTGGTTGGGTCATGTGGGGCCCTTTCCTTGTAATCCGGGTATAATGGACGTATTGTATACCTTTGTATCCAAAACTCTGTACTCTCTGAATATTCATGTATGTGATGAATGTTTTATTGATTGAGGTTGTTCAGTTTTTGGCACGTTACACTTACTCGAAGGTAATTTATAATTTATAAATTAAAGACAACGTTAAAAAAAGGAGCTGAGGGAAGTATATATTAAATACATTTTTTATCCTTTTATCCTTCTAAGTTATATATATATATATATATATATATATATACTTTTACATTTTTTTATTTGATAAATATTAATAATAAAATGAAGAAAATAAAAAATCACATCTCAAACTCATTTAATGACTCAAATATTATACTACTCTTATCATTATATAATCACCTAAAGCTTACACGTGTAAAATAATTTAGGAATACATGAACCAAATCAAATATATGAAAAAAGTTCACAATTCTCAACTAAAATCAAATCTACCAATAGCATGGAAATGACATAATTTACTATAGGTGCACACTATTTAACTTAATTATCAATTGCCAAAATTAACTTATAATTGTTTTCATACAATTTAAATTAAATTAATGTAAATCAACAAAGATATAAAGATTAATTGATTTATCATATTGACTCTCAATTACAAATACAATTTGCATCATTAAGATCTCAAGTCTTAGCAATTCAAAAATATTATAGAATCTCGTAATCTTAATTCATTAATCAAAAACTCAAAACCCTAACAATCATTATTTACACAATGGATCAATGTAAAATCAAAACAAGCACCACTTTTAAAATCAATTAACGTATGATTACTTATTTTAGATGCTCATAACTCCTTGAAAGCATTATATATGGCACTATAAAAAAATTATTAAATAACAATTAATTTATATAAAAAAATAGTTAATTATTATATTGATTAAGTTAGATAAGTTTTTAACAAATTTAAAATTATTGATATTTAAAATAATTTTTATAATAAAGTTTTATAATTGGTTTGTGAATCATAAACTAAATTGACCTACAACATTAACTAATAAAATTTTAATTATTTAATAAAAAATAATAACTAATAATTAAAATATTAATAATTAATGTTAGAAACTAATTTAAATTTTGATTCTCAGGCGAATTATAATCTTTTATTAATAATAGAAATTATTTCATATTTCAATAATATTTAATTTATAAATTAATGTCTAATCTAGTTAGTACAATGACGAATTATTTTTTGTCTCTAAATTATTATTTAATAATTTTATTGTTGTGTAAGTTGTTTTGTCCTTCCTCCTAGAATTATAGAAGAAAAAAACTTAATCCCTATTGAATAAACTAAGGTAAGACTTTTGAAGACAAATCTCACTGCATTCCTACCTTCTTCTCTCTTTCTCTAACATTTTATTTTGTATAAAAGTATTTTTATTTTATTTTCTAATTCTAATGAAATAATTTAACTAAGCCAAATAAATATTTTTATATTTTTTAAGGAAATGACATTAAACTTTATGACAATTACAAATTATTAGATTATATTTGAACGATTGGTATTAAAGAAATGTATGAAAGTAGCCCTATTTAATATAGTCTTAATTATTTATTGTAAGTCGAATTTACAATTCATATTTTTCACAATAAAATGTTAACATTTCTGTGTGTGTGTGTGAAAATGAGAGAAAGAAGTTAGTATCTCATGAGAAATTTAATTATATGGTCATGCTTTCATTTATATGGCCTATGAGTATATGAGTTTTTACTCTCCCACTTTCATCTCTCACATTGTATGGTTGAAATCTGTTTATCACACTTTCATCCATAGACTAGAGACTAATATACAATCAATTTCATACATTACTTTTTATACACAATGAAATAGTAGAACCCTAATTAAAAAAATGTGTTAGACGAATCACATAGAGATGGAGTACCATGTTTTTGTGCTCAATTATTATATGACTAAATGCGCCAAGGAACCTTGTCTCTGTGTGTCTCATCCCAATTATACCAACAACTGTCCATTAATTTCCCTTCATCATGCAACCAAAGTCACAACATTGATCATTACTCTTGAACTAAAAAACCAAAAGAAATAAAGTGAGTTTTCTTTTTATCATACAATTAAAATAGGGTAAAGGAGGTAGAAGATTCCATATATATATATATATATATATATATATATATATATATATATAATTAAAATAGGGTAAAGAAGAGATGAGACCAAATTATAATATACAAGTGAGTGCAAACTTTATCTTACAAGTTGTTTTTTTTAAGATTGAGTTAGACTTAAAGTTTATATTTGAACAATGTATTAGAGTCATGTAAGGAGTATATCTATCCTAATGAAATTTCTTGATTGTTTGATTCATATTGTTCCTCTCGGTATCATACTATTAACAAATATTAATCTCACATACGAAATATGTATCTTTTAGCACGAAAGAGATTTGTTAGTGTTTCTACTTATATCGTTTACAAATTAAGATATAAGACAATTTAAATACTCATTATTCTTTCTATCCTTTAAGACGTCTTTTAAGAATAAAATCGTGACAAAACACAAATAATACCTCGGATGAGAGGTGATTAACCCTAACAATACCATTAGGCGAACTTGGGATCGGAATAGTTAGTGATTTGTACATTATCTAAAGTTAAATTATACTATATATATGTGGATGTAAATTTTACCATATTAGTCAGAAACCGATTTTTTTTTTTTTAAGATTGAGTTAAATAATGTTTCCGTAAAAAAAGTATAAAATATTGAGAGAAGAAAATACACATGATATCCATCCACCAACATGCAGAATACTTCATTTTCTGTCATGGTTTTCTCTGATGACAGTGAATTAGAGACAAATTCTTAAAGCTATACTGTAGAAGTGCAATAATTTTTGATATATAGTGTGAAAACGGAATAGAAAACCTTTTGGTTAGAAGATTTGGAACAGTGCTTTAACCCATGATATTGACAGAGTAGTGTGTTGTGTTGAGATAGTGCAGGAGTGGGGGCATGGTAAAGATAGTATAGTGCAGTGGTGGGGATGACTGCAACACCGCCACACTGAGCCAATAGACATTGGCGTGCACAGTGCAGTGCACACCACCAAATCAAAAGATGTGTGGATGAATGAATCAATATATGTTTGTGATTGATTCTACCACATGCCTCCAAATCCAACTCACATGCCTCACTCTTCCATACACTTTTCTACCCCACCACACCTTTTTCTCTCACGCCAAATTATTTATTAATTAATTCCAAACCAATTACTTAATCATCCTCAAAATGGTTTCTCACAACACCTAGCCATTGTACCTATAATGGGTGCTGCTACTGCTTTTGTTGCCCAGTTTCCAACACAGTTTTTCATAAGGACAAGTGTTACATTGCTAGGGTTTCGAATCAATCTCCCACTTCCCTCTTTGCAAACCAACCCCATCCACACAATGTGCTTTCTATATGTCAATCACAATTTACAATATTATTTATGTAAAATAGATGAAAAATACTTTGTTTGGACTAATTGATGAAAACTGAGTTAAAAGTAAAATATATTTGTTTATTATTTTTTATTTTTTATTTATTATAATAAGGATAAACATAAATATTAATAGAATATATATTTACTATGTGCTTTAGGAAAAAATATCTCAGAAATAAATTCATTGGAAAATGATATTTTTATCTGTTTATGCTATTGTGGTTTGCGTAAAGTAGAAATGGGGGAATGTATCTCATCATCTTTTGAAAGAAAAAGTATTTGATATATATTGCTACCTTTTTTTCGTATCATTATTTTTACTCCATTTGTTCATTTCTTTTCCTTAAGTTACATTGTTGTGTTCCAACTATGATTTGTTTTTCTCCTTAATCTCTTTCTCTTTTAGGAAAATATAAGTATTGGATTGCTATGATTTTTGGATCTAAAAGGATAAACGTGCTACTCCAAAAAGATTGAGATCTTTTCTTTTCTACCCCTTACCAAAAAAGTAATATTGAGATCGAGGAGTTGCCCGTGGTAGAAGAAGATGCTCATCGTAATCGGTGTAGATGATGCAAGTGGCCATTGTTTTTTATATATTATCCACAAATAAAATAAAAAAATAAAAAAAATAAATTATATTTGTTTGATTTGTGTCACTTCATGTCTCTTCAAACACTTGGAATCAACAACCACGTAACCATGTCCTTCTCATGTGTCCACCAAAAAAGGGCAAGTCCAAAACCTTATTTTCATAGGGCACTTCCCTATTGGGGAAAGTTTTTTATTTATCATGCCCTTTGTGGAATCCCACCTCGTATCATCATTCCAAATGGTACTATATCTAGCTACAGTTTCTAGTATAAGATATGGTCATTATTAGGTTCACATACCCCAAATATGACCTCAAAATTTGTTCACCGATCATGCATGCTGCTCAAGGCGTGAAACTGAAACACCCCTATCATCTTAGGGCACTATTACCTTAACTAATTAATCCATTTTACCAACAATCATTGGCTAAACTTCCTCAAATCACGAGGTCATAGATTGTATATGTTGATTCAACACCTGAACAATATATAGATAGCTAGCATAAGAAGAAAAAAAATAGTTAAAGAATTCCACACATTTTAAGATAAATATATATTATATATATTCACTATAGTTGATTTTTTTTTTCATTTTGAATTTATGTTACGTATACCTTTTTTCAGAGAAAGCTACAATCTTGTTAGATACATCTCGTGAAGATTTTGGAAATCAAGCAAGAGAACCAAAACCTCACAATTGTTTCAAACATGTCATCTCAATCTTTCTTGACATCTCACACCAGCAAACATTAGCAAAAGGAGATTGGTTTGTGATAACTTGATTAACTATGATTAAAAGACATAACGTTTCACTATGTCTGGAACATCCTTAATTATCTTGAAAACGAGGATAAGAGAAAGAAAGTCCGAGTGAAGATGGAAGAGAAAAGGGTTTAATTTTGATGCAGGCATGTGTAAAAGTGACATAAACAAAAATGTTACAACTGGGGCAATGTGTTAAAGGCATATAAGAGTAGCAGAAACACAGATGATGCACTTAGTGAACAGCGATAGGTTCGAAAATTGACGTCAATGATTTACTTTGCATCAATAATTAATGTGTTAACAAATGTAAAGCATAAAGCAAATATACTTTAAACTGCTTTAGCGCCGCATTAGATTTTTGCGTTTGTGAGTGTATTCAGACGTCGAACACTTATTGGCTGGTTTAGCTCGTGAACAGCAATTCCACTTTTTTTTTTTTTTAATTTTCTCCCTTAATTCCTTCTTTAATTAAAGGAAAAAAAGGAACCTGCCATTATACTTCCATGTGTTCATCTGCACAATATTATTCGTAATTAAAACCATGAATATTCCTACAAGATGGACAACAATAATGCTGCACTTGAATAGTTTTTGACATGATAATTCAGAGCAAGAACCTTTCTCATTGACTTTCTGTCGTTCATAAGAAAAGAATCGTTAGATATAACTCATCGTTTTTTGAATATATGCTTAATCATACACTCACATTAATTGCTGTAAATACTATATATATATATATATATATGTCTGTATCTATATGTATATATATGTATATGTATATATGTATGTGTGATTGTATGATGTATATGTTTCTAGCAGCTTTTGTGACGTGTAGAATTCATGATTTAACTTTCAAAGATGGAGCAGTTAATCCTAGCTAACAATCTCATCAATGGGAAACACTCACAAGCACTTTTTCAAGGACTAATCCTGCAGTAACTAGCTAATTGTTATTTAAGAACTAAACAAGAAAATAAAGGTGTAATTAAAGGATTAATAATGATATCAGATGGTGAAGAAAAAGACAAATGATGGAGTAATTAATATTCGTTTGTTACAAAACCAATTCTTGAAGAGACCTGAGAAACATGATTAGAGGTAAATAGATTTAGAATGTGAAGATGCCTTTAAGCTAGGGCTTATAAGATAGTAGGTAGCAGCAAGGAATAAAATGAACTTGTGGTTGGGGTTGTTGCATATGGATGTAGAGATCATAAAGTTAGTTCCTTTTTTTCTCTTCTTTTCTAATTTCTTTTTCCATACATAAATTAAAATATTATAGATCAATGAGCAATGAAGATAAACCCACATTTATTCCGTGCATACGTGATGCAACATTTCCTCTTTCTGGCCCTATATATACCCTGCATCCCCGTTCAGGTCTTCACACAAGGGCAATTGATTTGTTCCATTAGAAAGTGAACTTGTTGTGTTGAATGTTAGAGAAAAAAGGGTGTTAATTATTACAGAAAAAACTGAATGTTTGTTCTCTCCCTTCGACCCTCATCCAATCCATTGTTGATTCTTATGCAGCAATGATATCAGATTTCAGTAAATGAATGCAGATTAGGGTAAAAGGGAGGTGACAGAAGAGAGTGAGCACACATGGTACTTTCTTGGATGATAAGGTTTCATGCTTGAAGCTATGTGTGCTTACTCTCTATCTGTCACCCCATCTTCATCTCTTTCTTTCAATCCTCTTGTTCTTCACTTTCTGTTAATATATATATGTATC
This sequence comes from Vigna unguiculata, assembly GCF_037176805.1. Lineage (NCBI taxonomy): Eukaryota > Viridiplantae > Streptophyta > Magnoliopsida > Fabales > Fabaceae > Vigna > Vigna unguiculata. The sequence continues at coordinate 4,012,927 of NC_140799.1, forward strand.
TGATTTTTGTTTTCACTTTCCCTTCATATAAGTAACCCTAAGGCTCGTGTTGTCATATCATTCAGTATATTATGCTTTATGGGCATCTCATTCCATGTCTCAGGTATGTATTGCTGGTTTCCACATATGGATTTTTCTTGATTAGCATGCAGATTTGAAGTGCATCAGTTTCCTCAAGAAAAGTAATTTTATTTCTGTTTTCGCTTATAGAGAGCCTACTTTCACAGATACAATAAGTATCTGTAACTCTAATTAGTTGATGAATTTTGATCTTGTATGCTCTCAGTTAGCCTCAGTTTAAGAGGTTAATCACTGAAAACAGTTTTATATTTTCATCTGATGACAGTTTAGACACAAGATTCTATTTAAAACCCATCTTAATTTTCGTTTATTTTACTCATGAATTTACCAGATTAACTGCTAGGGTTTTGGGGATACTCAGTTAAGAAGAAAAATTGATCAGCAAAGGTATGGATTTTGTGACGGAAAAATGGGATTCTTTGTAGTAATGAACATGGTTTTACAGAAGTATAGATTTAACTGAAATTAAATCTTGATTTTGTTGGTTAGGTTTTATCTGGTATATATATGTATATGTACTCATCTCTCTTTTCTTTATTTTAAATTTTGGGATTGAACTCAGAAGGATTTTTGCAGTTGAATTGAAAGTTATGAACTACAATCTTTCAAAAAGGTAATTTTTTTTTTCTGGGATATGCACATAATCATGGATGGATAGTTTATGCATTTTTAACACGCACAGTACTCTATACTATTCATATCTCTTTGGTATTATCAGTCCTTCAGAGTATTATATGGGTTATGTCAGAATCTGATTTTTTTTTTTTTTTGTAATGGTTGGAGTAATCAATTTAACTCCACGACCTTCATGGAAGTAGTGAATTTCCACATTTCTTTACTTTTACTTTAGTTAATCCTATGTCATCGAATTTAACTCTATGCGTTTCTGTGGTTAAATTAATTCAAGTATATTGATTGTCTCCCTATATATCAGATACTTTAGGGTTCTAAAACACAGTAATTTAATGAGTATGAATTTTCATTCCCTGACATTTGAGTTCTATGCCACTTTCAGGTTGTAAAAGGTCTTGTTGATGAAATGGAGTGCAAACAATTGAAATCTTCCAGAAAACAGCTTGGTGGGAAATTAAAACAACCATATGTATGTTCTATATATTTAGGGTTGATAAAAAAAGGAAGAAAAAAGAGTTATGGGGAAAAGGGAATGCCTAAATGATAAGTGTGTCTGCATATTTAATTTTTACCTGCACAATCATGTAATTGTAATTAATACTCTGATCAAATATACATGCACCACTGCATGCTAAAATTGTACAAACTATGCTAATTGTGTATAGGGTTAGCTTTTATATGTGTGTGTCTGTGTATTAAGGGTACGTGAAAGAGCAATAGTTTTAATTATTTTTTCTGCATTGATGTGTGTGTTTGTCTAGATACATTTCATTTCTCTGACAAAAGTAAATTATTATTAACATAATTCCAAGTTAAAACAGAAGTATATGTAATCTAGACTTATTACATGCATAAACAATAATTATAACATAAAATACAACATAATAAAAATGAAAGTAGTTAATCTTTATTAATGAGAGTGAGCTTCTGTATGTAATGAGAATTTCATCTAAAATAAACAATTTCCTGAGCAAGCACCATTAATCTTTGAGCTGCCATTGCTTCCTTTCTTTTTTTAAGCATGAATTCTGACCTGATAAGGCTATATATATGTACTTCTTTTTTGGTTAGTAGATTAATCAGATTATTAATAATAACTATCTTATACACAATGTTGAGCATATATATATATATATTGGAAGTAATCATGTAACTTTTTAATACTATCAATTCATTATAATATGACATTAATTAATGGCAGAATGTGGCCTTCAAATACTATAATTGATTTAGTTAAACACTTTATGATATGAAAATTAACAAATATTTAAAAGGACGACTAAAAAAATTTAAATACTTTTAGATCCGTATTTGCTCTTAAGAAGCACAGAGAAAACTGACATACTTATTTTCTTGAGGTCCATTAAGCTGTTGAAGATTAAATATACATTGCCTAATATTTAAACAAAGAAATTTTCAATAGAACAGTACTGCTCCCCTTATTGTAATGTAAAGGTAACCCTATGCAAAATATATAATATATATATGTATATATATATATATATATATATATATATATATATATATATATATATATATATATATATATATATATATATCCAAAGAATATGTGTGCATGCAACCAGGAATAAGCTGTTCATTGAACATGAACATACTTTTTAGTCTTTTTATAACAAAAGAAATAATATATGCTTTAATTTAAATAAAAAGTGGATGTGCAAAGTGATGAATTCAATGGACAGTTGCTTGAGTGGTCCTTGTTTGCATTCTGAAAATTTAGCCGTACGAAACGAGGTAAGTTCATACAGAAAATGATTACACAAATTGCTAGAACTTTAGTAAATATAATATTTCATGGATGAACAATTGGTCATTTTTGCTCTGATTTATTCTTTCTGACAAATAAATTTGAATCCAAACAAGTTCTACCTGAATTTATCAAGCGCATTCTAAGTTACTCTTAAGCAATAATGTTTGCCAAAGACGTGATACTCTATTGAGGTAAAGATTTTTACTTGTTTACCAATGAAAAATCACTAAAGCTAGTTATCATAAAAATGAACAATCTCATTGTATATACATAATCTATAACTGAAGTAAAAAAATTAAAAACTTTTACAATGTTAGTACATTCACACTAAATTCAAAGTAGAATGTTTAGAGAAAAATCATTTGAGTTTGTGTTACCATGTAGAATCAAGAAGCTCCAATTTAGAAGTTAGAACTGTATCATACTTGTTGTCGCCAATTTTTGCTAACGATTCCTCTTAAATGACTGAAAGATCTTTGACTAATCTGTAATTAACAATCATAATCACTCACAAAAAGTAATACTTTTGTATTTCCAAGAAAATGATGCAGGGTATACATAAACATCATGTGTCCATATGCCAATGCCTCCATGTGGGGAGCACAGCAACAAAAGTATATAAAATTAAGAAAAAGAAAACAGAATTCTCTTACAAAACCCCTCATCAAATAAAAAACTTGTACAATGAGCGCAAGTAATGAATCAACTAGGAAGTTACACTCTACTTCTTGTAATGAAGGAAGAATCAAGAAACCAATTTGCACTCAAGCTACAAATGCTAAACTCAATCAATATCACTCCATGCAGAAGAGCAAGATGTTCAATGCTGTACTAGGAAGATCATCTTTTAAACCATTGTCAATAAACCAGTTGTCTATAATGCTATGTGACAAATTACTTGAAGTTTCAGCAGGCCACTTGTCAACTAATCTAAACCCGAAATGTGCTGCAGCAGAAAGCAAGGTAGGTTCGTCTACTCGGCGAAAAATGTGGCAAAGAATAAGTGCAGGAACATTACCATCTTCATGGCTTCCACCAGTGGCAATGAGTTCTTTGGCAGTTGCAAACAAAGGCAATATGGCTTCAGGAATGTATGTCACATCTGTGCCAATGATCACATCAAACCCTCTATTGCTCACTACTTCCTTTATGCTTTCTATGTGGTCTTTGTTTCCCCACTCCAATCTTTTTGTGGTTAGTTTAGTCAGCAACGATGGTTCAATGTTGGATGCAACATTTTTGGCCAGGAGATCAAGTGCAAAACCATCACCATCGGTTGCAACCACTAGATCAGCATCTCTTGCCGCAATCATTGAGCAGATACCTCCGCTGCCACACCCCAACTCCAACATCCTCTTTCCTGCAACAATGCTGGGATTTTCTGCAAGGACAGAAGCCATCAACCGCGCCGATTCCCACAGCATCAAACCCGTTGACTTGCAGGTATGTTGGTACTCTTTTGAAAGTAAACTAATCTTGAAATTCCAGCCTCTAAGGTTGATCTCAATGATCTACAGGAAAAACTCAGGTGATGAAAAGTGGACACACTAATATGTTGAAGAGATAAAAATCTAAATAAAAACATCAGTATAAAAAAATAAGCCAAAGAAAGCTATCGTTTATGACATATATGCAACTAATAAATAAAAATTGAGAATAATACTGAAGGAAATTTCGAAAAAGAAGTCATTCAAAAGTTGCTAAAAGGAGAAAGGAAAAGGCCTTGATATGCAAATTGTGTACATCTGAAAGAACTAACCTCAGATGGGATACGTTCAGATACTAAGAAAAATGATTCCATGAAATCTGATTAATTTTTGTTAGAACTAAAGGATGAGTAATGATTGAGCAACAGTGAGAACTTTACCTCGTACTCACTGGAAGGTAAGAATCCGAACATGTCCATTGCCACACCCTCAGACAAATCAACTGCAGAGTCATTTAAACCACCATTCAAATTATTTTGCTTGATTTCCTTGTCGACATTATCACTATCAAGATTATTGGCCTCAGCTTCTTGGCTTGAAGACAAGTTGGAACTATCTGATACACGAAATACAGCTTGGACCCATCGACTAAAACCAAAAAACAAAAAGGGAAAACAGAAGTACAGTCAATGTGTTTGAATGTGAAGGAAAACAAATGGAACCTCATCTTTAAAAGTATCATATATGATAGAAAGCATTAGAAGTTCAAGAAAGCATCCTACATGATAGGCTACCTAATGTAAAAACACAACTCTTAGAACACAATTAATACCATATAAAAATGACCAAAATGAACTTGTGATAAAATATATTACCGATTCATTATCAACTCCCTTGAGCGGTTCTCAACTTGTTTGCAGTATACATGGAGTTTGTCAACATCAAAACCATTTTCTTTGAATAAATTTGTCAAGAACTCATTTGAAAAATAGTAAGCGCGCTGGACAGGAAACAAAGGGAATAACTTTAGAAATGAAGAAAATCACCAAGTTACAAGTTAAGATGGATCAAGCTGAAAACTTACGGTGCCGTCACCTCTAACATAAAAATTATCACTGATCTTTTGATCCTTGGTAGAGAACCTTTCCTGTAGAGCACAAAAATAGATACAGAAACTGTCAAATACTTAAATAAAAAGAAATTCATCAACCAAAATTTGATAGTCAACAGTTTTCCTTTCCAACACCAGAAATGCTAAAATTGAAATGGTAATTAATTAGTTAGATGATTCACCATATTTTAGTTAAGGAATAATGGTCTAAGAGTTTCAAATTAAATGAGGAAGATGTAGTATTATAGTATAGAATTGCCCCACCTCGGTATAAACATAGCTAAAACCAAAAACTAAAGAGCTTAATATTTAAATCATTTTAATATTGAAAGTTAAAACAATAAGAACTATATTGGATTTTGATTTTCAGATCAGTATCTCTAGTATCACTATAAGTACTTTACGTAAAAATTTAGTAAAAATGGATACGTTGTGGCTTTTCTGGAATGATCTGAATATTCATGATTCTTTTTTCCCTCCGGTTGTTCTAATTTGTCAATAAATTTGTGAGACCATTTCGTTGATTCCAATACAGTTAGTCCTATTTTTATTTACTGTTTTTTATAAATAATTATCAGAAGAAAATAAATTAGATAATAATTGCGCGCTTTTCAATTTTCTGTGAGTTAAAAAAGTAAAGTGCAATAATAAATCCACCTGAGCAAGGTCCCCAGTAGCATAGTCTCGGAACAACACATATCCATCTGGCTGCAATTGGAGAAAAGGTATGACTTTCATCACATGCAGACGAGTTATCTCCAGCAAGAACTCTGGAATATATAATGCATTCTTTCATACCTTGATAACTTTTCTAACATTTTGTAAAACTAGAGGCATCTTCTCTGGAGACACTGCAGACAACATAAATATCTGCTTACCATGTCAGCTACATAAACAACTACTAATTGCCAATAATAAGAATACAAAAACTATCTGAAATAAGGCCAGAAAATGAAAGCTTGCAACAAACAAAGCAAATTTGATCACATAATCAGTCCAATCTATGTTCAGTTAAAGATTTAAACTGCCAATCAGAATTTCAGATACCATTGTAACAATATCAACTGAAGATGGAAGAATCTCTTTGCACAGATCATCAGCTGTCAAATCAGAGACAAAAGCACTAACATGGGATTCCTTGTAGTCTTCGTGTGTCTGCAAAAAAAGAAAGCAAGATTGTTCTCACTAGATGTATCTAATAAAAAAGTATTACAATTCATATTTTTATAACAGAATAGATAAGCAATACAAACTCGTCTTTTAAAACAAAATAAAGTGTGCCCTTTTACCAAAGAAAGAATTAACAACTACTAAGGCTTAAAGTTAGCTGATTTGTAGAAGAAGACCACCACGTGGAACATTCTAAAGAGACAAAAGTTGCAAAATTCCACCAACATCCTAATGAATAACCTGTGTAAAAGATGAAGTTTATTTCCACAATGTATACCAATAATGTGGCATTAAACCGCAGATTAGGATGATTCCTCGATGTCTGTCTATTTGGAAAAACGTGATTCACATTAAGTTAATTACAAAAACTTGTGTGAATATACATTTCTCTGCATAATGAACCTGACCAGAAAGATCCACATTAACAGATCTGTTAAGGAATTCGAAAAGGGTAAAAATAGCAGGGAGATCTCCATTATTGGACCACAAGTAAATCATACAAGTAAACTTGATATCATATATAACCCAAAACCTTAAGGCATTACGTTATATCCCTCAAATTGTAATTTTTACAGCATATGAGACTTCTTACTGACACTTGCACAGACTGAATAAAGATGCACACAAGATAAAGACTGAATAAGGAAGCACGCAGCCAAGTCAAGTCACATACAAACACATATAGAAATAGATGATGATTGGACACAGATTTCAAAAAGGAGGTTTCTAACCTGAACCAACTCAACAGCTCGCGGTGAGAAATCACATGCATACACAAAAGCATCCGGATATGATGCTATCACCGGAAAGATAGTATTTCCAGCACCACAGCCAACCTGTTTAGCACACACCATGACTTGTTAAGAAACTTACTAGGCCAAGGACCTCATGGAGAGGATCGTGAACAGAAAATGAACTGTGTCAATAAATAACCAGTACAAATTTCGCAAGTGACAAGTAGAAGTGTAGAAAACAAATGCAGGAAGGTTCTATCTGCTATGGTTCACGCAAAAAACTTTATAACAATCACATTAATCCAATTATAACATTGTGGCATGCGTGTATGCTCAACATTATAATTCCTGAGTAATTTAAACAATTATAAAGGATAAACTAATAAAACACAGAAGCATAAACAGTATGATCAGGAATATATACCTCCAAAATCACTTTCTTTCCTCCTCCCTGAAAATTAAAAATCCCTTAAGCCATTACAACACCATCCAAAACACATAAATAAACAAAGATGGTATTTCCTTTCACTCACAGAAAAGTACTCGCCCCATTCCTTATCCAAGTAGTGCCGGTCTTTGAAAAACTGAAAAAAGGTATTATTACCAAAGTCAAATTACACAACAAATTCCATGGGAATTAAACAATTAGAGTAAAGTTATCCAGTTACATCAAAAGACATCACCAACAAGAGGAAACCAGGTATACTGGATAATACACAAGTGAGCAACAAAATTTGAATTAACAGAGAACACAAACACAAGTACTGAGAAAGACTAACCCTGTCCTTGTGGCGCTTGTAGAAAACATCCCAATACCTCTTGGCCTCTCTTTCATACTTTTCTGCAAAGAAAAAACAAAAAAATTAAACTTTTTTTTCATTTCAATGGAGGAATTTCAAATGGATAGGGAATTACCTCTCCAGAAAGGTGAGACCCCAGAATTTGTATTGGGATAAATTTGCAACCTTTGGGTTTGGGGTGGAGATTTTTGCTCCCCTGAAGCCATTGCAATGCCTACTTTGTGAGGTTTGCTTATACACAAAGAAGCGTTAGAAGAACAAGTGAGATCAAACATCTGTTTCAATGAAACTGGATTTGTGCAAACACTTCAAAACCTACCTATTTGGGTTTCTTCCGGCATTTGGTAGCGGAAAATACACTTTCAGGCTTCGGGGTTTATACATTCATTAGTTAATCAATTCTTTTATTATTGAATCTAAAATATAAGAAAACAATGTCTTCTTGTAAAAGATCCAAATATCCCAACTTACATTCTTGACAGCTGTCTTATTTTTAGGTTTTTGGTAATCTGTCCATTCTCATTTCCGTTTTTGACGAATGTACCCCTATAATTAAGCTTCGATTTCATTCGATTGTGTGGCCAAAGAAGTCATTTTCGTTTTCCCGCCTTAGATGGAGGAGTACCGCATGATTTGATTGATTTGCATGGATTAATTAATGAGCTCAGTTGCTTTGCGATCAAAGTTCATTGTTGTGTATTTTAAAAATTGTTGCAGCTGCGTTCTTTCCTTCTTCCCCAGTTTCTTCTTCCTCAGTTTTTACTCTCCGTTCTGCAGTATCTTAACCCATCTTCTTAAGGTCTTCCATTTCTTTGGTTTTTGTGGTTGAGTCTTTATTTTTTTTGTTTTCTGAGTTCGTTGTGGGTTTGTGTTATTTTTGGTTATCCATTTTTTTCTGTTTAATATTTGTGTTCTTTTTTCAGTTCTTCAGTTTTGGATATTGGGATTATTTATATTTGTTGTCTTTTTAGTTGGTTCAGTTTTGATTTTGTAGTTTCCTTCGTTTTTTTTTTGTTGTTTCAGTTTCGTATGGTTTACCAGGTATGTATTCTGTGTATTTGAGTTTCATGAGTTATGGTTTCTGTTTGTTCTTTCCGTTTAAGAGTTGCTGTTATTTTTTTGTCAGATTCTGTAGTTGGTGTTATTACGTTCTTTGTATTTTAACTTGGTGTAGGTTGTGTTTGTATCTTCTGATGGCGAGAAAACTTGATCTCATCAAAGATATTGATGACAAGAAAGAAACATTGAAACTTGCTGTTAGAGTGAAAGACTTGTGGTTTGTTCAAAACCGGGATAATAGTCGTCATATGGAGTTGATTCTTTTGGATCAGAAGGTAATGCAATTGTGATGTTGTTTTATGTGTTGTTGTTTTATGTGTTGCTATTTTTATGCTTTTTTTTCTAGGGTGATATGATTCCTGTCATGGTAAAAAAGGAGGATTTATGTTTGTGGGAAGAAAAAGTGGTAGAGGGTCAAACCTATATAATGCATAACTTTAAGATATTGAAAAATCAAGGACAATTTCGGGTATGTGAACATCCTTACAAATTGTTGTTCATTGGGGCAACAACTATAAAACAACAATCAATTTCGAGTATTCCACCGAACGTTTACAACTTCAAAAGTATTGAAGATATAGTGGATGGAAATTACTCTGCTGATCTGGTGTATGGTATGTACATATGATGTTGTTCTTTGGAATTTAGTATATGAAGATTATGAGTTGAATGGGTTGTTATTCTTTGTTTTAGATATTATTGGAGTGGTTGATAATGTGAGGTGTAATCATCAGTCGAAGAATGTGGTCTTTCATATAAGGGATATGAGGTTAGTTATTATTTACTATGTTTTTTAATATTGTTGTATTCTCATTTAACAGTTGATATTGTCGCATTTTTTACAGTTCTGCAGTCATTGGTTATACGTTGTGGAATTCATATTACTTCAAGTTTATGAGTAATTGGAGGGGTGAACCAGATTCCTATCTTCTTGTCGTTCTGTTGACACAGGCTAAGATTAAGCCATGTTCAGGTTTGTCCATTTTATTTGTGTGTTTTGTGGTTTTTTTTGGGCTGATCTTGCTGTTAATTTAGGACGGTGGCCAGTCTCAATATCTAATTCCTGGAATGGTTCAAAGCTCTTTATGGGTGAAGAATGTGTTGAGTTAGTTCGATTCAGGGAGCAATGGATAGAGTATGTTTTGTTATATTTTAGACATTGTGTTTAACATATATTGTATTATAATCATTTAAATTTTCTACTTATAGACGTTTTGGCAATGAAGTTAATTCGAGTCAAGAGTGTAGCCAATTGAGTTCACCGTCTCAGTATAGTGAACATGAGAAATTTATGTATAAAGTTGTTGTGCGTACGATATCTGAAATTACATGTATGAAAGAGGTAATCAGTAAGTTATTCTGGGTTTTTGTAACATTTTTGTTGAATTTATTATTTATTTGTTGATATAAGTTTGTTTTGTTTTTTAATAGGAACAATATTGTGTTACCGTTGCAAATACTATAAAGTTTAATTTAGGTAATGATGGATGATGTTATCCAGTATGCAATAGTTGCAGGAAGAAGACTGATGAAGTAGGTCCTTTTAAGTGTGTTCTCTGTGGGTTTGATATTGAAAAACATGGAATTAGGTTTGTATTTATATTTTAGATATTTTTCATGTTTACATCAGTATTATGTTATTAAATAACTAAATCTTTTTGTTTCAGATATAAGTTAGAATTACACGTTACAGATGGAGACAGTTACACAAATTTTGTAATGTGGGATCAAGACTGTACTAACTTGATTGGTGTATCAGCTCTTGAATTGATGAATAAGATGATTGAGGTGCTATTAGTTTGTTTGTCAATTGTTTCACTAAATGGATGTGTAAGATTGCATTTTATTTGTTTTAGGATGGTGAAGATGATCCCAAATGTTTTCCAGAGGATTTAGATGCTTTGCTAGGATGTACTCTTGCTTTTAAGGTTAGAGTTCAACCAAGTAACAGATCTTCGTCTGTAATGAAAGTTTCGACCAATCCTGAAACTATTGCTTCAATTAGAAGTAAACTTGATCCTAAGATGGTAGGTTGATATGTTGTACCAAGAGAATTTATGTGTTTTGACTTATCCTTCATAGCATGATTTTTTTACTATTATTCATATGTAGATTAAGGACAGCAGTGATGAAGGTACATGTGATTCGAGTACCGAAGCAAACTCCAAGGGCGGACCCAAAATAGAGGAGGTCATTCTCTTGATTATGATTTAGTTGTTTTTCCTTTTTATTGATTTTGTGATGTAATACTTAGTTTGAGATTATGTATTTAGTACTTTGATTTTCAATGACAGGATAAAGGAACTAAAGCAGCAGGTATATGCGTTTGGAATAAGCAACCAAAAACAGTTGGGTCTATTAAAAGTGCACCTCATGGGATAAAGGTATATGTAATATCCAATTTTTTTACTTTCTTAATTGTAGATTTTTACAGTTTACATTTCGGTGAATGATAGCCCAAAGAGTCGAGGCCCAAGGTTATATGTGGTCCCAATACGCAATCTCAAACAATTGCTCTGAATATAAGTGGTCGTCATACAAAATAGGTACGTCTAATTTGTAAAATTTTGTACTTCTTTCATAATTATAAATTTATTCAAATTTGTTGAATGAATTTGACAGATTGAAGAGTCAAGACCCACAGTTGTATGTGTTTCCACAAAGCAATCCAAATCATCTAATGGATCCACAAACAAATCAAAGTCTAGTGGTTCCACTAAAAGTGCATGCCATACAGGAAAGGTATGTAGAGTTTAAACTCATTGTATACTTAATTTTGATAGTACTATTGATTTGAAGTAAGGATTTTATGTTTAAAATCGTAGAACAAAGAAATCATTGGACAGACAGGTTTTGATCAAAATACAAAAGTTGATATGTGCATGGTAATATATAATCTATTCTTATGTTAGTTTTACATGTTTTTTTAATCCACAAAATAAATATAATAAAAAATTGTTTGGAATGTGCAGTTGACTTTGAGTGGATCCGCAGATCATGATCCTTATATTGACTTCTGTGTTACCCCTACCAAGGAACTGTTGTTCGACTTTGAGGTTGATTGCGACCATCTGGATGATATTCCAAGTGCAGAATTTTCTAGGTCCAAAACTAAAAAGCGGATGAAACAGGAGAAGCTGTAAGGTTGACCAGTAAAGTTTGTAAATATATATGGATTTTGATGTCGTGGTGATCAAAGTTGCTGATGGTGTCTTGTATTTTGGAAATCATTATCATATTAATGGTTTTATCTAGATTTGGATTTTGGGACAATTGTTTATTTTTAGTATACCATCGTTGTAATATTTTATCCACGAACTATGTTTACCAAATAATATGTTTACCAACTATATTATTATGTAAATGATATTATTTACTATTGCACATCAAAATTCTAAGTTCCGTTCAGAATTTAACTATTATGTTTGAAATGTGTTTAAGTTATTTCTTTGTATATTCAAATTGATATTCAATCAGCTTAACCGTTTAAGCCTGTGTGAATTTATTGTTCTAATTTCCCACGCACATTCAATATATTATACTATTTGTTGTGTAGAAGGTCGAACTATGGTTATAACATTATTGTATGCATGAAGAGGTTCAAAATATAAGAATAAGCAAGGTAATTACAGATAGAATTAGTAATAAATAAGAATTCTATAGACCGACAAATTAGATGTTTATATATATAAATATATAACGATAACCAACATTTGTTAACAGATATATATCAAAAAGATTGTTGTTCTTCTGATGGACCTATGAAATACTATTGTGGTTAATTGTTGGACAAAATAAAGTACCAAATACAAAGGTTATACTTTTATCTCCATTACATAGATAAAATTCGATTGTTCCTTATCTACACCAAGTCTGATTATGGTTCCTTCCTTTAATTTGTTCTGCTTGCAGAATTCTTTCCACCCACAACTTAAGTAGCATTCTTTGTTCATTCTTCCAGATCTTCGAATTGTACAAGGCCAACAATCACCTTCAGAATTGACCAATATGTATTGTGTCCTCTTCTTAACAAGAGCTTTTGCTGCAAATTCGGATTCCAAGTACTGAAAGAAAATCAAGTCCGTAGTTATAATTAGAACACATGAAAATACATTGCACTATAACATCTAAGGTCAAAAATCATATACCAGTGATGATGATTTGGTATCATTCTCAGATAAGCATTTGGCCATTGAGTAGTAAAAATCTGCAGGGTCATAGTCTCCGAGATGTGTATCATGGTTACTAACGCTGACCACTTGAGGAGCATAATTAATTTCAATTCCCTCAGATGAAAAAAGCCTAAATAAAAACGTATTTCTGTCAACATAACTCATATGTATGATTTTGTTTTCCTTGACGTTGAAATATTCAGCCATCTCTAACACCCCTTTCTGTAGAATCAAGTCTCCATTTACCGACTTGTGTATACCAACATCATGTTTCTTCTGACGTGGATCAATTAGTTGAATGTTGTCATAGTCCAATTCATGTGCCCAAAAAATAACAAAGGCATATTCCAACTTAATGCATGTCTGCACCAGTTTAAAAGTATAATTAATAACTAGCTTAAGAAACCAAGATGAACTTATGAATCTTAAAATAATACCTGAGGCAGCAATAGTTCGGATTTAAAGCAAGTGAAAAACCTCGAAGAAGACAAGGGTCGTTGGGGATTAGGAACCAGTCTCGGAGCAGGATAGTCTATTTCCTTCATAGCCAAACTGAAAATACGAATCTGAAAGTAACGGTGTCCACAATATAGTATCCCCAACCAGTATAGATCATCCAATTTATAAAAATTTGAAATTTCCCGTGCTATACGAAAGCTTCGATTTTGCATGAAAGACTCTTCAAATTCAACCATAAGATAGTTTCCTACCGGATCACGAAAGTAGTTTGTCCCCATCTCCATATGTTGTCCCCAGTAGTCAAAGAAAGTTTCATCAAAACGAACGAACTCCTACCCAACAGTTTCGAAACGAAAAGAAGTCATTTTTTTTATTCATCTTTAGAAAGAACCAAAGTATTACATATAGTAAGCAAGGATTTTTTTAGAAAAAATCTATGTATTTACGGTGTAGAAGATGATAACTTGATGAAAGTTTGAATCTTTACCAGAAATCTAACAATAATCATGAACAAAAATTAAATCATAAGTTCAATACTTACCCATGTTGGAAATACCAAGTGGAGTGAACTCTGGAACCAATTCTTGAAGGAATACCATCTTGCAGGATTGTTTTGGTTTGCCTCAGAAGTCGACATTTGAGAAAATTTGGTTGGTGAAGTTCGAAAGTTTTTTGGACAACTTGAAAATTTGGTTGGTGCAGAAATGAATAGTAACAGACTATATATAACTCTGAAACAACTTGAAACTCATCGAATGGAAGGTTCTACGCCAACCATCATTACTTTTTAACTTAATTATAAAAATTATTTAAAGAAACAAAACCTTCATTAATAGATGTAGACATTTAGATGAATGAAGTACATGTAGAATGACTTTTAGGGGTTGAACTGCCCCATCCTATACAATCAATCATTTCGATAATAAAGGATTAAATGCAATAAACTAAACAAATAAAATTAATTTGGCTCGCAATTTATATTTTCGCTCATCTAAAAGTTTGCTAAGATATTTTGTTTCAAAGCTTCAAGTATATCAAAGACTTAAACTTAGAAGAGTTATAGGAAAACCAAAATCCAGAAATCAACTACATTAAGTTTCAGGTACAATGTGTTGTTGTATTATTATTATTTTTATTTGTATATCATTGTTACATGCTTTGTGTTCTTCTAATGGACTGGGAGAAGTTTTTAATTCGTCAATGTTAAAACAAATATTGTGTTTGGCTTGAAATACGATATGCAATACAAATGTGTACAATGATTTTGTATGAACAACAATATTATTTGTCATAATTGTTTCAATAATAGTTTGATGATGGAGTCCAATGCATCTTGCGCAAATGCAAGACTGAAAAGAAAGATGATGCTCAAAGAAAAGAAAATGAAAAGGAATCATAGAGAACTACATGATGACGATCATCGAAGGAAAATGAACTGTACACCACTGTCTGATATTACAATGATCGATTTCTTCAATTAGTAAGATTTTATATAGTACCTATAATTTTTATTATTCTTATATTGTACTTCATTTAGTAAGAGTATATTTGAATATACACAGTGTACGCAGACATTGGAGATCCAATATTCATATGCAGGGAATGTAAGGCCTACATGTGGTACGAGGAAAGGATTAAAAAGACCAGGAGATGTGTAAGTCCGACTTTCCATTTGTGTTGTGGTAATGGTAAAAGAGCCACAAATTGTTTTGCAACGTCTGTTATTTGACAATGAATCCAAAGAAAGCAAGAATTATCAAAGTCATATTAGGACATACAATATGATGTTTGCCTTTACATCTCCTGGAGCTAAAGTTGACAGAACTTTTAATAATGGAAAAGGACCGCCCAATTTAAGAATCCAAGGTCAATCTTGTCATAGAATAGGGAGCCTTTTACCAGTACTCGGTGGGCTTCCAAAGTTTGCCCAACTATATATTTACGACACCGAAAATGAAGTTCAAAATAGAATGGAATCATTAAGGCACATGAAAAGTTTCTTCTATTGAACTTAAACGAAGCTGAACAAGTACTTATATTAGCTCTTACTCATTGCAGGAATCAAGATAATATCGATTTGGAAATTGTCAGCAAATTAAAAAAGATGCTCGATGAGTTCAATGTTCATGCTAAATCATTTAGAATGGCAAGGGACAAATATAGGAACCAACCATTTGATGATTTGAAATTGAGACTTATTGTAGACAGGACAAAGGATGGAAGGATATACAATGTTCCCAATGTTTCAGAAGTTGCAGCCCTTATTGTTGGAGATGTTGATACTGCTTCAGGTAGAGACATCATAATGGAAAAGCAATCCGGCAAATTATAAAGAATAAATGAATTGCACACAAGCTACCTAGGGTTTCAATATCCTTTATTATTTCCATATGGGGAAGATGGATATAGACATGATGTCAATCATCGTGATAGACCAGGAATCAACCAGAAAAGAAATAGATTGACAATTAGGGAGTGGTTTTGTTTCAGGTTGCAAACAAGACACTCAGAAGCATTAACTTTGGTTACATCTAGACGACTTTTTCAACAATTCATTGTTGATGGATATACAATGATGGAATCCGAAAGATTGTCGTTCATTAAATATAATCAATCTAAGTTAAGGGTTGATAAATATAATAACATCTGTCAAGCCTCAGGTAGTTCAAAAAGCCAAGGATCACAACAAGGAAAGAGGGTT
This sequence comes from Vigna unguiculata, assembly GCF_037176805.1. NCBI lineage: Eukaryota > Viridiplantae > Streptophyta > Magnoliopsida > Fabales > Fabaceae > Vigna > Vigna unguiculata. The sequence goes on from NC_140799.1 coordinate 4,029,045, forward strand.
GTTCTTCCTTCATCTTTTATTGGTAGCAGAAGATTTATGGACCAACTGTATTTTGATGGAATGACAATTTGTAGTTATATGGGATTTCCAGATCTCTTCATAACTTTCACATGCAATCCTAAATGGCCAGAAATTACTAGAGCATTGAAAAAGTTAAAGTTATCCTCAACCGATCGTCCTGATATAGTTTCAAGGGTCTTCAAGATTAAATTCGAACAACTTCTCATAGATCTAACCAAAAATCATTTATTGGGCCAAACTATTGCATGTAAGTTATCCATTCTATGAATAATGATATAATTCTATTATACTAACTGTTCTGTGATTATTTTGTAGTCATTTATACTATAGAATTTCAAAAGCGCGGCCTACCTCATGCACACTTGCTCATCTTTTTGCATCCGAGCAGTAAATACCCAACTCCTGATGATATTGACAAAATCATTTCTACTGAAATCCCGTGTCCAATTACATGTCCTGAACTACATCAATGTGTTCTAGATCACATGATACACGGTCCTTGTGGTACTATAAACAAATAATCCTTGCCTTGCATGAAAAATGGAAAATGCTCGCGCCTATATCCAAAAAACTTTCAGAACACCACCAGTGTATCAGAAGATGGATATCCACATTATCGTAAAAGGAACGATTCATTAACTATGACAAAGAATGGTGTTTTCCTTGATAACCGTTCTGTGGTTCCTTATAACCTTGAACTACTTTTTAAGTACCAAGCACATATAAATGTTGAATGGTATAATCGCAGTACTTCGATCAAGTACTTATTTAAGTATATCAACAAAGGTTACGACAGAATAACGGCTGCCATAGTTCCACAACAGAACGAAGCAAATTTGAATACATAACCAGTAGATGAAATCAAACAATATCTGGACTGTAGATACGTATCTCCATGCGAGGCATGTTGGAGAATATTTTCGTTCCCCATTCATGGACGAAATCCAGCAGTAGAAAGGTTATTTTTTCATCTACCGGGAGAACAGACAGTGTACTTTAAGGATGATGACGAAATGGATGATATTGTGGGAAAAGCAACAGTTTCAGAATCAATGTTTATAGGTTAGATGAAATGTAATAAGAAATATGCAGAAGCCAGAAAGCTAACATATGCTGAATTCGTTTCCAAATTTGTTTATGTAAAGAAAGATAGATGTTGGAAACCAAGGAAAACAGGAAATACTATTGGAAGGCTAATTTGGGTACCTCTGAGTACTGGTGAAGTGTTTTATCTTAGAAGAATGCTAACACATGTAAAAGGTGCAACATCGTACATAGATATCAGAACAGTTAACAATGTAACATATTCTACATTTAGAGAAGCTTGCTTAGCTCTAGGAATTTTAACAGATGATACAAAATATGTCGAAGCTATAAGAGAAGCAAAAGATTGGGGTTCCGGACATTATCTTAGAAAACTATTCGTTACTATATTGTTGTCGAATAGTGTTAATCATCCAGAAGATCTATGGAACAAAACATGGGAGTGGCTTGCAGATGGAATTTTGTATCGCGAGAGAAATATTTCCAGAATTGAAGGTTATATCTATTTTGTTTATTTGCACATGAATTGGGTTACGAGATTGTCTCTTCCAAAGTAATAAGATATTCTATAAATTATTTGTACGCAGATTTAACCATTGGAACAAAAATGCTCCAAAATCTGACTTTGATCGAGATAGAAAAATTGCTTGAAGATAATAGAAGCAGTTTAAAATTCTTCCCAACCATGCCATACCCAAATGATTTTGTTGTCCAAAATTGTGGAAATAGGCTTATTTATGCAGAACTGAATTATAACATTGCTGAGCAACGAGAATTGTTCCAATCCAACTTAAGATCAATGACAGGTTCAGAAGCTATGTTCTTTCTTATTGTATTACTTTAAACGAAAATGACATTATTTAACAACTGTCATAACAATTCCTTTCAGGTGAACAAAAGCAAATTTTTGAAAAGATTAGTAAGGTCGTTCTAAATAAACAAGGAGGAGTATTCTTTCTATATGGATATGGTGGAACTGGAAAAACTTTCATGTGGAGAACACTGTCAGCAGCATTTCGTTCTGAAGGAAAAATTGTATTGACAGTTGCTTCAAGTGGAATAGCTTCTCTATTACTACCAGGAGGACGAACAACACATTCTAAATTTAAGATACCAGTACCAACATTAGATAATTCAGTTTGCAATATCGAACAAGGATTTGAAGCTTCGGAGTTGTTAAAGAAAGTTGAACTTATTATTTGGGACGAAGCTCCAATGGCACACAAATATTGTTTTGAAGCATTAGATAGAACTTTGAATGACATAATGAGTGGTATGACGAAAGAGAATGCTGTTTTTGGTGGAAAAGTGATAGTATTCGGAGGTGACTTTAGGCAAATCCTTCTTGTTATCCCTGAAGGTAGCAGGTCCGATATTGTAAATTCCACAATTAATTCATCTTATCTTTGGGATCACTGTGAAGTTCTAACATTGACAAAAAATATGTGTCTGCTACAACGAGGTTTACAAAGTAGTACTGCATCCGAGATTCAGGAATTCTCGGATTGGATTGTTAAAATTGGTGATGGTAAGTTAGAAGAACCAAATGACGGTTTAGTAGAAGTCGAAATACCCAAAGAATTTCTGATTTCAGAGTTCAATGATCCGATAGAGGCAATTGTGAATACAACATATCCAGATTTAATTCACAAGTACACAGAAGAATCATTTTTGCAGAGCAGAGCAATATTAGCAAGTAGAATTGAGATTGTCAATCAAATCAATGAATACATGCTATCACTAATTCTAGGTATGCCAATGGAAGTCATGAATTTATAATGGTACATGTTGGTATGATCGGTATTAATAATAGTCTTATTTATATATCTAACAATTGTTCACAGGAGAAGAAAAAGAATATCTTAGCTCTGATTTAGTGGATGAATCCACTTCAAGTGATGCTTATAGCAATATCACCTCTGAGTTCCTAAATTCACTTAGTATGTCTGGACTTCCTAATCATAAGATCAAACTAAAGATTGGAGTACCTATAATGCTTTTGAGAAACTTGGACCAAGTTACAGGATTATGCAATGGAAGCAGATTGATCATGACCAGACTTGCAAACCATGTCATAGGTGCTAAATTGATAACAGGTAACAAGGATGGAGAAGAAATTTATATTCCTCGAATGTCAATGTCTCCGTCCTAGTCCCCATGGCCATTTAAGCTAATTAGAAAGCAATTTCCCATTATGCTCTCATATGCAATGACAATAAACAAATCTCAAGGACAGTCACTAGGTTTTGTCGGATTGTATTTGCTGACACCCGTATTTAGCCACGGTCAGCTCTACGTTGTAGTTTCTAGAGTTCAAAGTAAATCTGGATTAAAGATATTAATCCATGACAATGACAACAAAAGATGCAGCAAAACAACAAATGTTGTTTACAAAGAAGTCTTCCAAAATGTATAACTTAGCAATCTTTTGTTATTAACTACAAAATATTTTATCCAGTAGTGTTTAGCAATATGATATAATATTAAACATTGTAGTAGAAACTTACTTTATTTGGACATACATCCAAGTAGGCCAATCATGCGTGAAACATCTACCCATGCTGGATGCCGGAAGTTAGAAATCACGATATTAATTCCCAGAAATGAAATATCAATCTCCACGTTGTTAGATACCAGATTAAGAATTCCTGAAAACAATAAGTAAATAAATATCACAGAAACAAATTTGGTATACACTTGATGTGCTAAATCCAATAACGATCGACAGAGTAGGTAATTATCTTATTCATGAATATTTAAAGACAAATTTACAAATTTTTCATTGTCCCCAAATTCATAGCCAAATCACAGTGATGGAGGAGTAATTCTTACCCAGATCGATCCATACTTTGTTCTCTGGTCCCATTTTTGCTTTGTTCATACAAGCTGAATGACATGAACGACTGTAGGAAGTAATGTCGAAACCACGAAGCTTTACCATTACTTTGTACCATTACTCCACATATGCAAAGCTGTATTTAAGACAAAACCAACCCATCCACCAACTCATCCTTAATTTAACTAACAACACCACAATAATTGATTTATGCACCTCCATTACATAACAACGTCACTGTAAAATATTTATATATTAATTCTGACTACATAACAGAATATCTTCAACCTAACGGCGTTATCATACCAACAGCGAAACAAAGGAATGGATTTCATGTAATTTTAAATCCGGAGATGAGTGGTGAATATAAATCTATAAGTCCCAGTATAATTGTACAAGAGTCAATTACACGGTTCCAACTAACATATTTTAGACCAATTTATGGACGAATACCAATAAAAACCATTGCCAATATGTACAAAGCAGTGGTGAATAATTCTTTGTTAAATTTTCAACATCTGTTGTAATGATAATCATATGTTTGAAAATTTTTAATACATATAGTAGGCTTATACATTTTCTTATAATTATATATTTCTACAATACGTAATGAAAAATTACTTTCAAAATGTACAAACTATTACTATTAAAATAAATTATACAAAACTTGAGTAATTGAAATTTTTTTAAACAAGTTGATTATAGTTTTGTACGTCATTGTTGAAAACAAAATAACAATTAAATTTGGATCTCATTGTTGAAAACAAAATAACAATTAATTGCTTATTAAAGACCAATTCATCATCGACTAAGGAAATTCAATAATGGATATAAAAACAAAAATATAACTACGAATAAACATATTAACAATATTGAGCACACAATATTAACACAATAAATAAAATAGTAGAGTACTTAATAAAATATATAGATGTACAATTAAAACATGCTAAAGTATTCCAGGTGTTCAAACTACTACATTAAAACTACTACATAAGGCTTTACATTCTAAACCTTAACTATACGGATTACATTTTTCTTCTCATTGTCCATTCGAAATTGAATGATATCACCAACAACCAACAAATTATCTTTGCAGAATCTTTTCCACCCACATGTGATATAACATTCATAACAAGTTCTTCCAGTCCATCGAATTCTGCAAGGCCAGCGTCTGCAGGTTTCATTGGTAATGAAATATCTCTTCCTATCCTTATCCAAAAACTGTTTAGCAAAATTTGAGTGCAAATACTGCAACACAATGAAATTAATTTACACAAACCAGCAGACCAAAAAACCAACATCAAATTAAATACAATAAAGAATTTGCATACCAGACATGAAGATTCAACATCATATTGAGTTAGCTTCTTGGTCAGGTTATGATTTCCATTATCAAGGCCATTACCAACCACCGTATGAGTATCATTACCAGTGGAAGTATTACCATCATTGCTCAGCAGTTCAGATGAAACCCTCTCATACAATATTTGTGTTCCTTCAGCCAAGAAAATCTTATAAAGAAAAACATTGTTTCCTATATAACTAAAATGTACATAAAAATTGCTATTCAAACCATAATACTTAAAGAACTCCGCGAAACTAAACAAAACAAAACAACCATCTATATTGATGTCCACAAAGAACTCAAACTTTTTGTATAGGGGATCATACAATTCCACCTTCGAGTCCAGTTTAAGATCATCTTGACAAAACATTCAAAATTCCTCTGGCAAAACTATAAATAGCTGTTCACAAACATGAAATAAAAAACCAATATTACCCACAATATACATATGTATACAACGAAATAATAATAAACAAGTATAAAAATTGTTACCTTTGATGTATCCACCATCAGTCGAAAACATTGGAAGAACCTAGGTGAGCACGAAGGTTTACATAGTTTTCGTGATCCTGCTGAATTCCCTACAATAGGATAATGAATTTCCTTCCAATGTACGTCAAATACTCTTAACCTAAAATATCGATCACCGCAATACAGGGTACATATATATGCAACATCATCTATACCATAAAAATCTAAAATCTGTCTTCCACTGACAAACTTCCTGTCGGCCAAAAGCCTTTCCTCAAATTCAATGTTCAAAACATTTCCCCTTGGATCTGAGAAAAAATTTGTTCCTATTACCAACGTATCAGCCCATTCCAAAAAGAACCCTTCGTCAAAATCTAAAAACTCCTGAAAAACAAATTACCCAGACTTTAACGTTGATTCAAAAACCCAAAAAGAAACGATCTTTATAACAGAAACGACTACAGGAACAAATGCATGATCATATTAAAGTCGCCCAGAAATTTTACAGCGAAAAAGAAATTCAAATAACGAAACTATAAACACAAACCTATAGGGCACTTTTGTTAAAGCTAAAGCGTTTTGCACTTTTGTCCTCCATGTAAGCAGATGAAAATGGAAGTCTGTAGGGCACCCGATTCTTCTAATTCAGGAACGTAAAAATGAAAAACCAAAGCACTCAATGTGTACACTACACGAAACTGAAAAGCCAAATCAAATCTGCAATGCACTCTTTGCAGAGATACGAAAAGACTGTTTGAATTTTTCGGAATATGCGTTGCCGCCAAAAACCCACATATTTTTTCAACAAAGTAATTATTAATATATCTCACATATTTTCCCTTTCAACTTTTTATTATTTTGGAAACACACGACCTTTTTTTAAGTAGGTTTTTCAAAAGAGTATTTTCTTATATTTAGATTCATCTATAATTGATTCAAACATAAATTAAAACTATATCGATGAATAGAATAACAATAATATAAATACAAAATACACACAACAGCAATAACAAAAAAAATAATAAAAGACCCGTGCGTCAGAGGTCTCTTACTAGTTGAAATTTAAGGCATAAGAACACCAGGGCTAAAGTTACAACTTTTTTATATATCACATCTACTTATTTTTATTAAAAAAATATCTATGTGTGTATTATTTACAGATGTAATATATTTTTTTGTAATATTATAATTTATTTATAATAATATATATTTTTAATTTGACGTACATATTTTACATCTTTAACTATATGTTAAAATTAAAAAGTAAAAAGGTTGTCTAAATGTATTAAAAGTAGATACACATCTCAATTGTTTAACGTATTATAAATCATTCAAGAGTATTGTGTAATTATTTATTATTTTTTATTTAATTATTGTTATTAATATAATTTTTTAAAATATATAGAAGTATCAAATATCTTTTTCCACTAGTAAATTAAAATAGAAATATACTTTATATTAAAGAATTTACAAAATTTTAATATATGTTTATCTATTTTTTAAAAGGTAGTCGCACCTTTTTCTCCAACTTGTAGGTTTTAATTTTTGTTAATATTTTAGTAAACTACTCTTTATTTTAATTTAAATTATCAAATGATAACTTTGTTATGATATAATATGTTATTTTTTATTATTTTTTTAAAACTACATAATCGTAAGATATAGATAAAGTGGTATTATAAATTGTTTATGTGTAATTTATTAGTTATTTTAAAAAGTTAAGAAAAATATTTCCGAATTAGTTTAAATTTTAATTTAGTAAATTAATATTTTGTACATAAAAAGAGAAATTTTAGGGTGGTTCCCGTAAGTGTCAGTCCAAGTTCCATTATTTACAAAATTATAACATTTATCTACATTATAAATTGCAAGGAAAAATATTGTTAGTTTTTTGAAACTTGGAAATGTTGATCAAAAGAGTCTTTAAATAATTTTATAATATAATTTATGTAATATCTCATTATATATTGATAATGTAAAACACATAGTGAAGCGAGTACATAAAAAAAAAAATATATATATATATATACAATCATCCTCTGATTAACGGTAGAAACAAAATGATTGCTATATATATTATTGTTCAAAATGTGTGGTGTAACTATCTACACATATTGTCTCTACTTCCCACCTATGCTTGACGGCATAAAAACAGTAAATTGTTTGTAATCAATAATCCATCGAAAGTAAATAGCTTTTTTATGTTATAAATGAAGTAAAAAGAAAACGAAAAATAGTACAGGTGTGTTGTGAAAATTTGTGTTTGGTTGAAAACTTGTTTGAAAAGTCTAGCACAACTATCCATTTAATTATAATATATCTCCCAATTAATTATGAAAGAAAAAATCCGTTCATTTTTTATAATGACTGTTGACGGTGATTTTATGTGGAAACGAAAAATAGTGGAAGTGTCTTTTTTGGCTAGCAAAACTTGAAAGACTTGTTCGACAATTCTAGCTCAGCTTCCAATTTAATTACACTATACTCCGCACTTAATTATGAGAGCAGCAACTAATTCATTTTTGGCAATGATTGTTACAGGCAAAGTTAATGATGATTTTATGTTACGGTTCAACTTTGATGGAAACAAAAAACAAAGGAAGTGTGTTGTCAAAAATCTTTGGCTAACAAAACTTGTTCGAAAAGTCTAGCTCATTTCCTCATTTAATTACACTATACTCCCAACTTAATTATGACAACAACAAACATCTCATTTATGGTAATGATTGTTGAAGGCAAAGTTAGTGGTGATTTTATGTTACACTTCAACATTGATGGAAATAAAAAACAGTGGAGGTGTGTTGTCAAAAATCTTTGGTTAGAAAAACTTAAGAAAATTGTTCAAAACATTTAGTGCAACAACCCTTTTAGTTACATTATGTTCCCCACTTAATTGTGACAACAAGAACTAGTTCATTTTTTGTAATGACTATTGAAGGCAAAATTAATGGTGATTTTATATTACAATTCAACTTTGATGGAAACAAAAAACAATGAAGGTGTGTTTTAAAAATCTTTGGCTAGTAAAACTTGAAAAACATGTTCAAAAAGTTTAGTGCAACACAACATTTAATTACACTCTACTCTCCACTTAATTATGATAGCATAAACCAGTTCATTTTTTGTAATGATTGTTAATGGCAAAGTTAATGGTGAGTTTATGTTATAGTTCAACTTTGATGGAAACAAAAAACAATTGAGGAGTGATGTCAAAAATCTTTGGCTACCAAAACTTGAAAAACATATTCCAAAAATCTATCGAACTCCCCACTTAATTTGATGTAAGTTTCCACTTATGCATGACAAAAGCAACCAATACAGTTTTAGTAATGAATGATTCAATCCAAGTAAATGTTTGTTTTATGTTAGAGTTGAACTGTGATGGGAACTGGAAATAATAGAGATATGTTGGGGAAAAGGTATGTCAATCGAAAATTCAAAAACTAGTTTAAAAAATGTAGCACAGCTCCCCATTTAATTACATGGTACTCATCACTTATGAATGATAACAAAAACCAATTCATTCTTGGTAAAGACAAATAAAGGCAACGTAAATGGTGTTTTTATGTTAAAGTTGAAGTTTGAAGGAAACGAAAAATAGTAGAGGTGTGTTGCCAAAAATCTTGGTTTACCAAAACTTGAAGAACTTGTTCAAAAAATCTACTGCGGGTCCCCACTTAATTTAACGCAAGTCCCTATTGAAATTGTACTTCAGTTGATGCCCATTTCATTTATGTTGAAATAATTTATTTGTTTTAATTAAAATTGTTTAACTATTTTTAAACAAACTTGGTGAGTAGTGGTTTAGATATTTTGGGGAGTTGTTAAACATGGAATTGTGACCCAAGCAATTTTGTGCAGTTCCTATTAATTTGCTGAGTTTCAGTTTCATTTTTTTTATTTAAAAGTCTTTTTCAATTCAATAAATCTGAGATAATACATTGCAATTTGCTCTTTGCTCTTTCTCTGTAATGTACTCCTCTGTATTCTCTCTCTTAAAATACCAACAGTCCCTAATTATGCATGATAACAACAACCACTTCATTTTTGGTAATGAATTATTCAATCCAAGTAAATGATGGTTTCATTTTATAGTTGAATTGTGATGGGAACCATAAACAATAGAGATATGTTATTGAAACGGTATGTCAACCGAAAATTCAAAAACTTGTTTAAAAATAATAAACAACAATCAACAACACATTAAAATTAGGCAGACACACTATCATATTTACCAAAACACACACACGCACACCACATTTGTAACACACCCATAATCAACCACAACAACCGAAACAAAAACCACACACACAATCACCCACGTAATAGTTGCCCACGAATCGAACGATAAAGTCCACGTACAACTCACCCACGAAAAAACCAACAACAAACGAGTGAATGCCCTAGGATATCTCAATGAAGACAAACGACGAAACGAAATAAGGGACCAAACACACAAGCACAACCACAAAACCACCAATTATTGTGGAGAATACAAACCAGATGCCCTATTTTTTCTTTTCATTTGAATCAATTTTCTCTACCAAATAACACAAGCGTTGGCGTTCCTCCGTGAAAACGAAATATTTTGGCTCCAATTACACTCGTGTTACATTTGAAAAGAAAAAATGAAAATTGAAAGTGAGGTGACACATTTGTTGTGTCAAAATTAAGTCAAAAAAAGTGTAGAAATATCATTTTCCTAAAAAAATTCACACATTCATTTATGAAATTGGAATATACATATATGGTTCCTAGTGTTTTTATATTGTAATTATTACTCGTCCATGTCTTCATCACATTAATGCTTTTGAAGTATTTATAAGGGGTTCATATTTAGTGCTTGCATGAAGCAGGTGATTTTAATTACAAAAGTTGGATGTCATTTTATTCTACCTAGTTAATTCACATATTAAGTCCATCATTTAGTCATATAATTCCTAAGTTGGCTTAAACTGTTAAAACTGTATAAGACTTATCTTATCGTAATTGATTAAATTCTTATAAATGTGTGGGACTTTTGTGGTAACCTAATATATATTTGAGCGAATTTAGTTTCATGCACAAGAACACACAATGATATATATATATATATATATATATATATATATATATATATATATATATATATATATATATATATATATATGTTTTTTAGGTTGAATTTTCATGTATGTTCAAGGTAGTGATACTGTTGGTTTATGAAAACATAAAGAGCAATAAACCCTACAGATAATTAAAAAATTCTCAATACCCAAAGGACTAAAAGCGAAAGTGTATCTAGGAACAGTAGATAATGAATATTGGTATGTGGTCTTCCAACTGCAAAGCACCCTAAGTTTCCTTTTAGTTTTCTCTTATGATGAGGAGAAAAATAAAGGAACAAAATAATGATGTATGTGCTCTCATATGGGGACCACAACCCCTTGATGTAATGTTTGTCGGTTACTATTTTCTAAAAGTCAATATTCCTAATTTGTCCCCTTTATCAAATTATAAGAAAACAAATACAAAATGGAAATAGAAATGAGGCACGCCACTTTTAGAGGGGGCGTGATGCCATCCAACTGTAGAGATGAGTGATGAGTGTCACCATTTGAATAACAAGTTAAGGCAAGTGAAAACTCCATTCCTGGAAGGAGGAAAAGCTCACGACAATATGGTTTAACAACAAGTGTATAAACTAAAAATGATCAACCCGTTTACATGTAGTAGAACACCACTTATATAGATAGGCTTATACTAGCAAGAAAAGCTTGAAACCCTAATTTCTAAAAGCATCTCTAAAGTAGCACAAAATAGGATGGTAGTGTGCTCTCTCATGATGATTCTTGGCTAGAGTCCAAAAAGGAGACAAGGTGGTCTTCTAATAAGTCCAAAAGGAGCTTTAGGTCAAATGAGACAAAAGGTACAAAGGTGTTTTTGCTTTTTGCTTTATGCTTTTACTTTCCTCTCTCCTCCACCTAGGCTCCACCTCATCCATTCCCTCCACTCATGTTGTGCCACCTAGCCATGCTCCTTACTCCTAATTACCCTACAAAACAATTAAAGATAGATTAGCATGTTGACTTAAGTCAAGTCAACTTTAATGAACAAGTTAAACCTAGTCAAAGGTCAACTTAGGAAAATCATAATAAGGAGATAGAAAATAAAGATAGGGATGAAGGACAGGAAGTCTCCACTCTAGTCATGCTTCTTGTAATCCTTATTGGGGGAGCTTCCATGGAAACTTGTGTGGTCAAGCCTTTATCATCCTCTCCTTCTTAGAGAGAATTCAACCATAAATTCTTATACCCTACGTCAAAAGGTGAAAGATCACACACATTAAATGAATCACTTATGTTATAGCTTTAGGGTAAGTCTAACTCATAGGCATTGTTATTGATCTTCCTAATGACTTGGAAAGGGTCATCCCCTCTCGGGAGAAGCTTGGACTTCCTTTGAGTAGGGGGAACCTTTCCTTCCTCAAGTGAAGTCAAACTCAATCTCCCTCCTTGAAGATGACTTCCTTTCTCCCTTTATTTCCATCATCTTGATGTTTCTTAACCCTTTTCTCAATAGTTTCTTTAACTTGCGCATGTAAGTCTTGGATCATCTTAACTTTGGTTTCCCCATCTTGGCAAGTCCATGCCTCATGAGTGGGGAGAGGAAGAAGATCTAAGGGGGTTAAGGGATTTAACCCATAAACAACTTCAAAAGGAAAGTGGAAAGTAGTGGAGTGCACTACCCTATTGTATGCAAACTCTATGTGAGGAAGAAGTACCTCCCACTTCCTAATGTTTTGGACTATCATGCACCTCAACATTTGTCCCAAAGTTCTATTCATCACCTCGCTTTGGCCATCATCTTGGGGGTGACAAGTAGGAAAAAATAAGTTTGGTTTCAAGCTTTCCCCACAATGTCCTCCAAAAATGGCTTAAGAACTTTGTGTCTCTATCACTCACAATGGTTCCAAGAATGCTATGTAGTCTTACAACTTTCTTAAAGAAGAGATTTGCAATGTAAGTTGCATCATCAACTTTGTGACATGGTATGAAATGAGCCATTTTTGAAAACCTATCCACAACCACAAAGATGGAATCCCTACCCTTTATTGTCCTCGAGAGCCCTAAAACAAAGTCCAAGGAGATGTCAACCCAAGGCATGGAAGGGATGCGTAAAGGAGTGTAAAGACCATGAGGTTGGACTCCAAACTTTGCTTTCATTGATGCTATGTAATTTTTGCAATGTTAAACTACATGCTTCCTAAGGTGAGTTGACACATAACTCACTAACAACAACTTTTTATTACTTTTTTTACTGTTTTTAAGAAGTTTAGGTAAAATAGTAAACGCTTTGATTGTACTGCTATAAAATAATCAGTTGAGTCAGTCCACTTTAATTGTACTATAATAAAGATATAAAATAATTTGAAAGAACAAAATATCTTTAAGTTGATCAACTAACTAACCTACTAATCTGGCTCAAGTCAGGTTACAAATTTTGTTACCACAAAAATAAATGGTTAGGTTAACTCATTCTTAACTAAGTTCTTAGTGAGTCAATCGATGTGAATTTTGTCGACTCACTTTGACACTCCTAATCATAATTCATTATATTACAATCACATTTAAATAGAAATTAAAAGTAAATACAAATAGTAAGAAAATACAACTAATTAAAGATTGGGTTAAATATGTTTTTGGTTCCTTAACTTTCAATAAATTTTGGAATTAGTCTGTTTCAAAACTTTTGACCAATTTAGTCCTTCATCTTTCGAAATACATGAATTTAATCTTTACAATCAAATTTTGTTAGGTTGATTTGATGTTTCGTATGCATTTTAAGATTGTATTTGAGTTGTTTATATTGTTTGACACATTTTTGCTTTAATGTTAAGTTAAATACTATTATGAAACGCGCTTGAAATGTCAAATAAACTTAATAAAATTTGATTAAAATGACTAAATCTACGTATTTCAAAAAATAAAAGACTAAATTGGTCTAAAATTTTAAAATAGACTGATTCCATAATTCACTAAAAATTAAGAATTAAGGGACCAAAATCATATTTAACACCTAAAAATTTGATTCTTATGAACTATTTTCTATTTTGTACGGGTAGTATCTTAATTTGCTTCTTTAACTATAACCCATTTTGAATAACTTTTAAAATATGAAATCATGTTAATTATCTTTATTTGAATCGTAACATTTGAAAATTTTAAATGACCACAAAAATAGTAGATATTGTATTTAAATATTTTTTAATACACATATTTCTTTTCTAACACGCGATATAATTTTTTTAGCATAATAAAACTATTTTTTTAGAATGTAAGTTAAGATTTTTTTAATCATTTTGATAAAAGAAAAAATCTAATTAATATTATTGAGATATTTATACGTCGATGCCAAAGTTTTTTTTTTTTTTAATTTTTTACCAAGATCAATGAAATATTTTTATGGAGGTTAATAGTATCTGTTTACATGAATTTTATAGTAATAAATTTGTATCATGTTTGTAAAAGAAAAAAAATGTATTTCAATTTACCTTACAAGGAGAATTATTTGATAATAATACCTTAAGCAAATATATCAAGTTAAATTCACTATACTTAAAATATCTTATCTAAATATTTAAAAATATTTAAATCCTTTTAAAAATTAAACAACATGAAATTAAAACAATTCACATTTAATATATTTGAATTCAAGAAAATTACAAATGCATTATACAATATATTTTATAACACTCTAAATCAAAAGTTTATGTCGAATGGTGAATTAAAGTTTTTGTTTGAGTGGGGAATCTCTTTATATTAAAAAGATAAAAAAATTAATATTTTATATATTCATATATATTGGATAAATTTTTGTATAAATATTTTTAAAAAAACTAAGAAAAAATGTTTTTTTTTTCAAAAATAGTTAATGTATAAATTTAATTTGTAAAGTTTTTTATAATATAATTTTTCTTATTTATATATTTTACCATAAAAAACATTTTATAATTTTCTTATTATTTTTATTTTCAAAAATTATTTGTTAGAAATGTAGCTAAACATGTATCGAAAACTTATCAAACATGCACTAGTTACCATTTCATATTACTTTGTGACTTATTCAGTAGTTGTTAATTATCTATGTTTTACTTGAAAGTGAAGAATAAACTCATAATAGTCCTTCATTATATGTATTGGTATAGTTAATAAAAAAAAGTTGGTAGGTGTAAAATAATTTGCACAAAAACATTATGATTATGTACAAGTGATATTCAAATATGATCTAGATTGGTCAAAAGACAAATTTGGTCAACCTTTTAACAAATTGAATATAATATATCAGTCTTCAACATTGAGGAAACATTTGTAAACATGTTATTCAGAAGAGGAACAAGAAAATTTTAAAAATAGATAAAAAGAAAAGAAAATTAAAGCATAACAAGTGAATTTTTTTTTTACTGATTTCTAATTATATAAATAGTTAGTTGAAGTATACAAATTTTCCTTTAGATAAATTAATTAACGGAGTTTATATATTGTTTTTTCTTTGTTTGTGTTATATGGTTACTGTGTTTTTATAATATATCGATTTTGATGTATTAAAAAAATTATTTATTTTAAATTATCAGAATTAATGTATTTAGAAATGGAATACTAAAAATCCAATCCAGTATTTGAATTTTAATTCAGTATCTAAATTTTAATTTCTATACTTGAAAGTGTTGTGGCTATGCAGTATAGAAAAGAATAATATAGAAACAAGTTTAATAAATTTATTACCAAATAAAAAACTTGAATTAATTTCAATTTTGCCTACATGTTAGTAAGGGAATGGAATATTTGTGACAAAAAATGAGTCAAACTTTGACACAAATAATGATTTAATAATTGGCATCAAATAATTTAGAAAGAAGCATGGTCGGTTGAAAGAGTAAGTACAGAAAATATTGAAAATGAAGAAAAAGAAAGTTCAACAAACAAAGACCATTGACCTTTCACTTTGAATTTTCCTTTCCAAAACCCTCTTCAACAAGTTTTAGTCATAAAGTGCAATCAACACACAATTAATTCCAATATCATATCCTTTCACATTTATTTTGTACTTGTTTAAGATAAACTAAACTTCAACATTTTATTTAATTATTATAGTTGTCTAAACATTCTCTTTTATTTCTTGATCACATTTTATCTAAGCATCATGTTGGAAATCTTATCTATATCAAATCATTTTCATTAATTAACACGTATTGGAAACTTCTTTACCAAAAGTATATCTTTTATTTTCTTAACAATGATTAAATATATTTTTCATCTTTTAATTTTAAGTGAAAATTAGAATTAGTTTCTTTTCAAAATTTTAACCTAATTTAGTTTTAAAATTTTAAAAATATCTAGTTATTATAATAAAATTTGTTTAAGTTCATTTAACATTTCAAACATGTCTCAGGATAACATTTGAGTTATTTACACTATGTAATACATTCTCTTTTTGATAAATATGTTTGAAATGTCAAATAAACTTAATAAAATTTATTAAAATGACTAAATCCACACATTTCTAAAATTAAGAGACTACTGGACTAAAATTTTAAATAAAGACTAATTTCAATTTTAACTCTCAATATAAATAACATAACTACATACACAAAGTTCATTAATTATATTTTTCAAAACAAAATATATTTCTATTCATAATCTAATTTTATCTTTATTCATCATCCAGCTTAACTTCTACCGTTGAGTGATATAATTTTCTATTGCTTTTAGTTCATAAAATTGTAATTTTTTTCATCAAAACTTTAATATAGTTTAATCTTCAAATTTTTAAATTAAATGTATATAGTCCACATAATTTAATTACATTAAATTATTTTAACATTCTCAAATGATGTTCCTGCTTATACCGTTTGATATGTTAAAACTCATGTTATATGTAAAAAGAATCCAACATCATTATATTAAAAAAAGTATATTTATTTATTTTTAAAATTTGAAATCAAAATATATATAAAAATTTAAGAGAAACAAAATATAATTTTGGGTTTAATTATAATCGTATCTAACTCTTTAAAATATGTTAACTAATTTTTGAACATACTTGTATCATTATTCTGAAGACTTAATAAAAGAATAAAAAAAACAATCAAAAAATCAGAACTTCTCTTGACATATCTTATATCAAAATACAAAAGAAAAAAAATATTTTTCAATAAAAGGAACTTTTGAAAATCAGTTGTAATTATTTATATATTTATGTGTGTGTATAAAAAACATGTTACTAGTTTACACGGTGAAGGTTATAAGTATGCACAGTGAGGATAGTGTATTTTCCCAAGAAGACACAGAGAAAAGTGTTGTAATCGTTCTGGCCTCGCTGTTTCTGTCTTTGACCGAACTGAACCCAAAGAAGAGGAAGAAACCTTAGCAGCTTTCGGCGCTTTTTTTTTCTTTAATCTCTATGTTTCTTTCCCTTCTTCTTCATCTTCTTCGCTTCACATTTTTTTCATATCATATTCATCCCTGTCTCTCTATGACACACTAGTACTTGTTCTTTTCTGTACCCATTATTACCCACACACCCCAAATACTAATATATATATATTATAATCCACTATTTTATTATTATCACTACTATTATTGTTTTTATTACCTTAAACTAAACAAAAACCAGTTTTTCTTTATTGTTTTGTGATTGTTTTGTTTTTATATACTAGAGTGATGTATCCCTGGTTTCTACACTATGTGCAATGAACAAACCAACTGAAGTTATTGCCTTTTAGCTTCAATCTCTCAACTCAACCAACGCATCACCCAAATCTAGCGGCATATCTCAGCTTGCACTTTCACAACTCTGCGAAAGAGAAAAAGGAAAAAGTAAAAGCGAAAGAAAGAGAAGCCCTTTACTTGTTTTCAGGTAACCCTCTTGTTTTTCTCTGTTGTATTCTCAATCTCTCTCTAAAGATCGTTCCTTTTCCTGGTAAATTGAGATGAACTGGATTTTCTTTTGGCTGAGGAGATTTCTGTAATTGATTCTGCTCTTGCTTATTCAGATCGAGATGTGGGTTTGTTCCTTTTTCTGTTGTTGTTTTTGTTGTTGTGTTGATCTTGCATTTGGTTTGTGTACCATTTTGGAATGCATTTTTCTTTTGTTTGTTTAAGTTTGATGGGTTGATTGGACTTTGCATGCTAATGGTAGCATTTGAGGTGCTGAATTTTCTTGCTAAGTGGGAAGAAATTGACTTGTTTCTGTTTGTAGGTATGACACTGCCTAGCTGACCAATGATAACATTAATAGAAGCAAGGAAGGAGAAATGAGTGTATGCCCAAATGAATTGATTGCTTTCTTCTTGTGTCTATGAATTGGGGAGGCGAAGGTGTTAGCACATCAGAGATTTATGACTTGATTATTTTAGTAAACCCAAAAGGAACACTCTTAAGGCACAGTAAAACAATAGTTCGTGTAAAAGTCTGTCAAAGTCCTAGGTATCTTAGTTATCTTCATAACCCTGTCCTCAACATGGGGGTACTTGTAAAATTATCTGATTTGTGGGATGTATGGTGAAATTCTTGGTACATTGATGTTTACTACTACCTTGGACCTTTGTGTCACTCCTACTTCATTCCTCCTTGATTACTAAATTGTTCCCAATTGTGAAAAGTGGGGAATTTCCTATTGTCCATTCAAAATAGCATTTTGGCCTTTTGGGAAAATAACTTATTCATCATATTCTCATCTTCAAATATAACGTGGCAAATATTTTGGCACATATAGGTTTTAGTTCAACCTGCTATCAAGGGGTGCTTGAGTCTGTTTTACTTCATTCACCTGTCTTATTATGCTGAGTTGAATACCAACTTATGAAGTGACTTGAGATCTTCCTTTGCAGGGATGGTGATTTTTGTTTGTCTTGTTTTGGCTGCTGACACTATCTAGTTTCTTTGTTAGGTGAAACCAACCCTGCTAATGCATGTACCCATTACAGACGGGCATTGAAACTCAGTGATTTCTGGTGGAGCTTGACTAGTCATCTTCTATGCTGTCTTGTGTAACAGAAAATATGGGCTTACTCTGTAGCAGAAACCGGCATTATAATGATGCTGATGCTGAAGAAAATGCGCAGGTCAACAATAGTAAAAAAAAAGTTAAGGTCTTAATCTTAAAGTGTTACACAGCTTTCAATTTGATAAATTTGTGTGAATTTGCAGACTGCAGAGATTGAAAGGAGAATAGAGTTGGAAACAAAGGCTGAAAAGCACATTCAGAAACTTCTACTACTTGGTACAGTTTACTCAGTCAGTTTTCTTATATTTCTTTTGTATATATGCTTCGCTGATACATTTTGAAGCTAAAGTTAGTTAAATGGAGTGATTTATAGACACACTTGGAATCCAGTATTGTATAAGTGTTGATGATGCTACCAAATTTGAAGGAATCACACATATTTTGTACCTAGTATCTGCTGTTGTTCGGAGTGCTTCCAAAAACCACTTGGTTCCCAGATGTGTCACTGTTACAAATGTTATCATTTATTTGTCTCCTATATGTAGAAACCTGCAAACTCTGTGGTTTAAGGTCTTTTACTATTAAAAGAATGAAGGTTGCTTATCTTCTAATTAACATTATTCATAATTTGATATGCTTTTGAGATATAACATCATGCGGGCCTTCAACTAATATCTCAAGCTTTGGGGTAGTTGGTGATTGACATGATGATATACTCATTCTTGTAAATAAAAGTTTGTTGCAAACAGTGTTTTAGTTTCTATTGTTCTGGAAACTATTTGATAGATTTCGAATACTTATTAAACAGAATATCTTGGATGACTTCTTCTGTTAGTTTAGTGGTGTATCCCCTTCCCATTCATTTAATTGAATCATATATGCAATAAGTGCTTAATTTCTTGTTTAGTTGCTTTTTTTTCTTCTAGACTTATTTGTATGTGTCAAATTTTCTGTTGTTTAGGAGCTGGAGAGTCAGGGAAGTCTACAATATTTAAGCAGGTAAGAAAAAAACATTGCTGTCCTTGTTTTAGCTTTGTACACACTTACTTGATTGTTGATATTTATTTGTTTTCCTGTACTATGCAGATAAAACTTTTGTTTCAAACTGGCTTTGACGAGGCAGAACTAAAAAGCTACTTACCAGTCATCCATGCTAATGTGTATCAGACAATAAAAGTACGCAATACTTGAAAGGGTGTGTTAATTATTTTTCTCTTTAAAATACAGAGTTTGCAGTGTCCACTGCTTATAGTTTGAAAAAGTTTTTCTGTGAATTGAGTTTTATTGGAGGTAGTTGAGTATATTGTTTTCCTTAATATGTACTTGATGTGTTTACACAGTTATTGCATGATGGATCAAAGGAGTTTGCCCAGAATGATGCTGATTTTTCAAAGTATGTTTTATCCCATGAAAATAAGGTAGTTTACTGCCACCATCTCTATGATCCTCTTCTACAATATGGCCAAGAATTTTAGGATGTGGTCTTCAAAGTATTGCAACTGTGTAATTTTAGTTCCTCCATCAGTCTTCAATTAAGTATTTAATAGATTTAGTTCATCCATACTTCAAGCCCAAATGGGTTTTGCATGAAGAGGCATGCTAGTAATATAAAACCATTCACCTGTCTTCTTCTTCAGCTTTTGGATAGAGGTTTGTGACAGGATTTTTGTCTAAATTCATATGAAGCTTTCTTCATTTTTCTTTCAGGAAATTGGGGAAAAGTTATCAGATATCGGAAGCAGGCTGGATTACCCATATCTCACCAAGGAACTTGCACAGGAAATTGAAAATCTGTGGAAGGATCCTGCAATTCAGGTGGCTAGATGTCATACTTTGGTTTCTTTTACTTAATTCTTTCTATATAGTTGTTTTTTGGCATAAGCTAATTAGTTTATGGATCACATTTTACTTTCTGTAGGAAACATATGCCCGTGGTAGTGAGCTTCAAATTCCAGATTGTACTGATTATTTCATGGAAAATTTGCAAAGGTTGTCTGATGCAAATTATGTCCCAACAAAGGTAGCAAAAATCTATCATACTTTTACACAGATTTTAAATCTAATTCATAATTTTATTTTTATCTGCCCTTGGTACATTGCGTATCTGATCCATTTTCTTGGTTGATTTAGTATTTTTTTATTTTCTAGATGTTTAGGTTTTGATCAGCCAAATTATTTTTATTTCTTCTCTTACTTTTGTTGGTGTAAGATTAAACAGGTCCGGGTTACAACCCATGACGCATCTATTTTATTACTGATAAAAACTGTGATTAAAATGGGTCTGAAAAATCAATATTTGCTTCATATTTGTAAAAGATCAAGTAATATGGTGTCATTCTTGATCTGAAAAACAATTAGTGGTATGTAATCCTGTTCTGACCGGCCTTATCTTTCTTAACTTATTTTTGTACTTAAATCAACTTGTGTTCTACGTTGCTTCTTGTTGGTATATTATAGTTGCCATACTATTCTACAAAAATAGAGTATCTATCTCAGAAGAAGTTCACCAAAATTTTGTACATTCATAATTTTATTTGTAATTTCTCAATCTGTTTTACAACTGCAGGAGGATGTTTTGTATGCTAGAGTGCGTACCACTGGGGTTGTAGAGATCCAGTTCAGGTAAACATGCTGTTTGGTTTGATACTTCTTACTATACTTGTTGGTGGTGCTTTTTGATGAAGAATGAAGATATATCGCCTGCATTAATTTGCAGCAACATAATTTCTCTATATTTGAACACAAATCAAGATTCGGATAACAAATGCATCAGGGAAATTATGGTAGCACCTAGTAAGGATAGGATGGTAGAATCTTCTATATGATGATTTGGTCTTGTGAGAAGAAGACCAATAGAAGCAATGTAAGAAGAATTTACCAGATGATGGGGGATAATATGTAGAGGTAGAGGAAAACCAATAAAAGGTTTCAATGAAACCATTAAGACAGACTAAGATCTAAATGGTTAAAAATTATCAAAATCTGGTTGCACTATACTTTTGTTTTTGTTTTTCAAATGATCTTTGTTATGCTTGTCTTACTGTGTTTGTGACTGACATATGTATTTGATTTTCACTGTCTCTTTTTATATTTCTTTAACATAATATGGCATACAGTGTAAAAATACTCAACAACATATGTTGTTATATCTTTGCTATTTTGACAGTCCTGTTGGGGAAAATAAGAAAAGCGGTGAAGTCTATCGACTCTTTGATGTTGGTGGCCAGAGAAATGAGAGGAGAAAGTGGATCCATTTGTTTGAAGGAGTTTCAGCTGTAATATTCTGTGCTGCAATTAGCGAGTATGGTCTTCCATCTTTAATTTGACACTGTCAACTCTCAAAAACACTAACAAAAATTCTTGCATTCTTGCAATATTTCTGGCAAGAAGACACTACAATTATTAAACATATAAACTTAAAGGGTATTATTGACGTCAAACTTGCCTTCAGGTATGATCAAACACTTTTTGAGGACGAAAACAGAAACAGAATGATGGAGACTAAGGAGCTTTTTGAGTGGGTCCTGAAGCAACCGTGTTTTGAGGTTTCCTTTTTATAGTCTTTTTTACCTTTAAGTTTCTACTACAATTACAAAAGAAATTTCTTATGTCAACCTTTTTTTTTTTCTGGTTCCTTCATATTTTTTCACGAGTTGACATTTCTACCTATCTTAGAAAATAATGATGTCCTTGTGTTTTGTACACAGAAAACATCCTTCATGTTATTCTTAAACAAGTTTGACATATTTGAGAAGAAGATCTTGAAAGTAAGAATCATCTGAATATATTGCACATTCTTGCTGAAGAGGTTACCACCATTTCAGTCTCTAATGTCTTGCATTGTGCAGGTCCCACTCAGTGTATGTGAATGGTTCAAAGATTACCAACCTGTTTCAACAGGGAAACAAGAGATTGAGCATGCATACGAGTAAGCAACTTCTTTATACACTAAGGCATATAGAATAATGCAAGTTGATCAAAGCAACATGCCAAAATAGTTTATCTCTGGCATCCTAGTTCATCATTCTTTGTTGTGTAACTGCTTTCTACTGCATGATGATGAGCCAAAACAATCTTGGTTGTGCTGTGTTTCCATCAGAACCATAATATGAAAGGGAAAAGAGGAAATTCCAAGCACTTGATGCTTACTTTTTCATGTCCAACACTCTTTGTTTTCAGGTTTGTAAAGAAAAAATTTGAGGAATCATATTTCCAGAACACTGCTCCTGATCGTGTAGATCGTGTGTTCAAGATCTACCGAACCACTGCCCTAGATCAGAAGGTGGTGAAGAAGACTTTCAAGCTTGTTGATGAGACTTTGAGGCGGAGAAATCTCTTTGAGGCTGGCTTATTATGAACAAAAGGGATTACAAACACAATATTTTAACATTGAAGAGAGTTTATCAGATTTTGGGTATACTAGGGG
Organism: Vigna unguiculata; assembly: GCF_037176805.1. Lineage (NCBI taxonomy): Eukaryota > Viridiplantae > Streptophyta > Magnoliopsida > Fabales > Fabaceae > Vigna > Vigna unguiculata. The sequence goes on from NC_140799.1 coordinate 4,052,178, forward strand.
TCAGGTATACTAAATATTAAAAATCGATTTGTTGATTTGTATTTTCAAGTTAATCTTGTTGAATGAATGAATGAATGAGTGAGTGGAGAAGAAGGGCCTTGTAGTTGATCTCCACATCCTTCTTCAAAGGGTAAAATTTGTTACTCAAGTTTCAAGATTTCATGATACCATGATTTGTGATCATGTTTTTACAGATTGAAAGATATATTTCATATATTGTGTCTGTGATCATACTTTGCCTCATACTTGTGTTGTGTTGTGTTCATGTGCATGCATGCTCCATGCACACGTGTAAATAATTTGGAGATGTTGTGCTGCTTTGTGGAGTTCTGAATTCAAACCTATGTTCATTTGTTTTTGAATACTTGTTTCCACCATTGGTCGGCATTGATGTTCTTTTCTACGATGTTAGAGACATGTTTTTAACACATGATTCACGTGTACGCGTTTTCTTTTGCTGTTGCGTATTGTGACTTCTGTTCTGTTTCCGTGCTTCACCCACATCTCTCTTAATACAAACATATTTTTTGTCAATGGCTAAGTAAGACTTTGTTTAATAATTTCATTTGTTACTATTTGTGTAACGCTTTCTAAATTTTTCACACCCTTTAAAAAATTTACTTAAATTAATTGAAAATTTGTATTGTTATTGAAGATGATTCTTATAATATTTAATGTTTTTATTGGAAAGATTTCTTACCATGTTATAAACTTATATAATAGTTTGGATTTTATTTTATTCCTGTTTTGTATTCTTACTCTTGTAATAGTTGTGTATCACACGCAAAAATCAAGGGCTAATTTTAGTTTTATTCCGACGTGGTTTTTTTTTTGTATTCCTGTTTTTCTTATTGAAATATCATTTCCGGTTGTTCCTACGTAATTAAATACAAAAATTGTTAATAAAGTATAAATATTGATATTAATATTAAATAACGCATACGTGATGAGTATATCTTTAATACTTGAAGAGCTGTCTTTCCAAGTTCAACCATTTAAATTAATTGGTTGATCTAAATAGTATCATAAAAAAATAATAAACGTGATAATATTAAAATACAAAAGCAATAAGTAATGATTTTATTAAAAATTATTGTCAACAGATCCTAATTTTTCAATACCACGTTATTTAATAAGCAATAAGTAATATTGAAAAACATTTTTTTCTAAAGTCAAAAGTTAATGAAACGTTGAACACGTAAACAATGTTTCGATACAAACTATGACATAACGTTATTATTAATTAAAACGATTTTATGTATTTTTTTTTCTCAAAGGCAAAGGAAAATAATAATGACGGAACACGAATTCATATAAAAAAAAACATAATGGTGGGAAGATTCCTTTAAGGAAAAGTAATGAAAAAGATGCACACGGACACATCAAGTCAAATAAAGACTACAATAACAATATATGATAAGATTTTTCATTTAATATATAAAAAATTGCTTTCTATTTTATCTTTAGTAATATTTTAAAACCATGGTCCAAAATTTGTCATGAAAACCATCTATCTAAAAAACATAAAATAAGAAAAAACAAAACAAAACAAAACCTCATAATATAATGTATAACAAATAATATATTTAATTATCTTAACTTATATAATAAAAACCACAATAAATATACATATTTATACCAATTTCCATCTATATTGTACAGATATTATAATTAGGATATGTAAGAATGTCAAAACATTTCCTAATTACATATTAGTAAAGGAAAAACAAATAATTATCAATATTATTAATTATTAAAAATAAAGTAAGATGAAACTTTACTAAAAACATCATTAGATCAAGTCACAATGTAAACATGTCATAGTGTGTGCATTTATATATCAAATTTATATTTGCAAAAAACTAACAACCATAGTGATAATTTAATGCAATATAATGAAAAAAAAAAATTCATTTGTATCACAGAAAATAATAAATTAAAAATGAAAAAACAAACTGATTTTAATTTTAGTTATATCAAATATATAATTTAGTGCCTATATTATGGTAAATTCCTAATTTAATTTCTACATTAAGAGCAAAATCAAGATAAAATTACATGTATAAAAATAAAATAAAAATGTAAAAAAAAAAACAATGTGAAATGGAGTAATATTAACATTTAACGTCTATTTGTTTATAATTATTTATTGTAGCATATGATGAAAATGTAGGTAAATCTTGTGTTTGTATAAACTAATTTGAGAGGATTTAAAATGATAGTTTTGGAGGGATGGAAGAGATGGTGATATTTTTTAGAGTGAAAAAATTTGAGTGTAAATTCAGCTCACTTCTAACATAATTATCATTTTGTTTTTAATATTTTTCACTTTTTCACTTTTATCATAATCTATTTTATATTTATTATAATATTTTTTTATTTGAACATCACATAGAAAATGTTATCAATTTTCAAGGTAAACAATTTTCATTTAAATTTTTTTTGTCGATATATAAATCTTTTTAACAAAATTACTCCATTTAATTTATATTAATTTTAAATGATCATGTTTCAATTTAAAATAATTTCATAAAGACAAATTATTACTTAATGTTATTTAAACCAATTCTTTAAATTCTATTTCATCTTAATTTCTAAAAATCATATTTTAATTTAATATATTTTTATCAATATTTTTTTTTCGTTTTAAATTATATTATAATATAATTTACACCATTTACAATTTAATTTAAAATACTTTTATATACAATAAAAAAATATAATATTATGTTTTATCAATTAAATATTTTTTTAATATATTATAACTATCATATTACTTATTAGTTTTCATCAACTTTCCTCCCATGTATTTTTAAATTTCACAATCTTTCATTTAATTTAAACAATCCAATTTTCATCATTTTCGTTTTCCTTCAAATTACTCGAATTTATTCTTGAAAACAAATGTTGTTTTCAATGAATTTAATATTTGTGAGAGAGTGAGTGAGAATGACATACTTTTCATTTTTTTCCCTTGAAGAAATTTGTAGGTAAAGGAGAAAAAATATTTGAGGGAGGGAAATGAAGTTATATCTCTCCTAAAATAAGATGATTTAAGAGGATGAAAAATGCAATTATCAGACTTTTTTGAAATTTACATTCCTTTATCTATAATAAATAATAATAATGGAATATAAAATATAAAAAATAATATCATTGAAGAAAATGATACACCTAAATAAAACATTAATAAAAATTATAATGACAAAAAATTTAATTAATAATAACATTAATTTTTTATAATTTAATATTTAATTAAAAATATTTTTAACCAATTGCATTTTATTTTAAATTAGTTACATCTATTATTTTTTTATTTAAAAAAATCATTCAAATTTCAATTTAAATGAATTTTAACTAATTACATTTAACTTTTTATTAATTTTAACCATAAAAACAAATATACTTAATCTATTAAATTTAATTTTATCGGTTACATTCATTAAATTATTTGTAAATTTTTACAAAATTTTACTCCTAAATATTTTCATCTAAATCTCTTGAATCTCTTGATCCATGATTCTTTCTAAAATCATATATTCAACCCCTCCTCAAATCATTCGGTCAGAGAAGAACACAACCTAAATTTCAAAGCAAATATAAATAAAAACTTATAATTAAAATTAACTCCAAGGAATTAATTACCACCAAAGAGTAACCGACCACAATCGATGCCGTTAATTGCCATTGTCATAGAAAGAGATTCTAAAGGTCATAAACGTCATTCACTCGTTCTCAAAGATCATTTTGTGTGAAAAAAGGTGGGCCATGGAAACTTCACAACCGTCAAATTCACAAAAAGTGCCTCCACAATTTCTACCTTTTCCATTTTTACCCTCAAAAGATCGCTTTTGGGTTGAATCCTCCTTGACTACTCTTCTGTCCAAAGCATATTCCCCTCTCTTATTTAGTTCCCTTTTCCTTTCTCATTCTCTCTTATTTCCTTCAAACATAACAACAACGCCAATCTTCACGTCGCCACTCGCCAAAAGCCCAATCGCTTCGCATTCGATTATTCTCCGATCCCAATCAAACAGAACCTTTTCGTCTCTCTCCCTTTCCGTTTTCTCATTCCCCTCTCAAACGCCGCCGCCAGAACGCGCTTCGCAGGTTCTTCAACTGATCGCCGTCCTGCGTCGCGATGAATAACGATTTCGTTTGGCTGCCGTCGCTGTATTCGGATCCCGAGGTGTTCACCTATTTGGAGCCATTCGTGCTCCGCAATTCTCTGAGCTTGCGCTTCATGCATTCGCTGGCAAACAATCCCGGAAGTTTCGCGATCGGAGAGGCCTTCGGACACGTGTCGCGGTTCGCCGGCGCGTTTGTGGTGTGGCTCTCACGCGCCTCGAGTTTCAATGTCGCGTCTTCCCTGCGCGGTTCTCCTCCTCCTCTTCGGTTTGGTAGTGCGCAGGTTAAGGCCGTGGCGACGAATGTGAGTCTGTTCGGGTTTCCGTTTCGATCGAAGAGGAAATCGTTTGCGTCTGTGAAGTTGGGTAAGATATCGAGTTTGGCGATGAAGATGATTTGGAGTGAAACGAAGAGGCTTCGGTCGTTACCTATTCTGTCGCTGGCTGCTGCGTTGGTTCCACCTTTTCAAAACTTGTATGGAACATTATGAAAACTGAGATATTAATTTTATTGGTTTTCTGGGATATGTTAGATGAAATATGGTTAGAATTTAATTCAAATGCATGCTAATTATATTGCACCTAAATTACACGATCTGATGATGAGTTAAGATATTGTTGGATTTTATAGTAATAATTTTAAAATGATATCTAAGATGATTTGTAATTTATTCTATTCTTCAGTTTTTGAAATGTAAGTTTATTCTTCTTTTTTTTTTTTTTTTTTTTTTTCATTTAGGTCATCGAAAGTTCTAGCCAGCCCATTGCAGAGTCCTGATATGCAAATGTATGGAACCATTGACCAAGTGCCCAAGGAGGTTGAATGCCAAGGGTGTCCGTTCCTATCGTATCTTGAGTTGAACCAAGCAAAACCTGCAGTTGAGCCTAAAACTGGCATTGAATTTCCCTTGGTTCTAGACAGTATATTTGCTGGAGAGAAGGATTTTGGCTTCAACTCTGAGGTTAAATATTTTGTTTGCAAAGTTCTCTTCTGGTTCATTTGGGCCTTCTGCTTTTTTGTATGTAGGGTTTTTTGTGTGCACCATGCAACTGCTTTAGACTTTTAGTCAAGAGTTTTTTGCTAGATTTTTTCATGATTGATGTCTAGTAGTGAAAAAATAAATGCTGGCTATCAAATACATGGGAACTGTTCAGGTAAATCTTTCCATAAAAACTTATAGGAGTAAGAAAGAAAAATAAAATAGACTTCTTTATAAGTAAAAGTTGGTTTATTAAAAATTAACTTCTGGAGAAGCTAATATGAGAAAACTTCCACAAATAAATTATAAATAAGCTAATTTTAGCTTATAGAGAAAACTTCATCATTGAACTAACTAAACTGAACCAATGAACCATGTGACAGTACATCCCAGTTGGAGGATGTGTAGCATTCTAACTTTTGGGATGAACAATGCATCTCATATTAATAAATATAAAGAACACTAATTGAAAAATGCAACTATTTATGCTGTAATCACAATTTGCTAACAAGAATGAAAATCTAAAATTCAATGCTGAATAGATGTTTTAGTAGAACTTTCTTTAGACCTATTCTTATTCCCGTATCCCAATGGTTTATGACCCAAGAAACATGAATCTTGCTAGAACTATAAGTGAAATGGAGCTGAAATTTTTTTATTTGAAATAAGTTTCACTGGATTTATTGTTAGGTCTGTTGCCAGAGTAATCCCTGGTCACTTTACATTGAGGCTATGTAGGCCACCAAACAGCATTTTATTCTGATACTAATCAATCCTTAATGTAAGTCGTGACTCAGAAATAGAACAGGATTTTATAATTTGTTGGAAGAGGCCGAGGGTAAATGAAGGAAAATTTTGGGTTTATTTTCTGTAGAAATGAAAAGATGCAGGAAGAAGAAATGAGAAGGATGAAAATGACACTGCTATGATATCGTTTCTGGACTGACAGAGTGAATTGGAAAAGGATCTGAAACCATAGGTCACCAAACATCATTACATTGTGATACTAAACAATCGCAAATGTAAATCATGAATAAAAAATATAACAAGATTTGAAATAGAATTTTGAGAATGATTGAAATTGATTGGAAAATACTGAGGGAAAATGATGGAAAATTGTGGATATATATTCTGAGGAAAAATAAAGAAAATGCAGAAAGAAGAAAAGAAAAAAGATGAAAATGACAGTGCTATACTACGGTTTATAGAGAGGGAGGGTTAGAAGAAGGATCTGAAATTTATTGAGTCACTGACTGACTTATTATTGTGGAAATAACTGATTATCCACCAACTTCCATCCTGTAAGCCGAAACTCAACCATGAGCCACATGTGGTGATTTACGGAATAGGTTCTTGGGTGTAAGAGAATACATTATCTTTCAATTCCTTGTGTTATAAGTAGTATCCGAGAATTGTTAGTGGTGTGATCTGTTAATTTGTTTTAGTTTCTACTTTCCAGTTCCTTTTGAATTAATTTATTTGCCTATTATAGTATTACCACATGCTTTGGTTGAGATTCCATTTTTACCTAATGTTTTTTAGATAAACTGATCAATTAAATCTGCTTCAGGTCCTGGTTGGAACAGGATCCAGAACCATGAAAATTGTTAAAATCAAGTCACTGAAAGTCTATGCTTTTGGAGTTTGTAAGCTTTCTTGATTACTTGAATATTTTCTACTTCCTTTTGAACAGACAAAGCTTATTATTGGTGCTTCTTGTGTAACTCTTGGTCTTTTAACAGATATTCATCCATACTCCCTCTGTAAGAAATTGGGGCCAAAATATGCATCAATTTCTGCTGATGAACTGAATAACCAGCATGACTTCTACAGGGATCTTCTCAGGTCTCAAACATCATATCTTTGATAAATCTATAACATGTTATTGAGGAAAGATTGTTCTTATCAGTGATGACAACTAGTCATGCATTGATTATTACAAAGTACATAAGAAAGTTTATGAAGGTCTTTATGAACATTGTCGGTAATTTATAAAGCTAAGTTGATTTAATGAATTGGATATCCTGAAGCTGGATTTAGATAAGTATTATCTATTTCTATGCTTTGTTAACTTCAAGAAGCAATTGGTTGGTTTCATGTTTATGGTATTTAATCTTAATTTTGACGGAACTGTTCTGTTTTCTGCTATTGCAGGGAGGATATCAACATGACTGTTAGACTTGTTGTAAATTGCAGGGGTATGAAGATTAACAGTGTGAGAGAGTAAGTAATAGTTTTATCTTCTGAAAAGTGTGATTTGAAATTATATTTTCACAATTAGATTTGGCTTTCCTTCACTTTGTTTTTGAAGAAACATTCTCTTCTGTTTGTTTTCTGTTTCTTCTGTCTCTTATAAAATTGTCCAAATCTCAGTTTTGCATATTGCTATTGTACAAATCTCAGTTTTGCATATTGCTATTGTACAAGTCTCGTCGATGCATCAATACTGAGTAATTTTTTTCCTTTTCTCAGTAAGAATTTGCTGAACCGTGTTTGAATTAGAAATGAATTAGTTAATTTAGATTTGAGTAACTTTTGGGAATACTGGATGAAGTTTATAAAAGAGTCTGGTATGATTCTCTTCTAATTACAAAATTTTCATTTCTTCATAACCCAGATTACAAAAGAACAATAACCCCACAACTAACCTAATCGGATGACGACCATACAATTGTCATTATCAAGCTTTAGGAAATAAAAAGAATATTAAATAATTAAAATAACTTAGTCCATGCGATTTGATCTTTTTGGCCACTTAATTTTGGGCCTGAAGTCCATCCTACCAGGTGCTGCCTTAGTATAGAGATCTTAGGCTATACAGTTGATTACAGAAGTACATGGTAAAGCAACATGCTACTGATTTGTTTGTTATTTTTTATTGCAGTGCTTTTGAAAAATCACTTCGAGCTCGATTAGTAAAGGTACTCTATCTATGTAGGAAAATGATTTTTTTTTTTTTAGTTCTAATTTTAACGCCCTTTGAACCCCTTTTTTTGTCAGACAAATCCTTCCACGGACTTTCATTGCCTAGAGACATTTGGTTCGTACTTCGTAGAGAATATCTCAATACCTTTGGTAAATAATTTATCAGTATGTTTCTTTTCTGCTTTACTAAATTGCTAATGATGTCAGGGTTACATTAAATATATTACAATGTTGCAGGGAACAGTAATTGAGTTCAAACAAACAGTTGATGGGCGTCTGATCACTAAAAGTGAGTTATATATGTCAACACGTATTTGACTTCTGAAAAAATGTTTATTTATGCTGCTTGCCTCTGGGCAGACGGTCATTAAACTCATCTTTTGTGTCTTTTCTCTGTGTTGTGTACTGAAAGTGTTCGTTTTACCTGTGCAGTTGGTGACAATCAGATAGGAAGTGTCCACAGCAAAGATTTGTGCCGTAAGTCATATTCAAATACCTGTGCCTGCAGTCCACCACTTTGAATTTATATTTCTTTTATCTTCAGTATGAATGAAACCGAGCTCATGATCTCATTTTAATTTATAGGGGCTTTCTTTGACATGTACATTGGAGATGTTCCTGTGAGCGAAGAAACTAAAAAAGAGATCGGCACGAACATAGCGAGTATCATTAGGAGGTGCTAAAAAGACTCGTTTTCTACCCAGTTGTTGTCCTACTTTTAGAAAGGACATTTGGACATGGGTAAATGGCATATACCCTTAACTTATAGTAGAAGCAGTGGTTTCTTGAAATTGATTTAAACCCGCTTTAAAAAGTCATTTTGCAGGCATTACTTCTCAAGCTTCGTCCTTCGAATCATAGAATAGAAGTCTTTAGGATAGCTTAAATTGGATTGTCACGGAAAATTCTCTGTTCCAATTGATTTTATCTTTATATTCATCGTCTCGATGCCCTTATCCCACGTGTTAGATGTACAGTCCTTATAGAGAATGAAAGGGAAAAAACGCTGATATAATCTTTTAGCCCCTTTGCTCAATCAAATAAGTGATGTCACCTTGCGTTCAACTAACATTTCCCGTTGATACAGATGACTTAGCACAAGGTTGATTTTATGGCTAGATAATGTCTCTTGTAATGTGTTATTGTTAAGTTATTATTACGTTGTTGAGGTGTAATATTTGGATTATTGTGTTTTACTCGTTTTCCCTATTTGTGGTGATTTGTCATTTTTAAATTAGGGTTTAGATTGGGTTGTGTTTTTTTTTTAATCGAAAGAAAAAATACATTAGAAATCAGCGAAGCCAATCTTGAAATGGAATTGTTTGGAGTGGAGGAGAAGGTCGTTGTCATTGCCAAACAAGGAAAGTATAAATTGTGTTGTCAATGAGTCACTTTATATGAGTTTACCAACATGAATGAATTGTGTTGAGTAGATGAAGAATTTGATATGCAACATGTGAGGTAAAGATGGGGTGCAGGAAGCAAGAAAGCCGATAGAGGGGTTGAGCTGAATTGGGGCTTGATGGAAGAAGAGGCGTTATTCGGCATGAGGACAATTGTGAAGACTTATGCCCAGGTAACATAACAATTTACCATTAGTTGATGAGATGAGCCACTGCTTCTAAGTGTGATTCAATTCCTTACTAATTTAGTCTCCCTTTCTCCTAAACAATGCAAAACCAAAACTTTTACATAGGTAATTTAAATTTATACTATGCCAACATTTTCTGTTAGATAAATAATTAAAATTTTAAATTTCAGTATAGTTGATTTTTGAATATTTAATAATTTAAAAATTCATGTTGGATAACATTTAACAACTAAAAAGTATATATATTTTGGCAAGAGTCTTTACTCATTTTTTGGATGACCTAATTAGAAAATCTAGCTATGCATCTGTGATCGCTTGTCTTTCGAATCATTACCATTCATATATTTAGTGTGCAATGTAATGTATGTGTTTATATTTTAAATAAATTATGTTAAAACCTATTTTAGATCTTTCACCAAACATGAAAATATTATAAATTTTCCAGTATATTTACGTTAAAACAGACACGCACTTTCAAAACATAGCCAAAAGTTGATCAAATTTACTTGCTTAATGCGGATTCAATTTCCACTAACAGCTAACTACATCTATTTATTTTATTTAAATTTTACAGTTATAAATTAAATCTAGGATTACAGATTAATTTTCCAACTTTTAAATTTCATTTCCGTCATTTATTTCAATTTAATTTGACAAGGCTTGTTATTAGTGTTTTGTTTCCTTTCTTTATTATAATTCATAAAATAATTTAAAAATGAATTTGAAAAGCATTTTGTTGACTCGAAACGAAATCCAATAGATGAAAATGCAAGGTTTAGGAATAGAAAAGTGGGTGTAGGTTAACAGCAGCAGTATGCCCTATAAATAAAAGGTGGTAGGTGTTGTGTTGTTGAAAAATACTCATGCTCACTCCACACCTCCAACACGTGTTGGAAACCAAATGAAAATGAAATCACATGAAATGAAGAAATGACGTGTATTCTCTCTCCTTCACCTTCCTAATTTCTTTTATTTTTAACAGTATTTTTTTCTCCACCATTAACTCATTTTAATAAATATATTTTATAACATTCATATTTTAAATTTACCATCTTAATCATGACGCGGCGCATGTTATAATACACAATTAACTTGTAACTCATATTTCAAACTTAATGTATCTTTTATATAAAAACTTTTTATATTATTAATCTACCTGTTTCAAAATTATACTTTAGAAGCAGTTATACCAACGTAAATTATACTAATAGGATAGTTTCAATAATTTTTTATTTACTGTTTTATAATTTGACCGTGTAATTATAATCACATTAAATTAATAGTATACAGATTAAAAGAACAACAATAACATAATAATTAATAATATATAATATATTTAAAATGCATACCCTAAAATGTAAAACTTCTATTCTCTTGAAAGTTCATTTCATTACGTGTCAAAATTTTTCTTTGTCTTAGGAATCATTTAATTTGTAGAAATGTGGACCCCACCTCACTTTTATTGCTGTGGATAAGCTTCAACTCTCACCACCTTATCTCATTCCTACGTCACTACATCCAACGTTGTACTATATTCCACAAATAATAAAAAGAATATAGAATTAAATTTCTAAAATAAATAAAAAAAATTGAAATTTTGGTACGTGCTTTTCAAACAAGAATTTCCTTGTTTTGGAAGGAATAGATTCTTGAGTTTCTTCTTGTTTTGTATATTTATTGAATCTCTGTTTCCTCGTAATGCATGGACCAGACTTGTTCCATGGAGTGAAGTTTCTTCCAACAATAATACTCAAACTATATTTTTTTATGGGTTCAGAGAAAATAAATAAGATACATGAATTTCTTTTCCTAAAAGTAAATAAATAGTTAAAATTTTCTGTTTAAAAATAATAAAAGAATATTTTGAGGTTCGTTATTTTTTAAATATATTTTATTTTCATTTTAATTTCAATTACTTTGACTTATTTCATTCTCTCTATATATACATATATTTATATCCTACCGACCAAAAACTAAATGGTATTTATTCTACACATTATTTGTAATTCCAAATTAGTATGGAGATATGTAATGTGCTTTGATAGCATTTAAGTTTATAAAAATTTCTTATAATAGTAAAAAAACTTCTGTCCCTTTTCCAAACAGTGGAATTTATTTATTTTTTTAACAAAATCCTTTTCAAGGTTTTTTCAAAGTATTTTAAAAAATTATTTCATGAAGTTATATCTTTTCACGCAAATTGCCATGTTTTGAAACTTTCTTCGTTCAAAATGGATGTTATGATACATTAAACAATACATTGTTTGTGATAAAAACACAAATAATTTATCTTCTCCTTTGTATTTTATGTCTATGCACAAAATGTAAAAAAAAAAATCATATTTATGAATATACTCTCCGTTTTCTTACTGCAATTTCTTCATGCCTACTTTTCTTTTCGATAAAGAAATGTTTTTTTTTAGATATAAGAGTTTGAAAATTCTATATTTATGTTTCTTCTAGATAATTTTCAAATTTGCAAAATGTGCTAAATAGTTTATCATGTTTGAATGATATTCTTATATTAAAAACACCCATTGACATGTCAAAATAACATCTAATGAATAATTTGAACTAAATGGCATTAGAAATAACACTAATTAAATTCAATTAGCACTATTATGCATAAGTTACGTACAATTAATAGTATTAATTTTTAGAAAACGTATCAAAAACAGTAATTGACATTTTATTACTACCTTAAATTGTAAGTAAAAGTTACCCAAAATCTTAAACTACAATTTCATAAAATTTATAATTTATTTTATGTTAAGAACACAATTAGTGTACAAGAAAATATTTTATTGATAATAAATCCTAGTGATTAAAAATTATTAGCCATTGTGGTATCAAATTTAGTTACCGATTAAAAAATAAGAAAAAATTATTAGTTATTATCATAAATAAAAAACTATAATCGGTCTCTAGTCAGTAATTAAATAAAGGTTAATTTAGAAAAAAATTCATTTTACAGCAAAAATCAAGTTGATAATATTTAGTGACTAATTTTCTTTAGTATTTAAAATCTTGGTAGGTAAATTTAGTAATCAACTATAATTTTTATTCATAATAATAATTATTTAAGTAATCCATAATTTTTTATTTTGTAATTTGATATCTAAATTAGTCATTATAATAACTAATAATTTTTAGTCACTAAAATTAGTTGTTAATAAAACATTTGTTGCAATAGTATAATACAAATTTCAATAATATATATATATATATATATATATATATATATATATATATATATATATATATTATCCTTATATCGTAGTTAGAGTGAATGGTAAGCATAATTAAACTTTAACTTTGAAATTATTTCACACACTTATTTATCATATATAATCACGCGTTCGAACAATAATAATATCACAAAGTACTTTAAAATCAGTGATATATTTGATTTAAAATTTTAATTTGGTTTTCATGAAGTGAAAAAGAACCTTATTGTTTACAACTAAAAAAAACAAACCGATGACAGAATTTCAAATACAAAATTAGATAATTACTTTTAAATATATTTTTCATCAAAATAAAATCTGGTTACAATTTGATATAATCCTCAGCAATCTGAATCAATTTTTTTATTAATTTTGTTTTAACAATTTCAAATTTTCGATTGAATTTATTAATACACACTGTCTGTAAATAAATCCTTCCATCTTTTAATTTTTAATATGCTATTTTATCTTTCGTATTTTCTTTGCAAAATATGAGTTTCATATTCACAGATCCACATATATTTAAGTATTTTAACAATACTATAAAATGAACGGGTTAAATTTAGAACTTAATTAGTCCAAAACAAACACGATAAAGGCATGAAAAATATAAAATTGGATAAAAAATTATGAAGTTTTTAAAATACGAAAATTAAAGTCAGGTAGTGAATCCTTAACGATTTATGATAAAAAAAAATATTATAAAGAAAAAGGTGTTTGACTTTGTAGATAAGAGGCTTATAAAGCCGTTGAGCTCAAATTCACAGCTCATTTCCAAGTAAGAAAAAAAAAAGAAAAAGAAAAAAGTGAAAACGTTTTGTTTATCTTGAAATGGAAGAAGAGGATAAGGCCAAGTAATCTTAAAAATAAATACGAAAAACCAAAACAATTCATACAACGTTGTTCCAAACCTTATCCACAACATTTTTAACCTTAAAAAAAAAAAAAAAAAGAAACACGTAAGATTCTAGAAGCCAATTACCTTTTCAGTTTTTCTTGCCGAAATTATAAATACGCCAACAAATCTATAAAGATCGCTATGTCGTGTGCTTGTGCCTATCCATTCCATTTCCAACTCATTCTTTCTCTTTCTTTTTGTTGGGTTGGGTTTCTTCTTCTTTGTTTCTCTTTGGGGAGTTCATGATGATCACACGCGCCGTATTGTTGGACGCGCCGGCGGGAGGAGCAGCGGAGGAGGAGTGTAGTACGTCGTCGTCGATCGGGAGGAACAGCGACGAGTCGTCGGAGAGATCTGTGGAGGGAGGAGAAAACGAGGTGGAAAGTTCCTACCGTGGACCTTTGCATGCTATGGAAACCTTGGAAGAGGTTCTTCCAATAAGGTAAAACTACATACCCATGTTCCTTTTTTTCTTTTTTGATCACTGCACGTTTTGCTTCCAATGAACTTAGATTTAGATCCTTCTCTTTTATTTGCATATTATTAGTGTCTTTTTTTTTTTTGTTAAGTAGATTCATTTGTATGGTTATTGCTTTCTTTTCTGAGAGGATAAGCATCCACCCAAATCGGAGTGGGAATATGAGAGATGGGAAGGAAGAAAAAAGAAATAGAGAATAGTGATCTATGTAAGAAAATAAGAAATAAGAGACAAATATATTAAGGTGAAGGTGATTATTTTTCTTTTTCTAGGAGTTGGAAATGTTATTTTTTGTGGGAATGTTTTCTTCTTTGTCCACGGATTTTCTGCCTCTTTGAGTGTTGAATTTGAATCTGTCTTCACGGAAATTCAGTTATAAAGTTGTTGTATATAAGATTTGAAATAGTGTTCTAAGAACACTTTAGATCAGTTGTAGTTGTCCTAAAATTTAGGTATAAAAGGAAAAAGTTATTGGGGATATGTGGTGTGTGGATATGGCTAAATTGACGAAATTATTTATTTGTGGAAAGTCCATTTTCTTAAGATCAAACATTCCCTCAACATAGCTGCTGCTTTGAAACAACTTTTTAATGTGAGTTTGTGTTATTTGTAATGATGTTTGGAATTGATGAGCAGGAGAAGCATCTCAAAGTTTTATAATGGGAAGTCAAAGTCATTCAGCACCCTGGCTGATGCTGCATCTTCGCCCTCAGTGAAAGACATTGCAAAGCCGGAGAATGCTTATAGCAGGAGGCGTAGAAGTTTTATGGCATTGAATCATGTTTTGGAGAAGAATAGAAGCTACCCTCTAAGATTTAGTGGTGCTGGCATTTGCAAGAGACCAATCAGTTTGAGTAGAAGCACTCTGGCTCTTGCTGTTGCCATCAATAACTCTGAGAGCAGTAGTAGTAGCATTACGAGTGAAGACTCCGGTTCTAGCTCAAACTCCATACAATTACTACCCCCTCTTCATCCCAGAAATACAGTGGTTTCTGCTGCATACCCATCTTCTCCTTCGCTACAAAATCTCTCTTCCTGGAGATCATTTTCCGTCGCTGATCTACAGCAGCATTGCGCCATTGCTGCAACCATGAAGATTTCAAGTGCCTCCTCCATCGGAAATAAAACAGCCCATCCATCATAAACATGATAACAGCTGTGTTAATCATTACTATTTAGGTTATTTTTATTTGAATCAATATCGTGCTCTCCTATTTGTTGGCGGAAGCAACTTGTCTTTGCGTACGATATCTTCAAACTAACTTCAGTAGGATATGATATGGATTGCCTTCAGAGCACCAACACTTTGGTAATAATGGTAAATTAACAGCATTGGCAGCGGGGCATAAATATTTAAAAGTAGGTTGTACACCACCACAAATTTGCATCTTTTATTAATAAACCATGCAGCATTTTGGCAAGAACAACTAAAAAAATTGGACAGATATAAAGCACTACAAGATAAAGGATGGATTAACCTTGCATGTTTCTTATACAGGAAGTAAAACTGAGAAAGGAACTAAATAGTTTAACCATAGAAAAAATAATTGTGCTAGTCTGTCACTCGCTGCCATATTACGCAACAATCAAACAAAAACCAAAACAATGATCATGTCCATTCCAATTGGAATGAAATCAAGGTATCACAAAAGGTTTAATTAGTGGCACGAAATGTCCGCACCATGCTTCAAAACACAAAGAAATTGCTCAAGGTGAAGCTAAATTTAGAACTCGAATGGGCAACATTAAATGGTGTTAATATTTACATGAATGAATGAAATTTAATTTTGGCCATGACCTAGTTACAATTGCATACCTACATAGAATACAACATGAAAATCAATAATAAATATACCTTAAGTGGGTGGGCGGCAAAATAATAGAGGCTTGCAGGGGTAATTACAAAAACATTGGTTGAAGTGTGTAATTTAGAGGGGGGGATTTCAATCACTCATCTATCTCTGGCATCATATACAGCAAGCGCACACTGTAACAATAAATCTGATGACAACCAAGATACTGTCCATGTGAGAGAAACTTGTGTTTCCAATGCAGATACCGTATTAGCATTGTCATCAAAATCCAGAGACCATCTATTGAACTAAACTGTCAAGCGTAGACCGCTTACTTCTGATCTGAAATAAGAAACTGAGCACAGGAATATTCGGACACGAATTCTGGAAGATGAATCTCATCAAGATCTATGGCAGGGATAGCCATATCTATGTCTTCGGCAGAGAAAGGAATGCTGCAGCCAAAAAAATAAGATTAAATAAGACAAAGGAATCACAAACGGTCGGTCGCCGTGACTCTTGAGATACAAAATACAGTTCCTTATTACTAATTTGGTGCAATTTTAAATTTCCATTTCACCCGAATATGCACGACCTATATGCAGGTTTACATATTTATGATTTTTTTAGATGAGTGGAGTAGTGCAAATTTATCCATTTATTTTATTTTTTAAGTTGTAGGTGTGGTCAATATTTCCCTCTTTCTGAATAAAGTCCATATTTCCCCTCTTTCTCTCTCCCCAACATGCCACATCTGCATTTTGTTATTAGATTATTCTTCACGAGATCAAACATAGGAAATGTCTAAGAGCCAGTAAGCATTAGATATTGGCATCCATGACTGTCAGTACTCAATCGAAAATTCTAAATACCAGACAAATTTTTTGGGTTATTCAGCACGAAGTAAAAATGCAACCGACCGAACTGCAAAGTACACCGGATAAGAATTATGCTGCTTGAAGCTTCATATCACAATAGAATAGCTGGTAAAAAAAGAAGTATCCATGTTTATAAGAAAAACGTAAAAAAAGACCTTGCTTTTTCGGTATTATAATTTTGATTTAAAAAAACTGGAATAAGACTCAGAAGTCCAATTCAAGTAAGAACAGGCCAGAAAGACAGAAGCATGGAAACCACTCGTATTGATTCATACAAAAATCATATGTTAAAACTACAAGTGAAAAGAACTTCGATGGAAAAAGGTAGTGTACCTCAGATCATCATCCAATAGGAAAGAATTTGAGGTCAGGTTCTGATTGTCCTTGCTGACAATTTCTCTCATTTCACCAACCACCTGTTTACCATATATTGTTCAGAACTCTAAAGAAACTACAATAGTAGTTGTCCTTTGAATCAATTAAGAACAAAACTTGCCTCATTGGACACACTTTGGGTTCTATACTTGTCATCCCAGTACATTGTACTGATTCGATAGATTTGCCTCACTGTCAATGCCTGAAGAAGAAATGCATTAGCTTAATTTCTTATATGCATAGACGAACTGTATATCAAGAATTTTGTATTCAAATCCTTACACATGCAGGACCATGAACATATTCTAATGATCCATAAATAAAAGAAAGAAATAAGGAATGTCTTCATAGCATATGACTCGGTAATATATCCAATTAATTTTAGTCCTACAACAGCAATTACTACATACATCTGAAAGGTTCTAACATATGTATAAGATTCCAACGCTAACAAATGGGATAGTAGGAAGATCTTTGCAATAAATGAAACCAAATATGCTCCCTCAACAGTTGAAGGAAGGCCATTAACTGTTTGTGCCATATTCTTAGAACAGTTAAACCTGACACGTGCTGCTTATGAAGATACTTTCATAATTGTCTCAAAAAGAAAACTTTCAACAAATAAATGTATTACTATTAATGATTGAGAAAATTTAGTTCTTTTCTCCAGTTACTGTATATGTTAGAAGAGAGGAAATTGGTAGGAGAGAGAGGGTGGTAGAGGAAATTGGACAGAGTAAGAAGATAAAAAGGAGTGCACCTTGAAGTGTCAGTAGCACTATCCTCGTTCTTTCATCACTGAGTGATCTCAAGAAATGTGTAAATACATTTGTTTTTGGCATTCTCAACGTGAGTATAACAGGGAAAGAATCTTTGTGCAAATTCACAAAAAGTAATCTATTTTCAGTTTCCTATCATATTAATATAGGTTTCCATATCATCAAATTTCTTTTATCCCAACTCGCATGTAAGGTGTTTCACCTACACATTTAATCATTAGTAATAACTGAGTTAGATATTGGTTTTTTTTAGACTACACTGGGCATCTTTTTATGTTTCGTAAGTTGAATAAGGTTTTCTAGTCAAAGTAAATGTTCCTAGACTTAAGGAAAATGTATCTCAATTAGTTTTTTTGTTACTGCAAGTATTGTAAATATATATATATATTTTAACTGGCAGCCATATTGAGAATAATATTGATCAATTTTATTTCAACTCATACATTCTTTCTCTTTCAGAATTTTATTCCCGCTGATTTGCTACCTGCCTTTATTCTGTAAAACAACAATGTGGCCGAAGAACATCGTGATTGTAACACAATTACGTCTTGAATGATAACTAAAAAAAATTGATACAGGAAAGACGGAAGTCGGATGAATAGCATTGCAACAACAGATTTTAGAGAATATGATAATCATACTGGGCAGTCTGATAAAATAACAATCTTACCGGACAAAGATCTTGCCGAATTTCAATTAAAGATTTCTTTCTTTTCTGATGTATTACCTGCATAATTCAAACAAAGGAAAGTATATATAAGCGATAGCAGCTCCGTTTGACAACATTCAAGTCCAACCAAAGTAGGACAGTTTTTATACCAAGAACCCAACAGCTTGCCGTATGTAATTGAGCTCATGCCAGGATGTCCCTGCATACTGCATTTCACCAGTACTTAGTAACCCATTAAGCTAAAATTTCAAAAGGTATAAACAATCTCAATCTACCTCTTCCTTTGCATTCACTATCCATTTCTCCAGTTCTGCTAGACCAGACTTCACATATTCACCATTTGAGAAAGTGCAACATTCCCGACGCAAAAGAAGACTAAAAAGTGATGGAATTTAAAAAAAAAATGAAAAAGCTGAACAAAGGGAAAAATAAGAAACAAAGTAAATTAGTGACTTTAAGCTACAAGAACAATCATGGTTTTTACCTGTTGAAGAGTGTAATATTGATGAAGGAAAACACCTGGGTAACTAGTTTACGGATGAAGAAGGATGGCACCTGAACAAGTAAATTTTAGGCATAACATGTTAGATATCGTGAATGGTTGAAACTTATTAATATTAATAGAACAGTTATATCCATAACCACATAAATCATCAATTATCTGTACTCCAAAAATTACTACATATGTTCCAAAGCAAAAAATCAACATGTAGAATACATCAAATGCCATAGACTGTAATCAAGCATAAAATGTCACCATGGTAATAAGTACAACTAGATTAAATTAGGTTTAAAGCCCACCTTTTAATATGGTATTAGAGCCATTTAATCATGACAAAATTTGTTATTTGTTGAACCTATAGAGCCATTTAAATAAATATCTAGTCTCAAACTTAATATGTGTACATCTCGGCATGAGGGAGATGTAGATGAATTGGACATCCCATAAATTTACAAGTCAAAATCTCACCTTACAAGCCGGTTTCATAGGATTGAATTAGGCTTAAAATCCACTTCTTAATATTAATGCTTAGAAATCCTTTGTATTTCGATTCAACTACCATGAATTTACTACTTAAAATAAATACTTCAAAGCTTTAGTTGATCAAACAGTTGTAATAACTCTGTTAAGATGTAGTACACTAAGTTATCACAATGTATTCCCAACTTCCCATCATTCCGTTTTCATTTTTCCATTCTCTCTTGATTCACTTTTCTTGGATGTAAGAACTTACTTTATAATCTACATACAAAACCACCAAGCAATCCTATGGTTTATGCATCACTTATTTGCAGTCATGGTGTGGTGAACTCAACAAATAGCTAGTCACTCTGATCATTCTATTGTCATTTTTCCATTCTATTACTAGGAAATAGGAATTTACTCTATTCTCTGTCATGGTATGATGGACCCAAGATGTGACTCGTGATTTTGTAAGGTCTTCAGTTTGCACCCTTAAAAATCAGTACTATTATGGCTCCTGCTAAACTTACATCTTGAACAGCAATATCAGTCTTTTATTCAAATTGCAACATGTAATTTCCTTGTATACTTTCTTCCTCAATAGATATGCAGGAAATGACAAAAAATAAAATATAGATTATAAAACGGCAGTAGAAAACATAAAGGGGGACCACAAGTGAGGTGCAAATAGGGATATCAAAAAAATTTGTACCCACGGATATCTGCAGATAAAACCCGCAACGGTTAGAAAACGGATATCAAAAATGGATACCGGCTACCCGCAAGTACGGATATTTTTGATACCCGCATGTTAACGAAACGGATACGGGTATCATAGTATCCGTACTCATGGATAACCGTACTCGCTAAACTTACACCCCTTGACATTCTTCTCTTTCCTTTCGTTGAAATTGAGCATATACATCAAACCTTAAATAGACAATAACGTTTATGGTATGCTTGTTGTCAAACGATGGAATCAAAATAAGAATACTTGGCACGTGGCAATTGAGGTTTATTATTTGTTTATTTTTCAGGAATCAAAATCGGAGAAAGTTGGTTTGTCGATCAAAACACTAATTAAAGAATTTCCATTCAACGTCATCTTATATTTACTTTTACAATTATTTGGACTTGTATCAACTTGAGTTTATTTGAACTTTATTTCAAATTTATGACTCATGTATTTTATTTTATTTGAATTTATGATTAAATATTTGTTTTTTAAATAATTTTGCAAATACTCGCTGGTACCTGTAGATACCTACGGATATGAAAAAAAATAGGCGGGTACCCGCATAACAGATACCCGACAGATATGGGTACAGGTACGAGGCAGAGCAGGTAGGGCACGGCAGAGTTATAACCCGTATCCTACCCGCCCCATTGACATCTCTAGGTGCAAACCTCACCTTACAAACCGATTTTGTGAGATTGAATTAGGTTTAAAACTCACTTCTAACAAAACACATTAACAAAGTCAAAAAACATTGAAACAATATAAAACGTACATGATTTCCACATAGTTTGCTCATGAGAGAATCCAAAAATTTGACAATGTTATCCCACTGACCACCAGATGATTGTTGAATCCCACCAGGAGACCTAGACGATTTTGCCCCTTGCACTCCTCGTCCTGTTTTGGGTGACTAACCAAAAATAAATAAATTATAAAATTAAACATAAACAAGCATCAACAAAGGTAGAATAGTTAAATAAAAAAGATTTGATAATTAAAAAATGTAAAATGGTGCAAGATTTTAAGGCTAAACTATGTTCGAAGTTTGTTAATGTCTTGTAGAATACTTTGTAAAGTTGTTATTTTGTTTTAACATGTCAAACATACAGGGCACGTACGACTTAAATACTTTGCAGTGTTATAATTATTGTAAAAAAGTAATTGATCGCATATAATCAAGAATATATATATATGGTATTTTTGTTTTTGTATCTTTGTTATTAGAGAATATCAAATCTCCTCTATTTATGGTATTGATTCATTCTTCTCCATATAAATATTAAAGCAACAAAGTTTGTTGAACAAACTTAGTTAGAAACATTAAAGCAACAAAATCTGGATCAATGCAGCAGTCTCAAACATTAAAGCAATTCAAACTGACTCCAGAAACAACAAAGTTTGTTTAACAAACTTAGTTAGAAACTTTGATAGCTCCCTCTTTCTCATACAAAGAAAAAGGTGTTTGAGAAACTGCCATGGAATTATATTCACTTCATGATATGACCACAAGAACCCAGAATAAAGCACAAATTCAACAACCGACAAGGTAGTTTAGCCAGAAATAACATCTCCAAAGCTAATGACTATAAGCAAAGAGTAAGAAATGTCACCTGAATACATGATCCCAGCAGTGGAGAGAGTTCTTTTTTCAAATTGTCACGCAACAGACCAAAAATCTTCTCTACACAAGCAGTTAGCTGTTGTTTAAAAAGTATAGCAGGATATCTTGCCTCCACATGTGACACACCATCATCATACCCAATAAACTGCAACGGAGATTTTGATCCCTAGAAATACCACCAAAACTAAAATCAGGGGAAGATACAAAAACAAACAGGGAACTAATGAAAACCAACGTAAAATGACAACCAATAAGCTTCCCAGATTTTAGTTTCAATTTTCTCCCATTATCGAAATAAGAAAAAGACCAATGTAAAAGCTTCCTTTCATTATTTATATCTACATTTATGTCCAGCTTAGTAACAAAGCACTTGAGAAATGAGAGGGAATAAAGAAATATCTTTTTAATTACATGCTGATTACATTCTCAACTCCTTTTTTTACAACAATCACATTCTCGTAAAAAAGAACATAAAATGTACCAGAATAAATATATAGATTCTAGGAATACTTTTATTCTAATAATCCCTTGTTTATAACACTATCCCTCAAGTTGGAATATTAATCATTCCCCAACTTACCTACAAGATCTGGGAATGTGCCATGAGAAAGACCCTTAGTGAAGATGTATGCTAATTGAAGTTCAACAGGGATATAGATTGTAACCACTAGACCACGGTTAAAATTATCTTTTATGAAACGTCTATCAATTTCAATATATTTGGTCCTTTCAAATTTTTCCTGCACTATGAGTAATACTCATGATGGACTTGTTATTATAGTACAATTGTGAAGGGATGTCAACCTTTATTTTAAGGTCATTTAATTTGGTCTTCATCTAAAGTCCTTCCAACACACCTTAAGCAAGGGCTGGAAATTTAGCTCCTGCACTCGAACGAAATACCTTATATTTTTTTTGCCCAAAAATATAAAATACCTAAAGGTATCAGTAACAAAACCTTGATGGCTTGCACTGGTATACATCTTCAAGGTCAAAGTATCTTCTTTCCTCCTAAGGAGTAATTGCTTCCGAGAGCTTGACTTCAAGTACTAAAATTTGTCAATTCCTTACATACATCATACTCTTGAATAATGAATAAACTAGCTTAAACTGAGCAGTATTGAGTGATGATTCAGTTCTTTAAGCAACTGTTTGAGCCAATTGAACTCACATTTGGCAAAGGCCATAACCCTATATTCTACTTATGCACTAGATCTTGCTACTATTGTATCTCTCTTGCTTTACCAGGAAATCAAATTGTCACAATAAAGACATAATATTCAGAGGTGGATCTCTTGTCAGATAAAGATCCAGCTCAATCTACATCTGAATAGCCCACAACATTAGTGTGATTATTGTGACCATATATCAAACCTTCTCCAGGGGCACCTTTAATACACTTCAGAATGCAAAAAATTGCATTCTTGTACAAGGAGAATTTAAAAATTGGCTTACCATACTGACGGTAAAGTAAATGTCAATACGTGTAATTGCGAGATATTCAATTTTCCAACCAGTCTTTTGCATTTCTCAGGATCCACCAATGGCTCCCCTTGACTAGATAGAAGCTTGGAATTGGGATCCATGGGTGAGTCAATGGGTTTGGAATTCATTAGTCCAATTTCCATTAAAATATTTTATGCATACTTCCTTTGAAAGGAGAATTCCATTGTTGGATTGTACCACCTCAATTCCTAAGAAACTTCAGTTTGCCAAGGTATTTCATTTGAAAATGATGACACTGATGTTGTTTTATCTAAAGTATGCTACTATGATCACTACTGTAAGAATGTTATCAACATATTTTACCAAGTAAATACATCCAACAAGTGTGCTAATAAAACACCGAATGATCAACTTCACATTTGGTCATACCAATTATTAGACAATGTTCCTAATTGCAGTGGATTACAATGTTATCAACATATTTTACCAAGTAAATACATCCAACAAGTGTGCTAATAAAACACCGAATGATCAACTTCACATTTGGTCATACCAATTATTAGACAATGTTCCTAATCGCAGTGGACACCGGAGGAAAAAGGAGCTCGGAGATAGAGCAAAGGGGCACAGAGTGGATCGGAACCTTAAACTATTGATACTATATAGAATTGTATATGTTCTGAATTATTGTGTGTATAATGCAGACCACACAATATTTATTTATACTATTTAATATATAATCAATTACAATAAAGACACGTAATAATTAGGAATCAATCACCCTAATTTACGAGATTATGAATTGGTTGATTTTCTAAAAATCTATAACCTATGATTATATTCTAACAGACAACAAATAGAAAACCTTAGGTTTGACCTTCAACCACGTTAGAAATGGAGAACCAGTGGTTAGAAGAAAGACAAGGATGTCTGATGCTGCGTGACATCCACGCATTGAGCAGCAGAGAATGAATAGTGCGCACATGGAGCAGAATCTGATTTTGGGACCGGTGAGGGAGGTCATCGTCTAGAGAGACGCTCAAGATTCAAGAAATTTGTGACGGCAGCCGACAACCAACAGCAAAAAGATGGTGGATACTATGCTAGAAAATACTGAGATCAACAAAGCGGAATTAACCCCCTCAAATATCAACTTCAAGTAAATAAAAGAGACAACATTTTAGAGGGCTCGATCATGCCTCTCTTTTGTCTTATATGTATATTGATAGAAGTCTGATACAATGAGGGAATAGCAAAGATAAAAAGCCAGAACTAGCATCCTAGATGTAGAGCTAGGTATAGCTCATAGGTACATCATGAAACGGTTTTCCAATACAACTACTTTCTACCTATATTTAATACCTATTCTAACAATCTGCAACTTTATCTTTAAGCATTTATACATATATATAAGCTGCAAATTAATCCTTGTAAAGTATCCATAATCCTTGTAAAGCTACATTCCTGCTACATCAGCCACTTTGCACCGTCAAATCTAGTTACACTGCTCGAAGTTAAATCTCAAGTCGCAGGTCGCCTACCTTTTCTATACAATTTTAATCCACTGCAGTCCACAATTTAGTCAAAACGAAATGCAACTTAAACTAAGTGGATCAACACCCACGTAGTCACAGAAAATTACATATAGTGGAAGTAATACACAAAATTCAAATTTTCAGCAAGATAACTCACATGTCCAGTCCGGCTGATTAAACCAGATGATCCAGGATAACGCTGAGCAGTGGCAGTTAAAAAACCATTTGACCGTAAGTTCCTCTGTAAAAGGCATAGAAGCGCAGAGGTATTGGACAGCCAATATGGCAGGATAATGTCATCCTCCCTAACCTGATGCAGAATGCACTCGGATAAGTTTCATAAAATAATTACACATCCTACATATTGAATACAGGACTATAAATGAAAAAATACGCAATAGAAATATGACCAAATTCTAAGTATGATGAGACAAGCAACACAACATAATAGACAGCAAGTTTTAAGAATAAAAGCACAAAATTTACCTTTAGAATCTCATTTATGCCTTCGATGATTGAATCAAAAATGGTTGTGCGCTCATTTTCAAATGAATGCCAATGAAGCAGACATTTATATATAATACGAGCAGCAATAGGTTTACCATTTTTAAATCCCAAATTTTCTTTTATACACTTGGAGAGGAATTCATAGTTATCCTGCAAAACATAAAGTATCTATCAGCTTAAGGTGCACAATTATATAGTGAGAAACATGTTGCAGACACTAGTTTATTACGGAGATTAGTAAAGACTTTTTCACCTTCATTGTGGATAATTTTTTATTCTGTTTCTGTATTTTCATCCAAGTCAATTGACTTATTACATTTTTCAAACATAGGTAATATGACTCTGCCTTGTCACTGAACTTCTCTGTCAAAAGGATGGCAAAAACACTGAATTTACCAGGACCAATAGTAATTTTTCCAACAACAAAAATCAAATCCACAATAACCAGTAAAGTAGGATTGGAGCAGGCACTTCTTAATGAAATTTTTGGAAGTGATATCCATTTTCCACATCATAATCAAATTTTGCTTCCGTTCAATTGCAACAACTAAAAAATGACCTTTAAGTAGAAATTTCTACAACTACAATACCCCAATACTAAACTGATCCCGCCCAAGAAATATTTTTTACCCCTTTCTCACACCTGCATGTTCAGCTATTTGTTCTCACAACTCTAACGCTAGCTCTCCATTAAAGTTTTCTTGTTTCAATAAAATGGTAGTGTAAAAGGATTCCAATGTTAATTGTCATCCCAACTATGTTTGCACAACAATTGACAACAATCATATGTAGTACCCCAATCAATAAATAAAGGAGAGAAAAAAAAAAGTGGGGGACTTTTCCTTCTTTTCTTTTAGATTGAGCATAGACTGAAATAGAAGGATGCCAAATCTAAAGGTGTAAAATTTACGCCAGAACAGAAATTAAACAAGATCTACCTGGTGTTTCTCTGCTGTTAGCTTAGATCGACGAGAGTCTGACAAGCCTAGTGTAAAAGGAGCAATAAGTTTTGTGGGTGTGGGTGACTCCTGAATAAGAGCATATTAAAATAATTATGACTCTGGTTAGTGATTATTTCTGAAAGAGGGAGATGAGAAAGTAGGAGCTTACAAATATGGTCTTTCGATCAGTGCGAGAGGTAATCGCACTTGAGTATTTCTGTACCAGAAATAAAATAAGTAAATAAATTCTAAGACAGTTATTAAAGAAGATATTTACCGAAAAATGAAACATGGTCATAAGAAATGAATAACAAAAGTAAAAGACAAAACAAACTTACTTCTGACACTGACTTGGCAAAACCTGGGCGGTTACTCTTAAGAGGGGTACTTAAGGCTTTCTGACGAAGCACATGATTTTCATTTTCTAAACTCTTTAACTTTTCCTCAAGCCTACATTGAATACAGTCAGAAAAATAATTATCAACTAGGATTACAGGAATACGTGTAATATCATGCATTAACTAAATCATATTGCAGAATCAAAAACAGGGAAAAGAAAAGGCACTTTTTTTCATTTTGCTCGAGTTGAGAACACTTATGTTCAAACTCCCTCAGTTTCTCCATGGTTTCATCCCGGCCTTTCTGAGCATTCATAAGCTCAAGCTCTAAGGTCCTGTACTTCCTTTCAAATGCATCCAATGAAACCTAGAAATCCAAGAAAGGGAAATGAATCATACTATATAACTAAATTTACAAGAGAAAATAAGCAAACGCACAAGTTCATGAAAGAAGATATTTCTCATTATTAAATATTGATTTTTTTCCTTATTATGTATACCTTCTTCCTTACAAATAACAATATAATGTGTACACAACACACAATTACAAGCAATCCTTTCAATATAGATAGAAGTTAAATTCCACAACAAGGATAAAGGGTGGGCCTTTGCATTGTCCATGTTTCATGCCCAAAGGGTTATTGGAATTAACGGGCATGTTAGATGAAAAACAAAGATTAAGTATTCACCAAACAGCTTAAGATATACGGATAAGTTGTTCATAATGACCGCCATAACCATGGAAATGTTACTTTAAAAAAAATAACAGACAAAAGGTAAGATTCTATTTTATATAATATTAGAAGAAAATCCTAAGAACCAAAAACACCCTCAACCCTCATCTACAAGCAAAAGCTTAGAATCTGGAGAAGGTACTTCTCTCATTTTTCTAACCTTAAACAAAAAATAAATTAATGGGAAATTTTAAATTACCCGTATCATTCTGTTTAACTTCGGAAACTCAACAAGAAAAATGAAAGTCTTACACTATTCTACCATAGGTTAATCCCCCATCCAAAAACCAGTGTTCTATGCTTCTACCATTTTCTTTGATAGTAATGATGATTAAACATCTTGCAAACTTGTCTCCATCTTTAACTCTTCTTTTGACATTTAAATCCAGATTTTCTAATACAGCCGTCAATAAACTTATCTCCAATTAGTAACTTACTCATAACATTCACAGTTCATAATACGAACTTCCTTGATTTATCATAATACCTATCTCATAAACCATGTCAGTGGTCTATAAAATATAACATGCCTCAGTAAATAATAAAAAGATGGACAACTTTATAACAAAAAACAATCAAGAATGTGAAACAAACTTGAATTTATCCCACAAAGAGAAGTTCCAAAATCCTGCCAAGGATTTATATGGTAAGGGTAACCAATATTTATTATCCATCACAATCAAACAGAATTAATGGAACATATCATTCAGCATTAATGAAGAACCTTTAATAAAGCATTTTCCTTTCGCAATTCATCCACTGCTACTAGGTCCCGTTTCAAAGCAGACTTTTCCTTTACTGACAATTCTAATTGATTTTGCAGAACAGCATTCTTGTTGCACTCATTAATGTTTGCCAATTTAGCAGCATCTAATTCAAGATTCAAAGCTTCTAACATCTTTTGAAGTTTGGAAATCTCTATTTTTTTAGCCTCTTCATTAGAAACCTGCACAATGAAGCAGAATCTTGATAAGTTCAATAATTTTGTTTTCAAAGCCTCTGTGCCTGATAAACGACAGATCACAGATAGGACATCCAGTCCAAATTTCAGATAAAAGTCGAAAGGTAAAACAAAAGGAATATAAACAGCAAAGAAACAAGCAAAAAAAAGATAACTAATGGTTTATTTATGGGGGAGAAAACACTAGCTAAAATTTTCAGCTTATAATAACCAAATAAATAAATACATATATATAGAATGTTGGCATCAACAACACATAAATATGTAACAGAATGAAGTAGGAAAAAAACCTTCATATCAAAAAGACATATATCAAAAGGATTCGGTTAATAATATACAACAATTAAATACAATCATCAATTTCCAAAGCAAATACCCTTATTTTCTTTTCAAGATGCAAACGCCATGTGAGATCCTCCATTTGCTTCTCCAGTTTATTCTTTGCTAAACGAAGAGCACCAGCTTCATTTGCCTCCTGATAAAGACATTTAAAAACGACAATAAGAATAAGTTTTCTACTTTGAATGGGATTTTTCAAGTACCCACTAAAGGTAAAAATGTTACTTGTTTAAGTCTCCGCAACTCTCTTTTTGCTTGTCTGCACCGCCAAAGGCATTGTATTGCAACAATTGAAGTTTGATATCGTAAGAAAGATGACCTAACCTTGGACATCCTCCAATAGGCCTACAATGTTATGTATGATCAACAAAGCAATATAACAAAAGAATGTCATCCAAAATTAACCAGACATAAAAAGCAAGCGTGAAAGTGAATGCAGCAACAACTGAAACCAAAGCAAATAAGTCATTCTCCCATTCCATTGTAAACTATTAGACTGAGAAAAGATGGAAATCGTATGTTCTCCAATGGAGAATTCTCCACTAAATAGGAATGATACAATATTTTGCAAGAATGCTATCTGAGAAACAAAATGAACAAGAGAGAAACTTAACTTTATTGAATGCATTTCATTAACTTGTGAAATAAGATAGGCACAAGAGTAATTATAGCTAATCTCCGATAGAGGAGATAGGTATTAGCAGTACCGAACAGCTTCACTTAATTGATACAAGAGATATCTGTTAGCAGTAGCTTAACAGCACAAGGAAAAGATTTTTCAGAAGAAAAATTCTTTACATTGAGTTTGCCTATGAGAAGAAAAATTAGCAGAAGAAAGGGGGTTAGTCAACACATCTGCCCACTGATCCAGAGCTGCAATGTGATGAGAAAAAAAAAAAAAAACTGTTTGACCAGAACCTTTTCCCACACAAGGAAAACGTTAATCTCTATTAGATATAACAGGCTTAGACTCATCTCTTTGTTTTTTTCTTATTTATAAATGCATAAGCCTACGTGTAAAAGAGATGGAATTTAAAATCAAACAGAATATTATCTTGGTTCACAACAAAGTACTACTCACCCTCGTCTCATAAATATAAGACATTTATATTTAATTCACACCTGTTAAGCAAGTTTAGTTAGTGATAAGAACTCGGGTGTTATGGGTTGCCTACTTAGCATCCCATAATAATCAAGTCCTTATCAATTAGAATCATTATATTTATAATTGTAATATTTTTCAAAAGTCACCCTTAAATAATTAATGGATGGGGAGAAAAATAATAGCAACAGTTGTTAAGGGTATTTATCAAAATAATTAATGCAAGAGAAACAGAAAAGAGTCTTATAAAAGGGGGCAAGGAATTTTCAAAACAATGTCTTGTACCTAGGGACAGAGGCTGTATTCGTAAACTAGGATGATAAACACCCAACGAAGTCAATTTTATAAAAGTGATGAAGACAGAGGCTATGAATTCACATATCACACATCTTGAAAAAGTTACCTGAACAAGAGTAGCAGCTCTATGTTCTTTTACATGTAAGAATCTTTGGCGAGTCACAAAACCTCGAACATGAGATTGAATGATAATAGCAGAAAAATACAATTTTAGGTGAGCATGCCTTGTAAACCACATCCGAATATATTTCTGAATGGAGATAGCCGCTGCTGTCTCCCTTTTAGCAGCATATATCTTTCTGGCAATGCGACCTACAATATAAGTACAAAAAGCTGATGACAGTCAAGCTAATGTCATATTACCGTGATCCCCATATATAATACATTTTCAATTGTTAAATTTAGGGGACGACAGAGAAATCAAGAAAGAGAAGAGAGAAGGAGTGTGCTACTGTAGCTGCTACAGAGAGAAAAATAGAGGCACTTTGAACAGAAATCAGCGTTAGAATATACTGTGAATGCATGATTATATAGGCCTATTGAATTCATTACACAGGATTAGAGGATACTATGTTTCCCCTAAATGAGATATTCAAGCACACCTATAAACCAAATTTATAAGATTCAGAATATTATGATTTGATTTTCAACACAAATTAGGCCTTTGCGAGAGAATCGCTTAACATACTTGAGAATCCAAATATTTGCATCACATTGCACCTAAAAGGTGAATTCAAGAATCGAGTCCCCATGGTAAATGCAAAAGCAATATTTGGACCAATGACATCAAGATAATTGAGTTTGCCAACTAGCATTTCCCTACTGATACTATTCCTAGTTCCCAAGTTGTTGAAGCACTACAACTCTCCCTGTTTTTTAACAGTTCATATAGTCCTTCCCATGGTGAAATCCTTGAAAACACAATGAGTGGGTAAAAAGGTTAGAAAACAATTTAGATCATGGATAAGTTTTTGAACAAAATAAGGTGATTAAAAAGTTTTCAAACATAAAGGACATCTTTAAAGCTAAGGGATGACAAAAGAGAAACATTACTGTGTCCGGTTATTGGGATGAGTCTCATTGGTTGTTACTAGAAAGAGAAACATACAATGTTAAAAAAGATGAATGAGGGGTCATATGGTCTGCCACACCAAAGTCTAAAATCCAAGAGTCATTACATAAAGATTTAGAAACATTAAAAAGGAAATGGAGTTCCTACCAATCATGACTAGAAAGCAAGTATCAGAAGGTGGCTTATTGATAAACTCCATGAGAGATTTTAGACATTCACTTTTAGCATGAAATATAGGCATTACTTTTTCAGTTGAAGATGACAAAAAAGTCTTACTAACTCGAAGTATAGGAATTCCTTACCCACCTCTCCTAGATTAAACAGATAAGAAAGACAAAAAGCTCAACGATGACAACAACAGCTCCGACAACGACAGTGGCTCCCACAAGCTAGGGCGGCTGGGGCAGCAACAGTGATGGCAGAAACAACAGTGACAGACCCACAAGTTCAGTGCACTTCAAGCAATCCCAATAGTCAAAGGAAATGGGTGCACTTTATGCAACCCTAAAAAGAACCGTAGCTAAGACAATAAAGAAGAAATGTCAAAGCAGAGCTCTCAGGAGTTCTAATACTAACTCCAAAGGATTGATCAAGGAAGAATATTTGTATTCAATTGATTGGTTTGAAAAAGTACATTAGTCTCTCTATATAGAGAACTCAAATCCTATAGTAATGATTACAAAGAGAATTTGGGAATTCAGAGGCATTTCTTTTAGGAAAGTTCTTAGGTGAAATTGATTGTGTACGATATGCTCAATATTTGCACAAACAACGGAGATTATTTACTAGGCAAACAATTATCGGGTGCTACTTTATATACTAGTTCCTAGGAAAACAAAATGCATATAACATGCATTGCATGTTATTCTAACAACAACTTGGAATGAGTTGACTTGAAACAGAAGCCAGCCAATGAAAGCACAAATGTCTTGACCGTTTGGAAACAAGAAATAAGTTAAGGATTGACTTCTGACTGGTTTAACGAATATGGAAAATTAGACAATTAAATTCAACCCATCCTATACAATTCAGAACCACTTTATAACAATTTGTAAATTCACACAAATACAATTCAGAACCACTTTATAACAATTTGTAAATTCACACAAGACCATCTCATAGTGAAAATGTGGCCCGGTGCACTTGCATCTAACCTCGTAGGATATAGGAGGGTAGATGTATGCAACCTTTGCCCCACACAATTGAATAGACTGTTCCAGGATTTGAACCCATGTCCAACAAGTCACACAGCAGCAACTTTTACAATTGCACCAAGGCTCAACCTCAAGTGCAAAAGTAAAGGCAACATGTTAACAAGAGTAGTATACAGTTTTAACTGCGTAAGGAAAGATGAACTAACCCCTGCAGCATGCCTGAAGAGAAATCGCAGCAGATCTTAAAAATATAAAATCCTGATGTGCAATAAATGTCCTCATGCGGCGCTGGATACACTTTGCAGCATTGTCTAAAACTTCAGCACGTCTTTGGTCTAAAATACCTATTTGGCCAGCCCTGAGAAATACTTTGGTCCTACCCAACTGAACAACAATAAAATAAAAACATTACTAACACACTTTTTTACATCCATGCTTTGTTGGTGAACAATATCTGCAAACACATTTCTTAGGGAAGCGTACCTGAAAATTCTCAAGCTTAAGCTTTTGCAAAATTTTTTCAGTTGCAGCTTTATCATCATAACTATTAACACAAGAATACAGTTTCTATTAAATAAGCACAAATTGTTGCACATGCATTCATAATAATCCATGCCAGGAATAAATAAAACCTTTCATTGACCACAAGTTTTCCTCAATTCCTTACCAAATGTGATGATAATGACAATCTTCAAATGAGCAGCAGATCTAAAGCAAAGTTTTAACTATTTCTTTCTCTTTCTTCTGAGTTTCAGTTCAGCATATATATATATATATATATATATATATATTATTCCTTAGATAGCTTGATCATTAGGGACTGAATCAGACTTTGTATGTATAAACAGGAGTACAAATTGCTAAGCAATATACAAGAAAAATAAGCTAAACAAATATATGAAGTGCACAACAGAGAACAGAAATACTCAATCAGATGGATGATATTGATATCATTTAATGATGTTAAAGAAGGTGTTATACAACTCTGAAAATGTTAAAGAAGTTATGGAGTCATTTAATACTTAACAAGTAACCCTGAAAATTAATTTAATGAACTCACCTTCCATCCATAAATTCAGGGGCTATCAACCCAAAACGATCCACAAACTCTGAGTAAGTTCTTCGAGTGGGATAACCTGCCAGACTTATCCGAACAGCCTCAAGGACACCCTAAATAGAGATATGCCAAAAAAGACATTATAATGGGTGGTAAATCTGGCAGGAAAGCATGTGAAAAAGTGTCATCTTATTTCAAACAATATTTTAATCAAGTCCACAACTTCTTTTACACACATGTAGTTAAGAAATGACAAACTATTACAAGTTATACCTTACCATCAACACAACAGCCCAAAAACCCCAATTATAAGTTATACCCTACTGTGTACTGCTGTAAGAAATTGGCTAACAAGCCAATGTTCATAACAATGATTAGATAACACTCAAGATAACATTTTACAAATAGACAAGTTAGCAACCTGTATCTCTTTCAACATCCTGAATTAAAGGGTTTAGAGCTAAAATACTAACCCCACAGCGTAACTGGTGTATGACACTTGCATTTTCAAATAGTTGAGGTCGATTCAAAGAATTTGGTTTCACACATCGTATGTAGTGAGGCTCTGTTGAGTTTAGGGTCTCCATGAGTGCTTGAAGTTGTTGCTGAGAACACAGAAACGAAAACCAGGCCCCAAAATTGGTCATATTATGCCCTCCCTAGCTCCAAAAAAACAATAGCTAGAAGATGGAATCTACACACCTTAAATCTAGCAGCTACTGAAGAAAACTTGTATGATGATCTTGAAGATTCTTCAGATAGCAAAGGAAATAGACCAGAAACGAAAAGGCATTTTGAAGAAGATAAGAGATTGCAATGTTCTACTACAACATAATCACGATTTTTGTCTAAAAAGGTGTCTGTATGATACGTGACCTACATAGAAACAGTGGAAGATCTCCTTAAACATTGGAAATGTTGAGAATAAAGAAGATAGGGATTGAGATTAATCTCCCTTGTGTATAAACCACACATAGGGTAATCTATTTATAATAGAGAGAGGTACAAGTAAAAAGAGTAACTGAAAATAAAAAGATTAAATAGAAGATATTGTTTGATATTGTGGTTATCAATATCTAACAATATCTTAATAATATCAAACTATATCTAACAGGAAATGTCACTTGTGTCTGAATCAGGAGAAAGTCCAGTAACGTGTACTCACCTTTCCAGCATAATGAGAAATAGTAAAATCTGTTTGCGAAAACTTTTCCTTTCCCAACCTAGGGTGAGATCGGAAATGCTGAAACAACTTGGTTGAGAATGTTTCATGAGTCGACTTTGGAAACATACTGCAATAAGAAGCAATTCAGGACGAAGGCTGAAATTACATAAATGAATATACACAAATTCATATTGAAGAACTAAAACTGTACCAAGCTTCATCCAACAGAGCAATGATACCAATAGGTTTCTGCAAAAGAATGCAATAATGAATCCACAAGAAACTGAAACTAAAGGCAAACATATCAAGTGAAATCAAGAGAAAGAAATGTATATATAAATAATATGCATACATTAGCGTTGCACAACGACATGAAACTATATTACTTTATTTTGACATAATCATGATTATCTGTACCCCATATAAGATAGTCTTAGAGAGACCCAAACATGAGACTTAGAGAGCATAGGATCAGAAAAAATGGTTTAAGTTTTGACAAATTTCTGAATAGCTGAGTAGCATCCTTCCTAAATATAGATTTTCTTCCAATTTTCGTATCTCTAACCTCATGTTCTTCATAATTTCTCATATACCATTATTTCTGACATCTATGCCACACATTATTCATGAAACAAGCAATCATGTATGAAAATGTATAATAATACTACACAGCAATGTCAATGCATCTAAAAAGACAATAAAAATATTAAAAGATAAAAAAAATACAAACCTTTTCAATTAAATCTAAAACATCTTGGTTATCTACAAATTCAATGTAACTCCAGTTAATTTCTTCTTTGCCATACTCCTCCTGTTCCATCTTGAACACATGCTGGAAACAATCACAAGACAGTAAGCAAAAAGAGAAGGAAAAACAACAAGATTCAAATTAAGACAACAAAACATTTGATAAACTTAGTGAATGCAAATTAAAATACAATAATATATGGATACCTCATTAAAATGTTGCTGAAGCTTTTCATTTGCAAAATTAATGCAAAATTGCTCAAAACTGTTGGAAGTGAATGTTATTGAGATGAGCAAAACAATCATATAGAAAAGGTCACTAAATCAACAAACAACTGCAGCAAGCAAATTAAATCAAATCAAACAATGGGAATACAAAGAAAAACAATTCATGCATACCTTTTATTGAAATGTAATGTTATTTTATTATTATCTCTTTTATACGAACCCAACTTTAGGGTGAGGGTTTAAGGTAAGTGTCTTGCCTCCTTTTGTAACTAATACATATACATATGCAAATATATATATATATATATATATATATATATATATATATATACACACACACACACACACATGGAAAAACTATTTATCTTGGACCGCATCAGTGGAGTTATGGTTCCTAGGCTATTTTGAACAAGAAAACCGCAGACGAAGAAACTAGATTTCCAGTTGTGTTGTTTTATGGTAATCAGTTGAACAAGATGACTTAGAAATTCTAAGATCGTATAAGACATGCTCTTCCTTCTGGAAAAAGACACAAGATATGTCATTTAACGTCTCCCACTCCATTTTTTCACTAAAGAAGATCGCACAATTGATTGTCTTAATCCTTATCACAATGGGTGGGAAGTTCATGATCAACTGTGACTTGTTTAGCTTCAAACTACTCTTTCTAAATCAGTTCTCTCGTGTTCTCGGATTGACTCACTCCTGTGAAGTTTGGGAGAAAACTCACAAATATTGTGGTCTTCAAGTTAAGTCATTTATCTTGTGTTGTGTTCATCTAACACTCCACTATCCATATATACACAAAAAAAGGGGGAAAGAGCTCCTATAAATGACAAACAATTGAAAACCAACATACCTGTTATCCTTAAAGCACTCAAAACCATAAATATCCAAAACTCCAATTTGTATCTTCGAATTGATGTCTTGCCCAACAGACATATTGATCTTATCAACAAGCCTGTTAAAACAGCATAAACAAAAAGAATTTGTCACCCTAAACAATGCATAACAAAACCTACATCCCAATTTTGCATTCACCACATGTCTACCAATCAAATAAACGGGCATAAACAGTTTTCGCCAAAGCATCACGCCCAGCAACAGCAGCATTGCAATCAAGGGCCTTGACAATACTTCCTTCACGAGTTTGTATTGAACGAGTACACAATGTTGCCAGCAGTAGGTCTACATCACACCTATTAAAAGAAAAACAGAAATGTAAATTAAAATGAAAACTTTGTATTTTCTTATCAAAAGAAGGAAGTGTTAAAGTATCACTGTTATTTGCATCCTAAATATGTTGGTACACCAACTAAAAACAATCATTTGCAGCACCCCAAGTGATTACAGTGAGTTTGTAGAAGTGATGAGCTCCTGTTTACAACGACTAGTTACATACTACAGAAGCGCATCTAACTGACAGAATCAGATATAACAATCAGACAATGAGAGCGGTAACAAATTGACTAACAGAAATCAACACAAAGCAAAGTCAAAAAATATTAATCCATTCAGTTCAGAAATTAAAAAAAAAAAACAAAAACTACAATATGGGGCAAGTTTATTTAGTTAAGAAGTAAATAAGACTTGCTTATTTAAGTATGCAGAAAACTGCTTGTATTTAAAAAGATTAGACAAACACAAAAAAAAATAAAACTGAATTTCTTTATTTTATTAAATAAATACTTATTTAAAAAAAAATAAAGCACAAAGAATCCAGCCATTATGACCATCAATATCAATTACATATTAAAAGAGAAACATAAATAATCCAATATTTTTGGTATAACTGCTGACAGTGACAGCTGTAAGCTAACTGACTTAAAGAAATCAACTGGTAATTACAGCTCTAGCAAACTAACAGAATACAACAGATAAAGGAGTTAACTCACTCATGACACACAGCAAAGTAAAAAAAATTAAGCCATTCAGCTAGAAATGCAAAACAAGAAAATCTAAAACATTATGACCATAATACAACTTAAAAGAAAAACAACAATCCAATTCATTTGGTATTCCTGTTGTTTCTCCAATACTGCCCAGAACAATAGTATAAAATGTTAACAATTTTTTTTCCATTCACCTATTGTTCTACCAGACTTCAGTATCATAAATTGTCGATATATTATACATGATCATACTACCAGAAATTAATAAATCAGCATCATAAAATGTTTGCAGGTTTAAAACTTGTGCATTTAAGTTGTGGCGCAAATGCTTGAATCAAATGAAATTCAACCTAGTTATGACTAATTTTATGACCACAAGATTATTATAGACAAAATATAAATCACCTACATGAAAAGATCAGCAGCCATCTGCATATGAAATCTTGATTTGTCGTTCTTTACTGCCGATGAGTCATGCTCTTTTCCAGGTGAAAATTCGACGTTTCCCAAATGTAAAATTGCTGCTAAGACACGAAATATGGCTTCCTGATAATAGGAAGAAGGGATGACTATTTGTAAAGCACTGGCCAGCGATAAAACTGTCCATTGAACCACAAAAGCATGCAGTAAAGAAAGAAATACACTGAAAGAAACAGTATTACACCTGATCCTCGTGACTAATGCCAACAATATCCATTGCCCTCCTTGTCTTCAGGTATTCTTCTGAGTTGCTTACACCATCTAATTCATAGATTTTACTTTGATTTAGATAGTGGAAGTGACTCGGATGTCCTAACTTATACTTCTCTGCATCCTAAAATGAGGCATCCCCATTATAAACTATAACACTTAATGCTCTGACCATGATATCATGAAAATCATAGCCTGCACACGCACAACGCAAGCAATTGCACTATGTGCAGTACTAACCCGACTCCAACTCAACAAAAAAATATAATATGCCTCAAAGAAATTAAATACCCTTTCAAATGAACACAACTGATAAAAGCAGTGATAATTTCTCTCTGGATCCGTTATCTGCACTACTCTTGACCTTTCCAGTAAGTAAGTTCTAATTGCAGCACCAGATATTCTACCATTTGAATCAAACTGAATTTCAACAAACTTCCCAAAACGACTGCAACCAAATAACATAGAGATAATGAGAGGCTATAAGCAATAATATAAATGGAAGAGTACATTACAAACTCCACCCCTTGACTTTAGTATGTTTAGCACAAAAAACATAAAATGAAGTCAAAACAACCAAAAATGATAGTCCACTAAATATGTTTGTATACAAAAGTCTATTTCATTGTTATAAAGCTCAACCACTTCTTTTAGCATTCCCATATCAATACCGCCCCAATATAACACGTGCAAAACAATTTTAAAAAATTTATAAACTTGGATATATAACCTGACACTTTCATATGGCTGAGAAACCAACATCTCCGAATGAATGGACATTTCAAAACATTAGTATTATAAATGTAAATAAATATATTCATATTTCTTTAACAATTAAGAAAAACCAAATTAAAAAGAATATAAAATGTTAAAAAAGGGTGAAAATGGTATTCCTCTATTTTTTCAATGCCGGACTCTTAAATGATAGAAAAAAATACAAAACTAAGAAAACCATTTCAAGATAGGTGAACATATAAAGTGCTTATATGGTAATTTGGGGAAGTCCCATTAGTAATTGGTGCTCTCATAGAAGGAGGAAGACCCAGCACTGATAAACATATACAGGATTCAAAAGCAGTGTTATCAATGGCACACTATGGCGGTGAGACAAAAGTCCTCCATTCACATATGGAGGATGGCATGGCAGCATATGGTAGACAAAGTAAAAATTACATTCACCCACAAAAAAAATATATAAATAAATAAAAATAACAGAAATGAATAAAAAATAAAAGTACGAACTAAATATGGATTAATTCCAAGAAAATATCATGTCTCCTAAGAGAAATGTCATAAACTACTACTAACAACCTCATTTTCATCAACTTCAAGAGTTCAAAGGAATTAAAACGCAGCAAAGCAAGTAAAAAATAGAAATAAACGGAATAGAAAATAATTAAAAAATAGAAGAAAATAGAACTGAAAAAAGTTGGAATTCTAAATATTAACTAGAAATATAATAATTATAATTTAGCATAAATATTAGAAAAAGTATAATTGTTAAAAATATATTAAGAAAACCAGAAGAAATAAATAATTAAAGAAAACAAAAAATAATAATTCAATACAGCAGAAAAATAACTAACAGAATTAAAGAAAACCAAAAATAATAATTAGAAAGTAAAAAAAAAAAGAAACTTCATAAAAATAAATAAGAAACAACAAACCGAAAGAGGAAGAAAAATTTGTTCGACGGAGAAAGTAGGACCGTGGTTATAGAAGGTTGGAAATCACCAGAGTGTGGGAGGTTGGATGCGTGGAGGAGGCGCAGGTCATCATGGCTCATGAGGGAGAAGTGTATCGTGACTTTGTGCATCTTTTAGGGTTTTAAACCCTTTTGTCGAACCACATGGTCTAATTCCTTCTGTCTAGTTTTGACCATTTGAAAAAGCATGACCCACATTCCTCATGTTACCAACATAGCCACCATTAAATAATACTGCAGAGAGGAGGATCTTCTGGAATATTATTATATGAGGCAACTCTGGTGAATGATACTGAATAGGAATAGGATGGAGGGGTAAAGACTTGGACACAACTAAAAAGATAAGGAAATGGAGACAAAGAAGGGAACAAACTCGAGGAAAGAAATATCAACAAAAATTAGATAATGATGAAGAGTCAACAGCATTTATGACCCCTTTGACATATAGTATAACCTAGGAAAACACATTCATGAGTGCAGGCTGAAAGTAAGCACAGCCAAGAACTAGATTATGGATAAACACGGACCCAAAGACGTGAAGGGGTAAAAAATGAAAACATTGAGAGGACAAGATTGAATGAGGTAATTGGTTGACGGAAGGCACCCAATTGATAAGATAACAAGACAGAAGTACAAACCCCAGAACTAAAGAGGAAAACTACCATGAAGTAGGAGAGTTGAGTGATTTCAACAAATGTTGTCAAAAAACTGTTATGGTGATGTCATACCAGTATGGCATGGAAGTTTTGACTTCCATTGTCATCTGCTATTTGAAGCTTTTTGGCATTGTTAATCACAGTGCCTGGCATGGCCACTGCAGTTTACAGCACCCATGGCAGAAATTCACAGGGTTTTATGTTTTGTTTTAAAAAGTCCTATTTAGGGTTAGATCTTGGCCCATTTTAGAGAACATTATTTAGAACTCCCTTTCTGACAATATTCAAAGTCCACACTTCCTATCTCTCATAACTCGGGTAAACCTTGAGAAAGAGAAGAAACCTAGAATTTATACTTTCCTCTCACCTGCAAACTACTAAATCTGCTGCCAAGCAAGTCCAGCTAGACTTCTCCACTCACCACCCACGCCAGAAACCTTAACCACAGCGGCTTGATCTCTAACAAGCTTTTCCAAAAACATTTTGCAGCAACCCATAAATATTGTTTTTTGTTCATCCTTAAACTTCTTTATTTTCTTTGCTAATCTTTGTCTGTTCTTAATTTCTTCAGGTTTCTTCTTCTCCATCACTTGTTCTTTTTCTCCCCTTCTTTTCTGTCTATTCATTACACTATGTTGCCGTTCTTATTCTTCTTCTATTAAAATTTTATGTGTGCTCTTTTTTAAAAGTTTCATAATTAATTATAGTTGCCTTTAAAAAAAAAAAAAACTATTCTTATAGTTCTATCTTTTTGTAGGTGTTTTTTTCTGAACTGTTATGTTTATGGCTTTATGTGATGACATTATGAAACTTCAATGAATGTTATGACATTGTTCATTGGAGATTTGTGATATTTTCTTCAATTTTAGTTTATTAAAGCTGTTGTTGTATATTTATGTTATTCTTAATTTATTTTTTTCTGTTTTTGAACATATTCCGTTTTGTCCACCAGGGCTTCTGCCACAGGTTGCCACGCCATAGTGTGTGTTGAATTTTTTACTTATTACCAAAGACCATTATCTTCTACTGATAACCTTAGTTTCAATAAGGTGTGTATTTTTATGAGTTTTAACATAAGACATCCATCCACCAATTGATAAGACAACATGTGTGCCTTTTCACGGGCATTGGCTCCAATACCATAAAATAAAAATATTGTGTGTTTCCTTACATTAAATTGTACAAGACTACAAGCTGTTGGTCCCTATTATGTAATACATTCGGTGCATGTTGAGTTAACTTATTTTTGAGAAATAATCACCTTTTACAAAGGGGTTCTAAAAAAGGCAATTCTTTCCAACAAAATAATTTTCCCCAAACAAGCACTCAGAGGAATAAAACCAAAAGATATACCCTAAAAAACAAATCTCCCCTTAAGCCTAAGAGCTACGTACAGAAAAAAAAAATAGAAATAAAGAATTCCTTTCAAAACACTCCGCACCTGATTGGGTACTGATTAAAAAAATGTCACGTAGTCTTATTTGTTAAATAACCTAGACTATTGCATAGGATTAAAAGAAGACAAAATGCAAGAAATAGAGTAGAAAAAAATTATAAACACAAAAGAGCGAACAAAATTCACCTTGAATTGTCATTCCTAACAGTCCTTGCATTACCAAACGCCTCTAAAAGTGGATTGGACTGAATCAAGTAAAAACGAAATTAGCATCCCATATTGATTTAAAAAGCAAATGAAACTTAGAAATAAATATCTCTGAATTCATAATTCATTGAGTTCAACAATTGTTTACTTCAAGAACTTGTTGTTCAACTGTTCTATCATCACCACCAGCACGTCCACCAACAAAGGTAAGATACTGCATGATCAATTTTGTTGTCTCAGTTTTTCCAGCACCACTTTCGCCGCTAACCAAGATAGATTGACTTTTACCTTCATTCATCATTGCTCTAAATCATGACCAACAAAATCTCACGAATTTACAACATAAATTGGCAAGTAGCAAATAGGGTAAAATTTGCAAATATAATAAAACACACCAAATGCACCCTCACCTGTATGATGCATCAGCGACAGCAAAAACATGTGGGCTAAGCTCACCCAATGGAGCTCCCTTATATTGCTCCATCATATGGGAATCATATAAATGTGGAAGCTTTGTGAACGGATTAACGGCTATTAAAATGCTCCCGGTATATGTCTAACAAAGAAAAACAAGTGAAAAATGCATAAAATGACAGTCCACAAACATAAAAAAT
Source organism: Vigna unguiculata (assembly GCF_037176805.1). Taxonomy (NCBI): domain Eukaryota; kingdom Viridiplantae; phylum Streptophyta; class Magnoliopsida; order Fabales; family Fabaceae; genus Vigna; species Vigna unguiculata. Next base: position 4,095,006 of record NC_140799.1, read on the forward strand.
GGTTCACAGTTAATATTAGCAACTGTGAAAGCATTAAAATCCAAAAAATTCCATTCACTGAAATCCTTAAAAGGACAACGGAAGTTTCAAAACCTGCAGTTTATTTATATTAGTTAATAGATTTGAAATTGATTATTCTAGTATGTGATTATTTAACAGTGCACTCGTCAAAATCATCAATGCAACTCCTCATAAACAAACGTAACAATGTAATATGAAAAATATCAAAACAGCATATACTATGGGTATGTTTATGTATCCTTCTTATTCTTTGGCAAGAAGAACATTATTAATACAATTGTACACTACTCTCAGTAATCAGTTTCTCAACCAAAATATCTAATAAATGTTGGAAATTGTTTTCAAAACAAGTATTTTTAAAACTGAAAAACCAAAAATTTTGGAGATGTTTTATTGTTCAATTCTTCTGTTTTGCTGTCCTAGTTTAAGGGTGTGTATCATCTGGGGCGGACTTGGTGAGGCTGGAACCTAGTTCCAGAGTTAGGTTGTGCTGTGCTGGATTTGCATATATTTATTCGTAATTTCAAATACTAAAAAAACGCTTGAAAATCAGCCACCTTACATGCTATCACTTGTCATGCAATTCAGTGTCATGGAATATGTTTAATTAACCTCAACTAAGCGTTTTACCCTAATACACACGTCAAGTAGCCCGGAATTGATTTTACGTGTAAGCCAAACAATCAAGTAACCATACTCGAGAAATTCAAAGCTACTAAAACCTAAAAACAATACTTCCGTATGAGTACTTCACTTTCCAATAATAAGAATATCTATCAGTCAAAGCCTAAACGTCTAGTCAACGGCAATTCAACATCTACCGACTATCCAAAAGCAAACACTCACATAGATATCATTGAGCGCGTATCTTCTTCGAAGATTGAACAACACTCCCGGCTCGTTCAAGTACGCCAACCGGGTCATGTCTTCGAATCCGCCATGCTCCTCTTCGTCAGCATCCCTCGGGAACAGTTTCTCCTTGGAAGCAAACACCTGCACAGAAAATCTTCTTAAATCACCAAAATCATCACCAAATTCAAATTCGCAACATCGCGTGAACTCGCTCACCTTCTTGCCGGAATCAGTTAGTAGCAGAATATTGCTACCTTCGGAATCGAGCACTTCAGCTGGCAGCCAAGCAGCATCCCGGTCCTCGACCCAAACCTTGGAGCCGGGGAGCAGATTCATGGCGTTGGTCACCGCGAATTGCAAAAGGAAGAGCAAATTGAAAACCCTAGGAGCAGAGAGACATGCAGCGAAATGAGATAGGGCGAGAGAAATGCAAGAGGTAAAAATGTCGTGTTCCCGCTCGAAGGAGAGCGGAGGCTATCGAAGTCAAAAATCAAAAATCAAAAATGGAAAACGGCAGATTGTGCGTTTATATAGCGGTAGGTACGACACGTCATCCAGTGTGCGTTGGTGTGTGAGAGAGTTGGTTTTCGACTATTCACTCTCTTTCAACTTTCCTTGCCTGTCTCTAACATTACCATTCAAAATTTGTTGCAGTCGCATTCCAAACCAAGAAGATTTCAAAAAGGAGCAAACACAGATTGTTACAAATTATAGCTTAAATTTCATACGGACGTTACTAAATATTCTTAAAAACATTAAGTAAATACTTTGGCTTAATTATATATATGAACCCCGTAAATTTGAGAATTTTTAATTAAATTCTTTCTAAATTTTTTGTCAATTCGATAAATTTAATTTTTTGGATTGAGTATTATATTAAGCTTTTATGTTAACTAAATGATGTGACGTAGTTGTTAGGTGGTTGACATATTTATTAATATGCCATTTTATTTTAATTTATTATCGTCTCATATTATTTTATTGTTTTATTTATCTAACTTTTTAATTGTGAAATTTTATATTTTTACAATTTTATAATTTTAAATCAAAATTATAAAATTATAATTTTATGAAATATAAAATGATATTTTTAATTTTATTCAAATCTTAAAATTATAATTTTATAATTATTAAATTATACAATTATAAATTATAAAATTGTAAACTATGAAATTATAAATTTTAAATAATAAATTGACATGTGATATTAAGGTAAGATGACAAGATAATAATTAGGTTATCATCTTAACAAACACGTCACTCGATTAAAAAAAAAATTACTCGATTAACAAAAAAAAGTTAATCGTGAAGACTTAAATACAAAAATTAAATTTATTAATTATTTAATAGACCCCAAAAATTCATCATAAATTTATTCAAAAGTTATCAAATTTATCAAACAAATTGAAACATAATTAAGCTTATTTCTATAAAATTGGTAATAAATATTTTTTGAAACATATAGTATAATATTAAAAAGTAAACATCACTTTATAAGCATAATATTAAAACTTTTAAAATATAGTATACTACAACAATTTATCCTTCGTCATTAATTCAAAGTGAACATTGATTATGCAACCAAAGTTGTTAAGGTTTGGTGGCCTGAGTAGAGGTAACAAAGAGGAACATATAAGTAGTTTTTATGCTTTTTTTTTTAACCTACAATTTTTTCTTTATGCAAAAACTTATAAGATTTATATATAGAGTATGCTTGAAATATTAGAATGTGATTTAGCTTTGGTATGCAAATATTTTTCTTCTAAAAATATAGTTTCTTGGATTATTTGAGATAAATGGAAAAAGTGTTTATGTCTTTATAGAGATATAGAGTTTAGAGTTTTATATTTTAAAAAATATGTGTTGTGCTAATAAATTGACTAATGTGGGTTTGATAAATAAGAAAGGTTTTAAATGTTATTATGTTTTATCATCTAGTATTAATTTGGATTTTTTTTTTTTCATAATAGATATCAACTATAGATGCATAGGAGGGTTTAATTTTAGTTCAAAACTTGTCATGTATTTTTTGTTCATAGGTTAGGTTTGGCCTATAATGGTGGAAGTAAATGTAAAGAATAAAAATAATTAAAAACAAAAAAAAAATTATTTTAAACACCTTTAGATTCAATGAAGAAATTACTAAAAAACAAAATCAAATAAAACTCAAAACTTTGAATTTAATAATAAAAATTAAAATTTACAATTCACTAATTTTTAATGAATTAATTCATGAATAATTAGAAAGAACAATTATAAGCTAGCTTAAATAAAATATATGGTGTCGTATTTAGCTCCCATGCGCATCTCATCCTTCCAACCAACACCATATTTATACAGAATCACCCCAACCAAAGCCATCATATATTATCAAACATAACCCTAAAATGAACTTGAAACACAAATATAATCTCCTACCATTAATTATCATGAGTTTCTCACTAACTACAACAAGAAACCACTTACCATATTAATTATCCTAAACATACAACATTATATGACCAAGAACTTTCAGACATATACATATTAAGTGTGGACTAAATATTAATTGTTGGTCGATAATGTTCCACCAATAGCAACGTGATAGCGGGTAGAATATTAGACCCAACAAACAAAAAAAACCTAAGTCAACCATACAAAATTAGTTTGTAAGGTAAGAGTGTACATACTTATATACTTGAAACTTGTATTATTTCTAGTTAATGTCGGACTTCCAACACAAGTTCACCCTTTACCCCTCATAAATTTATTCTAACCTTTCACTTTATGATGCAGTGATACTTCAAATTGTGTCCAACACATATATGTACCTGATACTTTACCATGGAAACAATTTATAAATTTTTATGTTGAAAACCTTTAATACATTTCATTTTATTTTGAATTCATACAATTGTAATCATATACTTATCATGTGATTTAAAAGTTTTTGTATGTTTTTCAATATGCATATATCATTTATTGTATCCTATTATTTTCAAGATAATTGTATATTTGTATAAAATACATGTCGAATCAGATATGTGTTTCATTCGATACATGTACCGTATTTACAAACTTACCTCCAAGCACACCTCTCTTTAATGTGCCTTAGAGAGACATATAAGAAAGGATTGACAACATATTTTTCCAACAATTCCTGAAGAATCAAGCAATCATTATGCTACCCTTCTATGCATATATCAGACAAGACAATTTGCAACGTATTTGTTGACCATGTTTTCCATTGTTTCCCTCGAATCAACCTCAATAAGTTAGATACAATTGACGAAGAAGAATTTATGTTGTTATGCCGCAGTGGCGGATCTTGACCAAGAGTTTTGGAGGGGCCAAAGTAATATGATTATTTTATTTTGATTGAATCATTAGTATAATGTTTTCAAAAAATAACTTCTCTAACTGAACAATTGAATCATTAGATTGGATCATTAGTATAATGTTTCAAAATATGTGAAAAAATAGAATCTATCTTGTTTTTCATCTTCACATAGTTTTTCTTTTATCACCTTTAAAAAAACATTAATTATTTTATTCTTCATCAATATATTTTTCTTTAAATATATTAAAAAGTAATTTATTATAATCTAATAAAAAATTGAGAGACGTAATTATTAAAAGAGAAATATATTGTAGTCAAGTCACAATTAAAAATCGGTTATGAAAAAAATATATAATACATTATTTTTTACTTTTATAATAATAAAAAATGGATATACAAGATACTCATGAGATAAAAAAAATTAATTTTAATAACTATTAAACTAATATTTCATTATCAAGTAAGACAAGAAAGTTATATCTTGTTATTCAAAAAAGGAAGGAAACAAATAAGAAATAAGAACAAAAATAATGAGTATATGTCTAACTTTATTTTTTCTTCAAAAAAAAAAGTACGAGAGTGAAAAACTAAAAAGACAATGAAAAAGAAAATAAAAAATATGTTAATAAATATTTTATTTAATTATTCTTTTTGTTACTATTTCTAAAAATATCAAGGTCCTCCAATTTTGTTTAGCCTCAATTTGATCCCAATTGTTTAGGCACAATTTGATATTTTTAGAAAAAAACATAAATAAAAAAAGTTTTTGTTATATTTAATTTTATGTTTTATTATTTATTAACATTAAATATTATATTTTATAAAAAAAATAGAAAAACATAATTTAATTTTCATTAATTTCTAAAATATACTACCTATAATTTAAAATTTTTAAATTTTTTTTAAAATTCTTAAAAATTTTAAATATATATATATATATATATATATATACATATATATAAATAAAAAATATTTGGAGGGGCCATGGCCCCTCCCAGCTTCATAGAAGTTCCGCCACTAGTTATGCCTAAACTAATATGTCATACAATAGAGCATATTCCATACAACTGTACGTGTTTGATTGAGAAAGCTTCAGACAACCCTTTAAAAATGTGAAGCACTTCATTCTTGGGACCAAAAGATCTATGCTAACTCCACCAAGCAAATTTCATCTTCCAAGTTCTCTACAAAACTACAAGACCGCCTCTAAGTACCTCTATATCCTACATGCACCACTGTGACATTATTTCTTTAATAACTAAATGTCTACCTCTAGAAGGAGTTATAGAAGATTCTAAAAGGTGTCCAAGGTTACTACAACACTTTTGAACCCTTTTTAAAATGTTGTAATACTTGGACTCCAACAAAAGATAAAAATATATTTAAATCATAAAATTTATATCATTTATTTATGAATTCTCTCAGTAATTATCGACAACATATGTTTCGTCGTTAAGTTCATATTACCAACGAAAGTTAGGCCATCAATAATGACTTTTTGTAGTGACTAAATTATCGGGGCATTGTTCCATCAATATAATTGTATTATATATCGTCAATGCAGATATATTTATTCTTTACATTCAAACAAAACCTACAAATAAGATACACAATATCAAATACAAAAGAATAGATTAAAAAAATACTCAACTACTAATATTATGTAAGGAAAACTCCCACACAATGAAAACATATACAATGAAAAGTCCTACACAGTGAAAACTCTTAATATCCATTCCACAATGAAAGCTTTTAACAATTGAAACTTTTATCAATGAAAACTCTAAACAATTAAAAATTCTAACAATGAAAACTCTTAATTCTCATGAAAACTCCTAACATTGAGGGACTTAAATACTACTACCTAAGACTTTAATACTATGACCTTAAATGTGTTTGAGAATAGTAGTGTACCCTCCTTACATTGTGATTGTCGAGATTGTTATAGTTTAAATGAAAAAGTCAATTGCATCTTAATAATGAAAATTCCTAACCTTGATTATTACATCTTAACATTTTAAACCCAATAAGAATGATATATCAAGTTCACAATGTGTGTACTTCATTCAATATTTTTCCATCTCTCCATAACACCTTTGACATTCACTTATGAGTATGTACTACATGCACTTTGAACTCAAGTTGCACAAATTGTCATTGGACAATGAGTGTTTGCAACGTGAGTTCAAAGTGCATATAATGCATGCTCATATGTGGGTATTGAAAGCATTGCAGAGAGAGGGAAAAACATTTAATCAATTACACACACTATGAACTTGATATGTCATTCTTATCGAGTTTAAGATGTTAAGATGTCCAATTCTTTCATTATTATGAGTTTTCATTGTTTAAATGCAATTGATTTTTTATATTTTAAACTAAAACAATATCATACACAAATATCATGCAAGAAGGGTACTCCAATCTCGAACACATTTATGGTCTTACTTTCTCTAATCTTAACTACTAAGAACTCGATATCAGCATGAAAGTATGAAGACATGCAAGTTACTATCACAAAATGAAGAAAAGAAACTAAGACCTCTTAAGAAAATGGCACAATAAGAAAAAGAGAACGTGACAAATTATTTTAAAAAAACTAACATAGTAAAAACACACACACGCACACACGCACAAACACACACACACACACACATATAATATGAATAAAATAAAATAACAAGTTTTTCTTTTTGTAACATATATCTTATATCTATTATATATCTTATATCTTTCATATTTTCATAATTTTTAAAAATTTTCAACACTCATAAATTTTATACTATAATTATATTATATGACTCATAATATTTTATATTATAATATGACTCTTAAAATTTCATAAGTCTATATCCCAATTAACTCTGCATCAAACTCTCAATATCAAAATGTGAACTTAAGTAATATTTATGTTAAGCCAACGTACACATACTAAAACAATTAAGATCCTACGATGGTGAAACTAATTTGCAATATTCATCCTGAAACATCAATGGCTCAACATTAGAAGCAAAATAACATGAAAATTTGACAGTTTCTTCTCTAAATAAATTATATAACTCTCAGCCAAGCAATTTTTTAGGCTTCAAAAGTGTTTAGAAGCTTATGACCAAACATATGTTAGGCACCAAAATCATTGAATGTAACCAATGTAATAAAGAAATCAAAAACTCATTTTTAACTTGAGTGAAATTAATTTCAATGAAATTATTTAAATTCATATATAACGTATTTGTAAGAAAAATAAAACACAAGACATTGTTTTGGCTATTACTTTTTATATTTCTATATATTCTTCACACACCATCAAAACATAAATTATGAGAAATGTCATAAATATTTTTCTATATGGTCGGTTTGGTTGGCAATATTAAGGATTGAGCTATTTAAGAAATCCCTAAATATAATTGAAAGTTAAAAAATTAAATGTTAATGTTTTATATTGTATAATTTAAAATTATTCTTTTAACATTGTTTAATAATCTAGATTGTGTAATCATTAAGTGAAAAAAAAAATCTAGATTACGTAATTTAGATTTCTAAACAATACTAAAAATATAATTTTAAATTATAAAATCCAAAATACAATATTTAACTTTTAAAATTTTAAATTGTATAATTTAAAAAACTTTCTAACAATCACAAAGGAAGGAAGGATGTTTTTGACATCTCTCACAATCGTAAAGGTGTGCAAGCAAACATAGAGGTTCGGAAAGTAAAATCCCTTTGTGTTTTCTCCATTGAATAGAGTTAATCACAACGACAAAGCCCACGCCGTTTGGAATTTATAAAGTACATGTATCAATTGTGTTTAAGACTTTGAAAATTTGCAGAATTAGTTTTAACTTAGTTTCTTTTTCAAATATTTATACTTCGGGAAATTAAAATTCAAAAAATTGATAGACAAATTTAAAAACTATCAACTAATAAAATTTTAACACTATCAGCGAAATTTAAACTCCTTTCTGTGCAAAAATTGTCTCATTCTTACTAACCAGATCACTCTTTATAGACAAATTATTATTTAATTTAAACCAAGTTAGTTAAAATCATTTCAACTTAAACCCAATTTTTAAACAGAACAAATTATATCAAAATGATCACAATTAACCAATTGGTGTCAAGTTACTTGAGATAAGAAAATTAGAATTAATTCAAAACATGAGTACAGAATATATTAATACCATTTTTAAAAAATAAATTTTAACCTAATTTAAACTCATAAAACTGCCCATAAAATAATGTTTGCATTCAAACTCAGAAAACTATTATCTGAAATATCTGTACTAAATGTAACTTCTATCTTTTACCATAATTTTATATAAATTATATGTATATCCAAACAAATCCCAACACTTCAAAGTCAAAACATCTGAGAAACAAACAGTTCAACTTCCTAAAGTTTTCAAACTACCTAAAAACTCAGGTTAATTAATATTCTTAACTATTCTCTACAAAACCAATTGTGCCTCCCAAGATTTTAATTTTTCAGGTAAACCAATCACAGATCTTCATCAATGAAGAGTTGAATATTCCAGAGACCATGTTATTTATTTTAGTCCTGTAATTTTTTTACCACCAAGAAAAAGTTTGAGAGCTTGCATTCATGTTTGAAGCGGTGATAATTGTTGAATTGATGACACTGAACGCATTAAACATTTTTGAGTCAACATGGCACAGAAACCAATGGCATATCTGAGCCCTGGCAGAGGAAGCCAATGACCCAAAATTTGATGAAATAATTTCATGGCACTTTACTGAAGAAATGGCCTGAGGTAATAAAAGAGGTAATGGATGCAGTCTGCAGAAAACTGGCAGCACTCAGACAGATAACTGATACCAGGCCAGCTAAGAAAGAATCAGTGCATTATTGATGTTCACACATTATGCAATGCTTCTTCTCCCTACCATTAACACCTTTGCTACCCCACCCTCTGCACATTGGCCCCAGAACCTTAACTTTTACTTCTGCAACCTTGTGTGCTACCAAACAAGTACAAGAATTTGGTTACCACTTCACCTTTCAAATTGTGGTGCTCATAGAGACATCCATATCTTTTTTTCCTGTTCAAATCAACAACGCTAAAGCTAGTACTAAAACTTTTATAAACATTTTCATTAACTTGTACCTACCCTTCATCCCATTTTTTTTTCTCTTTTTCGGGTTTTGATATACATGATCAATTGTTGGACTTGATTTTCATGACTCACTCACTCACTCACTGTTCTGAGAGATTACTTCTCCAAACTTGAGGAAGAGCTGTGCATCTGAGGTGCTCATTGAGGGGCAATTCACCAAGTGTGGAGTCTTGAGGTTTGCATACTCATCCATGTAGCATGGCACTTTTGCAGATGGGTTTGAAGCAGGTGGTGGTGCAACTGCTTGTTTTTGAGGGGTGTTTGATGGCACAAGGCTTCCAAGAACTCTTGTCACTTCGTGCATTGTAGGTCTGTCAGCTGGTTGCCTCTTTGTGCATAATAGAGCGAGCTGGTAAACCTTTTTCACTGCTCCAAGGTCCTTGCATGTGGCAGTAATGTCTGGATCAACTGTTTCCATTACAGCATTCGTTGCTGCTTTGGACAAAATCTGCACAAACATGAGCCATTAATATGTATGTGAACAAAAAAACAGACAAGAATCAAGTGTTAACAATAAGTTGACAGTGATGCTATAGCAACTAGATTCTGCAATCTTGAATCATAAGTGCAGTTTCATTGATTTGTATCCGGTGTTCTCAATCAAAATTGATTTTTTATCTCAGTAATCTGCTTAATAAAATGTTATCATTGATTACCAAGGAGAAACTATTTGGAGAAAAACACCAGTGAAAATTAGTAAACTCACCAGATGGTGGAGGTTGGATTCATTGTCAACTGCTTTCCTTCCAGTTAGCAACTCCAGTAAAACGATGCCATAACTGTACACATCAGATTTCTCAGTGAGACGGGAAGTTCTAGCATATTCAGGGTCTATGTAGCCAATTGTGCCCATTATGTAAGTAGAAGTATGAGACTTTGTGGGGCAGAGGCTTTTGGCAATGCCAAAATCAGTGAGATGGGGCTCAAAGTCTGCGTCCAATAAAATGTTTGATGATTTCACATCCCTGTGGATTATTCTAGGACTGCAATCATGGTGTAGATATGCAAGTCCTTGTGCTGCTCCAAGTGCTACTTTTAGACGCAGATCCCAGTCAAGCTTTTTCTTCTTAGTAGGTCCTGAAAAAATATACACAATGGATGTATCAGTATGCTCATTATACAGTAATTTGCTATTTAACAGGAGATTGTGATAGATACTACTTCTTTCTTAATGAAGGGTTCTATGAATGTCTACAAAAGACCAGAAAAAGAAATAGCTTGGATTTACCATGAAGAAGATCCCACAGACTGCCATTTTCCATGTAGTCATAAAACAGAAGGTGGCCATAAGGGGACAAAGAGTAGCCCTGGAGACTGACCAGATTCCGGTGCTTAATGCTGCCAACAGTCTCAAGTTCAGTTTCAAATTCTTTAATGCATTGGGGGTATTGAGAATAGATCCTCTTGATAGCCACTGGCTTGCAATTCTTGAGAACACATTTATAAACTGTACTTGACGCACCATATCCAATTATATACTTTTCACTAAGATTTTCTGTCATCCTCATGATATCTTCATACACATGAAGTGCCATATTCATATGAAGAATCACCAGTTTTGGAGGTGAGTAATTAACTGTCAATTCCATAGTTCATGAAGTCAGTAACTTGTTGAATTATGTTTCATAAAATACTGCCAGATTTTAAACCTTACAAAATCCAATAATGTTGAAAGTTGGCATGTAAACTTTAATGCATATAATTACACAATCCAATCAATTTCTGATTTTCTAACACTTCTGGCTTAAGGTTAGGTACACTAAAGTATCTAAAGACAGCTCAAATCTACAAAAACACAGCTGATTGAAGGCTACATCTTACAATATGAGGATGAAACAAAGATAAGTACCTGGTTTGTCAAGTGATCCATCAGGAAAAGGAGGACTGTGTGGCCGGCAAGCTGCCAGCAATACCATTAGAAGAATCACAAGGGCACCAAGAGTAATTCCAAGAATGGCTGCCTTAGATAATGTAACTGCACAGTCAATAAAATAGATTAGCTTATTCTGCATAATTTAAACTCAAAACCCTTCTATCTATCGAATAAGAGAATATCAAAGATAACACAGCAGCTCCATTTGATCTCATTTCAATGAATTGTGAAAGATAAAAGCAACAGGAAATTCCTGCAAAGTGCAGCTCACCTCGCTCTGCAGGCCGAGAACCATGACACGGCAAATTTAGCCAATTACCACAAAGACCAGGGTTTCCGATGAAACTGCAAGATAAAAGGTTGTACTCATGAATCCAGAACATGTCTATGAACTTAAAAGGTGATAGGTGATAAAGACAATGCAAACAGTGAATGACCCTCACCTGTCAGGGGGAAACCTGGTAAAGTTGTTACTAGTGGGGATAACGCCAAATAGTTTGTTATAGGACACATTACTAAAAAAATCACAAGAAAACTTCAACTTATTAGGCCAGACAGACATTGTCTATTAGAAATGTCAACAAAATCATTAAATTGAAAGCTAAACTTACAGCACAGAGAGAGTAAGACAATTCGAAAGTGATGCCACATCCCCAGTTAATTTGTTGTTTTCAAGTCTCCTGCATATCATTTTAAACCAAAATAATTATAAATATCAATTGAATAGTACAATTACCAAAGTCAATAATCATCCACCATATTGACATGTGAAAAACAACACAGTTAATTTGAAGCCAATAAGTTCTATTGCACAAAAAAGTCTATACTTAAGTTCGATGAACATGAATAACTACTTATTATTTGGCAATTTATCAACTAATCAATATAACCCAAAAGAGAGAGAATTCCAAACTCACATTTGCAGCATCCAAACCTTGATATCTTTATGAGCAATTAAATACAAGGCAGATTTAATTACAGCACGAGATTACACATAAGAATAAAGCTACCGTCAAGAATACATAATTTATTAATAAAAGCATTTGAGAATATGAAACGAAATTGGAAAAGATGCAAATGAAGCTTACAATGATATCATGTTCTGAAGCTGGCTAAGTTCTTCAGGAATCAGGCCAGAGAGTTCATTATTTGAAAGATCACTGTGACATAGAATCATGTAGAACAGTCACAAAAAAACATGGAAATAATATTTACTTTATAAGAGATGGCTTACATTTCCATGACACTTCTAAGATTTCCAAATTCTGCTGGAATAACTCCTGTCAAATTGTTTCTGCTTAGATTCCTAACAAAATGAATATCAGCTATCAGTAAGAAGAAATAGCCCACATTCCAAACATGACTACGCAGATAACTCACAACTTCAGAAGATGTTCCAAGTCACCAAGGGAAGAAGGAATGGATCCAACTAGATGATTGTTTGAAATATCCCTGTGGAGGAAATCATTTTTTAGTACAAATTTAAAAATGTCGGTGCAAAGAGATAATTTGAATAGTTCATACTCACAACGTATCCAAATTACCGATCCGTGACAGTTCAATTGGAATTGCACCCTGAAGATTGTTGGAAGAAAGATTCCTAAGGATGACCATAACAGTGTCATGAAAGTCATAAGAACCAATTAAACAAAAGGATAATTGGTTAAGGCATGGAAGAAATCAAGACGTGCTTGAAGGAATTCGTGTGTGCATTGACGTGTTTATGGGAAAGACAGCAATAAAAGCAAAAACAACAGAAGAGCAAGTCCATTAAGGCGAATGTTCCTCATGTATCAAGGTGAAACTTACAAAGAGGTCATGCTCTCCAAGCTTTGCAAAGCAGGGGGAATTGTTCCATTCAACTTGTTTCCATGCACATTGCTAAAAGGGTAGAAAAGTGTCACCTTAACGTATTACATAAACTACATTGTAACAAAGTACTAGCGCAAGTTTAGTTGCTTACAGGCTGTTTAGATTTTTACACGAGCTAATATTGCTAGGAATTGTTCCTTCGAGATTGTTATTAGCAACATTTCTGCAAGAATGATGAGTGACTCATAAAACTTACAACAACAGCTAACAAAATTGACACTTCAAGGTAACCACTCTTACAAATCAAACAAATCAGTAAGCTTTCCAAGCTCAGGGGGAATATGTCCACTTAAATGATTGTCATTCAGTTCCCTGCAATAGGAAAAACGTTAACGGTTAACATGGACTGCCTCAAGGCAGTATGTCATTTTTCAAAGAAAACTTAGGCAAAACATAATGTCACGTGTAATAGATTATAGAATCAATTCCATATAAGTTCAAAATCAACTGAAATGATTTCAGAGGCAACTACTTGCTGAAGCAACTTACAAATAGTGAAGTTTTGTCATATTTCCAAGCTCCGGGGGGATGAAGCCAGTCAGCTTGTTTCCATGCAAGTATCTACAAACAATTCAAAAATTGTGCTCAACACATAAATGAGTCTAGAAGCTTTCTCTTAGTTGTTGATATGAACAATTTACATCAAAGTCATCTATTAGATGTAAATGCAAAACCACTAGCTTATGCATACAGTTTCTCTGTGTAGGTCAAATTTCCCAAGATAGGAGGTATCGGTCCACTTAACATGTTACAGCTCAAGTCTCTGCATAGGAAATTTGAAAAAATCCAATGTTAAAGGAGCATCACTGAGAAAACATAGTCAATGATCAAATTTCCCAAGTCACGTTTTAGAAATTGCTATCAAACAATGCTTACAAGACAGCAAGTGCTTGCATGAGACCAATCACCGATGGAATATGTCCAGAGAGTTTATTGCCTTGCAATGACCTACCAAAGTCAAGAAAATCTATCAAGAAATTCCTAGACAAGGAAAGTAAAAGGCCAAATCTCATGCCTGTAAGAATAACTTAAGAAAATCATGCAACACATACAAAGTAGCTATTTGTAGGAATCCAATATTGAATGGTATCTCTCCAGTTAGCTGGTTGTAGGATAAATCCCTGGCATCAACGGAAGACATAAGAAAGGTAAAAAGAAAACAAGACCAAGTATGGCAGAGACTTTCATGGAATTGGATTACATACAAAACCTGGAAGGTAGTACAATTGCCAATATTTTCTGGAATACTTCCTGTCAGGCTATTGTTTCTGACATCACTGCAGAATAGGAGAAACACAAGTATAAACATTTTTGAAGCTTTGATTATAAAAGACAGTGATTGTGCAACTTACAAATACCACAGCCCAGTTAACTGGCACATATCTGGTGATAGTGAACCAATCAAATTGTTCCCTCTTAAGCCCCTGTCAAATGGATAAGGAAGGAAGGAAAAAGAGTCAACACTAAGCTTATGAAATAACAGTTTGATTTGAAAATTGTTTATACTCACAGATACTGCAAAACTTCGTTCCAGTATAGAAGCCTTGGTATTTCACCACTTAGATTATTTAGAGCCAGGTCTCTAGAAAACATTTTCCAGTAGTCCAGAAAGTCAGTTATAGAATCTAAAATAGTGTCGTGAGGAGAGGAATGGGGAGTGAGAAATACAAGAACGACTTACAGAATCTTCAAATTAGGAATCTGAGACAAAGTTGAAGGAATTGGTCCAATCAACTGGTTGTTCTTCAAAATCCTGAGATACAATTTACATAAAATCGAAAAGCCGTCATAACCTCCTCCCAGGATTAAAAAATTTCATTTGTAAGGAAATGTCATAAAAATACTCACAGATTCTCCAGTTGTTTCAACTTAGAAATAGAAAATGGGATATCCCCTCTAATTTCGTTAAATGACAAGTCCCTGAAAACACAATAAATATCAAAGTTCCAAGTAAGTCGCATTGTGGTATAAATATAAATTGAATTCAGTTCTTCAAGGGAGAAACATACAAGTTCTTCAATGATGAACAGTCACCAATCTCATCTGGCATCTGCCCCGATAACCTGTTTTCTCTCAGGTCACTGTATAAAAAAAGAGGAAAAAGGCATAAGAAAGACAACACAAATGCCTAAACTACATCACTATAACAAAAAATGGGGAAGGAGAGTAACAATTACATAGAGACCAAACTCTGAAGTTTCCCTATTGCAGGTGAAATTTCCCCATCAAGGTTCAACCCAGAAAGATTGCTGCAAAAGATAAAAGCGTAAGAGAAAAGAAAACTGGTATATACAATGTCCAAGGACAAAGTAACTCACAGTGCAACAACATTAAATGTGACATTGTCGCATGTTATCCCTCTCCAGGCACAATAATCTGATGATGGTGAGTCTGTCCAATCATATAGAACATTATCCACATCCCTGAATGACTTCTTTATCTCCAACAGCGTTGCTCCTGCCATGGAAATATCCAAATTTCAAACATTAAACCATGGAGAACATAGTTAGAAGCTTGAAGCCAAGGAAAACCAAGTCCTTCCTTATAACATTAGTAAACTCGTTGTCTAGACACCATGTTATACACAATATGCTATACAAAACCTCATTTTTAGCGAAAATTCATTTTCTACAATGTGAACCGTGCAGAAAACAGGCAGAAGTAGTAGATGTAGCATACTCGTTCCAACAATGAGAAAAATAGACAACTGAATTAAAAGAAGAAGCAAAAGATCCCAAAAGCAACCAAGTCAAACTCAAAATTCGCGGGACATACGCTGACGTTTAAAAATAAATGGACCAACTGAAAACAGCAGAGGAAGTGCCATGTTTGGCTGCGAAGGGAGAAAGAAAAAAAAACTTGTTTTTACAACACCCTTCACCAAGAAAAAGAAACGAGAGAGAAGAACACACGAAGGGTACTAGGCTTTCTAACAATGGCTGTCACAAGTCATACACCTCTCTGTTAAGAACCGCATAGCCACAACTACTTTCAACATTGTTATGCTCCCATCCTCCCCATAAAAACTGGTAGCAATAGCCATGACGAAGAATTCAAACACACACAAACAGAAACTTGAAACTGTGAACAACACTCACCATCATCAGATTCCACAGAGTTAACACTCAAAGAAATTAGCAAAGGCAAAATAAGGACCCCAAATCGAAATGCCATGGCTGCAACTGCAGGACTTCAACTTCACACGAGCCTAACCATGAACTCACTCACAACAACCACCAAGCTCTTGTTCATACACAAGGAACCAGGTAACAGTTTTAACAAAAAAGGGTGTTATGGGTAGTGACACTGAGCACCACTCAACTTAACTGTGGCCAGAGATAAAAGGGTAGTTGTTAGATGGGTTTTGTTTGAGACTTGTATTCTTCTTCTGTGCACTCTTCGTAGCTTTTTATGCAATTACAATTACAATTGGATTTCCATATAACAGAACAAGTCCACAGCTTTGGCTGTGCAATCACATCGTTCTGCCACAAACATCACTCCCTAACACAAGATGCAGAAGAAAAAGAAAAGAGAGAGAGAAAAAATCACTGAAAAAAAAAGAAGAGAGATAGAAGAAAATTATTTCACACATAAAGTTAAAACCATCTGCCACCATTTCTGCTACAAACCTGCACACTCTGCACACACACTCTCTCTCTCTCTCTCTCCACCCTCCTAACTTTCTCTCTTTTTACACTCGTTTTCTCTCTCTCCTCCTAAACTGTTATGCCAGTGCTATGCCATATAGTAAATAAACACTGTACACTGTGCTATGCTGTGCCATTGGTTTTAACTTTTGATTCCCAGGGGTCACTTTCTGTGTGGTTTTTGCCATTGCATTATCTGCAAGAGTTTATGGGGAAATGGGTCATGTATGTAAGAACTGGGGACACTGATATAGATTTCTTGTTACATTATTTCAAATATTTCTTATCAAGTAACAAAAATAATTTAAAAAGCATCTTTCAAACTTTTTTCTTAACTACACTTTTTATTCATGTTTCATGCTTACATATATATCTAATGATGGGAAGATTAAAATCATTCGACCGTTATATTTGAAATAATTAAAATCTAAAATACTAAACTTTTAAACTCAAAAATTCAATTTTTTAAAATTAAAATTGTTAAACTATTAATGATAAACCCTTTCTACATCTTCTAATTAATAAGCTAGTATAAATAGTCTGAATAAAACATGTCATTTTCAATGAGTAATGCAATCCATTTGAGGTGACAGGGACATCTTTCTCTTTCTGGTTTTTTCTTTTTTGCCAGTCTCATGAGCATTGGATTCAAGCTCATGATATTATGTTTTTCTTTTTCTTCCTTTAATTTATTTAATTTTCCTGTTTATCTCACCCTCTCTCTCTCTCTTATCGTCTCATTTATTTATCTCATTTGTTTGGTAGTTATGCATCCTGGTATTAATTATTTATTTATTGTTTAACACTGTCTCTGTGATTGCTGAATGGAATTCTCTAGTGCTTTATTTTGTGCAAATTTTGAAGTTAATTGAAAAAAGAAAATATAATAAAAAAATGAATACAAAGTATTTTGGTCCAAAAAGCAGAGTATGTTGACATTGGGAAGGTAGGAAGAGAGGTAAAGGTTGAAAGAAAAGGTGACAAAATTTACTGCAGGTCCCTATCAAGCAATTATCTGAATAGTGACATTCAACTGTTAAAAACACACTCTTGTTCTTGTTTCTTGTTAATTGGTTGTGGTTCCAATTTGGAGAGAGAAACAAAGGAGATTATGTTTTGTTCTTCTTCCACTTCCATTGTAAGCCAGCCACAAAATATATGGATATTGGGTAGACCCATATAAACCATTACTTAACTCACTAATCATATCAAAAAATCTTTAACAGTTAATAATATGATTATTTTTCTGACATTTTTTTCTGCATAACTGTTTTACAGTTTTAATTTCTATGTAAGAAACTACAGTGATGAGTAGAAATTCGTTTTTATGACTGCTTTTATTACACTCTTTTTACATAATTTTAATAATGTTTACAGTAGAGTTTATGGATTTGATTCAATGTTTAGTAATTTAATTATTATGTTTGTTTGAAATTATAAAAATTTAAGTTCGAGGCTAAGTCTCAGATTTTTTAAAAATAGAAAGTAAAATATTATATAAAAATAAATATTTATAAATTTATTTTCTTAAAGTTTTTAGTCGAAAATAAAATCTTATTGATGTTATATATCTTTTCTGTAAATCTAACAGAAATTATAATTTTATTTTAGTCAGAGAGTTGTTTTGAATTTGTATAGCAGAAATTTAAAAAAAAATGATAAAATGGGTGACGCTGTTTACTCTATTGAATTAAGATAATTTTTATTTTAATTTGAAAATTTAAAATATGTTTTATAAGATGTTTTGAATGATTTTTGTTCACATAATCAGTATGATACTTTTATTAGAGATAATATTTAATTTGAAAGTGTAATTTTTTTCATTTAATTCATAACTTGTGTGCAAGGTACGAATATTTACGAAAAAATTTATCTTTTGAGTTAATAGTTTCTATACTGACATCTATTTCGTAGCACTTGTACTTTGTGAATGATCATTAATTGATTTTAATCCATCTATATACGTTGTCATTAGTAGTTTTTGAATACAATAAAATAAAATGAATTAGTTAATTATTTTTTATCTTGATAACCAGTTTTATAAGGATAACGATTAAGAATAATTAATATTTATTATATTTTAGAAAAATTTATATCTAAATGTCATATAAAAAAATTACGTAATAATCATTAATACAAATTTATTTTATTTAAATGATAAAAATATCTTTAAATATTAAATAATTGTGTTAAACATCTAAAAAATTAAAAAAAAATTAAAATATCTATATTTTAATGTTGTTAGAAATTTCAAAAGAATTTTTCTTTTTTGTAAAAATTAAAGAGTGTCGTTTCAAACGTTTTAAGTTTTCACATCTCAAAATTTTATTTAGAGGTTATTCAAGTGTTATAAATATTTTTTCTTTTAGTAGAGACCTTATGAATTTCAAAGTATTATTTTGTATGAGATATGTTGGTTAGAAATTTCAAAAAATATTTTTGTCTAAATTAATAAAATTAATTATTTCTATTTTCAATGTAAAAATTATGAAATCAATAATCATTAAGTATACCTTAAACAGTAGCAGGACATCGGTTAACATTCTCCCTTATCTAACAAAGTAATGAACTAAGTTAGAAGGAGGTGTTGAAATCTTTGGTCATTATTGAAAGTAATGTCTCCTCATGTTCTCATAGGAACTTTGATTGTGAGGAGAAAAACTTGCTTAAAGATGTTTCTAGTCCATCAATACAACACGAAAAAAAAAATGCAAAAAGCTTGAAAACATACAAAAATGTGTAAGACTCGTGTTAAAATGACGCAACCAAAACTACCATGATAATTCAAAATCATATGATTTTTCTTTTCTATTGGACCAAATATATTTACGAGTTCATATTTCTATCCATACAAGAAAATTTCACATAGAACCTTTAATTTGTTTTTACTAAAAAAATCATATTAGACATCACTATATACTATATATTTTGACATAACAACTATGCTCATATCAAAAACATATATATAATTTGTTATAACATGAAAAATGTTATTAAAAAAATAAAATATAAACAATTATGGAAGGACCAAAACAAATCCATGAAAAAATACACAATAAATTTTAACTAAAATTAAACCCTTGGAGTTGATATTTATTATAAAAAAATATAAACTACGGGAGGATAAAACAAAATATCATTTAAAATCTTTTTTATTTACCAAACTCAAATTAATTAAATTATTAGCGTAATGATTTCTTTCATAAAAAATTCAAAATTTTATATCTTTAGAAATAGTTGAACATTTCTCCATCTACCTCTAAAAATAAAATAAAAAAGCTATATATTAAAAGAAAAATAAAATTACACACCAAAATTGAACATATAATTTTGATTATCATACTTTTTTACATATCATCATAAAAATAATAAAGCAAAATCACATCAATACATTATCCTACACAAAAATCTATCATTACATTCACACAGTTATGCTATTCTAGGATTCTAAATTTGTAAAGATTCATTTTTGCCTATAAAAGTACACATGCAATCAATAGAAGAAAAAGATAAAACTTATATACAATTCTGATTAGTAACTTGCAATGTCTTATTTCCCAGTATTAATAAACGGTAAAATCTTAAAAAAAGTCATTTTTATTTTAGAAAAATGATAGTTTTATCAAATAAAATTTGAATAATCAAGTTTTATATTTTATAAAGATTTTTACTTAACTAGTAAAACAAACATTGATTGGCATGATTAATTTAGTTATTGTTGAATTTTAAGATAAATTGCAGGAATTCAAAGAAGTACTTTAGTTAAATTCGAAATAATTATTTTCCAAATCAATTTTAAGACAACTGTTCTGTTATCCGTTACAATTCAGTTTTCTCTAACCATAAACAAACCTAATGCTGATGTGTTGTTCATAAAAAATATACACGAAAAATATTATCTACAATAATACGTAAAGATATGTTTTTTATTTTTATATTTCATATTTTTATTTTTACCATTAATTATTATTTTAAAAATTATTTTATAAATAGTTTATTCTAAAAATCTCTTCTTATCTTAAAAATCTCTTTTATTTTTAACGATTATTTCAAAAATATCTTTTGTATATATATTTTATTTTTTTTATTAACATTTAAAAATTATTTTAAAAATTAATTATATATATTTTATTAATTTTAACTCAAATCTTTATAAAAATTAAGAAATACGAACACATATGCAAAATATGAATACGAAAATGTTCTGTATGTTCATCAACTGTATTAACAATAATAGTATCTAATCACTCTCACTAAATTATTTCTTGAACAATATGGGATCATAAAAGATTTTCTATTAGACAAATTTTCAATGACTCAATAAAAAAAAATCAAGTTAACATAGAAAATAAATTAAGACAATATCCAGAAAAAATTAATTTTGAATATTTCAGCTGTAAATTAAAAATTATTTGCGATTTCATCTGTTACTTTATAACATTTAAAATTCACTAATTTTTTAAATTTTAAAATTTTGAATATTGTAACTATTATAATTATTATTATTATACAAACACATGGACGATAATGAATGTCAGAACTTGTATATACATTCTATTTAAATAGATATTATATTATATTAGTAATTGATAATATATATATATATATATATATATATATATATATTTTAAATAAAAAAAATTAAAAGAAACAATAAAAAGTATTTAAATATTAAAAGTTACAATTATGATGAAGAAAAAAAAACTGAAACTCAAGACAGATTTCTTAAAAAAAACAATTTAAAAGTTACTACTAAAAAGAAAGTTAACAATATTATGAAATATATATATATATATATATATATATATATATATATAAGAGATAATTATCTTTATAGTATAGATATACAAAATAAATTTATATTTAATAAAATTAAGGTGAAATGAATGAAAAAATAGAAAATAATTTTTATCAACAAAGACAAAAGTTATTAAAAAATAATTTTATAGAAAATATGTGAAAATAATTATTATTTTAAAAAATAATGAATGATCTATTATGAAAAATAAAATAGAAGTAATAATTGTGGAAACAAGAAAATATCTTCTTTGTATATAGTTTGTGTATTTTATTATTATTATTTTTTTCAAGAACATTTTTCTCTTTCAGTTACATACTTATATTTTTACCTATGCATAAAAAAATATCTAAATTAAATTAATCATCTTCAAATAACTATTTTATCTAAATTGAACAGAAAATGTATACTATAATAATCAATCATATATTTCATCCGCATCAAAATAATTAACGTTTTAACCTTTAAAAATATAAATTAATCAAACATTTAAAAATTTATTTTCAAGTAAATTATATCAGTATTTGTTTATATTATAAATATATTTGTCATTTATATACACATTTTTTTTCTAATTTTATCATTTAATAAACAATACTTTTTAAATTAAAATAATCATTTAATTTATCTTTTCGGATTTTTTTAATTTAATATTTTTTCAATTTGACAATCTTTCTCATAATTTTTTTTATTTGGAAATTTTTTAAAATTAAATATTTTTTAAGCTAAGATAATTTATCTGTAAAAAGAATTTCTAAAAAATTATATCTATTTTTATAATTATAATTATATATTTTTTATGGGTTAAATATGTTTTTGGTCCCTCAAGTTTCAGCGAAATTTGGAATTAGTCCCTCATCAAAACTTTTGACCAATTTAATCCTTCATCTTTCAAAATGCGTGAATTTAGTTAGTCCTTTTAACCAAATTTTGTTAAGTTTATCTGACGTTTCGAGCGCATTTCATGATAGTATTTAAGTTAACATTGAAGCAAAAATGTGTCAAACAGTATAAATAATTTAAATACTATCATGAAATGCGCTTGAAATGTCAGATAAACTTAACAAAATTTGGTTAAAAGGACTAAATTCATGCATTTTGGAAGATGAAAGACTAAATTGGTCAAAAGTTTTGATGAGGGACTAAACCCAAATTTCGCTCAAACTTGAGGGACCAAAAATATATTTAACCCATTTTTTATTAATAATATTATTTTAACAGACAGCATATTTTATTATTCCTGATCTATGCAAGAGAGAGGTAACACTTTATTACTATAAAATATTGAAAATTTGATGATAAAAAAAATTTATAATATATAAATGTATAAAAACTTTATCTTACAAATGTACCCTTCATTTTGAATCACAAAGGTTATGTTACAAGTTCTGTTTGTTTCTTTTTATTTATTTATTTTGGGTCTCTTGAACATAAAATTATAAAATAGGGTTGTTTGACTAAGGATTTATACATTGGGTCGTGTTGGAATGATTTTTGACCATTTTAGTTGTGTTTGGTTCATCATTCAAAAAATAATTATAACTGAATCAATTTTTTAATGTAAAAACAAGATTCAATTTATATCATTTTAACACAAAATTAAACACACATTTTATACAAGTGAAGCTATTATGTTCAAAAATTGTTTCTTCATAAATCATGAAAAAAACAAAATCATTAATAATGATTGCGATTTCTATTTCCTAAACTCAAAAGAAGTTGAGTTAGTGACATTGAAATAAAGTTAGTAAGAGTCATAATAACTTCTTTTTTATCAATTAATAAAAATTTCTCATAATAACTTTACTTTTTCGCACAACTCAATATAGTTAATGAATTCTGTTTTGTAATTTAAAAAAAAAAAAAGTATTGACCAAAATCTAAAAATGAAGCGAAAATTTGAAATATAAAAGTTGAAAGGGTATGATGAAGTGATTAAAAATGTGCAGAGTAGCAGAAGAGAGACATGATAATATAATAACAGAATATGTTTTTATTGACCTCGGGAAGGTGAAATGTCTGACCTCTCTCATCACCATTCCTGTTTCCATGCTTCTCTTCTCTTCCCTTCCTAACCATTTAATCAACAAATAAAAAAATTGTACTAAAATTCCCTTATCCAACAACACGACAAGATGGTTTAAATAATTATTAGTATTAGTTACAGTGTTTTGTTGGGTAGCCGTAAGAAGGGTGGTGGGACATTAAAGACCTTTCTTAATCCCTGCACTGTTCTCCGTAATAAGTCATGCTCCTTGTTTAGGAACAAAACCTCTCATCATTAGGTTACCCCTATTTCTATCCAAACACACTCTTATTTTACCTTTTTTTTAATAACAAAAATACATTTATTTCTTATTCCTAAAAACTCAAAATTATATTTTCATTCATATTTTATTAAATTAAATATAAATAAAATTATAAGTTTATTTATATTTTATTAATTTAATTTAATAAAAAAAAATTATATTATATTATATATTATTTCGGGGGTAGGGACTAAACACCTACCAATAACCACTTCAATTTTACTTCTTTTTTCTCTATGTTTCTTCTCTTCGTAATTTGTTGTAACTTCCTCGCCAAGAAATCTTCCTCCTGGTTCAATCGGTTGAACAGACGATCGGGGTACCTGTCTAAAAGACTCCGATGCTTAAGTCAGTTGATGGACCGATCGATGCATAAGTGTAACTGTTGTAATAAATGCGAATTAAAGATCCTCACCAACCTACCTCTGGGCCCTATTTATAGTCTCTGGTGTGGACCTACAATTAGGGTTCCTTAATCACGGCCCAATGATCCCTTAATCATGATTACTGACTTGTTTAATGTTAATTAATCCAGCTGACTGGTTCAGGTTTTCTGTTTGGTCGATCGGCCGGTGGCCGCTTGGCTAGGTGGTTTATCTTCTTTGAGTTTAACAACCTTAAGTGAATATTTAATCTATATGGCCGATCGATTGATGATCATATGTAAGACACTACACGAATCACCTATGGGGCCGATCGTCCGATGGACCTCTATAGGGTAACACGTGATCTACTTGGGGACCGATCGACCGATGGTCCCTTATGAGGTAACGTGTGATTCATCTGTGGGACTGATCGACCGATGGTCCCTTATGAGGTAACATGTGATTCATCCGTAGGACCGATCAACCGATGGTCCCTTGTGAGGTAACGTGTGATTCAAACCGATCGACTAATGATCCTTTGTGAGGTTCATATGTAGTTTATTTAAGTTACCGATTGATCGATGGTTCTGTTTCATATGCAAGTCCTCCCAGTCTTGTTCGATGCACCGGAGGACTGTGCGTTGCCGATGGTCTGATGGGACATACAATATATATATATATATATATATATTAATTTTATTTTCAAAATTTATATTTTTAAATATTTGTGATATTTTAAATATTTAATTTTTTTTAAATCTGCAGTATTTTTTTAATATATATCCAAAAATAACAGTATATGTATAGATAACAAATGAATTTTTGTTAAGTTCGAATAAGGAGTAGGCACTACCTACCGTAACCCATCCTAACCATTACAATCCATACACGATCCTTTGATTAAATATTCTTCTAATAAAACCGTTTTTTTTCTTCTAAATGAATTAATCGCTTTGGTATGAGTTTTAGCATATGTGAAAAAATGTAAATAATTACCTCTTTTTGTAAAGAATGGAGAATGATCACTTTAATTTAATAAATATTATTTTATCGTAAACAAATAAGCATCAATTTCTGCTAATATCAAAATACTTAAAAAAAAATTAAGGGCAAATAAACTAACTCATTCACTGTTAAAAAAAGAAGGAAAAATTGCAATGGGTTTCTACGTGGACGTAAAAATCTATTTTACAGTGTTTTATTATTTAAAATTATTTATTTGAGTTTATTTGCGAGGATTGTGTGTATTTGATGAGTGGTTTTGAGATGCTTTATAGTTAAATTTTTGAGTGAAAAAATTATGTGTGGGATAAAGAGAAAGTAAAGAATTTATGAGGATTTTTCTGTGAATTACAATTTTACTACATGTAAAATGTCATTTTTTAAAAATAATTTTGTTTACTGGAAATTTCTTTAATTTTTTTATAATTATTATTGTCAAATTATACAACTATTTTTAAATTTTGATATTTTTAAGAAAAATAAGCTAATAAAAAATAAATCACGTACGATACCATACATATGATTAATAGTAATAATTTATTTTCATATTACACAACTTATTTATTGTCTAAACAAATGTTGTCACATCACATTTCTTTTCTTATCTCAACAAAGACTATTAATAAACAATGATTGTCTTTTAAAATACATGTATCAAATAAGTCTCATTAAATATTAACTTATAGTCAATGATTATGATTTCTCATGTGAAATAAGGGTAGTTCATTCTATATACACCATAAAGCTTTATGTAACAACTCAACCAATTTGTGATCACCTATTATCTAAATTTACATGATTTAAATTATCAGTAAAACCTTAATTTCTCTTTCTACCAATAATACTTACATATCATAACCATCAAACTTGTTCGTATTATCATTTTGAGTAATTAACTTTTATCAACCAAAATCAACCGTATATTTATCTAAGTCAAACTCATTAAATCTCGATTGATAAAATCATAAATCACAATCGATGAAATTATAAACTTATAAGACAAAACTCGTATTCATGGTATACTATTACCATATTAAAATTTACTTAATCAGTTTAAATATGAGTTTCTGAAATAGTAAAGTGTAGCATAAGTGACATATTCTTGTTTAAACATATATTTTGAATTGGGAGAGAATCTATAATGATTCTTCTTTGCTAAAGTATAAAGTTATGGAATCAACACTTAATGACTCTTATAATACCCTAGTGATATATTTTTAAAAGAGAAAGGGTTGTTATGACTTCTATTTTTCTCGACAATCATTTGTTGCCTAAGAGACATAAGTTTTAGAAAAGAGATAAATATTATGACTTATTTCATACTTAAACTACTATTAGATTGTTTGAGCATTTTACGCTGTGGCACGAGGAACCAATTGAACATTTAAGCATTAAACCTCCACAACAACATTAAATGTCACTACTTGTACCTTATTTGAGCACTTGTTACTTGTGACACACAAATACAATACATGTATATCAGATACGACACATATTCGATACGTCAATACATTGATTTTTAAAATAATAAGATACAATACGTGATAGATATGTGTCATATGACTATTGAAGAGTGAATAATAATTCTTAAAAACATAATAAATATATGATTTTGATTGTGTGATTCCAAAATAAAGTTATATGTACTAAAGTTGTCAACATAAAAAATATAAATTATTGTCATCGTACAAGTACCGTTATAAGAAAATTCTCAAATAATGAACAATTTTAGTAACTAAAAATATGTTAGAGACAAATTATTTTGATAACCAAAACCTGATAACTAACGATAATGACCAATTTAGAACTTGCTTGATTTCATGCTTAGATATTTTTTCTCCTTTTCTCGTGCTTGATCACCATGAACATGTATGGACACCTCAGCATCTTATTTGCAAGGAAAATTTTGTAATTATTGACTTTTATCAATTAAAACTTTTTTTATCTATCACATCTATCAAATTATTCTCAAACTTTCGCAAACTATATTGAAATTTATTTCCTTTCATATCCAAATCACTTAAAATAAACTATACAAACTTTACCTATAAATCTCCCTAAATCCATTCATCCACTTTCCTCAAAATCCATATTTAGATGTGAGCACAACCTAAAGAGAATTTTTAATAATTTACCAAATTACCTATCTATCTATCTTTATAAACAAATGCTATTATATAAAGATCAAAGCTAATAAATAAATACACCACCATGAATTTATACCGACAGATTTTTCTTTTTTGAATTGATCATACATGCAACAAATTTCTAGATCACGTATAAAAGAAAGAAAATAAAGTTTTTGAAGTAAAAAGAATATATAATTACTCAATCATTTTGTTTAAACAAGATTGAACTATTTTTTAAGTACCTCGTAGGATATGACTCCACAAAGGAGAAAAAAGAAAAAAAATATACAAATTACAAAAACGTAAAGAGAATTTTAAGTTTTAGATAAATCGTAATTTAAAAAAAAAAATATATATATATATATATATTATATTTTAACTTAAAAATAGAATTAACAATTATTCTTTATCAACTTTAAACTTGATCTCTTGATATAGTAGAGACACGTAAAGTAATATGAAGGAAAGGAAAAAATATCCATGTCAAACCTAGTGTTGAGAGAGTCTATAAATATGCAAGGTTGACCAAGATTCACTCTGAAAATGATGACAACACCCAAATATCTACGGAATTATAATGCGATATAAAAAATGCTGAAAACTTAAAGGAACCCACAATTATAAAATAAAGATCTTAAACTAATTACTCGTATGAAAAATAAAAGGATAAAAAAAAAAGCCAAAAACAATGTTCATCAACTTCTTAACTAGTGAATCTAACTAACATAAAATTCTTTCCTAAACATGTATAAATCTCCTAACCACAATGCCCGGTAATTGAATCTCTATTTTCCACGAAGAAACATGAATTAGTATAAAAGATAAACCGTATTTTTGTAATGTAACGTTAATATTGAAAAATTAAAAATTAAAAGTTAACCCTTTTTTATATCAAGTATAAATCTTATTTTATAAATTGATTTTGTAAGATTGATAAATTTAAAATCTACTTTTAAATAATATCAGAATCATCTGAAATATATTTTAACGAGATGATTATTAGACAATTCTTTTATATATATATATATATATATATATATATATATATATATATATATATATATTCACTTGAAAAAAATTGTGTGGAAGATTCCACGTATTAAAAAAAATAATGTGAATCAATTATATATAAACAAATACAAATCTTTCTTACGATTTAATTTTATAAAACTAAACTAAATTTAAAATTTACTTTTTAAAAAAGAAAGAATTACCCAAAATAGGTAGATTATTTAATGAATCCGAGGCTAGAAATATTTTCCCAGAAAATGTTGAAAGGGGTGTTTTTGAAGCATAGGCATAGGCATATTTTAAAAGGCAATGATGGACGATGGTGACTTAGTAGTAGGGGAGAGTTAAACCCTATAAATGAGGTGGGGAACCCCATTTTCTTACTTCTCCCTACAACCTATTCTCACTTCTTAGGTTATCAACTTTTCAATTTCATCTTTCAAAATCTGTTAAAAACCATACAAATTATTAAGGTTAGCAAAAT
Organism: Vigna unguiculata; assembly: GCF_037176805.1. Lineage (NCBI taxonomy): Eukaryota > Viridiplantae > Streptophyta > Magnoliopsida > Fabales > Fabaceae > Vigna > Vigna unguiculata. The sequence continues at coordinate 4,123,830 of NC_140799.1, forward strand.
CAAAAAGAAAATCATAGGACTGTGATTCTGTCAATGTGGCCCAACAATCACATGCAAAGCGTTTTGGCAGAAGCTCCCTTCAACAACAATTGTTCATAGTCACGTGGTCATTAAATGTAAACATTTAAGGTTTTTTTGGGTCCCATAATCTTTCATCTCAACTGCAAATACAGTTTTAATTTCTAATAAACTCACCCCAACATAACCAATTACAAGAACCTGTCTTCATTTATCTGCTGCTTATTACATCAGAACATAATGCTAAGATTTGAAAGAAAGAAAAGAGAGATATTAACTTTGAGAGAAAGTTCCATTGACACTCATGTTTTTTGGGATTGAGTTTGGAACATCAAAAACTTAGGTTGTAGTTTCTTTTCCTTTACAACCAACCCTTCAAGCCATTACCTTTTTCTTCCTCTCTTCTGGAAAAAAGATATGTCCCATTCACAAAACAAAAAAACACCCCTCAATTCATTGATACAACAAAAAAGTATTTCTCAATTCTTTTGAATAAAGTGGAGCATTATTAATCAATATTAAATATGTATAACATACCAATATGTTCTTAGTCCTATTAAAAAATACTACGACTTCCTTAATATTACAGATTGAAATCTTATAATATAAATGAAAGTAATATAACAAATTGGAGAAATTGATATATTTATGGTTATTTTAGCATGTGTAATTTGCATGATGATTTACTTATTATACAATACAAAAATTGTGAATTTGCAAGATGATTTGTTTAGTATATAATAAAAAAACTGTATTATGAACGGTTGTTGTGTATTATGGTATCTATAACTTAATTATTAATAAAGAAGATTGTTTTTATAATGGTTTAGTAATCGTTGTTTGGTATACAAATTTTTTTATTAATTTCCCTTTTAAATGTTATATCTTTTTTTTATAATTATTTATTGAAAAATATTAGTCATAAATTTAGTAATAGTTTTTTATTTAAAATAATTAATTTTTAATTTTTATTATCATAAGATAAAGGTAATGTATTTTTACTAGTATACATAATGAATATAGTATTTCAATTACCAGTTTATTAATTTTTTTAAACCTTAAATATTCATAAATAACTTCATTGAAAAAAATAATTTTTTTAGAAGAATAATGTTTTTTTAAACATAAATAATAAATAGATAATAATTATGTCTACCCAGCTTATTGTCATCTTAATATTGAAAAGTCATGACATAAAAGAATACTCTCAAATGATGAAAAATTATTAAAACTAATACATTTCTCCTTTCTTTAGCAATGTTTGATGTGAGAGTTCAAATCATCCATAAAGATGTCTTATGTAAATATTCATGTATTTTCTTTTTTAAGCCCTGAGTATGTCCGATGAACTTACAAAATCCAATTCATCTAATTTTTTCAAAACTAATTTAGTTATCATGATTTCATAAATTAATTCATATATCATAGGAAAGTATTATTTACAATTATAAGTATATACTTTTTTTTTTCTGGTGTTTATTTTTTGTTTGAAAACAAGAAAATAAAAACATAAGGTTTTACGATAATTGATTGTATTGATTGCACAAGCTGTCTCGGTAGGTACCAAGTAAATAGAACAGGCGGTTAGACGTACTCATAGGCCCAACATCACATTCGGCCCAATCCCATCAACCGGGCCCCGCAGGCCCTACTCTTGCCAAAACAAGAGTGACAATTTAACGTTGTCATTCACGTTAGTCACTATCCCAGCCACATCAACGTTTTTCACGGGCACGGGCTTGGTTACGGGTTCGGATTCCACCGGCAACCCGAATTTCAGAAATATTTCAATTACGAAGCTACAAATCACACTACCCAATACTTTTACAATATAAATACATCGATAAATTTTATATAATCAATTAACATCCATTATTTTACTTACTTTATTTTTTAATTAAAAATTTATTTTCTCTAATTATCATATTATTCTTGAATATTTAAGTGTTAAAATATAGGTTTTCTAATTTTACATAATTTTTGTTGGTAGTGGAGACATGATACATTGCATTTATGATTTTTGTTTTGCATGAAAAGAGTCTAAATTTTTTATTGGTTGTTTTCTGATTGTGTGGTCCTTGCGATATGCCTTAGTATACATTAACTTTAACATTTTTTTTAAAATATTTTTAAATATTAAAATTATTAGATATCAATGTATTTTTGAAAGTCTAAAAGAACAATACAAAAAATCTAACGTAAAATTGAAATTGAACTAAAACTTAAAAATGAAAGAACTTTTATTTTGATCTTAAAACTCACATTGAACTTGAATCCTAGAATTCCTGGTCTGCATAAATCTCATGAAAAGTTGTGGAAATGTTAAAACAAAACACACCATAGAAGGCAAAAAGTGAATAAGTTGATTAAGCTTTATTAATTTATGAGGGGTGAAAAAGATTAGGGTGATTTCTTTTGTATGTTGTTGCAGCTTGGTGATGGTGCAATGCGCAGGCAGTTGAATGTTCCAGTAAGCAAAAAGGGTTGATGATGAATGATTCTTTTAGTGAAAAATTTGATAGTGAACGAACACATGAACTTGGAGCTACCATAAAATGCAGTTTAATCCTGGTAACTACACCATTTTCCATGTGTAGAATTTGGATTTGTTTTAACACTGCAGTATCTCAGTTAAAAATTTAACCACAATTTGGTTCAAGTTAGAGAAAAACAGTGTTATTCCAACAACATTGTTTTGCCTCGGTTTTAGTCTCACATTTCTGTTACACCTTATCACTGGTTGTGATTTTGTCCCAATAAAATTGTGGACAAATTGCTGCAAGTTTAGTTGCAGAAGACCCCAAAACCTTGATTCTTTGGTTTGGTGCAGTACTGATTATTGAAAATGGTTCAGGTTTTATAATAGATTCTTGGTTGAATCTGGACCATTAATACTTTTCTGAACAACCCTAAGTGCAGAACTTTTCAGAGTAGGCTTGGTACATGAAGTGTGTGGGGACTTTCATCAAACACTAGGCAATGAATGAACATTTTCTGTTCTGAGAATTTTTCTGCTACCTTGGTCTAGGCTTAGGAGTTGCCGTAGTATTGGGAGAGTTAATTCAGCAACATGCAATGACTGATACATTTAAGGCAATTTCATCACTTGGTGCTCCACCAGATCATCTTCAAATATCAGTACAGAAGCTAGCTGTTTAAAATTGGAACTGCAGGTTATATTATCATTCTATTGCTCTGACATTATGTCACCTTTTCTTTCATTTCCATATTTGTATTTTTTCTCTGATGCTGATTAAGAGAAGAGAACTAGAACAGAAGTAAAATCAATTTTTTTCAGATAAAAAGTGTTTAAACACAGCTTTCACAGTTGAGGCACCAGTTACTGGAACAATTAACAAAAGGGCAATCCAACATTGCATCAATGATGTCTCAAAAGTAGGAGTGTGACATGTCTTTTTAAAAGAGGATCACCATGAACATATAACATTAACATTAATGAAATATACAACTGAAAAATTGACACCATTGTTTTCTACTTCTTTCTTATGCGATTTAGACTTATATTTGAACTTTTCAATAATTTCTCTTTCAAGTATAAATCCTTTTATATTGGTTTTATTTCTGATGAATGTGAAACTTAGATCGAATCAAAATGAAAGAGAAACTTAACTCTGTATGTACAGAGACTGCAGGATCAGCTCATGAAAACTTGAGTGTATGTGATGTGTATTAAATTTGCAATGGCTAGAAGAAACAAAACATGTTGCCAATTCATCAGTTGATGGATAGTTTATGCCATGTTTGAACCTTAATGAGAACATATCCATAAATATAAATTGTTGAAAGCCAGAAAATACATTGGTGGAAGCATTCTGCTTTTCAACTGTTAGTTGATTCTGCAAGACACACATTTAAGCAAGAGTGGTCCCCTACTCCCTATAGGATGCAACTGTTTTCTGACTTGTATTAATTAGATTTTTGTGCCATGATTCTTCACTGTACTTAAGACTTTCTATTTCTTCCAATTCAGATGCATTTGACTTAATATTTCTTGTTCGATTCACTGTAACTTTGCTTTTGCCTTGGTTTGTGCACAAACACAGGTCCTGATAAAGTTGTTCAAAGCCATTTTCTTTGGTGAGAAAAAAAAAAATCTTGAATTGACTTGTCTAGCTAGTTTTCATTTTTATGTGTTATGACAAGGAAAGTTGCATTGATTGGTATGGTAGTTAGATTTTAGTGCTACATTGAAAATAATGCATGGAAAATAACAAGTTTTATCACATTAAGTGAACAATATAATTTTACTTATATATATATATATATATATTTATTTATTTATCTTTGCAATAGATTTGTCTACTGTTGCTTCTTATAAAACTTCTCCTTGCTGATTTTTTTAGTTCGTGTAATAACTTTTTCTTCTTCTATATTTTTGTGTGAATATTTTTTTTTCAACTTATTTTCAAAGGGGTATTTCAAAAGTAACAAAAACTTTTAGGAATTACTAAATGGAAAAAAATATTACTAGTGTTAAAAAAAAATAAATAAATTTTAAGCTAGAAAGTTCTAGCAATGTGTTTCATTATCAATGTAATTATCAATATTATCTTTTATATGTTGATGAATAAAATCACACATACATTGATGCTAAAGTCTCATTCTTCATCAAACATAGAATCTTATTTCTGTGTATAAAGACGAAAAGATGCAATTTCTTGACCAACAAGTATTTCATCTTGTCTTTTCATAAGTGATATTTTGTATCATTTTAAGCAATCGTCTTTGTATTTGTCTTCATCATTCAAGCAAGTAAATATAGTCCAACCCGAGGAGCGAGTTTAAATACAATCGATAAGGCCCAAGAGAGGGCACACATAATAAAGTTGGCAGTCAAGAGAAGGCTTCAAGTGCAGCATGCCAACAGAATCAAGACCATGATATTTACAAAGGAGACCTTGTACTCAAGAAGTTCAGTTATTCCAAATCGAGGACAAGTTGTCCCTAAATTGGATTGGACCTTATAAGGTGAGACAAGTAAAGGGAAAGGGTGTAAAACCCAGGAAAAATTAATTAATTAATTAATTAATAAATACGAAAAGTCAAAGCCTTTATGGCATTAAATATTTATTGATGTGATGTGGAAAAGTACTAGTTCAAATGGTCAAGAGTACTTTATTGTGTGAAAGGATTTGATGCCAATTATGTGTTGTTTGATTTATTATTAATTTTTAATAATATGCATGATCATGTTGAGTGATAACATAATTATAGAATTATGTGAATTATCACGAAATATAAATTGCTTGAGTGGTTGTGCATTGATTTGATGATAAGCATGGAATGGGTTTGAACCTTGGTGAACCCAAATTTAACTCTCTTTTTGTTAAAAAAATTAGTTGTGGCATGAATATGAAAGGGTAGAGAAAACCCTAGGCCCCCAAAAGGGGGCTGAAAACCCACTAAATAATGGCCTTGAATAGCAATTAACCTCACCATTAAACCAGATTCGTTTTTTTTTGGCATTACCCATATTAAGGCCCTTTAAAAGGTAAATTTTGAGAAAAAAGAGGGGTTTTGGAGGCTGGTTTTCATAGAGCTCTGTGAGGTACACGAATCCAAGGTAAAATAGTGAGTTGAGAGTGAATTAGAAGAGGGTAATTGAAATGGTGATAAGGCAAGCCATTGGTGATCAAAGGAACCTTCCAATTTCAAAGTTAAGCAAGGAAATTCCAGGTTAGGGGAGCTGAAACCGAATTCTCTGTGTTATTCTATGAACTGCATAATTTTGATGTTGTGAGCCTTGATTTTCGTGCTCAAGTCGATATGAATTGGAGTTTGATTAATTCTCTTTGATGTTGTATGAGAGATTCAGTATGCCTCTATATGAATATGATGAGGGTTGGGGGTATATGTTGTTTAGGCTTTAAACTCAAATTTTTTGTGATCATATTGGGTTTCAAATATGTTCATATGTTTGTTGCATTGTTTTCAAATGATTGGTATGAATTGGAGTGTGATTTGGGCACGTTTGTTGGTGTTTGCGTGCGTAAACAGTGTAAGAGTATGCAATTCTCGCTCAAGCGAGCCCGGCTCGCCTAGGCGAGATTAGTAGAGACTCGAACAGTGTTTCTGCTCGAGCATCTCGCTCAGGCAGAGGATTCTGGTCTTGAGCGACAGGCCATCTCGCTTAGGTGAGTGTGCCTCGCCTAAGCGAGAACTCGTGAGTGTTAAGTGATTTTGCTTGGGCATCTCGCCCAGGCGCGAACCTCAGTTTTGAGCGAAAGAGTGTCTCGCTCAGGCGAGAGTCCATCGCCTAAGCGAGAATTCGAGGAATGATTTGACGTTGGTTTAACTCGCCGCCTAGGCGAGAAATTTGATTATGGGGAAAAGGTGGTCTCGCCTAGGCGAGTAAGGCTCGCCCAAGCGAGAGTTCGAGGTTTGTTTTGTACGAGGTGCTTACACAAGCGAGATAACCTAGCCTAAGCGAGGTAAGATTGAGTACTTAGGCGAAGGCTTCAAGTTTAAGGGAAGGATGGAGAAATCATGTGTTTCAAGGAAATGGATAATGGTATCTTGGATTGGTTAGTGTTTGATTTGTGATGTGTGGTCTACAAAGCTTCTATGATATCTCAAAGGTGGGCTTGCTGGTGTTCCTTGAGTTGTGGCTCAGAACGTATCTCTTGAGTTGTGGCTTGGGATAGGGGTTTAAACACGTGGCATTCTCTGAGCTGTGGCTCAAAATGACGTCCCTTGAGGTGTGGCTCAGGATAGCGGATGAACACGAGGAACTCTTGAGTTGTGACTCGGGTTGGCGAGTGTTGCCGGTGTGAGTGTGCTGGTTGTGGCCAGTACGAATGGGTCCAGATAGATTGCCCTCCTCAGTAAATAATTGACGAGTTTGGTAGTCTTGGGACGTTACGAACTATGTTCGTATTGGGAATTCCACTTGACGTTATGGTGTGTGATCCGTATCATGGTCTCCCGCACGTGCTCTATCGATTGGGCCGATAGGTGTGGCAGTAAGATATCTTGAGGTACTCACAAGAAGATGTAGAACATGGTCAACATGGTTGTGGCCATGTGGAAGGAAAGGATGAGATTCCTTTAGTGTTCCTGGATATCAAATCATGGTTGTGGCCATGTGAGATCAAAGGGTGGATTTTCCTTTGATGTGCTTATGATATCAAAACATGGTTGTGGCCATGTGGGATGAAGGAAGGGAATTTTCTTTGGTATAATTAATTGGATATATAATTGTTTTATATACATATGATTGTGTGATATTAGCTCACCCTATCTGCTTGTGTTTGGTGATGATCGTGTATGCGGTACACGAGAGCAAATGATATTACAGGTGGTGCTGGTGAGACATAGGCTCGGAGCGTGGGCTAGTATGGGGAGAAGATTTTACCAGAGTTTTTACTGTTTTGTATTTTAAGGATTGTGTAAACCCTTGGATTAATTTAGTGTGGTTTTCTTATCTATTCACTTTTATGAATTGTGAATTGAGACGATTATTATTGTAATAAGTTTTAAATTTCCCGTGTTTTTGGGAAATGATGTTTTATTAAATGAAGTTATTTAAATTTTCTTTATTATATTATTTAAATTAGTAATATCCGGTCGAGATATTACAAAGGGAGCTTATGTATCAGAGACGTTGGACCTTATGTTATATTTTATATAATGAAATTATATAAAATTATTATTCTCTATGTTATTATTATTATGGATTAGCATTAATAATAAATTAAGTTATTCGTTAATATTAATTATTATATGGGTAATATATATATAATTTTGGGTATTCTGATAAACGATCCGTGATGGGGTTGGATTGTTTGATAAACGGTCTGTGATGGACTTGAATAATCAGATACATTTTGAGAGGTCCCTGATCTCTGCTGAAGGGTTATAAAACTGATACCCATTAGTTAGTTTTTAAGTAACAACGTAAAATACTCTTACGTTTGAGAATATCCATCAGAAAGAGAACAGTAACATCTCATACTACGTGCTTCCATGGATCCTTCATTAGTTCCAGGTACACAATTTTTAACTCATACTTGAATATATTATATTATTGTATCTTATACATATTTTATTTCTATCAATTGGTATCAGAGCCTATTAAGATACAAAATATAATTATTCATTATTCTTTTGGAAAGTGTATCATAATATTGGAAATTTAATAGAGGGGATTAATTACTGTTTAAAACCCTAATTATGTTTAAAACCCTAATTAGGGGTAAAACCCCCTTTCTGGAATTTCACGATCTGTGCTCGTGAGTTTTTATTGTTTTTTCAAACCTAATATATCAACATCAATTGGTATTTGGATAAATCAATATTCGAAATCAAAGCCCCAAATTGTGCATCACGTTCCAAAGCCCCAAATCAAAGCCAGGTTTCTCCCGTTTGACCACCAACCATTTTCATTTTCTCTTTCACGAGAAATGTTTGACACTGCATCACGACGGTGCTCGATCTGCGTGGTGGTAGTCTGCGTTATGCACACCAGCGGTGAACGTCGTTTTCGTCACGGAACAGTGGTTCGTGTCGTCGTTATGCGTTGCAGTGGCTCCCTGTTTGGGTGAGTTTTGGGGAGTTGCGATCTTGTTTGTGTCTAGTGATGTTGCAGGGAGGAAGATGAGGTGTTGGTCCCGTCTGCAAGGGTCACGTTGCTGCATCGGAGGTCGTTTTTGTTTGTGCACAACGGTGGTCATTTTTTGTTCGCGACCGTGAGCTGATGATGGTCACTTTTGGTGGCACATATTTCGCACCTTGATGGCCATGTGCACTGTGCGTCAGTTTTTTTTTTTTAATCTTTCAAAACATTAATTATCTATCAATTGACCAGCCTCACTATAATGAGTGTGGCTAAAAATTGCAGCGGCACTTTTAAAAAAATAAAAATTAAATTAATAAAAAAAAAAATAATAAAATAATTACATTTAATAATAATAATAAAATAAATAAATAAATAAATAAAAATTAAATTAATAATAATAACGATTATTATCATTATTATTATTATTATTATTATTATTATTATTATTATTATTATGATTTCATGCATTATATAATTTATTATATTTTTGTTAAGCATGATATAATTTTATATAATTGTTAACTCACCTATCGTGGGTACACTTGTATGAAATTATTTTATTAATTAATTTGATATTACATTAATATTAATTATACCCTATCGATATTTTATTATTAATGCATTTTACTTTTCTTGATACAATGTATTTTTTGAATTTTATTATGTTAATTATTTGTCTTGTACCCTATCGGTATTAGATTTCTTTTGACATGAGATGTGCATTGTATTTTATTATATTTTATATTTTGTTTTATTTCTTATTTATTATGATTCGGGACCCTTAGGCGGAATCATAGTGAATGAGAAATAATTTGATATCATAGGCATATTTTGCTGTGTATTCAGAAACATTTATTTTGTTTATTTACACAATAAATGTGTATTAAATGTTTCTTTGTTATTTTGATACCAGCTTCTTTGCCTATGCCATTGACTTCGGTCAAAACTTTAAATGGGACAAATTTTGAGGACTGGAAAGAATCTTTGGATTTGTATTTAGCAATTACCAACATTGATTTTTCCTTGAGAGAAGCAGAACCTTCAGCTCTTACGCCTGAGTCCACTATTGTCCAGAGAGCTTCTCGTGAAAAATGGGAACACTCGAACAGGGTGTGCCTGATGGTGATGAGATATACCATGGAGAAGTCTATTCGACAGAGCATTCCGGATAATGACAATGCTAAGGATTTTATGAGATCAGTTGGTGAGAAGTTTAAAACTTTTGATAAAGCTCAAAAGGGTCAATATCTGTCACTTCTTGGGAAGCCCAAATATGATGGTATCAGTGGTGTTCGTGAACATATGATGAAGCTTGTGCACTATTATAACAAACTCAAATCTCTAAAGGTAGATCTTGGTGATAGTTACTTGATTTGGCAGGTTATGGAATCTCTTCCTTCTCAGTTTGATGTGTTGAAGACTTCTTACAACACTTAAAAGGAGGAATGAACAATTGATGAAATGATAACTATTATTTCTCAAGAGGAAGCATCGATTAAAAAGACCAAGTCTCATAGTGTGCAGTTTACAGCTACTACTTCAAGCACTAACCTGTGAAAAAGGGCTTCAAAGGTAAATCTCGTCCTGAAAAAGGGAACACAGGGAAAGCACCAGTGGTTTTGGAGCCTAAGAAGAAGTACTTCAAGGGGAATTGTGCCTATTGTAAGAAATTTGGACACAAGCTAGATGATTGTTATATTTTTAAGAAGAAGAATGCTGATAAGGAAGGTATACTCCTATATGCTCTAGCTTGTTTTGAATCTAATGTTATTGATGTTTCTCCCAATTCTTGGTGGTTAGACTCGGGTGCTACTATTCATGTTGTGAATTCTTTACAGGGGTTCACAAGTCTGAGAAAACCAAGTGATGTCGAGTCCAAGATTATCATGGGAGACGGAGCTAGAGCACTAGTTGAAGACATAGGAGTAGTTTCTTTAAATTTACCTTCTGGACATGTTTTGTTATTAAAAGACGTTGTTTATGTACCTTCTGTGAGAAGAAATTTGATTTCAGTTTCAATTTTGGACAAGTGTGGCTACACTTTTGAATTTGGCAATGGTAAACTTGTTGTTTATTTCAATTCAATTATTGTTGGCTCAGGAGTTTTATATGATGGACTTTACATGCTGAATCTGAATGATATGTCTGTTAATTCTGTTATTGGACATAAGCGTAGTAGAGTTGATGAAAATTCCTCTATGTTGTGGCATAGACGTCTAGGACATATTTCTAGACCTCGGATTGAGAGGTTGATTAAATAGGGTATTCTGCATGATCTGGATTTTTCTGATTTTGATATTTGTGTTGATTGTGTTAAGGGCAAGCTTACCGCAAAAGTAAGAAATACAGGAGCAAACAGGAGTGATAATGTGTTGGAGCTTATTCACACTGATATATGTGGACCTATCACACCCACTTCCATGGGCGGATATAGGTATTTTATTACATTTATAGACGATTATTCCCATTTTGGCTGGATAGATCTCCTACAGGAAAAATCAAGTTCCTTAGATGCTTTTAAGTCTTTTAAAGCTGCTATTGAGTTGAAAACAGGAAAGAAGATAAAATGTGTAAGGTCTGACAGAGGTGGAGAGTACTATGGCAGATATGATGAGACTAGAAGAAATCCTGGACCTTTCGCTAGATTTCTTGATGAATGTGGTATTGAAGCTCAGTATACTATGCCTAGTACTCCTCAGCAAAATGGAGTTGCAGAAAGGAGGAATCACACTCTTTTAGAGATGGTGAGATGTATGTTGAGTCATTCCTCTTTACCGGATTTCCTTTGGGGAAATGCTTTAAGGACTGTTGTGTATATTCTTAATCAAGTACCTAGCAAGTCTGTTTCAAAGACTCCTTATGAACTCATGTCTGGGAAGAAGCCAAGTTTGAGACATTTCCGTGTGTGGGGCTGTAAGGCGAAGGTGAGACCTTATAATCCTCAGTTAAACTTGATCTCAAGACTGTCAATGGGTTCTTTATTGGTTATTGTGTGGGTTCTCGTGGTAGCAGGTTTTATTGTCCTTCTCACTCTATGCGGGTTATTGAGTCTGACCGTGCGGTATTCTTTGAGGATGATTTGGACAGTGAGAGCAATACACCACGACCAGTCACTTTTAGAGAAGACCGTGTTGTTATTCCCGTGCCATCCATTTATCTTCCTGCAGATAATGTCGTTCCAGTTGTCCGTGATGAAAATGAATTTGTTCCAGATCTTGTGGATGCCACATCACCTGTAGTAGATGAACAAGTTCACGATGATGTTGTTGAAGAAATTTCTTTGAGGAGATCTCAAAGAGTACGCAAGTCTTCTATATCTGATGATTATCTAGTGTATCTTCAAGAGCATGAATATGATCTAAATAATGTTGATGATCCTACTACTTTTGAAGAGGCTATCTCTAGTTCTCATGGTGATGATTGGTTAAATGCTATGCATGACGAGTTAGCTTCTATGGCCCATAATGATGTTTGGGATCTTGTGGATTTGCCACTAGGTTGTAAACCAGTTGGGTGTAAATGGGTCTTCAAGACTAAGCGTAGTCCAGATGGAAAAGTTGAAAGGCATAAAGCCAGACTTGTAGCAAAAGGCTATAGTCAGAGGGATGGCATTGATTATAAGGAGTTTCTCATCGGTCTCTACTAAGGATGCTTTTCGTGTTGTTATGGCTTTAGTAGCTCATTTTGATTTGGAGCTTCATCAAATGGATGTCAAAATAGCTTTTTTGAATGGAGATCTATTTGAAGAAGTGTATATGGTTCAACCTGATGGTTTTGCTAAAAAAGGTAAGGAGCATTTGGTTTGCAGGTTGAAGAAGTCTATTTATGGACTAAGACAAGCTTCTAGGCAATGGTATTTGAAATTTGATCAGGTGGTCACTTCTTTTGGCTTCAAGGAAAATGCCTCAGATCAATGCATTTACTTGAAGAAAAATGGGAGCCATTTTATCATTCTTGTTTTATATGTTGATGATATTCTTCATGCTAGTAGTAGTGTTGAACTTTTGATTGAGACAAAATTTATACTAAATAGCCACTTTGATATGAAGGACCTTGGTGATGCTTCTGTTGTTCTGGGCATTCAGATCTCTCGTGACAGGTCACGTGGCATTCTTGGTTTGTCTCAAAGAGGATACATAGATAAAGTCCTCAAGAGGTTTAACATGCATTCTTGCTCCTCATGTGCAGCACCTGTTCAAAAAGGTGACAAACTCTCCAAATCTCAGTGTCCTCAAAATGATAATGACAGAGTTGAAATGAAAAAAATCCCATATGCTTTCGCTGTTGGTAGTTTAATGTATGCTCAAGTTTGTACTCGTCCCGATATTGCTTTTGCTCTTAATGCTTTAGGGAGATACTTGAGTGATCCAGGTTTGGATCACTGGAAAGCTGTTAAAAAGGTCTTTAGATATTTGCAGGGAACTAAGGATCATATGTTGACCTTTAAGAAGTCTAATCAACTTCAGGTCATTGGTTATTTTGATTCTGATTTTGCTAGTTGCCCTGATGACCGAAAGTCTACTTCTGGCTTTATTTTTATGATGGCAGGAGGAGCCATTTCTTGGAAGAGTGTTAAACAAACTCTTACAGCTACTTCCACTATGGAGGCAGAGTATGTTGCTTGTTATGAAGCTACTTGTCAAGCTGTGTGGCTTAAAAATTTGATTTCTGGCTTTCAAATTGTTGAAAGTATTTCTAGGCCACTTGTGATATATTGTGACAACACTGTTGTCGTCCATTTATCTCAAAACAACAGAAGTTCTACTCGCTCAAAGCATTTTGATATAAAATTTCTGTTTGTTAGAGAGAAAGTTTTGGATTATCAAACTCGGATTGAGCATACTGCTACAGAAAATATGTTAGCAGACCCACTAACTAAAGGCTTATCTGTTGGAGTTTTTCAAAATCATGTAACTCATATGGGTGTGGTTAAGTCTTTTGATGTATTGGGTTAGTGGGAGTCTGAGATTTACACTTTATATTATTATGATTTTCATGAGATGTAAATTTGTCAATGACGTCAATTTCGTTACATCTTTTCTCTTTCTACATAGAGAATTTATGAACCATTTTGGGATCACATATTTATTATGTTTGTTTTTATTCTATATATTATCCATTATTTAAGAAATCTAAGCATATGGTAAGTATCCCTATCGGATATTATCTTTGTGATTCATGTTTATATTTCTTAATTGGTATTTGTACTTATGTTGCAATTGATATAATTAATTTATTTATTAATGTTATCCAAGTGGGAGAATGTTATATTTTATATAATGAAATTATATAAAATTATTATTCTCTATGTTATTATTATTATGGATTAGCATTAATAATAAATTAAGTTATTCGTTAATATTAATTATTATATGGGTAATATATATATATATATATATATATATATATATATATATATATATATATATATATATATAATTTTGGGTATTCTGATAAACGATCCGTGATGGGGTTGGATTGTTTGATAAACGGTCTGTGATGGACTTGAATAATCAGATACATTTTGAGAGGTCCCTGGTCTCTGTTGAAGGGTTATAAAACTGATACCCATTAGTCAGTTTTTAAGTAACAACGTAAAATACTCTTACGTTTGAGAATATCCATCAGAAAGAGAACAGTAACATCTCATACTACGTGCTTCCATGGATCCCTCATTAGTTCCAGGTACACAATTTTTAACTCATACTTGGATATATTGTATTATTGTATCTTATACATATTTTATTTCTATCACCTTACACATTCACGTTTTTATTACATCTCATCAAATGTAAGGTGCACTATATTTCTTTCATAATGTAAGGTTTTGGATGAGGCACCAATAAATAAAACTTGTTCGAAGTTTTCCGAGCTCATGTCTCCCTCAAGCAATGTGTAACGAGGGTCGAGCTCATGCCACCCCATAATTATATGTTAACAAGGATGGAGTTCTGTCACCCCAAGCAATATGTTAATAAGGGTAGAGCTATATCTCTCCCAAGCAACGTTTAGCGAAGGTCGAGCTCATGTCTCTCCATAATATATATTAACAAGGGTGAAGCTATGTCTCCCCCAATCAATATGTTAACAAGGGTAGAGTTATGTCTCCCCCAAGCAATATGTTAACGAGGTTTGAGCTATGTCTCTCCAAGCAATGTGTTAACGAGGATGGAGCCATGTCTCCCCCAAGTAATGTGTTAACAAGGTTGGAGCTATTTCTCCCCCAAACGTGTTAACAATGGTTGAGCGCACAACTTCCCTCGAACACGATGAATATGATTTATATCTCCCAAACACAATGTTTCTAGCAAAGATGAATCTGAGTGTCGTTAATATATGGATATCATGACTGCCATTAATATATGAATAAGTACAAATAATAAAGTGAAGAATAGCACATTACTAAAAAGACTCATATTTTCTACCAATTTTGTTTTGAATTTTTTTTTGTAGGAAATACTTACAAATTTTGTTATGAAAAAAAATTGTAAGAAATTGGTACCGATTTTTTTGCAAAATATTTTATATAACACTTATCGCAACAAATTTTGTAGGAAATACTTGCGAATTTCATAATTTTATAGGAAATAATTACCCACGAAATAAATACTTGTCAATTAAGATTCTTATAAAAAATGGCAGAAAAAATATTTTTTTTTTGCAAATTTCTTTAACAAATTTATAAAAAAAATTTCATATAATAATTTCTAGTAATGACATGGTAAGTTTTAGTTTTATAAGTTTTTTTTTAAACATCGTTTAACAATCATATAAGTTGTTTTACTTAATAATTAATAAGAAAAGCGAAAACAAACCATGTAATCTACTACAACCAATAATTGAAAATACCAAGTTTTGGAAATTTATACTATAAATGATTCCATTTAAAAAATAAGAAGTCGAGACTATCATGAAAACAAATAAATTAAAAGCATAATTACTAGTACATTACAAACATCTATGTTATTGATTGTCCTTAACCTTGAAACATGTGCATTACAAACAACAACGATGGTTCCAGAGTGTAAAATAAAACATCTATGTCAAAGGTTCACTTTATTATCGATATTTGTGAAACCAACAAAATGTGCATATTTATGTGTGTTGGATTAAAATATTTGGAACACCCTGTCTATAACTTTAATGTGTGCATGCATCTCAATCATGATGGTATAATAATGTTCATTTTTATATCAAGACGCAACGAAACGAAGTAGCAATATTCTTTCAACAATTTTATCTATTGGAAAAAATATAATAAATTTGTATTTTCATTTTTTAATGAAAATTTAGTTATTTATTTCTAAATAAATTATGGTAGTATTTATATTTATGACAGATAAAAGTAATACATGATATATTTATTATAATTAAGATAAAGAGAATGACTTTTCTTAGCAAAATCATTTATAAATGATATATTTATAGTTGCTATTAGGTTAAGACAAACTTTAAAGTACAATTACTTTATAGTGAAAGGTAATATGAATTAAATATGCACATTGTGGAAATAATCCTTAAAACCAAAAATAAATCTTTAGTTTCTGTCGTACATTAAAACTTCGTAGAATAGAAAACCTAAAAAACGATTCTCTAAAATATTTTTTAATATATTTTTGTCGATTAAAATTTGTTGAAAACTATATAATTAGTAAATAAGACAAAAGAGGCTCAGAGAATTTTATAATTTTAAACAAGTTTTAACTAATGATAAAGTATTTTGAGTTTTATATAAGTTTTGTTAATTAAAAAAAGTAAGATTTGAGTTCAAAATATGTCAACTAGCTTTTTCGTATTATATTAATACACGTGCTTCACATGTTTCATATGAATTTTTGAACCCAAAATATCGTGTGTGATTTCAATCTTCAATGATATCGTGTTTGATGTTCGCAGGGATAGAAAAACAAACATTTTATTTACCCACGTGGATGTCAAATCTTATTTATAAATAAAACAATGGTACATTAGCATCTATTAAAAAAAACGTCTGACAAATTTATTTTAATAAAAAATATATATGTACATATTATAATTTAATTTTAAAAATATAAAAATGTAATTAAAATATGAATATAATAAATTGTTAAATGATTACGTTGGACAGAAACGCGTAAGCTAGAGTCTAATCCTTAAAACATTCTAGATGAATAGATGTTTAAAAATTGTGGAGAAAAAAATCTTATAAATTAAAAATGTCAAATACATAGAATGTAAAGAATATTAAAATCAGTATTAATGCAGTATAAAATTTCTTGAAAGATAAAATTCATAGATTAAAATAGAGTGTATAACTGGTTAACAATAATAAAGTAATCATATGTGAAAAAGAACTAAAAATATTTTGATATAATGATTCTAAAAGATTCTTTTTGTGATGCTGTATTTTTTTAAACTAGTTTTAAACTACATTTTTATAATTTAGATATTAATTTAGTATATTATATTTTTGAAATTCATATGAAATAAAACTGAAATTTTAAATTTAAGAATTGATAACTTATTCCAACATGATAGGTAGATTCTGTAATAATCAATGAAAAGTAGAAGTAGCAAAAAACATTATTAAAAGACCGAATAATGGTGGTTAGGCACCGTTTATGTTATAAGAGAGAGGAAGAAGGAAAGCTGGCAGCATGGTCTGTTTTAATTTCTTTTCTTTTTGTGATAACCATTATCAATTAAACTTTTTTTCTCGAAAGATGAAAAGCAAAAGCATCTGTTTCTGCATCAGAGGGCGCCACAGGAAGAGAAAGGAAAGCAAAGTGGAAGATTTGGAGAAACATGTGAAGCCTAATTACAAGGTGAAAACCAAAGCAAGAGGTTTTGTTGGTGATGGTGGTGACAGCAATGTTGTTGATGGAGGCAGCATGGTTGGTAGCAATGAAGCTGTGATGAGTGTAGCTCATATGTTATTGATGAGTGGCAATGAAGATGGATGTGGGAATGGGCATATGGGGGAATCTGGGGCAGATGCTGCTGCTGCTGACTGATATGTCATACTCTGATGTTTCTGTCAAACACTAAACTTTCATCTACTTTCTTAAATGTTTCTTTTTCGTCTTCTTCTTTAACTGTGATGATTATATTTTAATGATACTTGTTGTGAAGTTTCAATTTTGATAGGGAAGTATGACAAAAGCTAGTTTGAAGTTATCATTCTTCTCATGCAAAGTTAACTGTGATGCTTGATTGCTACCTAAGGATTTGTTTTGTTATGTCTGGAGTAAGACTTTTGAATCAGGGATCGTCCCTTATAAATGAGGAAAAGTGTGCAAAATCCTACCATGATACACTGGAATGATTGCATAACAATAATATTTAAGGGTTTTTATGTTTAAAAATATTATAATATTTAAATGAATTTTAAAACTAATAAAAGCTTGCAAAAAATATGTAAGTTTTACTTATTGGTTTGAAAGAATAATTTTAAAAATGAAAATGAAAAACTTCTTCATAAAAGATCGTTCATATGAAACACCATATTTTTATATTTCTGTGTTATATTATAATACTCACATTTCTCTCCAAGAGTTGAATAGCAAGTTTCAATCAACATCTTATGAAAGGCGTGAATATGATATTTTTAGAAAGATGTATGAATATATATATATATATATATATATATTTTATCTGTTGGAATTGAACACACATCAGGAAATTTATAACAACTCAAGCATCCCCTCCAACTTTGACAAAATATATGAATATAATTATGCATGGTTCAGTTTGAATTTTTTTTTAAAAAGAAAGTTCCTTGTAATGGACATGCATAGCAGAAGAAATAGTATCAGATTCCACATAATGTTGCAGCCCCACCTAATATTGAGCTTTTACAGTGGAGAATCTTGTTCACATCCATACACTGTAACAGCCGGTCCAATCCTTGTCTTGTGTCTTGCGCAAGACACGCACTCTTTCTAGAGTTAAGAGGTTCCTTCCTGCAGGTAAGAATCTCCCTCACTTTCCACTAAAATCTATCTCTTATTCTCATTCACCAAATAAGTGTATTAGCTTATGATATCTACTCATTCCAGATGGCATATAAATGAATGAAGAGTGCACATTATAGTGCTTTCCTTTTGAAATAGCATGGATGCAGATACCTGTTAAATAGAAACAGAGCATAGTAAAATGGTCTGTGGACGTGGTGTAAAAAGAAGAGAATGAAGAGGACATTAAGTTAAAATCTGGTATATTTTTGATTCCGCTAATCGAATGAAAAAGGAATATTTGAGTGCATCCAATGCCATTTAATGTTTACTTTGAAAAAGCAGGATTCCCTTCACCACATTAACATTTTGTGTGGCAGTTCCACCATACATATTTTAGCATAAGAAAGGCAAGATCCGTGAGAACCAAGGTAATTTATTCATCGTCTACCTTCGGAATGGAAGTTGGAGAAAGCAGAAGGAGGAGCAGACTTTCGTCTTATGAGAGAGTGGCAGCGATAAGCTTGGTGGTTCTGGCAGTGGCTTCTCCTCTCTATATAGACCACAGAGCAGAGAGTGAGTTAGATGATGAGCAATCCATAAACTTTGCGTCTCTGTTGCCCTTGCTGCTCTTTGTATTGATTTTAGCCATAGCTTTATCAGCTTTTCTTGACGGGAACTTCACCAGGTTTGATCGCCACTGGATTTATAGAGTTGGTGGTTCTTCTGGAGGTATTGTTTTAATTCTTGTAGTCCTATTTCTAGTGTTGAAGTGTAAAGCGTCTGTGTAACAAGATACCATGAACCAACTATGTAGTAAGATATGCAGCAACGTCTCGTGTTTATGAAGAAACACACGAAACCGCTTAATATTTGGCGAGTAATCATCATCCCGTGTTACTATTTGCCACATCTTAAATGACCGGAGATATCTTCCATGAATGAACCTCAATACGTTAAAAAGAATGTACAGGAGGAGCCGAAGCATATTTGTGTTCAATAACTAAGATTATAATTACTCAATTTTTTCATTAACGGCTTATTCTTATAAGATAATGATACACTTTTCTTTTTCTTAAGGGGCTGAGTCTCAAAAACAACACCTACTTGACCCATCATCCTCTTCACTTTTGGACAACTAAAACTCGTGAGAAAAGGGAGAAATAATGGAGATATCTTCCATGAATGAACTTGAAGTATAATTTAGTTGTATAATGGCAGAACTATAAATTTCTCTTACTAGTATTGACATATCCACCTACGTACGTGCATCGCATGATATCTGTAAAAGGTTTGCAAAGTTGATTTGAAAAAAGCCCATATCATAAACATCGTACACAAACATAAATTCTATGAAGCAATTGGCTTGAATGTCCTAACAATTTCTTTTTCAAAAAGAAAAATATCGAAATTCTGTAAAAATTATAATGACAAACTAGAAACTAAATGCAACCAGAACTAAAGAGTCAAATAGCCACATCCTACCACCTGCATCCTTCTAAGTGTTGGTCAATCATGAGCATAGCTGCACTTGTCATTAGCTTCACAAAAATAACCATGTTTTGTTATTTTAACCGCACCACTCCCAAAAAGTAACGCTATTGCTAAAGAATACACAAACCGGTTGACCCACCTTCAATGCAAGTTCTCATTAATTATTTCATAAAGAATTGAGAAAATACATAGCGAACACACTATAAGCATCCCAAACAATCGAGAATTACATAACGTAAGAAAATGCATACCTGCTATTTCTGAACCATAGACGGGGCGAAAGGAGGGCTTAGAGTATTGTCAGAAGTACCGACATAAATTATGTAATCTGAAGGGAATTTGATTACACGGTGAGAGACGGCTTCGTATTGTCAGCTATCACTGCCAGTTTCTTAAGCCACCTTTACTTTCACATGGATAGAATTTGAATATAAAAAGAATGATCCTCGCGTTGGGGTTTACGCCTCGGTGGTTATGGAGCTCAATGCATTGTCCTTTCAGATAAGCACTTGTTTGTGACATCCGTTAATAATCTATACCGATGATTATCCATATTTACACTAACTTTAAACTTGATAGAATACCCGACACCACAAATATCCGATCATTAGAGGAATGGGGAGGGATTACACCATTTGTCTAAGGCAAGATCCAGAAGATAAATGCGTGTCTCGCATTTACACTAACTTTAAAGACAATACACGACACAATCAATGTCCTTTTATTTGGGGAAGGGGGAGGGGTTACATCAGTTGTCTAAGGCAAGGTCCATAAAATAAAAAAATGCGTATCTCAAAATACAAATGTCAGTACATGATAGAATAATTTACAGCATAATCGATGGAATACTATGGCAATGGATCAGATCCCCTATTTACAACCAAGAAAAAAGGTTACACTATTTTAGAGTCAAATATGTATAAACAAAAATTGAAATGTAAAATTTACAAGAGCTCAAGTATAGGAACGACTGCTTATTACAACAATCCGAAAAATATAACCTGATTTCTATGTATGACAAACATACAGAACAATAACAAGTTGACCATTTACAACACATTTTGGAAATAACCAGATTTATTACCAAGTGTGTCTTCACTTCAAGTGAAAACCACTAGTAAATTAGAAGATCCTTGGTTATGTTTATGAAGTTGACAAGCTGCTGAATATACGCTTCAAATTAGGACATGCTGCACGCAATCTTCCCATGCTCGTTGAGCTAATCTGTAAAGCACAAAAAATATACCAATTAATAAAAAAAAAGATATTCCATCATGTATGAAATGGGTAACAGGATACAATTAATTAAAGATTAGTGCACACGGTACTGCTGATCGCTATCACCTTTGGACAGAAGCGAACATCAAGAGTCTCCAGCATAGCGCATTTGGTTATAGCAGTCTCTACTGCTTCTTCATCAATGTTGCAAGACTAAAACATCGAAGTACCACTCCATCAAAAAAGTTAGTACATTTAATAAAGCAAGCAATTTATGGTGTACAGTAATGAATCAATAGATGTGTTGCCAGAATTAATATAAATTTAAGATGTATTTCCATTTGTCATGTCACTCAGCCCAAACACATCCATTCGTGCTTAATTTCAAGTGGGCCAGGCCAACCCTGCTTGCAAACATTTTGAAAATGCTTGCAGTCTAAAAACAGATCCCACACAACGGAAAAAATTCACATGATAGTTTGTGACAGCTGTAATGCATACAACCTAAGACACATTGCCTAAGCATACTCACAAGCACGGCTGGAACAAAATTTCCCAGCAAGAACTAAATATATAATGAGTGCAACAATCTCTTTTAATTGGAAGAGCAAAAAAAATTACCTGGAGGAATAGACTGGTCAATCTTGGACAATCTAGTTTCAAAACTTCCAAAGAGTAACAATTGCTGAAAAGAAAAGTTTAAACATTAATAACTGTTAGGAGTGATATAATTTATCTACAGATAAGAGAGAAAAGCATGATCGTTTTATAAAAAAATTAAAACAGAATTATATTACAGTTGTTACACAAAGGTCTATCTATATACAGACTACAAGAGATTCTGGGCCCACAGACAGCCCATACACATAAGAGAGTATTTTTCAAGAGAATGAAATACTTATACAGATACACACATTCGGTAACGAGAAGGATAGAAATCAACCCAGTTATTAAAGCCAACCATACCTTAGATTAAGCCAGCTTAGGTTGAGACATGCAACATCAACCTCTTTCAAATTAGTTGATAGAGAAAGGTTTAAAAACAACAAACAGGAACAATGTGCCGCTAATGGAATGAAAACTTTCCGAATGTTCAGACAGCCCACGCAGTTTAAGTTCTGCAGTAGTCGAGTGGGTTGCTCACTTAGCTCATGGAGATTTTCATAAGAACTTGTAACAGATAGCACATTTACACCAGCAATATGCCCGCGACTACATCCCCAATTTAAGTCGTGCATATTGGCACAGCCAGTCAAGTTCACATGTGTAAGGTGTGTGCAGCAAGAAAGAAGCTCCTCTATAGCAGACTGGCATAGTGTAGCATAAGACAAGTCCAACTCCTGGAGGGCTGGTAAAGCTCCCCTCTTGTAGAGTGGTTCAAGTGATGAGTCAGTGAGATATTTGCATGCCTGCAACTTTAATACCTTCAATAAACAAGGAATAATACAATCAGAAAATGGCAAAGAGAATAAATACACAAAGGTGAATCAACCATTTTATTGTCAATTGTCCAAGTACTGATGAAGATATTGTATTTACAATAACATTAAATTTGATTCAACGACATAAATATTTTCTTTCACACATTCCCGCATCCTCCTTCTCCCTCTTCTTCTCTAATTATTTTATGCAATTTTATAATTTAATTAGCAGGTTGCAACAAAAAATAAAACAAATTAGGCTTAATTACTCCTTCAGTCTCATACTTGCATCGAGAGAGAACAATGAAGGGACAAATAGGAATAAAGAGGACGTACTTCAAGTGTAAGTAGGAAGAAAAGGAGACTTCCAACTCCTTGGGAAACAACCTTGGATCCACTTGCTCAAGGAATAAGATGGGGAAGATACAAAGGTGAATGAACCATTGCCAGAAATGTGACTAGAAAAAACTTAGCCAATTATCCATGGACCTTGACAACCCATAGATTGACAAATACATGGTGAAACACCAAGGGCTGAGATGGTTGGACTTAGCTGTCAGACTTGAAGAGAAGATATTTTTGATATTCATTTTCAGAAAACTGCTGCTTAGATTTCTTTAACTTACAAACATTTGTCGCCATCCTAGGAAAGTCGTGTGAGGAGCAACAGGTTTCCCAAGTATGACCCTTTCTCTTACAATACGGGAGCTAAGGACAACCATCTCCACCACCACATCCTCCTCAATTTCCACAACCTCCCCTTCCACAAATGGACACCATTGCCAAAGCTTTAACAGATTCAAGATTCATCCATCCATTTTTATGAGTAGGAACATGAAGAAGCCTTGATATTAAATTTTCCATGAAAGGAACACCTTAATGGTAAAATTGTGATCATGAACATCATAACATTTTGAATTCAAACCATCAAAAGCACCATGTAAAACTACTCTCTCAGCTTCTTGAAACATATTTTGCTCCATAATGACTGATTAGTCTTGAAAAACACACGTTAATATGATTAATCTTTCTGAGTGAGGCAAGTTTTTGAACAAAATCATATAAACAGAATGTCATTAGCAAAAATATTGAGCCTTTATTCCACAATGAACAAATTTGGATGGGTAAGAAAGTCTTTAATATTTGATTCAACAATACAACACATAATTGAAAGTAATGTTCCTTCCATTGAGCTTGTTCCTCAATCCATAATTCGTTAAATTCTATTTTAAAATGTTCATGTCAACCCTGACCAAGGAATCATAATTTTACGAAGGAAAAACCATGACAAATGACTTCAACCATTTAGTTTCCCTACACTAATGGTGGGGCTTCCAAAAATGAAGACAGGGCCAGTTGAGGTAATTTTGTAACACAAAACAGAAAGGATATTCTTCAAGTCACAGATCCCAGACTACTACCCAAAGAAAGGCAAAAATGCAAGGAGAGGCTTGAAACAGGACCAGAGAAGACCAGAGATAAGCGATGGGACTGCCTGTGGTAGCATGTCGAAGCTCTGATGACAAGGCAACACCTGCGGTGATGCACATGCCACAAAGAATCTATGCGAAGGGAAATGTGAAGTGGTTTGTCAGGGTGCTGCCAAGCAAGAACAGAGGTTTGCCAGAAAATAATGTCATTGGAGGACAATGACCATCAGAGATAGACTTCGTGAAAATGACAAAAGTATCAAACCTGCTTTGATACCAACTTGAATATTTGAATAAGACAAAAGGCTTGAGCTTATATTCACTTGGCAACTATAGATTATATATTTCAACAAAATGATGTACAAAAGAAGAATGATAGTGACGGGATCCGACTAGGATAACTTGGTAATACATAAGGTTTTCATAATACATGAAAAAAAAAAAAACTTCTATAATAATTTGAAGACTTTTCCTGAAATGGGCCAAACCTGATTTATGAGGAGCATCCTCCTATATTCCCATCCAATGTTGGACATCTTAACAATAATTAATAAAAACTTAATGAACAATAATTTTGTTTCTAAAATATACCAGCACCCAAAAATATCAACTATTTTATACTTGCAACTTGCAAGTAAACCAGATTAATATCACACTTTTGTTGTATTATTATTAAATGAAAAATACATTTTAGCATGAAGACAATGAACTCAATTCATTATTACTCTTAGAAAGTAAACTTTAATCTTAACTCAACTTGACAAAAATATATGGTTTGCAAGATGAGATTTGCATTCACTTAGGTCATCTCTGTTGCAAGAGTCATTATAAGAGGTTCTAAATTACTTTACATGGGTCTTATTGCGCCTCATCACTTTTAAAACCCCTTGTAACTTTTTCTCTAATGGAATATTCCTGTAAAACCAACACTTTAACTAATATTTTATGTCGTGGTTAATATTTTCAAGACATAAATATATTGTTTTCTTCTTATAACTGAGGATCTCAAATTATATGTCAACGAGGAGGTCTTGTAATACCAAAGTCTTAACTTATGAGCCTGAATATAACCCTTGCAATCGAGATGCCTTTATATACTATAATTTGACCTCGTCACTAGTTGACGTGGGATGTCAAACACACCTCCTAATGCCAAGGACTACACACTTCAAGCATAAGAATAAATATTTAGGTAGTCCAATAACAAATAGCATGATAGGCCCAACAAACCTTTCCAAAATAGGTTTTAATACCATATTAAAAAGTGAATTTTATGTTCAACTTAACCTCACAAAATTGTCTTGGAAGGTGAGGTTTATAATGACTTATATACTACAATTTGATCATATACCTAGTCTATATGCGATTTCCAACAATTACAAACATTAGAAGGTAAAAACAAGGAACACACCTAGTTACACGTGGACATAATACTTCCACTTATTTATTTGTGCAAGTGAACTCAAATAATATCACAATTTTGTTGAGTTAAGTAAAAACAAATTCACATTTATGGAAGAGGACAATGAGCCCAACTAGTTATTTCATAAACATTCGAGGACAAAAGACACATGCACACACTCTGCACTACAATTTCATTAGGTGTTTATAAAATTGGCTGTCCTTTCCCTCAGCATGTGCGTTGTGGTGCCACTCTACTATCACTATACTACTAACAAATCACATACAGCCAAAATTACAAGCACAAAAAGAAAAGGCAACTCTAACCTTTAGCTGTGTACAAGACTCAAAAACAGGCTGCAAATTGACCAAAAAGGTATATGACAAATCAAGTAGGGTCAAATTTGGGAGCCGCTGCAAAGAACAAAGTCCATCCAAACCAATTGATGAGCATGACATCAATATTAACGATTCAATCATTGGGCAAGAGGCAGTTGTTGCAGACAAGCATTCATTTGTCAGTTGGCTGCACCAAAAATATAAACATCAGTCCACATACAAGAAGGATGCCAAAGCAAATAATAAGTGAAACCTCACCTGCAAAATGAAGCATCCAAAGATGTCAAGAGAGGACAATTAACTGATGCTTCAGACAGTACACCACATCCTTTCAGCTCAAGTGAGACCATAACCATGGCTTCTATGCTGAGTATATTTAATTTTGGACATATTCCTAAATTGAGAGATCGAAGACCAACCTAAGCAGATAAAGTAATGAATTTAGCAACTATATCACACATACCACAAACATTACTATGTGCATTTAATCCTAAGCCTTAAACCAAAAGCATCCCCTTTGACTGGAAAGTGCACAAACATGACTTGTTCTTAAAGCATGAAACAGCAAAATCCACATGCAAATTTAATGTTAAAGTTCAATTTCAATTATAGATTTAACATATTTAGTTAAATGATCAAATTAAAAAAGCATAATTAAAAAAATTCAACTTTCAAAGTCTATAAAGTAACTAAGAAATGAATACAACTTACAGGACAAAAGGATGCTCTTTCTAAATGATCACAGCCATCCAAAATTACTTTCTCAAGGTTAGGGCATGTGAGCTCCAGAGTAGTGATTGCCCTACAATCAGCAAGGGAAAGACTGACCAAAGAGGTGCTGAAGAACCGAACTGAGGTCAAGCTCTAAATTCAGTAAAACACCAAAGTTCAGTAAAAAGGGAGAAAGAAAATCCAGAACATTTCACCAATAAAATCAGCTATAAGCAAAAGCAGGAATTCAAACGACACTAATCTCTCGCAAGTGCAACCAGCAGAAAAGTTGAAAGGCATAATTTGATATAAAATTATAAATGATATGAAATGAAACACCTAGATATGTAGCCTCTTAAACACAAGTAGAATATGATAAATAGCACCAACATGTAGCACAAAACCCCTGTAATTTTCAGTATAGAGTACTAGGATAGATCATGGAAACTGATCTAGAATGTGTCACAAAAAGGGGACATATTTCAAAGTACCTCACAATTAGCTAGAACTAGTGATTTCAGCATGGGGCATCCTCCAACATCATTAAAAACATCACATATAGAGTTCGTCAAAGATTCACACTCTGAGAGGTCCACTTCTTGTAAAGATTGACATTGTAGGGCTAAGGTGGTTAAACTTTCTTGCTTTTGCAATGCTAGTTTCTGCATCACCACAAAGTCCATCCTTTACAGAACTAACAATAAATGGCATGAAGGAAAAACCGCAGACTTAATTACAATACATACTTGAAGTGAATTTGAAGTGATATTGATACGATGAAGTGCAGGACAGTTTGATACCAGAATATTAGAAAGCATCATAGTCCTCAAGTTTAAATCGGCAAACCTGCCAATTAAATAATTCAAGAAAATAAATTAGAAAATACCATGCCCAAAAATAGGAAAGGGTTGTGGAGTCAAACAACAATTACACGAGCAACTGAGAAAGGCAAAGACCAACAATATAATTACAACACTTTTTCCAGGGTGAAAAATAAAACAAGAAACATACTTGCGACAGTGTACCAATCTAATAGTCTGCAAACGGGGAAGATCCAATGATACTGATGTCAACAGGCTACAATTATCAAGCTCCAAAACCTGCAGTAGCAGAGTGGCGCCATTTATTCTTCTTAGAAGTCTATACTCAGTAATTCAGACACATCACTAATTTCTACTACCTAGACACATATCATACCTCCAACATATCACTATGAGCTATTGCAGCCATTGAGGCAGAAGTGATCCCCTCACAACTATGAAGCTTTAGAACTGTCAACATCAGCAGTCTAACAGACTTCAAAGAAAAAACAAACAAGTGAGCAACCATGTCAAACAAAGTCATATACTCTTCTTTAATCTATACATGAAAATGTTATTATAGACTCTATAGCACACCTCCAGAGATATGTTTGGGCAGTATGATGCATCGAGAAAACTAAGGTTAGCACAACTCAATGCTATTTCACGCAGAGTTTCATCACTGACACAAGAACAATTTGACATGTCCAGTGAAACAAGTTGTGGGCACGAAGTTGCAGCAGCTCGTATTGCAGCATCAGGAAGTTTGTGGCAAGAGCCTATATCAAGCTCATGCAAAAGTGGACAATTGAGTACAACCTGTGCCATGTTACTGCGCTTCAATGACATAGTTTCCAGCTGTGGGCACCTGAAAAAAGAACAAATAATCAATATACAGTAGCAAAGTGGCCCATAAATGTCAGTTAAACCAAAGCGCATATTTACCTGACTGCTATTCGCATCACACGGCATTTTGTTAATTGAAGATGACACATTCTGTCATGATTTATAGTTATCTCTTGAATGCCATTGCCAAGTGTAGAATCGTTGATATTCAACTTTTTTAGCATAGAACAATCAGCTAAAGCATGGAAAAAAGTATCAGCTATTTGTCCTCTTCCTAATGTTAGAACCTCAAGATTCCTGAAAATGAAGAAAACAAATCAGAGCTGGCGTCCAGCACATAACTTGATTGATTGCAATACCGCATTTAGAATACCTACCTTAATGAAGAGATAGCCCGCATGACAAGCAAGTAAATAGCAGAACCAGATATGCTCACTGCTGTGGCATTGGGATAACGCCTACACATGTCTTCAACTGTAAATTCATATTGAGTTTTAATAAGCACATTTAGCAAAGTTTTAATGAAGCAAGACTTCTGCTTATAGTCATCAAGTATGTGCTATAACATTGCAATAGTTCCCTAACAGCATGAGGCAGATGGATGTCACTAAGAAGTTAAAGTGACCCAATTTTTCTCCCACTGTCTGATTTTTTAGTACCAATTTTCTTCTCTTCGTAATTTTCCCAGCATATGTTGCATCAGAAAAGCCTGCTCTTTCATAACCTGAGTTCATCTCGTTCACTGTTCACCCTCACAAGCTTGAGGTCCCTGTACACTCTCTATTGGAGCATGAGAGGTTCGTTCTCGTTTATTCATTTTCGTCAACTTAGTTCTGTTGGTCAACTTACTACTTCGTTATGCTAATGAATGACTTAACTTCGTTTTTAATTTTTATTTTTGCCACACTCACTCTCTATTGAAGTTTGAGGGGCTTATTCATTTTCACAGTTTCACCCACATGCTCTGTTGCTCAACGTAGTACTTTCAATTGTCAAACTAAATGATGAATATGGCTTTAATTTCAGATTTTTTTTATTTAATTTTACCATTTACTCGTATATGACAAAATCTTTATGTTGGATCTACAATTTGGGTAAAACATCCATCCTGTTATAGCATTTATTCAGGGATATGAGACCAGTTATTTCGCACAACTCTCAGGGATTGATAAATATGCTTTCACTAGTAGAAGACTCACCTACAGGGCACAACATAAAACTAATAAAGAAAAGGGAAAATAGCTTACTACAACATATATAGAGACTCACATTGTTCCACAGAAATGTTACGATCTTCAAAATTCAAGCTTTTCCAGAAATCTTCATGAGCACTTGCACTTCGCCACTGTTTACAAACCCTGGCAGCCTTGCAAAGATTGGGATGATCCAAAAACGAGAAAACCTAAATTTCACATATAGCAAAAGAGGACGAAAGAGTTAAGAGAAAAAACATACCAGGAAAATTCAAAATTCAAAATAAATAGCAAAAAAATATTTTCCACGAGGATTACCATATGCAACAAGTCATCGGTGAGATCCATTCTGATCTCTACATCTTCCACTTTCAAGATATCAATATTATCTCCTTCACCGTCTTCCACAATGCTGGAATCAAAACCACTCTCCTCACCACCGCCCATCAATGCAAATGTATCACAACAAGCCTCACCGTTGGGTCGAAGAGAATCGTTAATGTAGTCATAATCTCCACATTCATTAGAAGCACCGCATTTCCCTGCATTCGTCGAAAAGTACCGCTCCCTGCAAAAATGAAAAAAAAAAAAAGACAAGCACCGCAATCAATCGCCACAGAAAAACTGCAAGAACGAAAACCGAAAGAGAAACACTCAAGAACAGTTTCCAGTTTCAAAACGAAAGCTAGCAAAACGCAACAAAACGAAAGTGGACTGACACGTCATCATCGTCAGAACAACAACAATGCACACACTAAGAAGACATTCACACGTTCGGTTCGCGAAACTCACTCGAAATCGGCATAGAACTTGGCGCGCTTGTGGCTCAAATCGCGGTTCTCGACGCCGCCTGCGACGGTGCTGTCCGAGCACGCGGCGGCGCTGCACTCGCCGGTCCACGAGATCAATGCCTCGGTGCGCGGCTGCACCGACGTCATCGCGAATCGGTCATCGTCACGATTTTCTTCAGCGTGGTGGTCGGCGACAGCAGCGGCTCCAACACCGGTAACGACGTCGTTTTCGGAAATGTCCTCTTCCTTCATGAGGTTTAGGTTATCTTGTTCCTCTTCAGTGAAGCATAGACAGCACCAAAGCTTCATGCACTTGAACTTGGCGATGGCTGGATGTGGATCCTACGCATTTGGAGAGGCAATTTGGGGAAACCCTAAGCGCTGGAGCGGAAACGATTTGGGGCAGTGAGAAAAATTGAGGGAAGGAGAGAGAAAATGAAGAGTGGAAGTGAGGAGAGAGAAAGACGGTAAAATGGATCTGATCGGATCTTGGGAGCTGCTGCTGCTGCTTTTTTTTCTCGGGATGTTCTTCCTCTGCCTCTGCTATGGGGTTGCTCTATATCTCAGCAAGTGAGAAATTCGTACTTTTTGTGCCAAAAAACTCAAGGAGAGAGACTGAGTGAGAGAGAAAAGCCCCTCAAACGATGCCGTTTCGTTCTTTTAGGGGACGTTTTGTTTCTTCTGCCGAATGGTGAGATTAACAACACTGTCCTCGTTTGATACTGTTTTTGTAACACTGCAATACATTAAAAGTTCTGTTAAGAAAATAATGTAAGAAAGAAAACTATATTAACATTATTTATTTTTAAATTTTGTTCCAATTAATTATTGGTTTTCATAATTTTTCTTAGATATAACTTGCGTAAGCTTATTTTTAAATATACATGATAATTTTATATAATATTAGGTTAATATATAAAATAAAATTATATTTATTAAAAAATAAAGTAAAATATATCAGAAAAGATGAATAATAACGGTTCATAAATAGAAGAAAAGAAAATAGCGAAGATAGACAATTTTATAAAAATATTTATAAAAGTAACGATCAATTTTAAAAAAAATTATAAATAATTATATTTTAAAGGGTAAAATTGGTATTTTGAAATGTGAACACAAAAGAGACAATCCTCTTTATTTATATTTATATATTGTTATAGATAGATTATTAATTTGGTCCCTAATTTTTTTAGTTTGTTTAATTTAGTCTTGAATTTTTGAAAGGTTCAATTTGATATCCTTAAATCAATTTAATATTTTTCGTTATATTTTCGTTAACGTTGGTTGTATAATGGTGAATTGTCACTATACAACAAATTAAACAACTAATCTTAATACTGTACTGAATACATTTAATAAAAAAACATCAACATAGAAACTAAAATGATATTAGTTATATCCAATTAATTAACAATTTCACCTACATTTGTATTGCATTATGACAGTTCATCATTATACAAATAACATTAAGTAAAATATAACAAAAAATACTAAATTGAATCGCTTAAAATAAAACAAGAACACAAAAAATTGAACCAACTCAAACCATAGTAGAAAATTAATAATTATACCTTTTCGTTAGCATATTTGAAAACACTTGTTTGTGGTTGTTACACGTGTCGTTTTTAATGCCTTCACTTATTTAGTTTGTTTTTGTCTTTTTTGTTTTCTATTTCTTTTATATAAACACGTTTGTTTTTACTTTATTTATGTTTCCTTACTCTTTTTTTTCATCTATTTTATTTTTTCATTTATATAAAAAATGTAAACCTATATATAATTATTGTAAAGCAAACAAGTTGTGTCGTGTTTGTAAAAATAAATTTAGCAAAAAACACCAAAACATTCTGCTACAAAATTTATCGATACAAGGATAATGAGACATGTATAACGGAAGAAGATCCAGGTTGAAAGGGACAAAGAGTGGAATCGAAAATAGTGTGGAATATAGCTTCCTAAAATATTTTGTTGTTGTTTTAAAATACTTTGAAATCCAACATTGATTTCTAACTAAATTTTATGTAATATTCTTTGGATATTCTAAATCAACTTTTTTAAAAGAAATATTTTTGTTATAATACTATGTAGTTAAGGGTCATTGATTACTTCTATAACATGAAAGATAAAGTTAATTAGTTCGTTTAGCTATTCTTATAACTTCTCATTAAAAAAGTTGTAACGTTAACTTCTCGTCGTAATTACATTTCATTAATAATGTTGTAATTTTTAATTTGTCCTTCTCGTAATCTTTAATCAACAATATTGTATTTTTTTCAACTTTTCATAGTATTTTATTGTATGTTTTATATTATTATTTTAATAGTTTTATATATAAAAATGTCACCGACTTGTATAAAATACTTTTGACTTATACTAAACAAGTAAAACATCATAACCCTTATAGTTCACCAATATAAATAATGAAAGAAGGCTTTTACTTAAGTTATTTTTTATTTTTTATATTTATTAAATATCCAACATAATTTTGAGTGACATAAATTTCCGTTGAACTATTACTCTTATATAAACTTACATCACATTGTCATATATGTTAATGTAAATTTGTGTCAAAAGTCTTCACTTTGATATCAATTTGGAAAAGTTTTTTAAAATACAAAGATTTACATTTGTTAATGCAAATTAAGACGTAAATTTACGTCAAATAGATGATAGTACGACATAAATCTTTGTGTTTCTTCAAATTAAATTGATTTTGGTATGAATTCAAAACTTGTAAATTAGAAACTACTCATAATAGAATATATATTTGAATTATAACATTTTCATAGCAGACTACTCATCTCCGAACTCAAAATAAATACCAAACTCTTCTCTTCAATAAAATGAGTAGTCTAGCTTTAAAAAACATACTAATGAAATAACTTGAGCTATATGTGTCGGAGGAGAAAGTTTGTCCATTATTATCTTATTTGGGTCATGTCTTCATTCAATATAGGTGATGGATTGCGGGAGGTCTGAAATAATGATACAACATTATTATGTAATAGTTTAAAAAGGTCATGTCTCATTTGTCTCGTATTTAACTTTTTTTTATCAAATAAATATTTGAGACTCTTTTGATAACTAAAAACCTCAAACTTACCACCATAAACATATTGTCTCCATATTTTGAGTGCAAAAATAGTGAAA
The DNA here is from genome assembly GCF_037176805.1 of Vigna unguiculata. Classification (NCBI taxonomy): domain Eukaryota; kingdom Viridiplantae; phylum Streptophyta; class Magnoliopsida; order Fabales; family Fabaceae; genus Vigna; species Vigna unguiculata. The sequence continues at coordinate 4,157,152 of NC_140799.1, forward strand.
AATAGTTATAAATTATGAGTTAGGTAATTTCTGTCATGTGCTCTTAATTTCCTATAAGCATATGTCACTACCAATTTATCTTGCATAAAAGCACATCATAATCCCTTTACATAAGCATCACAAAAATATCACAAGGTGTTTAGTTAGATTAGGTAATGCTAACACAAAGGAAATGGTTAATCTTTTCTTGAGTTCTTATAACATATTTTTGTCTATTCAAAAGTTTGACCTTTCTTGGTGAGTTGAGTTAAGGCATGAATATTTTACAAAATCTCTCAATGAATATTTTATAATGCCTTGTTAATCTTAGAAAACTATGAATCTTAATGACTATTCTCGGTGGTTCCCATTGCAAAAATACTTCTACTTTGGTTGGATTTACTTCCTTTAATTTACACTTAAAAAAATTAGCACACAATTGTTTGTCGTTCAAAATTTGTAAGTTAGTTCGAAGATGTTCCTCATGCTCCTCATACTCCTCAAGAGTTTTAAAATAAATAAGAATGTTGTTTATAAAAATAATTACAAAACAATTTAAAAAATGGCAAAATATTCTATTGATGTAATTCATGAATACTATATGAGTATTGATTATACCAAAATGCATCACTTGATATTCATAATGACCATACCTAATCCTAATACAATTTTTTATATGTCTTCTACTTTTACTCTAATATGGTGATATTTTAACCTCAAATCTATTTTAAAAAACACTGATTGTCCTTTCAATTTGTTATTATGTCATCTATTACACAAAGATAAACTTATTTAATTATTTGTAATCTATCCATAACCTAAAAAGTACTATATTTCTTCCTAACCAACAAAGTTAGACCTCCCCAAGGTGACACACTAAGACATATAAACTATTTTTAAAGTGATTCTTCAAATTATTTATTCAATTTTATGAGTCCAGTCTCCATTTCATTAATTCACAATTTAGCTTGTTTTTGGATTATAACCTCCGGAAAGTTGTGCAGGTTTATTTCTCTTAAATTCATCTAAACATTGTGACCCAATAGTTCCTTCAAGTATTTGATTTATTAATAAAGCAATGACCATATCTTTGATAGCTTGCACTATTTCAGTCAATTGATTATTCCTCTTATTGTTTGCCATATGAAATTGTATAAGACTTATAAATTAGAAAAATCTTACGATGAACACATCTCAAAAGTCTCTCATCGTTGTTCTGATACCATCTAATGTGATGTTCCTTCCCAAATATTAAAGAGTGTCATTTTAATTATTAATTAAGAGATAATTATATTATACTTTAATTTTAATAAATAAATAAAGCCTTAAAGATGTATTTAAGCATACCTATGTACATTATAACTTTTACATTATTTTACATGCTTCACCTTTCAATATTAGGAGAAGAGAAAAAAATGTTATCTATTTACTGCTTCTTCTTCATTCAACACTACCATTAGTCTTCTTGGGACTAACAAAAATAAGTTCACTAAAGGGTTCACTTGGACAGTAAGGACATATAAAAGGTAACTTTAATTTTTCCTTCTAAAACCAAGGATGTGTTTGGTGTTGAAAGAATGCAAGGGTAGACAAACTCGTCCTTATAAACATTTTTGAATTATTCACAACATATGTTTGCCGAGTGGTGCCAAGAAAAAATCGTTATAATGTTTGCAATAAAAGGATTTGGTATGTTTAGTGCAACCATCTATTTAAGATGACATTATTAAACTTTATTTTTCACACACAACAATAAAACACAGAAGCAAAATAAATATAATGTAAAATCACATCATGAAAAATTAGTTTCACTATGACCAACAAAGTAACCTAAGAACATATAATCTTAAGTAAAAGTTACTAATTTAAATTCTCAAGATCACATATTCAACTACAATAATCAAATCTTTATTTATTATATATCTTATCATTTCACAATAATTATTATCAACATATGCATGTGCTATAAACAAATAAATATATCAAATAAAACAACACAAAAAAATAAATTAATAAATAAGATGAGTGCATAATTAAATGTAAATAAATAAATATAACCAATACGTAACTTGAAGTCGATATAAATAAATACATAAGAAGAATGGTAAACTATAAGTAAATATAAATAAATAAAAAAATCAAAGTGTAACTATAAGTGAATATAAATAAATCAATATAATCAATGTATATTCACAAATAAATAGAAATAAATAAATATATATAACTTGTGCATGATTGAAGATAAATATAAATAAATAAAGTTAAAATACTCCGATGATCCTCATTTTGGTTCAGAAATCTCAAATTGGTCCTCAAATTTTAATTGATCTCAATTTCGTCCTCATTTTTGTAAATGTGTTTTAAATCAACCCTTTCCGTTATCAGTTGACAAACGGCGTTTATTCCTGATGATGTGGCTATTTTGTGTATTCTGATGTGTCATTCAGTTGTTTTGGCACATGTGTTCTTGGTTTCTCTTTTAAAAAGAGTTTATGTTCATAACATTTGAAGCTTAGGGTTTGAAAAGGGTGAGGTGAAGTTGTCTCCTGCGTTCTGATTTGGTAAGATTGGTAATGTCTCCCTCTCATTCTTGCTCGTCCTGCACTTGCAATGGTTGGGAAATGAAAATTTCCAACGTTTCTTCTCATGGAGGTGCGGTGAGGAGGTTCGATTTAACACCTGTTTGTTATTCCGGTGAAAAAGCAATCACGAGAACTGCTAAGAATAAGGGGAGAAAATTTTGGGGTTGCCTAAAGTTCAAAGTATGATATTTGTTGTTTTGGTGGACGTTTTTTTTCTTCGTATTTTGGTTTTGGAAAACCTAATTTTGTAATTGGTGGTGTTGATTTTTCCTTGGATAGGGTGGAAGTGAAGAAGTTGTTGGCTACAATTTTTTTTTCATGGTGCAGTGCTACCTTCACCACCCAATTCCAATCCCTAATTCAGTAATTTAGGGTTTCAAGGATGATGTTTATTTTAATTATCAAGGTCCACACACCAATTTTTCAGTCCTCAAAATAATGCATAAAGCCACTTCAGAAGATTAAAATGAAGTTAACGTTAATAATTTTAACACCGTTAACGATTGGGTTGATTTAAAACACGTTTACAAAAATGAGGACGAAATTGAGATCAATTAAAATTCGAGGACCAATTTGAAATTTCTGAACCAAAACGAGCACCATCGAAGTATTTTAACCAATAAATAATATAACTGATACGTAAGCAAATAAATAAAATTAGTGTATATCCAAATGTAACTATAAATAAATAAAAATAAGAATAAAAAATAAATATAAATAAATAAATAAGACTATGTATAACTATATATAAGTAAATAAATAAATATGAATAATGCATAACTAGATATAATTGAATAAATAAAATTAATATTTTACTAAATAAATAATTATAGATAAAAAAAAATGATAAATATTATTCTCCATAATTATAAGAAAATACACGTTTTATTTTCTTTCTAGTTCTCTTTCTCTTCTCTTTTTTTTTCTTTCTTTTTCTCTTTTTATATATATATATATATATATATATATATATATATATATATATATATTATAAATAATATAATCCTAACACGAATATGAAAAATGTTGTATTGTAAATTTTGGATGTTACATCAAGTTATGAGTTATGAGTTATGAGTGAGATGTACTTATTTAACATATTTTTTTTGTTGAAAATTAAAGTGTAATTCAAAATCTTGTATTACTCAAAAATGTCAAAAATAAGAAAGTTTAACATTTTATAAGATAAGACTCCTAAATTTATTACCAATTCCTTATATAAATTGAATTTATATCTAATTGTTGTGTCTTTCATTAAAGTCTCTTGAAAGATTCTTATATTAAAGTTGATAATTTATCTTGGTGACCTATTCAGACAGATAAAATATAATGACTAATTCTAGATATTCAAGGATTCATTGTTTTAGTTTTAATCTAGAAATATATACTGTAGTTAATTGTTTTTCAACGTTAGTTTTGTTTAGTAGTGTGTGTGAAGTAGTTGCAAATTGAAAATGCAAAGGATGAGTATTTTGATTTTTGAATTGAAATTGGAAGGCTATAAGAGGGGAGTTGTGGATGTTTCTGATTTGTGCCGCAAACCATTGTAATAATAACGCGTTCATCCATGTTTATGAGCCGTAGCAAATTTCGCATACATTTACAATTAAGTGTTCTCTTAATCGACTTTAGCAACATATAAAAGCTACAAGTAGGGTGAGCATACGTCGGGTTGGGTCGAATTCGGATCCAAGAAGTCAATCCGACCCAATACGAATTTATTACATAAAAAATCGAATCCGACCATTTTATAGTTCGGGTTTGTCAGATTCGGGAAATATCGGGTTTGGATATTTTCGGTTGGATGTGGATTATCCGAATTTAAGAAAACAAAGGATTTGCTTCTCATTTGCATATTTGCATCCTGCTCCTGTGGCACAAGATGTCTTCTACGCGACGTTGATGAGAACAAATTCACATCTATTGCAAGCACGACCGAACAAATTCCCTACCATATTGAGCACCACCGAATAGTTCCGCTACCTCCGCGAGCAGCGTTGAACAAATCCACAACCATCTTGAGAATATCAGCATGTTTCATCACTTGCAACAGTTTTTCACCCTCACCAAAGATCGTGTGAGTCCAGATCTGCATTGCATCTACAACCTCTGCACAAGCACCTAAAACAAGTAGTTGTTGTTGGCTGTCAACGCTCTCATTTGCCTCGTCACTTGTCTTTTTTATTTGCAGTGGAAGAATCATTGTGCTGTTTGTTACAACTTCAAAAAGCAACGTTCATGTTCTCGCTTGCTTCCTCTGATCATCATGGCACAAACATAGAAGAAGGACAACCCAAAAATAAAGCCACCCCTTTTATTTTTCTCTGCATTGTGGAAGAATGAATATGTAGCTTGAAGTCCGACAATGGAAAATGGGACTCTGTATTTGGAGTTTTGAGAAGTAAGAAAGGAAGAAACAATTGTTTTGCTATTCGAAAAAAAAAGAGTGAAACATCCTATGTGACGGCTAGGGTTCAATGAAAATTTAGAGGTTTTATTTTTACATCGGTCGAATTCTTTTGGTTTTTTTTTTCAGATCCGTACCCGACCAATTATACCCGTTTTACCCGATTTAAATTATCCAATACAAACCGAATTCATTTAAAACCGACCGAATGTCCAATTTTTTATTTGGGTTGGTCGGATGCGGACGAGTGAGGGTTTTTTGCTCACCCCTAGCTACAAGTTTTAAATAAATAAAATGGTTAAATATGTTTTTTGTCCATTAACTTTCAGTGAATTTTGAAATTAATTCATTTCGAAATTTTAGACCAATTTAGTCTTTCATATTTCGAAATACGTGAATTTAGTATTTTTAATCAATTTTTTGTTAGGTTTATTTGATGTTTCGTACGTATTTCAAGATTGTATTTGAGTTGTTTATACTGTTTGACACATTTTTGCTTTAATGTTAAGTCAAATACATTATGAAACGTGCTTGAAATGTAAAATAAACTTAACAAAAATTAATTAAAATGACTAAATTTTTCGAAAGATGAAGAACTAAATTGGTCCAAAATTTTGAAATAGATTAATTCCAAAATTAACTGAAAATTAAAAGAACAAAAACATATTTAATCCTAAAGAAAACATATATCACTTCTCTTAGCTCTATATGTCTCTACCACTAAAATGGATTTTATGAAATTATAAAATTTTAATTTTTTTTTAAATTTAAAAATCCATAAAACATATTTTAATCTTAAATTAAAACATAATTAAATAGACAATAAACGTAAATAAAATATAAAATCATATATTTATAATATTATTTTAGTAATAACATATTTTAAATGATTTGTAAATTTTATAGGTTGAAACAATATCTCTATCATTACTTAAAATAAGAGAAAAAAATAATATAAACATGATGATAAAATATTATTACCAATACCTATGGGGTTTAGAAAAAACAAAAACATAGATATTTATTAAAATGTGGACTTTATAGCTCCAGAGAATAAAACATCAATTTCAAAATAAAGGCAAGAAATTAAGATATGCTAACATAATTGATTAAATCATATAAAAATTTAGGTGAATTAGGTCTCACAACAACTCATCATGCATAACATATTTCAAGATATATATATATATATATATATATATATATATATATATATATATATATATATATATATATATATATATATATAAAAGAAGGCCTACAAATTGTCCACCAATTGTCCACCAGTAATATTTTTTCTGTAAAATATATTAACTTGAAGTGATTAAAATGATTTTAATAATTAGACAATGTAGGAAATTGACTAATAAATAATAATAAAATAAAACGTGTGATGGAAATTGGAGAGCAAAAATTTCAATATTTGAGTTGTATATTTCAATTTATAATATGAAATGGGATTTTTAATAGAAAAGTATTTATTAATCAATATTTTCAAGATATTATATGATCTATACTTTAAAAATAGAAAACCCTACTTCTTAAGTTTGCACTCTTATCAAAATGTTTCACCTTTGCATCATAATGTAGCTGTTATTGCTCAATAACTTTCGATCAAACCCTTAACATGGAAGTGTCCAAATTTGGTTTCTCAACTTTGCCCAGGCTATTTCAGTCATTATAGGTGTCAATGATCTTGTTTCTGTGCACCTGTTTTTATTTCCCCAGGAATAAAAATAAGAGTGTACACTTCCATTGTGAATTTATTATAAAAAAACAACTATACTATTTCTAGTATGAACCTTGGAAATAGAAATAGAAGAAATATAAGTATAACAAATTAATTTATAATAATTTATCATTGTTAAATAAGTAGAAGGTTTCTTTTCCAATGATAATAATGTGACACTTTTAACACTCCTATTAATATAAATATTGAGACAAGGAATACAAATGAGATAAATTTAAACGTAGATAACAATTATAATAGGTGTTTGTTTTGTAATAAGTGTATTAATATTGTATTTATACATTACAAAAAAGATACATTTAGTGGAGGTTTTTGGCGAAGGCTACAAAAATTTCTCCTAACCTAACATAATTAAGTATGATTATGGTAAATTGTCTAAAAGTTGATAATAATAAGGTTTTTAATATTTTTTAAGAGGTTTATGACCTCCTCAAATAATAATTATTTTTTCAGTAGTTCCCTCCTAAATTTGTATATTTAGCAAAACTTTTTCTTCCAAATTTGAAAATCTAAGGTCTTTTATCATCAATGGCGAATCTTAACTTGGAGAATCAAAATAATGTAATTTTGAGATTATTAGATTTGATTATTAGTATAATGTTTTAATAAATGAATTCTCTAACTAAATTGATAATTAGTCTAATGGTTCAAAATATGTGAAGAAATAGAGTTTATCTTCTTTTCATCAATAATTTATTTTTTATCACTTTTAAAAAATGAATTTATTCTTTTATTTTTTATCAATATACTTTTCTTTTGTAAATAACATTAAAAAATAATTTATCATTGTATTTTTTTTATAATTGAGACACATAATTATTAAATGAAAAATGTATTATAATCAAGTCATAATTAAAAATCGGTTATGAAAAAATACTTAATATATTATTTATTTTTCTTCTATATTCATAAAAAAAATGAATATACAAAAAAGCTCATGAGATACAAAAATAATGTTTTTCATTATTGAGACAAGAGACAAGAAAAGGATGCGATAAATGAGAAATAAGAACAAAAATAATGAGTTTGTTTCTAACTTTTTTTTCTCTTCAAGAACAGAAAGAAAACATGCGAGAGTAAGAAATGATTACAATATTAGAGTGAGAAATTATTACAATTTGTGAAGAACTAAAACGATAATGAGAAAGAAAATAAAAATTACCTTAAAAAATATTTGGTTTAATTACTCTTTTGATTCATGTTTTGGTTTAAAAATGTTAAATTGGTCCTCCAGTTTTTTTAGTTATAATTTGGTCCCAATTATTGAAATTGATACAATTTGATCTTTTACGATAACTTTCATTAAATTTTTTAGAACAGATCAATGACTTTTTTATTAAAATTGAAACTCTTAATATGAATGGTTTGCTTTGTTGGTGTAATTAACATTATTGTAAGATTATTTTTTGACAAAAAGCGGAACTAAAAAGAAATTAAGTCTAAATATTTTTATTCTTTATTATATTTAATTTTATGTTTTATTATCTATTAATACTAAATGTTGTACTTTATAAAATAAATAAAAAAAATACACAATTTAATTTTTATCAATTTTTAAAATATACTACTTATAATTTAATAAATTTTAAATATATATATATATATATATATATATTATAAATTAGAAAAATTAAAATTTTGGGGGACCCAACCGCTTCCTGCCTCCATTAAAATCCGCCGCTGCTTATCACTATTATCGCTCCTAAGCTTTGACAATCTCCGTCATCGATCTCGAAGCCGTAGGTGCTCATCGACTAGTGCTCATCTCTCAGTACTCGTTGGTCAGTGTTCACAGTCCATCGTCTACCGGTGTTCGCAGTCCATCGATTTTCCCTTCTTCCAATTACTAGCATTATTTCCCGTGTTCAAGTCTATTAAAGCCCTTTCCTTTTCTGTGATTCTCACTTCTAATAGTCTTCAACCTTCCAATTTCACCATCATCTCCTTCTTCTATGCTTCCTTATTCGCCCTTCTCGCTATCATATTCAGGTGGGCACTTACACTTTATTCTTCATGTTATTATTGATAAAGCCCAGAGACGGACACCACATACACGGAGAAATGTTTAAATTAAAAAAATTATGGACATAGACACGACTATATATATATATAACAATTATAATTCATAGTCTAAAAAATTGAAAATTAATATTTATATAAAAAATAATAGAAATCAAGATAAATAATTATAAAAAAAACAAAATCTCGCAAAAAAGATGTATGTAAATCATGTTTATTCATTTTGATTGAAAAATACTTCTGGTTCGTCAAGACATAAACTAACAATCTAAAAGATTTCGCTGTAAAAAATTTCTTTCAATGAAAAATCATCTTCTTTAATATTTCATAATGTAAAAAATTCCGTTGTCTTTAATTTTAATTTTTTATGTAAAATAATTTATTTATATTTATTTGAAATACGGAACATGTATGGAGTAAAAAATATTAATTATATAATCATATTAAAATTAATTATAATACAATATATTATATACTAATAAAACAAATTAAAATTTCTTTAAATAAAATATTATATTAATCAGAATATGATTATTAAATTATATGATTAATTTAATATTATATTAATCGTATATTATATACTGATTAAAACAAATTTATTGTATAAAATAACTAAATTATTAAATTAATCAGAATATGATTATGTTTTCTTTTCATTTTTTTTTTCACCTAACTTTTCCTTCCCATCTTCTATCTTCTCTTTCCCGTGAATTTATTTTGCCTGCAACGTAACTATGGCAATTCTGCAACGGCATCCACGGTGACAACTCTACAACAGCGGCCACGTTCCACGGTGCGCCTCCGAAGCGGGGAAGCGTGGTTCCGACGCCGTGTCGGAGCTTCCTTCTCAACAACTCTCACTTTATAACATTATTCACACATTGTAGGGAAACCAACTTTATCAACATTTTAGCTTCATAACTTTTTCCCTATTACAGCTTGTAAGTTCTCAATCTCAATTTTGTTTATTACCTTTTCTTAATTAGGGTAATTTGTAATTTTGTATCCATTTATTGAACTTCAGATTGACTTACCAAGACTCTACAAGTTTTAGTGGGTTTTATCTTGATTGGAACTATTTCTACACTCCTTAAAGTTGTGTTTCTACGTAGGGCTAGGTATGTTGGAGGTGTAGTTGTAGTGAAGCTTGTGTCTGATTCTAGCAATGTTAATAGAATTGACATTTTGCTAATCATACATGAACAGGGGCTTCTAGGAGTGAGGCCGAAAGTTGATTTGGCTCAACCTGATTCGGCCAAGAAGCTCCCCAAGTCTAAACCCCAATTACCTTCTTTAGATTTAATTGTTCCCATTCATTAGCCCATTCCTAGTCCTACTTGGGATTCTTCATCTCGAATTGATATGGATGGTTCAAATTCTAACATGTGTGTTGCTGCTTGTTCTATTGGTACTCCCTCAAGGTCTCCAAGATCAACATCATTGTATCTTGCACCGGGTTTGATTTCGCCACCAAGGGGTCTAAATGGAGTGGATTATGTGGTTTCCAGTCCTTGGTCTAACAAGATAGCCTCCTGTGCTAGTATGATAATGTCATAATTGTCTATGATGTTGTTATGGTTGTTTTGCATTTGTGTTAGCTTTTTCATTCATTCATATTTTTTTCACTAAATTATTTTGCATGTTATTGGATGATCAGGGATAAGAAGACATTTCACCCAACATAAATGTTATAAATTGTTCGTAGGTTGCTCACCAAAATCATAACCAAACCCCACTTGGCAATATAATTGATGAGATAGCTAACACCTATATATATATGGTTTTGTTAATGGAAAATGATACTTTAACAAAAATATTTTTTAACAAACTTTGACAATCTACCTATTTGGGTAAAAAAGTACAACTTTATTACTTCATTTTGGTTAAAAAATAAAAGATTTATTTATTTTAATTATATTTATGGCAACTTTGTCAAGTTTGTCAAAACAAATTTGTCAAAACATAATTTTCCTTTTGTTAATAGCATGAATATTTAACAACATGAAGTTATTTGATTGTTTAATGTATTCTTCCACTTAGTTTGTTTTTATTCCCCTTTAAAGAAATTTCTTCCAATTGGCTTTTTGTTGAAGCTCTTTTTCTGTGACTTGCTTTGTAAAACGATTTTAAGAGATGCCATAAAGTGGTTTGACATATCTATTAATCCTTAATACAAACTTTTACTGTATAATTTACTTGAAACCACAATTCTAATGAGAATAACACTAAGAATACAACTGCATCTGAATTTTGTCCTTAGAGGCTTTTGGCATTGTAGTTTTATTCTTCTTATGTATGTAGTTGGTTTGAATATGCCTTGGTTTGGTTTGTGAAGACTTGGCCAATGCAGATTATATGTTGATAAAAATTGGGTTTGTAATTTTTTTTCTTCCAAAGATGGGATTGTTGGTGATGAACCACTCATTGAAATAGCCAAATTTGCTTGCTTTTACAAATTTTATAGGTTAGTTTGGATCCTTGGTTTGAACACGCACTCTTTCAAAGTTCATAATAATCCTAACAAAAAATGGTGAGTCGAAAGTGAGTCAAAAGTGATGAACGACCAAGTGATCAAAGACATTATAAATGACGTTGACTTGGATAGTGTAAGAATTGATATGAAGTAAAACTTTTCCTACATATAATATATAAATTCTTAAACCTTGGGTTTGCATATAATTGTTTGCTTTGTTTGGTGAAGGATGGTAATTAGTTTTGCAGAGTTTAAGGCAATAATGAAGACGAGGAGATTGGAAAATGGCTTCTCGTCAGTACTCAAAAGCATTCATCAAGCTTTAAGAAAGAAAAACCAGTAACACCAAGTGCCGCCCCTTCACCATCTCTGTCCAGTTAGGTCGTCGTCAACAATGGTTGTTATCGGAGGCTTCACCGGTGCCTTCACAAGTTTTTTATTTTCTTTCAATACTCAGATCAAAACCACTGCGACCCCATCCATGGTGTCAACTTCGACATCTTCATGGGCCTGGCCGTGTGTTCTCCGGCGTGTCCCCCAGCAGGGCCGTGTCTGGCCCAATAAACCACGTCCGACGCGGTGTCGCACGCGCGTCGTGCACGCATCCGTGTCCAGTACGAGAGGCCGACATGGAGGCGCGATTTTTATGGCGTGTCAGAGCTTCCTAGAGGAGAACCCTTTTACCTTGTGGCACATCGATGAAGAGCCTGAAATGAGTTTGGAGATTGAAGAAATGGGGTCTTGTCAAAGTAGGGAATTGCGTGAGGTTGAGGGCGTTGTGGGGGAAATTGTTCAGCTTGCGAGGAACTTGCCTCAAAATCTGACTCTGGAGGAGGCTTTGGGTGAGTATGAAGGAAGGGTCAATGAGAAAGATTGTTGGGAGGTTCTAGAAATACTTGGGGAGGAGCGCCTCTTGCTGTGTTGTGTGTCTTTCTTTCGGTGGATGAGTCTGCAGGAATCATCACTTGTTACACCTAGGGCCTCTATTGTGTTGTTTCCATTGTTGGGAAAAGGAGGGATGGGTGATGAGGTGATGGGTTTGTTCGGAAGCTTGCCGTCTAGCATGGAGTTCAGAGATGTTCATGTTTATAATGCCACAATTTCAGGACTTCTGTATGGTGGCAGGTATACAATTCTTGCCCATTTATATGGTTTGCTTTGTTTCTTCCTTGCTGCTTTTGTTGTTCCTAGGACTGGTAAGATTAGCTTACGTAACAAGGATTTTAGTCAAAATAAAAAATGCTTGTACCTTTTTCTGAGGTTTTTTAAATTGTGGAGCAGCTTATTTGAGTTCATTGATATACGGTTGCAATTGTGGTTTAAATGTGATTGTGAAGACTCCAAAATCCTTGACATTGCTGTCACGATCGGTCTTAGATCATATTCTAAAACCTCTGTCTTGCTTAGATAAGATATCACATTTTCCTTGTATACTATCTGGGTTGTGTCACTATTATAATTTTTCTAATTGTCCTTCTCCCATCTCTAGGAAAATGTACAATTGTGTGCAACATGTTTGTTATCTTATCATTCCTGTAATTCTAATTAATGCTGATATTTAAAAAACTGAACAAAGACCAAACAAGATAATGTTGTGACTTATGACATGCATATTCGCTTGCTGTGCTGATACTAGTGCATCAGTTTTGGCATTATATTTTAGGTTGTCTATATTCTTTTCAAATTCTCTTAAAAAGGGGTATAATTTTGCTTCCAAACTCTATTACTTCTGTGGTGAGAAACCATTATTTTTGTGTATTGCTCTGTTAAGGCAGTACCAGAAGCTCATATTTACTTAAATGTCTTTGTTTTCTAAATGTTTCTGTATTTCTGTTATAAGTGTCCAATTGTGAAAATATAGTTTTAATTTGGTTTTTGATAGAATATAATTTAAAATTTTAATTGCATGTTAAACATTAGTTGGTTGGTTACGACGTTGATGATTTGGCTTTCTAGGGCTTGAGCAAATCATACGCATTTCTCTTCTACCAATTTAGTTTTTCCTTTATGGCAGGAAAATTTTGTTGTTTACCTCTTGGGCTAGCTTGGTCTTATGACTTGTTGGTAATTTTGCTATTAAGAAAGCTTATAAATGACTATAAAGTTTATGAAACTTAATTAGCTACATGTCAAAAAATGCAGCTGATGTTTCACATCACTTCACCTGTTTAGGCACTGCTTTCAAACATAAAACTGTGCTACGTTGGGAAAATACTAATTAAGTAATTATAATGAACACATTTAATTCCTTAACAAGGACTTGATCTTACAAAAATTTATTTCATCTCTTCCTACTACAAATTATCTTACTTTGTTTAGGTCAGCATTTTTTGTGTGAAATACTATACAATGTATTGTGTAAGATTTTATTGTGTTGCTTTTTTAGGTATGAAGATGCTTGGAAGGTGTATGAGTCAATGGAAACGGAGAATATTCATCCAGATCATGTGACATGCTCTATTATGGTTACCGTTATGAGAAAACTTGGCCATAGTGCAAAAGATGCATGGCAATTTTTTGAGAAAATGAACAGAAAAGGGGTCAGATGGAGTGAAGAAGTCCTGAGTGCATTAATAAAGTCTTTTTGTGATGAGGGTCTGATGCGGGTGGCTCTGGTCATTCAATCCGAAATGGAGAAAAAAGGGGTTTCTTCAAACGCAATTGTGTACAACATTCTGATGGATTCATACTGTAAATACAACCATGTAGAAGCAGCTGAAGGCCTTTTTGTGGAGATGAGAGCCAAAGGGATTAAGCCTACTGTAGCTACGTTCAACATTCTAATGCATGCATACAGCAGAAGAATGCAACCCAAGATTGTAGAAAAGCTAATGGCGGAAATGCAAGATGTTGGCTTGAAGCCAAATGCCGAATCATATACTTGTCTAATTAGTGCATATCGTAAGCAAAAAACCCCGAGTGACCTGGCGGCTGCAGATGCATTCTTGAGGATGAAGGAAGTTGGTATAAAATCCACCTCACATTCTTATACAGCACTAATCCATGCATATTCAGTTAATGGCTTGCACGAGAAAGCTTACATAGCATTTGAAAACATGAAAATGGAAGGTATTAAACCTTGCGTAGAAACCTACAATACTTTACTAGATGTGCTTAGGCGCGCAGGTGAAGCTCAAACACTTATGGAAATATGGAAGTTGATGAAAAATGACAAAATTGAACTGACACGGACAACATTCAACGTTCTTGTTGATGGTTTTTCTAAACAGGGTCTCTACATGGAGGCAAGAGGCATAATATCTGAGTTTGGAAAGCTTGGAATGCAGCCAACAGTGATGACATACAATATGCTGATGAATGCTTATGCAAAGGGAGGGCAACACTCAAAACTGCCACAGATATTCAAAGAGATGGCAGTTCTTAACTTACAACCAGATTCTGTGACTTACTCAACTATGATATTTGGCTTTGTCAGAGTTCATGATTTTAAGCGGGCATTTCTTTATCACAAGCAGATGGTCAAGAATAAACAGACTATGGATGTCAGTTTTTATCAGACTCTTCTGGACATTCTGGAGGCCAGAGCTGCTCGGAAAAACAAGGATTGGAGAGCCTTGCATGCTCAGATTAAAGGTAAGACAGGTGTGAAAGTGATCAGGCAGAAAGATGAGTTTTGGAAGTACTACAAGAGAAGACGTGGAAGAAAAAATAATTCTGATGTAAGTGTACATTAAGTTAAGATACAATGCTCTCTAAGAATTGTAGGTTCAATTTTGGCACACTTTTTTTTCTCTAAGAATCAATATTATTAGGAGTTTCTTGATATTAGCTGTGAAGAGTATACATCACATTATGCTGCCTCTTCAATCAGCAATATCTTTCACACATTGTATTTGTACGTTGACATTGCGTGTGAACAATGATAAATAGACCAAATTAATGTAGTCAAAGACATGTTTCTATGTTTCAGATAATATTAATATTTTGGAAATCTTGGATATGCTCTTGCACTACACTCTCAAACTAAGAATTTTTAAATTTTGTCTGCAAGATCGTACATGGTCACTTTTAATTGTTCCGAAGTTCTTATGCCTTGTTCAACGTTATGCTTGCGGGTTATATGGTCAACCTAATGAAGGTTGGCAATACCTCACATCACTTAACATGGTTAACTTGGTTTCACGCATGTCATTGTTTCCAACTTATGCTGTCTTTGGTTCAACATACCATAGATAAGAATAAAAAACATGTAATAAAAATGGAAAATATATTCTAACAACCAGATTTTGACAACAATGTTACAACCTAACGTGGCAGTTAAGGTGACATTAATTTTTAAATAAACATTAATTGTAGTAATTGACACGGTGTAAATTTGAGCTTTTGAAATCAGGGTTTCATTCTACTGTTTCAAACCGAGCGTTTTGCAAGAGTTCCTTCTTCCTTCTTTTTCCTTCTACTGCTTCTACGTGCCTTCCAGTCAAGAGGCTTGAACCCGTTTTCTTCAGCCACTCTTGTTCAAGCCTATTTCTAATACGGGTAACTTGAAAAGGTTTGAGTTCCCTAAACCTAGTTTTGTTTTTTGCTTTGTTTGCTAGAGAATTTCTTTTAATGTATTTGCTTTATTGTTTGCGTGTTGCGCGCTTTGGACAAGACTAACATTGTTAGATTGTTTTATTGTGTTTATTGTTCGTGTGTATTGTAAGCAAGGGAGTTCGATTTTTGTTGGCTATGCCTTCCTTAAATGTTTTGTTTTTGGGTGGTTGAAAACTAAGCGTGTGCTACTTTAAAGAGTTCATCTTCGGTATTATCTAGAAAAGATGTGGTTGAAAGTTAAGAGTTCCCTCTCTAGTGTTAATGAAGTGGTAGAACTGTGTGTGCTAGCCTTATTAATCCTTGATGAGATTGGATATTTAGGCCAATGTGAATATCTGTTTTATGCTCATCTGCCTGAGGAGGCTGGAAATCTGAGCAATTGTGTGATGTTAAAACATGATGTTTGTGAAGATGGCTGAGCTTTGAACATCACTGGAATAGTTTACTACTTTCTGATAACGTAAGCACCCGGACTCATTAAACACTACTTGGGCTGATTTGCAGAGAAAATTCTTGAGAAAGTTCTTTCCAGGATCAATGACAGCTGCTGCAAGGAGGGAAATCAGTGGGTTCAGGCAATTTCAAGGACAAAAATCTGAATGAACATTGGCTGCAGCAGAGCACTATGGGACAACAACTTAATGCCGAGATGCAAAATCTGGCCAGATTGAGAAGCATGTGAATTCCAGTTTGGTCTGTGCATTAGTTCAGTCTTAACAGCAAAAGTTAACCAAGGCGGCATATTCTCTCTGGTTCAATCTTTCTGACCCTGTTTCCTCTAATCTTTTCTGTTGATGATGATTAGTACATATTCATAATTCTTTTAGCATTGTATTTAGTAAAGTTCTGCATTTTAGTTTTACTCCTTTAAATACTTAGTGTTAGCTTTGTTAGAGCAAGTTGAATTTGCATATTTGAATGTTTTGGTTGGTTTTAGCATTATATGTCTGTTTCAGTGTTATAGTCTTATTTTAGTTGTTAACTAGGATAGTATTTTCTGTATTTCTTGGGTTTACATAGTGAAATATAAAGTTCTGCATAATTTTCAGTTGTTGTTTGTAATTCTAGTATTCTTTTGCTGTTTTAAACTTGTAGAAGTTAGGTTAGTTGGTTTTTAATTGCTGATTTGTGATTAGCTTGTTCTTATGCCTATTTTTGCTGTCAAATAGTAAGATTTTGGGTCTGCACATATCAGATTTCGTTTTTCTTGTTATTTCTGAATTTTAACTTAACTTTTATCTTCCAAATACCAATTAGAAGTTGTCTAGATACTTACATTTCAGTTTTAAGTTCTAGTTAGTGCATTTACGGATTTTGACTAGCTTTAGCATGCATTTCCTAGGATAGAATAGTGAAATTTTGCATTTTTTTTAGTAGTAATTAGATTAGTTTTTAGCATTAGTATACCATTTAGAAATTGTTTAGAAAGTAAGTTTACTGTTTAGATAGCTTAGATAATTAGTTTTAGCAGTTGTAGCCTAAGTAGAGTAACTAGTTGTTAGATTTAGGGTTTCTTTTTTAGGTTTTAACCAGTCAGATTTTCAGTTTTATGGTAATTTCAAATTTTAGTTTAGTTTTTAACTTTCTTTGATCATTCAAAAGCTGTCTAGGTAGTTAGTTAGCAGTTCTAAATAATTAGATTGTTTTGCTACTTTTGGCCTAGTTTAGTTGCTAGTTTTAGGTCTTAGGTAGTCAAATTTTGATTTTTAGGTAGTTTTTGTTATGTGACTTGTTTCTTTGCTAGATTTAATGGTTTTAAACTTGTTAGGACAGTTTCCTTACCTTTTCTTAAGCTAGTTTGGTGCAGTTTGATCTTTGATCATTCAAAAGCTGTCTAGATAGTTAGTTAGCAGTTCTAAATAATTAGATTAGTGCAGTTTTCAGTTTTGCTACTTTTAGCCTAGTTTAGTTGCTAGTTTTAGGTCTTAGGTAGTCAAATTTTTATTTTCAGGTCGTTTTTGTTATGTGACTTGTTTCTTTGCTTGATTTAATGGTTTTAAACTTGTTAGGACATTTCCTAACCTTTTCTTAAGCTAGTTTAGTGCAGTTTGAATTTTTTTTAGCTATTCTAGTCATGTTTTTGAGTTTGAGGTAGTAAGTTTTAGAAGTTCTTGTAGGAGTCAGGTTTTGAGTCTTCCTTTGATCATTTTTAGTTAATTAGGACTGGTATGGATAGTTTTAGTTGCTGTATTTGGTTCTTTACAAATTTTCATCCTTGCTCCCTCATTATTTTCACTTTCATGATATGCATTTATGTAAAAAAAAAAATTCTGATTTGAGTAGATTGCATTTTAGCTAGTTTTTACACTCATTTCATTATGGATAGGTGATATACATGTTATAAACTTTGTTCACCAGTTTTGATACATTATTTACCTTGAGAGACTTGGGCCTTATGATTGATTCTTGTGTGATTCACTTGTGTGGGGCTGCATTCTAGAACTTGTGGAGACTCTTGTGATGCCAATTGTTCTTGGGGACATGGCCTGCAGTGATGATTCTTCTGGAGAGACGAGGTCGTCTTCCTCAGCACACTTACCTTGACTACACACTTACCAATCTCATGGCTGCTGTTATCATTGCTTTCACCTTTGGAGAGGTTGGCAACACTGCCCCCAACTTCTTGTCTCAACTCCACCAGGTACTTTTCTTCTCTCAACACAAACATTTTCTATATCAGCTTAGTAGGAATGATAAAATAACTTAGTAATAAAGAAGGAAAAATCCTGAATTTGATCTTCTATTAATAATTTGGAGAAATAAAATTGATTTGGTGAGTTTTGAAAAGACGATGAGAAAGATTATGGGATTAACTTCGCAGCTGAAAAAAAAAATAAAAAAAAATAACGGATTTCAATTACTCTTATTTTGAAAGTGTTTCAATTATCTGATGCAGGAAAACTGGCCTTCAGTTCTGTTTGCCATGAGGGTGGAGTGGTGCTGAGTGTTGGAAATCTTTCAACGCAGTATGCTTGGGCTTTTGTTGGCTTATCAGTTGTAGAAGTGATTAGATCAAGCATAACTGTTGTTATACGTATACCATCATGGATGCACCTCTTAGATTCTGAACCTATGTTACTTTCTTACTCTGATAAGAACATTGGGAAGAACACACCACAAAAGTTAAATGTTACTTACTAGACTCAAGTTCTACATTGCAATGGATCCTAATATACTCATAGAGAAAAAAGTTTCATTGTACTGTTTCTGTTGTGGGTGTAACAGGAACAACCTTCAATTACTTTTTGGATGACAAGATCAACAAAGCTGAGATTCTTTTCCCAGGAGTTGGTTGCTTTTTGATTGCTGTATGTCTAGGTTCTGCTGTTCATTCATCTAACTCTGCTGATAATAAGGCCAAGCTCAATGAGTTTTCGGCTGATTACAAAGATGCAGCTAAGTATGTGTTTGGTTTTTGATGAATGCAGTTATTAGATTATGATTTTAGTGAGCTTTGCTTTCCAATTTTTAGCTAAGATCTCACCACCAAATTTTACTCTTGAAACCAGGAACACTACTTTGACCACTTCGATAGAAACAAGTGAAGGTAACTTAACTAGGCATCTTTAGCCAGCTTAGCCAAATGGAATTGCTGCATTTGATAAATTCTGGCATTTTTCATCTCCTTTGTTACATATATATATATATATATATATATATATATATATATATATATATATATATATATATATAGTTGATTCGAAGGATCTAGAAGATGGAAGTACTTCTGTACACAAAGCAAAAGCAGGAACTGCAGCTTTCCTTATAGAGCTTGAGAAAAAAAGATCCATTAAGGCAAGTGGTTATATGCTTAAAGAATAAAATGTGTAGAGATATTTCTAATTTAATGAATGCAAAATTCATTTTATAAGTTGATTTCGATTTTGTAAGATTAAATCAAGTTTAAAAGTATTCAATAATAAAATGAAAGGTGGATATTAAGTATACATACATAGCAGCAAATCATAAATGTATCACAGAGTATAAACTATTGGTTTTCTCATTAATAACTGAGATTACTACCTTATACTTATTCACATTAGAAGAGTGAGATCCAATTTTTCACATACCCTTTTTCATATTATGTTGCATATTATATTACACAATGAAGAATGGAGAAATGCAAAGATGTATAAAATGTTATTGGTTGTTTTGTGATTGTGTGGCCCTTGCGATATGCCTTAGTATACATTAACTTGATAACATATTATTATTTTTTAAATATTTTAAAATATTAAAATTATTATATATCAATGTATTTTTGAAAGTCTAAAAGAAAAATACAAAAAATCTAACATAAAATTGAAATTGAACTAAACTTAAAAATGAAAGAACTTTTATTTTGATCTTAAAACTCACATTGAACTTGAATCCTAGAATTCCTGGTCTGCATAAATCTCATGAAAAGTTGTGGAAATGTTAAAACAAAACACACCATAGAAGGCAAAAAGTGAATAAGTTGATTAACCTTTATTAATTTATGAGGGGTGAAAAAGATTAGGGTGATTTCTTTTGTATGTTGTTGCAGCTTGGTGATGGTGCAATGTGCAGGCAGTTGAATGTTCCAGTAAGCTAAAAGGGTTAATGATGAATGATTCTTTTAGTGAAAAATTTGATAGTGAACGAACACATGAACTTGGAGCTACCATAAAATGCAGTTAATCCTAGTAACTACACCATTCCATGTGTAGAATTTGGATTTGATTTAACACTGCAGTGTCTCAGTTAAAAATTTAACCACAATTTGGTTCAAGTTAGAGAAAAACAGTGTTATTCCAACAACATTGTTTTTCCTCGGTTTTAGTCTCACATTTCTGTTACACCTTATCACTGGTTGTGATTTTGTCCCAATAAAATTGTGGATAAATTGCTGCAAGTTTAGTTGCAGAAGACCCCAAAACCTTGATTCTTTGGTTTGGTGCAGTACTGATTATAGAAAATGGTTCAGGTTTTATAATAGATTCTTGGTTGAATCTAGACCATTAATACTTTTCTGAACAACCCTAAGTGCAGAACTTTTCAGAGTAGGCTTGGTACATGAAGTGTGTGGGGACTTTCATCAAACACTAGGCAATGAATGAACATTTTCTGTTCTGAGAATTTTTCTGCTACCTTGGTCTAGGCTTAGGAGTTGCTGTAGTATTGGGAGAGTTAATTCAGCAACATGCAATGACTGATACATTTAAGGCAATTTCATCACTTGGTGCTCCACCAGATCATCTTCAAATATCAGTACAGAAGCTGGCTGTTTAAAATTGGAACTGCAGGTTATATTATCATTCTATTGCTCTGACATTATGTCACCTTTTCTTTCATTTCCATATTTGTATTTTTTCTCTGATGCTGATTAAGAGAAGAGAACTAGAACAGAAGTAAAATCAATTTTTTTCAGATAAAAAGTGTTTAAACACAGCTTTCACAGTTGAGGCACCAGTTACTGGAACAATTAACAAAAGGGCAATCCAACATTGCATCAATGATGTCTCAAAAGTAGGAGTGTGACATGTCTTTTAAAATAGTATCACCATGGACATACAACATTAACATCAATCAAATATACAACTAAAAATTGACATCATTGTTTCTACTTGATTTTCTCATTTTTATTCGATGTGATTTAAACTGATATTTGAACTTTTCAATAATTTCTCTTTCAAGTATAAATCCTTTTATACTGGTTTTATTTCTGATCAATGTGAAATTTAGATTGAATAAAATGGAAGAGAAACTTAATTCTGTATCTACAGAGACTGCAGGATCAGCTCATGAAAATTTGTAATGGCTAGAAGAAACAAAACATGTTGCCAATTCATCAGTTGATTGATAGTTTATGCCATGTTTGAACCTTAATGAGAACATATCCATAAATAGAAATTGTTGAAAGCCAGAAAATACATTGGTGGAAGCATTCTGCTTTTCAACTGTTAGTTGATTCTGCAAGAAACACATTTAAGCAAGAGTGGTCCCCTACTCCCTATAGGATGCAACTGTTTTCTGACTTGTATTAATTAGATTTTTGTGCCATGATTCTTCACTGTACTTTAAGACTTTCTATTTCTTCCAATTCAGATGCATTTGACTTAATATTTCTTGTTCGATTCACTGTAACTTTGCTTTTGCCTTGGTTTGTGCACAAACACAGGTCCTGATAAAGTTGTTCCAAGCCATTCTTCTCTCACCTTCTTCTCTGTCTTCACCTTCATCCGTCTCATAATCTTTTTCTACCTCTACCTTAAAAAATATTTGCAAGAGTCCATTCAAATAAATGGAAACACACACCATAATAATATGAAATGTAAGAAAAAAATTGAGAACTTGTAATAAAAACATAGAATGTAACTTCCGCATTTCACAATCTGTACATTCCACATTTTACGATTGGTAATGTTAAATTATATTCCAAATTGAAATATCTACATATTGTACAATCAAAAAATATAATTACAATAAGTATATAATTTAGAATTTAAAAAATGTTGGGTGCATGAAAAAAAGTATATATTGAGTTGGTATAAATGGATGGAACGCTCCATTGGATGAGTTTTTCTTACAAAATAGTTTTAAATTATTGCCTACGGATGGATTTTGTGTTTTTTTGTGTATTTTTTTACGTTAATAAATATATAATATTAAAATAAATTTAAAGTCGAGAAAATAAATAATAATTATTAAATTTATAATTAAGTTTTGAATAAAATCAATGAAAAATGATTTATATAATAGGAATATTTATTATATTGTAAGGAAGCCATGTCCCATTAAAAAAAATTACACATTACTCGTTAAAATATAATGTTTTTTTATTGTGTTAAAATATGAGTATTCAAAAAATAATTTTCTTAAAGATAAAACTCAGACAACTAATATTTATCATAACTTTTTTACTTGCTCATTTGCTATTAATTAATAATTTTGTTATTAAATTGTTAATATCATATTGAAGAAAAAACTAGTTTAAAATTTCAATTTCACTGTTCTATTGTGGATGTTGTTAACCATCAAATGTGAAGAATTTATCAACTATATTTGAATTATGTTCATCTTTGATAAGAATATGAGGTACATTTTATTTGAAAATAAAAATCCATAATGATTTATCAAAAAAAGATTGTAAAATAAAATGGAAGAAAAATTGCTTCCACATAATATGATTATTTACATTGAGAAATAAATATCTAAAATTTTTTGTTTTGATTTAATTATTGATGTGTTCAATAATTTGAAAGAATAATGAACAATTTATTAGATATATAATATTTCTTTTATCATTATAATTATATTAAATTAAATACTCATTTTTGTTGTGTTAGTGATAATAATAAAATATAAATATTTTGAGTGTATTATTTTAACTCTCCAATATTAGTGTTCAAGACCCGCCAGTGATTTATAGGTTTAAAAAATAAATATGTCTGTATAAATGTAAATAGTAGATCATGTAAAAAAATTATAGAGCATGTGCAAAAATAACAAACTATGCAAAAATACAAAGGATAAACTATACGAAAAATGTAGAGTAGACTCTCTAAAAATGTTAAACAGTTTATGAATAAACGGTGTAATGTGTATTGTTAGATTCGTATAATCAGTACATCGATAGACTCGTCTAATCACTACTTCGACATACTTGTCTAATTAGTACATTGACAAACTCGTTTAATCAGTACATCAACATACTCATCTATATGTTGTTAGACTCATCTAATCAGTACATGAGCATACTCGTCTAATGTGTGTTTCTAGACTCATTTAATTAGTGAATGAAAAAACTCGTCTAATGTGTATCAGAAGACTCGTCTAAATAGAGAATAGATAGAGTCGACTAATGTGTATACTTATCTAATATGTGTATGAACAAACTTGTCTAATGTATATTGTTAGAGTCGTCTAATGTATATTGTTAGACTTGTCTAATTAGTGTATGTACAAACTCGTCTAATATATGTTGCAAGACTCGTCTAATCAGTATATGGAAAGAGTAATCTAATTAGTGTATGGAAGGACTTGTCTAATGTGTATTCTTAGACTCATCTATTCAACGTATAGAAATATTGATTTAATGTTTTTTTATATATATACTCGTTTAATTTGTGTATGAACAAACTCATTTAATGAATATTTAAATGTTTATGTACTCAATGGACAAACTCATCCAATGTGAATTAATAGACTAGTCATAATTTTTTTATGTACAAGCTTGTCTAATATATATTGATAGACATAGACTTGTCTAATCAATATATAAATGACTCATTTAATGTGTATTATTAGACTCGTCTAATCAATGTATTGATGGTCTCGTCTTAATATTTTTTTGTTATACTTGTCTGATTATAGTGTAAATGGTCTCGTCTAATGTGTATTGTTAGACTATGTAATGTTTTTTACTATACTCATATAATCGTTTAATTAGCATATGGAAAGACTTATATGATGTGTGTTGTTATATGTCTAATCAACACATTGATAAACTCGTCTAATCAATATATATACACACTCATATAATTTATAAACAATTTGTATTACCAATAAATATATATTATTTTTTAAAATAATATTATTTTAAGAAGTAAAAATAAAGTAAATTTCTCTAAACTTAATTTTATTAAACGATCAATTAATTAGAAATCATAAAAGTATAAAATTAAAAATCTAAAATAGTATAGAAAAAAGAATTAATACTTTAATATAAATCATTCTTTATCATAATAAATGTTAAAAGAAAAAAAGTTTTAATAATGGTTAAAGCATGTCTAAGGACACACACTAAAAGAACTAGTTAGTTATTTATTTTTAAAATCAACTAATTTTTAAAATAACTTTTAAGGATGCATATCATATATTAAAGTGTATAATTTCAATTTATCATTTAAAATAAATTGACATAATTCTATTCTTTATAATAATCAACTATATTGGTTAATAAAAGAATTTCAACTTCAGGTACTACTAAGTTGTGAAGGAGACTAGAGTGACACACTCATCTAACTTTTTTTTGTTATGCTCTTCTAATCAATGTATTCTTAGACTCATCTAATCAATATATGAAATGATTCGTCTAATATTTTTTTGTTATACTTATCTAATCAATGAATAGCTAGATTCGTCTAATCAATCAATTGGTAGACTCATATAATATTTTGTGTTATACTAGTCTTATCAATGTATTCTTAGATTCTTCTAATCAATGTATGAAATTACTCGTCTAATGTTTTTTTTTGGTTAAATCATTCCATTTTTTTCCATCTTTGCAGGAAAATCTCAAATCAGTTACTTTTTTTTATGCGTCTCAATTTGGTCCCTATTGTGAAAAACTTTATGCAATCATGTCATTTCCGTTAATACTCTACTAACAACGTTAAATATATGACACGTGTTAGTTTGTAATTTCCTTTATTTTCTTTATTTGTTTTTTTAATTAAAAAAAGTTGTCACGTGTCAAACTCACGTTATGCCACGTTGCAGTGTCATGTGGTAGTAGTAGTGTCATGAGTTAGTGTCGCGTCAGGTGTCATTGTCTTAGTCTTAATTTGGTCTGTGTATTTTTATTTTGTCTCAATTCAGTCCTAATTTTTGTTTTGAATTAAACAACTTTGTCCCTCTCTAAATTGAAACCAAATTCATTTTTTGTATGAATATTATACAAATACTTTTATGAAAATTGATATTTTTATTAAATATTTTTAACAAGATAAAATTTATTTACATTTATATTTTATAGTGAACTTTATTTAAAATTATATTCAAAATGTAAATTTATTTCTTTTAAATTGTTATAAAATTGTTTTTTTATTTATTTATTTTACATTTGATTTTACAAAATTGTTATTTTTAAACCAACTTAGACATGTGTATATAAATTATTGAATTTTACACATTTTAAAAATATACAATTATTTAAAATAATTGAAAAACTTGATAAATTTATTTTATTTTATGAAATGCAATTGATAAAAAAGTTTAGCATATTTGTTAGTTGAAATTAATTTTGAATTTTTTCCTATTAACATTACTTTCTATTAACAAATTTAAATAAAATTCTATGTAAAATATAAATTTTAATGAACTTAATCTTATTAAAAA
Source organism: Vigna unguiculata (assembly GCF_037176805.1). NCBI lineage: Eukaryota > Viridiplantae > Streptophyta > Magnoliopsida > Fabales > Fabaceae > Vigna > Vigna unguiculata. The sequence continues at coordinate 4,183,002 of NC_140799.1, forward strand.
TATTTAATAAAAATATTGGTATAATGTTTACATAAAAATTAAATTTGGTTTGAATTTAGAGAGAGACGAAATTGTTTAATTTTAAAAAAAATTGGAACTGAATTGAGACAAAATAAAAATACATGCACTAAATTGATACTAAGGAAATGACACTTGGCGTGACAGTGACACGTGGTATTACCACTGTCACATCACATTATCATTATCACGTGACACGACATCAACTTGACACATGCAACTTTTTTATTGTTTTTTAAATTAAGAAAATAAAAAAACATTAAATTAAAAATCATGAAGTGACACATGACACCTCTTTAACATTGTTACCATAGTACTAACAAAAATGACTTAATTGCATCAAATTTATCAAAATAAAGACCAAATTGAGACATATAAATAAAAGGAGATGAATATGAGATTTCTCTACAAAAATGGGACAAATGGAATGATTTAACCTTCTTTTTTTTGTTATACTCAACAATTATTGTGTGAAAATCTTGTTTAATGTGTATTACTAGACTCATATAAATAAGTATATGGAAAGACTTTTATGATGTGGGTTGATATATGTCTAATCAACCCATCAATAAACTCGTCTAATCAGTATATTGACACACTCGTATGATGTATAAACAATTTGTATTATCAAAAAATATATATTATTTTTCAAAATAATATTATTTTAAGAAGTAAAATTAAAATACATTTCTCTAACTTTAATTTTATTAAATGATCGATAATTAATTAGAAATCATAAAAGGATAGATTTAAAATTCTAAAATAGTATAGAAAAAAAATACTTTAAATATAAATCATTCTTTATCATAATAAATATATTAAAAGAAAAAATTTTTAATGATGATTAAAACGTGTCTAAAGACACACATTAAAAAAACTAACTATTTATTTATTTTCAAAATCAACTAATTTTTAAAATAACTTTTAAGGATGCATATCATATATTAAAGTGTATATTTTCAATTTATTGTTTAAAATAAATTGATGTAGGATATTTATTCTTTATATTGATCAACAATAATGATAAACTATAAGTTGTGCATGAAATTAGAGTGACAAATCAGAAAATATTAATCAAATAAAACATCTAAATGGTTAATTATGTTAGCAAATTATTATTTTGGTAAATAAAAATTTGTAATATTAAAAATAAATCTAAACTTTCGTTATTTTTATTTAAGTATCTAAATTTAATTGCTCATATATATATATATATATATATATATATATATATATATATATATATTTATTGTAGACGTACTTATCATTATTGTTAAGTTAAACTATTAGACATAATTGATATTTTAGAGTCATTTGAAAATTCTAAATTTAAGAAACTAACGACACTATTTAAGAATTAAAATAATGTTTTATTTTAAAAAATTATGAGCAAATATTATTGTTAATGTATTATATATTAAATGATAGAGTTGGAATAAGTTTTCTAGGGCAGGGGCCATGGCCCCCAATTTTGTTTTTAAAATTTTTAAATTTATATATTAAATTTTTAATATTTTTATAAATTTTTAAATTAAATGTATATATTAAAAATTAAATTATATATTTTTTATTTTTTTTGGATTAATTATGTTTTAGGTTCTTGATAAACCTAAGAACTTTTGATTGAATCGTGATAAATTTTTGTGATCCATTGAGTACTAATTAAATCTCTAATGTTAACTTTTTTTTTCTTAATGGGATGATGTAGCTCTCCAGGGGTTGATGTAATTATTATCTTTCCATGTCACTTTGCTGACTTGTCACCTATATCATTTTATTATTTTAAAATTTTGTAATTTATAATTTTGTAATTTATGAATTTATGAATTTATGAATTTTTTAATTTTATAAATTTATAATTATATATTTTTATTATTTTAATTCAAAATTGTATGATTAATAAACTATAATTTTATTATTTGAATAAAAATTAAAAATATATCAATTTTATATTTTATACAATCATAATTTTATAATTATATAGTTTTGAATTAAAATATAAAAATTATTAAATTATAAAAATATTAAATCAAATAATGATAAAATTATAAATTATATTATAAAATTTTAAAATAATAAAATAATACGATGACATCTCGCGACAATTAAGCAATGAGCAAGCGACATTTAAAATATAACTAAGTCTTCATTTTATGAAGCAAGCACAACGTTTAATGTTAATAAATATTAAAACATAAAATCAAATAAATAAAGAATAAAAATATCTCTTAGGATTTTTTTTTAATCTTTTTTAACATTGTCTCTTGAATTTTTCATATATTATACTCATTTCCCAATTTCACCTATTTTCTTTCCTTTTGTTTTTGAAGAAAAAAAAGTTAAAGACAAACTTAATATTTTTACTGTCATTTCTTATGTTCTCTTCAATTTTTGAAGAAAAAAACTCTTTTTTATTTCACTTGCTAGTGAATTATTAGTTTATTATAGTTAGCATTATTTATTTTTTATCTCATGAGCCTTTGTATGTTCACTTTTTGTTAAGATAAAAGAAAAAATAATGTACTATGTGTTTTTTCATAACGAGTTTTCAATTGTGACTTGATTATTAGAGTTTTATTTTATTAGGTATATCTTTGAATTTTTCATTAGATTATGATAAATTATTTTTGAATTTCAAACTTAAAAAAAAAAAAATAGGTCAATTGATGAAGAGTAAAAGAATTTATATTTATTTTATAAAAATAATAAAAGGAAAACTACCCACGATGATGAAAATGAAAACAAATTCAAATTCTTTATACAAACCAGAATATCGTACTTATAATCCAATTGTTTGATATTATTTCTTAAGGTTTAAAAAATTACAGGTGATGATGAGTTTGATATTAATTCTTTGGAACAATATTATACAGAAAAACATATTCAAATATGAGAATATCCAATAAGTAAAAATGATGAAATTAGGAGAGCGTATCTAAAATGGTGTTCATATCAAATACAACTTCAACATTTTGAATATATTAATTTAGCTCTCCCATAATTATTGGTCAAGATCCGCCACTGGTTGGAATATATTCCCACTTTTACATAGATTGACTAAGGACAAAACAAATGGATAAAAATATAAATTAACTCTCTAGAAACATATATCAACATCAATATACATAATTTGGTAGTATTTTTTAAGTCAATTAATTTATTAGTTTTTACCTTTTGTTTCAATCATACTAAAATTTATATTTTGAAGTTCAAAATAGTAAAGAAAACAAAAGAAATAATATAAAACAAATTTTATAATATTACGAAGTGTGAGTTTTTTTTATTATAAATACATATTTTAAACCTTAAATGAAGTGATAAGTGCAATCTTTTAATTTATTCTGCTATAAATATAATGATTTCAAACCTTATTTAGATTTCTATGTATATATGATTAGTCATAACCTTTTATTAAATAATACCATTTTAATACATATTAAAAATATGAAGTTTTATTCAATAATAACTCCTATGGACATGTGACAAAAAAAATATAAATAAAAAAATAACTTAACAAATGATTGAAAAAAAACTTTTGGGACACTTGTCCACAAAATAAATGGGGTAATAAAGTAAATTTTTTAATTATTCTTGTACGAAACTAAATTGTCTCAAGAGTCTTTTATGAGTTGGTGCTCTGGAGGTGTGGTACATATATACTAGTCTGTCTAATAGTTGTTAAAACGCTAGAAGGAGGGCTTGAACCTCCGACCTTGTGGTTAACAGCCACACGCTCTAACCAACTGAGCTATTCCAGCTTACATGAAACTTGATTCAAACTTACATTTGTCTCCAACGTTCATAGACTCCACTTCTATTGGTGTCCTTTCCATTGATTTCTTTAAGTTCTAGTCTTGCGACTATACTTTTTTGGAATCTAAAGACTTTGATTTTTCATAAAGTCTCAAAAGAGTCTTAAAAACAACATCCATCAATCCTTTGTCAACATCGTTTGTGGTTGAGACTAAGACGATATATGAATGTTTTAAAGCCCCAAACGTTTGTCCTTCAATAATAATATTGTTCTTGACAAATGTTTTCCCAATTGTTGTCTTTCATTCGTCTTTCAAAAAATCAATAATTTCACCTATGACTATAATATGAATGTCCTCTGTTAGGAATCCAAGTGTGAGTCTAAGTCCCACATTGATCAGAAATGAGAAAAGTAGAGCACTATATAAGAATAAAGACCCATAAACCCATTGTCTTAAGGTTTTGGGTTGAGAGTGGTGTCAATGCCTTATGTAGTTGGGCTCAGGTCTCATTGGTGTTGTATCTCCCAGTGAAATCCCCCTCTGTAAAACCTGACAAGTGGTATCAGAGCCGATGGTTAATACCGACTCAGACGAGTGCAGTATAGTCCTAGTATCGAAAGTCTTCCTGATAGTGTTGGTCAGATAAAAACGTGTCCCTTTAAGAATAACGACGGTACATAAAAGGGCAGAAAAGGAGTACTCGTGGTGTGGTTGAAGGGACTCACCCTTGAGGGGGAGATTGTTAGGAATCCAAGTGTGAGTCTAAGTCCCACATTGACCAGAAATGAGAAAGTAGAGCACTATATAAGAATAAAGACCCATAAACCCATTGCCTTAAGGTTTTGGGTTGAGAGTGGTGTTAGTGTCTTATGTGGTTAGACTCAGATCTCATTGGTGTTGTATCTCTCCAGTGAAACCTCCTCTGTAAAACCTAACATCCTCAACTGTCCCTATTAATTATTACTCCAATCTTGAAAGCTAACAGGATAACATCAAAATCATCCAGTGTTACCCCATGTTAATGTATATAGAGTGTAAGTTTGCATTAAGCACTCTAATTTCTTCAAAGTAACAACACTTGAGGCACAACCTAGCTAACTAAGGCCAAGAGCGCATCTCCAACACAAGGGTGGACCGATGCACACTAGAGGCAAATAGATCTCCTAAACCCAAGGTCCAACTACAAGCTTTTTAACTACAACAACTTAAATATATAGAGTTGAAATTTACACAATTGCTAGCACTAAACTTGCCCACCATTACAAAGGTGAAAGAATCTTTAGGTAACAAGAAGTTGAGGACAACTTCGCTTAGGAAAGAGGGTATGATAAAGGAGTATCTCTTGATCCAATACAAAGGTGAATGAATTTTCAAGTCACACAAAGATGAGGACAACTTCGCTTTAGGAAGGAGGGTATGATAGAGAATTATCCCTTGATCCAATACAAAGGTGAAAGAATCTTCAGGTGACACGAAGTTGAGGACAACTTCGCTTTAGGAAGGAGAGTATGATAGAGAACTATCTCATGAATGTATACAAGAAGAACTTAACAATGAGCTTTTAACATTAAATTTAATTATGTAAATTATTATTTTTTATTTAATTTTATCTTTTGTTATCTTTTAATATCTTTGTTATTTTTTCATACTTTTGATATTTTGGATATATTTGATATTTTTCCATTTTTATCTTTTATCTTTTAAGGCCTATAAATACCCATGTTTACAACAATTTTGTAATCATTTCTAGACTGGGTTCTTGGCTTAATTTTCCATCAAAAGTAATTTTCCATTAATAAAGTTATTTCATTAAAGAGAGGATTATTTTGGTTCTTGGCTTAGCCCTTAAAGGGTCTTATCAAAGACAAAGAGATTTTTGTGGCGAATCTTCCTTAACTTATGAAAGACTGGGTTCTTTGTGGTGTCAAAATTATTTGGTTTTTATCAAAGACATGGATCTTTGTGGCAAAGCTTCTTTCGACTTACCAATCTTATTGATTGTGACGTCTCTATTATCGATTCTTATCAAAGAGGGACCTCTTTGTGGAAAATCTTCCTTTGACTTATCAATCTGCTAGATTGTGGCGTTTTTTCATCCCTGTCTTATTCCACATTCTTTACTCCTATTTAATTGTTTGTTTACAGAAGAAATCCAAAGTCAGAAAAGATTGTTATCTTTCCGAGAAGGATCGTAGTAATACATCAATCTTTTTATTTAATAAATGCATCAATTCCAAAAGTAGGGGTTTATTGCATGTATTAGCTATAGAATTACTATGATTATTCGAGTAGTAGATACCATTCGAATAAATTGTAAATGATTTAATGAGTCATTTTAGTTTTAAAGTCCAAATTAGTACATATATACACATTGTTGAGAATAAAGAAAACAGGGTTTGAGATTAATCTCCCTTGTGTATAAACCACACATAGGGTAATCTATTTATAATAGAGAGAGGTACAATTAAAAAGAGTAACTGAAAATAAATAGAGTAAATAGAAGATATTGTTTGATATTGTGATTAACAATATCTAACAATATCTTAATAATATCAAACAATATCTAAACAATATCTAACACACATTAATGGCTTAGTCTTTGAGACATGCATATGACTATTAGTAAGATAAACTAGGTAGCATTCGTAGTTGACAACCAAGCACTCACCACAGCATGGGTTGTGAAGAGCAATGTTTCACACTATGCACATGCATCAAGGGCATTGTGTCATTCATGGTACAAAACTGATAACATTCCATGCTTTCAATCGTGCATTTGACACGAGTTGTGAACAACACATTCGCAAACCACTCGCGCGCATCAAGGCAAGGTCTCATTTGTGGTATGCAAATCTTCCCCCGTTTTTGAACATGCACTCGATACGGGTTGTGAACAATAATTCCACTTATTATGCATCGAGGGCAAGGTTTCATTTATGGTACACAACTGGTTTTTAGGAATTGGGTCGCTAAACCTGAATTCATTGCATACACTACATCCGAAATAATTATCCCGACACGTGTGGCACAATGTTGGTGCATCGAACCACCTAAGATGGACCATATGCGTGACTTCATGAACTTCCAACACCTCATATGAGAGATCTAGATAGGTACAATTCTAACCAGCCACATAAATATTGTTTAGTAGTTAGGCAATATAAGGATAGACCAAGAATGATAAACCAAATCACCAAATGGGAACAAAAGGAATGCATGTTTGGCCATTTAATGTGTAAGGTATGGAGCCAACCAACAATAATATCCTCATCACAACTCACATGCTCTCACATTCATAGAACACCACATCACAAGATGGCCCACCGCATAACTACCATTGGAAAGCAAGCAATTGGAAACATCAAATGACATAAGTCTCACATCACTAGGCACGAAATGCGAAAGTTTGAAAAAACGATCACTTCATCTAACCTCTTACCCAAGATAGGAACGACTCAAGACATCTGCATACTATAACATCTTTACATTTTAAACAACTATATTATTTATTTTATCCTTATATTTAAAAATAAGATTTAGAAAATTTTCTATTTTTAATGTTCTGTAATTTATTAGATGTAGTTTGAACATTAAAAAAATTAAGTAGTTTTTAGGAAATATTATGATTGCGCAAAATAAAAGTAATAATGAAAATAAATGATATAAAAAAAGGAAAAAAGAAAGAAAAGATAAAGAAAGAGATATATTTCTTCATTAATGAAAGAAATCTTATCTTAATACATGGAAGATAAAAATAAGAAGTTATAGCATTACATTAAATGCATGCATTCATTACTTGGACAAGTTGGCATATGCATGACTTGTAAATAGATTAATGGAAGGGATAATGAAGGAAAGATGAGATAACATGACTTAATGCACATATACTGCATTTAAGCACATGGATTACTTTAAAAAAAAAATTTGGCTTACCTTTCATTAATGAAAGAAATCTTATCTAAAAATCTTAATTCTCTAAAAATATTGATAGTATGCCCCTTAAACAATTAAGGTAAGGGAGGAGTTAGGTTAAACTCTTCTTATGTTAATATTGATAAACTCATGTGTGTTATATTTATCTTTTATTTATTTAGAATTATATATTATTTTATTTGCTTTCATTTAATTGTTGTCCTCTTAATTTATTTTATTTTACCTCTAGTTACGCACTAATCTTATTTAGTTATTTATTTAATTTAATTTAATTTTACCTTCAGTTATGCATCGATCCTGTTTATTTATTTTATGAAATTTATCTTCAATATGTACTAATCCTATTTATTCATTTAATTTAATTTATCTTCAGTCATGCACATGTTCTTTATAGTAATTTATATTTTTGTTATTATATTTGTTTATAACATTATAATTCATATATTTATTAAAGTTCTTAATTTAATTCTTATTTTATTTTATCATTATTTTATAATTTTAAAAATATAAAAATAAAGTAAAAGTAAATATTGTTTTATTCAATGAGCTTGGATAAAAGAAAACTACTTATATGTTTTATAGTTGTTTTATATTCTTTGTGTATGGTGTATATATTATTGGTCAAGAATGACATAACCTGATAGTCATCACATTTTATGATCTTAGAATGTCCAAGAGTATGTCACTTATGAAAGAGTTAAATCTGGTTTCAATAAGTTAAGGTCAAACCAATGTCATAATGTTTGTATTTGGGAGGTCACAATTTCGTACACTACAGGATGAAAGGCAAGGAAATGGTGGAGTCTAAGGAAGTTTTACTGAGTAGGTGAATATCTGGATAGTTCAGAATAGTGCCCTGGACTAGGATATTTATGGGCCAAACTTGGGACTATCTGATACCTGCCCGACATCACCAAGGTTAGGTAGTGAGTAAATATATCTTTTATGAGCCGGTAAATGGCTAATATTCTCGAGAAAGAAATAATTGCAATTGTACCAATGTTTTTATGAGAAATACTCAACTACATAGTCATTTCCTAAAGTAACTTTTGATGTTCATAATGGATCATAAGAAGTTGAATATGGATCCATATGTCTGATAAAAATGAAATTGAGATGTGTGGTTATTGTAGGTCCAATTCTAGGCCCCCAGTGTCTGTATCGTTTGTTGAGTTTATTAAGATTTATATTTAAGGCTTATAAATACCTCACTCCTTTCATTTTTTTCTTTATATGTACATATTGTACGAGTAGAAGATGAACATGCTCAGTAAGAGCTACTCGAAAAATTATTGGGGGATCTTTTGAAGATTGACTTGTGGATAATTTATATTGATATCTTTTGAGATATTAAAAATATAGATAATGTTTTATTCTAATGTAGAACTCTTAATATTATAAAAAATACATATTTTTGTAAAATTTTATGAACAATTACAAAGATGTAACACTTACACACACACACACAAACACACACACACACACACACACACACACACACACACACACACACACACACACACACACACACACACACACACATATATATATATATAAAGTTATGTTATTATTAATGTTAATGTTCTCTCAAGGAAAAAATTATTGTACAAAAATAAATAATTCCATCTTTTTGTCAAATAATAATTATTTATATAGTAGTCGGGGCATTACACATACATGTACATGTTGTTGGGCTGCCTCCCCAATCGATCTATCGCCTACTCAAGCGGGGACCGATAATAGACTCTTCACACTAGAGTGCATTGTGCGAGACTTGTAACATCCTAGCTGGATATTACTTATAAAAGAAAAATATTTAAAATAATTTGACATTTAACATTAATTCCCAAAAGTGCGGGAAATTTAAAACATAATCACAACCCCAACATCAAAATTCATAATGTAAATCATTACAACTTTCAAGTTCCAAAACCAACTCCATTAAAAATAATTACAAAAAAAAATAACCAAAACAAAGTTTATCAAATAAAATCCCAACAGATAGTACTCACTCCAGCTCTAAGCATCTCCAAAATTACTTGGAGCATCATCTTCTCCCGTGTGATAAGTCACACGATCATTGCCAAAAACAAACAGATAGAATGAGCTCATAATAATATAAACATATAAATTAATAATAAAGAGATTCACCCCAAGCTACTTTATTCCATTTCATGCTTAATCTTAAATCTTTATTGCCCCAAGGTTTTCTGGTCATCGTCTCATTATACAAATGAAACTACAAACCCAGGCACTCTATATAAACACTTGACCATGGACTTAGGATATCTCATGCTTCCACAAACCCGCCCGCTCGTGATCCAACCTCTATGAACCTCCCTGCTCGTAGTCCAACTCTATGGATATCCCCGCCCGTAGTTCAACACGCGTGATCCATCCAGCTACAAACCTCCCCGCTCGCAACAGCTTCTCAAGTGTGAGCACGGAACATACAAACCTCCACGCTCGTATCCTTACATGAGAACATCATTAATATGAACCTCCCAAAGCTCATACTAATCATGCGTTCATCACCAGTCACGAACCTACCCGCTCGTGACAATGCCAAGCATCTCTTGGTCCAAGTCCACATCTCAACACATAAAAACAAATTCAAGAAAAACATACTGCCCCTGCGCTATCGTCTGGTGCTGCCTAAGCGCCGCCAGGTAAAATCCCAATGCAGACCGCTTGGCAGAAACCTCTCGCCACCAGGCGCCAGGTAGAATCCAGGCTCATTATTTTGGGCTATCGTCTGGCGAGTCACCCCTCACATGCATCAATGATGTATAAGCACATTTGCATTCATAATTGTAACCCAAGTCAATACATGCAATCAACTAAAAGTTGATCATATTCATAGAAGTTCTAAACTTGCAACCTAATATATATTCAACTCATGCACTCATAAAAATGAAGTTATTCTCAAACATCTGAATAAACAAAGATATATTTATGTCTATAAAAGAGTCGCAACGGGACCCAACTAGACTTCTAACTCATGCCACCTTGAACTCACCTCAAAACAGTGCTTGAAATCTTGCGTTTATCCGAAATCTTAACCAATTCAAGTTTAAGCAATGATTTATTGAATGCAAAATGGAATTGTACCTAAAACAAAGGAAGGCCAACATGAACCATGCAACCAACCAAAACAAGGTACAACTAAACCAACCAACACGTGACCCATTTTCGAAAAGCAAATGGTAAGTGTGAAATGTGTAAAACTGCACCTAAACCATTTCTAACATGAATTGTCCCATCAACACTTTTACTAAACCAATAAGTAAATCTTGAGTATGTTTTTAAGTGTGCATGTACCTTTCACAAGCAAAGAGAGATAAAAACATATTACATGTGGGCCCCTGGTTTCTATCAAACACCTAATTAAGCATGGTGGCAAAAAAGAAAATGTATAAAAAAGAAACCAATTAAAGTTACGTGTGTGCCATGTCCTTTTACCAATCAATTAACATTTGCATTTAAAAAGAAAAAGAGCTAGCATTAAATTATCAAAACTTCAACACGTGATAAGGCATTGAAAATGCAAGCAAATAGAATGGCACCCTGCATCCAACCACTATGATCCCTTTTGTACATGAACAATCAAGGCCACTCCACAATCAAAAAGATGTTTCAACTTTTATTGGCACGTGTGGACCCTCTCTCAACCACCCAATCATGGCATTAAAGTAATATAATAATAAAGAAATAAGAAACCCAAAAGGCTTTAACACATGAAAAGATACGCATAAGTAACTAATGCATGCACTGCACCACAACAAAAGTTACAAGTTATATGAATCTTTGGGTCCCTCCAATGTACCAAAGCCATGAACAAAACATAAAGTCCAACTAATACTACAAGGAAGCCCAAACAGTACTTGGTTGTACCATCGCAGGTCCCATCGTGAAGGATTTGATTCCACAACCTTTTTCCTTAATAAATACCACCTGACATGCACCCAGGTAGCTAGCAGGAAAACCAACCAAAGGACAAAGCCTTACCCTATGGTTCTGTGCACACACTTATGACAAAGGATGCCAAAGTGAAACAAAACCCATGCATGAATCACTAACAAAGGAAAACTCTGCATCCTTCCTGCTCAACGCCTAAACCACAACCAAATTCATTTTCTTGTTGAATCACTCAACTAACGATCCCACGTAGTAGTAGGAATCCTCCACACCAGAAACAAAACAACAACACTAAAAATAATAAGGTGAAACCAATAAGTTTTCATACATCCATGGGTTCCAATAACCATCAATGAGTACAGGAATTTATGCACAAACACAGGGTTGTACCCCAACCCGCGAAAAGGTAACTTCAAGTCTACTGGGAACAACATCACAATACGTATATCATGCAAGTGCCAACATGGGAGAAACGAAACAAACTAAATCGCCATAGACACACATATAGCATACTTTTGGCAACCATTACAACTTAACCACCCACAAAATGAACCAAAAACTGAACAGCGTAACAAACAAAGGGATGCGAGAAATCCCCCAACAGATACCTAAAATAATACCCACACACTTCTTACATCGATTTTCATACATCACCCATCAGTGTAAGAAATAAAAATAGCAAACGAGGTCAACTTTCCTTACTTGGAATTCCCGCTCCACAAGTGCTCCTAGAGTTCCCTTTTTGCCCAAACTTGTTTCACTCTTGCCTCTACCAATCGAACTAACGCTCTATTCACTCCTTAGGTCACGAATTTGGTGTGCTCACCAGACTTTCTCCGTTGCCCCATAACTCTCCCCCTCTTCCTCACTAAATTCCTCCACTTATTTATCATCTATGATTATATTATCACGTATCATGGTCAAACATATTATGAAAATAATAAAACAATTAAATTAACACCCTAATGACATACATAGGACTTAAATCCAAGTTCTCTCAATAAAACTAAATACTTTCAACCACTTAATTTAGTATTGTTCCTGTTCATAACTCTCCGCATTAAATGACATAAAGATTCTCTTATCCGCATTTATATTAAATAATTATTTATTTAATCTTCCTGGGTCTTCCAAGACTTCCCTGGTGATGACCACTATGGTTAGAACTCTTCTAATTGTCGTGGCCACCTCTAGCCCTTCAAAAAAGAACAATGATGCTTAAGTTCCTTTAAAAATTGAAAGGCAACAAAAATTGATCCCTAATAAGTATTGTTCATGCATCGTCAGTGTTAAAATCAGTCACACAATGAAGCCACAAAGTTTCATAGTCAAAAAGTTGTTGACCTATCGTGTTCAATTCGGGCAAGTCAATAGTTTTCGACCATGAAAGATACCAAACAAGTTGACAACCAACTATTATCATGATAAGACATGTCACACTAGCACGAAGGCAAGCGAAAACACGAGGGGATGGAGGCTAGCCTCGTGACACTCCCTCCCGCTAAACTAACCAAAGTGGGGTTAGACAACTGAAGTAGCATAATCTCTTATGATAAGTTAATATGCAAAAATCAATTTTGTACATATAGATACAATTTTGTGAGTAAATATAAATCCATATTTAAACCTAAAGATCAAATTTTATTTAGATTTTTTTTAGGAATTCTTAGAAAAATGGTATCAACTTATTTCTTAGATATCATAATTTATTTTCAAGAAAAATATTAATTTTTTTAAAGAGTCAAAATGCATAAAATCGAGAAAATGGAAAACACAATGAATTTTGACATTTTTTTTCACTCCACCACATAATAATGTAAGAAACTTATCCATCAAATTTCATTTATATTGACCATAGTACTAAATTTTGATGAATTTTTATGAAACTGATTAAATTTAAAAAGTTGAGAACTAATTTAAAATATCATCTGTAATTGTTTTTAACTAATAAAGTTATAAAACCATTATTTTAAAACTTGGTTAATAGCCATAATACTATTATAAAAATAATTGACATGATATTTTTGATTTTTTAGTACGTAAATTTTGATCTTATTTTTCTTTTCACTCCACCACATAATAATGTAAGAAACCTATCCATCAAATTTCATTTATATTGACCATACCATATTACTAAATTTTGATAAATTTTTATGAAAATGAATAAATTTAAAAAGTTGAGAACTAATTTATAATATCATCTGTAATTGTTTTTAACTAACAAAGTTATAAACCATTAATACTATTATAAAACATAATTGACATGATATTTATGATTTTTTAGTAAATTATGTAAATATATAATTTCAAAAATACGACTTCAAACTATTATCAAATTATAAAGGGTTAAATATGTTTTTGGTCCCTCATGTAAGGCCCACTTTTTACCTTGCCCTAAATTGTAAGGGGTTGCCCCAAATCGTTTGGGCCTAAGGCTGGCCCAAAGGGAGTCCAGACCTAATCTGCCCTAACACTCTCACTTTCACTCATTCACAGAACCGTTGCCGTCTCTCTCAACTTCTCTAAACAAAAAGCTTTACTAGGGTTTGGTCTCCTCTTGGTCAAGCTAGCTCTAAGCTCAGCTCTACTCCATGTAAGTCAATCTCGAGCTCATGTTTCTCGCTCTCTAGGCCTATTTTTGTGATTACAGTTAGGATTTTGTAGTAATCTTGTTCCCATTCTGCTCCACTTCGTTTTCAACTCTTTGGCCTACTCTTAAGATTGTGGTGCTCACTGTGTGCATGTCAGAACTTTCCGCTAGCTTATTTCCAGGTAAGGGAAGCTAGGATTTTGAGTTTTAAGTTATGATTGGTCTGTTCTTGTGTATGCATAGTGTTTGTATGGATTGTTCGTTGTTATGGATATGTGGGATGTGTTGTGTGATGGTTTGGATACGAAAATGCTACTGCTGCAGGTGAGAACAAGGGCGAGAACTATAATCTCGCCCAGGCGAGTCAGGCTCGCCTAGGCGAGACTGGTAGAGGCTCGCCCAGACCTGTTGCGCGAGTTGCCGCTCAGGCGAGTGGTCCTGGTTTTTGAGCGAGAGAATGCCTCGCTCAGGCGAGGAGAGCTCGCCTAAGCGAGCTAGTGCGTTTGGCCCTGTTCCAGAAATGTCGAGCTCTCGCCTAGGCGAAGGGAGCTCGCCTGAGCAAGAGTCCCTCTCGCCTGAGTGAGACCCTTCAGCCTGAGCGAAGAGTTGGGCGAGGGTGCATTCTAGTTTGGTGTTCCTTTTCTGTTCTTGAATGTTTGGCATGTAATTGATTGGATTATTGTATAATGGCATGAAGGGGATGAATATACATGATTAAGGGAGGTTTATATGTGGTGAATTGTGAGTTTGGCATGATCTTGATATGAATTATACATGAGAGGTTGGACATACATATATATGTGGTCATGAATTTGGTGTGATTTTGGCATGAAATGAATGAGATGGTTGGTATTAAAGTGGCAATGGTTTGGCATGAGATGAAACCCTATAATTACGAATTGGGGAAGAATGGAATGGTATGGATCAAACATGGGATACAAAGGAGGATGGATTGTATAGGTTGGCATGATATATATATATATATATATATATATATATATGTATATATATATATATATATATATATATATATATATATATATATATATATATATACACACACACACACATACACGTATGTTAAATACTACTTGTTTGATTATGATTGGTCCATGGTCAGTGCGTAATTCCTTGAAATCTCTAGGTGGGATTTTAGGGTCGTGCTTCAGTGGTCGAAACGTAATTCCATGGCCCCTGTTAATGGGTGTCCATGGTAGTGCCCCATCTATATAACTTGGTAAGGATTCAAGGTAAGAATTGCATCCTAACACTCTAAGGAGTCAGTTAGTCTCACTTAGAATGGACTGACTCTTGTGGTGAGAGTAACAAGAGGCCTGAAACTCATTTAAGGGCTAACCTTGTGTAGGGGGATTGATTCATTGTAACACTTGTAACACATAGCTCGGGGATGAGCAGAGGTATCCACCACAAGTGTAAGCATCCGCTGAATCCGACCAGTTTATATGTATCTGGATGAGTCGAGTCTCAGTGTATTGAATTGAGGAGTCATAACATGTTTGGATGATGTGTGTATATTTGACTGTTAAAGTATATTTGATTGCATGATAAAACCACTTTTGGCTCTAGCTTACCCTTCTGTTATTTGTTGTGTGGTACTCTCTTTTGCGATGATCATCAACTTGTTGATGTGAGCAGATGCGAGGAACACCCGTGGCCAACAGGGAGGTGATGGTTCTGCTTCTTAGCCTTTGGATTGACTTTTGCTTTTGGGTTTTTCATTTAGGGCTAAGGCCCATGTATTGTTTTCTCTGGGAATTTATTTAAGTCATTATCACTCTCTTACATTACTTTGTACCTGGCATCGTGGTGTGCCTCTTTTATCGTCCTTTAAGTATTTTGGGATTAGTCATTTTAATCAAATTTGGTTAAGTTTATTTGACATTTCAAGCGTGTTTTATAATAGTATTTGACTTAACATTAAAACAAAAATATGTCAAACAATATAAACAACTCAAATACAATCTTGAAATGTGTACGAAACATCAAATAAAACTAACAAAATTTGATTAAAATGACTAAATTCACATATTTCAAAAGATGAAAAATACTAAATTGGTCCAAAATTTCGAAATGGACTAATTCCAAAATTCATTGAAAGTTAAGGGACCAAAAACATATTTAACCATTTATTTTATACAAGTAAAAAGTAAAAAATAATCCCATTTATCTTTACCTGGAGAGTTAAACTTTTATGGGGTGCAGGAAGAAATACAGGGAGGTGCAAAGAAGCACCCTATATAAAGTTGAATGGAAGTCCATTATAGTTCGAAGCAAGTTCATAGGCCCAATAAGAAACAATTTTTTTGTCTAAAGAAAAGGGTTGTTATGAGAACAAAAATACAGAAGAAGAGAGAAGACAAGGACAAGTAAGAGTACATTCATACAGAACAAGAAAATTGTGAGGGTAAAATATAAAATATTTGTTTTCGTTTTTTCGTAGCACAATATGAATTTTTTCAATCACTCGATTTTACATTACATCGATATTCTTGTAATAATATAATCAAGTGAAAGAAATTTTTACTTATACTACGTATTTTCCTATAAAATCAATTAAAAAGTTAATCTAAATTATAAATTTTAATTTGAAATTAAAAAAATATTTTTAGTGAACTAATAATATTTTAAATAAATTGAAGCTAAAAAAGTAGTCTAAATACTTTTTAAATAGATACATGTCAATTTCAAAGTATTGTAGATTATTTCCGTTATATTTCCATTAATACAACAAAGTTGGTATTTTATTTAGGTTGAGTTGTGTTAAATTTTTAAGATCATAAATTTTAAAGTATTGAATTGTTTAACACAATCAATGCAAACAAAAATATTTAATTGAAGAACATAACCAATGAAAGTATAACACGTGTTATGGAAGAGGGTGTCATAGTCTATAAATTATTTTGTTTTAAATGGAATCTTTCATCTTCTAATATTAGAAAAAAATATATATAACGATTATTTGTTAGTTTTACGAGGTTAAAAATACTATTTGTGAGTCCAATAGAATCGTTATGTCTAGATACGATGTTTTTTCTAGTGAAGGATACATTTGTGATATTTTTTAAGCTAAATCTTATGCCTTTTTTCAATAATAAAATATCCAACTATCCAACTTTAATTATTGAATATATTTGAATATTGTGGTATGTGGCATATTAAACTTCCTAATGTAAATTTGAATTAAAAAAAAAAATGTCTCCTAATCCTAAGATTTTTATTTAATCAAAGTAAAAGTGTGAATCACTTGTTCAAGGAAAACAAACAAAATTATAAATACACAAAAAAAAATAATTTACTTGAATTTATTCATAATAATTTATGTGACATAGTGATGATTTAACACACGATAACATAATACATTATATTAATTTTACCAGTAATTTATCTAAATTTTATTATGTCTATTTAATTAATAGCAGATAAAATCAAAATATACAAAATGGAGAAATAAAAAAAATTAGAAAGAAAAATTTAGATTCTTCATTCTAATTGAGAGAGAACAATACAAGAAATTTTTGTAAAATGCATGATAATATTGTCTATGAAGAGACACTTCGCTAAATAAAAGAAGAACAACATTACTTAATATTGTAAATGTTGTATTTAAAAATTATGATTTATTTAACGAAACATGGGATGAGATTTTATATTATGCTTGCCATATTTTGAGTAAAAATTACTTTAAAGAGTGTAATGAGTTGTGAAGAAAAGATACCATACGTTGATGAATTTGAAATTAGTCCAATTACATATTATATATTTCAATATAATCTAGGTTAAACCAACTCAAACGGGGGGCTTCTCCCTCCACCTCCAATAGCTTCTCCTGTACCCCCAAAACGTTTTTTAATTCCAATTTTGTCCTTACAGTAAAATGTAAATATTAAGCGGTAAATTTTCTCTTTTTATACTTGATCCAGCAGACCACTTCCTGCACCTCCAATATTTCGAAACCACTACTTCTCTCTTGCTCTTGCTCCTGCTCCTGCAATGCACCCCAATATTTTAAAACCATTTGACCTAGCTCATTCTCTCTTCTTTCTTCTTTCTTCTGTTTGCTTTACTCGTGCAGCAGCAGCCGTAAATTCTATATCCATATAGTGTGCTTCACATCCTTTGAACCTGCCATGGGATGGAGTTGGCAGGAATATTATGAAGATGATGGTTGGAGTTAGAATGGTGAGTCAATGGATTTTCTCTTTTTCTGCATGGTCCAAACGTCCCATATGGCTTTTACACATTATTCCACGCGTTAAGCATCATAATTTCATATTCCAAATTATTATAATATGGAAAACGAATAAATTGGATTAAATAAAAGATGAAAGATATAAAGTTGAATACAACAAGGCACGTATCTTCGGACACTTAATAAGTTTGGAAAGTTTTGATATGGGCAAACACACGATCATCTGTAACCACACCCTTCAACACAGTAAAGCACCAAAAAAATTGGCAATTGTAATCAACCCCATTGAAACGAATAGTTAATTGGTCTGATATAAAAAGCAAAGCAAAGCAGAACTATCACCACGTACCCAGAAAGATCAAGATAAAAAAGAAGGTCTGATACCAGAAAATAAAAAAAAAATGGGGTTGGGATTGTTCAAGGCGTTGTTTTGCTGCAGCAAGCAAGGCCCGTCAAATTGAAATCGAGGAGTCATGGGAGTCCTCTCCGGAGCATAGCTCGAAAGAAGATAGTGGAAAAAGGAAATCAGATGGTGTTGTTGAGAAGAAGAGGAGCACGCCGCAATCGGGGGCTATTATGGGAAAACCGTACGTAAAGATAGAGCAAATGTACAAGATGAAGAAAGAGCTAGGAAGCGGACAATGGGGTGTGACTTATCTGTGCGTGGAGAAGATGACGCAGAGAGAGTACGCATGCAAGTCCATTGCGAAGACGAAGTTGGTGAGTGCGCAGGAGATTGAGGACGTGAGAAGAGAGGTTATGATCCTGCAGCATCTGTCGCGGCAACCCAACATCGTGGAGTTCAGAGGGCCTTACAGGACAGAAACCACGTGCACCTAGTCATGGAGCTCTGCAGCGGAGGCGAACTCTTCGACCGCATCATTGCCAAAGGAAACTACTCAGAGCGTGAGGCGGCGACGGTGATGAGGCAGATCGTGAATGTGGTTCATGTCTGCCACTTCATGGGCGTCATGCATCTGTAGGAAACGGATCTTGAAATCCGTTTAATAAAAAAACTTAAAAATTTAAGAAACGGATTTTGGAATCCGTTTTAAACTTTTCTGAAACGGATTACAAATTTCATTTCTGAAAAAAAAATTAAAATTTATGAAAAGGATTCTGTAATCCGTTTCATAAAAAAATTTGCAAATTTTTTTACGAAACGGATTACAGAATCCGTTTCACAGTGTATGAAACGGATTCTGTAATCCGTTTCGTAAAAAAATTTGCAAATTTTTTTATACTTTATACTTCAGACTTACTTTTCACACACATGTTGCAGCCGCCACTGCATGAATCAGCCACCAAAGTAGAACTCACCAATTAATATACGCAGCCCTAAACGTTGAAAGATATTATTAGTTTCACCCACCATGCCGCAACTTAAGCTGCCATCAAACCCTGCAAACCCTCCTTTTGTTTTTCCTACTTTTCCTGCATTTATGCTTTCTTTCACACCACTAAATGCCCACATCTCATCTTCTATATCTCTCACTATCCCATATCTTGTTCATCTATTTTGTTCTTTTTTTTTTCAATTGTTACTGAAACGGCTTTTGTAAGCCGTGTAAACTGTGAGAAACGGAATACACATTCCGTTTGAATTTTTTTTTTCAAACTGAAACGGCTTTTGTAAGCCGTGTCGGAAGATACCTAATCTCTGAGTATCGAAAAATTCTTATGGTATACGCACTCTCCACTTTCTTCCTTTTCTTTCACTTTCTACTTGTCTTGTCTCCTATATTTCAGTTATTGTATTAATTGAACTGCACCAATTCATGTGATGGGGATAATAACTGCTTGAGGTTTGGGGCGAAAGAGAGAAATACATAGAGTAAATTTTTAAACTTAGATAATAATCATATAGTATTTCTACTAATGAATAAAAATTAGAACATTAAACTTATTATGTTATGTTTATAAGACATTTTATATGTGATTTTTTTTATATTATAAATCATAATCTCCAGAAATTATTAAAATTTGTTTGGTTAATCATAAATATTATATATCTTTTGAAAAAAAAAGTAACTTAGTATTTTACCTATAAATTTTAATTATTTACAAAGCTAAATACTAAAACTAGTGCGAGTGAAATTTTATTAATTCAGATAAGTTAGGTTCTCGCTTTCCATTGAAAATAATTTTGTGTATGAAACGGAATACACATTCCGTTTCTTAATTTTTTTTTTCAATTTTATTGAAACGGCTTTTGAATGCCGTGTCGGATGCGTATGAAACGGAATACACATTCCGTTTTTTGTTTTTTTTTTTAATATTGCTGAAACGGATTGTGGATTCCGTGTCGGAGGTGTATGAAACGGAATACACATTCCGTTTCTTGTTCTTTTTTTGAATTTTGGTGAAACGGATTTTAGTATCCGTTTTGGGTTTTTTTTGGTGTTTTTTTCGTGAAATCCGTTTTAGCAGTTACTTGTTCAATGTAATTAAGGGCTGAGTCTTTGGAGCATTATGTGTGTGTGTGAAATGGAAAAAGAAAGAATGGTTAGAGGGCTATAAAGAAGAGAGAACACAGGTAGCTCGCATTAAAATGAGGTGATTCATGGTTGGTCCGTCACCAATTTAAGCATTAAATTCAACAAATATTTCTTCCAAGTCTAGCATGTAAAATTTACAAACCAATACAGGAAATTGCCTTCATCAGCATCAATAATTGTTTATTGGTATGCAACAAATATTTGCAAATTTTTTTATGAAACGGAATACAAAATCCGTTTCATAACGTTTTGAAACGGTTTCTGTATTCCGTTTCAAAAAAATTTGCAAATTTTTTTATGAAACGGAATACAGAATCCGTTTCAAAATATTATGAAACGGATTCTGTATTCCGTTTCATAAAAAAATTTGCAAATTTTTTTAGAAACGGATTACAGAAACCGCTTCATAATATTTTGAAACGGATTCTGTATTCCGTTTCCCATACATTTTGAATATTGCGTTTTGAAACCCAGACAATCCCTTCAAACAAATTCTGTTTACAAAGAACTTAAATGGTATGAAGGCTAACCTGGATTGACGGAAGTACCACTTGGAGAGGAGATAAGGCATTTACTCACAAGACCTTCCTTCAAAGAGTTAACCTTCAATCACAATAATACAACAATGCATACTGAGTGACACAATAAACAAAGCAGGATTCCTTAAAAAAAATAAATGAAAGTCATACAAACCAGGGACCACCACACCACACACAGAATGAACGAATGAAGACAAGAGGGACCACTACAGAGAGAATGAACGATTGAAGAAGCACAGCTCTCAGGACCACGATGAAACTGAGCAAAAATTTTTAATGAAACTGGATGATGGGAGAAGAAACGGAGTACAAGAGTATAGTAACGTTTGGGGGTGCAGGGGCGTTGACGCAGTAAATGAAATTTACTGCGTCGTTACCCACTTTCACCCATTCTCACATAATATTAAATAAGGGCATAAGCGTCAATTTTGGGGGTACAAGAGATTTCTTGGAGGTGCAGGGAGAAGGTGCCCTCAAACGGTTCAACATGTAACCTATTAACCCATCCACCACATCACTAACCGAGCCCAATTTCACAATAGCCATAAATGGGCCTACACACATTGGGTCCAACTCAGGCTTTTACTTCCCGCACTCCAACAATTTATTCAAGCACCCCCTCAAGCTCATGACATTGTCTCCGGAAAACTGTCTTGGGGATTATGTATTTCAGAAGCTTTCTGGAACAAAATTTTTCGAACAGAATTTCCAAAAAGAAAGTTTTAAAGTATGATTTTCGAAAGATATGAAATGTATTCCAGAATAAAATTTCCGTAATAAATTTTTGTATAAATATATTTTTGGAACTCGTAAAATTCCTTTTTCCATAACGAGTGTTTTTGAAATTTGAATTCAGTTTCTCTGCCATGTATTTAAAATATACCTATGAACTCTACATTTAAAATTTTAAGATACATTAAAAATATTTTTATACATTAAAAAAATCAACAAAAAAATCTGAACTCGTGTTTTAAAATATCTATACAAAAAATGTGATTCAGGAAGATATTTTTAAAATACAAGAAACACATTTGGAAAAAAAAAATTCAGAAAGAGTTTTTGTTCTTTTTTGTTCTTTTTTTTCTGCATTTTTCCTCTTGTTTTTTATATATTTAACGTTCTCCATCTTTTCTTCTTTCCGTGCAGCGGCAGTGCGGCGGTCGAGGAAGTGGTGACAACGGTGGTGTGATGTGTGCAATGATAAAGGATGTAGGAATCTTTTCCTAATATTATGGGAGTGTATTTAGTAATGGTGAGGGTGAAGGAAGCAAGGAGTTCTAATTCAAAGGATCACAAGGTCGGATAAAGGCCCAAGCGTAATAACAGTAATTGTGTTTGTAGGTAAGAGAATCATAAAATTTGAAAAATTCAATTTTTAAAAGTGTAGTTGGTTGGTTATACACATTCTTGAGAAAACACTTAGCAAAAATAGATGTATTGTGTGTTCGCATTTTCTTAATTTTTATAAAAAATAATTAAGGTGAATAAAAAATATATAACTAATTTTAAAAATAGTTATTAAATGTAAAATTTGAAAAATAAGATATGTATACAAAAGAAGTTTTCAAAATAACGGTTAAAGATATAAGATGTTCTTAAAATAACGGTTAAGAGTAAACTATTTATAAAATAATTATTTTTAGAAATAATAATTAAGAGTAAAACTAGAATCTTGAATGTAGAGATGGCAATGTGGGCTGGCTCGGTCCGTTTAGGCCCGACTCGCATTAGGTCCGCAAGTTACGTGCCGGACAGGCGCGCCTCGCACATAATTCGCATGCTGGAACACACGGCCCGCCCCGCAGATCTGTTGGCCTGCGGGTTGGCCCGCATACATTGCTGCCATACCTCTCAATTTCGCGAAACCCCGTCAGCCACAAATTTGAATCCCCAATTTGGAAGAAAAACCCTGCTCCAGCAAAACCCCCCTCAATTTACTGTCAATCGGAAAGAAAAAGATGCAATGGTGTCTAGAAATCGCGAGTTGCAGTCCAGATGCGAGGGAAAGAAAGAGATGGATGTGGCAACATCGTCACCGGTGCGCGTGCAATGGAGGCAACAACCTCGTCACGGTGGTGCGATGGAGGCAGCATGGAGAGAAGAGAAATAGATCCAGATGCGAGGGAAAGAAAGAGATAGAGGCAGCAGTGTCATCACCGGTGCGCGTGCGATGGAGGCATCAACCTCCTCACGGCGGTGCGATGGAGGCAGCAGGGAGAGAAGAGAGAAGAAAAACCACTGCGAGTCTACGACTAGGGGTGGTCAAAAAATCTAATTTTCTTGATCCAGTCCACTTTTACCCCAATCCAATCCATTTATAATCCATTTTATTAAGAATCAAATCCATTTAAAATCTATTTAATGGATCTGGATTTCAATCTAATATACATTTTATATATTTTATGGATTGGATATCCATTTTATAAATCAAGATTTTTAAATATGGATAATCCAAAAAAATCCAATACAAATTTTTAATTTAAATTTTTAGTTGAGTTAGACTAAAGGTTGAAATGGACTAGGCTAAATTCAGACTCAGACGGCCTTGCTCGATGACCTATACGGATCGAGCAGGCCCGATGACCATAAGAGGTTGGGCGAGCCTAAAGATATGAACGAACTAGGCGGGCCCGACAAACTGAACGAGTCGATCCGGCCCAACGGTCCAGAAAATTCGAGTGAGCCCGATGATCCAAACGGGCCCAATGACCCAACGAGCCAGGTGAGCCCAAAGACCTAAACGGGCCAAACGGGCCTTAAGACCCAAACGAGCCAGGCAAGTTGGAAGATCTGAACAAGCCAGGCAGGTTGGAAGATCCGAACAGGCCAAGCGGGCTCGAAGACCCGAACGGGCCAGGCGGGCCAGATGACCCGAATGGGTCAAGCGGGCTCGAAGAACCGAATGGGTCAGGCCGGCCCAAAGACCCGAACCGGTCAGGCGGGCCCGATGACCTGAACGAGTTAGAGGGGCTCAAATAATCGAACGGGTAAGGCATGCCCGAAGACTCGAACGAGTCAAGCAGACCCGAAGACTCGAACGAGTCAGGCGAACCCATAGACCTGAACGGGCCAAGCAAGCCTAATGACCAAAACAGGTCAGGCAAGCCCAAAAACCTGAATAGGTTAGGCAGGCCCAAAGACCCGAACTGTCCAAACCCTCCAAATGACCCAAACGACCCAGCACGGGGAAACTAGCCGGGATCATCCCGGCCCAGGTAGGAGCATCCCCACACTCTGGCCCAACCACGGTGGCTTGGATCCGGCGCAACGCTGACAGCCCAATAAGCGTAGTGGCCGGGTACTTCCCGGCCCTCTTGGCCGAGTACATCCCGGCCCAAGGGGTAGCAGGCGAAACATGTGGTACAGAAGGGCAGCGTGCAATCAAACCCCAAAAAGGAAGGAGTTGATATTTGAGAAGTACAGACGGCCAAGCCCCAAAAAGGAAGGAGTTGATATTTGAGAAGTACAGACGACCAAATCCCAAAAAGGAAGGAGTTGATATTTGAGAAGTATAGATGGCCAAACCCCAAAAAGGAAGGAGTTGATATGTGAGAAGTACAGACGGCCAAACCTCAAAAAGGAAGGAGTGGATCTTTGACAAAAGTACAAACGGACAAACCTTAGAATGGAAAGAGCTGATCTTTATTAAAGACACAAAAGAACAATTTCAGCCAATAAGGAAAGAACCGATGCATGCAACCTCAGTCGGAAAGGGAAGGAATCGATCCTCGAATACAAACGGCCCGCAAATATTAATAACAGGTTCATTAAGAAATTAGTATAAATTAAGGCCTAGTGAACATGTAAAGGTACGCTTTTCTCACTAACCAAGTACACCCCATATCAATCACTCTCTGACTTGAGCGTCGGAGTGCTTGCAGGTACCCCCATCCCCGGAGTGCAGACGGTAGGGAGATCCAGGAGGAGTATAGGGAGGAACAGGAAGAGGTTCGACACAGAGAGTTCTTGAGATCGTCTGGTTTCGCACCGAAATAGTACCGATCAGCTACACTAAAATTAATTTTAATTTAAAAAAGTTAATCTTTCAAATCTTCCCTGAAATTAATTATGAGAAAAAATAGGTAAACAAATACCAGCGATTATTTGTTTTACAAGAAATGTTATGTTTTAAAATTGTCCATCTTCAAATTCTTAAGAAATTATTGTTACTTTTACCAAATTATTATTTTATAAATTAATAAACTTTTGATCATACCTAACTTATGATTAGACAGAAATGTAAAACTATTTGACGTTGAGTTTTAGGAGTTTCCTTAGCGAGGGAGAATCACGTTGTAAATGGAAAAGTTGCTATGAAGTTTCTTAGTAGTGGAGATATAAAGACAATGTGAAATGTACAAAAATAAAAGCACTTAAAAGTTGGACAAAGTTGCTGCTTGCTGTTGCTTATTTCCCTCCCTGACATACAAGTCTTCGAAGCCTCAGTGAGAACATAACATCTTTTGTTAAATTTTATTAGGCGAAGGTCTTCTTCGAATCTTGTATTCTAATACAACATAAGATTTACGAAATGATTCTTCACGTAAACAATAAAGTATAGTATTTGACACATGTACTCATTTGAACCCCAAGATTCATTATTGTATTCTCCCGGTGATGACTCTCATCACTTAAGAATGTATTTCCAGATAAGACTAAGAAAATATACAATATTAATAATATTACATCTAACAAAAAATCTTAAAATAATAAATTTGTAGGTTTTTTTTTATTATTGTTCGATTTTTTTATTTTTACTTGATGTAAGATTTCGATTCATATTTAGATTTTTTAATAATGAGTTGAACACAGATAAATTATTGGTCTAATCTTGATTTCAAAACCTTAAGATAATAAATTTATAACTATTTTTTGATAAAAGTTTAAGATGATTTAAAAATTTTACATTGAATAAACATGAAAATAAATGATTAATATATAAGTGAAAAAACTCATAAACTTATTATCTTAAGATTCTATGTTATAATTGGTGTCCTAACATGATATCTTATATGTGAACTTATTCACGTCTGATTCATTTGGTATCTTTTCTCGTAAAAGATCTCACATTTTTCTATACACGATGATGGTCAATTTTTTTTTATTGAATTAAAAACTTTAATTGACATTTAATATTTTACTATTTGCATGTTGTGATATTTTGGTGTATGTTTTATTGAGGTAAAAAGGTGGAATATTCTTTATGGGAAGAGAAGATGGAAGAGATGGATGATGGAGCAGAGTCCTGTAAAGTGAAATGTGATATGGCATATGAAAATTTGAACGTCGTACAATGAATTGCCAAATGGAGAAAATGGGAATTGCTGCAAATAGTCTTCCATGCATCAAAAAGCAGCTCTGCTTTTGAGCATTCAAACTCATACTATTTTTTTTCCCAACAAAAGAAGATAACCCACGTGCTTCTACATGGATCAAGTAAACAAAATTCTTCAAAAATTTCCCCAAATTCATGTAGGTGGGAGAGTAACTAAGGGTTTTAAAGATGGAAACCCTAGAATTAACCTTTCAAAATAACCCTAATTTAATCAACGTGCTTCTTTATAAGCATTTTATGAACAACATAAATGAGTTTTTTTAATAACTTTTAAACTAACTTGTATATAAAACTATACGAGAGAGTTTGGATAAAGTGTTCAATTACTTTTAACTTAGAGAAAATTAATTTCAAAATATTTTTCTTAATCTTTTAAAATGTTTATTTTTCTTTTTAGTAATATAGACTTATATAAATGGAAATATATGATCTCACCATTAAGCTAATAATATGATCTCATGGGATCAAATCCAATATTTTGAAATGTTTACATGTTATTGAACTTTTTAAGGTTCATAGCTTCATGATAATGAAGTTGGGAAGGTGCAGTGTTGAGAGATGTCTTAGGATGAAGGAGCAAAGAGTGAGAGCAATTAGTATAGCTTATCAATAGTTTGCATTAATATGGTAAATTTTTGGAGGGTTGTGGGAGTGAATCCAAATTCCACATTACGTCAAAATGAGAAAAATTAATGAACTATATAAGAAAGAAAATCCATAAATTCATTATTTTAAATTTTGAGTTGAATGTGATGTCAATTCTTTATAGAGTTAAATATGTTTTTGGTTCTTTAACTTTCAGTTAATTTTGAAATTAGTCAATTTCGAAACTTTGGACCAATTTAATCATTCATCTTTCGAAATACGTCGATTTAGTCCTTTTAATCAAATTTTATTAGGTTTATTTGATGTTTCGTACGCATTTCAGGATTGTATTTGAGTTGTTTATACTGTTTGACACATGTTTGCTTTAATGTTAAGTCAAATACTATTATGAAACACACTTGAAATGTCAAATAAACTTAATAAAATTTGATTAAAATGATTAAATCCATGTAATTCGAAAGATGAAAGACTAAATTGGTCCAAAGTTTCAAAATGAACTAATTCCAAAATTCACTTAGAGTTAAGGGATAAAAACATATTTAACCATTCTTTATATGTATCCTATGAGACAAAAACTAGAGAGAATATAAAAAAATTGATATCTGAGTGAGTATTAATTATATACAATAACTTTCTAATTATAATCTACCTAATTTTTATCAATGTTTTCAAAATTCTCATTACTTGAGCATAAAAGACATCTTTAGGAGACCGTAGTCTATTTTTGTCATTATTTTATATTTTTCACTGGTGGTAAAAACTGTTTTTGATTTTTAGTATATTTTAATTTGAGACATAACTTGAAATATTTGAATTTTTTTTGCACAACATCTCGATATTTTGCACAATGTTTTGGATGAAGTGTGTATGAGACTAAAGAATCAAAGAAATATTAGTGAGTTTTTCTTTGGTCAAATTATAATCATGTTTAGTTTTCAGTCAAATTACGCTTACTTTGTTCAAAATCTTAATTCAATATTTTGATCAAGACATTGACGTCCAGACAAGTATAAGAATTCGATTTGCTTTGATGTAATCAAATCCGATAATAATATTAACTGACTTTGAAAAGAAAAAAAAAAAACGAGAACACCAATATTTATTTGCAATTAGCAACTATAATAATGTATAATGATGAAACACAAATTATTCTTTAAATCCCATTTATAAAAAAACTTATGTTATTTATATATCTACCCAACCATTTTTGTCTTAAATGAACCCTTAACCAATACTAATTTAATCCTAACACCATTATTACGTTCATTTTTAATGAAATCGAGTGTAGAAATGATTCTAATGAAAATTTAGTGATAAAATAATTTTAGGGTCAAATATAATTCATTCATCTTTTACATTTAATTTATCTATTTTAATTGTTCACTCTTTTACATATCCTACACTACAAAGCTAAAGAAGGAATTGATTCGTATCCAGGTAAATTTTTGAACAAATTTATTCTTAAAATGTAAATAATGACATTGATTTAATATTTGTGACTGAAAAGACATGGTTAGTAATTGTTAATAACCTGAAAAGATCCTCACAAGAAGATAAAGCAATTTATGAATGAAATGATGAGCATCTAACTATCTAATTTCCACCATTATTTTGACATTTGATTCTCCATTAACAAGCTAGGAGAATGGAACTACATGTCCCTTCTTTTGATCTGACTTCACCACCTTAAATAAGTAGAGCCTAGTATAATATAAATAACTAATATCAACATTATAGCATAATATAAATTCGCATTAATTAATAATTAGAACATTTCTAACAAAAATTTTGTAGTAGATACTAGTTTTTTCCATTAAAAAGTATTATAGATACTATTTGATTGTAATTTTAAGTTAATTAAATCAAACAAATAATTTCTTTCTTCCCACCTGAAGATTATTTTAAAAAAATAAGACAAGTGACAAAAACAATTGTTGGTGGTGGTGTGGTGTGTTTCATTTAATATTTGATAAGATTAAATTAAAAGATGAATTTAATAAAAAAAAAAGTAATTGGAGAAGGAAAAAAGAGTGTAACATGAGAATCCGTGCACTAAGAACAGTGTTGAACATTAGGAATTTGTCTCCTTTGGATGTTCATAGAATTGACAGATAGAGAATGGTAAGAGTTTATGAATTGAGCTATATAGTGTCATTAGGATAGTGATTATTCTCTGTTTCTTCGAAGTGACATTGCCTTTCCAATTCCCATTCATTTCATATATCCCAAACCTGGTTCCTGTCACAATTTCAACTGCATAATTCTATACTATTTTTTCTCAAAAACAAAAGCAACAACTTTATTATAATTATTTTCTCATTTTTTTTATAAATAATATATAATCTTGTCTTATAATTTAGAATGCACAATATTTCTAGTAACATGGTCAATGTTGTTTATTAAACAAAGCAGTTAGCGAAGATTTGAGAAGAATTTGTTTGGAAAACAATGACGAGGTTGTTTATTTTTCACATTTCCCAAGGATTGAAACGTAGGTTGTAGGGTTTGCATGTGTGATGAAAGTAAAGAAAGCATATAAAGGGTGCTTTTTGAAAAGCAGGAGGGTGGAAGTGTAAGAAAGGGAAAGAGAGTGTGTAGATACACGCGCAGGGGTTACGCGTCCGTACTGTGTTTAGTCGAAAGATACATAGAGAAAAAATAAGCACGTCCGTGCATGACACGTTTACCATAGAACGTAGATTCTACTTTTGCATGAGTCTAATCGCGTAACGCTTTCTCATTGGCTGGTGCTTCTTACAAGAAATCATGATCTTATTATTGCCTTCTAAAGCTACGTAGGGGACCCCCACCCACCATGTATTTTTCTACCTTTCTCTACTTTTCATGCGAGTAAAAGCAAGTTACAGCCCCAAACAAACACAACAGAACTTCCAAAAACAAAAAGAATAATAATATATATATCTAGATGGAGGAGAATCAACAAGCAAAATAGATTTTGTTTGATTTTCGCGTCAAACAACGAACCAGCACAGCCCGAGGATTTGTGGAAACCAGTTCAAAGGGCCAAGAAAAGAAAACCCTAACCTTTTTTCCCTTCACATTTTTTAGCTTCTTTTATTGGATTGGACTTCCTCTTTTTACTTCAAAAAGCTACAAAAGGGGGGAATAAAGAATCCCACATATACCTAACTCCAAACCCAAGTGGCCTCACTTTCAGATTTCTATATGTTTTTTCTCAGTTTTACTTTTTCCAGTTTTCGAGTTAATTTCAACATTTTGGACCCAGAGAAGATGCAAATCCAAAAGAGCTGGCTAAGGATGAAACAAACATGAAGTGAAAGATCAAGGTCGGTTAATGCTGTCTCAGATAAGACACATATTCATGTAGTGCTCGCTCCAATTCATGATTGGCACGTAGGTTGTTCCCCAAGGTTAAAAATCCAAAGGGAAAACGACTTTTGACAAGCACTACCTGCTTTACATATACCAAGTTACTTGGTTATAAAAACAAATTAATAAGTTTACGTGTCATTTTATTAACATCTCTGATCCATGTTACGCTGTTCACGTTTGAGTTTTAGCAGCAGAAATAGTTAAGGAGAAAAAAGGCATTTAAAGTTTGGTGTGAAATTGTATTATTGGTAGTTGATTAAGAGCAGAAAAGGATGAAGATTCACATTAATTTGAGCCCGAAAATGTTGATTTACAATATGTGGGTAGAAGGGTGTGACGGAGGAGAGAATGATGAGAGAAAGGGAAACAATATATTTAATTAATGTAAATATATTTATGTGATGGGCAAGGGTTGAGGGATTCGGGAAAAAATATTGTGTCCAGGTGCAAGAAGAGCGAAGGGATCAAAATTAGCCTTTCTCTCGAGGAATCTGGTCCATTTGTCTCCGTAGTGTCGCATCCAGTTCTCCTGCGAGTGGTAGTGAGGGAGATAGAGCTTGAAATCAAAGCCTCTGTTGCAGCAGAGCTGAATAATCTCATGGTTTTGTTCCACCAACAGTTCCGTAGGTGGTCCCTTGGGTGGTGGTGGAATAAATCGGAGCAAGGCTATAATGTAGAAGATGTTGCTGTCCGGAACCACTACCGAGTGTCGACTATCCCACCTGATAAACACAAAACAAAAACAAAAGTAGAAGCAATTAATGAATTGGGGTGATGGTGGTGGTGGTGGTCCTTAATTATCACAACACAATTGAAGCATGTTATTGATGAGATGAATGCATTGATGATGGGTTGCGCATGACTTGAAGCAGTTGCAGATGGGGGAAGGTGGGGTGAGGGGAGGGGACCCTTAAAAGGAAGGGAAATTGTTATCCCCCGGAAAAGGAGCACCACAACACACATTGAATCCCTGTGTGTGTGGAACCAGAAGAGGGATTTTGTTTTGTCTGTCACAAATCAAATCTCGTTTCTAGAGTCCTTACAAACACCGGTGTCGCTGTAATCCGGTTGGCCAATAAATATCCTTGTCCATTCCATTTGCCAACACACACACCATCAAAGATACTTTCTTCCCATCCAATCCAATCATTTAATGCTCATAATCAATCCCAATCCACACACATTTACAACAATCTTCAAAATTCACACTACCACCTTCTCATACAAACCTTTCAATAACTTCTTACATCCCCACTGATTCACAATTTCTGTAATTATTTTAAATTTATATCTCAATCATAACAATAACTTGATTATTTACTGTCATACACATAAAATACTTTACTGTAAGACATCAACAAATTTATCATGCACAACGTGAAACAGTGAAAAACACATTCCACTATTGTCTCTAGAAATAAATAGCGACACCAAACAAAAAGATTAAAATATTGAAATATTGGTGTTTTTGTTGAGAACCGATCTGAGTCTCTGTCAGTGAAGATTTCCAAGTGAAGACAGACAAGATGTAAAATCTAAAGTCGTAAGTTTAACCCATGCACCCCCTTAGGAGGGTGTCCCAAAGCAGAGGAACATGGTGAAGATGTTTTTGAGAATAAGTAGGGAACAGAGAAAATAAAGAAACAGAAAAGGGTGATATATAGTAGAGTAAAATTATACTACCAATACTGTACGGAGAGATACAGAGGAAGAGGAAGAGAGGTTTCCCTACGACCAAAAATGGGGATGGAAGTGGGTCCCACCATTGGCTTGACCCTTTGGGTGGAATATATTAGACCCACCCTCAAGATCTTAACCACCCCCAGTTTACAATCTTGTGGTCCAAACCAACCCACACTCACCACACAATAGATAAATACCCAATACACACACAACACAAGGCAAACAAAGTAAGGACTCAGGTGACTCACATACGTGGCTTACAGGTCACGCTGGGTTCCCCTGTGGGACCCTTGTCCCATACCCTCTTGCGTGTCAACCCCATAGACCATTCTCATTCTTCATGTTATAGAATAGAACCTCATCATGAGATGATTAAGGGTTAAAAACAAGGAAATTATTATTTACAGAACTATATATATAGTGAAAAGTTATTTAGAGAAGAGTGATGATAGAGCAGTTTCATGTGAAGTGAAGATCACACACAACCAACCAACCGACCCAACAAACGCATTAAAATTAGAGACTGACGTGAATGCATGTAATGTAGCTACCTAGCTTAGCTTGCTATCCCCTCTACGAAGGTGAGGGGAGATTTTGCCAAATCTGGCCTGTGGAACTAATTAATGCTGGAATAAATATTTCTAGGTGGTGAAATTGAAGGAAATTGAAGGAAATGAAAGGAACTGCAAAAGAATCTAAAACGATAAAGTTTAGGGTTTTATATTTACTTGGATCGCAACAGAGGGTAGACTAGGATGGGGCCACCAACACCGTGCTTGAGGATTTTCTTGAACACTTCACGGTCGAATTCAGCGATGTGGGACTTGGAGACGAACAGGTTCAGCCAAGGGTGGGGTGCGTCCCAGATGCCGTTGGCTCTTGCATCCTCCTCCACACGCTTCACACGTAGCAGGAATTCCATGTAGGTCACATCCAGGGAGAACTTTAGACCCTCAACGAATCGGAGTCGTCCGAGTAATTTATCCACCTCCTAGAAAAGAAAAAAGAGGGGCATTAACGTCATTGGCGTGAATTGATGTATATATATTTTTCTCTACTAGAGATTCCAGAAAATGATGGGTTTTTGGGCATTTTGGGAAGTGTGGGGACCGTAACGTCAGCGAGATCTCAATGATCAGAGCAATGGAGCAGGCAGTGATGTTACATGACCATTTTAGCCTTACCCACAAAGGAACTACGCATTGCCATTTTATGCTAATTGCTAAGGTATCAAGCCCCGCAAGGTACAGTCCCCTTTGGTAATTTAAAACGCAAAACATAGGCCATTTTGGGCGAGCCTTTGTGTCAGAAAATCCAATGGAAGATACATGATGACCGAATAGTCAGTTTTCACCAAAACCATTGCCATTTTCATGGAACAATACAAAATCAAATTATCACCACCAAGAAAAATTCAATAAACATAAATTACCCAAGTGAAATGTGACGTTATCTATGAACCTCGTGGCAGACAGGAATTAAATAAGCCATCCTCCCTCGACTTAACTTCGTACATGTGTAGGTGAAAATCTGCGTATATTGACTTTTTACCGGGGACCCACTTAGGGTAACTTCCTTATTTTTAAATTATTATTCTTTTTTTCTTTTTCTAACTTAAGTTACTAACTTCACTTACACCACCATGCTCAAGTCTTTTGACAAAAATCCCAAACGCCAGCTAGAGAGTGTGTACACACATCACATCCTGCTGAATAATGAAACCCCAAAATACCCAAAAATATACAAATAAAATAAACAACTTTAAACATTAATTACCATATTAACAGCGGAGGGGTGGTCTTCGTTACGGTAATGAAGCGCCAGTTCTAAACAATACAGAACCGGGCCCGCCGTCGACGGGAGGCGACCCAGCTCGAACCGTTGGTTTGGGCCCGTGGGTACCGTGGGCCAGCCGTTGCAAGGGTCGTCACTGTTCACAAAAACGAAACCTTCCACGTAGTCAAAACCGTAACCTTCTCTCAGAGTCACCAGCCACTCTGCGTCTCTAGTGAAATCTTCAAATTCCGAGTACACCACTCTTATCCATCTCACCTAATCATAATAATAATAATATTAATAACAATAAAAAATTTAAATATGTGTTAACAACATCAGATATTAATTATTAATATTTTTTGGTTGGGCGAGGATTTAGTAGCGTACCATGTCGGGGGCTGGTTGAACTGGGACCCGGGCTCGGGTTATGATTCCGAACTGGCCCAGCCCTCCGAGAGTTGCGAAAAAGAGTTCTGAATTTTGAGTTTCGGAGCAGACTAAGGTTTCGCCTTTTCCGGTGACGACTTCCAATTCCGTTACGTTGGAGGTCTGCGGGCCGTAACGGAAGGCCTGGCCGCTGACGCCGGCGTTGGAGAGCGTGCCGCCGACGGTCAAGCCAAGGTAATCCGTCCACGAGCGCGGCGCGAGGCGGAACTCCGAAACGCAGCGTTTGAGGACCTCCTCCCATAATGCCCCTCCGGAGATGTCGACGTGTAGGGAGCCGTCGAGGGAAAGGAGCGTGAAGCGGTCCTCCATGGCGCGCATGTCGAGGACGAGCCCGTTCTCTGCCATGGCCTGACCGTTGATGGAGTGCCCGTTGCCGCGAGCCGCCACCGTGAGGTTCGCCGTGCGCGCTGCGGCTTTCACCGCCCTCGCTACGTCAGCGGCAACGGCGGGGCGTATGACCGCCAACGGCTTCACGGATTTCATCCCGCCGAAGTCTTTGCCGGCGGCGGCGGTGGCGCCGAAGTGGAACGAACCTTCGATGCCCAAAACGTCGTCGTTAGGCATGGATTCCGTGTCATTTCCGTGCACGAAGTGTTCTAAGTAAGCTATCATGGTGAGAGATTTATAATTTTTTTTTTTCTCTCTTTTGGAAGTAGCGTTTGAGTTTGAGGCTTTGAGAGTTTTGTGTGTTGCGTCTGTGAGGTTTGTGTGCGTGCTTCGGCGCAGTTGGGGTTTATATAGCGGCTGCTTTGGATTTACTTGGAATTTTCTTGTCCTAAAGAAAAGCCATTTCCGTTATTTTTTTTCGAATCTAGAAAATTAAGAAAATTAGAAGGTTTTTTATTTTTGCCATTTATTGGTTTTGTTTTGTCGTTTATCGATATTAATAATTAAAGAAAGTGATTATGGAGATGTGACGACAGAATTAATGTTAAGGACATTCTTAATCTAAGACTGTCTATTATTTATTTTTCCTCGTAGAATATTATCATATCTGGTATGTAAGACTCTGAGTTTTTCTTAATTGTACGTGCCTACATGGAACTCCTCTTAGTATATTTTATTTTAGTATACAATACATTCCAAATCAAACCTAACGTCACGTGTATAAAAGGGACAAAGATGTTTAACACTTTAAAGAATTAATACGTTCTAAAATAGTGAAGAGAGAGAGAGAAAGAGATAAAAGTCATAGAACACATATTAAATCATATTTTAAAATGCGTATATTGAAATCCTAAATAATACTGTAATATAGCAGACAAAAACTAAATAATTCTAACTATGTTGGGACTAACACTTAATGTAATCAGTATTTACTACTTTCTTTCTCATCAAATCATGGTATTAATATTACTCTCTTAATTGTTCTGCTGACGTCATAATTATTTATATATCAACTGTCTTACACTTATATTATTATTATTATTATATATAAAAAAAATCTCTTACAACTATTTTGTAGGGTTTATTACTGATAAAAGAGAGGCTGCACAAGAATTAAGAATCAGTTACATTAACCAAATATAGAATATCGTATATGACATGTGTTAGGACGTCATGTACCAGATAAAATAGAACCGTGTATAATTTTTTTTTTTTCATGATAGTGAAACAATCCTCTTTCACTGAATGAAACTCTATTTTTTTTTCTTTTAGTAAATTAGAGCATTGTTTTTAATATGATATAATTAGAGTTTATTTGTTTATGATGTCACCACCAGCATATGCTTGTATTACAAATTCTATATTTTTATGCAAGCGAATATATTCGAAATCTGGTTAATCATTGTCCTTTGGAAGAATATATATTAAATATTAGAGATAAGATTTTTTTCTCAAAAACATATTGAAATTTACAAAATACAGTAACAAATAGAAGATGGGATTCTCAAACGTTCACAGAAATATAAAATGTGTGACATTTATTCAATTTTATTTGTATAATTTGTGTATATCCATCAAAAGCATTATTTCGTCTTTTTGTAGCTACACTTTTTAAAAATATATATCCCGTATAAAGTAGACAACTTGTTAGGAATAAATTCATTTAAAAACGAGTAAACATGTAAAATAAGAGAATAAGGTACATTCCACTAGTAAGATTGTATGAATAATTTTTTACTTGAATTTTAGTATTGTAGTTAAAAAATCATACTTGAAAAAAAAAATAAGAAAAGTGATTAATCATATTTTTTTTTATAAAAATTAATGAAAAAAATCTATGAATTTTTAAACTTATAACAAGATAAATTAATGGCGAATATATGTGAAATTCATCTTCTCTTAAATGATAAATTATTTTCGATCAGAATCATTAATTAAAAAACAACAATGGAATAAACAATTAATATATAAGTTATAATTATATCAAAGTATCAATCGCTTTATTTTTTCGTCAACAAAGGAAAGAAATACTCGTTTTCATAATTTTACCAGTGTTTGCTTTATATGAGCAAATGTATAAGAGAAAAAAAAAATATGAAATATTAATTTACAATAAAGTTTCTTATTTTTTTTACTTTATGAAATTTGTTCAATGTTACTTTTTACTATTCTAGTTATAGTTAAAAATATATTTTCCATTAAAAGATAACGTTTAAGGGTGAAAAAATTTCCTTTTTTTCCCCTTTTTATAGAGTTAGTACGTTAGTCTTAGGGGCCTCTCTGTCAAGTCTTTATCTGGTCCCTTAAAAGGGTCCAAAGACGTAACGGATAAGGCAATGAATTCAACCCCGTTACTCTTTATGTCTTTAAATTTAACTTAGATTAGAGGATCATACCCTCATAATATTTGTCACTTAATAATCCTTTAGAAAACCAAATTAATTGTTAAATTAAGTGATATCATATCATGGTTGTATATTCTTAAGGGAAAATTTTCATTATGATATATGATAATTTTTTTTTATAGTTAAAAATTTATAAGAAAGTAACCAATAATATATATTTACTCATATATTGAATCCAAATTATACATTAAAATAAATTTTATTGATTAATTTTAAGAAAATTAAACTTTATAAAAATATGTAACAGTAGAAAAGCCAAATTCAAATATTGAATTAAAGCAATTCTACAAAATCAAAAATTAACTGACTGTTTGTTTTTTTTTTCTTTTTAAAAATTAAAGTCATTTGTTATTTTGTCATTTTACTTTATCAAAATAGACGATTCCATTAACTTTTTGTAGACTCAATGCAAGTGGTTCAAATTTATCGAATCAATACTAGATAATAATATTTATTACTTGTGTTCAGTTTTTTCTTTCGCTTTCTATTATTACACAACTGAAAGTTTTGTAATTTTTGCGATTAAATAGTAATTATGCCAATGTTTGACTGATCTTTTTCGTATATTTATTGAAAATAATAAAATCCATATCGAAACACCATATATCATTGTCTTTTTCCTTAGCTAACTTTTGGTGTTAGTGATGATATTTTACATAGTCAAATTACAAAAATTCAACTATATAAGGTACTTAAAATATATGATATTTAGTTTCTGTAAAAAACATTTCAAGTTAGTATTTGATTTTCCTTATTTTATATTTTTGTAGTAGAATATTGTGAAGTTTGATTTAAATTTTTGCTTTAAAATGTGTGTATTTGGAGTCAAAGGAAGGGAATAGTTTGTGTTGTAAAAATTTTCATAATGTTATTCTCTTACTTTCATTAGACAACAATTGTGGTTTGTTCTATGGTTTTGGAGTTTTTGCATTATATTTTTGTGTTGGTTATTTTTTATCTTATTTATATATTAGTAGAGTAGTTCTCAAGGATAAATATGTTGATGCATGATGTATGGTGATTATACATAAACATGGGTTAGCATTGATACAAGTGTGTCCTGAAAGAAAATTTTCGCAATGGTTTAATTCAAAGTGAGCATACTCTTTATGGTAGAGTGTGAATGATTGTTGGTGTAGGCAATGGAGAGAAAAAGAAAGATGTGTTTATTTTAATTATGGTAGAGATTATTGGGTTGATGAAAATAATACACTTTGGAAAGTCCCAAATCACCTAGGATAGGTAATGGAGTGGATGATAGTAACTATGTAATGGACTTAAAGTCCATGATGTTTAAATGACTCTCTAAAAAACATTTTAAACTTGTATTTGAATTTTCTTATTTTATTATTTGACTTTTCTTATATTCTTATGGTAGATTGTTGTGAGATTTGATTTAAATTATTACTTTAAAGAATATAAGTGTATTTGAGGTTAAAGAATATAGGAGAGTAATTTATGTGTTGTCAAAATTTTTATCATTAGATAACGACCATAGTTTTTCTTCTTTTTTTCTGATTTTAGAATTTTCACGTTATATTATTATGTTATATTATTATATTATTATGTTGATTTTTTTTTCTTGTTTCTATATTAATTGGTGTAATTCTATAGAATAGAAAAGTTAATATTCTTCGTGACGTTTTCTTCTGTCAAAATTGTAATAAAAAATAATTAAAGAAAAAAAAAATAAGTCTTTCACTAAAGATAAATCGACAAATTTGTCCACTAACTCATGAATCCAACCTTAGGAAATAAAATTATTACTCAATCATACCATACTTATAGAGAATTCCAAAAGGATAGAAGCATCTTAACTTATAATGTTGACAGAGAGAAAAAAACACCACAATCACAACCTTAAATCACATCCTCAATACCTCTCTTTTGCGTTCTAGACCCTCAAACAAATTCTGAAATATTTATTTACAGCTAAGTACCTATAAAAGTTCAAGCCCAATTTAAAGTCAATGAAATAATTTCTATGAAACAACATGTTGTATTCATAAAAGTCACCAATAATTGTTTCTACATTTTTGGTACTGGTTATTGATTTCATATCAAGTCTCTGTTATTATCAAAATTTATAGGTTTTCAAATACAGACATAGAACAAACTTAAAAGAAAAATGAAAATTAGTTTTTGTGATGAAGCTAAAAGACTCATTTACAAGTAAGAAAAAATTATACGATAAATATTATTCTTTTATCAAATTTGATACTTGAAAGTAAGAAATTTAATACAATAAAATTATGGGTGAAATATAACTTGTAAATATTATGTAAATTGTATGATCTTACGATTTTACAATTTACATCTCAATTTTGACTACTTTAATCTATCTTAGTTGATATCATCTTAAAATCAATATTTATGCATCACACTTTATTAGAAATTCCACACCTATGATTCACTTATTTTTTCAACTATTTTTGTGTTATTACCCGTGAAGGAAATTTTTTGTATGTTGTTTAAATTAATCAAATTTTCATCATTTATTGGTACGGAGATAATAGAGATAATAGACATAATAAGTGTGATATTTTTTGGTCAAATTTCAAATAATAAAACAGGTTATATTTTATATTCGATATGATATTAATCAATGTGGGATGATTTTTTTTATATATATTTTTTGGTTTTCAAATGAACTCAAAACTTGAATAAAAAAACGTTTCGCAGAAAACCATACTATTTTCAAACATATTTAACTTCTAAAATGTTACTTTAATTTTAAGTATCTAGTATTTCAATCTAAAAACAATGTCAAAACGTTAATTCAAAATATTTAAGACTATGTCATTGATGTTGTATATTTAAGATATTATTG
This sequence comes from Vigna unguiculata, assembly GCF_037176805.1. Taxonomy (NCBI): domain Eukaryota; kingdom Viridiplantae; phylum Streptophyta; class Magnoliopsida; order Fabales; family Fabaceae; genus Vigna; species Vigna unguiculata. Next base: position 4,223,286 of record NC_140799.1, read on the forward strand.
CTGGACAACAAAGTCAAATTTTGAAATAATAAAAACATTTACAACATGTTAATCATGAATTATTTTATGAAATGAGTATAAATTGTTAGCACGCGCGCACACAAAGTTGTACTCATGTTGGAGAACGCAAGAATTGAGAATGTTCCTGTTGATAATTTTAATGTATTTTCATTCACTCACGTTCATATTTTGGTTACCTTTTGGGTTTAAGGGTGTTAATTAGAAAAGATTAATCAATCTTACCATCTTCCATCTAAACTTATAGAAGGATTTCCATTATAAAAAAAAAAAATATTTTAATATATTTGAATCTATCTTAATTAATGTACATGTTTATTAAGGATTTAGTTTCATTGTTGTCTCGTTATTATTTAAAATTAAATTGAATTGATGTGAGTTCTTTTCATATGATTAACAAATACTTGTTTTCTAATTTAATTAGGGTGTTTTATTTTTAAGCTTCTACCAAGAAGATCAATTTTATGTAAAAATTTATTTTGTGAACTAATTTCATCCAAATACTCGATGAATTTTGATTAGAATTTTAAATCAGTCTATTTTTCAGTAGATTTTCCTGTAATATGTTGGGATGGCATGTCGACGCTAAAAAAGGGATTAGAAAAGTATAAACACGTGTAATGATAAATTTTAAATAAAGTTTTAATGCATAAATTATGTGTTTTTATAAATGTCAACACCATTTTCGAGTTTAATTCGTTGATTAGGCGCTCCAAAATTATATAAATTTATTCTTGGATTAGACTTTTAATTGATTGGGTTAATGATATGACTTTTTCTTTAGACATGGGAATCCTATAATGACTTTTCAACCAAGGTCGGCATTCTATTTGAAATTTTAGTTACGTTTAACAATACATTTTATTATTCATGTTTTACAAATTTAATCGTGAACCTATTTTTTTTAATATTCAGTAATTTAAATTTTAAAATTACATACATTTTGTCACTTTGTTATATCAACAATGTGACTAATAGTTAGCACTAACATTGCATGTTGATTACTAATCTGAATTAATAATGTGATATACTGATGATAAAAAGATATTATTATTGTGACAAAAAAATTATATTACACATTTGCCAACAGAACTTTAATTTTACAAATTTTGTTCTCCAATTATTTTTATTCATACATTATTCAAACTAATTTTAAAATTATATGCATTTTTCTCTTTGTGATTAAGTTTTTTTGTTTTTTTTACGTATATTTTATAATTGTACTTTTTTTTATAGATATAAACATTACAAGATGAGTCAAAATAACTTCACCGATCTGTAAGAATTAAAGCGGACAAATTTGTCTATTTTTTGGTTCGGACGACCTAACCTGTAAAATTGACAGACCAAAGATACATAACTTGACATGCTAACCTTTTATTTTAAATTAAAAATTAAAATAGAAAATAATATAAAATATCAACTTTTTTTATTTGTTCAAAGATGCAAATACTCAAGAATGTTATTGTAACTTAAATCATTAATTCTTATAAATTAAATTTAATTATCAATTGTAATACATAAATTTAACGTGCAGATGTAATAATTTTTTTAATTTATCTAATTATAAACATTAATTAATCAATTAAAAACTTAGAAAAAATATTTATATAATTAAATTTGTTTTTAATTATATAAACAAATTTTTAAAAAATAAAAATAAACAAAGCGGCGAGTAAACTCACTCCTTTGTCGACCTACTATTTGACGAAACAAGTCACAAATTGTGTTATGTTTTGTTGTGGATAACTAGCCTAGTCGAATCCAGTGTGTCAATATTAGATCGCAGACTAAAATTAGATAGACTAGTACATTTTACGACTCCTACATTAATGATAGTGGTAGGAATATCTATCTATAATTAAAATAACATTAAAAAATGTAATAAAAATGTTATGACTTTTAATATGAATATTTAATTTACATATAAATATAGTATCAAAATTTGCTATAATTATTTTAAAATGTGTATCTTCTAAAATCAAAATTAATAGTGAATTGAGAATGTTTGTAATAGTAACAATCGAACAAAAAAATGTTTTACATCGTATTTTTTTTCTTGATTGTTATTATTGCTTTGTTATAATAAAATATATGGTGGTTTGGTGCGACGTTCGAACCCTAATAATTATTATTTCATCCAACAATACAAAAGTTGTGTAAGTCAAAGAGGAAGAACCAAATAGTTGAAAGAGGAAGTTGCATGAATTCATTAGTACAAATATATAATAAGATTATGAAAATGGTGATGATAGTTAGAGTTGAGTTTGATTAGATGGACATTAAAATTAGCACGCGTGATTAGCTTGGCAATTAAACATTTCCCTTAATTTTCACGAAAATAAACAGTCAATATATACTAAATAGACAAAAGTCAATAATATTCGTTGATTGGGACTCAATTAAATATTCGTAGGTCCACTTTTTACCAAAAAAATATTCGTAGGTCCACAACCTTGACATAAGTTCCTATGTACTTCCACACCCTTAATTACTTTGATTTTACATATTCATTGTTTTTTAAAGATATAGAAGAATTGTAAATGAAATCTTAAGATTTTGATATGATGCTTAAAATTTGATATCTAATTGATTGTGAAAATCTTAGAATTTTCATATTGTGACCGAAATAATTGTATTTGTAGCTTTATTTAAAAAATATAAAATAATATCATATATTAATAGTTTATGTATTTTAATCTTATAACTATTTTAGGAATATATATGGTTTATTAAGAAAAGATACTTGGATCAAGATGTAATTATTATATTAAGAAAATAAAAATTAAAAACATCACAACTATATTCATTTTTATCTTGAGATGTCTACATGAATAAGGGAATTTATCTTTAGTTTCATCATGACTCTCAAAATTGTCTCTTTACTTTCAAACCTTCTATTCTTTCTTTTACTAAATTTTTTGCTTTCTTTTTGCTATAAAGATTTTTCATGCTTCTTTTATGTCATCTATACTTGTCTAAGATAAGAAGGAATGAGAATTTTTTTTTTTTTTACCTTTTACCTTTTTTCTATTTGTATTTTGGTTTATATGATAACTATTGATTATTCTATGCTTTAGGATAGTTTATTGATAGGTTTGAATGTATTATATATGTCCATTTTAAATTGGAAAATGTTTCAGAATAAGGGGAGACTATTTATTTTTATATTAGACTTTGGCTGAGTGTAAGTTAATAAAAATTTCATAACTTTCATTCTATTCCACCGAATTATTCGAGTTAATTTTATTATTTTTGGAAACATTTCTTAAAAAAATTGTCTAAACTTTGAAAATCATCCAAAAAAAAAGTTTTGAAATGAAAGATTTATGAACATTAGAAGATTATACCCTTGTTTTAAAATTTTCATGTGAAATGATCTATATTAATTGAACTAACGGTATTCAGTGAGAAAATTTTCAAATATAGTTGTATGCTTTGAAAATTAGATTAAATACACTTTCTGAAAATATATGTGTCATATTTTTTTTATATCTTTTTACCATTTTTAATGAATTTTTCTTTTAAGATTATATTATGAAAAATTACGCACGAAATCTACTTTTACTTCAAATAGGGATCTAGTTTTTTAAGTTTTACTCATTAAAATAAATTGAAACAAACTTTCTTGGAAATAAACAAAAACTATACTTGATTTAGGATTTTGATTCTCTCAAAAAGCTTTTAAAATAAAAAAAGTTATGATTTTGGAATTTGGTCCATCATGTACAAAATAGTAGTTGATGTATAGTGTGCAAAATTATCTAAGAGAAGGTAGATTTTTAAGATTTAAATGGCAGGCCATGATCATAGTTTAAGTATAAATGAATAATTTAAGATTTGAGATTGACTTAGATGATGCATGACCTACAAAATGTACATGATGCATAGTCTAAGTATGACTCGCATAATTTTTGGAACCAAATTAAATAATTGATGTAGAGACATGTGAAAAACAGTTAGCAAACATAATGCATAAGTAGTTGATAGACTCTTCAGAATACGGGACATATTAATTCTCGGGAAAAATATCCTTTTTATTCTTAAAGTTAAAGTTTGATCTTAATTTGGAAATGGTTTCTAATCGAAACTTATTATTGTTTGGTTTTTGTATTTTCAAAATTGTTATTTTTTAGTATTTATTTTTGGACGGCGTTAAAAATAACAAACTGTGTGTCACCTGTTATTTATTTATTTTTTTATAAAAAAAGAACTAGCATAAGCTAGGCCGACGCTTTTCATAAAAACTAGAAAAATTATGTTTTTGATTCCTGAAGTTTGAAATTAATTTGAAAATGGTCCTGGTTGAAATTTAGTCACTGTTTGGTCCCTACACATACAAAATTGTACCGTACCTAGCTAAATTCAACCAAGTAAACAGTATACACGTCAAAACCACCTACCATCTAGTACCCGGACACCACCAGCACAAGCCATCTAGGCAGGTAGCCAGTCGAAACCGACTACCTGCCTAGAAAGTTAACCAACATCAATACCCTATCTTCAATAGACCTCTAAGACCTGTTTTAGGACCAGGCCCACTCATGGCCCAAGCTGGAGCCCAAGCTGGAGCCCAAGACAAAACCCAGCCCATACGATAGTCAAACGTCATTAATGTTCTATAAATACACGTGGACCCCATCATTTAAAGGTACGCATTCATTAATTGCTGATTTGACTCCCTGAGAGCTCTGACTTACTTGAGCTTCGGAGATTCTTCTGCAGGTAACCCCTCTTGGGTTCAAGCCGACATCTATCGAATGGGAAGAGGCCAACTGAGGAGATAGCGGACTACATGGTAAGGTGACTCTTGTGCCTGACTTCTTGTTTGTTCTTCTGTAGAAACAATTGGCGCCCACCGTGGGGCACGAGACAAACACCCTTAGTACCCGCTTTTCTCTGAAGATGGTTTCTACCCGCAGCAAAGCCGGAGCTAGCAAGCAAGTTGACGCTGGTCCCTCTGGACCTTCTGGCGTCACCCCTGACTTGGCCGCCATCTTAGACGGCCAGATGAAGATGCAACAGGAACTCGCAGACCTGAAGAAGCACAATGCTGAAGAGATGGAAGCGCTCAAACAAGAGAACTCCCGCCTCAGGAGGAGGATCGAGACAGATGCCAACCAGAAGGGAAAAGCCAAAGAGACCTCTGAAGCTGTGAAGTCTCCAGCTTTCCAACCTACAGAGGAAGAAAGTGAATACAACCCAACCCCCCACACCTTCACCTCCACCCAACAAACCCCCCTCACTACCACACACCCCCAACACTTCCCACCCGGTCACCCAGGACTTACAGCACCCTCAACAACCCACGTTCCCCACAACATACCCAATATTCTCCACACCGCATACGTCCCACCCTACAACCCCCCGTATCTTCCCACAACCCACATCCCTCCTCATAACATCACCTCCACCTTCCCCACCATGATCAACCACCCACCCCCACCCCACATTCTCCCCCCCACCAGCCCAGACGCCGCCACCCGTTCACAGATTTTATCGCTAACACCCCTCTCCCAGCCCAGTGGGAACCATTCAACCTCGATCGCTACACTGGCGAAACCGACCCCGATGAACACATGAAAGTTTACATCACACACGTTGCTTTGTATACATCCCAAGACGCAGTCTTCTGCAAAGCTTTCCCCACAACACTCAAAGGCCCCGCCCTAGAATGGTTCACCACCCTCCCACCCTACTCCATTGATAACTTCGACACCCTTTCCCACATGTTCTCCACACATTTCGCCGGCAGCCGCCCACACCAAACCACCACCATGTCCTTACTGGGCATCAGACAAGAACCCAATGAACCACTCAGAACATTCATCGATCGCTTCAGTAAAGCAGCTCTCCGTACACCACACCTTAACCAGGAAATGATACTCCAATGTATGACCCTCACCCTGCAACCCGGACCCTTCGCTAACAACGTCTACCTTCACCCACCCACCTCCATGCACGAACTCAAGCTGCGTGCCGCTGACTACGTTCGCATGGAAGAAATGCAAACTCTTCACACCAAATTCTGCAACGACTATGCCGCCAACACCTCCACCCCCAATCCCACCCCACAACCTCACCCGAGCCCCGATACCCGTCCACGTGAACCCCACCAACCACGTTTCACCAGATACGCCCCACTCACAGTAGCCCGCTCCCGCATCCTTGACGAAGCCCTCCAGGCTGACCTCCTCCCCCCACCAAGCAAAACAACCACCCCTCCTAACGCTGACATGACCAAGTATTGTCGATACCACCGCAATCACGGTCATACTACAGAAGAGTGCAAAGCGCTACAGGATAAGATCGAAGAACTGGTACGCGCCAGCAACTTTCGCCGCTTCATCCAAACCCTTATCACAAGTAAGCGGCCTGGGTCGAACACCCTTTACTCGTGGTTGATTCGTTTAAGTTCCCCACCCTTACCACAAGTAAGCGGCCTGGGTCGAACACCCTTTACTCGTGGTTGATTCGTTTAAGTTCCCCACCCTTACCACAAGTAAGCGGCCTGGGTCGAACACCCTTTACTCGTGGTTGATTCGTTTAAGTTCCCCACCCTTACCACAAGTAAGCGGCCTGGGTCGAACACCCTTTACTCATGGTTGATTCGTTTAAAGTTCCCCACCCTTATCACAAGTAAGCGGCCTGGGTCGAACACCCTTTACTCGTGGTTGATTCGTTTAAAGTTCCCCACCCTTACCACAAGTAAGCGGTCTGGGTCGAACACCCTTTACTCGTGGTTGATTTGTTTAAGTTCCCCACCCTTACCACAAGTAAGCGGCCTGGGTCGAACACCCTTTACTCGTGGTTGATTCGTTTAAAGTTCCCCACTCTTACCACAAGTAAGCGGCCTAGGTCGAACACCCTTTACTCGTGGTTAACATACAAACGCCAACAATGCTCCCCTAGGTAAATACGCATACCACACAATATATCGCATGTTCCTATCACATATGCTATTATCAACAACCACAAAACATATATATCCACAAGATGCATCACATTAAAAACAAGTCAAAATATTGTACGAATTATTACAGACTTAGGATTCATTGCAAAATAGAACAGCATAAAAACTACATCCTAAGCCGCTTTGTTGCCATCACCCTCCACGGTCACATCCACATCTTTCTCTGCCTCGGCCGCCTCATTCCCAACCTCTTCCCCACCCTCTTCATCCTCCCCTACCAGCTTTCCACCAACCACATCTTTATCCACATCGAACCTTGAATCCAAGGCATCCACATCCTTATAGAAGAAGGCCGCCTGCCGCAACCCCTTCTCAAAACCATTTATATGCTCCTGAATAACACTGTTCTTCAAGTCATCCAACTCACCGACAGCCCCGTCATACTTGTCCTTTAGATCCTCATAGTCTTCCTCCAGCTCCCCTATACGCTTATTCAATTTCTCCTCAGAATCTAAACAACGAACCTTCCATGACACCAACCTCTTCCTCTCAGCTTCCCACCCTTCCTTCTCCTTTTCCAACGCCGCCTTCTCCTCCGCCAGCTTGTCCACCCTACCCTGCAACTCCCCCACCTCCTTCACTTCCCTTCTGTAAAGGGACCCCACACGTCTACCCAACACTAATGCCTTACTCCCAAATTCAACCATGGTTCTCACAATATGCTCAACCTCCATATTATCGATAGAGTTCACAACAGTATCGGGCAAGTTGATTGAGATGTCTTTCCTCACGGATATCTCCGGCAACTCAATTAGCCCGGCCTCCGACAACTTCTCCCCGCTGGCCGATCCCGCCCCATCACCTAACCCGAGGATAGCCGCCCTTATTTTCTTTACATCCTTACCCTTCCCAGGTCGAGGCGGGAGCTCAACCCTCCTCTTCGTGCCGCCATGTACATGTACTTCCACCACGGATTCCTGCAGATTGGGAACACTAGCTTTCCCAGCCTCCTTGGCCTTGGCGGCCATCTCCTTCCTTAGTGCCTGAAAGAGCGCCAAGTTCTTCTTACCAGATTGCGCCATATGCCCTGCAATAACATATCACAACTCGGATCAAAACAACTTAGCATCACTAACACAGCTTAAGTAATAAACAGATACCTTCAATATCTATAATCGGATGCACCGAATTATAAACCCTAACTAAGCCCTTAGTGGGCAACTTATCCACAAATCTTAACAACATCCCAACCACCTCCTTGTCTCCAGACGACAACTCCTCCACTCCCATATCCTTGTAACGCGAAGGGTTATTGGTCCAACTAAAAGGGAATTTTGTACTCCCATCCGCATTCAAAAAATACGGCTCGCCTCCCTCCTTCACCACAACCTTGAAGTATCCGTCCTTGAAGTGCTTGAAAGATTGGGAGAATGCATCCAACCTGCTAATGCTAGGACGACTGATCAATGACAGCCAGGTAGCCGGCCTTCGGGGTCTGGTATCATAGAAATACAAGAACGCATAAGGTGAAGGCTCCAAGTACAACGACTCGCACAGAATGCGGAAAGCCTGTAAGTAAGCCCAACTATTAGGGTGTAGTTGAGTAGGCGCCACATTCAAAGCCCGCAGCACGCCCATAGTAAAGTCGTCGAAAGGTAGTCGTATATGAAGCTGAGAAAAATGGCACATGTACATATAAAAGAACTTCTCGGTAGCCTACTCTTGCCCGTGGCATACCCGGTCGATGGCATTCACTCTTTCCAATGAAACAATATCTCCACTGACCCCTCTAGATATGACGGGTGTACAGTTTAGCCAAGAATTCAGCAGACGAGACCACCTAAACAGTGATGACTGGTCACGAACATCGGATGCAACCCACGCATAACCGCCCTTAGCCGGCCAGTTACTTTCCTCCAGCTCTTCAGGAGGATCTTCTCGGACCTCCCTCACCACCTCCATTGGCATCCCGCTTGTGCCAACTCCAGCACTCATACCCTCTCCACGAAGCTGGTCATCTCTATTCCTATCCGACTCAGTACTCTGACTACTACTAGACGCAGATAACGATGAGCTATCGCTACTAGACATACCTGTTTTCATTTTTACGGAAAGATGTCGGCGGAATTTGGGAACTAGTCGGACAATATGATGCGCACAGGATCTCTGATTCCGAAACTCGCAAATGAACCAAGTGAACCCTCAGCTGCTTTCAAACCCATATTTATAGTCCACGATCCCAAACGACTAAAACTCTTCCCGCCAAAATGAAACCCCAGACCAATCGACACCATTATGAAGGATATGACACATAAAAAACGACGGCGCCAAAATTTTAACGATGTGACCACCTGACGCCTTTTCACCTACCTTCTGACACTTCCAAGCCTTAACACTGTTCACCACACTTAAAGGCTGGGGGACTGGTGTATCACACCTAGCCGGTTTTGCTAGTTCACCAACACATATCATCCTTGACCGACAACCCATATCGGACAAGGCTGGGGGACTAGTGTACCGTACCTAGCTAAACTCAACCAAGTAAACATTATACACGTCAAAACCACCTACCATCTAGTACCCGGACACCACCAGCACAAGCCATCTAGGCAGGTAGCCAGTCGAAACCGACTACCTGCCTAGAAAGTTAACCAACATCAATACCCTATCTTCAATAGACCTCTAAGACCTGTTTTAGGACCAGGCCCACTCATGGCCCAAGCTGGAGCCCAAGCTGGAGCCCAAGACAAAACCCAGCCCATACGATAGTCAAACGTCATTAATGTTCTATAAATACACGTGGACCCCATCATTTAAAGGTACGCATTCATTAATTGCTGATTTGACTCCCTGAGAGCTCTGACTTACTTGAGCTTCGGAGATTCTTCTGCAGGTAACCCCTCTTGGGTTCAAGCCGACATCTATCGAATGGGAAGAGGCCAACTGAGGAGATAGCGGACTACATGGTAAGGTGACTCTTGTGCCTGACTTCTTGTTTGTTCTTCTGCAAGAACAAAAATCATTGTTAAAATATAATAATAATAATAATAATAATAATACTATTAATAATAATAACATTATTATTATTATATAATTGTTAATAATAATATTATCATATATTAATAATAATTAATAATATTAATATATCAATAATACTATTAATAATTATATATTAGTACTATTATTATATTTTTAATAATATTAATATTAATAATAATATTATTATTATCATATAATCTTATTAATTACTAATATTACTAATATTAAAAAAATATTAATAATAAATAATAAATAATGATAATAATATTATTAATAATATATAAAAATTATTATTATATATATTATATATATATATATATATATATTAATAATTATAATATTAATAAATAATAATATTATTAATTATTATTACTGATATATTAATATTATTAATATATAATTAATATTAATATTAATATTAATAATTGTTATAATATTATTATTTATTTTAATATTATTAATAATTATATATAATAATAATAATACTATTAATAATTATATATTATTATTATTATATAATATTATTATTATCAGTATAGTATTATTGTTATTATATTATTATTATTCAATGTGTAAGGAGTCAAATTTCAACCAGGGACCATTTTCAAATTAAGTTCAAACTTCAGTGACAAAAAAACATATTTTTTCTAATTTTTGTGAAAAGCGTTGGCTAGGTCAATGCTTATTCTTTTTTTATAAAAAAAAATTAAATAACATGTGTCACGCCGTTTGTTATTTTTAACACAAAAAATAGGGTCTAAAAACAATGATTTTGAAAATACAAGGATCAAACAGTGATCAAGTTTCGACCAGAAACCATTTCCAAATTTGGATCAAACTTTAGGGACCAAAAACATAGTTTTCCCTTAATTCTAAAACCATAACAAGCATAGAAAGGTTCATATGTGTACTAAATGTACCAATTTTCTTCGCTCTGCAAATTTTTTTTCTTCAAGTGGGTTAGTTTAACTTTTTTTTCTTCAAGTGGGTTAGTTTAATTGTAAATTGATAAAGTTAATTATGAATTAGATTAAAGTTAATACAAATGTCTAATACAAATCACTACCGCTAACTTACATATAGATTAAATGTATAATACAAATCCATTAAATTTATTTTTTCAATTAAATTAAATTAAATTTGACGTAGGATCAACATAATAGATTTATCGTTGGATAACCCTATTCAGCTTGAAATGGTCTAAGTTTGATATGGGCTTGATGTATCAATTGAAAACAGACCGAACTTGACTTGTTCCGAAAAGACTTAGTTCTATCTTGACCTAGTTCAACTTTATTCTAATTTGACTCAACTTAGCCTAGACCTGGACTGATTTGACTAAACTTTGACCAGTACCAACTCAACTTGACTTGATGTTAGGATGACTTGCCTCAATTTAGGGGTGGAATAATGTGAATAGAAAATAATAAAGGATCATTCTAATGTTCAACAGGGAAAGAATATTGATGGTACATTCAAAAAATATGAAATATGAGTGATAAGTCATAGAGTTCGTCATCACATGTTAGCTTGATAAGATCAAATTTGAATTCTTATAACTTTGAACTCTAAAGGTTCCTAGAAAGAGAAACTCAATTTTTCTATCGCAATTGATATATCTCCCATTCTATTACAAATACAACTTTTTATAAGATGAATGATCTAGGACCTTATAATTTTCACATTAATTCTCACTAAGCAATATTTAATATATACTAGTAATTAACTCCATGTAGTATTGTCTTTAATTCTCATTATATACATAATTATTTCACACATGAGAACGCCAACCGTTAACTTTCTTGTGATTTTTTAATTTTCTCTTGTGATCATTCAACTACATAACAAAAAATATATAATAGCATTATAATGAGAACTCAAAATTGTATTCACCCATCAAACTTACTTTAACCTTGGTTTAAGTTGACTCTACTCAACATGAACTTACACCGACTTGACTTAATATAGGCACAAGCGAACTTAACTAAACATGGACACAAACTAACTTGATTTGGCCTAGACTCGAATGAATAGGCTCAACCTAGGGTTGAGCCTACTAGTCTCTAACTTTGTTCAGTTGACTCGCCATGACCATAGTTTGATTAACTTGCCTCGACCTTGGCCTAGGTTAACTCACCTCAAGTTCCCCTTGACCAACATGGCTAGACATATGATCATGTTGAATCGATTAGTCTTGAGCTTAGGTAGAGTCACCTTAACGTTGACTCAGACCAGCTTAACTTGACTAGTCGGGTCTGACTCAAATAAACTGGATTTGGGTCGGACTTAACTTGAATTTTGACATGAGTTGACTCAACTTTGCCTTTGATTCATGCCAACTTGGTTCGACCTATGGCTCGAGCCAACTCAACCTTGGCTTAAGCCAAGTCTCCTCAACCTAAGTTCGAGTAAACTCGCCTTGGTTTAGACTCAAACTAACTCGACTTGTCTTTTGGTCCAATCGATTCGGCTTCACTTGGACCTTGATCGACTCGAGACAACCTTTGTTCTAGATTGACTTAGCTAATCCTTTGGCTCAAACTAACTCAATTTGACCTTTGACCCTACTAACTCAACTCAACTTCCGATCAAACCAACTTGGTTAACCTAAGCCTGAACAAACTTGATTTAACCTTGACACATCTTGATTTTGGATTTTTAAAGTCCAATATCTAGTTTACATCTAACACAAATCTAATAAAATAAACGACACTTAAAATTGAAAAATATGAATAGATTCTACAATCTAGAATTTACAATTTTTTTTATCATGCTTACCCTTTTGGTTCATATATTCAACGACACTATTGAAATTTTGGTAATTTTTTTATTTCATATTGTATTGAGTAAACTTTGATATATATATATATATATATATATATATATATATATATATATATATAATATTTTCTTTTACTATAATTAAGGTTAGAAATGTCAATATATGATTCTAACCTCGTATTCAAATCAATTCGTAAGAACTCAAGTAAGGTATGTTTGAAAAAAATGTCATTGTCTCAGATGTTTTAGTCTCACACCCTTAGTTTTAGGGATGACAATGTTGACCCGACGGGTGAGCTAGGAGGCCTGTGGAAATAATATGAGGTGGGCCAAGATATTGAGTTCACTAACTTGTAAAAATTCAAATCGCATAACCCACAGTCCGCTTGGGCCAGACGTGGGGTGAGGTAGGTTGACCCGCAAACTCGCATAACCTAACACTCTTATTCCAAAGTTAGTAACTTCAACTTGTGAATTGTCCAAGATGCATACTTATTTTCACTATTTTTGTCGTGAGTTTCCTAATATTATGATTTTAATTTGTGAATTCTAATGCTTGGCTTTGTCAGGAAATGTAAATCTAAATCTGCTTGACTTTAGAAACAGTAGACTAGTAGTATTTGAAACTTATTTTTTAGTTTTTTTAGAGACTTTAGTTCATGGTCAATTTGGAGAGGAAGTTAAGTTGGAGTTGATCTTACGAGTTGCAACTCACGTTGGTCTAATTGTAAATTTTGGTCTAATTGTATGTTTATTTAGTAATATGTTCTCTTACTTTTATTTCAATAATAAATGTAAGCCTAATACATGTAGTCGAAAGAATAAACACCTCATTCAAATCACCTTAACCGATTTTGAAATCAACTTGGTTTAAATGTATTAGAACTCTCGTAGGGAATGACAACAAAATTTTGGGAAACAATTACATCTTTAATCAAAATGACTGAGATTATATTGATCGAGATGTGCAAGTCCAACATAATACATTACCAGGTCTTAGAATCCATTTACTAGGTCGAGATGTGCAAATCTTGGACAATCCCAATTGTGCAAGTCGTACACAACACATATATAAATATATTAAATAAATAAATAAAATGAGATTAATAACAATTTAATATTTAAAAAATACTTATAAGACTAATAAATAAATAAAATAGGATTGAAGATGCTTATTTAAGTAAAAATAATTTCAAAATAAATAAGTAAATCGTTAAAATGATAAATGACTCATTACATTATCTTAATGAATTCTTATACTTGACATGCTATAATTTTAATAATAACGTGTCGCTTACTTTTATAAATTTTTTACCTCTACTTTTTTTTTTGTCTTACTTTCTTATACTATTTCTCCTTTTATTTCCTCCACTAAATTTTTCTATCTTGATTCATCCTATGGATATACTTAGGCAAAGAAAAATTCGTTTTTATTTATTTTTACTACATGCAATGACGGAGAAAGAAATATTTTAATTTCTTACTTCTCTCTTCTTGTGTAAGACGAGATAAGTTTATGTTATCTCCTTTTCTATTTTTAAATTCTATTAATTAAATTGTTGATCATATAATATTTCAGGAAATAGAAAATTATTTAAATTATTCAAAAGTAATTTAATTTAATGTATCATATTTAAAAAATAATGAGTTCTAAATTTTAAAATTTTCTCACCCTTCGCTTCCTTTATTCATCACAAAAAAAAAAGAAGGGAGAAATGGTTGCATATTAAAGAGTGAGTTGATGCATTGGTTCCATCCAAAAGAAGAATTTTTCTTCCTAAACGTAACTCTCAACGATTTATATACATAAATAGCAGTTGTGTAATTGATGAGCATCGTAATCAAATAAAGAGGATATGAGAATCCAAGGACAATGGCACACCTTAAAAGAAGGAAAAAATGGTAATGAGAAAAACATCAAGATTTGGATAACATTAGTTAATAAGAGTAAAGATATAAAAGTACAAATATTTTATTGATTTGTAGGAGAAAGAGTTAGTTGCTCACAGCTTAGGATGGAAAATTAAAAGTTGGGCCATTAACTTTTCTTTTGTGCCAAAAGTTGGGCCATTAACTTCGTGAAAGCGATTTCTAAAAAGGTCTTTAGAACTCGCCACTTCCCAATTTATAATTGCTTTACTTCAAATTAATATCTCAATACAAACTTATATACCATATCAGATCTTCCATTCCAAAATTTGTATATTTTGCCTACTCCAAAAATAAAAAAACCTATATCACCTAAATTTTCTAAAAGAAATTTTGTTTTTCTTAAGGTATATTTTTCTAAACATTTTATTTAACACATATGTGTACAATATTTTATTTATTTATTTATTTTTATCAGCAAAGAATAAACTAAAAATTAAAAAGAGCACTTAAGGGATGCTCTAACCCTTATACAAAAAGTTGTCCTGTATACATTGATGCATTAGTTTGGCATCATAGCACTAGCTAAACACATATCTGCCAAACACCAAAAAATGACAATGGAAAACTACTTGAAATCCTCAAAGCAAACCGAAAATTCAAATATATGCATTATACTACAGTAATGGCTAAAACACCAAAACAATGATCAGGACTAAAGTATTTTTATCTTTGTTGTTGTACCTGCAATCGTTCCTTTGCTACACTTCCCTCTGCATATTCCATTGCATCTTTAAGAAAGAGCTTCTGACATAGTGCATAATGTGCAATTGTGAGCCAAGATAACTTTATATTCTCATACAAACATCCCTCTTCCTCACCAGTTCAAGGGCACAACCGTGTCTTTCATTTGATTCCGCAATTGGACTTCAACCAACTGGTGCTATTGACCTTGCAATACCAAGTTTCTTTCCTCTATAATTCCTGTATTTGTTCACCTGACACACTTGAACACACAACAGTTACCATATCAAAGAGATTTTAAACAAGTATACGGAGATAAGCACCAATCACTCTATCGTTCACAATTTTAAAAGGTTAAATAGGTAGTTAGTTTTGTTTTAAAACTTTGAATTATTTTTTATTTTCAAATTTTATTAGTGAATAGAGGTAATCTTTGTGACCAAACGACGTTAAAAATGTGTTGATATAACAAACTATATTGTTACGTGTGTTCATGTGTTGATGTATAGACGACGCACTCGTAACAAAGCTCATGGAGAGACCTTAGTGTAGGTATAGAGGGGTCATGGACTCCTTCACCTCCCCAATTTTCTTATATTTATATAGGTACAATTTATATATATATATATATATATATATATATATATATATATATCATATTAAATATGCTTTTAATTTCTGAGTTCTGACATGAAATTAAAAGTATATCTTAAACTTTAATATGGTTTGACCTCTAAACGTTAGAAATGAATGAATATAGTCTTTCTAGTCCAATTACTTTAAATTTCTTTTAAAGTATAGACGCATTTCATGCTACACGTTCCTTTTTCAATATCTATTGAAAAACACATTTGACACATAAAAAAAAAATTAACCTAATTAGGTTAAAAAGACTATATCCATTTATTTTAAAGTTTGAAGACTAAAATATATTAAAATTTCAGATAATAACGAATTATTATTTTGCGTCAAAGTTAAGAAACTTAAAACATATTTAACTTTTTATCTTGACATCCCCAAGTTTTGTCTGAAGATCCATTACTGATAGTTGTTAGCACATTAGCACATCTTTAACGCCGTTAGAGCTATGTGACTTCATTATTAAAGTTTGGAGAAGAAGATGATTCAAAGTTTAGGTGAAAAACAAAATTTAAATTTGCATCAAAGTTAAGGACAAATTGATGTATTTAATCCAATATAAGATGTACACCAATTGGGACATCATTTTTTTTTTCTTGAAATATATATGTAGAAGTATAAGGTATATTAAGTGGAGTAGAATAGGAAGCATGAGAAATGAACCTGATGTGGTTAGATTTTAGTTGCATGCAGAGTACTATCTGGAATCTGGTTAAGGGAAATGCACGTTCACATGACCCACAAATTAGACGTTTAAATGGGTACACGTCCCTCCCAGAATTGTGATCAACATATTTCACCAAAATATACATATTCATAAAAAGAAGCCAATGAGAAGAATACACATATATGCAACTTTCAAGAATAAAAAACACAAGTTAGGTGACAAAACAAATAAGACATAATTTTGGTTGCAACTTCATTGCCCCAGCAAGGCAAACTAAGGTGGCCAATATCCAATGGTAAACCTAGCACAAAATACCCAATAAGAGAACTACAACAGATAGTGCAGTACTTGCAAAAAACAAACAAGAAATTTGTGCCACTTATCTCATTACCGACAAAAGTGCTAGTCACTCAAACTCTTCAATCATTCAACTCCCACAAACAAACAAAGTGGAGTTTATACCAACAATAGAATAACAATAAATCGGAAAACATTTATCTGTCATGCTTGTTAAAAGAGAGATTATTATTGCTATTCTTTTTACCACGCTCAAGAGTCTCACATCTTTTAAGAGTCGAGATAAAAAACGGTTTAAATATTTTTTTCTTCCTTCTATTCTCATATATGTTTTTTAAGGATATACCTCAAATTCATATTAATTGACAGTTATTCTTGTTGGAACTCTCACATCGATTATAGATAAAGCAATTTCATAATATATAAGTGAGGTGCAAACCTCACCTTACAAACCGATTTTGTGGGGTTGAGTTAGACTTAAAATCCACTTGTATCAAAGCCAGGTTAGAGCCTATATTAGTAAGATTTCTTGGACATTCTGTTCCACCTGCAATCGGATCACTTACAGACTACCCACTAATTTCTAGTCTCATGCACGATATGAATATACTTCGACGTGAAGGAATACCACAATCGGCCGCTAACGGACCACTAATTTTTATTCCCACACTCGAAATGAATATACATCGACATGGGAAAGTGTGTTGGAAGTCCCACATTGATCAGAGGTAAGACTTAAAGCCCACTTCTAATAATTCTACCACGGGATCAAATCTTATTGTACGAGATTCAATATTTTTAACCTGTTGTTTTTTTGTGAGCTTTGCTGAAAACCATTTGTTAAGTGACAAATCAACGAATTTAACAGTTACAGACAGCGATAATAATGATGTGTTGAAGCATGAAAAGTAAAAGGTTGGTGTTAATAAGAGTGGTAGAAATTAATTGTAATATATCTTGAATAGGGTTTCTGACAAGTGACAAGCTTCTAAATTGACTGAGTTGATTAAAATTATTGCGTTGTGAGAAATGATAAGTGGATAAGAATGTGTAAGAAAAGGACTTATCAATTATATGATGGTTTTTGTGTGTTGGATTTGGAGTATGAAATATGCAGAGAGTGTTGATATTATTGGTTATTGGATTGAGAAGTTATTTGACTCCGACCAATATGGTTTTTTGAAGAGATGGTGATATAATTTCGCATGAGACAAGTTTGTGCTCACATATGTTGTAACGTGTCAAAATAGGAAGAATCAAGATGAGAAGCCACTACCTATTATTTTCTGCCACCATCTTTGATTGAGCCAAAGACTTGAAACACTGAATCATCACAGCTTTGAAAATAAGAACCCTTGCACTATCAAACCTTCAATTCAAAAAATATACAATCTCACACACTCTCTAATGTAACGTGGGTTATGCATGTACACAAGAATTTCTTTTTCAGGAAAAATAGGCCAAGCAAAACAACATATGTAATGAAATTTGTTCAAGAATGTGTCGTTAACCAACTTAAAGGAAATAATAAAGTGACTCAAAACCTTACTACACTAAAGTTAATTTTATAAGCTTTAAGTCAAGTTTAACATTTACTTAATATGGTTTTAAACTTTATTCGTATGTATCTTGCTTTGTTTTATTGAATTAATCATGTGTACTAATCTTCTTTTTTTTTTCATGTTTTAGATTTGAATATTTCATATGTGATGGTAAGCGTAGTTTAAATTAACGTGAATTTTATCTTTCAAATTAATTCTTAAAATTGAGTTAAACTTAAAATTCAGTTCATAAAATTATATTATAATTTATTTTAATGTTATTGAGTCTACCATATTATCTATTATCGACTCACTTTATATTATAATGTTTAAAATGTTATATATATACTTCTTGTTTTCTCTAAAAGTGTTGAATATCATAGACAAATTAATTTGTTTGTGTTTAATACGTTTTATATTCAAGTTATAGAATTTGCAAACAAAACAAACGAGTGTATAAAATTATTGAGAACGTATTTATGACTTATATAAAATTTTGTATTAGTGTTATATAGTTTATATTACTCTTTACTTTTAAAGATTTGATATTGTTATAAAATCAAATTATAATATATAACCAAGAATAAGTCTTATTTTATTAAATACGTAAGATTAAGTTAAATTTAAATTTGTATTATATAATTCAGTATTAAACTCTTTCAATTTTCATATAATGAAGATTCCATAAGAAAAATAAAACTGGTTTTTTAATATTAAATTAAACTCAAATTTATTGAGTTAATAATATTTAAATTTTGAAAATTGGAAAATGGAAAAAATGAAGAATTGTCGTATGAGTTAATATATATATATTTTTTTAACATTTGAGGGGTGCAACGTGTGTAGTACAAATATTAAAGAGGGTCAGAAACGTGTCACTCTTTGATGCTTGAGAAAGCAAAAAGTCCTTTAAAATTATTGTACTGATAAAATGGGTTTTATTAGTGAGGGACGGTGCACATTGTCTCGTCATCTTTTATTTTATTTATTTCTTGTTTAGTTCCATAATGTTTCATATGTGAAACTTAGGTTTAATTTTCCCATTTATAATTGGTCACAAAGAAGCACACAACTAAGATAGTTGTTCGTAGATGCAGCAATTTCAACCTCAGTCACATCAAACATGTGTATTATTTATACGTGCATATCTTAACGAACCTAAACCATATCCTACAAAATCTAGTAATAGTCACACTTAACTAATTTCATTAAAACTTCCAAACCCTCAAGATGCGACACAAAACTTCCACACCCACTCTAACAACATTTTTGCTTTTCAACAAATCAAAATCTTTTTTTTTTCTACTATTCAAAAATACAATCTACATTTTATAACCATGTTTCAATGTTATTTTCTAATTTAGATTACAATTTTATCGTGAAAATATTTATTGCACAATTTTTTAAAATGAACAAGATTATTGCAAAGTGATTACCAAAAACGCTTACCTTGTTTTTAGATGAATTCTAAAACAAAATTTATTTTTTAGTTTGTGGTGAAATATTTAAATTAATGATAATTATTTTTAGTTTATGAAAAAAAAAATTCTAGTTTATTCTTTCAATGTAAAATATAGGACGATTGCATTCTACAATTTAAAGAGAAAAAAGATGGTCATTCTTTATGATTTAGTATCAATTTGACCTTCAAAAGATACAAGTTATTGTTAAATTGGTCCTTAAATATTTGCCTTATTATGTGAGCAAAAACCCCTGTAAATTAGTTACAATTTTCCTTCTTTTAAGACTAAAAATCAACCATTTTTTCATTTTTATTTGAAATTAAATTTAAGTATAATTTAAAATTCCAAAAGTTTATGAAAATATTTTTACGAAATTATGAAATTAAAATTAAACAACAGTATAAAAAAATGAATTTTTTTTAATGTTTGCCCTTTTCTCACCCATGTCTCTAATTGCTTATGTGTACTTTTGCCCCTTTCTTTCTCTCTTTTCTCTTTCGTCTAAAATTTTCCTCTTTCTTTTCATTCATCTCTTTCTTTTACACATAAAAATATCGATATTTGTGTTTTAATTATTCAATATACAAAAGCTATTGAAAAGGTAGTCAATATATTTATTTTCATGAATTTCATGAATAAAAATGATACTTTTAAAAATAAGATTTAATTACGTACATGGTATAATTAAACTGTCCTACCCAAATTAAGAATTTCAAATGTAAGAAATTTGAATTAATTTATTGAAAATTAAATTTCAATAAATTAAAACTATAAATTAATAAAAATTTTAAACATTATTAAAGTTTTGTGCTCAACTTTTGTCGAAATAAAGTAGCAATATGAAAGAGGAAACTAATTAATCATTTCACACCCATCTCAAGTGCTATATATATATTGACATGGTGGCACGATATGTATCTTTAAAAAGAATTGGTGAAACTTGATTTTAATGTCAAGAATTTGTATACGAAATGTCCCCTTAGTCTGATACAGCTAAATTTTATTGCAGAAAAAAAAGAAAAAAAAATGAAGATTATGGAGAAAAGGAAAAAGGGAGAAAAAAGTGGAGAATATTAAAAGTACTACCTATGATTATGTAAAGAAAAACCAATGATAGCATGAAGTAATAGGTGAGGTTCACATGTATGGTTGCTCGTGTTATCGTGACTGTGACTGCATATTGACAAATTGCAAAACAAAAAACCTTTCATGCTTTAACATACCAACCAAACTAAACGTAAAAGTTGAGTTTTTTTCAATCCAAACACATTAATAAATCTAAGTGATGTGATTGAGATCTTTTATGAATCTAAAACATGCCACAAAGTAACATCGTACGTAAGTCAATAATCTAAACGCATGAACTCAGAACAAGTTTGGTCTACTTCTGCCTAACCTTCATCATGATGACGAAAAACAATTCTCAAAAACTGCTTCAAGATCACGCTTAGATCAAACGTTACCATTTTACTCTATTTATCTAAACGTTTCAAATTTATCAAATTGTTTTTTTTCTGAAGATTTCGTCAAAATTTGAAGTGTGTGATGATTTTTTTGTTTCACAAGAGAAAATACGCATCACTGAAGTGTGTTATTTGTTAGATCATGTGCTAACCACTTAGTCAAAAACTATAATTGTGAGTCAGGGTGCAACTCTTTCTACTTAAGAGCGTATGTGTTCAAACATTATGATTCGACTGTGACTTGACCCACGGACCTCCGACACAAGATAATTACTATCACCCACAATATTATTTTGAATAAAGTATGCATCTTAATAATGCCACAAGCCACTTATGAGGAATCAGTTTGGTGGAGTTGATGAGGTTGGGTGGGGATAAGACATGTTAAAGTTTCAAAGAAAAATAACTCATTTTTAAGCATTTGAAAGAGAGAAAAAAAACATCATTATTTAGATTATATATTAAGTATTATATGTAAAGAAAATCTATAAATTTGTATCATGTATAATAAGATAAGGAGATTCTGAGATGGTGAAGTGTGACAACATTTCACCATGCTCCAATCGTGTTTGCCAAGAACCCCACTTGCTCATTGAAGCTTAGAAGATTATTATCTCTTACTGATCCACTTGGGAACAAAGAAAAAGATTTTGTTTTGATAATTTTGAAATTTATATTTGAATGATGGACCCTCATGTCACAACCACATTGTAGAAAGATCTTATTACAAGTCTTATATTTAAATTTCGTTAGGTCATTGTATAAAAAAAAAATCTATAAGTAGTTTTTTTTTATATTAAATGAGTTTATGACATTCTAAAATGTTTTTTTAAAAAAACTTGTGACTAAAAGTTTCAAATTAAGTGATTGACCTGCAAATATTAAGTCAATGACTAGAAATTGAAATAAATAATTAGTTTCATTAATAAAGAAAGTTATTTCTCTTATAAAGAATACTCTTTCATGCTGAAATGAATAATACTCACATGGAAACGAGAGTTCTTTTGTTGGTTAGAGAAACTATGGTTTATATTTCGGTTCATATTTCGTATACAAAATTTAATGTAATAATTACATAGTACTAGTTTTAAATAATGTTTCAGATCTAGTTTTGAGGTATAAATACAATCCTCATAATATGTTTTAATTAAATGGGACCCGTGCATAATTTGTAGTCGCATTTATGAAAAAGAAATGTATACCCTGATTATAAAAACAAAATATCGACGAAATAAAGTTAAATAATTAATTAAAAAATCAGAAATAATATAGAGTATTCAAAGGGGTCCATGATGTATGCAAGTTAGTCATTGTTGCAATGATTTTAGAACATTAGCTTAGAAATTTTAACATGATCCCAAAACATGAATAGGAAAAGAAACATAATTGTTTGCATAAGTATATAATGTAATTGTAACTCATGTTTGCTTTTTGTTCGCATTTTGCATTCTGCTTTTTCAAACAAACTATGTATGCAATTACGGTTTGTCTGATAATGACAGAACTAAAAAAAGCACTCAAATAAATTACTTTTACCTGTCAATGTTTCTTTTTTACCAGGGATGAAATGATTATTATTATTTTCAACTCTTTTATTAATAATATTATCTATGACAATGATTCACATATACTTTTAATATATTATCATATCATAATATATCATCATTATAAAAGAGATAACAACGAAATATTTAGACAAAAAAAAAATCTTTTCTATTACATAACATCCACACTCATATATGATCAATAGCAAGATATTTTCATATTTTCAATTAGTTTTTATTAGGAATTCAAAGTGAATCGTAAATTTTACATTTGGTGAAGATGGTTGAGATGAGATGGGTAACACGAATGGAGAAAAGCCTACAAACTTTCACTATTTTAGGTTGAAGGTGAAGTGTATGATTTTTTTTAATTTTAATTCAAAATTATTAATGATTCATTAATGTTAAATCAATCTCCCTCCCTCTATTGACAGTTGTTTGTTTTATAAAAAAAATAATGCAACCCTTTTACTCCTAAAACAACTATTCTAACTCCACATCTTGGACCTAGAAAATTAGGACTCTATGCATCTATTTAGCAAGGTATTGAATTTTACCTATTTTAATATGTGCCTAATAAAAGGAACAAATCAATCATAAAATTTTATTTATGTGATACATTTAAATAATCTATTCATGTGATACATTTATGTGATTGAAAAGAATATAAAAATATATACCTTTAAATAAATAAACTATTTCAAATCTATTTATAAATATTTAATAAAAATATATTTATTCTCTATTTAATTTAAATTCGTATATATTCGTATAAATAAAATTAATCCCATTCATTTTATTACGATCTTGATAGTTAAACACATACTTTTGGTTTATTTAGTAACATTTATTTTGGTCTTAATGTTTGTTTTTTGCATTTGTTCCTACTTTGGTAAAAAAGTCGATGTAGTGTAAGCATAAACACAGGATATGATCCTATTATTGATTTTAACAATCAATCATAAACAATATCCATACTGATAATCATGCTGTAAAAAGTAAACGGAAGCGTACCTGACTCTGTGTGTGTGCTCTCAGAAGGGGACCACGACCATTTATAAACTGAATTACTTAAGTTTTAGTATTTCTAATTTGGTCCCTCATCAAATTAGAAATTACTAACTGATCTCTACACAACATTTATTTTCATGACATATGCCTTTAGCCAAATTTTTAATTTAGTCAGATCACTTTATTATTTGGCTTTATAAATAATGGCCCTAACACATTTAATTATGTGTCATATATATGCATGACCCAAAATTACTAACAATCTCCCACTAGTCACAAATATATATGTCCTTACAACCTTATAAATGTGTTAGACTTTATGAGCTCAAAATTGTCATTATATTACTCGAGCATACTCCAAAAGTCCCGTCCATTGATTATATCAGTATGTAGAACCAAACCAGTTTTTCATTGCATCAATCGCAACTAAAACCAACAATGATCACTAATTCTGACACAACCAAATGACATGGATTCATCATGAAATGTGTAGCATGAAAATTTATGTGAAGGTGATCTGTATATACACATCTATTTTCAACTAGTCCAAACTTTAATTTAATGAGATCAATATAAAAACTTAATGTATAAAGTGTAAAATTAAAACCACATATATAAATAACCAAATATGTCTTAAAGTTTAATGTATGCATACAAGAAATTAAACATAGAACATAAAACATATAAAAAATGACTATCTCCCACTAAACCTCATATTCCTCAAACCGTAAAACACACATGTGAGCAACATGCTCATGAAAGACCTTGGGTGGAAGTCCTTTAGTTAGAGGATCTGCAATCATGGAGTTTGTCCCTAAATGTTCTATGGAAATCTGTCCACTCTGTACTTTTTCTTTAACAACTAGGAACTTAATGTCGATGTGCTTCGACTTAGTCGAGCTCCTATTGTTGTTGGAATACAATACAACTAATTTATTGTCACAATATAACTTAAGTGGTCTTTCAATGTTGTCCACAATTTTCAGTCCTGTGACAAAATTTCTCAGTCATATCCCGTAATTAGATGCCTCATAGCATGCTACAAATTCTGCTGCCATGGTGGATGAAGCTGTAAGGGTTTGCTTGACACTGCGCCAAGAAACCACACCACCTGCCAACAAAAAAATGTAACTTGAAGTAGATTTTAAGCTATCTTGACATCCTGCAAAATCTGAGTCAGAAAACCCAGTGATCTCCAACTGGTCTGGACCTCCGGTATGTGAGCATATAACCTCTTGTTCTCTTTAAATATCTCATGACCCTCTTTGCTGTTTTCCAATGGTCCATTCCTGGATTGCTTAAGTATCTGTCTAGAACCTCAACTATGTATGCTATGTCTGGATGTATACATCCTTGGGCATACATCAAACTCCCTACAGCTGACACATAAGGAATCTTCTGCATTTTCTCAATTTCCAAATTTCCCTTTGGGCACTGATTGATAATCCTAGTATACCCCAAGATCGATCTCGATGTATCTGAATTCCTAATACAAAGGAGGCGTCACCAAGATCTTTCATTTCAAAATTCTTTGACAGAAATTTCTTAGTTTCGAGCAATATGCCTATATTATTAGTGGCAAGCAGAATGTCATCAACATACAAGATCAGGAAAATAAACTTGCTCCCCTTAAACTTGTGATACACACAGTCATTAACAAGATTCATCTCGAAGCCAAATGAAAGAATTACTTGATGAAATTTATGGTACCATTGACGGGATGCTTGTTTTAGGTCATAAATGGATTTAGTCAATTTGCAAACCATATTCTTTGGGTCTCCCGACGCAATTTTCTGGTTGCACCATATAGATCGTCTCTTCAATGTCACCATTGAGAAACGTCGTTTTGACATCCATTTGATGAAGCTCCAAATCATAATGTGCAACAAGAGCCATAATTGTCCTAAAAGAGTCTTTTGATGAAACTGGAGAAAAAGTCTCTTTAAAGTCAATCCCTTCTTTTTTAGTAAATCCCTTAGCTACAAGACGAGCCTTATACCTCTCCACATTACCGTTAGAATCCCGTTTGGTCTTAAATAACCATTTACAACCAATGGATTTCACACCTTCTGGTAATGGGACAAGTTCCCAAACCTTATTGTCTTGCATGGATTTATACTCTTCCCCCATTGCTTCAATCCATTTTTCTGAATTAGGATCCTTTATGGCTTGACGGACGGTGATTGGGTCATCTTCCATCACACCATTGTTAGGATCTTCATTTTCTTGGAGAAATACAACATAATCATCTAAAATGGAACTTCTCCTTTCTCTCATGGATCTTCGCAAAGGTGCTGGCTCATGAAGCATAGGCTGTTGAGGATCTTGAGTTTGTTCTTCACGAACAACCAAATCATCTTGAGTATGGGGTTCATCAGCAATGTTTTGTGGAGGTTCCGAACTTACTTCATCAAAAGTAATTGTTTGAATCAGTTCTGGAATTATTACTGATTCTTCCTCCAAAACAAATTTCCTAATCTGATTCTTCCCCCCAAACTCAATATCCTCAAAGAATGTAGCAGTCCATGTCTCAAAAATTGTCTTTAATATGGGATCATAAAATTTATATCCCATGGATCTCTCAAAATAACCAATAAAGTAACTACTTACTGTTCGGGAGTCCAATTTCTTTTCATTTGGCTTATAAGGCCTTGCCTCAGCTGGACAACCCCACACATGGAAAAGCTTTAGACTAGGCTTTCGTCCAATCCAAAGCTCATAAGGTGTTTTAGTAGCTGCTTTAGTTGGTACTCTGTTTAGAATATAAGCTGCCATCTTTAGTGCCTCTCCCCAGAGTGACTCTAGTAAGGTGGAATGACAAATCATACTCCTTACCATATCATTAAGAGTCCGGTTTCGTCTCTCAGCTACACCATTCATACTGGGTGATCCCGGCATGGTGTACTGTGGGACAATTCCACACTCCTCTAGGTACCTGGCAAAAGGTCCTGGACGCTGTTCACCTGATCCATCATATCTGCCATAGTACTCACCACCACGGTCAGATCTAACAAACTTAATTCTTTTTTTGAGTTGATTTTCAACTTCAACTTTAAAAGATTTGAACACATCCAAAGATTGTGACTTTTCATGTATAAGAAATAAGTATGTATATCTTGAGTAATCGTCTATGAATGATATAAAGTATTGTTGACCATTCCAAGAAGGTGTAGGAAATGGCCTACAAATATCCGTATGAATCAACTTTAAGACGTCTGAAGCTCTATATGCACCCAATCTCTTCGATTTGGTTTGTTTGCCCTTAATGCATTCAACACAAACATCAAAGTTTGTGAAGTCAATGGACTCTAAGATTCCATTTGACACAAGTCGTTCAACTCTATTTTTAGAGATGTGACCTAAGCGCTTGTGCCATAATACTCTTGATTGAGTATTGTCAATTTTAAGTTGAGTACCATGAGATTCTGTATTGAGGGTTTCATTATAGGTGGTCAAAGTATCAAGCAAATATAGATTATCATAAGCCAAAAGTGAACCAGTTCCAAAAATATTTGAATTAAAAGACAAACTAAATTCATTGTTTCCAAATGAACAAGAATAACCAGATTTGTCCAAATAAGAAACTGAAATTAAGTTCCGTCTAAATGACGGCACAACAAAAGTGTCTTTCAAATCCAAATAAAAACCAGTACATAGTAATAATCTAAAATGCCCAATAGCCTCCACCTCCACCGATTTTCCATCTCCAACATATATCCATCTTTCAGAATTAGTTGGCTTCCGATAGTTCAGGCAACCCTTCATAGAAACACTGATGTTAGTAGTTGCACCTGAGTCTAACCACCAAGTGTTACTAGGTACTAACGCTAAATTGACATCAGAACAGACCAAAGTAAGAAACATACCTTTCTTTGCACGCCAAGCATGATATTTGTCACATTTCTTCTTTATGTGTCCAGTCTTATTGCAAAAGAAACATTTGCTTTCCTGAGATTGTTTCTTTTGTTCTGGACCCTTAACAGCTTCCTTCTTGGGATCCTACGATCTCTTTCTTTTGCCCTTAGCCTTTGAGGTGCTTGCAAAATGAGCACTTTCTGTCTTGTCTTGCTTTTGTCTTTCCTCTTCTTGCACGCAATATGAAATGAGCTCATTAAGAGACCATTTATCCTTTTGACAGTTATAAGATACTTTAAACTGATTAAACTGTGCAGAAAGAGAAATCAACACCAAATGAATGAGTAAGTCTTCTGAGATTTCAAGCTTTAGTGCCTTGAGTTTGAAGACAATATTAGACATGCTCGTAATATATTCCCTGATATTTCCTTTGCCTTGATATTTCATGGAGATCAAGTTCTGAAGAAGAGTACTTGCCTCCGCCTTATCGCTTTTTGCAAAGCGCTTCTCAATCTCAACAAGGAATTCTTTGGCAGTAGTAACGTCTTCAGAAACAGTGCCCCTAAACACCTCTGGGATGCCGCACCTAATGATCATTATGCTCATGCGGTTTGAGCGATCCCACTTCTCATGATCCCTCCTCTCTTCAGGAGTACTCTCCGCCGTAGGAGTAGGGGTTCCTCAGTCCTTAACGCAAGGTCCAGATCCATGCAGCCAAGAATAATTTCAATATTCTCCTTCTAGTCCTTAAAATTTGTTCCATTGAGGATCAGAACAGAATTCACATTGGCAGATACAGAAGCAACTGAAGATATATATATATATATATATATATATATATATATATATATATATATATATATATATATATATATATATAAAACAAGAGGAATAACTTATTATGCTCACATACTAAAATAAATCATTAAAAAAATATTCAAATAATGGTTTAACCCATCCCAAAACACCCAATGCACCATTAATATCAAGTCTTTGGACAGTAATATCAACTGCTAGAGGTATCTGGTTGTAATGATCAAACATTGATAATAAAGCACGTCCAACAAAAACCTAATCTTTGGATTAATTTATCATCGACAAAGTAAATCCTTATAATTATCACATGTTTATCATCACAAGTGTGTATGCAATCCGGCCAAATATTAATCTTCCTTTGGGCCGATCAATATTCGTATGAACGTACATAAACACCAACATTTAACATTTTTTCACGAACTATCTACTCAAGAGAGGTCACTTTGGTGACTTCTTGATTCAATTAATTCATTTAAAATATTAAACAAAACCAAAATTTGATTATATATTTATTCCAAAATCAAATATATTTATTTTATATATTAAACAACCAAAAAATATATAAAATAAATAAAATTATTTATATTCTAAAATATAAATCCTTATGTTCAAATGTCTTGAACCCAAAATTCAAAATTAATTAAAATAATTTACTTCAATTAGGGTTTTAAGAAACCCTAGGATTCTCAATTTGAGGTTTTTCTCCCAAAAAACAAAATTGGGATTAAGGGTTTCAGAATTAGGGATTAAGGGTTCTGAATAGAAATTAATTAAATTAACCAAAGACAAACATGAATCAAGTATGGGTGGCTCTGATACCACATGTAAGCATAAACGCAGAATATGATCTTATTATTGATTCTAACAATCAATCATAAACAATATCCATACTGATAATCATGCTGTAAAAAGTAAACGGAAGCGTACCTGGATTGGCCATAACCAGTGGCGGAACTTGGACAAAAATTGTAGGGGTGCCAAATTAGATTTGTTAAATATAATTTTTTTTAGTTAAAAAAAAAGAAGCTCTTCATCTTTTTTCTTCATATTCTCTACTTAAAACAAACACATATAATAGTGGAATTCAAAAAAAAAAGATATTACTATCATTCACTATTATATCGTGATACCGAACCATGAATACCATTTTAGATCGTACCTCATCAATTTGATTTGGTGATATTGTCAAATTTGAGACAGTTTTGCTCGAATCGCGTTCTAATGAATTTTTAAATTCATTATATGTAATTCTAAGAACTTTAGAGATTTATTTTTTATTGTCTTGAATTCTTGGTTGTCATGAAATTTCTCAAGTTTAGTTAACGTAAATGCATTTTTTTCATCTTTATCACAAACCCTCCTCTTTAAAAAAAAGAATCAATTTTTTTATTTTTATCATAATCTTTCTAATATAAATTCATCACGTCTCACCTATCTAGAAAAAATAAAATTTATATTCACAAGTCACAATTATCACATTGCAAAACATAACAAAACTCATACCCCTTTAATTAAATAAGCAACACTGTATAAATTCAAAACTTAAAAAAAAAAATTATCATAGGCAGCGAAAAACACAAAATCCCTAAATTTCATAATTAAGGGTTACAATAATTTGGGAAAAATTATAATTAGGGTTCCTACCAATTTCATAAAAGAATCCCTAGAATCATAATTTGGGTTTATATTAATTTGGAAAAAACTTAATTTGGGAAAAACATCCTAAAAAGAATCATAAATTTAACATACATTATTCATAAAAAGATATTAACCTTGATATGTGAGAGATCATGGAAGAATGTATATTTCAATTCCAATCTATGTGTTTCTCAACCTCTATTTCCCACTCTATCTATTTGTATTTATTTCTCTTCAGACACTTTCATGACAATTTATATGGTGGGAAGATCTTATAGCCAGCAAAAAAAAAACCCTAATATCTTTTATAAATCAATGTCTCCATTAATTTTTTTTTATTTTTTCTCTCTTTTATTATAATTTTTCATAATATAAATTTAATATCAATAATATATAAATATAATTTTAAATATATATATATATATATATATATATATATATATATATATATATATAAATTTAAAAAAAAAATGGGGGAGCCGTGGCTCCCCTACGTCATAATGTAGTTCCGCCCCTGGCCATAACAATAATATTAGCGTAGAGTACTACTAATCAGTGATCTTCTCCTGTAGAGCACCTTTATTTCCCTTTGGGTTTTCTCTCTTGATGGGGATAAGGAGAAAGGAACAGGAAAAGTACGTTATGACTATGTGTGTGTGCTCTCAGAAGGGGACCACAACCATTTATAAACTGAATTACTTAAGTTTTAATATTTCTAATTTGGCTCCTCATCAAATTAGAAATTACTAACTGGTCTCTACACAATATTTATTTTTATGACATATGCCTTTAGCCAAATCTTTAATTTAGTCAGATCACTTGATTATTTGGCTTTATAAATAATGGCCCTAACACATTTAATTATGTGTCATATATATATATATATATATATATATATATATATATATATATATATATATATATATATATATATATATATATATATATATATATATATATATATATATATGACCCAAAATTACTAACATGTAGCCCTATGTGTTATGTTAACATCATTTCTAAGTGTCATTGTTAAAATATAGGTTTGTCACATGTCAAAATATGAGTCATCTCCTTCCTTAGAATCCTTTTAATTTTGACACGTGACACTTTTAAGTAAAAGATGACATACATTTTTACATATGACACTTCTAAACGGTGTTAATGTCAATTTAACGAAAGATATCACATTAAATCCTTTTATAAAAGTAAAGACTCAATCATATCTCTTCTAAAAAAATAGGGACTCAATTAAGTAATATATATAAACCTAAATATAAGGATCAAATTACTGATTGAACTTGCATTTTAAAATTATTATACTGTAAAAAAAATTCTTTATACAGTGTAATTTTTTATTTATATTTTTCTAATACTCATGTTATACTATAAAAGTACAAAAAATAATATTTTAAGTCTCATAATCTAATTGTCTTAAAAAAGTTAAATCCATATTTAAATACAGATATTTTTATCATTTTACAAGTAAATATCATACAAATTCAAATAATTGTGTGGTTTGAGTTTACATACTTCAAAGCTTTTAATTTCAAAATTTAATAAAAATGTTTTTGGAACATAGTCCTTCGTTTTTATGTTAGAATAGATGTTTACCTTCGTCAACAAATACAAAATGATCCCACAAAATTTACAAACATATCATGCTTTGCAAACCTATACACATGCATACATTCAAGATTCAGATTTACCAATGGTAAGTAATTCATCGGTAATTTTTTTGTCAATAAAATTAATGAAAGAATCGATAAATTCTTCGCAATTACCAACAAGTAAAAATTTGTTGATAAATATTATGATTTTCTTTGTCTCCCTTTTTTCATCTTCTTCTTCATTTTCCATCGCCATCTCACATCGCTGTTGTTTATCATTATCGTTATCATTGCTGCATCTACTACATTTGCTCTCTCCTCCTCCTTTTCCTTCATCATTGTTGTTGTTAGTGCCATCAACACTATTGTTGTCATCGCCATTATTGTTGTCGTTGAAGTCCTTATAGTTATTGTTGTTGATGTCCTTATAATTATTGTCGTCATCGTCATTATCATTATCATTGTTGCCTCCTCTTCATCCTTTTTCTCTTCCTTTTTCTCCTGCATTTTTTCCCTTCTTTTTGTCTTTTTATTCTAACTTCTTTCCATTTAGTTCAAAACATACTCCTTTTTAGATTTAGCGAGAATATAAACTGATTTTAACAACAGAACTACATATGGAATTACTAGAAAATTTTAAACAATTCAATTACCGACATAATTTTCTTACGGTAACATTCGTTTTTCATTAACTTTTAAAGTACTAAAAAGAAAATATAAGTGGATGAAATAATATATATATATATATATATATATATATATATATATATTATGAATATAATTATATCTATACAATTTTTTTTAATTATTCTGTTGATGAAACATGGTTTAAAGTATTGAAATTTGTACATACTAGCGTAAACACAACCGTTATCGCGTCTGTGTATGTATTTTTTAAATATGTGGTGATATTATATTAGTAGGTGATAATATTGTAATGTTATTAAGTTAATATAAAAAACTTGTAAAAGTAACAGTCAATTTTTAGAAATTTAATAAATTATTATATTTAAAGGATAAAATTAATATTTTAAAATATGGACAAAAAAAAAATCTCATTTATATATTATTATAGATACGTAACATATATTCAAAATGAAGCATTATATTAGAATCTAAACAAGTATCTTAATAAAATTAAATTTTATTTAATTGTGATATTTAGTAAACGTAAGGTAAAGTTAATTTTAAATATAAATAATTTAAATATTTATAAATTTTTTCATTAAATATTACATGCTATTAATTATGATATTTACTAAAAAGTTTATTTAAGACGTGAAGATGTAATAATAATCATTTAATCCAAATTACAGATGAAAATAGATAAAAAAATAAAACATGATATTATCGAATCTAATGTTTAAAGTACACATTTATTCTCGTCTAAATATATTATAATTTTATAAATATAAATAAGAGTATAAAAAAATAGAGGTCAAATTTATAAAAGAAAATCATTTAATTTTTTTTCTGAAAAATATATCATAGAAAAGTTTATATAAACGTGAACTTTAAGTTCCAGAAGTCGATCAAATCTAATAAGATTGCACTTTATGTAAATTTACATGTATTTTTGATATATGATATTGTGTATTATAAACGTTAAGATAGATCAACATTGAATTTATAGTTCTTGTTTGTTGATTCAGTTTGCACATACACTATTTTTTTTTTAGTTTTAACCCAACAAGCTTGAGGTCCAATTATAACCACTCAAAATAGGCTACTACTTTTTGCACCCACAAATCCTTTTCTTGTACAGCCACATTTTAAAATTCCTACTTTGCCATTCTTTTAGTAATTGACAATGAAGAAGCCCTTTTTTCGCACCATTTATAGATTCTACAATATTCAAAATAAAGACTGATAAACATGCATATTAAAAATTTAAAGAGGGCTTAGTTATAAATATTATTATTATTCTGCTAATTTTATCATTGTTTATAGTATATTGTTTCCAATTTATCTTTGTGTTCACATTATTTAGCATGTATACAAAACAATACGTAGAAGCTAGTTCATTGAGTTGAGAAAATTTTCTTTGCAACTTCTTAATTTGATGAAGAAATAAGTTTAAGTGATTATTTAAGGTTGTTTGAGTTAGACATTTTTCTTTTTTGGAACTTCTTAAATTATATTAAAATATATTTAAAATGACGCTTAAAAATAATCAATTATGTAATAATTGCTTTTCGCAAATTCTTTTACCATTGAAAAAAGAAGAAGTTCAAGTATAGAATATTTTTCATTTTTTGTGTATTTAATAATTTATTTATTATCTTTTAAATTTTTTGTTTGTGATTTTTCGCGCTTAATCCAAATAGACAATAACAGAAAATCAAGATAAAACATACAAATTAAATAATGATTAAAAAAAGTAGAGCTATGAAATGAACTGTTATAATTCTTTTATAAGCCATGTATTTATAATTTCCTGTTTATAAGCTTATCAACAAGTCGTTGTAGTATAGTGGTGAGTATTCCCGCCTGTCACGCGGGTGACCCGGGTTCGATCCCCGGCAACGGCGATTGTTTTTCTGCTTTTCTTTTTTATTTTTTTTCTTAAATTAATAGAGGTTTTAACAAAATAGCAGTGGAAGATAAGCACGTCAGAACAGCGTTAGAGAACAAAAAAACCGGCCATGGGGTGGGGTCACCTCGGAAGGCATGGGTCAGATTCAGGCGACGGAACGGAGGCTGGTCCGAGCACCCCCGCCACCGAACCACGGCGGTTCCCACTGGCAGCACAGCCAGAAATGATGCGTGCCGCCGAGAAGGACGATCAATACGCATCTTTCGTCTACGAAGCCTGTCGTGACGCCTTTCGCCACCTCTTTGGTTTCTCTCTCTCTGTTTCTCCCGTTAATATAACGCTTCCCATTCCGAATGAAGTTTCAATTAACTGTATTCTGTTGTTGTTGTAACTCTTGCCACAGGTACCAGAGTTGCAGTGGCTTACCAAAACGAGGTAACCTCTCTTTCGTTAGAGCGAGTTTTGAATTGGAACGTAAAGTGAGTAATCGCATATTTCTGTTGATTCCATCGTAGACGAAGCTCTTAGGGCAGATGCTTTACTACGTTCTCACAACGGGCTCCGGCCAACAAACCCTTGGAGAGGAATACTGTGACATCACTCAGGTTTCGTGCTCGAAATTTTGAAATTCGGTTGAGGATTGGATTGCCTTTCGAATTTGCATTTTGTTTTTTACACTGTTCAAGGTTTTTAATTGCCTTAACTGGTTGATTTCACTGCGAACTTTAATAGTGTGAAAAAGTGTCGACAAATACGACCTCTAGGATGCAAATATGTCAGAAAACGTGAGGGTGTGGTCTTATTTTCGGTTACAGTTCATTGTTTAGGGCCTTGGTATTGTTGTATTCTTGAATTGATTTGATGAATTCGCCTATTGTTTCTGAGACGAATGTTGTTGATTGGTTTATTAGGTTGCAGGAACTTATGGACTTCCTCCTACACCTGCGAGGCGTGCTCTTTTCATTGTATATCAGACGGCTATTCCATATATGGCAGAACGGATTAGGTTGATAATTGCTGATTCATTGGATGTTTACTTTTCATTCCAATTTATATGATTGAGCTGTGCGCATGTCAAATTTTGTGACGACTTGATTGTTTGTTAATTACACAGTTCTAGAATTGCTTCACGAGGCATTGTCCTTGCTGACTCAGAGTCTGCCGAGGGTTTTGGAGAAAATGCCCAAAGGAGCCCTGGTTCTCAGATTTCTGGCACTGGTCCTTTATCCTCGTCGGGACAATCTGTGACAACTCTGTCAAGGTTGAAGGGGAAACTGAGTGCATTTTGGTTGCATTTGGTTCAGAGATGGCCCACGGTATATTAGTCTCAGCAGATAGTTTTCACATACAACATGGATTTGAAGTCAATATATTCTTCTTTGGGAACACTTGATAATTTTATTTACATCCATAAATTATCAGGGAATTTACTAGCTAAGTTATAGTTGGCCACTCTTATGACACAGGTTTTGTGTCACCTCCTCTGAATCTGTTGTCTAACAATTGGACTTCATTAAATTAGTGTAGTTAAATGCAATTCTTTGAATGTTTTCTTCCGCTGAATCTAGTTTTTATTCCCTGTCACCAGATGCTCCCTTTTGTTCGTGAGTTCTTGCAGTTGGCTCTTCGTGCTAACCTTATGTTGTTCTACTTTGAAGGTGATTCTTTAGTTGTTAGACTCATAAAAGTTGTGAAATGTGTAAAATCTGAAAACAAGTCTTTTAAATCTTCCCATTCCTTTATTTTGCAGGCCTCTATTATCATATATCTAAACGTGCTGCTGGCATTCGTTATGTATTTATTGGAAAAGCATCAAATCAAAGACCTAGGTAACGTCTTCGAAATTTTTAAGATTTAAAAAATATGTGGAGAATTTGGGAAATTCCCTGAAATTGCTTTGTATAACGTCTGTCATGTGAATGCCAGATTTTGTTATTATTCACTTGGTTTCGTTTCATATAAAACCATGAATTTGACATTTTTATAGTTGGAAATTACCTTAGTTTAGTTCCACCTACGCAATTTAATCTATCATTTCTTATCAGTTATTTTAGTAATTTTCTAAGGAGATTTTAGACTTAGAGCTCCTGTTCTTAATAATTTTTGTCCTTGCAGATACCAAATACTAGGAGTATTTCTGTTGATTCAACTTTGTATAATAGCTGCTGAAGGTCTCCGCCGAAGAAATTTTACTTCAATTACTGGTTCAGTTCATCAAGCATCCTTTGCATCCCACGATAGATCAGCAGGTTATTGATGATTATTTATTCAATTATTTTCATAATTTTTCATTTTCGTAACAACGTAACACACACATATACCATTATGCACTGGACAGTTTTTATATTTGTGCCTTTTCAGTTAGTTTTTTTTTTTCATAACCTGATTCACTTATCATGTACTGCAGGACATGGTTTACCTGTTTTAAATGAAGAGGGTAATCTGGCAACTCCAGATATTGACAAAGGAAGTTGGGTCTCTGATTCTTCATCTTCTGAGGTTCAATTCTCTCATTAGATTATTCTGTCCTCACCACCCGTTTTAATTGCAATATTTTACTGCATGATTGTTGTTCTTATTGAAGTAAATTAAATGAGACCCGGTGTGCAATATATTACTTGGAAATGCAACGGGATGGAATAGACATGTTTGACTTTCGTAAGCTCTGTTTGGAGAAACTTCTCCATAAGTATATCCAGAGGAGAAAAATAAGAAGACAAAATAAAATCAACTTTTTATAAGCTAAACTTAGATTATGTATAAAGTAAATTATCGAAGCTATTTTTAGTAGCTTCTCCAAAATTTGATTTTTAATTTATGTACAGCCTAATTTTAGCTTAAGTTGATTTCATTTTATTCTTCTTTCGTAGAAGTGTTTAAGAAGAATTTTCCTCCGAACAGGCTCGTATTTGTGTTTGAAATGCTGAGGTTTAATCATAGAATCAGAAGTATAAAGGAAATTGCTTCTTTAACGAGTGGTAACAAGTATTAAACGAAAAATTATATTTCTTTCGTCTGAGATTTGAGCACGCAAAATTCAGTTAACACTTTATTTCTTTATGTAAGTAGAAGCATTCAATGGGAAGTACTGAATGTTCCTTTATTAGTCCCCTTGTGATACTAGTTAGCTAAAGCATATAAAAGTGGAAGTAGCAAAACAAAACTAAAGTGTATACTTTGATTATGTAGGCATGTTTCAACTAGTTTTGTTCCTTGATGAATTAGAATTTGTATAATCGTTTTTGTGATTACTATCCCTCTGGTTTTCCGTTAACTTGTATGGGTCACAATATCAGTGCTTTTCTTAAGATTCGAATTGTTCACACTTTTGGCGATGTACTTTGAATTGGATGCTGTTGATTTCACATGGCGACATATTTAAATGAAGAGCCTCCATTTAATAGCTAGTTCCATCATGTCATCTCGAGTATCAAGTGTTTGATAAATCCTTTTTCTGTTTTCAGCATCATGCAGTTAGTGGGGTTAGCAAGTGCACACTTTGCTTGAGTAATCGTCAATACCCAACAGCTACTTCCTGTGGCCATGTTTTCTGCTGGTATGTCTTGGTGCTTTCGCTTTGCTTTCCATTTACATGATTCTTTCCCTCTCTTATCTTCTGTTTGGTGTAATACATGTAGGAACTGTATCACAGAATGGTGCAATGAAAAGCCAGAGTGCCCTCTTTGCCGCACCCCCATAACACACTCGAGTCTAGTTTGTGTATATCATTCGGACTTCTAGAATCTACTCCTCTTTATGTACATATATAGAAGGTAGCATCAAAGGCAACATTTTCCTCATCCTGGATCTGACAAGGACTGTATGAACATTTGAGTAATTCATTTTTTTATAAGGATGTCAATAATCAATTTCATTACACTCTAGGCGTTCAAGTTTCATATTTTTTTAGTATAATACTGTAATGGATTGAATATTCTTGTTGTTGGAAAAAAAGGACCATTCTAATAGAACTACAAGTGCATGGTGATTCTGAATTAATTGTGTCCTCTCTTCGGCAGGTGGGGCAACTGAGATAAGCCAACAATCCTGCTGTTCAATTCGTCCGATTTTAACGGCCTGTTTTGGTTTTTCCTCGTACACGGGATAACTTTTTATTCCTAAGTTGTATTTCACTTGTTTATTTATTTGTTTGGAAGAAAAATAAATCATTATTTATATTAAAAATTTTAGTTGAATAAAATTAGTCCTTCGAATATTCAATGCATCAATACTAGGTTAAAATCCGAAATTACTAATTAAACTAAAATAGTTAAACGATTTGATTTACACGTGTTAGTGATTATTTATTAATGATATAAACATTATGTAATTACTTTATTCATAGGTGGTGATTTTAAGTCGATAATCTCAATCATAACTTTCATCTAAGGTATATGGATTTTATACAAATTAATAATTTTTTTGTGATTTATATCTATGTTAGTGTTTTATCTGTATACTTTTTATTTATTTATTTCTTTGGAAGCTTTAAATAGTATTAATGACTTTTTTTCAACCCTGTTCTTAGCTTTCCTTAGATTTTACCATTGTTTAAGCATCCATCACAAGTATATAAAGAAATAATAGGGAAGAGTGTATTAGAGGCCAAATCCTGATACTAATTAATTTTTTTTATTAAGATACCAATTAGCAAGTCATGTTATAAAGTTACATATATATATACAAAAAAATTCAATTATGAATCAGTACGATATAAGGATTTAAAGAAGGTAAGTGGTATTGGAACTGATAACAAAGGGTTTGATAAAAATATTACAGGGAATATAGGAAATGGAAAAAAACCAAATTTTGGAAAAATAGGTATACTAATGAAATATCACTTGCTGGAAAAATTCCCCAGAGTATGTAGTAATTTCATTTTGAAACAAGCAACAATATTAGAAATGGTTTATAATAATTCTGTGTGGGAATGGAAAATAAAGTGAAGGGGGAGCGGTTTGAGTGGAAATTAACACATAATAAAATATTGGGATACGATTCTTGAAATGAGGATGATGAGTCAGAGATATACAATGTAAAATCTACATATAAAATTTTACAAAGTAATACTTGTGGTGATTACAATGAATTATTCAATATGATATGGAAGACAAATGTAATCCTTAATGTCAAACATTTTATTTGGAGAGAGGATTTGAATAGTGTGACAACTAAGGTGGGAGAGGGAGTGCTTTGAATCGGAATTAACACAGGCAAATATGTTGAGATAAATATTAATAAAGTATGCACCACAGATACAAGGACATGATTATTGGAAATGAAAGGGGATGAGTTAGAGATATACAATGTAAAATCTGCATATAAAATTCTACATAGTAATACTTGTGATGATTATAGTGAATTCTTCGATATGATATAGAAGACAAATGCAATCCCTAATACCAAACATTTTATTTGGAGAATAAGTATGAATAATTTGACAACTAAGGATAACCTCCAACATAGAAATATTCTAACTCCATGTAAGATGTGTGTGTTGTTTACAAACTTCGAAGAGTCAATTCAACATCTATTTTCTAAATGTAAAGTAGAATTTTTTTTTTTTGGATTAAGGGTGGGCAAAAAATCCAATTTTTATGATCCAATCCATTTTTTCTATGATCCAATCCATTTAATATCCATTTTATTAAAAATTCAATCCATTTTATTGGATCTGGATATCAATATAATCTACATTTAATATATTTTATGGATTGAATATCTATTCTCGAAATCTAGATTTTCAAAATGGATAATCCAAAATATTCAATCCAAATTTTCACTTTATATTTTTTGTTAGGTTAGGCTAAAGGTTGAGACGTACTAGCCCAAATTTAGTCATATTTGATTGAGTTGGCGTGACCCTATACAAAATTTGGACGAATTAGGCCAAATTCTGTCAAGTCGGTCCCGATTGAGATTTGACCTAGTTGGTCCTGGACAAAATTTGGAAGTATTCGGTTTAGTTCACCCCGACCCAAATTTGACTGCATTGGGCTGAGTCGACCTAGACAAAATTTGACTGTATTCGACCGAGACAACCGTGACCAAAATTTGGTTGTATTTAGCCTAGTTAGCTCCAGTCAAAATTCAGTTGAATTCAATCGAGTTAGACCCGATTGAGATTTGGCCGAGTCGATCCAGACCCAAATTTGATTGTATTTGGCTGAGACAACCTAGGGTGAAATTTGGCCATATTCAAATGAGTCGGTCATGATCGAAATTTGACCGTATTCAACTAAGTCGGCCATGACCGAAATTCGGCCGAATTCAGTCGAGTCATCTCCGGTCAAAATTCGGTCGTGTTGGCCTCGACCAAAATTTGACCGAGTTGGTCTTGGCCTGAATTTGGTCGTATTTGGTGTAAGACCCGAGAAAATTAAATAGTTAATTAAATAATTATTTAATAAATGCGGGTAATAGGAGCATTTGAAGTATTTAATGCGGATTGTTATAATGTGGAAAAGTATTAGCTCAAGTGGTTGAGAGTACTTTGATTGTGTTAGAAGGCTTGTGTTCAAGTCCTATGTATGTTATTTAATTGTGAATTTTTATGTTATATATTTGAAAGAGTGATGTGATCACAACCTTAAAATTGAAGGGATTATCACAACTGTAAATTGGTTGAATTGGTTGTGCACTTGCTTTGTGATTGAAGGGTTGTGAGTTCAAACCTTGTTGAGAACAAAATTGTTCTCTTTTTGCCAAATTTTCCTTGGCATGAATGTGAAAAGGTTTAGAAACTCTAGTAGCCAAGAAGGCAGCCGAGAGTGCTGAAAAATATGCTGTAAAGGGTATTGAATAACCATTAAAACATATTTTTTTATCTTAATTTTCGTTTTAGGGGTTAAAGGGAAATTAAGAGTGGACTAATTTTGAGAGAGAGGGTAATCACGGGGAAAGAGGCCTGAAATAGTGGGGTGAGTGCTAAACAACGGGTTTTGGTATATTTGCACGAATTACAGAGGAGAATTGGAGTGGAAAACCAGTTTTGGGACTGCAAGCCAAGAACAAGGGTGTTTTGTATTGCAAACACATCAAATCCGCTTGTAGCAAGGAGTCGAGGTAAGGGGAGTTGCTGTGTGTGTGTCATTATAATTGTAATGACTGTATTTTGCCTTGGAATTGCCATAATTGTATGAACTCTCGTCAAATTGTGCTATTTTCTACAAATTCTGGAGGTCTGTCCAGAAACCGCCTGGCGGTCATGCATGTGCCGCCAAGCGACACAACAACTGTTCACCCAAATTCTGGGTTTTGGCACGAGTTGCCTGGCGTTGGGCCGAAATCTGCCAGGCGGAACAAGCGGTCTGACATAGTGTTGTTATTTTGGTAAATTCTGTGATATGATGATGTTTATGTTCGTCTTTGATTTGGTTGTGTGATTGACTCATGTTGTGATAATGATTCGTATGGTTGGGTTATTGTTAACGATGACGGAGGGAAATGAGGAGATCATGTTAAGAATAGGTAATCCCTCTATTGAGTAAAATTATTGATCTTTGCGTTCAATTGGAAGGGTTGAATTGTAGAAATATTGCTTTGTAAATGTTGGGTTGTAGAACTCGAGACAACAGAACCATGGGATCGGGAAGGGAAATCGCAAATGCAGAAAATTGGGTTTGTACCCATAATCTGATGCGCCGCCCGACGGCATCTTATTGATCGCTAGGCAGTAGGGACGTCACAGGGCTGTTTGGAAAAATGGGCGAGTCTGTTTGGGGAAAGAACTTGTTTGTGAATGGGTTGTGAATGAAATGGACATGAAAAGATAATTAAAATAGGAAGTTTGGAATGTTTGATCTATAATAACTGGTTGTGGTAAGAATATGTGGATTTATTAATTATAAGAGTTGAGACGATTGTGACTTAGTGATATCAAGGGAAGGAGAGGCTTTGAGGTAAGGCTGAAGCAGTCTAAGAGAGGACTGAATTATACCTCTTCCACTAGAGGAAGTTCACTTAAAAAGATGGATTGGGTTTGAGAGGTATAAGTAGATGAGTAAGCTGAACTATTATGATTGAATTGAGAGTAGTAGTGTGATAAAGTGGTAATAACAGTTTGGTATTAAGGAATCTCAGAATGGGAGTGCTGGGTTAGGTGATAAGAGTGTTAAGTTAAAACAGACCCTTTGAGGATGTGATATTATGGTTGCTAAATGCCAAGTCATGACTAGAGTGAGTTAGGAAGTGGATTATAGGTAATCGACCAAGAGTGGTGTGCCACTAATTCTTCACTTCGAAGTTGGACAATAAGAGAACAAGATTATCTTAGTGTTGTTTAATGGTGTAAGTTCATGTGCGCTAACCTATGTAAGAAAATCAGATAGTGTGATGTCACTGGTGTAGCGCCTACGACACGGGGGTGTGCGCCAGGCGATAGAGACAACTGCAGAGGTCCCTGTACTGCGTGGTGCCTAGCGGCAGGGTGTGCTTCGCCAGGCGGTGACTGAAAAATAGTGGTGCTGGAAGTGCGCTGGCACCTGGCGGTGAGATGGTACCGCCAGGCGGTCTGGGCTGATTTCGCCTGGCGGCGTGTTGACTGAGCCAGGCAAAAAATGTTGTTGTTCCTGTTCTATTTTGTGTGTTGCTTTGAGCAATGATGCTACACTTGGATCGTGAGATGTTGTGCCATGAGCGGGTAGGTTCATGGATGGTGGTTAACATGTGATGATATGAGCGGGGAGGTTCATATCCAGTTACTCTCACGTGGGGATACGAGCGAGGTAGGTTCGTATGTTCCGTGCTCACGTTTGAGAGATGCCACGTGCAGAGAGGTACGGGGCTGGTGGATCACATGTGTTGGACTACGGGCGGGTAGGTCCGTAGAGCAGGACTACGAGCGGGGAGGTTCGTAGAGTAGGACTACGAGCGGGGAGGTTCGTAGAGGCAGGACTACGTGCATATATGTTATTTTTATTTTTATTATCTTAGCTCACCCTTTCTATTTGTGTATGGCGATGATCGTGTGATTCGTTACACGGGAGCATATGTGGATACAGGTGATGTTGAGGATGCTCAGGCGACAGAGTGAGGGCTAGCTGGGATTAGAGCTAGGCTTATTTGATTATGTTTTGTTTTATGTTTATGGATTCTTGAAAATTGTAAAGTATTTATGACTACTTTCTTACTTTTGGCGCGTGTTTAAGTATTTTAAAATTTTCCTGCATTTAGGAATAATAATATCATGACATTTGACTTTCTTTTATTATTTATTTATTCATTTAAGTAATATTCCTTAAGGATGTTACATTTGGCAGAGTCAATCGCGACCGAAATTTGGTCATATTTAGGCGAGTCGGTCATGACCAAAATTTGGTCGAGTTGGCACTAGCCCAAATTTAGTCGTATTCGGTCGAGTAAGTCCCGAACGAAATTTGACTATATTCAACTTAGTCGGTTGTGATCGAAAATTGGCCATATTCAGTCAAGTTGGTCTCGACGACAAATTTAGTGGAGTCAACCCTGACCGAAATTTGGCTGATCAGGCTCTGGCCCAAATGTGGCCATATTTGGCCAAGTCGGCTCTTGCCAAAATTTGGTCGTATTAGGCAAAATTGGCCCTGGCCGAAATTAAGTCGAATCCAGTCAAGTCGATCTCGAGTGAAATTTTGTCAAGTCGACCTTGGCCCAAATTTGGTCACGTCATCCCCGACCGAAATTTGTTCGAAAGTCATCCAAGTTCATCCCATGATGAAATTTGGCCTCGTTGGCTCTGACAAAAAATCTGCCAAATTTCAATGGTGTCAGCCATATGGACACAAGTTTTAAAAAATTTAATTTGAATTTATTTTATGAAAAATGGATTTTGGATTTTGAACTTGATGCAAATATTTAGATCTGGATTTAAACTTGATCTAAATATTTGGGTCTGGATTTTTAAAAAATCCAATATACTTTTTTTGAAAAAATGAATTTGGATCGAAAATCTAATCCAATTATTTAGATCCAAAATGGATGTAGATTGGATCATTAAAAATCCAATCCATGATCACCCCTATTTGGGATCCATGTTATAAATGGATAGGAATAATAACAGTCTCACACAACATAGTCATGCAACATTTTAATCATTTTAACATGTTAAGATTAAATAGAAAAGGAAATATGATTTGAAATATTACTTGGATGACTTTAATTAGAAGTATTTGGAATCATAGAAATAAGGTCGTGTCAGAAATGCAAAGGTTGACTGGGTGGAAATATTTGCAAGTGCACAACTCAAAGCATAAGCTTGGATAAGCTTGGATTAGAAACAAAATTCTGAAAGCTATTTTCTCATGATTGATGTCTATGTCGGAAAACATATATTACACGTATTTAAAAATAACTCTATATCTAAAGTGTAGTTTCAATGTGAGTTAGAGACCTATCATCTTTTTGTGTTTTGTTCTTGTTAGTTGTGTGCATGTATGTAAGAATGACAAATGAAAAATTTGGTCTC
Organism: Vigna unguiculata; assembly: GCF_037176805.1. Classification (NCBI taxonomy): domain Eukaryota; kingdom Viridiplantae; phylum Streptophyta; class Magnoliopsida; order Fabales; family Fabaceae; genus Vigna; species Vigna unguiculata. Next base: position 4,268,174 of record NC_140799.1, read on the forward strand.
AAAAATCCTAATTACAACCACAAGAAGGATTACATGAATAATACTATGGAAAAGAAACTCTAAAAATTTTCAACAAGTATATCACCGATGATAGTGATACAAGGTGTGTCTAACATTATATTGTTTTGCAGGAGTTATAGGTTTTTTTGAGGTTTAGAGTTACGTTTTGCTTGAATCAAACGACAAAAAGAGATGTTGAAAAAATCTTGTACTATTTTTGGGGTTTATGTTGAAAAAATGAGGAAAAATGGGATGTACTATTTTTTTTTTGTAACTTTCCTTCTTAACATGTACATAAATACAATAAAAATCAACATATAATATAATAATAATAAAAAAATTAATGATATTAGGTTTTACGATTAATAATAGTAATATATTAAATAATTGTACACATCAATCAAATCTTGTATAGACTTTTATAGTTTCTTTTTTCATTTTTTTTCATCTGTATCTTAATTAAAAAAATCTCACACATTTTTTTCCTTCAAACTTACTCATTTTTACTCTTTCAAATCCACTCTCTCATTCAAACTTTATACTATTATGACATATACATGTTTTTTTAGAAGGATTAAAATATCTCAAGTAATTATTTATTTATTCGATCTCTATTGCCGATAATATATATAAAAGAATACTCGTTTTTGTTATTGTTTTCAGTGAAATAAAAAAACGCAAAAGAAATATACCGTACTGACAAACAAAAGTATTAAAATATAACGAACTTATATTTAATATTTGAAAACTAGGTAACGGCATTATACTTTATGTTATATTCTTCAGTAAAATAAAAGGACGCAGAAGAAATATACCGTACTGACAAACACAAGTATTAAAAATATAAGGAATTTATATTTAATATTTGAAAACTAGGTAACGGCATTATCAAACCCTCCTAGGGTTTACCGTCGCGCTCCTCTGTATATAAGTAAAAGCAAAACTCCTCAATCGCAAGGGAAGGTTCTCGATTTTCCAAACGGCGACGGTAATTGATTCTTCATCTCACTTCTTGCCTTCATTTTCTTTAAATTTTCCATTACATATTTGATAGTATTCTCTCAATAAAGGCTATAGAATTACGCTCTGTATGTCCGTACTTTTTCGTTTAGGGTTCATTTTGGATCTCACAGTTGAGATATTTTCTACGTCTTTTCATTTAATAGTGTATTTTAATCAGCAATATCGTTTTTTCATTTTGCTGCAATTCAAGTTCCGAAACCTAAATCATCTTTACAGCGAGTTTGTTCTTTATATACGCCTTTCTCGTGTCTGAGGATGACGATAGTGTTTTCACATTCATGGCACAATGTTTTCTCAAGGAATGAAATGGATTGCACATTCCTTGTGCATTTGGTGCCAATGGTACATTTCACATTATCTTCTGATTGTAATATAAGCACATATTGGATAGAAAATTCATTTTAGCACACATTGATTCTTGAAATATAAGCATTGTCTTCCTTGGCTTTATTCAATAATGAAAATACAGTGCTGAAAATATTGATTTTTTGTAGTTAGTCAGCCTTTTTTACTGTTGTAAATCTGGAAAATGTTCACACATTTCCTGTATAATTTTTCTTATAGAGTATGAGTTAGATTCATTCTAGCATATACTTCTAATCATATGAGCATTGCTATCCTCCTTGGTTGTTTTCATTAGCCTTGAGGGGTTAATTAATGAAAATAATGCTTAAAATAAAGATTTTTCGGAGTTAGTCAGGCTTCTTGTGCTGTTCCATATGTGCTTGGAGTTTGGAATATACTCCCACATTTCATAATATTTTCTTTCACAGCATTTGTATATTTTTCTCACATTTTATCTCTTAATGCTAAAATCTGGAACAATTTTCGAACATAAAGTTCGAAGTTTCTATTGGTTAAGTATGGTTGAGAAATGGTAGTTCTGTCATTGAAAATTGTCTTCTATACAAATTATTTAGTTCTCATAAATTTGAATTAATGTAAAGTGTTATTTTCACTTGTTTGAACTATCTTTTAGGTTTTTTTCTATTATAAGCAAATTGTGTTGGCTCTACACCTTTTATGAAGAAATCGTCCACCTCCATAACATTTTTCTTAATTTAAAAGAATCAAACGGTCAAATGAAGAAATCATATGAGGACATATGATTTTAGACCTGAAACTGAGTGAGGAGAAAACACTTTTGCTTTATAATCAATTACATATGTTACGATTACCGATGTGTGTGTATTTTGTGATTTTAGGTTATGTAATTGAGATTTTTTTATTGAAATGGTTTATTAAATTACCGATATAGACATTTTAAAAAACAATTACATAAATAGGTGAAGTTGTGCTCATTGGACCCATATATTTTCTTTCAAATTTTTTTATAAACTTATGTTGAAATCTTAAAGTATTTTTCTAAAAGATTTTTCCAAAAAAAATATGTTTTCTTAAAATTTTATAGTGATTATATATTTCTTTTTTATAGATTTTTTTACTTTGAAATATTTTGCTAATAAACTATAAATAATATTTTTGATTTCTTATATGAATATATTTTGAAACTCTTTAGTTTAGTTTATTATTTAAAATTATTTATTTAAATAAATAAATATGTATATTTTTAATTTTAATGTACTTATCAAATTATTAAGTAAATAGTATTATATGATTTTAATAATAAATAAAATTATTCATCAAATTATTAATAAATCTGAAATTAAAATTAAAATTATTGAAATTATATAATAATAATTTTTTATTTAATTTTATTAATATATTAAAACTAAAAATATAATATTTTTTTGTTAAAAAAATAAATTTAGTTAACATTTAAAATAAATTTATCTAAAAATTTCAAAATAAAAACTATTTTCACATAAAATTAAAAAAAATAACAATTTTTTAAATACTATAGAAGAAATTAAAAACATTGTTTTAATTCTTTAGTTAAATTATTAACAAATATTTCAAAGTAAAAAATGTATATAAAAGAAAAAACTACTTATACGAGTGTGAAACACATTTATAAAATAGTAAAAATAACATATCAACAACTTAGCAACATAGAGAGAATAAAAACTCTTTATATTAGTTAAAGAGGAAAATTACACTCATTTCGCACATAATTTTTCACCTTATATTAGGAGTCGTTCCTTGTAACCGATTACCAAATAGGTGTGATCGATTACAGGAATTCAGAATCATAAAATACATATTACAAAACAAAAACGTCTTTTTCCCACATGATTTTAAGTCTAAAAACGTGTGCCTCCAACATGATTTCTTTATTTGATCGTTTGACTCTCTGAAATTAAGAAAAATATCATTAGGGTGGACAATTTTTTCATAAAAAAAAATTTGGGAACAACACGATTTGCCTACTTTCGTAATTTTGTTTTTTAAATCTGTCTATTACCGTAATTAGATATGCATATTTGCCTATGATAGAAAAAAAAAAAAAACATATGTTCCAACATTTTTTTGACCTTTGCCTTATCAAAAAATGTTTTTTAATGACAATTGACATTGAAAATAGTTAACAATGATAATTTAAGAATCATTGTTGATATAGATTGTTGCAAGGGTGTTCCTTCTTTCCCCTTTTAATATAGAGGGCATCAAAACCCTTCCTATGTGACACCACTAAAATAAGGCCACGTATGTGAGAGTAATGGTTGAAATTCAAAGTAGTATTTGACTAAATGATTTGGACAGAAGGGCAAATTGGGTCGGAGGAGTCAGACTAATTCGAAAATTTTTCGTCATCTTCTTCGTGGAGTTTGCAAAAAGAAACATCAATCATCTCTCGTTAACCTCTCATTGCAATTAGTGTCTACAGTGGATTCTCTTCCTCTCACTTCATTCATGTTTTTATTTTTGATTCAATGCATTTTTTTAGGAATCCATCTTCCACTACAAGAATTTAGGTAAATAGCGTTGGCCAAAATCCGACACTAACAGGCCAAAGTCGACACAAATTTATAATTATTGTCGATTCAGTATCGGCATGCTAACCACGATAAAACTTTGGTGGCTAATTTAGATGTGTCGGCCAACAGACGCAAATTGCAATATAATAACATCATCCCGGTGACACAAATATGTTTGGTTAAATGAGCTTAGCATTGGCCAAGGGACACTATTAGAGTGGGCCATACGACGATAATAGCAAATAATAATTTAAAACCGGTTGTTAAGTGTGTGGGCTAACAGACGCTTTATATTAAATGATGTGTGGACTAGCTGACAGTAATAGTAGATAATTAAAAATGCATTATGAATGTGTGGGCTAGGGGATGCTTAAAAATTTAAATTGTTAAAGGATGCGTGGGTTAGCCGACGCAAATTGCGAGGGCTACACAACATTACTATAGCTACTCACGACAAGTCCAGTTCCTTTTGTTCTCAACCCAAATTTTACCTGCAAGCATGATCACTATCACATAATCAATATAATCTCAGTTATCCATTCATAAGTCATTTTAATTAGAATCAATAGTTAATTAAACTACTTACATCCTTCATTGAGTCATAGATATCAAATTAGGATGCATATAAGTTTATAAAACCTAAGTAAGTGGATAATGCACCAAAGTGTAAAGAGTTCAAGTCATAATTTGTTTACAATGTTCACCATACAAAAAAGCCTATTAACTAAAACTGGAAAATAAAGCTGAGGAAGTTGAAGTCATGGTCACTCAGCTTTACAAAAAGTCCATTGAATATAGTACCTTTGAAATGAAAAATCAATATGTAAGACATAAATATATAAAACATACAAACAATTGTACACCCTCTAATTAAGAACCACAACTTGTAGAAAAGGCTATAAAAAAATTAACTTTAACAAAGTTGTAATCTGCATCAAATACTGAAATTTAGCTAGGACAAAGTTATAATATGATTTACCTCATGAAGTCCATGTTCAAGGGATGGGTTGATCACCCAATAAAGGATCATAATGTGTATGCACGTGACTGGTACCCGTTGAAGATAGGGATGGCAATATGGGCCTAGCCCGCAGGCCTGCAAAGAAAACGCGGGTCGAGCCAGGATGATTAACCCGTAGGCCCGCATTGACCCTACCTGCAATGACCCGTGACCTGTGCGGGCTGGCCCGTGACCTATGCGGGCTGGCCCGTGACCTGCGCGGGTTGGCCCGTTGACCCACATAAGCTATTTTAGTGTAACCCTAACCTAAAAAAATCAATTCTCTTCTCTCTTTCTCTGCTATCTTCACACACCACACAAGTCACGACTCACAACAACCACTACTGCTCTTCCAATTTGTAGTCGCTGATCCAGTGTTGACCATCGCCGACCTGCACGCCGCTGGTCCACCGCACCAGAGCGACATGACTCGCGTCACCACCTCCACCGATTTATTTCTCTTCTCTCGTTGTTGCCTCCATTGTCGTAGGACAGACCCATCTGTTTCTCTTCTCTCCCTACTGCCTCTATCACACCGGCGTGACAATGTTGCTGCCTCCATCGCACCGGCGTGACGCTGCTACCTCCGTCTGGACACCATTCCAGCCTTTCCCGTCTCTCGAACTCGAACGCGTTGATGATGACTCACGACCACCCATCACGATTGAAGGCTAGAACACATCTCTTTCGTTGAATCCGTCACGATTGACGGTAAATTGAGGGGGATTTTGCTGGAGCAGGGTTTTTCGAAATTGAGAGTTATGGCAGCAACTTGTTAATTCAATTGCTTTGAAATTGTATCCTGAATTGGTTTCCTGTTTTCTGAATTTGTGGTTGAATGATTTAGTGCTTGTTGTTTTGGTGTTGTGCTGGTTTTGATTTGTTTTTTGATGTTGTTATCTGCTTCCTCGCATCACCACCACCTCTATAGGGCATTTCTACCCCAAAGTATGCAGGCCAACCCATAGGCCCACAGGCCAAGCTATCTGTAGGACGGGCCGTGTGTTCCAGCTCGAGAAATGTGTGCGGGGCGGGCCTGTCCAACCCACAAGATGTGGGCTTCATGCGGGGTGGGCCTAAACGGGCCAGCCCATCCCGTATTGCCATCTCTAGTTGAAGAGTCTGTAGTATGTCTTTCCAACACCAATGCTAATTGTCGCTTCATCAACTTCATTTCTTCTTCCATCATCGCACATTTCTTATTTGTTTCAACCAAGCCTTCAGATGTTGCAATAGCCTTCTCATCAACTGCAATAGCTCTCTAAGTGGCTTGTCTTACTTCTTCACGAAGTCTCTCTGCCTCTTGCAACTGTTTTTGCGTAGGAAGAATTGCGCGGGATATTGTTAAAGGTTGAGTAAGGGATGACACACCATCATGAATGTTGGCAGCAAAGTCTGTGGTGCCATAAACTCTACCTCTATTCTTCCCTCCATCAACATCTTTCCAGCATTCCATCTTAGTAGTTGTTGTAGATTCTGCAGAACTATCAGATTCTTTATCCCACATACGTTGCAAATATGCTTCCTATTCAATCATAATATTTGAAAAGTGTTAGAATTAAATAGAAAAAAATAAAAATAAGTCGAGTAATGAAACATACATAGGTTTCACATGCACGTGCATGTGTAATAGCAATTTGTAATCTATAAACTCAAAAATCTTAAAATAAACTATATTCCAATTTAAGTTTTCTTTTAAAATGTGTTTATTATTTAGTATTATATGGTATGAATGAAAGATTGTTTTTTTAAATTAACTTCTCATTTATACGCTTCTATCGTTCTGTATATAAATAAAAAAATTATTCCATAACTTTAGAACAAAAATTTGGACACCAAACTCTAAAATATTAAAGTAGTATTAGAAAAAAATAAGATACTAATTAAAACTACTAACTAAAAAAGATACCGCACATCCCATTCACAAATCAAATACTTGCACTAAGTGTTCAAAAATCAAATTAAAACTAAACCACTTTCTTTCATACCATCAAAGCAAAGTATTAGTGGTCAGTATATTCTTTCCTTTAAATCTTAAGCAACATTTACTTCATATCTCATCAAAAACCATTTGCTCATAAAGAAACAAGTAATATGTTGCAGTTGCAGGTTCGAGAGAGTCTTGATAGACAAGACTTTAGCTCGTGCCCATTTCAAGGTCTCTCATAGTAGAGATTCAGATGAACACTAATTACAAAAACATAACCCTTCTTTCAAAAATAAAGATTACAGGATGCAAACTAACAACAGAAAGAGTATCTTTTATTTTTGTTTACAGTGACTCACCTAAGTGGTTTGTGATGCTGACAAAGAGAATGGTTTGTGAATGATTCTGATATTTGTTTAAGCAATAACCATTCCTGCACATATTCAAAGCCATTATGCACATGCGTTGAATGCCACATTCACAAATCAATTACCAACAACTTATGATTTGGCCAAATACCGGTAAAATAAAATAGATTCATCATACTACTAAGAAGAATATAGCAGAATGCATCGTTAACTTTTTGAGTATCTCATGTAGCAAACACACTTCAAACATTCAAACATACTTCATATATCCAATGTGGCAAAAAAAAATTAATAGAATACCAATGAATTAATAGAATCCCTCACCCTTGCGGTCTACACCACCAACACTCCAACACTACAGGGCCACCACTTCGACACTACAACAACCCCTTTTTTCAATTGGCCTCCCATCACCTCGCCTTCGCTTAGGTAGATAAAAATAGCTATAACATGGGGTATTCAAATGGAAAAATAGCTGCCAAACATTTCGGAAACAATTATTCAATCAATTGGGAAACTAATTTCTTCAAATGATAAATATATTCAAATATGAGGGATTAGAACTCATTAGTTCATTTCATAGAGAATGCGAGAAAAACATCAAAGCCACCATCTCCCTTTCGATGCTCATTACTCACCTCCTTTAGCACCAAAGAAACACTGAAGAGAACACGAATATGAACCCACCATGTCTTTCGGGCCCAACAGCCGACAACTTCACCACGTCTTCAGGGTCGATCCCGCCGCTCTTCACTAACCACAACTCACGAGGACCGAAGTGGTTTTCCGTTGAGCGCCGATTAAAGAGGAGACTAAAACTTTCCGGGTGGAGGGATTGAAAATGAGAAAGGAGATGAAGCAAAATGAGTGGAGAGAAAGAAACTCTCTACGCGCGAGAACGAAAACGAAGAGTTAAAATTTAGTAAAGTGAAAATAGGCAATTGGTAAAGTTAAAATTTATCTCACTTTTTCACCTACTTCTTTAAGCGTCGACCAACCCACTCTCCCTTCTAAAAAATAATATATATTTTTTTAACTTTGGCCAAGTCATCTTCACAAAATTAATTTTTTATTTTATTTTTATTAAATTGCATCGCCTAACTCACGCTACTGATTGCGTCCCTTAGCCCTCCCTACTATCTTGATCTATTTTTCCATTAAAAATAGGATAAGAGTGTTGGTCAACCCACTATATTCTTTAATAATAATTTTTTTTTTTTTTTACTTTACTCTAAGCCATCTTTGCAAAATTATTTTTCCTTTTTTTTTTTGCTAACTTGCGTCGACTAACTGATGCTATCGATTGCGGCTTAATCTATCCTTTTCCATTACTTTCACAAAATAAGATAAAAGCGTCCCTCGGGTGATGCTAGTCTAAAATACAATTGTGTTCCCTAACTATTGCTCTAAAATTTATATTTTTTAATACGTTTTTTTTAATATTGAGTAACTAGCGTCCCTTGAGGGACACTAAGGGTGATTATCAAGAGTTGCATAGCCCACGCTAAACTTAACATTTTATTTTGTGACTCTTAGTCGTCATTATTTTTTATTCTAATAGCATGCATGATAAAGCCGACCCTAATATTTCGACTCTAATTGCTTGAATTCTTGTAATGTTCTGTGCCTTGAGAATAATATTTTCGCTTTTATTCATTCATGCAAGCTTGGGATTGCTGCTTCAATATTTACCTACATGCCTTCACATTTCAGCCACCTCTTTATGTGAACAAATTAGGTTTTTAAGATGCAAATAGTTTCTGATTACTCTTAATTTCATCTCATTACCTGAAGCAACTTTGACGAAACTGAATCATTATTGGGAGACTAGCAGTTTTGTAACATCCAATATATATATATATATATATATATATATATATATATATATATATATATATATATATATATAATAAAATAAAATTTATACCACAATATTTTTTTAGTATGTTAACACCTAAAAGTTAATGATAGATTACTTTTCATATATTGTAGTTATACTATTTATCTTCATTATTTCTGACATTACAAAATAAAATCCTAATAATCATATTATATGCACTATTAACAATTTTTTTTTTGTGATCAAGTCAATATATTTTAAAGAAACCATATTTAAGATCTTCATTGACAAAACATTTTATGCAAAACGTTGATAGTACTTATAATATCTACTAGCTGTAAATTTACAAAATAAATGGTACTTATAGATAATAATTCTTTACCAACAAATTATATGATTGTTGAATATTCTATATATTATTGAAACTAATAATACAAAAAATTATGAATATACGTTTAATAATAATCGATATATGAATTTATATACAAAAGTTTGAGTAAATGCAAAATGAATAAATGAAAAGCGGGTCACAATCAAATGCAAAATCTTTTATCCTTTCAATGTGAAAAAATCTAGGATTGGATGTTGAGAACTAATGAAATCAGAATAGTATAGGAATTAAGTTAATTAAGAATCAAACTAGAAGTAATGATTACCTAATATAGTATAAATAGGGGTGGGGTAAGAGAAATAGAGAGCGAAAGAGAAGCTGGAAGAAAAAAACAACAAAGAGAAGCTTTTGTGTGGATCCATTGAAAGAGAGAGAGAGATTACAACAACGAAGAAATTTTTTTATCACAGTCTCCATACAACCTTGGTCTGTTTTTCATAGTAACTAAGGTAATGGAAGGACACATTTATCATTTTATCTTTTTACGATGATTATTTTTTTTATCTCTATATTTACCTTAAGTGAGGTGTCCCTAACCCCATTCTAATTTATATTTAGTTCTCGTTCATATTTATTTATATTCATCTCCAGTTATGCATTGGTCCTATTTATTCAATTTATATTTATTCTCATTTACTTATTTACATTTATCTCCAGTTCCGTACTGGTCCTTTGTATTTATTTTTATTTATTTTAACTATTCATTGATCCTATCTATTTATTTATATAATTATATGGTTTAATATTGAAATAAAATTTATGATAAATAAAGTTTTGATTATTGTAGTTGGAGGTATGACCTTGGGGATTTAAACGAGTTAGTATTACTCAAGATAGTGAACTAATTTATTCTGACTAGTCACTACAAAATTAATCAATATCTTTATAAAAGTATAATAAAAATCCAGTTTATGGATTTGGGAGAATTTTCATTTCATTTTATTTTATTATGATATGTTTTTTTTATGTGATATTTGTCTCACTTCCCTATTTTATGATTGTATGGGAAAAACAAAATTTTATAACATTATCATAGATGGCTGCTCCCAACATGCCTGATCCCTTGTTCGTCGACATTGTGGTTGTTTTTCTAGGAAATGCATGGCAAACCAATGTAGTGAATAATTCTAAATCTTCAGGGAACGAGAAACTCTACCATTACTTTTCTCTCTGCTCCGAATGCACCGATTGTCATCGAAGGACAAATCAGAGTTACCTTTTATTTACCCAAACAGTCCAAGGGAACCCTATCCATAACTTTTTCCCTCTACCTGTTTGAAAGCCAGTATATGAGGGAAAAACTGTAAATAAATAATATTTTTCCCCTTCTAGTGTAGGAAATTCAAATGTACTAAACGATGTAGATATAAGATGCATACAATACTGTAAATGTGTGTGTGTGTGTGTATATATATATATGTATATATATGTGAATATTTTAAGTATAATTAGATATTATCGTATAATTTTGCCTTTAAATTTTATAATTATATTGTAGAAAATAATAATAATTAAATGAATAGTAAATTTTTTTTTGTCACATTAGATGGTATCAGAGCAACGTTTCATGCGAGATCTGTGAAATGTGCTCATTATATATATTTTTTTACTAACTCATACAATTCTAGATGGCAAACATTAGAAGGAACAATGAATTAACTGAAGCAATGCAAGCTATCCGAGACATGGTTGCTACTCTAATGAGGAATCAAAGACCTGAAAGAAACCCTGAATCACAAGGTTTAGTTGAATTTAGGAGAAACAAACCCGCACAATTTTCTGGAGGATATGATCCAGAAAAAGCTGAATTATGGATTAAGGAGATGGAAAAAATATTTTGAGTTATGAATTGTGCTGACAACCAAAAGGTGAATTATGTTGTGTTTATGTTAATAGGAGAAGCTCAATATTGGTGGGATGGTAACAGGAGATTACTTGAAGGAGGAAGAATAATTATTACTTGGGGTGTTTTTAGAACAAAGTTTTTAGAGAAATATTCCCCTAATGATGTGAGGAGAGCAAAAGAAATAGAATTTATGCAGTTGAAGCAAGGAAGTATGATAGTAGGGGAATATGCTTCCAAGTTTAAAGAATTAGGAAAATACTCTACTTTCTTTTATCACCCAGAGGAAAGGATGAAATGTATAAAATTTGAAAATGGACTTAGGGATGAATTGAGAAAAACAGTAGGAATATTAGAAATTGTTGATTTTCCTACGGTTATTCACAAGTGTAGATTTTTGGAAGATTTTGAGAACAACCAAAGTATCAAACCAAAGTATTTTGGACCCCAGACAAATAAAAATAAGCGTATTAAGGGAAAACCTTACAATCGCCCACAATGGAGGACTCAATCCAACCCATCTTCATCAGAAAATTCTACTAGACCTGTATATGATCATATCAGATGCTTTAAATGCGGACAAGGTCATCCTGCTAAAGATTGTCATCTTAAGGAACCAGTCTGTTTCAAATGTGGGAAACTTGGTCAGCTATTCTCAACAGAAGCCACATTTCAATCCAGCTGCAACCAAGACAAGACCAACGACAACAGGAAGAGTGTACACCATGACTAAAGCTGAAGCTGCTGAAAACCATGATCTAATTCAAGGTATGTGTTTTATTAAAGGAAAAAATTTAAATGTACTGTATGAATCAGGTGCAACTCACTCATTCATTTTCAATTATTGTGCTCAACATCTTAATATGTCGTTCTCTTTTCTAAAACTAGTTTGGTTGTTTCAACTCCCACAAATGACTCGGTAATTACCAATAAAGTTTGTTTAGACTGTCCACTGTTCATTGAGAATAGAAAATTCCTTGTAAATTTAATATGTTTACCTTTGTCTCAATTAGATGTAATCTTAGGTATGGGCTGGTTATCTTTTAATCAAGTCCTTTTGAATTGTGCTGAGAAATCAGTAATATTTCCAAACTCTGAGAATCTTTTAAAATCACCTACCAATTCAAAAAGTGAGCCTTTAAAGAATGAAATTCAAGGGTACTTGTTATTATCTTCTATGGAAATAAAAGAGGAAGTTGAGTTGAAAAATATAACAGTTGTTCAAAATTTTCCTGAAGTCTTTCCCAATGATATTTCTGGTTTACCACCCAACAGAGAAATTAAATTTTCCATAGATTTGATGCTTAGAGTTGGACCAATCTCTATTGCACCATATAGGATGTCACCCTCTGAATTAGCAGAATTGAAGAAACAATTAGAAGAGTTACTTGAAAAACAGTTCATTCGTCCTAGTGTGTCACCTTGGGGAGCCCCAGTTTTGTTAGTTAAAAAGAAAGATGGAAGTTTTAGGTTTTGCATAGATTACCGTCAATTAAATAAATTCACTATAAAGAATAAATACCCTCTTCCTAGAATAGATGACTTGATGGACCAATTGAGAGGAGCCTCTGTATTTTCTAAGATAGATTTAAGGCCGAGATATCATCAAATTAGAGTAAAAGTAGAAGACATACAAAAAACTGCTTTCATAACTAGGTATGGCCATTATGAATATCAAGTGATGCCTTTTGGTGTGACCAATGCTCCTGCAATATTTATGGATTATATGAATAAGATCTTCCATCCCTTTTTAGATCAATTTGTAGTTGTTTTTATAGATGACATTCTTATTTACTCTAAGACTCTTGAGAAACATGAGGAACACCTTCGGATTGTCTTGCAAATCTTGAAAGAAAAGAAATTGTATGCTAAATTGTCTAAGTGTGAATTCTGGTTAGAGGAAGTAAAATTTTTAGGACATGTGATTTCCAATAAGGGAGTGTTAGTGGATTCGACCAAAGTAGAAGCAGTTTTACAATGGGAACCACCAAAAACAGTGACTAAGATTCACAGTTTTCTCGGTTTGGCAGGATATTATAGGAGATTCATTGAGGGATTTTCTAAAGTAGCTATGCATTTAACCCAACTCACAAAAAAAGGCCAAGCTTTTGTGTGGACAGAAAAATGTGAGAATAGTTTTCAAGAACTCAAGAAAAGATTAACCACTTATCCTGTTTTAGCATTACCTGATCCTACTGGACACTTTGTTATATTTTGTGATGCTTCTAAAATGGGATTAGGTTGTGTTCTTATGCAAGATAGAAGGGTAGTGGCGTATAGTTCTAGGCAACTAAGAACACATGAGAAAAATTACCTAACCCATGATCTAGAACTAGCTACCATTGTTTTTGCACTTAAGATATGGAGACATTATGTTTATGGTGGTAAGTTCGAAGTTTTTAGTGATCATAAGAGTCTCAAATACTTGTTTGACCAAAAGGAATTAAATATGAGACAAAGGAGATGGATGAAATTTCTAAAAGACTATGATTTTGAATTACATTACCATCCAGGAAAGGCAAATATAGTGGCAGATGCTTTAAGTAGAAAATCTTTGCATGTCTCTTCACTAATGATTCATGAGATAAATTTGTTAGAAAAATTTAGAGACATGAATCTGTCGGTCACCCTAAGCCATGATAAAATGCAATTAAACTCCATTCAGATCACTAATAATTTACAAAAGCAAATCCATGAGGCACAAGAAAGTGATGAGTTCATTAATAAGAAAAAGAAATTGATAGGTCAAAGGGGTGGGGAGAATTTTGGCATAGATAAAACTGGAACTTTGAGATTTAAGAACAGGATGTGTGTACCCGATAATGAGGAAATTAAGGAAATGATTCTAGAAGAAGCACATAAAAGCAAATTAAGCATACATCCGGGCACAAAAAAAATGTATCAAGATCTCAAGAAAATGTTTTGGTCGCCCAAAATGAAAAAGGAAGTGGCACAATACGTAGCAAAATGTCTAGTTTGTGAAAAAGCTAAAATAGAACACCAAAAGCCAGCATGAATGCTACAATCCTTAGATATACCTGAATGGAAATGGGATAGTATAGTAATGGATTTTGTAGTTGGCCTCCCACGAACCATTCAAAAATTTGATTCCATATGGGTTATCGTGGATAGGTTAACAAAGTCTGCTCATTTCTTACCCATTAACATTAGGTATTCATTGGAAAAATTGACTGAATTGTACATAAAAGAAATTGTTAGGTTACATGGAGTTCCAATAAGTATTATATCTGATAGGGACCCTAGATTTACTTCAAAATTTTGGGGAAGTTTACATCAAGCCTTAGGTACCAAGCTTCACCTTAGCTCAGCTTATCATCCCCAAACTGATGGACAATCTGAAAGAACCATTCAATCTTTGGAAGATTTGCTGAGAGCTTATGTGTTAGAAAATTCTGATAGTTGGGATTGATACCTACCCTTGATTGAGTTCACTTATAACAATAGCTTCCATTCCAGCATAGGTATGGCACCCTATGAAGCATTATATGGAAGGAAATGTAAAACACCTTTGTGTTGGTTTGAGACCAGTGAGAATTCAGTATTAGGTCCTGACATGATTCAACAAACAACCGAGAAAATCAAAATGATTAGGGAAAAATTGAGAACAACTCAGAGTAGACAAAAAAGTTATGCTGTCAAGAAAATACGACCTCTTGAATTTCAAGAAGGTGATCATGTATTCTTGAATGTAACACCAACCACTAGAATTGGTAGAGTGATGAAATCAAAGAAACTCACTCCCTCGTTCATTGGTCCTTGCCAAATTCTTAAAATAATAGGTCATGTTGCTTATCAAATTTGTGTACCCTTGTTGCTTTCCAACCTTCATAATGTTTTTCATGCGTCTCAATTAAGAAAATATATTTCTGACCCAAGTCATGTGATAAGACCTGATACAGTACAATTAAAGAATAACCTTACATTTGACGCAATACTTGTACAAATTATGGACAAGAAGGTCAAAGAATTGAGAGGCAGACAGATCCCTCTAGTGAAGGTCATGTGGAATGAAGCTAATGGAGATATTACATGGAAATTAGAAGAGAAAATAACAAACCTTTACCCTTATTTATTTAAAAAATAAATAAATAATTAAATAATTAAATAATTTTTAGGGCAAAATTTATGTATCAGGAGAAGAAAATGTAACATCCAATATATATATATATATATATATATATATATATATATATATATATATATATATAAAATAAAATTATACCACAATATTTTTTTTAGTATGTTAACACCTAAAAGTTAATGATAGATTACTTTTCATATATTGTAGTTATACTATTTATCTTCATTATTTCTAACATTACAAAATAAAATCCCAATAATCATATTATATACACTATTAACAAATTATTATTATTTTTTTGTGATCAAGTCAATATATTTTAAACAAACCATATTTAAGATCTTCATTGACAAAACATTTTATGCAAAACGTTGATAGTACTTATAATATCTGCTAGCTGTAAATTTACAAAATAAATGGTACTGATGGGTAATAACTCTTTACCAACAAATTATATGATAGTTGAATATTCTATATATTATTGAAACTAATAATACAATAAATTATGAATATACGTTTAATAATAACCGGTATATGAATTTATATACAAAAGTTTGAATAAATGCAAAATGAATAAATGAAAAGCGGGTCACAATCAAATGCAAAATCTTGGAAAACAAAGTGTTAGTAAATAGAGATGGCAAATAAACCCGTGCCCGTGGGTATCACCCGAACCCGTCCCCGTTTTGACGGGAAATCCCCGCTTTGACTGGGTATGGGTATGGGTATGGGTAATACCCGAAATTTTCAACTGGGGATGGGGATGGGAATATATATATATATACCCGCCCAAATACCCGTCCCCGCTTAAATTACTAAACTATTTATAATTTATTAAATAATCTAAAAAATATATATAAATAAATAATATATTTACACATAAAATATAATACAATATAATATAATATAATATAATATAGTATATATACATATAAATAAAATATACTTATATATATATATATATATATATATATATATATATATATATTTACACATATACATGTAATATAATATAATATAATATAATATAATATAATATAATATACATATAATATATATACATAATAATATAATATAATATATATAATATATACGTATAAAACAAATTAATCATTTAACTAGTGAGATCTTTTATAAACAAATTTATAACATTACAAATTTATAAAAATTTAAAAGAAATATATATATATATATATATATATATATATATATATAAATAAAAGCATAAAATATCTACGCATATACATATAATATATATACATAATAATATAATATATATTATTATATTTATATTATTATATAATATAATATAATATATACTTAAAATAAATATATATCTATAAATATATATATATATATATATATATAAACATAAAATATCCACACATATAATATATATACATAGTAATAATAATATAATATATAATATAATATATATAAATAATTATATATATATATATATATATATATATATATATAAACATAAGATATCCACACATATAATATATATATACATAGTAATATAATATAATATAATATAATATAATATAATATATATATATATATATATATATATATATATATATATAACATATTTCTCATTCTCTTTGTTTTTTGTTATATAACATATTGGCAATTGCTTCAGTTTTAGATCCAAGGTACAAGATGGACACATGTTAGAATATTATTTTTATAAATTGTATGGTAATGATTTTGATCTGAAACTTAGTAGGATTCGTCAAATGTGCTATGATTTGGTTTTGGAATATCAATCAAAAAAGAATGAAACTTCTTCTTATAGAGCTACATCATTGGAGTTGGGAAAGGATGTTGATAATGATGCGAATGAATTTTTAGAGTTTATGGCAAAAAAGAAAAAATCTAGAACTACAATTATGAAAACAGAGTTGGATTATTACTTGGAAGAAGATAATTTGCCGGTTACACAAGAATTTGATATCCTATCATGGTGGAAAACAAATGGGTTAAAGTTTCCAACCCTTCAAGCAATTGCAAGGGATGTTTTAGCTATTCCAATAACAACTGTAACTTCTGAATCTGCTTTTAGTACTGGTGGTCAGATATTAACTTCTCACCGTAGTCGACTTCATCATATTACTATAGAGGCTTTGATGTGTACAAGAAGTTGGATATGGAACTCAAACCATCTAGGTAAGTTACTCAAATTTATTAATATTTTTTGTTAGTATTTTTTGTGAATTCTCATCTAATATTCTACATTTGGTGTTTGTAGGTGTTAAAAAATTAAAAGGAAAAGATGTTCTCATGAGTGAAAATGAATCTGATGAAGAAGGTACATTATATTCTAGTAATTAAAATTTTCAATTTCAATTATTATATCATATCTAATTTTTCATTTTTTTTCTATGTGTAGGTGGATCGAATGCAAATGAAACCACTGATCATTTGTAAAATTAATAAATATTTTGGTTATTATAAAATTTTAGTAATGTGTAATTTTTTAGCTTTTATATAATTATTTGAATTTTATTTAGTTGTTATTTGATACTTTAATTTGAGATTTATACTATTATAATATTTTTCTTAATATTTGACATCATGAAAATCAAAAAGAGTATGTTATTTTAATATTGAATATTTTGATAGTATCATGATTCCGTTGGTGTGATTTTTAAATTTTTTTTATAAAAAATATTTAATTGATATATGGAACAATAAAAAATGGGTATGGGTATGGGTATAAGAAAATACCCATTACCCGGTGGAGATGGGGATGGGTCAAAAGTTGTATACCCGTTGGGTTTGGGGATGGGGATGGGGATGAATTTTTATTATGGGGATGGGGATGGGATCATGATACCCGTACCCGCCCCGCCCCGTTGCCATCCCTATTAGTGAATTGAATAACAAATGAATGACAACGTTATTATCGTATCTAATAAGAATTAAAAGAAAAGAATATATATAGAAATCAGAATAGTATAGAAACTAAGTTAATTAAGAATCAAACTAGAAGTAATGATTACCTAATATAGTATAAATTGGGGTGGGGTAAGAGAAATAGAGAGCAAAAGAGAAGCTGGAAGAAAAAAAAAACTGAGAGAAGCTTTTGTGTGGATCCATTGAAAGAGAGAGAGAGATTACAACAACGAAGAATTTTTTTTATCACAGTCTCCATACAACCTTGGTCTGTTTTCCATAGTAACTAAGGTAAGGGAATGAGACATTTATCATTTTATCTTTTTACGATGATTATTTTTATTTTTATCTCTATATTTACCTTAAGTGAGGTGTCTCTAACCTCATTCTAATTTATATTTAGTTCTCGTTCATATTTATTTATATTCATCTCTAGTTATGCATTGGTCCTATTTATTCAATTTATATTTATTCTCATTTACTTATTTACATTTATCTCCAGTTCCGTACTGGTCCTTTGTATTTATTTATATTTATTTTAACTATTCATTGATCCTATCTATTTATTTATATAATTGTATGGTTTAATATTGAAATAAAATTTATGATAAATAAAGATTTGATTATTGTAGTTGGAGGTATGACCTTGGGGATTTAAACAAGTTAGTATTACTCAAGATAAGATGTTCTTGAGTTACTTTGTTGGCCATGAGCTCATTTATCCTGACTAGTAACTACAAAATTAATCAATATCTTTATAAAAGTATAATAAAAATCCAGTTTATGGATTTGGGAGAATTTTCATTTCATTTTATTTTATTATGATATGTTGTTTTTTTTATGTGATACTATTTTATGATTGTATGTGAAAAACAAAATTTTATAACATTATCATAGATGGCTGCTCCCAACATGTCTGATCCCTTTTTCGCCGACATTGTGACTGTTTTTCCGAAAAATGCATGGCAAACCAATGTAGTAATGTAGTAAATAATTCTAACATTTCAGGGAATAGGAAACTCTACCATTATTTTTCTCTCTACTCCGAATGCGCCGATTATCATCGAAGGACAAATCGGAGTTACCTTTTATTTACCCCCAACAGTCCAAGTGAACTCTGTCCATAACTTTTTCCCTCCACCTGTTTGAAAGTCAGTATTATGAGGGAAAAACGGTAAATAAATAATATTTTTTCCCTTCTAGTTTAGGAAATTAAGATGTACTAAACGATGTAGATATAAGATGCATACAGTACTATAAATAAATATATATATATATATATATATATATATATACGCGAATATTTTAAATATAATTAGATATCATCGTATAATTTTGCCTTTAAATTTTATAAGTATATTTTAGAAAATAATAATGATTAAATGAATAGTAAAAAAATTTTTTTCGTCACAGGTTTGATTATCCATTCTCTCTCTTTGTAATTAAAAGTCATCCTCATTTTTATATATATAGCTTGCCAAATCCCTTTTAAACTGTTATGTCTAGTGTGCTTTGTATCTTGAATTCAAAATATTTAATGCTAGTAGCTTCATACATTAGAAAAAAATCCAAAAGAAGAAAAAAGCCATTATTAGCTCTTCTTTATTTTCTCTTCTAAATAGGCCATTATAATTTACAAAAAAGATAATGACTTAATAGTTATATGTGATTTTTATTCCTGCATGCCTTTCTTGCGATTAGATCACATCTTTTATTCATTCTCTCCATTTTTGATTTGTTCCAATCATTGCATACACATTCTGTACATTTACCTCATTGAAACATTTTAACAAAACAGTTTGGTAAAAACTGTGTTTCATTCATGCATTTCATCAAACAGATTTGGAATTTACTCGTATGCATTGTTTTTTTTATTCCAAATATTTAGGTGTGAATGCTTAATTTCGTCCGAATAAATAAATTTATTTTAAAAAAAATAAAAACAAAATATGAAACAAAATTTTTTTTAAAGATTTTTAAACTTTAATTTAAAAAAAAAAGAAATGAAAAAAGAAAAAAAAAAGTAGAAGAATCCATTTTGTTATCACACTTCTCATCATGAGACCAACAACTCAACATATCTTCTAGTCCTGTTGTGATAGATAAATTAGTGATATGATTCAAATAATTAAAAACAATACCTCTTCATATAATTAGAATCAATATTACTAATTGGGATTGATTTTTGTGCTCTTATTTGCTATGATTTGATTCTCATAATGTGCTGCTATCATGATCAATTCCTTCGTTATATTGTGCATTACAATTAAGACTGAGATTGAATATGCACTCTACAGACCGAACAAAAAATATTATTTACACTTCTCTAATTTTTTCCCATCACCACTTCCACATACACACCTCCTTTATTATATCTCTTTCAAAAAAAAAGTGAAGGAGGTAGAACAAAAAAAAAAGAAGGCATTCTCTATACTCTCTTTTTCTCTAATTAGCACACACACAGATGTATCTTATTTTTGTTTCTCTTGAAAAAAAAACAAAAATATTATAAAAGGAGGCAAGAAAAAGAAAAGATAAAAGGTACGTAATTGTTAGTTTCTTTTTCTTTTGATTTATTTTTTTAATTTTCATTTTTTTTGAAATCATAATTTTTTTTTCCATTTCTTTGGTGTGTGTTTGACCGTGTTACATGACACTCATTTTAGACATTCGTTCCTTTTTTTTCTAAAAAATATATACCAATTTAAGAATAAAAAAATAGTTTTTTTTGTTTACTTTTTAATATCTATTTGGTTGTTCACGTCGTAGTAACATCCACATCCACTTTTAAATAACTTTAAAAAAATATGAAAAATTATCAAAGATTAAAAACATAAAAAAAAAATCAAAGATTAAAAAAAATAATTTATTTTCAGTGTCTGTTCGGCCGCTCGTGTCGTGTGGCACCAATAATAAAATAATACTAAAAATTTGAATGAAAAAGTTTTCAAAATTAATAAAAAAATTAAAACATTTCTCAAATATATTTCCAAATAGTTTTTCATAAAGAACTAAGTAATCCTGATTCTCCGTTCACATGGAGATGCGTAGGAGTGATGATTAATCCTCGTCGAGCCCAAAAAACCAAAAAAAATATTGTTGTTTCTTTTGTAAATTCATTTATTATTATTTTTGGAGAAAATAAATATTTTAAAAAACCACATAACTTTTGCATATTTAATTAAAGGTACCGTCTTAGGACGGACGTTGTGGGTGCTAATACCTTTCCCACGCGTAACCGACTTCCAGACCAAAATCTGGATTTTCGCAGATCTTATTTTATCTTTTTTTTATTTTTCCTTAGTTTTCCAAAATAAACTATGGTGGCGACTCCAAACTTTGTTTTTACATATTTTATTTTTGGTTCGTTATCCCGTTGCGATTTCGGTTGCGACACTAAGCACATCATTCTAAAAGTTTTGAGTGATTATTTTCATTTTTTAATGTTTTCAACTAGGGATGTCAAAATGGGTCAGGCCCGCCGGGTCAGCCTGCCTACCCGCCAAAAAAAGGGCAGGTCGGGTTGCAATTTTCAACCCGCCAACCCGTTGTAACCCAGCCTGCCTGGCCCGCCAATTTAGCGAGCCAAAATGGGTCAGCCCGCCAATCCTTTTTTTTTATTTTTTTATGTTTTAAATTAAAAAAATAATATTTTTTTATATATTATATAAATAAATTTATACATATAAAATAGATTTATAATAAAAAAGTTAAAAAAATAAAAAAAAGGCCAGCCCGCCCTAAAACGGACGGGTCACAAAATCTGGCCCGTTCATATTAACATCTATATTTGATTAGTCTATGTATATTTTGGATGTTGAGAACTTGTGCAATTATACTATGGTATTGTCTCAACTTTAACCAAGAGAAAATAAGAAGGTTAGAGGGCATAAACTGAACATTGAAAAAAAAGAAAAACTTCTTTTCAAACCCAGAACAGAAGGCTGTGTTTAAATCCTATATTGCAGCTATTGTATCGGGATAATCATATCAAAATCCCAAAACAAAAAAGTGCAAAAGTAAAAGTATATAAGAAATTAATTAAAAAAAAAGTGGAGAACAGTATATAATCTCTGATAAAGGTACAATTTTTAGAATAAAAAATGTAACTTAAATAATTTTCTTATAAAATAGTTTATCCTCGATAGTTTATAGTTGATTTTTCTATAAATTCTCAGTACATGGTTATCATTTTATTACTATATATTGCTTTTTAATACTAAATGGAAACAATTAATGTGTATTCAAATGATTAAACTATTTTTTAAAAATAAGTAAAGTTTACAATATTATAAGGACCAATAAATTCAATGTACTTTATTTTATAGTTGTTTATAATGTTCTACTGTTATTATTATTTATTAAATTCATATAAATTTATTCTGAATTATTTCTCCAAAAGTTTGTGTAATAGTCCTCTCTCTGTTTATTACAAAAAAGAAATTACAAAAACAAAGTTATAAGAGGTCCCACCGAGATTTGAACTCGGGTTACTGGATTCAGAGTCCAATGTCCTGACCACTAGACCATGGGACCAATTTGTTTATGTTTTTGATATTTTCATATCTAAAAGTATGTTTTCTTTTCGTCTTATAATGTTTTGAAAATTTTAATTAGACGTCTAATTTTTATTTAATTTAATTTTTAAAATTACATAATTAAGTTATTTTTGTTATGTTGACGTCAATTTTGTATTCATACATTAGTATTTTTGTTTTTCTTTAAATTTTTTTTATCACATCTTAAATTATTTTTTGTATTATGTGATTATGTCGGTGTTACCTGATAGTACAATGACAAATGTTAGTAATGATGTCTTATAATTTAATTAGGATTTTTGTAAAATCTTCTAATTAATATGTTAATCGATAAAAGGATTGGAGTCAGTTAGATGTATATACTAAAATAAACTAATATTTTTTTGAAAGACCAATTACTATATTTAAAATTTTGACTCAATTTAATTTTAATACTTTTTTAAAATGAAATAATCCTTTCCAAAACAAAATCAAATAACTGAACTTCCAACTTTTATATTTATATATATATATATATATATATATATAATTTAGAATTTATATATTAAAATTATTTCATTTAAATATTTAAAATAATTTTATTTTTTAGAATTAAGCTTATAATTTTTTAAAAATACTAAAAATGTAAATATAAATGTAAAGTAACCCTCTTAAATTTTTCAAATAATTTGACAAAGATGTGAAGTCACACTTGTTGCAATTGTGATCATTTAGTTCATAATAATAATTGAGAATAACTTTAGTTGTTTTATTTATATATTACTAGCGAAAACATGTGTTTGCATTTTTTTTTTTTATAAAAAATTGAATTAAATAAGAAATATATAATTAACTTTTAAAATAATTGTTTAATGTAAAATTAAAAAAATAAAATATATTAAAAAAAAGTTTATAAAATAATTTTTAAAAACAAAAAATGTTTTTAAAATAATAGTTGAAAATAAATTATTTATTAAATAATTAATTTTTAAAATAATATTTAAAGATAAAATTGAAATAACAAAATATAAACATAAAAGAAAATATCTCTTTATATATTATTATATTTGATGATTTTTTAAACAAATGTGGAGTCCTAGGTCAACAAAACTGTTTATTTTTTAGTTATTGTTTTTGAGATATACTTTAATATTCTTTGTTGTATTTTAGTATGTTTTTAGATATTGATCATATTATATTTAACAGTTACACTTCGTTTAAAAGTTAATATTAAGACAGTTTAAATATATTTTCTTCCTCATATCCTTTTAAATGTTCTTTAAAAACAAAATCATGCTCCAAAATTAAGAATACGATTTTGTTATCTATATATTTAAATAAAATTAAAATTTACTAAATTGACGCGAAATGTTTTAGTTGACATTGTATATTATTTATTATTTATTTTAAAATAAGTAAAAGCTTTAGGATCGGTTTTGACTTGGCCCAAAAATGAGCTGAAGGTCCAAATCATGTCAAGACTATTTTGCTTCCTATACCCTCTCAATTTCTAACTGCATCCTACATAATAGGAAAAGGCTTAAGTACCAACCACTGTTGTAGCTGCTTCCATCATCACTGATGCAAAGGAAGAACGTCGCAACAGAAGAAAGGAGAGAGAAAATGCTGTTAAAAGGAAGAAGAAGAGAGAAAATGCGATAAAAAAAAAAACAATTTCTGAAAAACTTTTTGAAGTGCATTTCATGTATTTTGAAAAATTCCTTTTAGAACATATTTTTAGTAGGATGTTCCGAAAAACTCATTCTGAAAGGTTTTATATGCATTTTGGAAATTTATTATAGAAATCTCATTTTTGAAATTTTATTCTAAAAATTTTGGAAAATGTTATAGAAATTTTGAAAATCTTATTCTAAAATTTTACTTAATCATAATGACCCTTTTGCAATGTTGTAGTTAGGTAACTTCCTACCTAATAAAAATATGGTGGTGAAAGTAAACACAGGCATGCTTTCTTTTGCTTATTGATTGTGTGTAGAATGTTGTGTTTTAGAGATTCGCATTTTCAAACTCAGCCATCAACAGTCACAAGAAGAAAACAACAATGCCAACCTTGGTAAAGAGTCCATATACCATCATAAGAACTCCTTATATATTTTATTTAATATTTGCCCCACCCCAGTAATAGTCTTATAGTGTGGATGACAGGTCCAACAAATATTAAATATCAGTAAAATTAATTTTTGATTATTTTAATATCATACTAAAAAATAAATTTTAAATTTAATTTTATAAAATTAGTTTGTAAGATGAGATTTATACTAATTTTATATATATTATTGTAGATTTGTTTATTTTTATTCAATGTGAATTTTCCGACAATACTTCTCAGAAAGATAACGAAAATAAAACTTTATGTAAATTGTTGAATCAACTAGAATTTGGCATGGTAAGATACTAAAAGCGATTAATTATTTTATACTACTAGACATAAAATAAATGATAAAATATGAATTAAAACTAAAATTATAAAGTGATTTGTCTTTTAAAATTATTTTGTGTACATATGGTCTAAAATGTGAAACTAAAATGGCCTAATACGGAGTCTAATAAAATCCATAAGCCCATTACAAAAAAGATGAGTTAATAAGGGAAAATGGTTCCTCTTAGGTTCTCTTTGCAAATTTTTAACAAATATTTATCATAGAAAAATAGTGGATGGGTCCAAATCTAAAAAATCATATATTCAAATTGAAGTCTGGAAGTTTATAATCCAATGAACTAAAATAATCCAAAAATGATATCAACAAATAAAATTATGGCTGAAATCATGACTAAATGTTATAAAAATGTAAAACTAAAGCAAATAGGTAAAAAAAAAAAAAATCAATTTATTACTAAAACATGTAAATGAGCTAAAAGCATAAAATAAATCATTTTGGAGAGTATAAAATCACTATACAATAAAGCTAAATAAAGTTATAAAAGAAAGTACAAAATATGATTATCTTAAATCAATAATTCATAAGGATTTTCTAACCTCTTTAACTTCACTAATTTATGACTGATCACACAATAAATAATAAACATATAAATTAAATATCAACAGAGAAAAATAATATACCAATGTGTACATATATAATAAAGAAATATATAAAAAAGTTTGATGATTACGTCTAATTTCAACTAAAGAGCATTCAACTACTCATAAAATTGAATAGTGGGGAACAAAAAAATGATAATCACAATATATTTAATATTTTCATCCGTTTGAGAAAATAAATTTATTATTATTATTATAAGAAAATTAGAATCAAAGAGCTTATATTAAAGCTTATTCTACGAAAAAAGGCTCCTAGGTTGAAATGAATAGCCAATCAAAGATATAATACACTGTTTCAAAAATTAAAATCACTTTTAGTGTGCTTGTTTATATTTTCTTCTGTAATAACAAAATATAAGTATTCTCCTTCTAACCTAATTCCTACCTAAAATATTATTATCAGTATTTTGAATTTGAATCTCTGCAGTAAACTTATAATTACATATGTTAATCAATGTTATATGAGGATGATAACTAGTGGTGATTAATTTAATTAGTATAGTGATATATAAATTAGATTTATATACTACATTAACTAATTATATGGTTGTATATGTATTTATTTTATATATGATATAGATCTTAATAACTATTAATTTATTAATTTATATGAAAATTAATGCTTCAAAAATATTAATTTATTTTTGTTTGATCCAAATACTTTGTAATAGATACATTCTATTGAATCTATTGAAGAACATGTAAATTACTGATTTCATGAAATGACATAATTATCAGGGCACTTATAATTAAAAGGATTAATATATAGGGCATTTAATCCAACTTTTTTTTAAAAATCACTAATTTCTTAGACAACAGATGGTGTGTAGAAATTAATTAAATTATATTTGTAGGAGTGAAAAAGGGACTACTTTGTTATTAATATTATTATTATTTTTGAATAAAATCGTTGATGGAAAGTTAGTTGGTAATAACTTTTTAGACTAGTATCGAAATCTAAAAATTGTTCTCATGCAAGAGAAATTTATCAATACGATCGAAAAACCTATTGTGCTTGAATATCTTAAATATATAATAGAATATGATAAAAAGTTATTGTATTATAATATATTATTTGTACAAACCTTGAAGATATTATATCATAACATCTTGTAAATATCTTAGCATAATTGATATTTTTAAAATAGTTACCGTCAAATAATTTTTTTAATCATTTTATTATTTGTGAAAAATCATAAGAAATATATTGTGTTTAAATTTGTTTCTTTTTACTATGCATGATGATATAAAAAAAAAAACATAAACTACGTTATTTAAGAGTACTAGAATACAACAAAAGTTATTTTTTTGTTTTCTTAATACAACAGTATAAAATAAATGCCAAAAAAGAAATGCATAAATAATATTATTTTTAAGAAAACGAGTATTCAACAATTTTATATTAATTAATATCTGTCATGAAATAATTTAGTAAAATATCGCATTCAGGTGATTCTTCACTCAGGTGTATTTTTATTTGAATTAATAACTTTTTTTCTTCCTGTATGGTGCTTTTATTTATTTTTTATTTCTTTTATAATGAGGTTAGTTGAAAGAGAATATTCAAGTACATAATTTTTTAATATTCTACAAATAAATATTAATTAGAAGACCTATTATTTATATTTTGAAAACATATACCGCGTTTACTATTTTCTTGACTTAGTAATAATGAGACTTTTTTTTAATTTTTGAAAATATTAAAATGTATAGTTTTTATTAATATATATAGTTTTTTATTAATATATTGCTCATAGAGAATAACTGAAATTGGAAAAAAAACAAACCGTAACCTTAAACAACAAATACGTTGACTTGCAGTGACTATGTGGTTTACGGTTAGAAAATAAGTGCTTTTACATCTTTAGCCTTAAGTGTCCTATTAAACACCTTGTTGAAGTGTCCGTTACCAAATGGAACAAACTTTGGCACTTCTATATTTTTTTTTAATTAAAACTATAATTCCATTTAAATTAGATTTGAATTCATTTTTTAATCACTGTTCTGTACGATGATATATTGTGATATAGTAAATAAGAGGAATATTCTTCTTCTAACTTTGTTTATTTCATCTTCACATTAACTTTATCGAAATTTGAACAAAGATTATTATTCAATGAGCATCGTAAAAATATTTTTAAATAATAATTAATTTTAATAATACATAATTACTAGATATTAATTTATAAAATAACAAATTATTAATTATTAATTATTAATTATTAAAATAATTACTATTATAAATAAAAAATATATAGTTGGTCATTAAATTGGTCACTACTAACTAAAAATTAATTTTAAAATTAATTTTTTTTATAATCAAAATTTTGGTAGCTAATATTAAATGACCAATTTATAAATTAGTTCATTTGATAATCAAAACCTTCGTAGTTAAATTTTAAAGAACAATTTAGAGTCTAATTATAATTTTTTATTCATAATAGTAATTATTTTAGTAATCAATAATTTTTTATTTCGTAAATTAGTTTCTAAATTAATTATTATAGTGACTAACAATTTTTTATCATTAAAATTAATTGATCATTAATGAGAGATTTTATTGTAAGCGAGACACTATTCTCTATAAAAATAAAATAAAATCACTTTCTTCTTTAATTTTTAGTTTTTCAAAAAAAAAGTTATATGTCTATCAATAATAATAATACTTACTTATTTACACAAATACTAATAATAATGTTTAAACATTTTTAACATTTATTTAAGTTGTAAAATTTTTTTATATTTCAAGCCAAAGTTATGTCCTCCGAAAGAAATCAACGTATACATGAATATTTAAAAGAAAATAAAATTCTAAGTAATATGAATATATGAAATAAAATTATAAAATATGGAAAATTGACGAAAAATACTGCAAAAATAAAAAAAAAAACATATCGTAAATTATAGAACTTTTAAAATTCTACACTTACCGTGCATTTTTAAAATTAGATTTTGCTACACTTGATGTGAAATTGGTGATGTTGAAAGCTCTTTTTTGTTAATGTCTCATTATTCAATTTTTCTTTTATTCATCATGAAATTATGAATTCATATTTTAATTATTAACCGTTTCCTCCTAAAGTATGAGTTAGATTGTTCATCACAAGTGTCTATCACTAGTAATATTTTTTTACAATAAATTGAAAAAATTGACTACATTTGAAGTGTAAGAGTTGTTCATAAAAAAATCTAACATCACATTCAATATAAAATTTTAAACTTAATGTTTGTATTTATTTTATTACGTCACTCAATTTTATTTTATTTTACTTTTATTCAATATAGAATTATGAACTCAGGTTTAAACGTAGTTTTAAATATTTTCACTATAAAGATACAACATGTATCTTTTTGAAGAATAACTTGTGTGCCTTATAATCTTAAAAAAAAAAATCTTAATATTTTAAAAAGGTAAATGAAGTATGTAAAATTTGTTAATTTATGGTTAACATTGATCATGTAAAGTTTTCATAATTTAGATAGCACTTATAAGAGGGAATGAAATTATAGAAAAATTAGTTAAAATATATAATGATCTATTTTTTGGGAATTCATAAACTAATTATATAACTAAATTGATGATATTGTAGCAGCACGTGTGTGTGGAGACAAATTGACGGCGTGTCACAGAAAATCAACAACTCAATGAGATAACAATTTAATAAACAAATAAATAAACAGAAAGGAAAAATGGAACATATAAATTTGGTTATGGAGCACCCAGAAGAAGCACTAAGGAATGCAGCAGCAGCCACCACAGTGAAACCAAGAATTTAGACAATTTGTCTGGTTTCGTGTTTTTTGTTTCCATAGTGTCTTTGTCTAAAAAAAGGTATGTTTAAATAATCTTTAACCTTAACTCTAAATCAAATGAAATTTTAAACTATATTTAAAAAAACAAAATCTTATCAACATTTAAATTTAAGAAGTTTTAATATCAAGTTTCTTGATATGGTACAACATACATTACAACAAAATTAAATAAGTTAAGAAAATAAAATATTTTTAAACTACTCCTAATTTGGAGTCTAGAAATATAAGACAATTTTAAAATAAAATAAAATAAAGAATTAAATATATTTTTGATTTCCTAAATTTCAGTGAAATTTAGAATTAGTTTCTTTTCAAAACTTTTGACCAATTTAGTCATTCATCTTTAAAAATATCTAAATTTAATTCTTTTAACCAAATTTTGTTAAGTTTATCTGACATTTCAAATATATTTTATGATAGTATTTGAATTGTTTATACTGTTTAACACATTTTCGTTTTAATGTTAACTCAAATATTATCATAAATGCGTTTAAAATGTTAAATAAATTTAACAAAATTTAGTAAGAATGACTAAATTTACATATTTTTAAAAATAAAAGACATCGATATAAAATTTCTAAAAGTTACTAATTTTAAAATTCATTAAAATCATATTTAACCCTAAAATAAACAAAGGAATGAAAGGAAAGGGGTATTGGGGGTGGAGACAGTAAGGAACATAGTGGCCAGACAGCACAGAATGTAGAAACCAGTAAGCACCAAGCACGCTTCTTGTTCATAATATTTCATCATACAAACAAATTTCATTCGCAAATGGATCCTTTCTTTAAATTTATTTTCCCAATAATTTAATATTAATATCATCAACAATATTCTTTTTTAATACTTTCAACACCAACATGATATATAAATCCTTGATTCATGTTTTGTCTAATGTCAAATCTTAATTATATATATTGGTTATTTGTGTTAAATTTCATTAAAAGTAAATAATAATAAAAAATTAATTAAGTTATTAATAGAATAATCTTATTTGAGTATGGCGGCACAATAAATTATTAATGACTAAACCTTAGCATATTTCTTAACACGACATTTAAATTAGGATTTCCCTTTTGCTTTTTTTTAGCAAAGAAAATATTTTAATATAATCTTTACTTCATTAAATTAGCATTTGAAAATTTTGAATGAATTGGGATGATTCGACAGTAAGATTGATATTCCTTGACAAAGAGAGTTGGAAGAAAGAAGATTTAAAAAATTGTTTTGGATGTGATATGTATTTGTTATTGACATCATCCAAGATACGAAAATCAATGAGAAATTCAATTTTGAAGTGCTATCAAGATTATACTCAAATAATTAAAGTTTCTATGGTTGGATATCAAACTATCAATTTGCTGATACTATGAATATTCTCTAGTTTGTATTAAAATTATGATTAGTACTACGTAAGTGTAGAAATGTTAAATCGTGCTTTAAGATTTTTTTTTTTTTTTTACTCCTGTTTTAAACAAAAGAAATATATTAATGTGGAATCTGTCTTTGCTGTCACCAGAAGATTTTAGTTCAACAAAGAATCTTACAAGCTAAAACTATTATCTATGACAATTACATTATTGTTTAATTGACGTTTTTTATTCTAATATTCTATTGGGCACGGATACTTATTTTGACCTAAAACATTTAAATATAAAAAAGGACAAGGTATGACAAGAAAGCTAGATTCATGAAATGTGAGTTATCAAGTGGATTAGCCTTTTAAAAACTAAATTTTATTATTTGGTTTAGTTTGTTGGTTGGTCAAATCCGACCAACCTAATTTAACTCAAATATTTTTTTCCAATGTTTTATATTTTAAGAGAAAAAATAAATAATATATAATAATGTCAAGCTTAATATAAATGTAATGAATAATCAAACAAAAACTTGTTAAATGAAAATTTATAACACTTTTTCTGAAACATTTATACCTTAAAATATATTAATTAATCTTTCTTGCAGCTCTCTAAATAAATAAAAAAGATGTTAAAATAAGAGCATTTACATTGATAATAGTACTATTCTTATACAAATTGTCTTCTTAAATATATAGCAATTATTTGAGTTGATTTATAGGTGGAAGTTTGTTTCCTCTTATTTTAATTTTCTTTATACTCCATACATTAGAAGTAGCACCAACCGAGTAATTTCTTTAAAATATTTTAATTTTATTGTTTGTTGCCTCTTGGCTATAAAAATAAAAGAAATGTTAAAAGTGATAATGTTTGCTGAGTGATTTGATTTTTATACTACGAAATTATTCTCTGTCCTCAGTGCATGCGTAAACATAAAATCTCTCATAATATCTAAAAAAAATCTATATGATGTACTATTTGATCTTATCTTCCTGAACTGATAAAATCTGCAGAATAAGAGAACATAAAGGAATATAGTATAGGACGGCACACTTATGTTTCATTATTAAATGAAGAATAAAAATAGTAAAATGACTTTTTAAAGATATAATCTAGTTGATTAACATTAATGGAAAATTGTAAAATACAATGAATCTAGGAGCATATTTAATGATTAAAATGTTGTTAGTAAGATTATGTATAATTAAGTAAAACAACTTTTAGCCTGTACCGCACACAAAATGAACAGAGGCAGCAACTAATCTTGAAAAGAAAGTGAAATCAGAAAAGGTTTGACAAAAGGAAAGTCATATTATAAAGGGCAAAAAATGTGTAAATATAGAAATGATTAAAGGCATTGACTCTAAGGGAACATTGTGTAAAAGTATGTTCTTGCATCTGAATTCAATTTTGCACATAAAGTTCTTGAAAATGATTCTGGGTATGTTTTTGCAAGGTTTCAGTAAACCACACCACCTTTTGTGTTTTGTGGATTTGTCTTCAAAAGTTTCTCCTACATTATCAAGGAAAAGATTCCTTGTTAAACTCCAACTTCTAACCACTTTTCAAACAAGTACACTTGTTTCATTATATCAATTACCACCATTAATCAAATTAAATTTTATTAGAGTATTTTTATTGGTTAGTTTATATCTAATTTCACTTCAAACACTACTTTAATAAGTTCTTTTTACGACGATCAAAAGAGATATATAAAAACGATTCTTAGATCGTCATTGAAGTTGACCTCGTTAAAAGTAAAGTGAAATAACAATGAGTCAAAACATTGTCGTTATATTGTCTATATGACTACGACGATCTACAGAGTTGTTGTTGAAATTTGTCTCACAACAACCACTGCCTCAAATATAATGACAGTTTTTACTCAGACTGTCGTAGTCTTTTGATATATAACGACAATTATGATAAAAATTATGGTTATATCTTGTATTTTTTTTACAGTAGGTTTGATTTACACATTAACCCATAACTTATAATTGAATTAAAGCCAAACAAAATTCCAGACAATTCAAAATGATCCAAAGATAGTTCCAAATGTTCTATAATTTTTACAAATAACTAATATATTAAAATTAGTATAAACTAACTCTAGACACAAAATACTTTGCCCACGCTTGTTGAACATAAGCTAATGCTCTTGAATCCATTGTACTTGAGTTATTGAATTTCGACAAAAGTATATGAGAAGGTAATAGTAGTACATATGAAAATTAGTTGAAGTTAAAATTATTTTATGTGAAAGTTAACATATTACCTCATCCCAACTACTGTCATAATTGTCTTACACAATTGTTGTCATCCATTACATGAACGTAATAGCCACACTCAAAGCTTCTAATTTGTTTACTACACACTCAGTAAAACTATTTAGATAAATTAAATGATAATACTAAATGAATGACTTATATCATATAAATACCCGAAGGGAAATCCAAAAGACTATTTTAGTATTGGTAGTCGATCTACCATTCAATATATTTTGTCCATTAAAAGCATTAAAGTTAAAACAATCAATGTTAGAAAACATAACATTGTATATTGGAGGTGAATGTATATAGTGGAAAACATTTCTTAAAAAAGACTTACATATCAATTATGTTCTTCAAACAAGGGGATGAGGTTTATGACAAGAGCAAAACCATAAAGTGGTATGCTCTGGTACAGATACAACTAACAGTTGCCAATGACGAATGCATTGAAAATTAGTTGAAATATATTTAAAATGCCATACACATTTTTACCGTGTAGCACAACATGTTGATTTTCAGATGCAGGATCGGCTACATAGAACACTTATGAAGCTTGATATGTCCTAATAAATGGTTCATCTTGATATGTTACATTTCGAAAGTCAACCAATGTCATTCCCGATTCATCAACTTTCACACCAGTTTTGTTGTCAACCCATTTGCATATGAAAACATGTACAAAAAACTTGGTATAACTAACTTCCTAAATGTCTTATATGACACTGTAATATGGCATGAATCCCACAATGGATGAAATGGATTTAGAAATCTACGATACCGAAAATAGACTATTTTTCCTCCCATGATTTAATTGCTCATATGATGTGTTTTCTTCACAAATTAGACATGCTTTATGACCTTTCACACTATAATTTGATAAATTTTCATATGCAGGAAAGTCATTGATAGTACAAAAATAACATGACATGCATTTGATAAGATTTATTGGCAAACCCATCAAAGTCTTCAACCTCATCATCCCATAACAACTTCATGTCATCAATCAATTAACTAAGATAAACATCAATATCATTCCCTAGGTTTCTTGGACCAGAAGTCATCATAAATAACATCATGTACTTTCTCTTCATACATAAACTTGGAGGCAAGTTACAAATCATTAACAAAACAGGCCATGAACTATGATTGATACTTAAATTTCCATAAGGATTTATTTAATCTGTAGCTAGTTCAACTCTCAAATTTCTTGATTCGTTTTCAAATGTAGGAAATTATTTATCAATGTCCTTCCATTGCACAAAATCTACAGGATGACGAAGTAGTTCATCACATTTCTTCTTATCAGCATGCCATATAAGGTTTTTAACATTAGTTGGATTTGCAAACATGTGGTTAAACCTTGGAATTATTGGTAGATACCAAACTGTCTTCGAAGGAGGGTCGTGCTTTGTGACCTCATTAGTATTCTCTTTATCACCATCTTTGACCTTATAACGTGACAACCCCACTTGGGACAATTTTTTAAGTCTTCAAACTCATTTCTATATAAAATACAATCATTAGAACATGCATGAATATTTTCATATTTCCTATCCATCAGACAAAGTATCTTTTTTGCCTCATGCATTCGGTCATGTAGTGTATTACTTTCAGGAAGCATTTCTTTCAACAACTGAAGCAATTTTGTGAAGCTTTTATTAGTCCACCCATTTAATGTCTTCAAATTTATCAACCTTAACACTATTGATAATCGTGTAAAGTTAGTTGAACCAGGATATAACAAGGTCTCTGTATCTATAGTTATATTTTCATACACAACTTTAACAAAGGTCTACACTCCAACATCACAGATCATGTCCTCTAATCTATTGTCCATTGTCGAGTACATATTCATGTGTTTCAGCCACACCTGGAGTGTTTAACAATTCACCGTGTCATATCCAT
The DNA here is from genome assembly GCF_037176805.1 of Vigna unguiculata. Taxonomy (NCBI): domain Eukaryota; kingdom Viridiplantae; phylum Streptophyta; class Magnoliopsida; order Fabales; family Fabaceae; genus Vigna; species Vigna unguiculata. The sequence continues at coordinate 4,303,372 of NC_140799.1, forward strand.
GTTGTATAATTTTTTAAAAATCCATCGCATAAAAGATGTTCTCTAATTTCAACCACATTCAATATTCTCCCATTCAAACAATTCACACGTCAATACCACATATTTCCTTTGTTTTTTACACTACTAACATGGTGTTGATCGAATTCTATGAATTTCTCGACCCTCTCTCATAATCATCATTTATACATGATAAATTAATCAAACTTTGATCTATCATTTTTCTGTAACGAAGAAGAATTTTATACTACATATAAATAATAATTGTTGAGGTCGGACACCTCCAAACTCAATCCCAACACATTGTCGAGTTCAAACATCTCCAAACTCAATCCCAACTCGTTTTGCATATTTCTAATAATTTATACCATAATACCCATATATATATATATATATATATATATATATATATATATATATATATATATATATATATATATATAAACAAATATCCAAATTTAAAAACTAAATAAACATCCTTGTTTTATATATCTCCAATATCAACAAATATTTCCATGCTAATATAAAATTTCTCAAATATCAGCATATAATTATCGTTTAAATTCATAAAAACAAAATGCATAAAATTTAAAAAACTAATTATATACCTAAATATTAAAAACTAATTAAAAAAAAAACTTGCGTTTGAGGGGAGAACGAATATTTATCAAAATTTTTAACATTTAAAATAAACTTACCATAAAATAAATTAAAAATATACGATAAATTAGTCTACGAATATTTTTTTATATTATACATAAATTGATAACTTAAAAAAAAAATACGATACTAATATTTTTTGTATTTTGGTATTTGAATTCCCCATAGTTTTTTTTTTGTTAGAAAGTAATTTTTGTCTAATTCAACCTTTTATAAAATGAGATTTATAATTCGTTGTATTATAATTTAATTTAATTTTTATTTGACGTAAGACTGTCCAACCCATACCATCATTTCAATGGTTGGATATCCCAAACATCAGACTAGAATGTAAAAGAATTTAAAATAAGTTGTCTTATATCTAACGTAATTTAAATCAATCTATCTCAACTAAATTAGTTTTCTATTGATTTATATGTTATCACTTTCCTATTACCCACTATCACTTTTTTCTTTATATGATTATTATTATTGTGATCTTGATAAAGTATTCAGCACCAACATAGCAATTAATATCTGGGTGTTGTCCTTGTTACTAAAATCTACTGTGTTGATCCCACAAATACCTCTCCTCAAACCACCATTTCCAGAAACGTGTACTTCAAAGATTCTTCAACCATATGAAATTCTGAGGTATAGTTAATTCAATTTTCAAAACCACTAACAAAAAGAAGTCACTCACTTATCATCATTATCTTCTTCCCTCCTGCATCTCTTTCTTCTTTTGCTGCCAGAAAATTAGGGTTTTCCCTAACTTGGACCTAAAAACAACTCTTTAAGACAACCAAACTAATCATTTAAGATAATATCTCATAACTAGTAAATTTCTGCCTACATATTTTTATAAATTATCAATTATAAGAATATTTTTTGTTTTAAAAATTTTGATAAAGAAGGTGGTGAAGTATAAATAGTTATTACTTGGTTACGGTAATGTTTTTACCCAATCCAAGTCTCTCCAAACAATCACTGTGTTATCGAGGTGTTGTCTGCTTTAGAACGTGGAACTTCATCGCGATTTTGTCTTTAAAAGACGTTTCGGAGGAAGAAGTATTTAAACTGGCTTGACATCGACTCTTAAATGATATGAAATTTATTAGGTGTACTGGAACAGTAGTAAAAGTTGAATGAGAAGGTATGAGAAATTGTGAGTTCAGGTATTGTCTACTTTAGAACGTGGAGCTCCGTCACGGTTTTGTTTTTAAAAGACGTCTTGGAAGACAAAAAGAGGAAGAAGTATTTAAACTGGCTTAACCTCAACTCCTAAATGATATGAGACTTATTAGGTGTAGATCTATCTCTCCACTAACAAAATTCTAACAAGTAAGATTTGTCGATAAAGAAAAATGTATCTCCTTTGAAACACAAAGAGGTAAAGGAATGGAAATTGTTTTTGACAGGCAAAAGAGATTGTTGGTGATGATGAGGAATAAGGACAGTAGAAGTGAGTAAGTACTCACTAGCTAGGACATGCAAATTTAAGAGTGGATTCTCCACAAAATCCTTAGTGGAGTTTACCCACGCTCAACTCAACCCTCAATCTGCCACTCCAACAATTAATTGCATTCATGGCCCCACACATTTTTTTATATGCACCTTATTATTCTAACTATTTTTATATTATTTTCATACCCACGTTTCGATTTTATCATTCCCATACGCATCCAAAGTGACGCCTTTCTTGCTGGTGCATTCCAACTATTTCTCCTCTTCATCCTTCCTCATTCTCACTCCCTTGCCTTTTTCATTAAAATAACAATGTCAACCACCTTTTTTTTCTCCTTCTTTTTCTTGCAAACTGATACTTTCACGTTTTCGAAAATTCTTCATTGCGTAATTAACTTATTATCACAACATAATTTTTAACTATAATCGTACAAAACATGTAAGATATAAATAAAGTGTCATTTGACAAATAATTAACGTATTTCATTTTTTCTTTTTTGTTGTGAGATAGATATTTCCAAAAGCAAACTAAGACTCTGGTTGTTAGGAGCAAATGAAACAACATGGACGGGTAATTTAAAAACAACGGAGTAAATAAAGTATATATAATTAATTCTTTATTTTTACATTTAAGAAAAAGTCTAATTCTATCTTATAACTTTTAATGCGAGGTTTGCATAGTTTTAATATAGAATTTTTAGCATACTTCTTTCTTAATTGAAACACATGTACAGATAAAAGATTAAATATTCAAAGATGATTCGATCATAATCTAATAGGAGATGATACAACAGGTGTAATAAACAACAAATTTAGTTATGATAAGTTATGATATCATTTTAAAATGTGAATTTTAGATTTAACTAAACCTCACAAATTAAGTTTTAAGAAAATATTTACATCAACTTATATACTGTAAATTAATTTTTATATCTAATTAATTTTTTTATCGACAATAAAAAATATATAATTAGAAACACTTGAAGTATTCTAATCCTTTTACATTATACGTCATAGTTGAACCAATAAAAATCCTATTTTCTCTCCAAACTTGTTTAGTCTTTCTTTGAAATTTGATCCATAATGTATAACACATGTATGTGATATTATCGATCAATTTTGTCCTCTATTCAAATTTTTAATCGATGTAAAATCTTGAACAACATTATAAATTAATTAGAAATAAGCCTTTGCAAAAGTATTTACTATTAAATAACCTTATCCTTATTGATTAAACCCTAAATGCAAAATGGAGAAGAATAAGAAATCCAATATATAGTATAGTATATAGTATATAGTATATAGTTCACCCCACTATCCTGAGTGACTATAGACAAGAGGAAGGCATGGTGGGTGGTATTATCAAAGGTTGGCTTGACCACCTTCAACCTCAACCTCAACACAAGCAAGAATGGATAAGTGAGTGAATGGGTAGTTTCTTAATAATTATATTAAAAGATGGATACATATATATAAAATAGGTAGGTCCCCACCACATTTTCCTTCATAGAGAAACATGTTCTAACAACTGTGTTCCGCGTGTCACTTTTGGTGCCCACGTGTACATGTCGCCCCAATATCACCACAACACCCCAACTTTCCGCGCGTGCTCTGTTTATTTCCCTAAATTCCTACTTCCATTTTTTCTTCTCCAAAATGCCAAAACCTCATTCACCACAATGGCCCCCACCACAAACACATGCACCAACATGGTACGCCAAATGGTACCACCAATCCCACGGAACCTCACTCTCTTTTTCCTTCTAAAATCTTATACACATTCTTAACCAAATCAAATACTTTTATATTTCACTAATATTACAAACTCCTACATTCAATGTATCTTTGAAATACAAACTCCATCTTTATTTGGTTGCATGTTTTCCTCCAGATATTGATGAGTTTTAAGTTTAATTCAACTTCACAAAATTTGTTTATTTGTTTGTAATGTAAGATTTGCACCCATTTAACATATCTTATATATTTGAATTCTAATTTATTAATTAACCCACGTCATAAAATATACTTAATTAATAATTTCTGGTTATTAAAGGGATTTATAATGATACCAGTGAAAACATTTGATATTGAACTTACATCGGATACACTGGACTTACATGGGAGAACTTTTTACTACGAACATGTTTTGAAGTTTTGGAGTTTTGATGTATTAGGTCGACCTTTCCAAAATATACGAATTTGATTTTTTTTTTTTTTGTTGTTGTAGCTTTTCATTTAATGATGGCTCGTCCTTTAACCTCGTGCAATGAATGAGACTATTTTGAAAAAACCAGTTAAATCACAATTTTGTGTTCCAAATGCTAGTGAGACCTACTTCCTTTATTACTCATATGAAGGTGTATGGAATGTATTTTAAGAATGTCTAATCAATACGAGAAAATAAATATTTAACATTAGCTAATCCTAATAAATAAAAATCGACCGTTAAATATTTATCAGGGTCGAATTTGTGTCAAATGCACGTGTGATCCTAAAATCATAGATGTAAATTTGTTAGTGTTGTAACTTTGAGTATACTACAATAAAATTTCTAACTATATACAAAATTCAATGATAAAAAATAATTAATTATTATAGTGTAACTAATTTAGATATCAATTTATAAATTAAAATTTATTGATAATTATAATAGTTTTTATTATAAATAAAAAATTATAATTGATTTGTAAATAGATTTCTAAATTATTCATTAACATTATTTATAAAGTTTTGATTATTAAAAGAAATTAGTATTTAAATTGAATATTAATATTAATTAGTGACCAATTTCGATATTAATACTAGAGTAAAAAAAAGTTAACATCAATTTAATTGATATTAAACTTATTTATTTTAATTATCACCGTTTTAATTTTTTTAAAATTAATTTTTTGCATTGTAATAGAGTCACCTTACCCGACTCTATTAACGATTAAAATTAAGTAAATTCTATTAATGTCAAGACTAAACTATATCTATTAGAGTTAAACACTAGTGATATCTATTAGCGTTAAACATTAAACGAACTTTATTTTCGTCATTAATCTGATTCTATTAATGTTTAATATTAGTTGATACTAATCTGACACTAATACAAATATTTTTTATTAATAAATTTAAAATTAAGTTTATATTTTTATTTTTTTATAAAAAATAAATCTTAATGAGTCGATATAACCGAATTTAGTAATGTTCCAATTTGACTCACGTTAATATTTAGAAATTAATTTTAAGTTTTCTTATGATAAATTTATCTAATTTGAGACTACATATATTTTTGTTATACGTATTTATTGTCATTCCTATGCTGAGTAGTTCTTACTAGGAATGAGGAATGTCAACGGAGGCGAGTAAGGTATGAGTATTAGCTTTTATGTACCTTATCCGTTGTATAAATATTGGTCTCGTACCCATATCTATATTTATCGGGTATCGGTTATGCGAGTACCTGCCTATTTTTTTGATATCCGTAGGTATCCACAGGTACCCGCGGATATTTATAAAAATATTTAAAAAAAAAACAAATATTTAACCATACCTAGTACTTAGATCAACAAGTCCATTTTCTCCGATTGATTCCTGAAAAACAAATAAATAAAAAATTACTAATAATTTATATTGTAGTTTATTTTTTTAATGAAATATTCAAGAAATTACTAATTTCATCAATGTCCACCTCTTGCAACATTGTATAAAGTTTCATGTTGTTCACTTTTAATCTAGAAGAGTCTGAAAACATAAGAAGTTCATTAAAAATTTCTAACAATCACTTAATTAAAATATCTAAGTAAAAGTGTTAATTTCATTACCTTCCATGTTGGTCCATAACCAGTCTTGGAGACACATCAATGCCTCCATAGTATCTGAAAGTAATATACTCCGATATGTGGTAAGAATCGAACACCATTACTAAATGAAGACTCAATGCTTTTTCTAATATATATATATATATATATATATATATATATATATATATATATATATATATATATATATATATATATATATGAGGGTATTTTGTGAATTAAAGTTTAGCAGGTACGGGTATCCACGGGTACAAATACTATGATACCTGTATCTGCCCCGTTAACATGCGGGTATCAAAAATGCTCATACCCGCAGGTAGCGGGTATCCATTTTTAATATTTGTTTCCTACCCGTTGCGAGTTTTATCCTCGAATACTCACGGGTACGAATTATTTTGACATCCCTAATCCTTACGCTCTTCATTTTCTTTATATAAATGATATTAGTTTGTAAGTAAAAAGTATTATGAATTTTAAAATACGATGATTAAACTAAAGATCACCAACCGATAAATAAAATATTGAGTTAGAGTTAGATAAAACGATTCATTAAATAAAATTGTCTTTAAGATAATGAGTTTTGATTTAAACTTTTCTTGTTAAAAATATGTTTGACACTTCAACTTGTAATATCTAAAGTTCTCATCTATTCTTGTTCACGTCACAATATACCAAAGTGCTATGAAGAAAATAAACTTCCTGAAGTTATTATCTAATTTTGTTGAAATCACAGTAGCAAGATTGTGATCAAAACCTAATTAGGATGCTAAATTGTTGACTAGATGATAAAGAAGATAAAAAAAAATGGAAATAAAAACAAAACCATATATAAATAGCGAAGGATATGAGATGCATAACATTTTGAACTAATGAAAAGTTTTGATTAATTTAAACCTAGAGATTACCAAACAAATACCTAATAAAAATTAAATGTATACAACATTTATCATAGCAAAATTACGGGACAAAAAAAATGCCTAGTGCGTCCATTAATTTAATATCTATGAAGAATTATCCCTATAAATAGATGCTAAATTCGTGGTGTTATTATCAAAATTTACACCGAATTATCATTTTTACATATCAATTATAAATTCATTCATGAAATTTAAATTCTATCTCAACTTCTATGGTATTTTTTCTAGGGACATGACATGAGATGTAGGGAACAGAATAGATCTTAAAATATTTTTGTTAACTTTTTCTTTTAAATAAATAGCAAAATTTTAAAGAAGTTTGAATATAGTTTAAGGAAAATATATTTTAACCCATATTGTTTTGACTTATTTTTAACCTAGTATTATAATCACCGTTAGATTATTTATTTCGATTTTTTTTTAGTAATGTGATGTGATGATCTAACGGTAATTGAAGTGGAGGATTAAAAGTGGATAAAAAAGTGGATTAAAGTATCATTATCCATAGTTTAATTATAATTAAAATCCTATTTAAATCACTACAAGAAAATCTTCCATTAACAATAAATTCTAATGACAAAAAAATTGTTAATCACCAAATTTAGATATTTATTTACAAAAATAAATAAAAAATTAATAGTTACTAAAATAGTTATTATTATAAATAAATAATTATTATTGGTCTCTAAAATTTAGCTATCATTATTTTAGCTATCAAAAGAATTAATTTATAAATTGATCATTAAACATTAATTACCAAAATTCTAATTACAAAAAAAACTTAAATTAGTATATAATTAATTAATGATCAATTTAGTAATCATTTATAATTTTAGTAGTGAGCAGATAAGTCGAATTGTTCCCGCCTATTTGAGTATTAATTTCTTCTAAATCAAATTAATCCATTTATCCAATCCTAAGAGAATTTGTTAATTTTAAGATAACACGTAATTCGAAACAAGATAAAAGTTTTCAATATGATGAAGATGAAGGGAAAATTTTAGAAAGTGTAAAACATAGTGAGTTGAGGTCAACCTGAACTTGAAAGATGTTAAGAACCCCTTATTGGATTCAGGCCACTAAGTCCTTAAGGTCCAAGTTCCATCCTTATAAACATAACACATGTAATCAAATAACAAAAAGGACAAAATAATGATATTATTATCTGAATATATATATATATATATATATATATATATATATATATATATATATATATATATATATAATTGTGGAACAAAAGGGTGAGGCCCATATGCTGAATTCGAAGACTACATTAGTGTCACATAAAATGACATGTTGTCGGTAAAGTATATTAAAAAATTTGTATTATTAGAGACGTGTATGTAAGCATATCCAATAGTACAACCATTATAGCAATAATAATAATATTATTATTGACACTAGTAAATATCTTAAATTTTTGTAGATTATGTTAAAATCATCAGCCTCTTCTCGTTTTAATATTTAAAAATAATAATTTTAATTAGAAAAAAACTATCCGTAATATTTTGGAAAATAATAATATTAAATATAAAAAAGAAGAAAAAACATAATGATGAAAAAAATCCATATTAAGATAAAATTTGTTGTGAATATTAAATGAATATTTTAATGAATATAGACGATAATAAGTGCCATTAAAAAAATGGATTTATTGAAGGTATCATGGTAAATCAATATTACCACAATAAAAAAAATCATTTAGTAAAATATTCGTTGATAAAACTTATTTGTTTGTAATTATTGACGACTAACATCTACCGATATTTATTCATTGACAAATATCATTCAATAATTATCAACTGATGCTGTAAAAATTCATTAGTAAATATTTTGATTTGGTATTTTTCTTCCTCATCTCCTATTCCTTTTCTTTTTCTTTTTTTCCTTTTCTTCTTTCTCTTTCTCCTCTTCTTCTTCCTTCACTTCCTTCGTTGTCGTCGTCGTTGTATGTCCACCACCATTTTTGTCATGCTTTTATTGCTTTCAATCCTCCTTTTTCTCTTTATTCTCTTCCTTCTCCTCCTCTTACTCCTCTTTCTTATATTCTCCTCTTCCTACATCTTCGTCACCACTTTGTCTATCCCATTGTCCATGCGTCACCTCCACGGTTGTCGTCACCATATCCTCTTCCTCCTTTTCATTCGTCATATTTGACAGTAAAATTAACGCTAATTTTATTAAAGAATTTTAAAAATTGACACCCATAATTTTCTGACAGACTTATTAATGTATTTTTAAAAAAGTAAAATATCTATAGATTTACTGATGAATTTTCAAAAAGTTACTTTACCAACAAATTTTTAGAAAAAAAGGCATTATTATGCAAAATAAACTATTAGAGACGAGTTTTACTAGAACATTGTAAAAGCCCAAAGCATAAACTTTGGTGTACATTTATTGACAAAAAGTATTCGTTGGTAATAAACATTATAAATTATTGACGAATATCTCTAAAACTTTAATTTGTGGATAAATTTTATCAAAGGATTCTTTACTGATTGAAACATCTTTTAGCAATTAAAGTTTTAAAATGTGTCAATAAAATTGGTCGTAAATTCTATTTTGTTGACAAAAAGAAATGCATTAGTAAAATTATGTTGATAATTTAACATTTTCGTGTAGTTTTATGGTACTTAATTACCTATAATTACCTATTGTCCACTTATATTATTAGCGTATTTTATTTTAGTGTATTTTCTAAAAACTAAAATTATCCGTAAAAGTAAATATTAATTATTACAAATTATTTAAAATGTGACTTCATATATTTATGTTTTTATATTCATTAAATTTGATTTTTCAAAAGAACAAATTTAGTTGTATTAGTATTTTACTTACGTTATTTGATTTAAATTGTACTTCAAAATTAACTTTTTGATCCAGGTTTATATTTTAAATATTTTAAAATAGTTTTATTTCAAATTTTGAAAAAATTAAATATAAAAATATCAGTGGATATTATGATACTTGCAAGTATAAAAAGACGTGTAAGTATTTTTTTACAAATATCCAATTATTAACGGGACAAATTACTGTAGATAGACACTATTTCTATAGGAATTTTTGTAATTATCAAAAAATATTTATCAATAGATTTTAAAATTTAAATTATTTACAAAAATATCTATTAGTAATGAATTCGTCTATTAGATCCACTAATAAATTAGAACTTGTATTACCAATAGATATTTCTATCAATGATATAAATAAAGGTAAAATGAACGATAAATTTTATTGACAAATTATTGATAATTAATAATAATTTTTGTTATTAGTCTTGTAAAATTTATTGCCAGTCATTTTGCCGACGAAATTTTAATTATCGATAAATTTAAACTATCGAAAAAAATTTATTACTGCTAAAGGATTGTATATGTCAACGTGATTCGTTTTCATCTTTAAGTCGAGCCATATCTCTCAAAAGAAAAAAAATATAAACTCATATTATATATATCCATAAACGTGATTTTGCAACCATCACAAAGAAACCACATTAAATATTTTTGAATTAATGTATGGAAAGTATGGGAGTATTTAAGTTTTAAATGATGCAAAATTATTTAATCTTTTTTCTGGTGACATGTCCTTATTCACACAAAATCGAATTTTTCATCCACGACGACGTAGTAGTATAAATGGAAGTGGTGATCACTATTGTCACACCCTACAACTCCATAACCACATTACACTTTTCATTCAATTCTGAATCCACTTTTCTGTTGATTTTTTCTTCTCCGAACATGGGTGAAGCTCCAGTGTTCTACATTAATGGGTTCTCAAAGTTTGAACACGAAATCCAACAGCAGAACCATGTCAACGACCAGAACCATGATTCCTCTTGGTACGAGGAAATCATCGATGAAGATCTGAAATGGTCTTTTAAACTCAACAGGTTCCTCATTACTTCATCCAATTCAATGTATAACAGTTCAAACAAAAAAGCTTTCTATAAAACCTTAACCTTTTGTTCTTTTCTTTTCTTTTTGTTTCAACAGTGTGCTTCATAAAGCGATTAGTGAGTACCAGGATATAACACTCTTAGACACCAAGCGTTTTGGCAAGGTTAACAACTCTTCTTCTTCTTTTTCTTCTCATAAAGCAGAACAAAAAGAAACCAAATTTGAGATTATGAATTTGTTTTTTCTATTAATAGTTGTTGTATTAAGAAAAAAACAATACTGAGACATCTGATATAAGTTTATGAAACAAATTTGACGTCATATTTAATTTAATAGTTCATAATGTTTTAACTATGTAATAAAAATGTGTTGCATACAGGCTTTGGTTCTTGATGGGAAGATGCAGAGTGCAGAAACAGACGAGTTTATCTATCACGAATGCTTGATTCACCCTTCTCTTTTGTGTCACCCTAAGTAAGAACATGTTTCATGGTTGAATCATGTCAGAGTTGATTAACTCATCGTATATGCTGTGTCTACAATGTTACATGGATTTTCTTAAAACTTTAAATGTTTTACACAATTGTTTGACTTCTAGTAAAACCGTCAATGATTATACATAAATTTCTCATTCACGTGTTTATATTTTATTTTCTAATTTTCTGACATATTTTCAAACTTAACCATTTTATTACAAAATAAATGAAAACTATTTATAATAAAATTATAAAAATTCTTTTAATTTTATGATTACAATACATTTATTTCTAATAATATTAAATTACGTATTATATGCAAGTTGACACAGTTTGAAAGTAGGTATATGTGTGATATATTTTTATAATAAAACATGAATTAATTATTACTTAGCAATTAACCTTGAAGAATAATTGTGCTTTACTTCATAAAATCTAGTTTAGAGAATAATAGACATAGATAGTAGTAGAGATGATTACGGTTCTTGGTGCACATGATTGGGCTATGAACCCTTCATTAATCTGAAGAGACAAATGTTAATGATTGTTGCAGTCCGAAGACAGTGTTTATAATGGGAGGAGGTGAAGGTTCTGCAGCAAGGGAAGCCCTTAGGCACAGGTCAATGGACAGAGTGGTTATGTGTGATATCGACAAGGTTTCTTAATTCTCTCTACCATACATTATTCATTTCTTTCTTAGCCGTTCATCAAATTCAAAAGTTAATTATATCCATAATCATATGGACATAGAATAAGGATGTTTTTTTTAATTTATAAATATAGGCACCCAACTATAAAATATTGTTTTCTCAACTGTTGCTGGTTTATATAAACTATTATAGTAGCAACTGAATCATTGATGATATAATGGGTATATTTGGATAATTTTGTATATGAGAAAAATGAGAAATTTATATAATGTTTTTTAGAAGTTAAAATCAGTTTGAGTTCATTTATAGAATTTTTCTAAATTTTTTATTTTTAGACGTGTATAAAGTAGTCTACTTATTTTACTGCACTCGGATAGTATGGTTTATTGTAAAGAATATAAATAATATATGGAAAAATTAAAGTAAAATGTTACAACAAGAATTAAAGATACATCCTATTAATTTTTCAACTGCTAATTCTTGCAGGAAGTGGTAGATTTCTGCAAAAAATACTTGATTGCAAATAGGGAAGCATTTTCTAATAAGAAGCTCGACCTTGTCATCAATGATGCCAAGTAAGTAACTTGTTTTTTATAATTCTTCTGATCACAACTATGTGAGTTTAATGACTGCATACACTCAACTAGTAACAAATTGTTACTAATATAAGTTTTAAGGTAACTATTATAAATATCAATAACCTTAACAACCACACACACACAAACTTACAAATAACAAGATGTAACACTTTTTGAAGGGTTGAATTGGTGAAGAGAAAGGAGAAATTTGATATCATTGTTGGAGATTTAGCAGATCCACTTGAAGATGGACCTTGTTACCAACTCTACACCAAATCCTTCTATGAGAAGATACTGAAACCAAAGTTGAATGATAATGGCATTTTTGTGACCCAGGTAGTTATGACAAAAATTTGGATTCTCTGTTAAATTTTTCTCTATGTTGTTTTATGTTGTTTCTCTGTTGTGTCTTTATCGTTGATTTTGAAACTCTTAGTTTTCATAATCACATACTCAACAAAGTTTGACAAAAAAGTTTGCATCTTGTGTAGGCTGGACCAGCAGGTATCTTCACACACAAAGAGGTTTTCACTTCTATATATAACACAATCAAACAGGTCTTCAAATGTAAGACTATCTTTGTTATATGGTTCAGGAATTACAGACATCATTAACAGAGTCAAAATAGCACAGGATGTTCTGTTTAAACTGAAACTACAGAGTTTTTTTTTTTTTTTTTTTTTCTGGTGCAGATGTCATTGCATACACAACTCATGTACCATCATTTGCTGACACATGGGGATGGGTCATGGTATGTGAAAAGAAACCCTTGTTTTTTTTGTACTTATTGCTAAGTATTCCACAAGTAAAATTTGACAAGAATTTGTATGCTTTGGATTTAGGCTTCGGATGAACCACTATCAATTTGTGGTGAAGAAATGGACAGAAGAATCGCAGAAAGAATAGATGGGGAACTTCTCTATCTAAATGGTGCTTGGTTCCATTCATCCACAACCATGAATAAAACGGTTCACCAATCGTGAGTATTTTGATATGTTGATACCAAAAGAGTCACTTTATTGGATTTTGACATGATCTTTTCATCATTGTTGCAGTCTGCAGAATGAAACTCATGTTTACACAGAAGAAAATGCTAGATTTATTCCAGGACATGGAATGGCTTTTCGACTCTAACGTTTCCACCCATAGATTGAGGGTATTGTTTCGACCAATAATAGGATGCATTATTAGTTTCATTGCCATTGAAGTATTATCTCCTTGGACTCTTTAGGTTTTATGGTTTTTTCTTCATAAAATAGGTTTTAAAAAATTAAGTGTTTATAAAATTATCTTTAGTCTTCATTCAAATAAATAAAGTTAAACCTTTTTAAATTATGTTCTGAAATAGTAGTTTTCCTTTGAAACTTAGGGATTCGAAAACTTTGTTATCAGAAAAAGTTTCACATTGTTTAAAAATTAAAAAAACATTGCAGATTCGGGATCTCCAAGAAATAAAAGTAGATTTGTAATATATAAATGAATTAAACTTTATTTATAACTCAGTAATAACGTTGAATTAGGTTAAAAGTCCAATTTTTAAGATGTTATTAGAGTTATTTAAAACATAGAAATAAATTAGATTTAGTTTATATAAGTGTGTTTACATAGTCCAAACAGATAACCCTTTCAATTCAGTGAAACTATGAATGGAGAAGCTTTGTGGCCGAATACAGAAACTCTTGCATACTCTGACTCTCACCTCAAATCATTGCGTGGTACAGTCCAGGTTTAACTTCGAAGATAATATTGAGAGGGCACGTTCAATTTTTGTAATCCATGCATATTATGATGCATGTTTTCATTTGTAAATTGGTGTTGGAGTATGTTGGATTTTGCTGTACAGAATACAGAGATATTGGAAGAAATGAACATTAAAACAAAAAGAGGAGCAACATCAATCGCATAATTCTATCAATGTATTCCAATTGTCTTCAATTGCCTTAAGCTACATCCATGCTCCTCCTTCAAAGTAATTAACAATGACAAAGAAAACGTCTCATTTTCACTTTAAGCAAATAATAGCACTTGATAAAGAACTTAACACTCATTTGATATCAAGTTTTTCATAAATTTTAGAAACTAGTTATCACCGGGGAGATCAAACACCAATAAGACTTGAGCCCCTTTGCCAGGAAGATTTTCGATACTAGGACTATACTGCACTCGTCTGAGACGATTTTAACCATCGACTCTAATACCACTTGTTAGGTTTATAAGAAGGGGTATTACTGGGAAGAACAAACATCAATGAGACCTGAGCCCAACCACATAAGGCATTGACACCACTCTCAACCCAAAACCTTAAGACAATGGATTTATGGGTCTTTATCTTTATATAGTGATCTACTTTCTCATTTCTAGCTAATATGAGACTTAAACTCACACTTGGATTCCTAACAATAGGGATGATCATGGATTGGACTTTTAATGATCCAATCCACATCCATTTGGGATCCAAATAATTGGATTAGATTTTCGATCCAAATCCATTTTCTCAAAAAAAGTTGATTGAATTTTTTAAAAATCCAGATCCAAATATTTAGGTCAAGTTTAAATCCAGATCTAAATATTTGGATCAAGTTCAAAATCCAAAATCCATTTTTCATAAAATAAATTCAAATTAAATTTTTTTAAAATTTGTGTCCACACAATAGAATTTGACAGATTTTTTGTCGGAGCCAATGAGGCCAAATTTCAGTAAGGGATGAACTTGGATGACTTTCGGACGAATTTCGGTCGGGGACGACGTTACCACATTTGGGCCAAGGTCGACTTAACAAAATTTCAGTCGAGATCGACTTGACTGGATTCGACTAAATTTCGGCCAGGGCCGATTTTGCCTAATACGACCAAATTTTGGCCAAAGCCGACTTGGCCAAATATGGCCACATTTGGGCCAGGGCCTGATAAGTCAAATTTCGGTCAGGGTTGACTCTACTAAATTCGTCGGCCGGGACCGACTTGACTAAATATGGTCAATTTTCGATCACAGCTGACTAAGTTAAATATAGTCAAATTTCGTTCGGGACTTACTTAACCGAATACGGCTAAATTTGGGCTAGTGCCGGCTCGACCAAATTTTGGTCATGACCAACTCGACTGAATTTGGCCAAATTTAGGTCAGGACCGACTCGCCTAAATATGACCAAATTTCGATCGCGATCGACTCTGCCAAATACGACCAAATTCAGGTTATGACCAACTCAGTCAAATTTTGGTTGAGGCCAACACGACCGAATTTTGACCGGAGTCGACTCGGCTGAATTCGGCTGAATTTCGGTCGTGGCCGACTCAGTTGAATACGGCCAAATTTCGATCATGACTGGCTCATTTGAATACGACCAAATTTCATCCTAAGCTGTCTCAGCCGAATACGACCAAATTTGGGCCAGGGTCGACTCGGTCAAATCTCAATCGGGTCCAACTCGATTGAATTCGACCGAATTTTGACTGAAGCCAACTAGGCTAAATACAGCCAAATTTTGGTCACGGTTTTCTCGGCCGAATACGGTCAAATTTTGTCTAGGTCGACTCAGCCCAATGCAGTCAAATTTGGGTCGGGATGAACTCAACCGAATACTTCCAAATTTTGTCCAAGACCAGCTGTGCCAAATTTCGATCGGAACCGACTTGACAGAATGTGGCCTAATTCAGTCAAATTTTGTACAGGGTCTAGCCAACTCAATCAAATACGACTAAATTTAGGCTAGTCCGTCTCAACCTTTAGCCTAACCTAACCAAAAATATAAACTGAAAATTTTGATTGGATATTTTGGATTATCCATTTTGAAAATCTAGATTTAGAGTATGGATATACAATCCAAAAAATATATAAAATGTAGATCAGTTTGATATCTAGATCCAATAAAATGGATTGGATTTTTAATAAAATGAATATTAAATAGATTGGATCATAGCACAAATGGATTGGATCATGAAAATTAGATTTCTTGCCCATCCTTAGTTTAACTTTTCAGATCATCCTCTGCTTCCTTCCGCTCATTTAAGAGTTCAATAAATATAAATTATTGTTGTTATCCTCATAATTTTTATTTTTAGGTGTTAAATAAACATTAATTATTACTTTTACCCTCATATTTTTATTCTTTCACGTTTATATGTATTTAATATCTTTTTATTAATATTTTTTTTACAAGAGTATAATTTAAATTTGTTAGTACAAATTTATGGATACATTAAGAATTTTTTTATTAAACTTCTAAAATTTTTAATTAAATTGTAAGATTTAAAGTTTATGAATATAAATTTCAAGGTTTAGTGTTTACGGACGTCTCACGTTTCACGTCGCACGTCGCACATCCCACGTCGCACGTCTTACGTCTCACGTCTCACGTCTCACGTTTCACGTCTGTCGTCTCATGTCGCACGTCGCACGTCGCACATCGCACGTCGCACGTCTCTCACATCCCACGTCCCACGTCCCACATCTCATGTCTCACGTCTCACGTTCCACGTCTCACGTCTCACATCTCACGTCCCACGTCCCACGTTCCACGTCCCACGTCCCACGTCTCACGTCTCACGTCCCACGTCTCACGTCTCTCGTTTACGTTTCACGTCTCACGTCGCACGTCCCACGTCTCACGTTCCACGTCTGACGTTCCATGTCCCACGTCCCACGTCTCACGTCTCAAGTTCCACGTCCCACTTCTCACGTCCCACGTCACAAAATTCTAATCAAGGGTAGGGTGGGAAAAAATCCATTTTTTATAATCCAATCTATTTTTTCTATGATCTAATCCATTTAATATCTATTTTATTAAAAATTCAATCCATTTAAAATCCATTTTATTGGATATGAATATCAATCTGATATATATTTTATATATTTTATGAATTGGATATCCATTCTCTAAATCTAGATTTTCAAAATGGATAATCCAAAATATCCAATCCAAATTTTCAGTTTATATTTTTGGTTAGGTTAGGCTAAAAGTTGAGACCGACTAGTCCAAATTTAGTTGTATTTGATTGAGTTGGCGTGACCTTATACAAAATTTGGCCGAATTTTGTCAAGTCGGTTTCAATCGAAATTTGGCCCAGCTGGTCCTAGACAAAATTTGGAAGTATTCGGTTGAGTTCACTCCGACCAAAATTTGACTGCATTGGGCTGAGTTGACCTAGAAAAAATTTGACAGTATTCGGCCGAGACAACCGCGACCAAAATTTGGTTGTATTTAGCCTAGTTGGCTCCAATCAAAATTTGGTCGAATTCAATCGAGTTGGCCCAGATTAAGATTTGGCCGAGTCGGCCCTGACCTAAATTTGGTCGTATTTGGCTGAGACGGCCTAGGGTGAAATTTGGCCGTATTCAAATGAGTCGGTCACGATTGAAATTCGACCGAATTTAGTCGAGTGGGCTTCGGTCAAAATTCGGTTGTGTTGGTCTCGACCAAAATTTGACTGAGTTGGTCCTGGCCTGAATTTGGTCGTATTCGATAAAGTTGATCGTGACCGAAATTTGGTCAGATTTAGGTGAGTCGGTCCTAACCTAAATTTGGCCAAATTCAGTCGAGTTGGTCATGACCAAAATTTGGTCAAGTCGGCACTTGCCCAAATTTAGCCGTATTCGGTCGACTAAGTCCCGAATGAAATTTGACTATATTCAACTTAGTCGGCTGTGATAAAAAATTGCCCATATTCAGTCAAGTCGGTCCCGACCGACGAATTTAGCAGAGTCAACCCTGACCGAAATTTGACTGATCAAGCCCTGGCCTAAATGTGGTCATATTTGGCCAAATCGGCTTTGGCCAAAATTTGGTCGTATTAGGCAAAATTGACCATGGCCAAAATTCAGTCGAATCCAATCAAGTCGATCTTGCCTGAAATTTTGTCGAGTCGACCTTAGCCCAAATTTGATCATGTTGTCCCCGACCGAAATTTGTTCAAAAGTCATCTAAGTTCATCCCACGCTGAAATTTGGCCTCGTTGGCCTCATCAAAAAATCTGGCAAATTCTATGGTGTCAGCCCTATCGAAAATCTAATCCACATCCATTTTGGATCCAAATATTGCATGTGGATCCAAATTTGTGTCCATAAGGCCGATAGCAAAGAATTTGACAGATTTGGCCGAATACTTCCAAATTTTGTTTAGGACCAATTGGGTCAAATATCGATCGAGACCGACTTGACAAAATTTGGCCTAATTCGGCCAAATTTTGTATAGGGTCATGCCAACTCAATCAAATACGACTAAATTTGGGATAGTCCGTCTCAACCTTTAGCCTAACCTAACAAAAAATATAAAGTGAAAATTGGATTGGATATTTTGGATTATCCATTTTGAAAATATAGATTTCGAGAATGAATATCCAATCCATAAAATATATAAAATGTAGATATCCAGATCCAATAAAATGGATTTTAAATGGATTGGATCTTTAATAGAATGGATATTAAATGGATTAGATCATAAAAAAAATGGATTGGATCATAAAAATTGGTTTTTTAACCCACCCTTACCTAACAATCTCCCCCTCAAGGGTGAGTCCCTTCAACCACATTGGTACACTCTCCCTCCAGCGGAAGCATTCTCAACCACGAGTACTCATTTTCTACCCTTTTTTGTACCGCCATTTTTCTTAACAGGATACGCTTTACCTGGGACCCTTGCTAGGAAGACTTTCGATACTAAGACCATACTGCACTCGTTTGAGTCGATTTTAACCATCGATTCTGATACCAGTTATTAGGTTTATAAGGAGGGGTTTCATTGGGGAGATACAATACCAGTGAGATCTGATCCCAACCACATAAGGCATTGACACCACTCTCAACTCAAAACCTTAAGACAATACTAAACTAAGTGTAGCATATATAAATAGTTGCGTAAACCACAAGGAACACAAAATGTTAAAACACGGGAAAGAATGAGCACAACAAAATATTAAAATTTACATTTTGACGCAGTTCATTTAAATTTGTTTTTTAAAAAGAACAAATGTAATTGTATTAATATTTTAGAGTAATTTGATTTAAATTCTACTTTAAAAATAATTTTTTTATTTTAATTTATATTTTATAATAATTTTATTTTAAATTTATATATATATATATATATATATATATATATATATATTTGTGGGTATAAAGAAAATTCATGAATATATTTTTACAAATATCAAATAAGTGACTGGACAAATTATTTTAGACGGGATGCACAGTAAGTAGGCATTACCACTACAGACATAAATTAAAATTTATATTATCAATAAATACTTTTGTCAGTAATGTATGTGATAGTAAAATGAACGATAAATTTTGTCGTCCCATTGTTGAATTTTCTTAAAAAAATTAAATGATTTTCACAATTGTTTGACTTCTAAAAAATTGTTAGGAATTATGACTTTATATATTATATATATTATGACATCAATCACTCCTATGTAAACAAAAGTAACTTTTTTTTATTTGAAAATGTTCTAAGTTTGTAATATTAAATATCACATGGTGTTATTGCAAAACCTTTATTTATTTTTGGTTGAAGTCAGAATACTATATCGATCATGTCTATACATTAAATTATAAATTATCATTTATTTCTAATGTATGCAAGATTAAATTATATATTACATACAAGTTGACACATAGTTTGATCTTTTTCCATATATAGTAGGTATGTGTCATATTTTTTAATACAACATGAATTAATTATCATTTGGTAAACCTTGAACAATTATTCTGGTGTTTCTTATGCTTACTTCATAAAATCTAGTTTAGAGAATAATAGACATAGATAGTAGTAGAGATGATTATGGTTCTTGGTGCACATGATTGGGCTATGTACCCTTCACTAATTTGAAGAGACAAATGTGTTTATTATGAGAGGAGGTGAAGGTTCTGAAGCAAGGGAAGCCCTTAAGCACAGGTCAATGGACAGAGTGGTTATGTGTGATATTTGATATAGACAAGGTTTCTTGATTCTCTCTACCATACATTATTCATTTCTTTCTTAGCCGTTCATCAAATTCAAAAGTTAATTATATCCATAATCATATTGACATAGATTAAGGATGTTTTTGTAGACACCCAACAATAAAATATTTTTGACTGTTGTTGGTCTTCATGTCAGAAGTTTATATATATAATAGCAAGTGAATGATTGATAATATAATGGGTATATTTGGATAAATTTTTATGAGTAAATAAAAGAAAAGAAAGTATTTTTTAGTAGTTAAAATTATTTTCGCAGACCCACTTGAAGATGGACCTTGTTACCAACTCTACACCAAATCCTTCTATGAGAACACACTGAAATACAAGTTAAATGATATTGGCATTTTTGTGACCCAGGTAGTTATGACAAACACCCTTAAGTTAGATGAGAAACTTAGTTTTCATAATCTTGTACTCTGCAAACTTTGACAAAACAAGTTTGCATCTTGTGTAGGCTGAACCAGCGGGTATCTTCACACACAAAGAGGTCTTCACTTCTATATATAATGCAATCAAACAGATCTTCAAATGTAAGACCATCTCATTCAAGATCTTTATTATATGATTCACGAATTACTCATATCATTAACAGAGTCAAAATCGCCCAGGATGTTCTATTTAAACTAAAACTACAGAGATTTTTTTGTGCATATATCATTGCCTACACAACTTATGTGGTAGGTCTTTAGTGGAGAAAGGTTGACAATATAATATCAATGAAATGTAAATTCAATCCTATAATAAAATAAAATGTTGATATCACGATCCAAAATCTTAAAACAATTAATTTATGAGTTTATGACGCTCCACCTTACCACTTTATCATTTTTATCCACTATAAATTTAAACTATCACTTAGATTTCCAACAAAATCGAAAGTGAGTCTTTTCCCATTGCATTGGTATACTCCCTTTAAATTCAATGAAACTATCAATGGAGCAACCTTTGAGGTCGAATACAGAAACTCTTGCATACTCTGACTCTCACCTTAAATCATTGCATGGTACAGTCCAGGTTTAACTTCGAAGTTAACAATCAGAGGGCACATTCAATTTGTAATTCATGCATGTTTTCATTTGTAAATTGGTGTTAGAGTATGTTGGAATTCGCTGTACAGAATACAGAAATATTGGAAGAATTGGACAATAAAAACAAGAAGAACAGCAACATCAATCACATAATTCTATCAACGTATTACAATTGTCTGCAATTGCCTTAAGCTAAATTCAATTCATGCTCCTCCTTCAAAGTAATTAACCATGACAAAGAAAACGTCTCATTTTCACTTCATGAAGCAAATAATAGCACTTGATAAAGAACTTAACACCCATAGTTAAAACAAGGTGAACAAATCCATTCAAGTAAACTAAACTTAGTGTAGCATATATATAAATAGTTGCAGAAACTAGAAGGAACACAAAATGTTAAAACACAGAAATGAATGAGCAAAAGAAAATGTAAAGTTCCCATACAACACAGTCTCAAGTTCTCTTCACCGGATCAAAGTTTGCGACTCCGATAACAGCACCAAATATCGCAACGAGCACAACCCCACCGGCAGCAATACTTAGCAGAAAGTTTTGCAGCGAAGGAGAGAAGTCATATCCCGCTGCATGAGCCACTTCAGGAATCACCATGCCCGATGTTACTGCAGCAGCACTCAGTCCCTTCACTGCTTTTTCCTTCAAAGACGCTTCCATGGTGAGCTTTTTCGGTTCTGCCTCTGACCATTTCTTCGCCGCACTCCTCTTCAAGAAGGCTTCGGAGGGAGGAGGGTTTGACTTTGACCTGTTCTTGGTGGCGGAGCTGAGTGGCAGAACCATTGAAACGGAGAGAGAAGCCATTTTTTTGGTGTCGCTTTGATTATTCGTGAAAGCTTTTTGCAAAGGTTAGAACTTTAGATGGTGGGTGGAATCAGATATGTGGTGGGAAATTTAGATTTTGTGATGACGTGGCAGGTTTTGTACCTTGGATTGAAGATAGGGTTATTTGGGATTGATCACTTGGATAGTTTAAGGTCTCAAAGGATGTGGCTTTGTGGTCGATCAAAGAGGATAAAACATTGTTGGGTAGCATGGAATTTTCGGAAAATATCAAGTTCGAGTACTATGTTTTTGTTATATGTTAAGCTACTTTTTTTTGTGGGTTTAAATTTTGGAAATTATATATATGTATGTATATATATATTAATCAAATAAATGTTACAGAATTTCAAATAAATCGATAACACAAATAAATTAATGTATAGAATCCACCATGAATATAAGCTATTTATACTCTGTTTATTAACTGGTGTGATGAAGTGTATGACAGATTAAATGAGATTGTTGTTAACATAAGTTTTGAGAGAAAGAGTGATTGTTGCAAAGGATGGACGAGTAGTTGGATTTTGGTCCCAACAAAGACAAATAAGGTCAATAAGCTCTCCCACTTTATCAACATCATCATCACATGGAAGCTTAGGTCGAAGCTTACCCTCCACAACTTCCATGGCAATCTAATAACATAACATCAAAGCTTTCATCAGAATGTATAAAAATCACATTTCATCAACTTGCTACACAGAGATTAACGTTGAACTAATCAAATAATCATTTACATATAAATTAAAATTTCAACATAATTGTATATGAATATACCTTGGTGGGACCATACTCTGTCTCAACATAAGGGTAATTCCCAGTTAGTAGCTCGTTCAGTATGATCCCAAAACTGTACACATCACAACTTTCATTGTAAGGTTCACAACGGATTACCTCGGGTGCCATGTAAACGTATGTTCCTGAAAACAACACAAACGTTGTAGAAGAATGTTTCCATAACACTCCTTTTATTGATATTTTTAAAAAATTCTGAATTAGAAAGAAGATTGTTTACCTGTTTCTCCGGTGAGGGCCATTTCTTCGTCACCCAAGAACCGTGCATGGCCGAAGTCCGCTACTCTAACGTGCAGGGCGTCATCAAGAAAAATGTTGCTGGGCTTCAAGTCGCGGTGAACGAGTTTGGGCTTTTGCTCGTGCAGGTACTGCATAGCTTGGGCTATTTCCAAGGCCCGGCCCACTCTCTCCTGCAAGGGTGGAAGTGGCACCATCCTCTCCCTGCGCCGGTTCCCAGGCCCATGGAGCCACTCCTTCAGCGTGGTGCTGAGGTACTCGGTGACCACCCACGCGTGCTGTGGAGGCTGGATGCACGCGCCCATGAGCTGAAGCACGAACCTGTGGCGCTGGCGCGACAGCGTTTCGAGTTCCTGGGAGAAGTAAACGACGCCGTTTTCATTTGTACGGAAAAATTCTTGCGATATGCACTTCACAGCGACCTCAAATCCACGCCATGTTCCCCTGTGAATCTCTGCGGTGCTTCCTTCCCCAATTTTTTCTTCCAATTCAATCTATGCATCACAAAATTCACATATAATGATAATTATTATTTGGATTTGAGGAATAATGCATGATATCATGTATGATGATGATAAAGTTGAAGCAATGTTTACCTCATTTGGATGAATGTACCAGCCATTGGTTTTAGCTTGATGAATAATGGGTGCCAGATTGGGGTGGTGGGCATGAGCTTGAGGGCTGGTAATGGAGTGAAGAGAGAGTGGAGATGGTTGAAATTCTCCATTGCAGCTGAGAATGATGTCCAACATTCCATTTTCTTGTGCTGTCTGAAGACAGTATCTTAGGTAGTCTTGTGTTCTTTCCATTCTTCTCTTGTACATCACTCCAACTTCTTTTTGCTTCATCACTTGCTTTTCCAAATCTTTCACCTAGGTTACCATTAACACTCACACTCCAAATTTTATTATGATATGCATCATTCTAAATTTTTGTTCATGGTTTTAGGAGTCTTACAAGAATTAATCCATACATGTTTTAATCGGTTCCAGCCCAATACCATTCTTGGGCTTGATCCAGCAACCTCTTCGGCTCTAATCTTTATCCATTCATCCAAGATTATAAAGTAAATATGGTTTTGATTTTTGGAAAATATTTCAGTTTATTCTATTTCACTCACCACAAGAAGATGTATAGTTAACATTATACTTTAGTGACAAAAAATTGCTAGTCACTAGATCAATTTACAAAATAAAAAAGTTATTAATTACTAAAATAGTTATTATTATTAATAAAAAATTATAATTGGTCTGTGAATTAATTTTTAAAATTTAGTTACTAAAGTTGTAACAATCAAAAAAAATTGGTCACTAAAAATTATTATCAAAATTTTTGTTATCAAAAAAATTGATTTATAAATTAGTCTCTAATTAATTAATGATCAATTTAGTAATTAATTATAATTTTTTACTCATAATATTAATTTTTTTAGTAACTAATAATTTTTTTATTTAGTATATTAGTATCTAAATTTGTCATTACAGTAACTAACAACTTTTAGTCATTAAAACTGATTGTTAATGAAAAATTTATTGTAGTTTATATAGATTTTAATTACTCGATTGTACATATTTTTTTAACATGTTTCATTTGCTCGTACCCACATAGTCTTAGTTTGATTTTGAAAACTACAAACAAGATTAAATGAAAAAAGAAACAAACAATTAAATATTATTCTCTCTATAACTAAACTTAAAAAAAAAACATTATATAATAATAAATATTATATCTATTTATACAAAGAGAAAGAAAACCATATCAAAAGTGTAAAACTTTTTATTATTGTACCATCATAAACCATTATACAGTATAAACTTGTTAACTTTTTGCAATAATTATATCTTAATAGTAGTTTTCAATCAGTTCATAATGTAAAATTATTTTGTAACATGCGTGAGTACATGCATGAGCATTAAAGTGATCCAAAAAGCATGAAGCAAACCTTTTGTTTCAGTGTTTGGTACTGTAACTGGTCTGGATGTTGTGGAGATGTAGAAGCAGAGGACCCTATGGTCTTACCATTGGTGAAGCCTCTGCAGCACCCTACAAGTAGAGGGCTCGGTGGATCCACATGCCTCTGTGATTTGGCCCTACAACTAGGGTTAGGGTTGGATGGTTGGGGAGAGAGGTAAGGAGAGTGTCCCTTGTGTTGAACTTTAGGGCTGTTCTTGAAACTCATGTTTGTTAAGTTGGTTCAACTTTTTGTGTGCTCCCAAATGAAAACTATGATAGAGTTGAAGGGCAAACCCTAATGGAGTCCTGAGGGTCCCTTAATATGGTCTTCCACCGTTTTTGTTGTGTGGTGAAGGTCACGTAGCTGGCAACAATGACGGATTTTATGAAGAACATTAATGCCTTGTTGGGTTGCTTTCACATGCTTTGTTTTGTTTTCATGAAACATTGGCTTCTATCTGTCTTTGAAACTTTAGATAATAGACACCATTATAATATTTCGTAATAAGCTAGGTCATGAGTTACTACAATGATTTTTAAGAGTTAAAAACGATGTTGAAGTATGGTAATGGGTGGCAACTTTGGCGGAGGTTACTACAACATTTACCACGCCACACATATAGGTTTAGGGTTATACCTCAAATCATATGGTCAATAAGTAATTGTTAGATCGATAAAAATAACATGTCTTGAAAAATTTCACATTTTCTAGGATAACCAAGGAAGTGGGTGTTTGTGACTATATAATGGACTCTAAGTCCATGATGTTTCTTGTTCTGAATCGCTTGTATTTGATTCTTCTTTCTTATTTCTTATATTCTTGTAATAAGAACGTTGTGTGAGGTTTGAGTTAAATTATTGCTTTGGAGAATGTAGATGTACTCAAAGTTAAAGGGCATGAAAGAGTTTTTTATGTTTATTTTATTTTTCTATTAATAAAGTGATTCTCGAAAATATTTTCCAATAATAACAAAGTAAATTTTGAGTTTTATTCGCACTGTGAGATTATCAAATTCAAAATAGGAATATGATATTGAATATTTTTTTACACCCATCTTATACTTACTATTTATGAAACAAATTTCGTGTCAATCTTCTTGCAAAATGTTATACAAATTGAACTTAGTAACAAGATTTTTTTTTTTTCTTGTTAGGATAAAACACTAGGGAGAATACATCAACCAATGTAAGAGTTACATCAAATGAAATTAGAAATTAACGAGGGTGGGTTCAACTAAGAGAATGTGGAATCCTTATAATAAAAATTGTATTATTATTTATTTTATTTCAACACATCCTTTGGATATGCAGTGTACATATATAAATAAATGGATAGACACCACAATGCTTCTACCAACTTAAATTATTTGCAGTATGCAAGAAAGTATCCAATGATATATCATGCAGCCTCATCTTCATACATCAAAGATTTTCATGGCTCGAAACAGAAAACCTTATAATCAAAATATAGTTTATATCTAGCGTAGGTGTTTATTACTATTTCATAAAAAAGCATCTTATACATGAATAAATAAAATTCATCAAAATGTCTTCTAGAATATCTAACCCAGAAATAATTTTTATATTCCTGAATATTCATCCAAAATATGTAAAAAAGATGTTATGGATTGAGTATGCTGGAAAGTATTTTCAGATCCAAAATTAACTTTCAGAATACTCAATCTAATAAAATTTGAAAAAAAGGAGGTGCTGATATTTTTATTATATTTTTAATGAGGGATAGTTTAAGAATAACATACTTTAGGGGGTGCTGGAAGAAAGAGGGAGGTGAGGAAAAAAATGAGCAGATAATAAGTGTACGTTAAAGAGTAAGTTTTTGGCCCAATAAAAATATGGCTTGCCAGTTGGCTGAAGACTTTGCTCGTGACGTCACTGCGGTTTCTCTTGTTCAAGTGGAAATCTTTCTGTTAGAATATTAAACTCTTTTCGCTTAGAATAACATATAGATGACATATATGATTAAATTTCGGATTCTTTACTAATTTTTTTTTTGTTATTTTTTTAATGTGTCATAAAATTATATGGATGATCATTAATTTTAAAATTTTAAAATATAATAAAATTATTTTACAAATATTAAAATAGTATGTTTTTAATGTTTGATAATATCATAAAAAAATTCAGAGAAAAACTCTCATAAGCGAATTTGTATTTAACCTTATTATTCCAATTGGAATTACAATATTTTTTCATAATCGAAATTATTGAACATAACACATTAATTAACCTGAAGTCTACGTTTAATCAATTGGATAATTCAGAAGAAATTGATACTAAAAGACACAAATGAAAAACATAAAAGCATATTTAATCAGGAATTTTTATATAATGTGACATGATCGAGGTATTAACCTTAACAAAAAGTTAACTGCCACAGTTCTCTTCTAACAACTATGTATAAAGACAATAACAATTAAAAAAAAAAAAAAAAAAACACTGCAAACTGGTTGGACAAGTTTAATTTTTTGGTATCCGTTTTCAACAATTTTGACTTGTCGACTATGTTTTCTTGTCGATTCTTTATTGATCAAACTTTACGATCAGTTGAACAGATGAAATTCCTGAACGCCTCGATCCCTTTTCAAATCGGATCCAATTCTTTTTCTTCACAATCTACTCACTAGCTAGCTGGTTCACTTGAAGCAAATAATAAAATGAGTTAAAGCATACAAAAGCAGTGCACAGCGCGAATATGCATGCACGAGATTCATTCATGAACCGATTCGAACATGTTCCAAGAGTGCAACAAAAACCTCAGCAGCAACATGTTTTTGTCCTCCAACAACAACCCTTGTTGGTATTAGGGTGACTATAACAGGTGTGAGTGAAGTGTTTGTCGACAACATGGATGATTGTTAGAAGGTGAATAATGTGGCGTCACTGGGCACTTGACGAAAGTGCATCGGGAGCAACACTGGTGTGAACGTTGTTCTGGGATGTGTGCTCGGAAAGAGAAGAATGAGAGAGACAGCGAAAAAGATTCTTGCATTGAACTGTACACAAACATAACAATGATGGTCTAAGTTGTACTTTGAAGCACATAAAGGGAAAGTGCATGGTTTAACAGTCCAGTGGAAACTCGCCTAGGGATCTTCAACGTTCATCACTTTGTCTTTCCCTAACGTAACAAAGCAAACCAAAGGGACCCAACTCTGGTGTGGACCACATGAAGAAGGAGAACCCATAGCCTTAGAGACCCCACTGTTTATCTTCCACCTTAACTTTTTCTTCCTCTTTTTTTCTGCACTGTCTTGGAGATACCAGCTTGACCACATGCTTACTTACAACTAGCTAGCTACCACCCTACACCACCCCTCCTTCTATCTATGACTGTTCCCATCTTTGCTTTATCTCTTTCTTTTCTTTCTCTTATCGATTTCCTTTTCTTTCCCCGTTTTTCAACATGGATACTGCACAAGATAAAGTTGCTGGTGTGATGTTACGATCGCTTCTGTTTGTTTAGTTTTTTTGTAGCCAAATCACTGGTGTTGTGTTTATTTATATATATATATTCCTTCGTATAGGGTTACGGTGTATAGTTATAGACAGATTATATATATATATATATATATATATATATATATAATATATATATATATATTCCTTCATATAGGGTTACGGTATATAGCCATAGATTATAATTCTATATATATGACATTGATTTTATATATATAAGTTATTTGACACTGTTTTTATTTCAAAATCTTAGGACAATTGTGTTATGATATGAGTTTTTATTTTTGTATAATATTTAATTTTGTCTATTATATATAATGTGAGACTTTTGACTCACACACTTAAACTATTCCCAACATATTCACTATCCAAACAATCTACCATAAGGGTCATGCATAATATTTCTTAATCAAGCAACTTGAAATATACTATGTACATATAAAGGGGTTTAACCTTGTTGAAGATATTGGTCTCATTGGGCAATGACTCAAATGCCAATTAATATATATATATATATATATATATATATATATATATATATATATATATATATATATATATATATATATATATATAATCATGTTTAGTGTCTATCTGAATCTCAAACAAGATTGTCTCGACAAACGAATAAAAAACGAAAGAAAAAAATAGAATTACATGGGTTGGGGAGAAAACAATAATATCTTTTATGATTGCAAGGGGATAATTAGGTATTATTGTGTATTGTCCTCTCATGAATTTGTCCTAGTTTCCATTGTTATAAGTTAATCCAGCTCGTGTGATTTTGCCTAGTTAATACTTTACATATTTTCATAGATCTTTAATTTAATGGTTTTTCTACCGATTCATAGTTAACTATTTGTTAGAGAATTTTTTTTAATTAGTTTTTTAATTTAATACTTGTTGAAACGACCTATAGTTCCACGTTATTTTGGAATGAGACAAAGCATTTTAAATATACATTTCTCTTTCCATCTTGAGAGATATCATTCAAAGATAAAACTACGATAAAATTTCACATTCCAAAATGGATAACATCTTAAATACATGTTGAATGAGAGCAATTTTGAGATCGGTAATGAGTAAAATGTGTTTTAAACGACAAAGATTTTGTGTCGAAATTGAGAATTTGAATACATATTTAATCCTTCTAAATCTATTAATTAATGTAATTTATTTAGAGAGCTGGAGGACAAAAGAAAGTACAGTGAGCTGGTTGTTGAAAGATAACAAAAGCCGAGATTAATTATGTAAATCAAGACGAAGGTGTTCTTGCTGATAAAAGAAGAAATTTCTAATGGGTGTAAAGTCATTTAATTATAAATTATCATTGATATACTTTTTAAAATAAATATTATAAAATTAATTAATAATTATTTTGTGATAAGACGATAGTGAAAATCTGACGGTTTTTTCATAGATAAATTTTTGTTATGTTTGAAAATAGATGTTTTCAAAATATTTTTCAAAGTTTTCCGTAAGGTATAAACTTTCTTAAAGATGAAAAAAGAAAATACCGTAGATATCCAAAAACAAATAGCAAATTTCTTTTTTTTTTAAATTATAAAAGAAACCTTGTTGTATTTTTAGTAAGGTATATAGCCACTTAAAAACTCTTAAATTATATTTTCATTATTTACAATTCTACTAATTGACATATTATTGTTATATTTTTAGATCATTTGTGAAACTGGAGTAACAGTTTGAAAGCAAACTAAAGAGACCAAATTCTGGTGTGGACCACACATGAAGAAGAAGAAGCCATAGCGTTTGAGGCCCCTGTGTCTGTGTTCCACCTCATCTTTTTCTTCCTCTTTTCCCTGCACTGCCATGGAGATACCCGCTTGACCACGTGGTTCCTTACAACTAGTTACCTCTCTAAAATCAGTGTTCATCTCTTTGCTTTATCTCTTTCTTTTGTGTAATCAATTTCCTTTTCTTTCCCTGATTTTCAGGTTCCCACTCAAAAATTAAGCACAATTATCGTTGGACAACAACAAAAATCTGATCAAAACCATTTTATTTACTGAGTAATCATACATGCTTAACAAAACATCTAAAGAAAACTTCAAAAATGGGTTCTGTGATACGTATTTTGAACATAGTGTTACACTATGAGGCCATTAGCAATGGCGCGGTTAGTACCAACATGAGTGGTTTCATACACTGGAAGCTCCTCACAGTACCTTTCACTTCCAAACACAGCCAAATGATCAAGCTCGAAGAGATCCGAACTTGCATAGCTCGATGCATCATCATCATCATCATCCTCGTAATCAACTTTACTCCTCAAAGACAACTCCTTCAAAACCAAATCATTGCTCTTCTTCGGGTTTTGTCGGTACTCTCTCAAGAACCCTCTTGAAGCTTCTTCCTCTTCACACAAACGTTTGTGCCCACAGGGTCGACTATCTTCACCGACGATCACACTCACCGGGTAAAATCGCACTGTTTGCTTCACCCCACTGCGCATCCTCTCTCTTCCTGAAGACATGGTTTTGCTCAAACAAGACCTGGACAATGAGGAAGCAGAAGAGCATGTAGAGGAATAGTAGGAAGAGGAAGAGGTGGATGATGATGATGAAGAAGAAGAAGAAGAAGTGTGCTGCACTTCGGCGCAGGAGCGGGGACTTGTTTTCTTAGTGTTCGCGAAGAGCGAGTTGAGGAAACTCGTGACACGACCACCAGGAGAAATCGGTTGTTTCACTTTTTTAAGGTTGTTGTAAATCTTCAACGCCCGGGACTTGGATTTTATCAGCATCTCCTCGTCGCGAACCGCCACGTGTCGCTCCTCGGAGGTGTGGGAGTTCCGACACAAGCCCTCGAACACGCGAGTCCCGTATCTCTCCGACCGGAACGAGGCGCTCGCGCCCACGAGCCTGGCGCGCGGCGCGAGACACGATTCGCGCGAGATGGATTCGTTGTCGGACGAAGAGAATCCAAAGCTGGAATCCGAGGAAACCGAGGTGGAGCTGAAGAACAAAGCATCCTCCTCGCGGTGCACTTTTTTTTTGTCGGTTTTGGCGCCGACATATTTTCTATCCGCATCGATGGACTTGGAATTTCCCCTACTGCTTTGTTTCTTGGCGGTGCTCATTGTCGTGTGTCTGTAGAACTTGGTTTCGCCGTTTTTTCTCTCTCCCTCGTCGATGGAACGGTAGATTTGGTCGAGGAGAGTGGTAGAGAAAGATGGGGTTAGTAGGTTGCTTTCATCGTCTCTCCGTGGCTTGTCTATGTTGTACATGTTTGTGTGGTGTGATGCAATAACTGAAACCAAGGAACTTGTGAAAACAAAAAACAACTCAGAGGAAGCGATTCGGTGTGGTTGAGGAAAACGAGGAAGAGAGAGTTGGTTTGTTTGATGGGATTGAGAAATGGTGGTGGAAGGAGAGGGTGAGTTTATAAAGGATTGAGGGAGTAAGGTAGAGAGTGTTAGTGTAGATGGTGGTCCACAAAAGCAACAACACGTCCCTACCCATAACCAGATTTGAATCTCATAATTTTTAAACCTTATTCTTATAAATTTTGAACAAATTACATGCACCATATTTTGTAAGAAATAATGAAACAGTAGGAGTTATATTTTGAGTTTATGATAGTAATGAATAAAGTGATTATTATTTTAGAATTTCCTCTGTTTTGATGACAAGCTCATGCTTATGGCTTCCCATCACGTACTGAGATTTAAATATGTGAGTAGGTCATTGTGTCTATTTACAGAGAAACCAACCGACAAGATCATTCTCATGGTCGCACGCCCCTAACTACAGATTTTCTATGCTTCATGCTTCATTTTTGCATTAGATACACAATCTACAGTATCATCATTTTTGTTTGGCCTTTTATATCAAAATGGCTCAACACTCATTTTTCATTCAATCTTTTACAAATAACCTCACAAACTTTACTTTATTTATTTTTGTTGTCATGTATATCAGCCCTTGTATAATTTTTATATGTGGAAGGAGGGAATTAAATTAAGTGGTGGGACCATTTTCGTAATAGTTATTATTACGAAATGAATGATATATATGTGACAAAAAGGTCAAACTAAACAGCACTGATGTAAAAAATTGTCAATCAAATTTAATTTCTTCAACTATAATATGTTGACTTATATTTTTCTTAGATTTAATTTCTGTTCAGGGTTCTTTTTCATTAGTCACCAGTAGGTTATATAATAGGTACCATCACTCATTTTGTTAGGAACACAATATGTCATTGTTAAACATTTAATTTGATGGAAATCAAAGATACGATATTATTATTATTATTATTATTATATATATACATACATATATTATTTGAAATTATATGTTTTTATAATTTTAAAAAATCATTATTAAAATTCTATTATTAAAAAATTATATGTAATTTTAATATGAAATTATGTTTTTGTTGTTTTTGTATACAAAACACTTGTAAATATTATAGCTTATTATGTTTTTTATGTTTTTATCCTATTATAGCATTGTGTCAATTAAACAAGTTCTTATTATGAAGTTTCCTTGTAAGGCCCAGTTTTTCTGCCCTAACATTTTAAGGGCTGCCTTATAACTGTTGGACTAAAAGGCTGGCCCAAAGAATAAAACCATTCCTAATTGCCCTAATTCGCACTTTCACTCTTGCAGAAGAATTAGCCGTCACCTTTCCATTTCGCTCACAGAACGCTCTGTTAGGGTTTAGTTCTCCGTTGTCTTCAAGCTAGCTCAAAGCTGTTTCTACCCATGTAAGTACTCTTACTAGCTCGTACTAGTCTCCGTATTCTTCTTCGTGTTTTCCAGTTAGGGTTTCATAGTAACCCATCTTGTGTTCCTGCTCCTTTATTATTTCAGCTCCTCTGTTCGTTCCTAGAGCTGTTGCGCTCTCTACGATTAGCTGCCAAAGCCCTTTTTAACCCATTTCCAGGTACGAGAAGTTAGGGTTTTTGCGAAATAGTTGGTACCCATGATTGTTTATGTAATGTTCGTATGATTTGATGATCTATATGCTACTCTGAGTGTGTGAAATATGCTATTGTGTTGTTTGGCTGGGTCTTTGGTCTGTTATGCGAGTGAACAGTCGGCGAGGACTGATAATCTCGCCTAGGCAAGCTTGTCTCGCCTAGGTATTCTCGCACGAGGGGTCGCTCAGGCGACCAGCTCAATTTGAGTGAGAGAGCATCTCGCCCAAGCGAGGAGGGTCTCGCCTAAGCGAGACAGTGCAGAGGCCACTGTTCCTGGATTTTGCGCTCTCGTCTAGGCGAAGAGAGCTCGCCTAAGCGAGAGACTCTCTCGCCTGAGCGAGACTCCTCTGCCTGAGCGAGGGGTTGGGCGAGAGTGCGGGCTAGTTTGGCAATTCTTATCCGTTCTTGGATGTTTGGCATGTAATTAATTGGATTACTGTATGATGGCATGATGGGATTGAGTATATATGATAAGGGGAGAGTATATATGATGAGGGGAGGCTTACATGTAATGAATGGTGAGTTTGGCATGAACTTATGTGGAATATACATGATGGGTTGGATACATATGTGGTCACAAAACTGACATGAACTACGGCGAACACTGATGATTGGTAATTCAATGGCATGATATTGATATGAAGGGAGACATTTTCTCATGATTGGTAACACAAGTTGGTATTGGTTTGACATGTGATACATGAGCGTTGTTTATAGATGTTGGTATGAATTTTCTATGCATGGTGTATATGTTTATTTCTTGGCTAATTATATATGTTGGTAAGTGGTCAACACGTAATCCCTTGGAGTCTCTAGGTGAGGCTTCAGGGTCGGGCTTCAATGGTCGGGACATAATTCCATGGCCCCTGTTAGTGGGTGTCTATGGTGGTGCCCCATCTCCCCATCTGTATGGTCTGGTAAGGATTCAAGGTAAGGTTGCATCCTGACACTCTAAGGGGTCAGTTAGTCTCATTTAGAGCAGACTGACTCCTATGGTGAGAGTAGCAGGAGGTCTGTAATTCATTAAGAGCTAACCTTGTGGTGAGAGAAATTGATTCATTGTAACACATAGCTCGGGGGTGAGCAGCTCGGGGGTGAGCAGAGGTATCCACCACAAGTGCAAGCATCCGCTGAATCTGACCAGATTGTATGTATCCGGATGAGTCGAGTCGAGTCCTTAGTGTATTGGTTTGAGAGTCATGGCATGTTGAGTGTTTTATGTATGGTTGACGGTGAAAGTGTATTAGATTGCTTAATGATATTATTTTGTGCTCTAGCTTACCCTGCTTTCATTATTGTGTGTTCTGTTGTGTGGTACTCTCTTTTGCGATGATCATCAACTTGTTGGTGTGAGCAGATGCGACGAACACCCGTGGGCAACAGGGAGGTGGTGGTTCCGCTACATAGTCCGCGTGGGCTGGTTTCTAATTTCTTTATGAGTTTTTTTAGGGTTATGGCTCATGTATTTGTTTGTCCTTAGATTTATATACTTTAGTTAAATTCTTTATCCAGATTTCTTTTGGGCATCGTGGTGTGCCTTGGGTTGTAAGGAGTTGAGTTTCAAACTCCCGGACTGCGATAACATGTTATCTTTATGTGACACTACTTTCAATTTCGCTTATTAAATTAAATAGGGTGTTATAATTTTATTTTTTTTGGTAATACTTTTTATAGATTAAAAGTGTAAAAATAATATTTAACTTTTAGTTAAGCAATATAGATTGTTATTTGCTATACTTCTAATTTGTGTTTAGAAGACGTTGAGTCAATTTTTTTCTCATTCATAAATATATCCCTCAAGCATTAAGATGATGTTTAAGTGATATATTATATCACTCAAGTATTTGCATCAAGCAACTATTCAAGTCCAAGCAACATTCTTTGTTTTTCTTAAGATGCATTATTTTAATTTAATTTATCAATGATTGACAGATTTAATTTTAATACTTAATTATCCTTTCATACATAAATATGATGTAAGTTGATTTGAGGATATATATTGATGTGAAGTTATGAAGTTTGATTGATGAATAATGATGAATTCAAGTTAAATATATATTAAATAAAACATGTTGTGATAATTTTTTAAATAATAATTATAACGGTATTATTCTGATAAAAAAATGTCAAGTAATAATTAGAGAAATATTATTTAGTTAATGATGTATTGAATTAATTCTAAATTAGAGATTAAGTACATTTCAAAATCAAATAGTAAGAATTGATGGAATGTTTTTACATAATCTTAGTGAAGAATTAATGATACTGATAAGATGTAAATTATCTCATCATAAAAATTTATTATATGATATATACCAAAGAGAATAAATTAAGTTAATTAGAAATTACAACATATATTAGTCCCTAAATTCGAAATTAAAACTAAACTTTGATCTTACCAAATCAATTATTGTATGCATGATTGACGCGATGAATAAACTTGATAGTTATATATATATATATATATATATATATATATATATATATATATATATATATATATATATATATATATATTTAAGTTACTTTTGTGTTTTGTTTTTATTTGAGATGTTCTTTACAGTAAAATAATAATGAGTACAGGAAATGGATAAAATAGTTGTAATTCAGATTAAATTAACGTTTTCCTTGGTATTATTAAATATGTTTTTTTTCCTTCAAATTTAAGTGAAATAATAAATAATTCAAATGTTATCATAAATGTGCTTGAAACGTCAAATAAATTTAACACACTTTGTTAAAAAAAAAAAACTAAATTCACGTATTTTTAAAGATTTTATGACTAAATTGGCAAAAAATATAACCCTAAATTATATGTAGATTGTAACGTCCTAAAAATTGAATAACCTCAAATTAATAAAACGTCGCGTACATAAATATTCAGATAGTACGGAGTTTGGGATATGAAGGTATACAGTACACCAAACATATCCATACCAAATAAAAAGAGGCCTCACACTACCTATAACAAAGTACAATAGTTCAAAAGTAGCACAAGGTCTTGTCCAGGACAAGAGAATCTTAAACTAATAAAACTCCTTCAGTTATGGGCTCCATAGTGAGCCCGATACCCGTCCAGTACCATCAAGCTGCAGCATCCCTATCATTATTACGACTGTCAGGGGTTCTCACATCTGCTCACATCAATAGAATTGATGATCATCGCAAAGGAGAAAACCACACACAAACATACAAGTAAGCAGAAGGGTAAGCTAGTGTAAAAGATTCTTATATTGTAACACTCAACATGCAATTTCAAAGTCAAGTATAAATAACAGACATCCATACATGTGACACCAAACCATTTCAGACTCCAATACTTAACTATCTGGATATGTATAATGAGGCACCACCACGAGACCCGTGGAATTACATCCTAGAATTGAGGCACCACCAGGAGGCCTTCGTGGAATTACGTCCTTACATGAGGCACCACCACGAGGCCTTCGTGGAATTACATCCTGGCCTTGAGGCACCACCACGATACCCTCGTGGAATTACGTCCTTACATCGAGGCACCACCATGAACTCTCACCCCGAGGTTCATGGAATTAAGTCCAATAGATGAGGCACCACCATGAACTCTCACTAGAAGGGTCCATGGGATTACGTCCATTAGATGAGGCACCATCATGAGCTCTCACCCCGAGGTTCATGGGATTACGTCCTACCCATACCTTGTCCATGTTTCACCAACCAATCATAGAGTTCCCATGCATATCAATCTCATGCAAATATATATATATATATATATATATATATATATATATATATATAT
Source organism: Vigna unguiculata (assembly GCF_037176805.1). Classification (NCBI taxonomy): domain Eukaryota; kingdom Viridiplantae; phylum Streptophyta; class Magnoliopsida; order Fabales; family Fabaceae; genus Vigna; species Vigna unguiculata. Next base: position 4,340,811 of record NC_140799.1, read on the forward strand.
ATATATAACCAACTATCCAAGCATATATCATACCAAGCTCATGCCAAACACATTGACTTCCAACCCCAATATATCATATAGAGTATATATGGCATCACAACTTGAATTGTTTAAAGCACATATCATCCAATCATGTGAAACATACCCATATACACTCAACTTTGTCAATCTCACTCAAGCTAAAGAGCTCTCGCTCAGGCGAGTGGAACCCCTCGCTCAAGCTACTTGCTCTCGCCTGGGTGAGACTGCAAACAGAGGGCACGTCGAGGTCTCGCTCAAGCTAGCCCAACTCGCTCAGGCGAGTGGCCTTCGCTTAGGCGAGCCCTTGAATCAGAGAGAAGGGTGGGTTGCAGCTGTTCTCGCTCAGGCGAGAGCTTTTCATTTTGAGCGACCAACAGCTCGCATGGGCGAGTTCAGCAGAACCTCCCCTACTGTCACGCGTGCCAAGCCAGAAAACCATCCAAAACAACACAAGCAATGCATTTTCATACAACCGACAACATGAATCAAACATTCATAACGTAAAACAGGCCAAGCATGCGAAAATGACTTAAAACAATGAAACTTTAGCTTCCCTTACCCGGAAAAAGTTAGCAGAAAACCTCGACACTTAAGCTAGAGCACCACAGTTTTGAGAACAGGCACCACAGTTTTGAGAACAGATTTGGGGAGCTGAAAAAAATGGTGGAAACAGATTCCAAATGGGTTACAACGGTGAACCCTAGCTAGAATCACGAAAATCCAACTAAAGGGGAAGAGTACGAATTGAAAATAACTTACGTGGATGGGAGAATAGTCAAACTCGCATGAAATCGAATGGGTCTCAAAACCCTAGCAGAGCATTGTTGGAGAGATTGAGAGGGTGAGGTGGTTATGCTTATGTAAAGTGACAGAAATAAGAGTGTTAGCTGGTTTAAGGTCTTTGACTCCTTATGGGTCACCTTAGGTCCAACCGATTTGGAACAGTCCCTTTAGAATTAGGGTAGAATAAAAATAAATGGAGCAGTCCTATATCGTATGAGACTTTTATTGGAGTATGCAATTGAATGTTTTATTAATTTAAAAATAAAATTTTTAGGATGTTACAATAAAAGGTAAAAATAATTAAAACATAAAAATTTATAGTCAGCCGCAACTAAAACGACTATTTTGTTTTTAAGAAAATACGGTTGATTTATTACTAATTATATATCTTCGTTACATTATTTTTAAAATTAAAAAATTGAATAAATCCTTTTCAACTTTTTAAAGTTGTATATAATTTTTTATTTTTCATCCTTAAATATATTATTATTAACATCATTTAAAGTCTCTGAACTAAGGATAAAAATGGAAAATGATTAACTTTAGAAATTTAAATAAAATTATGAAGCAATTAAAACAAATCTTTTAAAGACTACATGGCAGTGGAATAGAATTTGAAAGACTAAATTAATTACTTATTTTATTTTTCTTAATGTGCAAGCTACGGTGGTTACTTAATCAATAAAAAACTAGAAAGTTAAAAAATGGAGTTGTAGAGAGGGATAAGATATAAAGAAAGAGAAAGCAAAAAACTTTAGTCTTTGATCACTTTCACTATTCCCATGGGCGAAGATAGTGCCTTTTCCTTTACCATTACATTCACACACCTCTCTCACTCTCACACTTACAACATTGTTTCTGATTACCATCTCGAATCTCTCAACCTTACAACTATGTGAAGCTAAAATCAATTGAGTAGGACAAAGTTAATTTTCAGTTAACATAATAAGAATATGAAACATGTTTGAAAAAAATAAAGAGTTGAGATCGTTTTTAACTCAATCTCAAAACACTTTGGCGTTTACCTTAAAAAATATATAAATATTTTTTCATTATAAATAATAATATTACTTTTATTGTTCCTATTCTTTTTTTTTTATCAAATAGCATGTTATTAAGAAGTGGACTTTAAACAATTCGATAGCGGATAAAAAGATAAGTCCAACGAACATCAAATTTTGGTAAGATATGTTCAAATCCATACTCACATACCCCATTAGGTTTTAAGTTTAACTCAAATCAACAAAATTAACTTGTAAGGTGAGGTTTGCACCCACTTAAATCGTTTTATCTCTAATTGATACGAGACTTCTAACACATGTTACCATCACTTAAGCATATTATCAAGATAAAAATATGAAAAACAACATTAATTAATATCGTTAATATTTTGGACATTGTCGAGTCATTCAAAATATTTTTTAAATTAGCTTTAACATGATAAAGAAATTTGAAACTATTTTATTTTAAATTTAAAAATTAAAAAAAAAAACGACAAAAAAGAAAACTCATCCTAAGCAAAAATGTAATATTTTAAAGCCATTCCAATTATAGTTTTAATACTTTTGGAACTTACAATTAAACCTCATCCCAAACGTGACCTAACTAGTTGGCCTTTAGCTTTCAATTCAGAAACAACTGCCAACTAGCTTTCAGATATTTTTACTAGTCATAGACTTTTGCTTTTTCAAAATTAATATATGTGTTTTATAGGAGATTTTAATATTAACATTTTGTAGGCTTTTCGATCTTTCCATTCTGAATAGGACAAGGTTGTGAAGATGTGTTTAACGATGTCGTTACAAAAAGGTCTTAACATGTTGAAAACACTTAACCTATCCTACTTATGTATAAAGCTCAATTAGGAGTCAATGGAGGCATTGCCACGAGGGTTAGGAAACTCACTCCATGTACACTTGTTTGAAACCTACGGGAAAATGTTTGGGTCTCTCACCTACGTGGTTCCCCATCCATGAAACCCTCCCAAATGACAAATTTAGTGAAATCAATAATTGTGCGTGTGGATGTGACCTATAATAGGTCATTGCACATTCATTGCCCTTCATCATGCCAAGTAATTCTAGTCATCTCATTATTGTTCATAAGGATCATATTGTTTGTATGATGGGTCTTTTGAGGAAAGATCATGAGAAAGATAAATAACACTAGTAAAATCTTAGTCTGATTCATATGAGGGATTATAATCTTTAACATAAAATTGTAAAACAATAAATTTGTAAGTCTTGATTCTTATATGGTATTCAATTTTCTTACTTTTACAAAGGCAGGACTTAGATTCACAGTTGCATTCATAACAATATTTTCCTTGAAGATAAGTCATTTTCACATTAGTAAACTTTTTCTTCAAGCGGGAGCGCTTACAACCATGAGTATCCTTAATCGTACCATCGTTCATTATAACAAAACATACTTACTTGAACCCTTCCTAGGAAGACTTTTGGTACATAAACTATATCGTACTTGTATAAGTCAGTCACCAAAACTAACCATCGACTTTGTTACAATGATAGATTTTCTGAAGGAGGATCATAGGAAGATAAACAACTCCAATAGAACTTGAGTCCAACTCGCATAAACACATTAAAACAATAAATTTATGGGGTTTTAATTTTTACATAATACTCAACTTTCTCATTTTTATACCTCGTGCGAGTCACACTTGAATTCCCTCGCATCCCTGAAGACACATAATATGTGTGTGTATAAAAGACAAAGGTATTTGTGAATTGTGTTATACCTTGATATATCGTAATTATATTAATTTGGAAGAAACCCCACCACCATGTCATTAGGTGTATGCAAATCAAGGATTTGCCCCCACAAGAGTAATCGGGGTCACATGTCACCCAATATTTGGTTTCCTCTTTGTTGATGAGTCTGTAGACACTGAGAATGATATGCATATATTGATGACCCGTTGTGCACCCTATTTTGCAGAAAAAGAAAAGGGTTGATTCAGAAAGGTCCTTGATTTGGTCTGTGAATTCATGTGCAAGGTGTGTGATGGCCAATTTGAATTGTAGTGAAGGTGTTTGCGAAAATGGTCCAAAGAAAGCAAGCTGAGGCTGGCTTCCACCAACAATTAGACAATGATCTTCGTACTTTCAACGTCTGATGGCAATGGATCTTCAGGAGTATTTAATATTTGGTAGGGTCTCACTGCTCAAGATAGATGCACATATAGTGGTGTGCCCAAACAACGGTGGAGTCAAACAAGGACAAATTTCATGGACTTCATTATTGAACGCAGATAATTTACTAAGAAATATTGTTGAGTTTGCAAAGCAAGAATTTGTGTGGCAAAAGGAAAACATTGTTGTTTCTCACCATGAGACCCACACAACCTCAATCATGTTTTTCAGGTTCCTGTTACAAATTCCCAACAAATATCTAACAAGAAAATTGGAGGCTATTCCGGACATCATTAAATTTAATGCTACTAGTCAATAGTAAATTAAAAGGCTAAAAGAGTCTAGGAGAAGAAAAATATTTAATACATACACAAATAAATATATTGATAATAAGTGTGAGTTTAATAAGTAGTGTATATATAAAAAAAAAAAAAAAAAAGAAGTTAAGTATCTTATAAGTCAGAAGACTCATAAAATTATTAATTTTAAGTTTTAAGTTGAAGGTGGAATGCATTTTTTATGAATTGAAATTAAGTTTTATTGATGTCGTATATTTTCAATGAAGTTCTTCTCTTAAAAGTTACACCGCAAGAAAAATCTTAAATAATATTCAATTTTAGTGACAAAAAGTTTTTAGTCATTATAATGTCCAATTTATATATTAATTTATAAAATAAAAAATTATTGATTATTAAAATAGTCACTATTATGATTAATAAATTATAATTGGTCGTTAAATTAATTAGAAATTAATTCTTTTAGTAACTAATGTTTAGTTTATAAGTTAATTCATTTAGTAGTCAAAACTTTGGTAGCTCAATTTTAGAAATCAATTATAATTTTTTTATATTTATAATAGTATAATAGTAACTATTTTAGTAATCAATAATTTTTTATTTTGTAAATTAGTATTTAACTTAGTCACTAGTAACTAACAATATTTGTCATTAAAATTGATTGTTAATGAAAGATTTTTTTGTAGTGTTATTTCTTAATTGTTTCTTATTATTCTAATAATTGTATGTTTTACTAATTATTAGTTTAAAATTTATATTATAATATCTTTTTATTGTACATTTTTTTTTGGGGTTGAAGAATATATTTTAATAAAAATCCAGAAAAAGGAATAAGAAAGCATAAGAAACTTTCAATAAAAGTCTTCTAAAGTTTCTTATGTTAAAATTGTCAAAGTGAGTTTTTTCTGGTAATTTTTTTCATTCACGTAATAAGAAATTAAGTATCTGGTCATTTATACTTTTCATCCACGTGATAGAAAAGACACATTTGATAACGTGTTTAAGAATCTAAGTGAGCTGTTAATTACATTGAACCTTATAGATTGTGTTTAAATATACTAATTTGAATTTTTTTTAATTATAGTTCTTACACTTGCAATGTGTTCATGTTTCTATAAATATAATAGTTTTGCCTTTTGATAAATATAATATAAAAAAATTTCATCTATATTTATCATTTCTCAACCAAAAAAAAATGAAATTTGATAAAAACAAAAATATATATGGATACAAAGGTTATAATTCTGATAATATCATGTTAATTATTCTTATTCATTATTATTATTTTTTCTTCTTAAAACACACATGGGTGTATGCATGTATCGAATCTTATTCATGTGATCTTGTACTTGCCAATAGATAAAGATATAATTATTATTGTTTGAGTGTGCTTGTTCTGAACAAAAGCACTTCCACGGATTCTTGGATCATTTTGTTCCTAAAAGCACTGTATGTTAATCCTATGCCAATAATATAATAAGAACCTCAATTCGTGATAGCATTCACCTTTTTTCAGCATAAAGATAAAATCATTTCTAATAATTATTATGTTTTATATTTATCCAAAAGCTTTGAAACTTAAACTGAGGAGCATGCGCAGCTATTTCTATTAATAGCTTAAATTTGATGCATTTTTGTGCTATTTACATGCATCCAATCAAAAATAGATTAAGCACTCACGTTTATACTATTTTCTAAATTATTATACATAATGATTTAATTAATTTCTATAATTATTATTAAGCACTCATAACATTTTTAATTGATTAACCATGAAAAAAATATATTAACAATCTATGAAAAAAAAATGTATATGATAAAACTAAATTATTAAAATTAGGGTTAAATATGTTTTTGTCCCTTAATTTATGTGAATTTTGAAATTAGTTCATTTTAAAATTTTAGACCAGCTTAGTCCTTCATCTTTCGAAATACGTGAATTTAGTCATTTTAACCAAATTTTGTTAAGTTTATTTGACATTTTGACATTTTAAACGTGTTTCATAATAGTATTTGATTTAACATTAAAACAAAAATATATCAAACAGTATAAACAACTCAAATATAATTCTCAAATGCGTACAAAACATCAAATAAAACTAACAAAATTTGATTAAAATGACTAAATTCACGTATTTCGAAAAATAAAAATTGATCTAAAATTTCGAAATTGACTAATTTTAAAATTCACTCAAAATTAAGAGACAAAAACATATTTAACCCTTAAAATTAATGCAAGTATCATATGATTGATATAGACTTGCACTATTTGGTTAAACATATTAATTTTTATCAGAGAAAATTTATATTAACAAAACAACAACCACTCTTACGAATTTTAACAATAATTTTAATAAAAAGTAATTAAAAATGAATTTATAATATGGATTTTGATACACTACTACCATTTAATTGATAGTTACTTGACAAAAACATACGAAAGAAAACACTTACTCGCATAGTACCACTTTCACCCTAGTAAACTAGGTCTAGGTTTAGGTCTTGGACCCAATGGACCATTTTTGGCACGTGAAGTGGTTTAAACCATTCACTCTGTAAGTGGCTCTGACACGTGCTGCTATAAGATACGTTAATATACACGTTTGACTCTATTATACTTGGACCACGATTTGGCACGTGAATGGCTCTGACACGTGCTGTTACAAGAAGGTGCATTGCATGGCCCTATCCCAAGGTAGATTGTTCATCAAATTTAATATTTTGGAAATATCATGTTTTCTTTCCTTTGCCTTATCTAATCTAATCTAACAATACGTAATCAAAAACAAGTTTTAATTCCATAAATTAGCAAAAATTGATTTTAGTCTATAAAAAAAATAAAAATATTTTATTTCTCAATTTTTCACGTGTGATATGCTTTTTAATAATTTATTTCTTCGATAATAAAAATAAAAAAAATTAATAATAAAAAAAAGAACTAAAATACGTTTATTCTATAGAAATTCGAAATATCTTTTAGCTTTAACAATATTTCAATAGTTCTTGTAATATGACGAAATATCCATATCCGTTTGTTTTTTGGTATTTTAATTAAAGTATAGTTTCTTACGATCTATTGTCCCTTAAAAATAGTATTATATTTATGATTTGTTAATCAACGAGTGTATATTTTTAGAAAAATATCTTAAAAACTTATTATTTAAATTTTTTATAAATATATTTAAACATGTAATTTACTAATATATCCTTCTAACAATAAAGTAAGTGATAGTAGATAGACATGTAATGAAAATTAGAGAAAAGTACACATACAAAACAAGTTACTTTTATAAGTAATAATTGTTGATAATTAAAACCCAGAAATATAATCAAACAACTATGCACTATTGATGGTATTTAATATTATAAATAAAAGAGTAATAATTTGAAACAGTGAATCGCTGTAATGGGATACAGTGATGGACAAAATCTATGACTGGAAATTCATTATGCATAAGTAAATGTGTGTTTGAAATTATTTTAGAATCTAGTATGAAGAGTGTTGTAGTCTATTATAGGTACCTACGAACATACTTATCATTTTGGTTTGTCTAGCTAGTGTCTGGACCAAAAAAATGTGGCAGTGTTGCATTTTGACACATCTTTAGATAGATTCAATTTCAAAGAAGCAACAAGTAGTAGTAGTCTCTTTCTGGTTTTTCTATGAAAAATTCATATCAATACAAATTATTTTAAAGTAGATTTTGTAAACATGAAATGCGGTTGAAACTCGATTGAAATGTTAAATAAACTTAAATTAAAATAACTAAATTTATGTATTTTGAAAGATGAAAGATTAAATTGGTTCAAAACTTTGAAATGAATTAATTCCAAAATTAACTAAAAATTAAGGAACTAAAAACATATTTAACCCGCAGAAATTTATTCTAACTTATTTGTCTTTTAAGTGAGTTTGTGTAACGTCCCAATTAAATAGATAAATTTAATTTAATAGAACGTCATATACATAAATATTCAGAGAGAACGAAAATTGGGATATGAAGTACAGAGTACCCCAAACATATTCATGATAAAAGAAAAGATGCACCACGTTGCCTAACACGAGTACAATAGTTCAAAAGTAGCAAAAGCTCTTGTCGAGAACAATAGAAATCTAACTAATAAGATTCTCTTAGTTGCGGCTCCATAGTGAGCCTAATACCCATCCATAGACATCAAGCTGCAGCATCCCTATTGTCATTACTACTGCCATGGGTTCTCACATCTGCTCACATCAATATAATCGATGATCATCGCAAAGGAGTAAACCACACACAATCATATAAACAAGCAAAGGGGTAAACTAGTGCAAAAAGGTTCTTATATCATAACACTCAACATACGAGTTCATAGTCAAACATAATTAACATACATCCACACAAGAAGTACCAAACTACATAAGACACTAAAACTTGACTATCCAGATACATACGATGAGGCACCACAACCAAACTATGGAATTACGTCCTAGCAGTGATGCATCACCACGAGACTTCGCGGAATTACATCCTTACATGAGGCACCACCACGAGGCCTTCGTGGAATTACGTCCTGACCTTGAGGCACCACCACGCACTCTCGTGGAATTACGTCCTGAGGTTGAGGCACCACCATGAACTCCCACCCTGAGGCTCATGGAATTACGTCCATTAGATGAGGCACCACTAGGGACTCTCACTAGGAAGGTCCATGGAATTACGTCCTACTCAGACTTTGTACATGTTTTACCAACCAATCAGAGAGTCCTCATAAATACTAATATCAGGTTGATAGGTATAGGTATATAAACCACCAATCATACAACTTACAGTTCCCAATCCATACATAATAAAGCAACATATTATTTTCATCTCGACCTCATACAGTAATCATGGCATCATCCCTCAAACTTTTTTAGTAAAGCATTCAGGTCAAGCAAGCCAAGCAACACATCAGTGAACCGAGCAATCAATAATACCAAAACCTGCCCCCAGTCTCGCTCAGGCTAGAGGATCTCGCTCAAGCGAAGGAGGTCCTCTCGCTCAGGCGAGCCCCTTCTCGCCTAAGCGAGAGCTCGAACAAGGGAGCAATGGACTTTGCGAGGTCTCGCTCAGGCGAGACCACTCCTCGCTCAAAAAGAAAACTCATCGCCTAAGCGACAGTTCGAGCAGCAGATCCTGGGCAAGCCTCTGTTAATCTCGCCTAGGCGAGACAAGCTCGCTTGGGCCAGAAAACCAATGCTCCATTGTTCTCTCGTGCAACAACCAAACATTCAAATCAAATCATGCTTTAACATATTCCAAATCAAACACAATGGCAACCAATCCATACAAACACGAAACAAAGTAAAGCGAACAGAAAATCACAATAAACAGAAAACTCTAGCTTCCCTTACCTGGAAAATAAGCTAGCGGAATACACCGATACGCACACAGTGAGCACGACTGTCCTAAAGATAGCCAAAGAGCTGAAAACAATCGGTAAAACAGAAATAGGAACGAGTTACTACCAAACCCTAACGGTAAAAGTATTCCCAGAGAGATGACACAAGAGTTCGAGGTTGACTTACGTGGAGTGGAACTGGCTTGAACTAGCTTTAAGAAGGTTGACGACAAAACCCTAGCAGAGCGTTGTAGCTGCTCAAGGAGGCAAGGAGATTGTTTCTGAAAGTGAAGGAAATGGAAACGTTATGGCAGATTAGGATCTGATTTTCCTTCTTGGGTCAGCCCTTAAACCCATTAGATTAAAGGCAACACTTAAAATATTAAGGCAGAAAAACCGGACCTTACAGTAATATTTTTTTTGAATAAACGATTCCTTTTTATAAATGTTAATTAGAGTTATACTATAGTTTTTTAGATAAAAGAAAAAAAAAAAACTAATCATTTGTGGAATTTCAGACAATAATGTTTCATATATATGATATCTTCACTTGCTTAACTTACACCTGCATGTTGCTCATATAGTTACAATCTCATTCAATATAATTAACATCTAAATTAAGATTATTGGAAATTGATTATTTAATAAACTAAATTATATCAACAGTTTTTTTTTTTTATAATTCCATTTTACCTTAGACCATATTATCTTTCTATATCTTTTAACGGACTCCCAATTTTGATCATATTTAATTTCTTTGTAACTTGCTAAAATATTCTTTTTCTTATGGGTATAGTTAAGATAAAGTTAGAAGCACCATTTTTATTTTTATTTTGGGTTTTAGTTGATAGTTGTAGAGGCCCATTATAACCCCTTTTATCTTAATTAAATTACCATTTTAATCATTTTATAAATGCATAGTGTAAATATTTTTTATATGAATTAAAATCACTATTATAAAAATATAATTTATGTAAATTCTGAAGGCAACGGTATAATTATGACAATAATATATTTAAAATGGCATGAATTTGTAGAACCTAAAAGGTTATAAAATTATTTGAGTTGGAAAGTAATTCGAAACAATTCAAATTTAAATTTAAAAGTAATTATAAAATTTTTTGCCATCTATAAACGTTTATTTTAGTATTTTTTTAATCCAATTTTTTTTCATCTTAGCATAGTGATAATGAAATTATTTTTTCTACATATCGTTTATTGCAACAAAGAACTAGGGTTATATTGGTTAAAGATACTGTTACTATGAAGTTAAAAAAAATCATAATATTTATCTTTCTTTTTTCTTGTTTTCTTGTTTTCTTTTTTTCTGAATTTTTTTTTTCCTCTCTATGCTTTATGATAGAGGCTATTAGGGTATTTCTGGTTCAAGCAGGTTGTGGAGGCATAAACTTGATAGCTTTAATAGTCAACCCAACTTTGTAGGCTGTGAAACTAAATTATCATGATAATATTTATACACATTTGTTCTAATCTTTGTTAAAGTTTAATGAAATTTAGATTTAAGTTTAAACACCAAAAATATTCATTTACTTCTGCACTTGTATATAAATAATTAAGGACATTTTGAAGACAATACATTAATGAGTAAACAAGTAGATCAAATCGAAAATTATTTTTATGGAAAATAAAATTGTAGCATAAAAGGGAATGGTAAATAAATAAAGAGATTGATTAAAATTAATATTTTCCATATTTTGATAATTAATTAATATTGAGTTTTAATCCTTGATGAAAGTTGTAATTTATTATCGTAAAGAACTGGGTTTGAGCTTGAGTTTTACTTATTTGCCCACGCCAGAAACCAAGCCCCAGTAATAAATGAACAAAAGGTTTAAATTAGTTAACAAGCTGGGCTAAAGCCCACGACCATTAAACGTGAGGGCAATTTCTTCCTGCACCTCCATAATCTTAACTTGCATCCTCATAAACTTTTGTATTTCAGAATCTACAATTTTTAATAAAAATCTCATATTATGTAAAATATATAAATATATCCCATATTTTATATTTTGAAATGTAAAATTTAAAATATAATTTTAAAATTTTAAAATACACAATTTAAAATACAAAGCTATATTTTGGATCGTGTAATTCAGAAAATATTTTTATTTTAAATTATTCTATCAAAATTATATTTATTACTTTGAATTTTTAAATGTATAATTCAAAACATAAAAACAATTGTATTTCAAATTTTACGTTTTAAGATACAAATATTTGTGGGGCTGCAGATTAAAATTATGGAGGTGCATGAAGAGATTGCGCTAAGGGATCAAGACAAGATCATCGTAGAAGCAGGCTCTTACTTCCTGCATTCCATTTTTTCTCCTGCACCTCCCTAACTTTTTAAAATGACCATTCTAGTCCTCGGTATAAATGAAACCCTAATTTTACACATCACTCTCTCACTCTTTACCTTGCGCCACACATTAACACCTTCCATCATCACCTCTACACCTCCCTCTTGTGGGTTAAGTTTCCAAAACCTTAGCCATTCCCTCTAATACCACACATTAACACCTTCCATCATAACATTCCTTTGCACCACCAATAAGGGCATATAGCATCACGATTTCCCGATGCTAGATGAGTCATTTGATGAAGAAAGAAGAACTTGGTAGTGAATCTCAGAACAAGATCAAGCATGTAGTGAAGATGAAGGAGCAAAAGTACCACCACTGGAAGGAAATCTTTTGATGGTTAGTAAATGGTTGGGAAGCAAGAATAAAGAGGAGGATGAGACTCATAAAGGAATATTTTCCATTTTAGGTGTCTCATAATGAAAGTGTGTTCTTCATCATTGATGGAGGGATTTGTACGGATATAGCAAGTAAAAGACTAGTTGACAAGTTTGATTTGGAGAACATTAAAACATTTTAGTCCTTATGTGTTGCAATGGTTAAGTGAAGATGGTGAGTTAGTGGTGGATAGGTAGGTGAATATTGCTTCCTCCTTCGAAAAAAATGTGAATGAAATAGTATGCATGTCATGCTTAAGGAAGCAAGTCACTTGTTGTTGGGAAGACCATGACAATATGATAGAAAGGTGATACATGATAGTCTATCCAGTAAATATTCTTTCCTATTCAAAGGGAAAAAAGTGGCCCTAATACCTTTATCACCTCTAGAGATTAGTGAGGATCAAGTAAAAATGAGAGTCAAAAAACACCAAGAGAGAAAAGAAGAGAGGAAACAAGGGTGGAAGAAAGAGGTAAACAAAGCGGTAGTCACAAAACAACTTTTATATTTGTTTATGCCTACCAATATTTGTTTGTCTTCTACACAATTTTATTTCTCTTTAGGTATGAAACAACTTCTTAAGAAATATGAGAAAATATTGTTAGGAATAAACAAATTTAAATGTTATTTTATTACTATTGTTCTGTTTACCTCTTTTTCTCTTAAGAAAATGTTTTTACCACTCATTTTGCTTTTAATGTTTACTCTCCTTTTTACCTTTTTTTTTTATTTTTCTCTTCCTCTCTTGTTTTCTCCTCTTTCTTCTTTTCTCTCTAACTCTCTTTTGCCCATCATTTTTACTTGGTTCTCACTAACTTCTCTAGGTTATATAGGTGTTAAGGCCACTTTTTGTCCTTTAAATAAAAAAGAATATTTATTGGATAGGTCGTCATGTGTCACCTTTCGATTATATTGTCATGGTCTTTCTAACAACAAGTGACTTGTTTCCATAGGCACGACATCACATACTATTTCATTCACATATTTTTTTATGGATAAAGAAATATTCACCTGTCTATCCACCACTAAGTCATCATTTTCACTTAACCACCTCAATGCATAAGGACTAAGATGTATATATGTTTCCAAACCAAATTGTCAACTAGTCTTTTATTTGTTACATTAATACAACTTTCTTCATCAATGATGAGTTAGCAGATTTTTTTCGTTATAACACGTCTAAAATGAAAAATATTCATTACATCACCCTTTCTCATATTGGACAATTCAGATAGTACTTTTGAAACTAGAATCATATTCCGGATTACTCTTTTCAAGAAAAATTAACTTTTTACAACTGACATAATCCTCATAATATATTCCAAAATTTTCTTTCTAGTACACCCCTTACTACGAAACATATAATCTAAAAGTCATTTCCTGAATTCGAATTATTATTCTAGATCGGGAAATCCAAGAAACATTTAGCTATTTCGAAGTAGACAATCTGTAATATTATTCTGTATTCGAGAATGAGTTACAGATTCTTCATTTGGGAAAAAAATTAAAAACTCTAAAGAAACCTTCACCACACCGTGAAAAACCAAAACAAATGCCATACCTGAATAGGAACCACCTTGTATCTCCCAAATACTTCACATTTCTTGAGTTGGCAGTGTTGGTAATAAAGATGAAGGAGGAAACGAAGGTAGAAGCAGAAAGCCGAAGAAGTGAAGAGGAGACTGTGAAGAAGAGATTATGAACGTAGAGAGGGGAAACGAAGACCGGAAAGATGAAAGAAAAGAAAAGAAAATAACTTCCATAGTTATTGTTAAATAAAAGTGTAGAAGGGCCATTTTAAAAAGTTAGGGAGGAGAAGGAGAAAAAAAGTGGGTGCAGGAAGTAGGAGCCGTAGCAGCAATACGATCGGGCTAGGCCCACTATTGTAAAATTAAATTTGGATAATTAAAATCGCGTGTGGGCCACAAAACAAATATTAGTTTCAGGCTTGCGTTAATCAAATTATGACAAGAAATTTAAGAAGCTCAAATATAAATAAAAGCAATCAACTAAAATTGAGGAAAAAAATTTAGGGGAATTGAAGAAGGTGCTCAAATTTTTCAAAAATTAAAAGTGCTTCTTCTTTGGTTTTATTATCTATGCTCGATTTTATTTTTAATCTAGTATTTTATGTAATTTTGATCCAATTTGTATTCATATAAACTAAAGACAAACCAATGATGTTTCGATTGAGCAAACCAACAATAAATTATAAAATTAATAAACATGGATTTCATGGAAGAAAGAGTATAAACAATTTCACATTCTTATATTTTAAATAAAATTTAAATTATTTAAATATAAATGATCAAATTATTTTCATAAATTTTTTAAATTTTCTTTTTGAAAAAATTATTACAAAAAATATATTATTTTATAAAATATTTCAAATTATTAGTAGAAATAAATTATCTTTTTAAAAAATTTATTCAAATACAAGGTATTGACTTTCTTTCACCCACGGACCTGGACCTCTACATCATATCTTAGTTACCTCTTTCTCATGCTCCTCTTCCTTTTCTTCTTCTTCTCTTCTTCTTCTCATCACCCATCTCTCTTTAATATAATATAAAACTCCAACAAATTCAATAGAAAATTTGTCGCCCAAAATATAACATATTATTTAATAGTATATTATTTAATAGTGTATAACGAAAATAAAATTATTAAATAAAACATTAAAAAGTTGATAAATCCAAAGGAGATAGACATAATATATAAGGTATTAATATAGTTATCCCCAAAAATACTTAATCATAGTAATAAAATATATACAAAGAAACTAAAGATAACTAGAGTCTTATAAAAAACTCCTATACAATGAAACCATCACAAGCTAGGGAACTACTCCATGGTATCACCACCTTCCTCCAAAGGCATATCACCATCATCACCTACTTCCTCATTTGTTCACATCAATTAGGTGATTATTGCAAAAGAGGCAAACAAACACAAGGTGCACAAAACACACAAAAGGGTAAGTTAGTATACAAAATAGTCATCTTAAACCAGTAAATCATGTTATACATACATATAATTAAGCAGGGATATATATATATATATATATATATATATATATATATATATATATATATATATATATATATATATATATATATATATATATATATATATATATATATATATATATATATAGCGAATGTATATGCCCAAAAGACAAGTTATTATAAACTCAATTATCCGGATACATGCATTAACATCGGATTCACTGGAAAAGTGCACTTGTGGTGACGTTTATTGCTCTATAGAGTCATTACCAATGAGAAGTAAGGTCCTTGATTAAAATGAAAGACTTTTATTATAATAGAGATTATGATAATGAGAAATAAATCTTATATAATTTAAATTTAAATTATTCTTGATCATAAGATTATTGAGGATAGGACATCATTAATCCATATAGATCAATATGTGTACAATGGTCTTATAAAGATTAAAGAATCTCATTTTTTAAATTACACATATAAATGATACATATAAAGATATGACCATTGAACTTACTCAAAGGATAATTTTCTAATGGTTAATATTACCTTTGAATTGTCAATAATTTTTTTTTGGAATAAATATAAAATTTCTTTAGACTTGACATCATCATATAAATTAAAAAGTTATTTATTATACTTTCATATCAAATATTTAAGTCTTTGTGATGTTAATTGGATAGTTATTTGGTATGATTAAATTCTGTTGGAATTAATGATTAATTAAAAAAATGTATATATAACTAATTTAATGATAATATGAAAAAAAAAACCTTCATTTAATATATCAACTAGTCTTCTTAATTTATTTTAGTTATATTGGAATCCAAATAAAACATAACATACATCTTTTACATATATATATATATATATATATATATATATATATATAGATACACTAAGATACATTTATTAAGATAATAAATTTATGGTTTAATTAAGTACGAAGATCTTCATAAATGAAAGTATTTTCAAATGATTTTTTGTTATATTACATTTTATTAGCATATTGAGTATAAAAAAAATTATATTTTACAATTTTTTTTGTTTTTTTAAGGGTGACATGATTATTACGTTGTTTTATTATCTTTTTTATTTGTTTTCACATATTGAGGAATGTGAGATTAGTGATTAATATAAAAGTGATATTATGGTTAATATAAAACATGGATGGACACTTATTCTAGTTAACAACTTGTTAGATAATGAGGTAATCATGTTTTTTAATGAATGTCATGTCATCACCTTGTACAATGATCTATAAAATGTCTCTCTCATTATCATTGATGGGATCGTGTTTGTTATCTAACGTGTTTTTAATGAAAAAAATAAGTCACTTATTGTTTTAGATTACAAAGACACATATAGACCCGTTGTTTTTGCTAACTGTAATATCATTTTATGTTAACTATAAAATCTCACATCACAGTTTTTTTGGCACAATAAATAAATAATAGACAAGATGTTAGAATTCAAAGAAGAGATATAATAGTAGCATAAAGAATGTTACCTGTATTTCATTCTGAATAGGAAAAGTGAATACACGTAGATATGAAAAATTATATTTTAATCCATATTTTTTTATTTATTTTTAACTTATTATTTCAATGATCATTAGATCATTTATTGTGATTCTTTTTAATGATGTGATATGATGATCTAATATTGATTGAAGTTGTGGGTTAAAAGTGGGTAAAAAAAAGTAGGTTAAAGTATCATTATTCATAGAGATATATAGAGGTGGAAGATAGTGTGGTCAACAATGTTGCTAAAAGAATGTTCTTCTTACTATGTATTGAAGGTCATCATAGGGGTTGATGTCCATATTAGCAATGAATTGGATGAACATTTTTTTGGTTTATCTGGATTTGGTTGATCTATTACGTTATGGATCCTTGTAGTGGATGATTGTCCGAAAGCTTTACGTCTGGTTTAAGGGTCTAGTATAAGATTAGGACTTGTATAGCTTGCCCAATAGTACATATGTGTCATCCACATACCACACATGAAGTTGCTAGATGGCTTTTGGAAGGAAAAATGGGGGTGCAACTACAAATAGTAGAAAATGTCACACCTCAACATTTTCTAATAAAGAAAACGTGCCCCCCACATTTTTTTTCTTTTGAATTTGTAATATACAATCAAAGCTTAATCGATTACAATAGAAATTGTTAAATCCCTCACAATTTCAACTTGAAATCGTCTACCCCAACACAACTTTGATTTAAAAATACATGATTTCTTAATTTGACCTTAACTCCCAATGCAAAAGGAAAATGTGAGGGTACACGATTTCTCTTTTAGAAAACGTATGGACTGCATGGTTTGTCTATTTTTGTAATTTTTTTAAAAATTCACCCATTTTTATAATAACGAAAACAAATTTGCCTAAGAAACAAGATTTTCTTTTTTTGAAAAGTATGGAATACATACATTAATTAGGAAAAGAAAAACTACCTTTTAAAAAAAGTTTTAAGATTAACCGATTATTATGTTATTTGGATAACCTATAACCATTTTGAATCAATATAATTAATTATTATTAAACATAATTAATTATTTATGAATTGACTTTTTTTTTTTTATAAATGCCTAACATAGTGGAATATAATCTGAAATAATCAATTATTTTTTAAATACGTGAAAATGAAATTTTGAGTAACATTTTAGATTATATATGTTAAAAAAATATATAATTAGTTTTTAAATGCAAATTTACTGAAGGCCGTACTCAATTAGAGAATGATTCAAGTTTTACACTTTATCCAAATAAGAAAAATAGCCATGAAAAAATTAATAAGAAAAGTGGTACACATCATCAAATTAGAATCACAAAATTATCATATTTAAATTTATCTACGGATAAAATTTACGACAAACTGTCGATACTAATAATGAATAATAGATATTTTAATATTCAATTGTAAACAAATCGGACATGAATATTAATTACATACAAAAAAAATTAAAAATTAAAAATTAATTTATATTTTATTAAATTAAATTTTAAGAAGTTAATATATTACATAAATTTAATAAAAATTCAATTAAAAATTCTTAAATTTATGAAAAATTTAAAATATAATTAAACATTTTCTTTTATTCAAAATTATATTCACCACAAAATATTAAATAGGTTGTACAACTAAAAAAAATAACATATAAATTTTAATTACATTAATTTTTAATTAGATGGTGTGACCGACATTATACATAATAATGTGAATTTTTAATTATATTAACTTTTTAATTAGAATTATGTTTTATTTGAATTGAATCCATTCACAAATTAACAATTTTAAAAATAATAGTAATCCACATAATTTTGCAATTTTGTTTCATGATGCCAACAATTTTACTACATCATGATTATGCGTGACATACGAATAAATTTATTTTTGTATAAAATCATTTGACATTAAGATTTAAAATAAAATGTGCTAATATTAATGAAATGAAACTATATTAAATGTTTTCTTAATTAGTGGGGCATTCATTATTTTTATTTATGAGTCTAAATTGAATATACAGTTGTCATATAGAAGACTCATGATGCACTATTAAGAATGATAAAATATAGATTTAAATATATCCTATTTAAATATCAATACAATTTAGCCCCATTTAATAATAAAATATTATATATTTAAAGATGTCATACTATGGCATGACTATTAAATAAAATAATAATAATAATAATAATAATAATAATAATAAAATAATAGTAATAATATATGCTAAACTTAAATATTAAAAAATGCCTTCCATTTAAACACAGAATTTATTTTATTTATTTATTTATATTATTCTTGAAACATATTTTCATTAATGATAAATTTACTTGAACGACCCACTCTTTTAACGAGATCAATTTCTAAAGAAAAATATTTTAAAAAGTATTTTTAAACTAATAATAATCTATTAAATAATTTTAATTAATATAAAATTTGTTATTTTTCTACACAAAAAAAAACATTTAAATGTGATATTTAAGGATCAATAAATGTTGTATTTAATATTTCATTTTAATAGTATACAAAATAGATAATTTAAATATAAAATATATTAGTACAATTATCAAAAGATAAAATTATAATAATATACTCTTTATACTACTCAAAAACTACTATATCCTGTTATAAAAAAAATTATACATCTAGAACATTTAACAAGTTCTAACACCTCACTTTGATGGCTCATCATTCTCACAGGAATCTCTAAATTTATATTTTCGTATGCTCACACTAATAAAGTAATCATAATAAAAAAAAAGACAACATAAGGAAACTAACAACATAAGAGAGTAAATTATTTTGAAGATGAAACATATTATATATATATATATATATATATATATATATATATATATATATATATATATATATATATATATATCAATAATTATGTTATATCATAATGGATTACATCCGAGAAACATTCATACAAATATAAATCATATAATTAATTACTCTAATAGACTAAATCATCCGGATAAAATGCATTGATGTTAGACTTCTTGGAAATTTTACACTTGTATTGACCTTTTTATCACTCACAAGATTAGTCCTTTTCTTATCATGAGAATTCCAAACTGTTATTAGTCAAGGACCTCATGCTATTCTCACTACCTAACGCATTTTCCTCTATATGAGTTTGAATAATTAGTAGAGTGTCAAGATAATTTCCATTTTTATATCCATAGTTCAATGCATACCCTAAGAAACGTGTATAAAAATTATTTCCTCCTTGGAATTCCCTACATAATCACCAATTCTATCTCATCATATTCAATAATTTCACATAATCAAAACGCATACATTATACCTATACATGCCTTAATTAATCATTCATTCAAGTTAAAATACACATTATAAGTCATCTAACTACCACTCAACGCCCACAATCACTGCTCAACACAACTTAACTAGAGAAGCCCTTAGAGGAATTTCACCCAAACCTAATTAGTTCATGCTTAGCGCGAGTCTTTGATGCCCAACGAGTTTAGAGCATGCCCAACGAGAGTACTCCTAGAGCTCCCAGAATTTAATTCAAAGAATTGTGTCTGGTTGAACTAAATGGTACCCAGCGACACTAAATGTGCTTTGTGACGGCAAAAAAAATTTATTTTTTATTACTATTATTTTCTATATTATACTTACAAACAAAAAAAAGTTAACACATAAGTTTACAATAACATATAACATACTTAAAATATTTACATATACATATATTTATATATATTTTACAATATTGTATGCATCTTAAATTTATATTATTTGGTACATATTATATTTTCTATAGTAGAAGAGGAAAAAGTATTATTTATTTATAGTTTTCCCCTCGTAGGTTAACCTTTAAACATGTGGAGGAAAAATGTTATGGATAAGATTCACTTGGACTATTGGGGTAAATAAAAAGTGACTCCAATATGTCCTTCAAGATAATCGGTGCATTTGGAGCATTTAGGATTGTGATAGTAGAATTTTCAGTTCCTTGAAACAATCAAATTATTTACTGCATTGGTATGCCATGCATTACCCAAAAATATTGCTACTATATTGGCAAGGAATGGGTCAGGCATGTTAGGGGCAGCCATTTACGATGAGATTATAATATTTTTTTATACACAATCATAAAGTAGGGAAGTGAGACAAATATCATATAAAAATATAACATATCTCATTAAAATAAAATAAAATGAAAGCTCTTTCAAATTCACGAAACTAGGTTTTTATCATATTTTATAAAGATTTTGATCAATTTTGTAGTGACTAGTTAGGATAAATGAGCCTCATCATGACCAACAGGGTAACCTAAGAACATCTCATCTTGAGAAATATCCACTCATTTAAATCCTCATGGTCATACTTCAAACTACAATAATTAAATCTTTATTTATCATAATTTTTATTTTGACATTAAACCATATAATTATATAAATAAATAATAGGATTAGTGCACAACTAAAAATAAATAAAGATGACCAATATGTGACTGAAGATAAATATAAATAAATAAATGAGAGTAAATATAAATTAAATAAATAGGACCAATACATAACTAGAAATGAATATAAATAAATAAATAACAATGGGAACTAAAATATAAATAAAAATTAGGTTAGAGACACCTCACTTAAGGTTATAGAAATAAAAATAATTATGAATAGATGAAAAAATAATAAAAGTAAGAAGATAAGGTAATAAATGTCTCCTCCCCTCACCTTAGTTATTGTGGAAGATATATCCCAATAATTTGTAGCTACTATGTGAACGTTTTTTCCTTCTTTATTTTTTCTTACTTCTATTGTGTTTGGATTGGGTGTGAATTTGAGGGAGTGAATTTGCATTGATTTGAATTGATTTGCAGGTAAAGATGAGGTGGTTTGGATTAAAGATGATATGATTTAAGTTAGGGATGACAAAAATATTCACGCCCGCGGATATCCGCGGATAAAATCTACGGCGGATAGTTACTACCCACGGGTAGTGGGTATTTTAATACCCGCTTATAAACGGGTCGGGTACGGGTATCATACTATCTGTACCCACAGGTACCCGTTATCCGTAAAAAATTAAAATTAAAATTTAATTTATATTTTATTAAGTTAAATTTAATTAAAATTAAAATTAGCAGTATATTTTATTATGTCAAATTTAATCATAATTATAATTATAATTTAATTTAATTTATATTTTATTTTTATAATTTTATATTAAAAAATTTATAAAATATATATATTTTTAAATATTTGCGGGTATCGGGTATCCACGGGTACCCACGGGTTTTAAAAATATCCGCGGGTATTTTTTAAGCGGATACCCGACAGGTAAACGAGGGGTAGCGAGTGGAGTTTTTTTTTGCCGGGTCGAGTTGCGGGTAGGCACTATTCATGCCCGACCTGACCCGACCCGTTGTCATCCCTAATTTGAGTGGATATGAGTGGAAAATTTATGAAAATTTGTGTATGACCTGATTGATAAAATTTAATAAATTATAATTTTTAATAGAATAAATTGTATGATTACCATTTTACCCTTCAATGTAAATAGAAGAAATGATATTCAAATAAAATTAAAAATGTTATTTAAAATTTAAAAAAAAATATAATTTATTCATATTATAATTAATAACTTAAAATAATTATTATTATTCTCAATTATAACTTGAAATAATTTATAATATAGATGGTTTAATTTTAGCTCCACATTTATTTAAATATATTTTATTTTATAGAATTAATTTATTTACAAAAGATATTTATTTGAATAATGATTATTATTATATAATACTAATTATTATAATAATTAAAATTAAAATTTTATCTTTATATAATAATATACAGTATTATTAATATTCATAATTAAATATAAGTAAATTAAATTGTTAAAAGAAAGGGATAATAAAATAATTTTAATACGATGATTTGACTTTTCCTGCACATATCTTCATTTTAGAGATGGTCAAATTTTGCAACTCACCTTCAAATTCACACTTTTAAATCAGCACAAACAAATAAATCCAAACATATTTTTAAGTCACTTTCCATCCATATCAACAATATTCCTGAAGCATCAAGGATTAAACTCTCAATATAATTCTTGTTTCTATCCTGTATTACATTAAAACTCACGTAACATTAATTATCCATCTTATCCACTGTCGACGCAAGTACCTGAGGAGAAAATTGTGGTGAAGGTTTTTTATTTTCATTCTATACAATTAAAATAGTGTTTCTTTTTTACCATTATATATATATATATATATATATATATATATATATATATATATAAATTTATATATTATTATATATATAAGTTTATCTGTAATCGTAATTAAATTTACATATTTTATATTTTATATGATTATATGTACATATTTACGTATATATATATATATATATATATATATATATATATATATATATATATATATATATATATATATAATAACTAGACAAAAAATATTTTATTGCAGTTTATACATAAAAGTATTATAATTTATTTTAATTTGAAATATATTATTTTGTGGTAATATTTTTATTGTAATTATTTTAATTGTAAATATTTAATTAATTTTGATTTCCTGAATATTTATAATTTCTATATTTATATATTTACAAATTCTTAATTTATACTAGATATAATATATATAAAAAGTAATGTATAAAAACGATGTTAATATACTAAAAATATCGTGGTTTAAATTTTGAGATGTTACATGCTTTCTAATTTTGATGTTGCCCAACGACAAGCTGGCTTGCCCAACGACAACAAAATTAGAGGCTTATTATCAAAGTGGCATTGAGGTCATGACAATTATGCTTGACAATATCAAAGTGTTAATACCCATCCTCATTAAGCTTTGATTGAGTAATTTGACACCACTTGAGTCAATCCTCACTTATTAAACATCTTAATATTTCAAATTTTCAAGTTCTTAACTCAAGTTAAGGGATCTCAAAGGGACATTTGTAACCAAAACCATATCAAGATTATTGCGTTTCTAACAACCTCAACATAGAAAATTCACAACTTAAATAGTTTCAATATAATACAATTAGTGAAACTTAGGAGTAAACAACATTTTAGGTTCAAGATTACACAACAATCAATTCTTAACCAACAATTAGCATAATTTCAACATATAAAAACTTGAATTAGCTTCCTGGTAAAACAATTCTAACAACTCTAGATGCTACAAAGTCCTCATCTCCACATGATACTCTATCTACACATAGAAATATCACACGAATGATCAAACCACATTATGATCATTTATTAGTAGATACTCATATAGAAGACTATACAACCACATGTAAGCGGTAAAAACTCGCATGCAAAGAGAAGACTAAATAGACCAACGAAAATAACATAAAATATACTTACTTACTTAAATTGAGAAATTGTTCGAGTGAAAAGAAAGAGCTTGCTGAGAGGATCACTTCGATGCTTAAATCTTCAAATAAATGAATAAAGAATAAGATAGATAAGAGGGAAGGTAGAAAGCTATAGAAAAGTGGTTTAAAGAGACATAATGTATTTTAAAGTAATGAAACTAATTTTTAAATTTTCTATCTATAATTAAGCAATTTGATATTAAAATAATTGAGTCTCACTATTTTTTAAAATATTGTAAATTTTAAAATACCATTTTTTAATCCTTACACCGTACAACTTAAATAATTAATTTTAATATAATACGCATTTAAATATATGGTATTCAAATTTAATATAGGCAAAATGAACATTATTTAACTAAAAATTTAATAAGACTAAAACTTATAACAATAAAATTATATATATATATATATATATATATATATATATATATATATTAATTAGTGAAAACACATATATTCTTTTTTATAATAATAGAAAAAAAATATTTTTATTTTTATTATTATTATGATTATAAATATAAATAGTTTTATTATTTTTTATTTAGCTTGTAGGTAGTTTTGTAATTAAAAATGGTTAAATTTAAAACAATGTTTAAATTAAAAAAAGTCGATTAAATTAAAAGAAATTGTCGGTTAAAGAGTAAAACTAATAAAATAATTGTTTTTATTAAAATAAATCTATAATTTAAAGGATAAGATTGAAAAATAAATATGTACACCAAAACTCAAATATATATATATATATATATATATATATATATATATATATATATATATATATATATATATATATATATATATATATATATATATATGTCCACCAGGGAAAAACAAATACGCTACGTGTTATAACTTCTTTTAGTATTATAACAAAATTTTATACAATTATAAAATAATTTTATTAAAATAATTATAAAGATATATTATTTTGCATAATTTTATACTATAAATAATTATTTAAATTTAAAAAATTAGTTAGTAAAAGAATAAAATAGTAAAATAATTATTTTAATTTATAAAATAATTAAATTTGGATTAACAATGGATAAAGATGTAAATATAATTATTTAACTTTAAAATAATGATTACTTAAAGATAAAATTGAAAAACATTATGTATAAAATAAATCTTCTTTACACACACTCATATATATATATATATATATATATATATATATATATATATATATATATATTATAGGTTAATTACTCGGATATACTCACTTTAGTACGGGTGTATCAATTTGGTACCCGCTTTTAAAAATGTGTCAATTGTATTCCAACTTTTGAGAAAGTGTTTCAATTGGGTCTCTTTCAGACGAAGTTGACTAATGTCGTTAGTCAACGTGTCACGTGTTAATATGTGGTTTTTTTGATTTTTTTAATTCTTTTTAAATTTTTTTGAAAATTTTAATTTTTTTAATTTTTGAAAAAAAAAATGGCACATGTCAGGTCCCTATGTGTGACACGTGACATTGCAATGCCACGTGTTAGTGTCATTGTCAGATGTGATTGTGTTGATTTCGATTTACACCCTATATATGCCTTTTTGTTTCAATTTGGTACCTACTTATGTGTATTTGATTCAATTTTGTCCCAATTTTTTTAATAAGTAAAATATTTTTGTAATCCATTTTTTTAAGATTAAAACTAATTAAGTATAAAATGTGATGGCCTCCCTTGATTAAAACCAATTTCAGACCAAATTTATTATTTTTATAAAATATTGTACTGATATTTTTTATTAAAAATGACTTTGTAACATATTACTTTATTCATTACTTTTTTATTACGTACTCATGTTTTGTTAATTATTTTTTTCCAAAATAGAATAATATTATCTCTTACTAATTTTAAACCAAAATTTCTATTTGTCTGAATGTTATACTAATTTTTTTTTATTAAAAATGATTTAATAAAATGACTTTTACCACTAAATTTTAATATAAATATCAAATACATAATTTTTGTAAAAATTTTATACTTAATTACTTTTAATTTTATAAAAAATGGATTTTAATTATTAAAAAAAATTAGGTCAAGATTGAATAAGATATACATAAGTAGGTACTAAATTGAAAGAAAAGACATATATGGGGACTAAATCGAAATCAACACAATGACATATGATAGTAACACTGACACGTGGCATTGCAATGTCATGTGACATTGACAATGCCATGTGTCACACACAGGAACCTGACACGTAGCATTTTTTTTTTCAAAAAATTAAAAAAAAAATCACAGTCTGACATGTGGCAAGTTGACTAACGACGTTAGTCAACTCCGTGTGAAAGGAACCTAATTGAAGCATTTTTTCAAAAATTGGGATGCAATTGATATTTTTTTAAAAGCGGGTACCGGATTGACACACTTGTACCAAAGTTGGTACCATCCGAGTAATTAAACCTATATTATACTTCTATTTATATTCAATTATATTTTAAAATTAAAAAATAAAAATAAAAATAAATGATTTGAAAGCTAAAATAGTATTATATATTTTTAACAAAATTAAGTTTATTTAATTAATATTTTACATTGAACTTTATTTAAAATTGTTTTAAAGTTGTCAATAGAAAATAATGTTAATAGAAAAAAAATTAAAATATTTTATACACAAATGTTTGAATTGGTGTAAAAATAACTATTATAAAAATTTTAAAAATACTTTTAACTAGTTCATGTAACAATAAAAAACATATAAATTTGAAATTTGAAAACAATTTTAAAGTAAAGTTGAATGTGAAACACAAATTTAAATAAACTTAGTTATGTTAAAAATATATAATAAAAATATCAATTTGAATAAAAATATCAAATTTAATAAAAATATTTGTATAAAATTTATAATAAAATTTATTTTTGTTTTAATTTAGAGAGGGATGAAATTGCACTGTTGTTACAAAAATAAGAACTAAATTGAGACAAAAATTAGAATACATGGACCAAATTGAGAATGAAGAAATTACACCTAGCATAATACTGACACGTCGCATTATCACTGTCACATCACTTTGTCACTGCCACGTGACACGACGATAACATGTGGCAAATTTTTTATTTTTTTTAAAAAATAAAAATAAAATAAAAAAATCCACGAACTGACACATGACACCTTCATATAACACTGTTACTGTACCACTATCAAAAATGACTAAATTGAGATTAAATTTTCCAAAACAGAGACCATATTGAGATAAAAAAAATAAAAAGACTAAATTAAAATTTTGTTACGAAAATGGAAACTAAAAACATACTTAAACTTATATTTTTAATGTAATCATTATTATGAATATATATTTTTCTAAGTATATAAAGGTACTAAGTTGTTCTCTGCCACTGACATTTAATAATAATAATAATAATAATATGTTAATTTAATGAAAATAATAAATGCTAACTATTAATAATGATATAAAAATATATTTAAATACCCAACATTTATTCAACAATAAATACTACTATTACTTCTTCTTACATTAATTAATACTAAAATTACTTTAACCATAAAAGGCCTCACCCGAACCAGAATTGCTCCGGTGCTCGACATAAGACACACTCAAGTTTTTGTTTTTTTTCTTTTAAACGTAAAAAGTGCAAGAAAAAAATAAAAACGTATCCGGTTCAAGTGTGAAACGGATTCGATGGGCTTTTATCAAATCCGGTTAATTCAATCCAATTGTTTCCGATTCAAATCCGGGTTATAAAAAGCCTGTGTTTTCTCTGTTTCACTATTACTACACTACTCCTATTTTCATGTGTGTTGTGTTGTGTTTTGTTTCACACACTACACACAGAAACATAAACATAGAGAGTGAGAAAAGGGTCAAATAGTTTACTTGTTTTTCTTTCCCTCCATTCTTTTCAACTCTGCAACACTGCCTTCGGACATGGACGCAGGATACAATCCTCGTACGGTCGAAGAGGTCTTTAGGGATTTCAAAGGTCGCAGAGCTGCTCTGATTAAAGCTCTCACCACTGGTTCTTACTTCTTATCCTTTTCCATTCCAATCCTTTCTTTTTCTTTGCGTTTAAAGAATAAAAAATTGAAAAGAATTGACCTTTTTCACCTTCCTAATGTTTTTCTTTTCCACTTCTATGTGGGTATTCCAGATGTTGAAGAGTTCTACCAGCAGTGTGATCCCGGTAACGTTTTGTTCCGTACAAAACTGTTTTTTTGTTGTTTTTATTTTGGTCGGTTTTTATGATGTATCTTTTCCAGTCTGGTCCATTGAATTGGGTTGATTTCTGAAGTGGAAAGTGAAGATTATTTTGAGTTTGGGTTTTGTTGGTTTCAATTTGGAGAGAAATTTGAATTTAGGTGGGTGCGAAACTATGTTTGGATTAGATTTTGGGAAGTACTTTTGAGAATTGGAACGCACAATAACGAATTCCAGTGCAGCACACGACTGAGGG
Source organism: Vigna unguiculata (assembly GCF_037176805.1). Classification (NCBI taxonomy): domain Eukaryota; kingdom Viridiplantae; phylum Streptophyta; class Magnoliopsida; order Fabales; family Fabaceae; genus Vigna; species Vigna unguiculata. The sequence continues at coordinate 4,369,508 of NC_140799.1, forward strand.
GAAAAATGTTGCTTTCGGAGTAAAAGTATTTTTGGGTTGTCCCAGCTTCAATCCCAACATGCACTGGGGATGGGATTTTCGAACTTTAATTTTGAAAATATGGGAAAGCGTGTATACCTAATTTTCTTACTCTGACAATTTTGTAATGGCTATTCGTTGAAGTTTACATTTTTCTTATCTAATAAACACTGTGCTCGTGCAATGGGGTCATTAGAGGATTTCTATTTCTATTTCTTTGTAGTTGTTATGTAGCTATAATGTAGCATGGACTGAAGTTGCCTTATGCTACCATAAATGGAAGAAACTCAATTGAAAAATATTCAGTTGGTAGCTTTCAAATTTAGCGTGCATCATTATGTTTCATTGTACTTGGGCCCATAATTTGTTTGCCTGACAGGGCTATGCTTGCACCTGTTAAAATATGGTGAAATGGTTTCATTTTGCCACCCTTCCTTTCATATGAAGTATATTTGGTGGGACTCAGAATGAAGCTAAATTTTATTTGCATTTTATATTCTTTCAGGACCATTTGTTCTAATCCTTACCCTTTTGGGATGTATGAATATGACATGACTCTAAATGAGTGCCTGTGTGCTTGTTATTACTTGATATATTTTTTGTTTAATGTTAATGTACTTCAGACTCACCTTTCGTAAACTATGATTTTGGGTTAAAGGGGTGTGCTAATAGCCATTAGGTTGGTCTTTAATGGACTGCAGCCAACGCATGATATGTAGATCTCTTGGGTATATTTGGGAGTTGGAAGGGGAAGTAATTGTAAAAAAAATGATGAGGAAGTGTACGAGCCTTTTTTGGATGTTTAATTCAAAATAATGAAAGATTCTAGGATTGTGGGTTATGAGACTGTCTTATCCCCTCCATAAGGAAAAACCTCAAATGCCAGGAATCTTTTAAATTTCATTTTTCTGCCTATCCAATGTAATTAATGCCGTGAATGAATATTTTCTTTTGGGGTATTTGATCTAATGTGTGATTGATATAAGCTGTTTCAACAGGCTACCATAATGCCATAACTCAGTTGCTGATTATAGTGTTGTTCTTATTGCATTTAACAGTTCTTAGTATTTGTTGAAAATGAGACTTTAAATGTGAACTTATATGAGCTCTGTGGTACAGAGAAGGAAAATCTTTGCCTTTATGGATTTCCAAGTGAGCAGTGGGAAGTCAATTTGCCAGCTGAGGAGGTGCCTCCAGAGCTTCCAGAGCCAGCATTAGGCATTAACTTTGCCAGAGATGGGATGCAAGATAAGGACTGGCTGTCTTTGGTTGCTGTACACAGTGATGCTTGGTTACTTGCTGTGGCTTTTTATTTTGGTGCTAGGTTTGGGTTTGACAAGGCTGATAGGTACGTACTTTCCTTTCTCTTCTACATATATGGGTTTAGATTATTATTTTTTTAGGATCATTGGATGTTGTTTTCACATTATTCTAAATTTTAAACTCAAGGATACTTGAACCTATTCTTTGAATATGATTCTTTTGCTGTTTTGCTTGCATGTAAATTAACAAGAGTATTGGAGTAAAGAAAGAATTGATTAGACACAAAAGTGTAATAGGGAGTATCAGATTTTCTAGTGCGTAATGTCCTCAATTTCCTCTTGTAATGTTGTCTACCTGGACAGTCACTATTAGTTATCCGTATGGTGTTATTTGGTTCGGTTGAGGAAAAGATAACTGAGTTGAAATAAAGTAGGGACGTGTTGAATTGTTAATGGGAATTTTTGGTTGGTGTCTTCATTACTCTACTTTGGAGTCCATGTTATGCTCAAGTTATTTTTGGTCGTTAATTTTGAAACTCTGAAATTTTTGAAAGATGTTTATTACCTTTTAATAGTTCCTTGATGGTTTTTCACTATCTGATTCTAACAAAATCAGATGGAAGGATACTGGAGAGGGTATGAATAATATCATACACCCTCACCACCATGTGTTTCCATAAGATACTTGGGAAGTTCAATTTTTTCTGTTACTTGTGCACATAATTACTAGATTGCAACGTATGAATATGATAGTGTAACAGGACTAGTTATGAGGGGTAGAACATGAGAGTGTTTTTTTAGTCCCCATTCAGTCTGTTGAACTGTTTTCTGTTTCTGAATAATTTTTTTCATTTTAGAAGAAAACCCTTTTCCCATGACCTAGGTACCCATCTAATGCTGTACGGCTCAAATTTTAAGAAGTATTAACTAGAGAATCTTTTGCTTTTAAGAAAAGCAAACTTTTCTATACCTGTCTTGAATTCATTTCTTAGCAATTCTAATTAAAGATGTTGATGTGTTTTTCTATCTCCCCTAGTTTGTCAACAGTGTTTCAGTTTGCATTCTTTTGTGACTTGTTGATTATTTTACCTATCTTAGTTGTGATTAATTGGAGAAGTTGGCATCTTTCAGTAATATTTATTTTTCTTCCATGCAGGAAGCGACTATTTAACATGATTAATGATCTTCCAACTATATTTGAGGTTGTTACTGGGATGGCCAAGAAACAAGGAAAGGAAAAGTCATCAGTTTCAAATCATAGCAGTACCAAATCAAAATCAAACTCTAAGGTATGTGTTTGAAAACCTAGCTGCTTTTACATGCAGTCATTAGAACTAGGAGTGAAAAAGTATTCTGCTATTTGTAATGTGATCTGGTTTCTGATCAGTATTTGACTATATTCTTTTTCTGATCTTCTGGGTTGGCAAATGCAGCGAGGTTCTGAATCAAAGAACACAAAAGCAATGCAATCAAAAGACGAGGATGATGAGGGTGTGACTTTGGAAGCTGAAGATGAAGAGGAGCATGAAGAGACTTTCTGTGGGGCATGTGGAGAGAGCTATACTTCTGATGAGTTCTGGATTTGCTGTGACATTTGTGAGAAATGGTTCCATGGAAAGTGTGTGAAGATTACACCTGCAAGAGCTGAACACATCAAGCAGTACAAATGTCCATCCTGCAGCAACAAGAGAGCTAGACCTTGACCATGTGGCTAGCATGGTTGTGACTATAATCTTGGCAATTTTATGACTACTAATTTGTTTAGTAGGTCAAGTTTATTAGTCTTGCTGTGAATTTCAGGTATATTATTCCAGATAAAAACATTAGGTTTATGAGCTGCTGTTGATTTACCTACCATTAGGATAGTTATTTCATAAGCAGACTTTATGTTTTTGTTAAGTACTTTCTTAAATTTAATGTAGTTGTAACTGTGTTGTGTCCATAGCTTGCTCAAGTTCATACTCACATCCCTTGTCATAGGAATCTCTTTTCAATTTTTTCACTTAACCTTTTTCGAATTCAAGTTCATTTTCTAAACGTTGGTGAAAATATTGAATGTGTAACCTCCCAGCTTTGTTAAATAGAGCATGCTCAAATTTGGAACATTTGAAGCAAGTTTTTATAAAATGTAGTGTTTGAATTAGTTTACTTATAGCCAAAATAATTGCCGTAATTCTTAGGAGAATTTCTGAGAAGTTTTCTTTTAATACTGAGCAAATAATGTGCACATATTTTAGCAACTAAAATGAATTGTGTTTTAATTTTTAATCTGTAACAGTGACAAAATACTCATTTATAAAACAGTGGATTTACTTTACTATGATTTTTTAAATAAAATACTTTTTTTGTTAATAAAACCTTTACATTTTTTTATCTCGTCTTCAGGGATACAAACATTAAAAACAAAACTTATTCATTTCAATATTATAGATTTGACTCCTCACTTATGAACGTAAAATTTTATCTAAGGTTTTTGAATTCATGTTATGCTGGTATAATTAAAAACTTCTGTGAGGTGGGCACGTAATCCTTAAACTAAAGTATTAACAATTATGTCATCATTGGCTAATGCATCGCTTTAGCAATTTTTAACCTAAATTGTTCAACAATGATGAACGATGTTTGTTCCTTATGATTGTAAAAAACATAGTCATTTTCTTTCTTTGGTGAACAAAAAAAAAAAAAAAGAGTTGGTACTTGGTAAACCTCATAAACGAAACCTATATTAACGTCTTCTTCTTTACAAGATCATGAAAATGCCTTGTTAAAGCCTTTCATTGTTACATTATGAAAGTAGGGTTTTTGCTCATCCTCTTCTCAAAACTCATGCTAAAGTTTGAGATTTTTGTTGCAGTACTTTTGGCTACTTGATGATAGTGAACACTTTGTTTCATGGGTAGTTTCAAAATTGAATCTTGAATGATTTTCTTTTGGGGTGGTAAGATAAGTTGAAGAATGGTCCATTGCTAAAGGTTTGACCTTTATTGTCTTGTTTAACATGTCATTCTCAAGGGTTGACTTGACCCTTTTAGGAAAGATCCTATCTTTGGTGAACATAGTCATGGTGGACCAAGTTGTCCTTCAAAATTTTCATAATTATGTTTATAGTTAATCTTTTTTGTCTCTATTAAAGTAGAAGAAATACATTAGTCACAGGTTCTCTTAAAACTATTGTATTTTTTTCAGTGAGAGGCTCAATTTGAATTCTGAGTTCAAATTGGCTTTAAGGGTCAGCGTTTCAATGTTATTATTATATATGGGTTTGACACCATTTGTGTTTTTTAATATATTATTTCCGTTGCTGAAATAAAATATTTTTTTTTTTTGTATTGATTAGATATTTGTAAGTTTGAAACAAATCCTAGCAGAGATACAACTAACAAGACTCGAGCCATTCTTGTGGAACGGTAGGAGAGTGACATTTATTAACTACACTAATCTTTATTAATTTGATTGATATGTTTTAATAATATTTACCTTCCTTTAGAAGATATTTTTTTTTTATGTAAGTATGTTAAATTCAATATCTTCTGAGAGACAAATTTTTTACCCATATTTGATGGATTTTTCCATACTTAAATGACGACTTATAATTTCTTTCACTATAAGGATTACTTATATATTTTTCATACTTCTAATTAAGAAACTCATAGCATATTATTTTATACACTTGAAAATTAAATTTCTAATTGTATTATTGAAAAGTAATAGTAATCACAAACCTACATTGATAGATACGTTTGTGTGATTTTTTTATATATTTACTTTTTGGACGACACTTTTTTTTAATGAACTTCATGTATCACAATGTATTCAGACATGTAAAGATTGATATCTCAAACACGTTATTACATGAAAAATATTATTAAAAAGGAAAAACAATAACAAAAAATATGGGGATCAAACCAAATTCATATAAAAAAAATACACACAATCTTTTAAAAGAAGTTAAACAAATATAAGCATAGTAAATTTATATCATTTATAATGAATTTTATTTTCTAATTCTAAAAGTCAACTTATTCGCACATTGATTTTCTTCTCTAAAAATATGAGAACACTTACTTCATTCTTTTGCTTATCTTCAAACATTTTTTCCATTTCCTCTAAGAGACTAAATAACAATTTGAGAAACATAAAAAAACCTTACATGACAATACATATCACTTTCAAACCAAATATATCTAAATTCAATTGTCTGAAATTGTTTAATTGTATGAATATCTTCCATAATTTCAATATATAAAGAATTCTATACTTCTAAAAAAAAGCAGAGAAAACTACTAATATATTCACCTATATATATCACTTCTAAAACAACCAACACAAACCTCAAGAATAAGACTTCCAAGTTGTAATTAATATTCACATTAACCTAACCAACGTCAATAAATTGTCAAAGGACTTGTATATGAGAAATATTTCTCATGGATTTAATGATCATATCAAAAGATTTTAAAAAACTCAAATTTATTTTCTAAGTATTTGCATATATTTAATTCGTATTGACGACATGAATAAGATTGTAAGAGTAACTTTATATAATAATAATAATAATAATAATAATAATAATAATAAATATCAAATGAGTAAATGTAATTTTTGATCAAAAGATTAAAATGAACATTTTTTTATATAATATAGTTATATAGTTAAATTTTTCTTTTCAATCAAACGTATTATCTTTTTGTTTATCGTGACATCAATATTTGTTTAACAGGTTGGCATTCAGAATATAAGAGTTAAAAGAATTATGAATGATAAATAAATTCGTATTTGTGAATATATTTTATCAATATCCACCGACTGAATTTGGATAATATTCAAAGTGCATGACACCATCACATTTCACCTGCATAAAAATACAAATCGGAGCAGATAACAGAGAGAAGAAAGGGGAAGGTAAGCACCAGTGGCAATGCCGCCAGCGAGTCAAAGTTTCGAACGAAAGGTGACGGTGTCGCTGCGGTTGCCACGACTCAAGGGAAAAGATGCGGCTAGTCATGGTATTGGACCTGGCGTACCTCGAGCAGAAGAAGGAAAAGGGCTAGCTTCGCCGGCGATGCTCTTTATCGGCCATGGCGAGGAAGAAGCTGCCCAGGTCTCGCAGGGGGAGGAGACGCGAAGAGGGAACGATTCGAGAGGCTTGGTTCTCGTCGGTGACACCTCTGGTGGTGGCTGGAGGCGACGGTGACGTCTCTCGGCGGCCGTTGGATGTGCGACGACGACGTGGTGGCTCGCAGGGGCAGCAGGAAGAGGCTGTTGAGTTGGAGAAGAAAGGCTCTTTGGGTTTGATCAGGGAACCTAATGTTGGGTCTTTCCTCCTCCACCTCCAAAATTTCTTCTACACCTCCGAGCTTTCTTTAAATTTTCAAAAAACCCTTTGATCAGCAGATACCACACCCTCAAAATTATGTTGACTTTTGGAAGTTAAAATTTTTAACTTTCAGAAATTAAAATATCAATTTTTAAAAGTCAAAATATATCACCGGAAGCCAACTTTCGAAAATCAAAATATATCATCGAAAATCGACTTCCGAAAATCAAAAATCATCACCAAAAATTGACTTTCGGAAATCAAAAAATATTCCCGGAAATCAACTTCTGAAAATCAAAAAAAATTCTACGGAAGTTGACTTCCATAAGTAAAAAATCAAATTTTATTTTAAATATTTTTAATTCTTTTTAAAACTGATATTTTTTAACTTTTTAATGATTTTTTTAGTTTATTATTTTATTTATTTTTTATGTTTTCAAATTTTTTAATATATATTTTTTTAAAATATTAATATGTATATATATAATTTTATTTTTATTTAATATACTAAAAATAAATATAAATATAAAAATAAGTAAAATTAAAATAATATTAAACTTTAAATAAAAAAAACTAAAAAATAATAAATTTATTCTGCTTCATTTAATTTTATTTAATATTTATATTCATTTTAAAATAATAAAACTTTAAATTGAAAAAAAAATAAAAAAGAAAACATATATACAAATAAATAAATAAATATATATATATATATATATATATATATATTATTTTTTTTAATTTTAAATTTCATTATTTATATATTATTTATATATGTTATTTTAAATATGATTTTTTTATTTTTTTTATTTTTATTAAATTTTTAATAAATTATATAAAAATAAATTTAAATTTAAAAATATAAAAAGATATATAATTGAAATGATTTTAAAAATTTGATTAAAATAAAATATTTAAATTTTAAACAAAATTCAAAAATTCAAATAACAGAAATTAAAAATAACAGAAATTATAATAATATCAATAAAATAAATTAAAATTAAAAAATATTTTAAATTAAAATAATAACATTAACTTAAAAACAAAATATATATATATATATATATATATTCAATTTTTTATTTAGTATTTTTATTATCTATTCTCCTTCATTTTATTTTATTTAATATTTAACTTTATTTTAAAAGAGTAAAACTTTAAATTAAAAAAAAATTAAAAAGAAAAAATATATATACACGGAAGTCGACTTCCGGTATTTATATATAAACGGATTTTGACTTCCGTTTATATATATATAGAAGTCGGACTTCCGATTCCTATGTATATATATATATCTTTCACTTTTTCTTAAATTTAAAGTTTTATTATTTTATTTTAAATTTTTTTAAGTTTTTTTAAATTTTTTTATTTAATATTTTTATTACTTATTTTTTTTAATTTTTAAAGTAAGATTTTTTAAAATTTATATGTTTTATAATTTTTAATATGTTTTTAAAAAATAAAATAAAATAAGTTAGAAAATATACATTTGAGAAAGAATTAAAAATATTTAAAATCACATAATTTTTTCACCTACGGAAGTCGACTTTCGATAATGTTTTTTGTTTTTCGGAAGTCGACTTCCGGTAATGATTTTTGACTTTTGAAAGTCGACTTCCGGTTATATATTTTGACTTCTGAAAGTTAACTTCCGGTGATATATTTTGACTTTCGGAAGTCATATATTTTGACTTCCAGAAGTTGACTTTCGAAAGTATGTTTGGGGGTGTGATGTTCGAGTTTCCTTAAATAGTAAAAGAGTATTTTGGGAATTTAAAAAAATTTTGGAGGTGCAGAAGAAATGCTTGGAGGTGTAGGAAGAAAGACACCCTAATTTTTAATGTTTAAAGGGTTGGCTCAACCCACTTTTACTCGTGGAACTCCTTTTTTTAAATCTCTGCCCCCCTTTTCTTGGTTGGATTGTTGTGTTTTTTTATTGGGTCAAACCAACATGTTTTTTTAAATCTCTGCAGCCCTTATCCTATTGGACCTCTTTATTTTTTCTTCCCGCACCTCCGTAATCTGTTAACTCTCCACCCATATGTTATGTGTTTGTTTTTAACTTGTTTTATTTTCTTGGTGCACCCCCCTACATTTGATAACCATGAACCTCTTTATTTGTATTTATCTTTGGGCCTATTTTGTTATTATGCTATGTGTACTTGAATGTTTACTAGCTCTACACCTCCTGTGTTATGTTGTATATGTTTTTGTTTACCCATTGCACCCCTGTTATTTATGCTATTTATGCTTTGCACTCCTTATGTCATTAGTCCTCATTTGTTGACTGCACCCTACTTTTCACAGTTCACACTCCTCCTTCTAGGTTCACTTTACTTTAGGTTTTTACTAGCTGCATCCTTACCTTTTGATAAACACACCCCATTTACTTCATTGATGCAACTCACACATTACTTATGCACTCTCATATTTCTTTTTTCCATTTTTATTTTAATTAAATCATTATAATATTCTTTCTAAAAAAGAGAAAACAAAATATTTGAAAACTATCAAAAATTACAAAAAAAAGAAAAAAATCTAAAAATGAATTTTTTTTCTCATTTAGTGTCTGTCCTATCGCCCGCAGCGTGTGACACTCATTTTCAAAAATACAAAAAATAATTTTGTATCTTTTAGTGTGTGTCCGGTCGCTCACACTGTGTGACACTCATTTTTAAAAATACAAAAAATAATTTTCTTTTTCTTTTTGGTTTATGTCCGGTCGCTCACGTCGTGTGACACTATTTTTCAAGTAATTCAGAAATACCAAGAAAAATACAAATGTTTCAAAATACAAAAACATCAATATTTTCAAGCAAAAAGTCTTTTTAAGAACTACATGATCCTTGATTCTCTAGTGTGAGATATGTAGGAGCAAGATCAATCTTTGTCAGGTTCACTTCCAAAAAATCAAATCATTTTCCAAATAGTTTTTTTTTTTTCAAATATATTTTAAAGAACTACGTAACCTTGATTTCTCACTTTAAATGAAAATACGTAGGACCAAAGTTAATCCTTGATTGACCCAAAAGTTTAAATAAATTATTTTTGTTTCTTTTTAGCATTTTTGTCTTATTATTTTTTTAAAAAAATTTAACATTTTAAACATGTCGACTTTGTATTTCTAATTAAAAGTACCCTCCTCGGAAAAACAAGAATAATATACTTCCTTAATGTATATTATTCTTGTAACTAGTAAAAATAATTTGAAATATGATATACATACAAAATCATGTTTATCTCTTTGTTACGCCGTTTATTATATTTCAAAATTTCGCCGTTGATTGTAAAACTTATTCTACATGTATCATTTTCCGTAAGAGAAGATGATAATATATATATATATATATATATATATATATATATATATATATATATATATATATATATGAAACAGAGTCTTTTTTTATAACGTATTAATTACTTAATAAAAGTTAAGGACTCTTAATGATACTAGTTATACGTTCGCCATTAATTGTCTATCTCTTCTATTTTTATTTTGTGAATTTTAATAATTTTTTTAAGAAATTTACAGAATGAATAAAATAATATTATATTAATATTTCAATTATTTACACTAAATCTAAATATAATTTGAAGTTTAAATTTTATTCACGATGACAAAAACTTTTACACTATTAGTCAAAACAGAATTATTTTAAATTTGGTTTGAAAGTATAGTAACAAAAATTATAGTTTTAACTTAAAAAAAATATTTTTATGAAATAATCAAGTATCATTTTAAAACACGATCATAATTAATTACAAAATACTAATTATTTTTTTTTGTATTTACAAGACAAGTGGCAAGATTTTGTGAGTAGTTTTGTAAGGCAGGTCGACTTCGACAACGGGAAGATTTACACTTTTTTATGAATAAAGCTTAAGTGAATTGTACTTTTTAGTGGAGGTCCTTATAAAGGGCTTTGCATGATAGGACTCTTGTCTGAGGTATTTGAGATATAATGACGAATAATTATCCCATAAGTGATTGGCCTCAATCACTGTATTATATAAATGCATATAACTGTGGAGCTTTAAAAGGTCATTGAAGCTTTTTTATTGGTACATACATTTAGAGATGACAAATAAACCCGTGCCCGTGGGTATCATCCGAACCCGTCCCCGTTTTGACGGGAATCCCCGCTTTGACTGGGTATGGGTATGGGTATGGGTAATACCCGAAATTTTCAACTGGGGATGGGGATGGGGATGGGGATATATATATACCCACCCAAATACCCGTCCCCGCTTAAATTACTAAACTATTTATAATTTATTAAATAATCTAAAAAATATATATAAATAAATAATATATTTACACATAAAATATAATATAATATAATATAATATAATATAATATAATATAATATAATATAATATAATATAATATAATATAATATAATATATATACATATAAATAAAATATACTTTTATATATATATATATATATATATATATTTACACATATACATGTAATATAATATAATATAATATAATATACATATAATATATATACATAATAATATAATATAATATATATAATATATACGTATAAAACAAATTAATCATTTAACTAGTGAGATCTTTTATAAACAAATTTATAAAAATTTAAAAGAAATATATATATATATATATATATATATATATATATATATATATATATATATATATATATATATATATATATATAAGCATAAAATATCTACGCATATACATATAATATATATACATAATAATATAATATATATTATTATATTTATATTATTATATAATATAATATAATATATACTTAAAATAAATATATATCTATAAATATATATATATATATATATATATATATATATATATATATATATATATATATATATATATATATATATATATAAACATAAGATATCCACACATATAATATATATATACATAGTAATAATAATATAATATAATATATAATATAATATATATAAATAATTATATATATATATAAACATAAGATATCCACATATATAATATATATATACATAGTAATATAATATATAATATAATATAATATATATATATATATATATATATATATATATATATATATATATATAACATATTTCTCATTCTTGTTTTTTGTTATACACTTTGTTTACTCTCTCAATTGTCTGGTTTGTTTTTCAAGATTTAATTTTGAAGGTAATTTTTCTTCTTCTTATTACATAATTTTTACTCTCTGTATATGGTTATGTTCAAATAGGTGTTCCTCAATTTCATTCTATGAAATAATTTTTAGGTTACACATTTGATTATCTTTATTTATTTATTTATTTTCATGAAAATGTTTGACTCTTATTTTGTAGCTCTTCTTTTTGTTACTTTGGTTATACACTTTTTTACTCTCTTTTAATTGTTTGGCTTGTTCTTTAAGGTTTAAGCAGATCTTCAAGGTACTTTTTCTTTTATCATAATCTTAATTATACATTTTTTTTCCGTTATGTTATGTTCAAATGGATATTCTCAAATTTGGGTCACACATTTAATTATCTTTACTCCTTTATGATAATTTTATTTATTATTTATTTTTTGTTTCATGATAATGTTTAATTATTTACTATAGAGGCTTTGATGTGTACAAGAAGTTGGATATGGAACTCAAACCATCTAGGTAAGTTACTCAAATTTATTAATATTTTTTGTTAGTATTTTTTGTGAATTCTCATCTAATATTCTACATTTGGTGTTTGTAGGTGTTAAAAAATTAAAAGGAAAAGATGTTCTCATGAGTGAAAATGAATCTGATGAAGAAGGTACATTATATTCTAGTAATTAAAATTTTCAATTTCAATTATTATATCATATCTAATTTTTCATTTTTTTTCTATGTGTAGGTGGATCGAATGCAAATGAAATCACTGATCATTTGTAAAATTAATAAATATTTTGGTTATTATAAAATTTTAGTAATGTGTAATTTTTTAGCTTTTATATAATTATTTGAATTTTATTTAGTTGTTATTTGATACTTTAATTTGAGATTTATACTATTATAATATTTTTCTTAATATTTGACATCATGAAAATCAAAAAGAGTATGTTATTTTAATATTGAATATTTTGATAGTATCATGATTCCGTTGGTGTGATTTTTAAATTTTTTTTATAAAAAATATTTAATTGATATATGGAACAATAAAAAAATGGGTATGGGTATGGGTATAAGAAAATACCCGTTACCCGATGGGGATGGAGATGGGTCAAAAGTTGTATACCCGTTAGGTTTGGGGATGAGGATGGAGATGAATTTTTATTATGGGGATGGGGATGGGATCATGATACCCGTACCCGCCCCGCTCCGTTGCCTCCCCGCCCCGTTGCCATCCATACATACATTAACATACATTAACATAATGTTAGTGTGGGGTCTCTCCCCGCACTTTCAAATGGTTTCTTTAGTATCCCAAAAACTTTTTTAATTCCTCCTTTATCCTTCCACTAAAAAGTAAAAGTAAATTTTCTCTCTACATTTATTACACCAGCCCACCCATTACACCCCCCAATATTTTGACCTAGCTTTCTGGGGTAGCAGCTTTTTACTCTCCACATCCATTTCATTATCTTGTCTCCACGCAGCAGCCGCAACCTTCACCTCCAAATCTGGAATATATTTGCTTTGTGTGCTTCACGTCCTTTCAACCAACCTTCCAATTAAGTCGTTCTTCACCTACTTAATCACTTAATCATTCATATGAATGTTTAGTTAATCACTTGAATGTTTTATACAGTGCAATCTATGTTGAAATCAGTAAATGAGTGTTGATTGAAACTAATTTTGGTAACTACGGAACTGGACTTCCGTAAATATATTTTTTTCTTTTCTTAATACGGATGTCGACATTCGATTCGAGTTTTTGCACTATTAATGTTATTGAAATGTTACGGATGTCGATATCCGGTTTTCCTGATCTAATTTATGATGTTCTATTTTTAGATGTTCTTTTAGAAACGTTGACATCCGGTTAAGATAATTGTATTATGGATGTCACATCCAATTTACCTATTTGAATATTATCATGGATGTCATATTTTTTTAATCTTTTAATTTATATTGGTTTTTATGTTTTAGAAAATTTAGTTCATATTACTGTGTATATTGAAATTAATTATACTAATAATTTAAATATAGAGAAGATTCAAAAGTATAACAATTTTTTATTTCTTCAAAATTTTAATCAGAAATAATACACTTTTAATTTTTATTTATAATTAAAAATACCACTTTTTTTCTTCGCTTTTCCGCTCTAATCTTTCTTCTCTGTATTTTACCTGAAGCCTAAACTCTGTATTGGATAGAGTTGTTATTAGATTTAATCTAACTTGGTCTATTGTTGATTGAATTGGATTTAGGACAACTTAGTCTATCGAATTTGATTTAATTAAAAGGAATACAACTAAATCTTTTTATATGGAGTGTCTGACGATTATCGAACAGAATAAATACTAATATAATATGCATTTTCAAGATTCAAGAATATGTAGTTTCAAGTTTCATCGTCTATGAAAAATATCATCAACTATTGTCCACACAAATATGTTATTATCTTGGCAATATTATTTGCATGCACTATCACTTGATCTTTTAAGGAAATATATAGCATTATGCCTGTCCTGCTACAAATGAAAAATTTTAAAAAAAATGTGGACATCCGGCAACCAAATTGACATCCTATTAAAACACCGAACTGGATGTTCACATCCGTTTTCTTATTATTAATTTCAAAAGTAATAATAAAAAAATTATTTAATTATATAATATAGAAAATAAAAAACTAAATTACTAAATAAGTATTAATATATTTAAAATAATATATAATGGATAAACTGCATAAGGTAAAAAATATTTGAATGAGAAAAAAATGGTAATGCCTTATATATATATTCTATTATTTTTTAAATACTTCATTATTATTATTTTTATTTTATTAAATTATGGTATTATGTTTGTCTAATGTTTATATACTATTTAATTTTAGTATTGTATTATTAATACCAATTAAACTAGGATTCGTTAGATTAGTGACCTTTTTTATGTTATTGTCGGCCTAGTTTCCAAAACATAAATGAAAATGAACACAGAACATGCAAACTCCACATGTTGAAAAAACTTTCCATTTCTTTTTATAAAACTAGGTTTGAAAAGAATTACATTGGGTCCCAACAATATTTTTAGAGAAAAATAGGTAAGTTTAAAAAAGAAAATTAACAACATTAAGAAAATTATTTATTTTTTAAGAATAGGAGGAGAAGAAAAAAAAATGAAATTATAATATTTACTAACGAAAAAAAGTTTGTTGATAATTACCAATAGATATCTAACAATGTATAATTGTAAACGAATTTAGGATATAAATAATTACTGAAAGATAATTACCAATAGATTTTTGGTCCTTTTGTTTCTATCCATAAAAAAGTCATCAAGAAGAATTACTAGATTTTTGGTTTCTAGCTAAACCATCGAAAATTGTAGCTAAATCCTAAATAATGAAATGTTGTACTGAAATTTTTTTATTTTTACATTACATTAGTTGTCATGAAATGGTCAAAAAATTTGATATAATAAAGGATAATATCAATGAGGAGAAAAAAACATTGTAACTAGCTCTTAGAATAAAAGACTTGTGGTTGGTTGATAATCATGATGCCAATAATTATATGGAGTTGATTTTTTTAGCAGATGGTAAATGAATGTATTGTCGTGCATGTTTGATGAAATGTGGAAAACTTTGTATTAAATTTGTAGTGAATGCTATTGTGTCATAGTGATATAATACCTGTAATAGTGAAAAAGAAAGATTTAGGTTTGTAAGAAGAAGAGTTGGTTGAAACCATACCTATATAATGCATAATTTCAAGATTTTAAAGAATTAAGGTTTGATAGCCAAATGAAATTAACTTTCAGCTACCTAACAATTGTATACGTAGAAAGTTGAGTTGGCGGAAAGCAAAAGCTTACATTAGAAGTTATATGAAGTTATATTAACTTTTAGTGACGTTGCATGGGATTGAATATTTTTTACTGTTAATTTTTGGAGAAAAAAGTTAACAGCTCGGAGAAAATAGATGTCGAGAACCCATGATTCAACTTTCAAAAATTTGATTAGTTTTTGTTATAGAATCCAAATAAAGCTTATCTTTTTAACATTGTCATGATCTTTCTATAAATAATTTCCCATCGTATATTGTCTTTTGCTTTCTTTTTCATTTTAGTAAAATTATTCTGATTTATTTTATTGTTTATTGAATATCTATCATGACTAATCCATTTACCTTGTGTTTATTATCATGACCATGGGATTGTTTATTTGTTATTTTGTGTTTATTTAGAATAATTTATGTTAATAATAATAATAATTATTATTATTATCATTATTATCTGTAACAATATATAAAGATGATTCACTCTTTTGTGTCCACATTTCATAATGTGAATTCTACCCTTTACAATATAATTATTTATTAAATGTTTTTCAAATTAACGATTATTCTTACCTATTTTCTATATTTTTTTTTATTCATCAACAATTAATTTCTCTATTCATTTCACTTTATTTTTAATAAATATAAATTTGCTTTATATATTAACTTAATAACATTACACTATTATCATATACTAACATACTATCATTCATATTTAAAACAATGCGTACACACGCGCGACAACACCTGTGTGTACTAGTTAACTATAATTATTATTATCATTATTGTTATTAACTATAATAATTATTATTATTATTATTATTATCAACTATAAGTATTATGATCGTTATTATTAACTATAATTATTTCTATTATTATTGTTAATATTTTTAATAATAAGTACTATAATAATTATAATACTTATTGTTATTATTATTTTTATTATTATTATTATGGTCACATTTTACTTTTATTTGTTATGTAGGATCATGTTCCAATTTGGCCCTTTGTTAAAAAAATGTGAGATTTTTATATGAGATTTGTACAAAAGATGTGTATCTCTTTGTACTACTAGAAATTCTCATTTTACATGAGATTTTTCTTGTAAATTTGTGAAAAAAATTGCAAGAATTTTTTTTTTCTGCAATATTTTTAAGAGTCTTAATTGGTAGGTATTTCCTTTACAAAATTATAAAACACGCAAGTATTTCCTAATAAATTTATTGTGAAAAGCATTTTATATAAAATATGTTGCTAAAAAATTGGTAACAATTTCTTGCAAGAATATTTCATAACAAAATTTTTAAGTATTTCCTTCAAAAAAAATTTGAAAACAAAATTGATAGAAAATATGAGTTTTTTTAGTATATAGTTGTTGTATTATTATTATTATTATTATTATTATTAATTTTATTATTATTTTTACCACTACAAGATATTATTATAATAGTATTATTATTATTATTATTATTATAGTTAGACACAGTTCATAATTTTCTTTACCACGGGATGAATCATATTTCAATTACTTGTCCTTTTTATTCGTTTAGTTGTTTATGTATATCTTTATACATAATTATAGATTGTTATTTTAACATTAACTTTTGTATTAACATTGATATTAATATTTATAACATAAATATTATAATTATTATCATTAATTTGTTATTGTTGGTATTATTATTATTATTATTATTATTATTATTATTATTATTGTTATTATTATTATTATTATTATTGTTATTATTATTATTGTTATTATTGTTATTATTATTATTATTATTTTATTTTTTTTTTAATTATAAAATTTTTTATTATACTAAATATTTTTTCTGCATATATCTTTAAATTTTTGAAAAATTATAATTTATATTAATATTAATATTAGTATTTTTAAAAGTTAAATAAATATAATAATAATTATATTATTATTATAAAAAGATTTGAAATAAAAAAAATCGTGCACACATGCACATGTTCAAGACTATTTTCGTAAAATTAATTAACTGAAAGATATTATAATATTAATTTTATTTATTATGTTTAAAACTAAAATTATTATCATATAATTTAGATTTATTATTTCATTACTTTAATAATAACATTTACAATAATAAAACTTAATTTTCATAATATTTTCACTACTTTATTATTTTAATATACAAAATAAAAAAAAATACAACTGTTCTTGATTACAGTGAGTCTACTAGTTTCTTTATTCAAATCGCAACTGTTATTACTATTTCTTCTTATTTTATATTCTTAATAAATAAAAAGCTATTTTCTTCACACACAAAAGATATTTTTTAATCATACGATTGTGGTCTTGGTAAAAATAATTCTATAAGTTTATCCCTAAAATATCTAAAAATATATTAGTATTGTTTTATTAATACCAATTAAACTAGGATTCGTTAGATTAGTGACCTTTTTTTATGTTATTATCGGCCTAATTTCCAAAACATAAATGAAAATGAACACAGAACATGCAAACTCCATATGTTGAAAAAAACTTTACATTTCTTTTTATAAAACTAGGTTTGAAAAGAATTACATTGGGTGTCAACAATGATTTTTTAGAAAAAAATAGGTAAGTTTAAAAAAATTAACCACATTAAGTAAATTATTTATTTTTTAAGAAAAGGAGGAGAAAAATTAAAAATGAAATCATAATATTTACTGACAAAAAGAAGTTGTTGATAATTACCAACAAATATCTAACTATATAATTATCGATGAATTTAGGATATCAATAATTTCTGAAAGATAATTATCGACGGATTTTTGGTCCTTTTGTTTCTATCTATAAAAAAATCATCAAGAAGAATTAATAGATTTTTGTTTGTAGCTAAATCATCGAAATTGTAGCTAAACCCTAAATACTGAAATGTTATACTGAAATCTTTTTATTTTTGCATTGCATTAGTTTTCATGAAATGGTTAAGAAATTTGATATAATAAAGGATAATATCAATAGGAAGAGAGAAACATTGAAACTAACTCTTAGAATAAAAAACTTGTGATTTGTTCAGAATCGTGATACCAATTATTATATGAAGTTGATTTTTTTGGCCGAAGGTAAATGGATGTACTGTTGTGCATGTTTGATGAAATGTGGAAAATTTTTTGTGGAAATTAAATTATTGTGGTGACTATTAATGTGTCATGGTGATATAATACCTGGAATGGTGAAAAAGAAAGATTTAGGTTTGTGAGAAGACAAATTGATCAGGGGTCATACATATATAATGCATAATCTTGAACTAAGGTTTGACAGCCAAATGAAATTAACATTCTAACTACCTAACCGTTGTATATGTAGCAAGGTGAGTCGGCAAAAAAGAGAAACTTACATTAAAAGCTATATCAACTTTTTGTGACGTTGCATGGGGACTATTTTTTTTACTTTTAATTTTTGGAAAAAAAAGTTAGCAGTTAGGAAAAATTAGATGTGCAGAACTCATGATTCAACTTTCAAAAATTTTGATTATTTTTTATTATAGAATCCAAATGAGCCAATGATGCTTCATCTTTTTAACATTGTCTTGATCTTTTTATAACTAATTTTCTATTGTATATTGTCTATTGCTTTCTTTTTTATTTTAAAAAAATTATTCTGAATTTTTTTATTGTTCCTTGAAATCCATCTACCTTGTGTTTATTATGGGGACCATGGAATTGTTTAGTTGTTATTTTGTGCTTATTTAGAATAAATTGATGTTAAATCTGGGATAATTTTGCATGTATAAGTTGAAGGTTGTTTTTCTTTACAAAATGTAAGAAAATACAATTGAGCTCATTATTTTTAGATGATCATAGCTAAGTTTTATAAAGAAATCAGTAAATTTCCATTCTGTTGTAAAATTTTGTGTTTTAATTTGTTGTAAAATTTTGTGTTTTAATTTGTTGACCGGCATCTTCCCATGTGGATAAGCTTTTATTCTTTAGTTCTCTTCCCATTGGAAATCCATCACTTTGTTTGGCAATTCCAGTAGTCCCATCAAATTAAGAATTTATCACACTATTAACTTTATTAAGCAAAATCTCTGCCTCCATTGCATCGAGGACTCTTATAGAAAAAAAGTTGAGCTTTGTTTTACATCCATTTGATTACATAATAATCGTTTATTTCTTGATCTTAGAAGAATTTTTCCTCCTTTGTAACTGTTGTTAGCAGGTCATATATATATATATAATTGAATATTTTAGGACAATTATATTATTAGCCAAAATATTAAAGTGATCTAATTAATTAAATCTATGACTAAGAGTATATATATGTCATGATATATTAAATTGTAAATATCAACAATATTCTAATTTGATGAAGGAGTTAAATTAAAAATATTCAAGGATGATATCCTTTTCATTCTTTAACCTATTGTGAATACGATCAACTCATGCAATCTCACTTTCCCCTTTGAATTTCATTCCTAGCATGTCAACAATTTGTCCTTGAATATGTATGAAGTTAGGATTTCTGGTAATATTTGTCACAACCACATTCTTGAACAAATTCTTTTCTTTAGCTCTTTTGGCAATTTCTACGACTAAGTGGTCTTACCTACACCACCAGGCCTATAAGCTCCAATCATATCAATTGTAGAGTATTCCAATGCTCTCATAATCATTTTCATAGTTCTAGTTCTTGACTCAAAGCTCTCATAACTAGTGTTTGAAAAAATAGCATCACTGGATGGACATTACGAAACATAGTGAAAAGAAGTTTTCCAAAGCTAATCTCCTATTATTTCCTCTACCATCTATGTAGCTTTTCTGCCTTGCTGATACCTCAAGTGGAATTTATTTGAAACAAACCAATTGAGCAAATTGTCTTTGCATCACATTTAACGTCTTTACCGTCAATCTAACTTTTATATTCTTTTATCTTCTCATCCATATGCTTCGAGCAACGTAGGATGTCATTTTCAATTTCTCAGTGCATTGTCAACTTGATGTTGTAGCCTCTCCCTTTTATGTACTAGCTTTTCAGCCTTTAAGAGAAGAGAAAGAATGTCTATTGGCCTCGTACAGTGTGGTTTTGTTGAATTTATCCGTTCACGTACTTTCATTGGCCTTTTGAATCGATCCTGAAATTATTTTATCTTTTTTAAAATTTGTCAATAAGTCCATTAATAATTAAATTTTTTAAAATTTATAAATAAAATGGGCACTAAATTTTTTGTCAAATCCATCAAATTGTTATAAATTAATTGGACCGGGTGAGAAGAAGAGAGGAAGAAGGAGAAGGAGAAGGAGAGGAGGAAAAAGAAGGAGGAAGAAGAGAAGTTAGAGGTGCTGGTAGTGGGTGAAGAGGAGGACAAGGTGGAGGAGGAGGAGAAGAATCAAAAGAAGAAGAACAAATCAAATATTTAACAACGACCAAAATTGATTGGTAATTATCAATAAATGTTTACTAACAAATTTTAATCAACGATAATTATTTATAGATTTTAATCGTCGGTAAACGAATGGAAAAAGCAATGTCAGGATGAAGTATTATATATGTGGAATATATTATTAACAAATTAATTAAATAATTTGTGAAAATATAAAATAATTTAAAGATTCCTTAAATAAATTAACTATTTATATAAAAAATCACACCATAATAAAAATATAAAATAAAATATTCTATCTATTAATTTATTTTGTTCAACTAAAACTAATATGAAACTCTATTGGCATTAAAATATCTTTTTAAATCCAAGCTCAATGTAAAATACCGTCTGTTTTAAGAATATGAACAACAAAACTAGATCCATGGAAGCAAAATAACCCTAAAGCATAGAAGTTATAATCATTTTCAAGTCTAGACCGAATAAGATGAGTATTAGTATTGTAGTAATGTTAGGAACAGAAACAGACTCAGCAACATTTCTCATATTTCAAAGTTGAATAAAAATATTTAAGTCAAATAACGAAAATAACACAACAAATGAACATTGAATTTTCATTAAATAACTTGGAGCACCCTCACCTGCATCAGAGATTCTGCTATTCTGCATATAAACACTGTGCTTTTAAAAGTATATATTCTACACAAGAGGTAAAGAAAACAACTAGCCGCCTGGAAGCTAAGAAGTTGACCATCCAAGTTATCTTTTATAACAATAAAAATAGCATAGAGTTATCTTGAGTAAATATTCATTAAATAGAATAATAAAGGATTTACATTATCAAACAACAATAGTAAAAAGAAACAAAGTTGATTTGCGAAGACCATTAAAAAATGCATCCATATCAGCATTGGTATAATTAAAAGAGCTTGATTTTCCATGGGTTAAAACTTTAGATCATCAAAACCTGAAAAGCCAACAAATTACATAATGAGATTAAAAAAATATCTTACTGGATAATGAAAAAAGAAGCTTTGACTCAATGAACATGGTCTTAACATACCGTTGTGTATATAACAAAACCAATTCTCCCATGTGCCAAGTCATTTATCTTAATTAGACTATTTACACCATATAGATGCATGGGTATAAAATATGACATGTTACCAAAAGTCTTTGAAACTCCAACAAATTACTTGAGGATACATTTTAAAGGAATTTAGTTTATAGCATAATAAATTTATAAAACCTATCATCTAAGAACCACAATGATGCTTTACGTTATTCTATCTTCATGCAAGTAGAAGGTCAAGAGTGAGGAAATCAAGACAAGTTGCGTTGATATCTTGATTTTTGGTTAGAGGCAAGGAATAGGAGAGCAAATATATTGCTTTTTTTTTTTTCTTTTCTTGCAAATTAGCGAGGAACTAGCTACAAATATTTTTCCTATCTAATTTCTCTAGTAAAATAAAATTTTTTCTTATAGTGATTATTTGTTATCTTTATGCTGCTTTTTTATATTTTGCTTTTTTATATTTTAGATGTTAATTTATTCAAATAAAAGGATTATTAGTTTATTTATATCGTTACATATTATTATATTTATGGTATAATTTGTTTTATATTTTTAATTTTTTTAAAACATTTTAAATATGAAATAACTTATTTATGATACATTATAAATAAAAATAAATTGTATGTATGTATTTTATTTATAAAATATGAATATTTATCTTAATTTAATTATACTCTTAAAATTCATTTAACATTTAAATATTTATATTAGAAGAATTAATTTTTTTAAATAATTATTGATATTAGTATATAGTTCTTTTACATATATACACATAAATACTGCAAATAAAAGAGAATGATATTTAATGTAATATAAAAATTAACAAATTGAAAACATAAAACGTAAAATTTAATCTTATGTAGAATATATACTTTTAAAAGCACGGAGACAGTGTTGAGAAGCGTGGAAGTGTAGAGAGGTTGCAACAATGTTGAATTTTGGTTCCTAAAACCAAGTTAATTACCTTGGCCTCTCTCATTTCTCGTTTACCTTCTTCAAATTTGGTTTCGAGAACGCAGTTTCCTAATGTATTAGCTATTTTGAAGAGAACCAGGTTTGGGAGGTTGTAGCGAATCATTGAGTTCAAGTTTAGTTTTATTGAAGCGATTATTTGGAGTGATTGATTAATCGATTGGTTCTCTCCCAACTCGCCTTTTCTTCGCCTATTAGAGGTTAGAGCACTAAACTTTCAATCTTGAAAATAGATTTTTCGTTTTGATTAGCTCTGTTTTTCATGTTACGAATAATTTATCTCTAAAAATGGTAGATTTTTAAATATCTAAATGTCATTTAGCAACTTGGTCAAATACTAAGATATAAAGTAAATTATTCATTTTAAACCATGAGGCTGTTATTTGCTGTAGACACAACAAAATACTACTTATTTTATCATTATGCAAATATAGAATTGGCCTAAAATGTGACTTGGTCTTCTTAATTGTATTTTTTATTTTTGTTGTTGTCAAATTACTTTTACCATATTTTGATTTATATATCACATTGAGAGTAAAATGATTGAAAAGCAATGAGATTGGTTCTTATACTTGATTCTGAGAAACAAAGAAGTTAGTGCTCTTAGCATGATTCATTGTTTTCATGAGGTTTTCCACTAGTAGTATTATGAAATGAATGAGAGTAACACTTCTTTTTCTAAGGAGCCTGCAAGATTCTATTAGAAGGAGACATTATACAAAATCTTTCTCCAATGCTTATTCTCAAAACTAGTAATAATTTCATCAATTGATTCCTCCCATGATTCAGCTTTTTCAATCTGTGCACAAAATAGATACACAGTAAGCAATAAAACATTGAAAAAAAAACTAAAAAAGAAAAAGTCATCTCCATTTCAAAACATATAAATTCATATACAACACTTGAATTTTTCCATCAACAAAAAATTTTAATGTGTTGCATGAGATACAAACCTCCAGACATAGATCCAAAGTATGCTTAGCTCCCATAGCTACTTCTTTGTGGTTATCTTTTACCTCCAAGTTGATTACTAACACAACATTCAATAAAACTTGATCTCTGTTATAGAGATTTGCACATTCTTTAAGTTAGATAGCCATCAAACATAGGCATTAGAGAGTCATTAGACACAATATTGTCTTTAATTCAAATACATATCTATGCTAGAGTTTCCACATGTACACAATGTAAGCTTGTAAAGTGAAAAAACGGATAGATCCAAAAGATAATCTGTACTCGTATTATGATGATGGGTTTCTTACAATGTATAAGAAGAAAAGCTATAGCTTCATCAACTATTAGCTAGTACAGATTCATAAACATAAGACTGAGAAAAATGAAATGACTAGCAGAGAAAAGAAACAGACAGTCAGAGAGGAAAATTCTATCAGCCCCCCTCTCCCTATTTTGCTGCCTTATTTCTATCATTGTACCACAAAATCTTGTAGTAGAGAATTCATTATTCTCTTCCTTCCACTCTTACGCACTCCCATGTGCCTTGGATCTTGTGCCAGCTGTTTATTCTTTTGTTGACCATCCTTTTTACTACTTTGCCCTGTCTCTAAATTATTCAGCTCATGTTCTTTGTTGGCATTACTCATTATTGGATCTATTACATTGCCCCCTTCTTTCCAAAGAACCTTGTCCTCAAGGTTAAGATTTGGATAATTCTACTGCATCACCGCCAGATCCTCCCAAGTGGCCTCGTAGTCTTTTAGACCCTCCCTTTTGACGAATACTTGGGGAATATGCTCCCCACCTCTCAAAATCACTCTAGAATGTAGGATCACAATTGGTTGCAAAATTGGGCCATCCTCACTTGTTATCAATGATAAGGGAACATACGGATTGGAGTGGTCCCCTTTAAAATGTTTCAACAATGATATGTGAAAAACTAGATGGCTTTTAGCTTACTCAGGTAATTGCAGTTTGTAGGCCACATATCCCACCTTTTGTAACACCTTGAAAGGGCCAAAATAATGCATGCCTAACTTGTTTTTTTTAGAGACTAACAATTACCTGTATGGCTGAAGTTTCACTAAGACCATATCTCCAATGTTGAATTCAAGGTGGGTGCACTTTTTATCTGCTTGGAGTTTCATATATGCTTGAGCCCGCGTTAAGTTCAGTTTCAGTTGTGCCATAATTTCATCCCTCTGCTGCAACAATTCTTGCAAAGCGGGTGGATCCAGAGCGTCCCGATTATACTTAGTTAACGTTGGGGGATCTCTGCCATAGACAGCTTTAAACGGTGTCATTCCCAAACTGCCATGATAAGTTGTATTGTACCAATACTCTGCCCAGGCTAATACCTTGAACCAACTCTTGGGATTTTGAAAGGTGGAACAGTGAATGTACATTTCCAAACATTTATTCAATACCTCTGATTGACCATCTTGTGGATGATATGTTGATGACATGGCTAGTGTAGTTCCCTGGGCTGAATAGATGTTACCAAAATTGACTTATAAATACTTTATCTCGATCTGAAACTATGGATTTGGGCATACCGTGTAGTTTCACAATATTTAACATAAACACACCAGACACCTTCTTGCTATTATAATTCGCTATCAACACCGAAAAATGTGCATATTTTGAGAGTCGATCAACTACCACCATTATAACTGAGTATCCAAAAGAAGTTGGTAATCCAGTGATAAAGTCAATCGCCACGTCTTCCCATATCAGATTTGGGATGGGTAACGGTTGAAGCAACCCTATAGAGGACGTGTTCATGGATTTCGCCTGTTGACAGATAACACAATGTTGAACAAACTGTCGAATATCCTTTTGCATTCTTGGCCAATAGAATTCTCTTTTAATTCTAGCTGTGTTTTGAAAAATCCCTACATGTCCCCTAATTGGTGAACTATGAAACTCTTTCAAGATATCCTTAACTAAGGATGCATTAACAGGAATCACTAATCGTTTCTTCCAATACAACATTTCATCTTTAACGGAAAAGTGAGGGTCAATTTGTTGATTAGCCAAGCATAGTTGCAATTGTTTACTAACTTCACCATCGTTTAACTCAACTGCCTTGACTTTGTCGAGAAATCATATTTGGTTTCTGACCATGCCAATAAAAAAGAACGAGATAGAGAATCCGCAACCACATTCTCTTATCTCGGTTTGTACTCAATTTTAAAATCAAAGCCCTGAAACTTATACAACCATTTTTGTTGTTTCGGGATTGGAAGGGGTTGATCGGTCAAATGTTGGAGACTTTGTGATCTGTGCGGATAATGAATTGATGACCCAATAAATATAGGCGGAACTTAGTTAATGCTTCATTGATGGCGTACATCTCCCCTGCATAAGCTAATTGATTCTATATCCGAGAAGATAACTTTTTGGAGAAATAAGCAATAGGGTGTTGTTGTTGACTCAAAATGGCTCCAATTCCTATACCCGAGGAATCCTTTTCAAGCATAAATGGTTGGGAAAAATTTGGGAGAGCCAGCACCGGGGCATGAGTAATAGCAAACTTTAATTTAGCAAAGGCATCTTGAGCTACTGCAGTCCAACAAAACTCGTCCTTCTTTAACAAATCTGTCAAAGGTGAAGCAATAGTAGCATAGCCTCGTATAAACTTTTTGTAGTACCCTGTGAGGCCTAAAAATCCCCTCAATTGCTTAACATTACAAGGTGTGGGCCAATGTAAGATTGCTTCCACTATGGTTTTATCCATAGCAACACTTGTTCCAGTGATATTGTGCCCCAAATAATCTACTTTGGTCAACCCAAACAAACATTTAGACAGTCGAGTAAATAATTGATGCAACTGGAGTACTTGTAAAACAAATTCAAGGTGTCATAAGGGTGAAGCCCAACAGGGGCTATAGACCAAAATATCATAAAAAAAACCAAACTTGTTTTTCTAAGATGTTGCTGAAAAATTTGATTCATGAGGCTTTGAAATGTAGCTGGGGCATTGGTTAGCCCAAATGGCATTACTAACCATTCATAGTGACCATGATGATTTCGAAAAGTTGTTTTCATCCTATCCTCAAGTTGCATCAAAATTTGGTGATAGTTGGACCACAAATCCAGTTTAATGAAATAATGAGCGCCACACAATTCATCGATTGTGGGAATGGGAAAGTTGTCTTTAACAGTGATTGCATTTAAAGCCCGGTAATCGGTACAAAATCTCTAAGTCCTATCCTTTTTTTCACCAAAATAATTGGAGAAGAGAAAGGGCTTGTACTGGGCTGGATGAGGCCTTCCTGCAACATATCTTGTACCATTTTCTCAATTTGTGTCTTTTGGCTATGGGGATACCGCTAGGGTTTAACCTTGATTGGTGATGAGCCTGAAATCAAACGAATGACATGCTTCTGCTGCCTATTAGGGGGAAGGCCCATTGGTTTAGTAAACACGGTACTGTATGAGCGTAGTAATAAGGGTAAGTAGGTCGGAATATCTGTGAGGAGTTGCTGGAATTCCTCATCAATGGAATCTGACATTTGCCAATGCATCATGAAAACTTCTGCAATGGAAGGAGTGTAGACAAGCCTTTTAAACTGATGGAATTCTGCTTGTTGGGCTTCCGTATGTTGCTCTCCTTGCAAGGTCACAAATTTCCCCTGCATCATGAATTTAAGGGCCAAAGAACTATAATCAGCTACATAAGGCCAGAGTGTCGCTAACCAAGAAATGCCCAAAACTAAGTCGGTACCGGCAATCGGTAATAACACAACAGATAATTCCAGGACTTGATTTTGCACTTTAACTTGCAATTGTCTAACGGAACATTCCGACTTTAAAAAATTTCCATTCTTAACCATAACTTGAAGGTGTCGATGCAAAGTGTTGTTGCCTCAAAATCTTGAAGGTGTCAATGCAAATATAAATATTCCAAAAATTATGGTTTTGGACGACTTTGTTAGTCTTGTCTTCAAAGATTTTGCGACAAACACTTTCGTAGTATGGCAAATGAAAATATTTGGAAACAGGGATTCTTTGACCCTTTTGGCGAACATAGATGTTGACGTTCTTCAAACGGAGTTCGTGCCTTTCTTGAAACCCTTATGCATACAGGGTAAGTTTCGAGTGTTCTATCAACTTACCATTGAAAATCAAATGCATGTCATTTGGTATGATATGTGAGAGGGAGAAGTAGCACGTAGGAGGATTTCTACAGAAGTATTTTCTGTCTAGGTTGAAGACTACATTCCAAGCCTGTAGAGTCTTGGTGCATAAAGGAGGAGGTTGCTGGATGTATGTTGCTCAAATCTCCACCTATGTTGATAAAAAAAATTTCTTAGATGTGTCTAGAGATGGCAAATAAACCCGTCCCCGTGGGTATTGCCCGAACTCGTCCCCGTTTTGACGGGGAATCCCCGCATTGACTGGGTATGGGTATGGGTATGGGGAATCCCCGACTTTTTCAGTTGGGTATGAGGATGGGTATGGGGATGTACATATACCCGCCATAATACCCGTCCCCGCCATATCTTCATTCTTGTTTAAATTATCAAAATATTCACAATTAATCAAGTAACCCATATATATATATATATATATATATATATATATATATATTCTATTTTTTATTTCTTTTAATTATTTCATTTGTCATTAAACTCATTCTCATCTCCAATATATTTTTTATCTTATCATAACCTTTATGTAATTATGTTAAAATAATGTATGTTAATAAAAAAAATTATGCCTTACATTTGAATATTTATATTATTTTTTAATATTTTTATTTATTATAAATTTTCCTTTCACATGAGAATGTTTATACTCTCAATTTAAGGTAATATAAACAAAATTCTTTACTTATTATTATTATTATTATTAATTTTTGTTTAATTTGAAGAACTCTTTTGTTTCATTAAAGTAATTTTCGTTATTTTTCAACCATTAAGTATATATGTTGATATTTGAAAAGTTTTCTTAGTTCTCTGAGATATTTTTCGTCTTATCATACCTTAGTTATACATTTGATTTCCTTTGTGTGATTTTTTTCGATAGTCTCTCAAATTATTTCTAAAACACACATTTGTTAGTTTTTTAATATTTTTATTTATTATTTTTATTTTCATCATGTAGAATAATATATCATAATGTAATTGTTTCACTTTAAATTCTGTTTGAAGTGGTTAAAATTATATATATATATATATATATATATATATAATGATATTTAGGAATAGTATATGATAATTCACTACAAGAAAAAATGAAATGGTGACTGATTTAGTCAGTAACCCATATCAGTCACTATTTTTCGTCATTGGTGGTAGTAGTTGATTTATTGTCTAAATTAGTGACTGATTCAATGATCGAATCGGTACTTGATTTAGTGACCAATTTAATTACTAATTTATTTGTAATTTAATGATAAATTTTTTGGTCACTAATGATATTTCTATTTATTTTTAACCACTTCAAACATAATTTAATAATTAGTTCTCTAAGGTTTTTTTCATTTTATCATACCTTAATTATACATTTGATTTCCTTTGTGCGATTTCTTTCGATAGTCTCTCAAATTATTTCTAAAACACACATTTGTTAGTTTTTTAATATTTTTATTTATTGTTTATTTTCATCATGTAGAATAAAATATTTTGATATATTCTATCTAATTATTTGTTATTTTATAACTCACTATTAATCATACTGTAATTTTTTTTACTTTAATTGTATAAATAACTTTTATTTACTACAATATAAAAATTTAATGTAATTTCTATGAATATTTTTTTGTCACTATGCAACATATATTGAAGTTCAAAAGATACAAAATCTATGTCAAAATTTTATTATTATGTTTATTATTTGTTTTTTGTGTTATTTTGATCAAGTGATGTATTATAACTTTTTATTAGTGTATAAAAAAGAGATTCATTATAATTTAAAAAATTGAAGTAAACAAATATTTAAAATATATTTTAATTTGAATATTTGTTCTTTGTGTCATTTTGATCAAGTGATATATTATAACTTTTATTAGTGTATAAAAAAGAGATTCATTAGAATTTAAAAAATTGAAGTAAACAAACATTTAAAATATATTTTAATTTGAATATTTGTTTTCCTTTTATACTTTTTTGAAATATTTTTTAATTTTATCAACTAAGTTCATTAATGTTGTAGTTTGCAAATTTAATAAATGTTTTGGTTCACATGAAATTTTATTTGGTATTCTAATATAAAATATAAACAATTATAATTTATTTTAATGTATTTGGCATCGAAGAAAATCCTCCTAATATTGAATATTTCATAATATTATGTTTTCTTTACCGTAATTTTTTTTCTTTTATAAAAATTAATATTGAAGTAGTTAGAACATGGGTACGGGTATGGGTACGAGATTATACCCGTTACCCGGTGGGGATGGGGATGGGAAAAAAGTTTGATACCCGTTGGGTTTGGGTATGGGGATGGGGATGAATTTTTTATGCGGGGATGGGTATGAGATAGTGAAACCCGTCCCCGCCCCGCCCCGTTGCCATCCCTAGATGTGTCTGTAAACAATGAACTGTAGTAGTAGGTTGATTGTTCTCTACAAACTAATCTTTTACTGTCAATACATCCATGATTTGTTCTTATATTGCAATACATGCATGATTTGTTTTTGCGTGCATTCGTAACGTTCATCTCTGATCATCGACTGAAACTACCTGTTTTATTCTATTAAATTAGTTCTTAATTTTAAAAGAGTCGAATCCGGAAAAAAAAGAGCACAACTTGTGAAGCTATTTACAGCATTTGAACCTTTGGTTAATTTTGAAATGAAATAATAATTATACATTTGTGACTGAAATATTTTTTCTTCGTATATTTCAAAAGTATTAAAATTAAATAGAGATAATTCAAGATATAAAGTTTGTATCAAGTTAATTGATCGTAAGTTATATATGTTAGCAGTGGCAGATCTCGGCCAATAATGTTGAGAGAGTCAAAATAATACACTTAAAATTTATATATATATATATATATATATATATATATATATATATATATATATATATATATATATATATATATATATTATTGTCACTAATGAAATAAAAATTAATACATAATTTAGTGTAAGTGTAACTACAAAAGAAATAACTCTTCCTATAAAAGAAACCACATATTGGATATTCCTATATAACCCCTCACCTGTAATTATTCTTTGAATCTTAGGACATGACTCCTCTAATTGAACAATTAAACTATTAGTATCATGCTTCCTAATATATAAAGAAGTCGAATCTATTCTTTTAAAATATAAATCTATTATTTTATTTTTTATCAATATATCTATTTTTTTAAGTTTAAGATTAAAAAATAATTTATCATAATAAAATAAAAAATTCAACTATGAAATCAGTTATGAAAAAACACTTACATTAAAAATGTTAAATATATAAGTATATTATTTTAAAAATTTTCAAAAATTTTTGGGGGAGGCCATGGCCCCCTAGTCCCTTAAATCATCTGCTAGTGTATGTTAGGAAGGTTGCAAAAGTCATTTATATGGAAAGTTTATTTTTTTCTTTACAAAGTTCTTGATTTAAAAAGGAAACTAGATAGAGCTGTCAAAACGAGTAATCCGGTCCGACCTGGCTCGACCCACCACCGATTGATCACTTAGTGAGTCAACCAAACCCAGTTCACTAATTAACGATCCAAAAAATTTCCAACCTGACCCGGCCCACCGCGGGTTGGTGGGTTAAACGTGTTGGCTCGTGGACTCACTTAATTAAAAAAAATACAATTTTTTAATTTTTGAGTTAAAACTAGATTATAATTCTAATTAAAATCTAAATACACTTTAATACAATCTAAATACAAACAAAAATCACAAAAATACAAATTATATATGTGTTGGCTAAAAAGAACAACCTAACATGACTCAAATACAAACCCCAACTTAACAAAAAATACTTGTGTGACCCTTTACTTGTGTCTCTAGATTAGTCTTTGATTTCTTTGGAAAGAGGATTTTTGAACTTGTAATATAGATCGATTTAATAATTAAAATAAAGTTAAAGTTATGATGGCAAATAAACCTGCTGTAGTGGGTCTTACTCGAACTTGTTTCCGTTTTGACGAAAAATTCCTGTATTGACTAGGTATGGGTATAAGAAATCCCAAATTTTTTTAATTGGGTATGGGTATGAGGATGTCCATATCCACCCTGTCCCCGTCCCCAAACCCGCCACAATCCCCGTCCCCGCTTAAATTATTCAAATATTCATAATCAATTTAGTAACCTAATATATATATATATATATATATATATATATATATATATATATATATATATACACTTTTTATTTTTTTAATTTTCTAATTGTTTATTTTTCATGAAATTCATTTACATCTCCAATATACTTTTCATCATATTATAACCTTTATTCAATTAGGTTCAATTGATGTATGTTAATTAAATATTTTTTATGTCTCACATTTGAATATATCTTTTCTTTTTAAATTTTTTTTATTTATTGTATATTTTCCTTTCACATGAAAATGTTGTACATTCTCAATTCAATTGTTTAATAGCATAAACTTTTTCATTTACTAGGTAATATAAAAAATTTGTTTTTTAGTCTATTATTATTAATTTTTGTTTCATATGAAGAAGTTTTATGTTTTGCTAAAAAAAAATTTGTTATTTCTCGACCATTGACTATGTTGATATTTGAAAAGTTTTCTTAGATCTTTAACGTATTTTTTCATCTTATCACACCCTTAATAAAATATTTGTTTTCCTTTGTGAGATTTCATTGAATAATCTCTCAAATTGTTTATAAGACACATATTTAATAATTTTTTAATACTTTTATTTGTATTTATTTTTATCATGTAGAGTACTATTTTGACATATTTTATATAAGTTTTTTTTCTAACTCAATATCAAACTATAATTTTGTCACTATAATTGTATAAATATATTTTATTTATTATAATATAAAAATTTATATAATTGCTATTGAATTTGCGTTTGAATGAGTTATTTAAGTAAATTTTGGAAATAGGCACTAGTGCAGTAAGGGTTTTTGGCTCCGGTTGTTTTTTGTATTCTGCCTTGGTTCCAAAACCGAGGCATATTGGGGCGAGGCCAAAAGGGGTGGCTTTTGGCCTCGGATCTCTAGAACCAAAGCTATAGATTCATTTTTCTGCCTTAGGTCTCTAGAACCGAAGCCATAGAGCAACATAGTCTCACCTGTTCCTTTCGTCACTGTGACACCACCGTCGAAATCAGCGGCAACCAAAATCGCTAGGAACAGTGTGCACCACCTGCAGAAAACCAAAACCAGCGAAATGTAGGTGCGAAACCCTCGTGTGAAGAACACTACACATCGCGCCTGAGCCACTGTCGCCTCCACCGTCACGAGAAGACGCAACCACCGCTACGAATCCTTTACCTGCAGATGAAACCAAAATCAGAAGCTGTAACACGAAGCGAGACCTTCAAAACCTAAACCAGAGGTTGTCTACGTTGTGAAACCAGGCCGCCCCGACGAACGACCATGTTGCAAAGCAGACGTCGCTGGTCACCACCCTCGCTGAAGCTGCTGCCATGAACGAAGAAGAGGGAGGTCGCGAACCGAAACAGTGGCCGCAGAGGAGTTCGCAGAAGCAGAGGTCGTCGTCCTCGAGAACGAGAGAGAAATTCGCGCAGAGAAAAGAGAGTTGGGGAGATGATGAATGGTGATTAGGGCTCGCGAATTGGGAATTTTAATAGACTTTATGGCCTCAGTTCAGTTAATAACCGAGGTCAAAAGTACATTTATTGCCTCGGTCCCTAAAGACCCGAGGCCAAAAGCCTGATGCTGGTAGCAGTTTTGAAAATTTGAAAGTTGATGTTGCCTTTATGGCCTCGGTTCAGTTAATAACCGAGGCCAAAAGCCCATTTATTGCCTCGGTCCTTAAAGACCCGAGGCCAAAATCCATTTTTGAAAATTTGAAAGCTGATGCTGCCTTATATGCTTCGGTTCAGTTGTAACCGGGGCCAAAAGTCCATTTACTGCACCGGTTTATAGAGACCCGAGACAATATAGTTGGACGAAATTGCAAAAATGCCACCGCCTCCTTATAGACTTCGGTTCAGCTGCAACCGAGGCCTATAAGGCGAAATAAAATATCAAATTTGCACTAACGAGGCCTGAAACCCAAAATTTTAAAATTATTTTGTAATGTTAAACCTTAAACCTACATATTATGATAAATTTAATTTATATATATATATATATATATATATATATATATATATATATATTTATTAAGTACTATTATTTTTTAAATATTTCATTATTATTTTTTTGTTTTATTAAATATGGTAATATTTTTGTCTAATGTTTATATACTATTTAATTTTAGTATTATTTTATTAATACCAATTAAACTAGGATTCGTTAGATTAATGACCTTTTTTATGTTATTATCGGCCTAGTTTCCAAAACATAAATGAAAATGAACACAGAACATGCAAACTCCACCACATGTTGAAAAACCTTTACATTTCTTTTTATAAAACTAGGTTTGAAAAGAACTACTTTGGGTGGCAACAACATTTTAAGAGAAAAATAGGTAAGTTTAAAAAAGAAAATTAATCACATTAAGTAAATTATTTATATTTTAAGAAGAGGAGGAGAAGAAGAAAATGAAATCATAATATGTACTAACGAAAAAAAAGTTTGTTGACTTTTGATCCTTTTGTTTCTATCCATCAAAAAGAATTAATAGATTTTTGTTTGTAGCTACACCATCGAAAATTGTAGCTAAATCCTAAATACTGAAATGTTATATTGGAATTTTTTATTTCTGCATTGCATTAGTTGTCATGAAATGGTCCAGAAATTTGATATAATAAAGGATAATATCAATGGGAAGAGAGAAACATTAAAACTAGTTCTTAGAATGAAAGATTCGTGGTTTGTTCATAATTGTGATGTCAATAATTATATGGAGTTGATTTTATTTTGCAGAAAGTAAATGAATGTATTGTTATGCATGTTTGATGAAATGTGGAAAATTTTGTATTGAATTTAAATTGTTGTGGTGACTGCTATTGTGTCATAGTGATATGATACCTGCAATAGTGAAAAAGAAAGATTTAGATTTGTGAGAAAACAAATTGGTTGGAGTTCATATCTATATAATGCATAAAGGCTCATATTTATATAATGCATAATTTCAAGATTTTAAAGAATCAAGGTTTGACGGCTAAATGAAATTAACTTTGTAGCTACCTATACCGTTGTATAAGTAGAAAGGTGTGTTGGCGGAAAGCAGAAGCTTATATTAGAAGTTATATTAGCTTTTAGTGATGTTGCATGGGGATTGAGTTTTGTTTACTGTTAATTTTTGGAGAAAAAAGTTAACATTTTGGAGAACCCATAATTCAACTTTCAAAAATTTGATTAGTTTTTGTTAAAGAATCCAAATAAACTAATGATGCTTCATTATTATTAATTATAATAATTATTATTATTATCATTGTTACTAATTATAATTATTATGATTATTATTATTATTATTAACTATAAGTATTGCGATAAGTATAATTATTTTTATTATTATTATTGTTAATATTTTTAATAATAAGTACTATAATAATTATTGTTATTATTATTATTCTTATTATTATTATTGTCACATTTTACTTGTATTTCTTATGTAAGGTCATGTTCCAATTTTGCCTTTCGTTCAAAAAAATGTGAGATTTTTACATGAGATTTGTACAAAAGATGTATATCTCCTTATACTATTAGAAATTTTCATTTTATATAGATCTTTCTTACAAATTTATGAAAAAATATTGTAAGATTTTTTTTCTGCAATTTTTTAAAAAGTCTTAATTGGTAAGTATTTCCTTTACAAAATTATAAAATACACAAGTATTTCTTATAAAATTTATTATGAAAAATGTTTTATATAAAATATTTTGTTAAAAAATTGGTAAATTTTTCTTGAAAAAAATTTCATAACAAAATTTGTAAGTATTTTCTTAAAAAAAATTTAAAAACAAAATTGACAGAAAATATGAGTTTTTTTAGTATGTAGTTGTTGTATTATTATTACTATTATTATTATTATTATTATTATTATTATTATTACTTTTATTATTTTCTTTTACTACTACAAAATATTATTACAATAGTATTATTATTATTATAGTTAGACACGCCTCATAATTTTCTTTACTACGAGATGAATCGTATCTCAATTACTTGTACTTTATATTTGTTTAGTTGTTAATATATATATCTTTATATATAATTATAGATGATTATCTTAACATTAATATTTGTATTAACATTGATATTAATATTTATAGCATAAATATTATAATTATTATCATTAATTTGTTATTGTTGGTATCATTATTAATTTTTATTATTATTATTAGTACGACTCATAGTTGTGTTATTATTAGAAGTATTTTTTTTCAATTATAAAAAAATGTTATTATATTAAATATTTTTTTTAAATATATCTTTAAATTTTAAAAAAATTATAATCTATATTAATATTAATATTAGTGTTTTTAAAGCTTAAATAAATATAATGATACTTATATTATTATTATAAAAAGATTTGAAATAAAAACAAATCATGCACACATGCACATGTTCAAAATTATTATAACATTTCATAAAATTAATTAAATACAAGATATTATAATATCAATTTTATTTATTATGTTTAAAACTAAAAGTATTATCATGTAACTTAGATTTATTACTTCATTACTTTAATTATAATATTTACAATAATATAACCTAATTTTTATAATATTTTATTACATAATATTTTTATAACTTTATTATTTTAATATACAAAATAAAAAAAATACAACTCGTGCATGTGTAGGGTGAGTCTACTGGTTTCTTTATTCAAATCACTACTGTTATTACTATTTTTTCTTATTTTATATTCTTAATAAATAAAAAGCTGTTTTCTTCAAACAAAAGATATATTTTTTAATGATACGATGGTGGTCTTCATAAAAATAATTCAATAAGTTTATCCCTAAAATATCTAAAATAGACGTATACTTTTGAGTAGTAATTTTATTGGTGATGATAGGGTGACACTGCCTTTAATTTATCTTGAAACAATAAAACTAATGTTGGTTAAATAAAATATAGAGGGTGGTTTGTAATACATTATAGTATTAAAATAACATTAGTTTCCAATTCTTGAGAGGTGAAAAAAGAGAAAACCAAAACTAAACTTTGTTGATCTCATATATTCTGAGCGTTGTTTAAAAGTTATTTCCATATTAATGAAATAAAACATTGTTTTGAATAACTTCTCAATTTGTTAATGATATAAAAATATAATATAACATAACATGATCTCTTTCATGTCTCAGCCTATAAAATTGTTGACTCTTTATATGCATAACTACAAAAATATATATTTTTACCAGAGGTTTTTTAGTGGAAGTCATAATAACCTCTAGTAAGTTTGAGGGGTTTATTAAAAAACCCCACTAAAATTATTCTCGTTTTACTTTTTTGATTTTCAAAAATTTTTATTTGTTTAAACTTCTTCTCTTTCTCTTTCGCGGTTCCTCCTCCTAGCCTCTCACCGCTCAAGGTTCCTACTCACTTATTTCATCATCTTTTTAGTTCCAATTTCATTTTTGTTTGCTAATTTCATCAACAAACTGTGTTGATTTCATAATAAGTAAAGACAATGTCGCTCTCTGATTTCAATTTCGTGTCTTAGGAGGAAGAACCAGTTATGGCTCGTGCCCTGGAAGAAGGTATTGCTCTTTCGATTTCATCGTTTTCCCTGAAATCAAGTAACAAACACATGCTTTCAATTTGGTTTCCTTGCTTTCAATTTCATCACCGCTATTTCAATTTCGTCATTGCTTTTTCAATTTCATCTCCATGCTTTCGTTTTCATCTCATTTTCGTCTCCCTACTTTCATCTCCCTACATCACTCTTTCGATTTCATCTTTCTTATTCATGTACTAACTAACCGCTTATTTTGCCTTTATGAAATAATTGAGGTTTTACATTTTGCTTTTGTCCTTGGATCTTATTCATGTTTCTCCTAGTTCTAAACGAAGCGAGTTCATTGATTGATTCTAAACAATTGTTTTGTTTATTTGTTTCTTTACTGTTGAATGGTTTGAAAACAACTGAATATGAGATCAATATATTCCTCTATTTTTTTTGCCTTTGCTAGGCTTGAAACCACTCTTTACAGAGGCAACATCGCCCAACTTGTGGGGAATGACTACAGTTCCATCACACCAATTTGTGTTTTGTTTGTTCTGTTTTGGGGTTGTTGTGAAGATGAAGGAAGAACTGGGAGGAATGTTTATATATAGTGAGGGTGTGTTGAAGGGGCAGGGTTTTGTTTTCTATAGACTGCCTAAACCTCTTTGTTTTGTATGAATACTCCTCACTGTTCTTTCCACTAAGCAAGCTTCACGAGATGTTCACAAGTTTAACTGAATTGCTTGTTTTTTTTTTTTTCACATTTTGACAAGGAGACAAACCATAAGAGGGTAATGCTTCTTGATTTTTTTTTATCAATAGTTCCAGGAAATCTTGTTAAGACTATGCTAGCAATTTAAATGGATTTTTAAATGGCTTTGTGGATTGATTTATACAATATTATTAATATAAAGTTATAAAGATATAAGTTACAAATGGTGCCGTTTGCGAAGAGGAAAAGTTTGTGGTTAAGCCTGCGAGGTTCCCAGTTTTGGCATCCCAAAGGTATTATACGTGTGCAGCATAGGACGCTCTTCCGACGCTGTTCTGTGTGACAGGTGTAAGATTTATGGTCCCCTCTGAAAAAGAGGCATCACCTTCGAGGGCAATGGCGTTTGTGTACGACCCAAAACTGGAGAATGAAAAAGAAGTTGAGTTCACGTTTTAGGTGAGTCCGAGGAAGGAAACGATGATAGTAAAAAGAGACAAGAGGTTTTGAGTTTGGGTTCTTGAGTTTTTGATGGCCATGGTTGTGAAGTCTGAATAGATTGATATTGTGTTAGGCTTTTTTGGGTATCACAGTATATATGTTGGTTTTGGAATCTAAAGCTATGACTAATTCTTTGTTTAATTATTTTCAGTTGCATTTAGATTGGCCTTTAAATTTCCACAAAAATCACGGTTGTTTGCATTTCTATGGTTGACTCACTTTCAATTATTTCATGTATATATTTTTTTGCAATGGGCCCGTGAGGGAATGGCTACACTAATAGCTCCATGTAGGACTTATTTCTATGGTAATTATAATCACTTCTTTAAGGGTTAGTTACTGTCATTCTTAGTATTTTATGATATTTCTAGTGTAGATTGGATAGCAAGGCCTTGAGTTGCTTTTTCTTTTAATTACTAGTTTTTAGGCTTTGTTTAGTGATACTATAGAGTAGAGTAGTGTTATCTTAGGTTTTCTTAGTGTTAAATGATCTAGTGTAGACTTTAATTGATAGAATAGGTTGATTCTTTAATTCTTATTTTTGCATCAGTTTTACTGCATTAGCATCATTAGTCTGATTTTAGTTAGTCATAACATAGGCTACAGTAGTTAAAGTAGTGAGGTATTAGGTCCTTGTAATTGTTAGTTTAGTGCAGTTTTATTTTCCACTTTAGTTACTGTTTTGAATTTTTAGAATAGTTATTCATTTGCTATCTTTAGCTTAGGACTTTATCTAGTTTTAGTAGTTTATGCATCCATTATTTTGCTATTCTGACTAATGTTACTAACATTTTACCTACCTGTTATGCTATTAGTTTTGTTTTATTTATAGTTTTGTTTTATTTGTAGTTTTGTTTTACAGGTTCACTAACATGGTTGACAGTAGTGCAGTCCACTACTTGAAGATTCTTCTTTTATTCTTGTTTTTACTGATTTGGTTCCCTTAAATGGTTATCTTAGAATTATATCACTGATTAGAAATCTGTTTCTCTCCAATGTTCTGTTTTAGTAGAATATCTTTAAGTACAAAGTTAGATTTTAAAAGTCTGGTATGTATAGTTCAATTATAGATTGGTACTTGTTATTAGAGTATTTTAAAGACTTGTGATACTTACGGTCATTGTATCTCTACATTTTTTTTGTAGCTATGACCTTTGATCATGAAATTTATTAGTGTAGGTGTTACTATGAATAGATATTTCATTATTTAGTTTTTGTGTATTTAGTTGCTTGATGAATTTCTTTTCTACCTTACTCGTTTAAACCAATTAAGTCATCTACTCATTGACTAATTCGAAAACTATAAAAAGGGGAGGGTAGAAAGAGTTAAGGTCGTCATTGGAAAAACGGGAGAAAAAGCAGAAAAGGCTAGGAAAGAAACGGAGAAGATAAGATAGAAGAGAGCACGCTGCTACAAAATTGAGTACTTACTTTCACTTAATCGCGGAGGTATTTCACTGTTTCCTTTCTGTTTTCTATTTTTCGGTTGAATTTCATGGCAGGAATGGGATGATTTATGGACTTGTTTTTCGGCCACTATCTTTTTTAGGATTGATTTCATTTGAAGGTTTAAACGCATTATAATTGTTGAGTTTTTTTTATCCGTACTTCTTAGATTTCCTTCTATCTACACCTATGCTTTTTGTGTGGATGACTTGATAACAATTTCTTACATAATACATTCTATTGTAACTATCTCAGAAAGCTGGTTAAGTTCCATATACGCTACTTAATCCTCCCTTTATTATTGTTATAAAACCGATGTATATATTTGTGTAATTGTCATTGGATCTATTATGACAGGTGAGCACTTTTCTCTTGGATCTATTATGGAAGAAACCACTCTTAGTAAGGACTTGATTCTTGAAATTCTTTCTTGGCTTCCGGTGAAGTCTCTCCTGCGATTCACTAGCGTGAGCGAATGGTTTCAACGTTTGATATCCGATCCGACTTTTGTCAAACTCCATCTTCAAAGAGCAAGCAAACACTCCAATTTTCTAATAATCTTGAAGCGCCAAGATGATAGACTCGTGGTAAGTCCTTGTTCTATGTTGTGCTTGTTGCAAAGCAACCACGACCACAATTTTCTTAGGGTTCCAGAAAGATTTTTGGAACGTTATCAGGGTCTAAGTAGTTGCAATGGATTGGTCTGCGTCGCCAATAACTTTAGTTCTGGTGATGTGGATTCACTGAAACATATTTGTTCTTTTACCATATGGAATCCAGCCACAAGAACAAAATTTCAAGTTCCAAGACTTACTTTCCGAACTATTGAAGTGGATGATGTTTGGATACGACGATAGGAGTGACACATACAAGGTTATGACCATAATTTCCTATCTTCACCCTACATGTCAGGTGCAATCTTGCAATGAAGTCAAAATTTACACCATAAGTAGCAACGATGGTTGGAGAACCATGGAAAAATTTCCTGCCAATACATCCTTCGTGCCTGATTATGGAAAATATTTTAATGGCAATATTATTTGGCTAACAACAGAGGAATCTGATCAATCCCAGTACACATTTAATGATTTTGTCGTCGTTTTCTTTGACCTCCGAACTGAGATATTCAACAAAGTGTTGCTGCCTCAAAATCTTGAAGGTGTCGATGCAAATATAAATATTCCAGAAATTATGGTTTTGGACGACTTTGTTAGTCTCGTCTTCAAAGATTTTGCCACAAACACTTTCGTAGTATGGCAAATGAAAAATTTTGGAAACAGGGATTCTTGGACCCTTCTGGTGAACATAGATGTTGACGTTCTTCAGACTGAGCCCG
Source organism: Vigna unguiculata (assembly GCF_037176805.1). Lineage (NCBI taxonomy): Eukaryota > Viridiplantae > Streptophyta > Magnoliopsida > Fabales > Fabaceae > Vigna > Vigna unguiculata. The sequence goes on from NC_140799.1 coordinate 4,411,147, forward strand.
TGCCTTTCTTGAAACCCCTATGCATACAGGATAGGTTCTTAGTGTTCTATCAACTTACCATTGAAAATCAAATGCATGTCATTTGGTATGATATGAGAGAGGGAGAAGTAGCACGTAGGAGGATTTCTACAGAAGTATTTTCTGTCTGGGTTGAAGACTACATTCCAAGCCTGCAGAGTCTTGGTGCATGAAGGAGGAGGTTGCTGGATGTATGTTGATAATTTTTTTTTTCTTAAATGTGTCTGTGAACAGTGAACTGTAGCACCAGGTTGATTGTTCTCTACAAACTATTCTTTTATTGTTAATACATCAATGATTTGTTCTTTTATTACAGTACATGCGTGATTTGTTCTGCGTGCATTCGTAACGTTCATCCCTGATCATCGATTGAAACTACTTGTTTTATTCTATAAAATTAGTTCTTAATTTTAAAAGGGTCGAATCCGAGAAAAAAAAGGACAACTTGTGAAGCTATTTACAGCATTTGAACCTTTGCTTAATTTTGAAATGGAATAAGAATTATACTTTTGTGACTGAAATATTTTTTCTTTGTATATTTCAAAAGTATTAAAATTAAATAGTGATAATTCAAGTTGTATCAAGTTAATTGATTGTAAGTATTAAAATGAAATAAATATATATATATATATATATATATATATATATATATATATATATATATATATATATATATATATATATATATATATATATATATAAGCAGTAGCATATCTTAGCCAATAATGTTGAGGAAATCAAAATAATACACTTAAAATTTATATATTTTATTGTCACTAATGAAATAAAAATTAATACATAATTTAGTGTAAGTGTAACTACAAAAGAAACAACTTTTCCTATAAAAGAAACCACATATTGGATATTCCTATATAACCCCTCACATGTAATTATTCTTTGAATCTTAGGACATGATTCCTCTAATTGAACTATTAAACTATTAGTATCATGTAAAGAAGTTGAATCTATTCTTTTAAAATACAAATATGTTCTTTTATTTTTCATCAATATATCTATTTTTTTAAGTTTAAGATTAAAAAATAATTTATCATAATAAAATAAAAAATTCAACTATGCAATTAGTAAAAGAAAATTTATGATAATTGAGCCACTTACATTATTTTTTCTTCTATAATCATAAAAAATGAATATACAAAGATTTATGAGAATAAGAGGATAATGTTAACTATTAAACTAATATTTTATTATTAAGTTAGATAGAAAAGAGTTAGTTTTTTTTCTTCAAGAATGAAAGAAAACAGATGAAAAGATGAGAGTAAAAACAATGAGTGTGTGTTTAACTTACTTTTTTCACAAACAAAAACAAAAATAAAAACATGTGAGAGTGAAAAATGAGTACAATATGTGATAAACTCAATAGACAATAAAAAAAATAAAAAATATCTTAATAAATATAATTTATTATATTATATTTTATGTTTTATTATTTATTAACATTAAATATTGTGTTATAAAAAAAATATCTAATTTAATTTTCATCAATTTCTAATATATAAACTATACATAATTTAAGAATTTTTAAAAACTTTAAAAATATTAAATATATAAGTATATTATTTTAAAATTTTTCAAAAACTTTTGGGGGTGGCCATGACTCCTAGTCCCTTAAATCATCCGCTAGTGTATGTTAGGAAGGTTGCAAAAGTCATTTATATGGAGAGTTTATTTTATTCTTTACATAGTTCTTGATTTAAAAAGGAAACTAGATGTCTAAAAAATCTCTAGATTAGTCTTTGATTTCTTTGGAAAGAGGATTTTTGAACTTGTAATATAGATCTATTTAATTATTAATATATAGTCAAAGTTATGATGGAAAATAAACCCGCTGTAGTGGATCTTATTCGAGCTTGTTTCTGTTTTAACAGAGACTTCCTGTATTGACTAGGTATGGGTATATATAATTCATCTAAGGAAATATCGACACATTTTAAGAAAATATAATTACTGACAATTTTGAAAAAATACAAATTACTAAAAAATTTATTGACGAATTTAAAAAAAAATGAAATACTACCGATGAATTTGCCAATAGATCTTCAAAAAGTTCAATTACTAAAGGATTTATTATATTTTAAGAAAATACAAATATCAACGAATTTATTAACAAATTTAAAAATTTAATTATTAAAAAGAATTATGAACAAATTTTATCACCACATGGTAAAAGTTAAAAACGAAAACTTTGATGCACATTTTATAGATAAAATATATTAACAAAAATATTCATCGTTACTAAACATGTTTTTCTCGACTGTTAATATGCTAGACATTTTTATTATTTTTCCAAACTATTACCCTTAGTTGACCCATTGTCTTTATACGTATGTATCAAGTTTCATATATGCTTCAACACATGAGTGATGATCATTATTTTGATAAAAATTATCTTTGTTAATGTTCAGTATTTTGAATCATTTTATTTGGTTGTCATAGCCTCTACAAAAAAAATAGAATAATTTTGACAGTTAAAATTACAAGTTCCAGCGGTTAAAAATCATCACAAATGACATTTATGACAGTTTAAAAAACCGTCAGAATTATACATATCAAAAACAATTTATGACAAAAATATTATAACCGCCGGAATTGTTGTCAAAAAATAAAAAATAATAATAGCGGTTAAAAATCGCTACAAAATATAGTATAATTTGATTGTATTTTATCATATTTTGACGGTTTAAAAACAGTCAGAAAATGAATCATATTTTGACGGTTAAAAAACAGTCAGAAAATAAATCATATTTTGACGGTTAAAAATCCTCAGAAAATAAATCATATTTTGATAGTTAAAAACCGTCACAAAATGTATTATATTTTGATAGCTAAATATCGTTATAAATATATCATATTTTGACGATTAAAATTCACTACAAAATATATCATATTTTATATATTTTCATAATTAAAAACTGCCAAAATTTATTTAAAATATTTTTAAAATTACAAAAAATATTTATTAATTATTAGACTAACTCCATAATTATTTTCTTTTTCTTTTTCTACTGCATTATTAGACAAGATCAAGTATTAATTAGTTATCATATATTTGTACCTCTAATAGATGATTATTAGACACTTGTAGAAACAACACAATGCAGAAAAAAAAAAAAAACATATTCATAAGCTTTTTACGAATCTTCTTCGTACATACATTATTCAAACACTAAAGTGTTATATACTAAAATGTTGCAAATAAGCTAAACATACGTAAGTTTCAAAACATCATATGCAATCATATATCTCGCCTAAAAAAATGGAAAATACGAGAAGTAAAAAGAATGGGAGGTAGGAAGAAAAACATTCCATATATTAGAGAAGTGCACCTGCACCACCTGCACCACCTGCACAATGGAAAATGGGTGGTGAGTAATATTTATCATATGCATGGTTTATTCCAGAAAAAAATATTGTGCCTAGATCTAAATGATTAGTCAAACAAACGGACAATACAAACCATAATAACATAAACAAATCAATAAACCTAAAATTGCGAATTCTTAAGTATGAGTTTTACAAAGTTGAGTATCTTATAAATAGAAGATCTATAAATCTATTATCTCTAGGATTTATGACAAAACTGAAGTTACAGATAAATTTTACTAGACTACATGGATTACTTTTCAAAACTGCTAAAACAAACATGCATGTGAATGCTTAGAGATCTTCTAGCATTCATCCCACAAATATTACTGGTAATGAATCATGTGTTTTGAGAAATCCATCTTTTTCTATTTGTTAATAGTATTCCTCAACATAAGCCATCATCTCCTTTTTAGATGGTAACAAGACCTCACCAAATAAAACACATGCTACCCACTTGCATTGCAACTCTGTCATTTGGAAGATGATGTGTAAATTTTTTTATGATGATAAAAATTCAGGTACACATGACTCTGAACTTATACTTTAGGATTTTTTTTTTCTTACAAAATAGTTTAGGTTTAATTCAATCTTACAAAACAATTTCACTCTTAGAACACACATAACATAGCGAGTGGCCATTTTAATGTATCTAAGATAGACTTTGATCCTGTCTTACAAAGTCATTTAGACATAATTCAACCATAGAAAATGCTAATGGGAAACAAATGGAATAGAAGAAACGTTCAAATAAGACATATCCACTACTGAGAATGAATTACAAGAGCGTGATGATAACCAAATAATTTTACCTTCATTCTCTTCACAGTGTGCAGTGCTGGCTCAGCCAAGTAGTGATCATCTCTATGAAGTGCAAAAAGCATGACCAATGAAGTCTACAATGTTTCATCAAGGCTGTATTTTCTGTCACATGTCACAGGAACAACAAAAGCAAAAGACCTTTTAAAGTATTCCCTCCTTCTGACCATGGAGTTCAATTTTTTTTTTTTTTAAATATAGGATGAAGAGAAAAGAAGATGTACGATCATCATGAAATGTAAGACAATCTGTTATATGTAAAATAAGATATAAATAAATCAAAATTTCTCAACCTCCTTGATATGGGCAAGGAAAAAATTACATCGTAAATTTCTTGGTGCATTGAATTGAATTAAAAAATCAGAAATTTAAATTGAAAAACAGGATTAAGCCTATGTGACTAAAGAAATAATGGAATAAAATTAAAATAAATAAATAAACATAAGTAAATAAAAATATAGAAGAAGGAAATAGATTCCAAGTGAACTGGTTCAAAGTTTACCGAAAAAGATGATCTATTTAAATTACCGAGTAATTTGCAATACAAAATTCAATCTATATAACATATATAGATAATATCCATTTTTTTCTAGTTTGCTCTATCAATGTTCATTTAAATTACTTCAAATGTGCAGACCCGATAATTAATAATTATTTTGGTTTGGTGACTCCACAGTGTACTTAATAATTAATAAAGTATTGTGGTTTGGTGACCGGATAATTACCTATAGGATCATGATAACCCACATGAGTATGGACTCATTAATAATCAACCAAATGACATCTAATTAAGTCAATTCATAGCATAAAATTATTGTTTTCATTGAAGAAATAGCAAATATAAATTTAGATATCCATAAATATAGATGATAGAAAAAATAAGAAAGTGGAATAACTATTGCATTAACCTTTGTACGGATTGCGCAGAAACTGTCTCGCTGGAGTTTCAACCTCCCTTGGCCATGGCACTCCATAATAGTGTTTGCCTGTCTCTCATCCACACCTTAACTTACTTTTCTAAAATGGTTTTATCTAAAAAATATTCTAGAAAACGAGAAACCTCTCAATCTTGGGACTGAAGAAGGTATATATTCTGGAATTTTAATTATCAGCAAAACAGAATAATTAAAGTAGACCTTCAAACAAACTAACTTGTCCTTTCCTCAGCATTTGATTTTCCTCTTCTAGACGCGAGATTTTATTCTCTAGTTCATTTGTGTATGTTTGTTTATAATATTTATGGTTCAGGATTAGGATTTCTAATAAGGGAAACATTGATGAAAGAATAAAGTCATTATAATAATTTACTATATCGATAGTTTATATATTATAGTTAAGTCATTATTATTTATAAAAGTGGATTTTTTCTTTTGTGTCCACATTTTAAAATATCAATTTTATCTTTTAAATATAATTATTTATTAAATTTTTTAAAATTGACCGTTATTTTTACAAATTTTTTATAAAATCGTCTATTTGTATTTCTTTTTTTCTTTTTTATTTATCAACGGTTATTCTTTCATTTATTCTTATATATTTCACTTTATTTTTAATAAATATAATTTTATTTTATATATTAACTTTTTAATATTACGATATTATCACCTACTAATATAATATTACGCATATTTAAAAAATTGTATACATACAATAATTTTTGTGTTCATATTTTTATATTTCCGCTTTATCTTTAATTGTTATTTTAAAAAATAATTATTTCATAAATTTTTGTTTAAAAACTTTTTTTTAGTATTTTTAAAAAAAATTGTATACATATTTTATTTATTTAATTTTATATTTAATAATTATATTAAAAATTAATTATATATTTTTTATTATTCTTAACTCAAATTTTTATGAAAATTGAATAACGTATATTCGCTAATAATAATAAATATAAAACAATTCTAACAGTTAAAAGAAAGTGATAAAATTAAAAATATTTCTGGTCGTCAAAAGAAACGGACAAAAATTGAAAATATTTCTAACGGTACATTTTACCGCTGAAAAACAATTGCTACTAATAAATATATTTTTTTAGTGAGTTTTTGTCAAACAATAAAAATTTAGATATTCAAATAAAACTTTAAGAATAATGTGAAACTTATATAGTGACAAAAAATTCCAAATATTAAGTAAAACTTAATACTAATAGTTATATTAGATAAACTTCTTTGATTTATTATGAGACCTTCTACTTTAATATCAGTGACGGAGGATCATTGGGACAGGGATGGTCATGGCCCTTCCCTCTCCCACAATTTTTAATTTTTTATATTATATATATTAATTATTTTTAATTTTTTAATTTTTTTATTATACATAACATATAAAAATTGATAAAAATTAAATGAGATATATTTTTATTTATTTTATAAGGCATAATATTTAATGTTAATAAATATTAAAATATAAAATCAAATGTAATAAATAATAAAAATATTTATTAAGATATTTTTTATTTTCTTATATTTTTCATTTTTTTCATAAGTTATATTGATTTCACATTTTCACATGTTTTCTTTTCGTTTTGAGAAAAAAAAAATAACAGTTAAATATAAACTTATTCTTTTTTCTTTCATTTATCATTTGTTCTCTTTTATTTGTGAAGACAAAAGGTAACTCTCTCGCATTACTTGATAGTGAAATATTTGTTTAATAGTTAATATTATTTTTTATCCCATGAGCCTTATATTTATTTTTTATGATTATAGGAAAAAAATGACTGTACTATGTGTTTTTTCATAATCAGCTTTTAATGGGAATTGATTGTCATTGATTTTTTTCTTTTAGTAACTTAATTTTTATTTTTTTAATTAAATTATGATAAATTATTTTTTAATTTTAAACTTAAAAAAGAAATAGGTATATTGATGAAGAATAAAAAAATAGATTTATTTCTTAAAAGTGATAAAAAGAAAGCTATTGGTGAAGATGAAATCAATACAAATTCAATATCTTAGCTTTATGTATACTGAATCATGATACAAATAATCATATTGTTCTATTAGAGAAACATGTTTTATATTAATATTTTGGAACACGTTTATCTTTACATTGAAAAAGAAATAGTTAAAAATTTTAGTTTTGACTCAATTATGGATGAGTTCAAAAATCTGAAAAATAAAGGACAATTCTTTGTATATATGTGATTTCTTTTGTAGATACACGATTATACTAAATTATTTATACATTTTTATTGTGTTAATGACAATAATTAAATATATAAATTTTGAATTTTGAGTATATTATTTTGGCTCCCCCAACATTATTAATCAAGATCCGCCACTGTTTAATATATATATATATATATATATATATATATATATATATATATATATATATATATATATATATATATATATATATATATATATATATATATATATATATATATATATATATATATATATTACTGCAAATCAGTAACTGAAGCTGTAGACACATGACAAATATTCAAATAAAGTATCTATCTATCTACCTAAGTTTATATCAAATTGATGTTACCTTGTATGAATTTGATCATATTACTCACTTAATGCGTCTGATTCTTTTATAGGGTTCAATGGAGTGTAACGTGTAAAAATAATGACATTAGCATTGATGCTGAGCTGGATGTTGAGGGCAAAACCGTTACAACAGATCCATGTGGACAAAGGCTCAAGAAAAGCATGAGACGGAGGAGAGATAATGTATTTCTAAGAGATTATGTGCTCTGAAGAAGGGTATGCGCATGGTATGCTTCCTCTGCAATATTCTTATCTGTGTTTCTCTAAATTCTTCCTTTATTTTACCCTAATTTCTTCTCTACCTCTAAAACAGGTTTTGGATCTGCTGTCATTCTGATGCTAGTGTCAAGATCAGGAGTTATGTTGCTCTGTTGAAGATTGTTTCCTTTTCTGTTCAATAATTTATTACTTTGAACTTTACAGTGTTGATTGCTGCTAAATACATTCAGTTTTATTCTCGGAATTTTTTTATACGTGTGTCATTGGTGCTTTCATTGACGTCATGGCTGAGAACACACGTTTGAAAGAATTACAGGCTGAAGTACATGGTCATTCTGATGAACTACACAAATTAATGGGTCTATTAGAACTTCGAGATCGTGAACAACGCGCGCATATTCAATCTGTTCAGGCAGAGATGAAGGCTAGAATGGATCAATTACAACAATTCTTAGAGTTAATTGTACAATCCCAATCTCAGCTTCATGGTGCCGAAGTGGGGGAAACGAAGATACAAGGTCCATTTCCGATTAAAGATATAACACTCGGATATCCACATTTTGATGGTCAATCGTCTGTGTTGGAGTGGATATTCAAGGCAGAAAAGTTTTTTAACTATCATCACACACCAGGTGCAGAGAGAGTTGAAATAGCTACGATGCATTTTGAAAAAGAAGTTGTGTCGTGGTTTCAAATGCTGCAACGTCTTTCTGCAATTCATTCATGGCATGATTTAACCCATGCGTTGGAGTCCCAATTTGGTCCTTCCCTGTTCGATTGTCCCATGGCAGAGTTGTTTAAATTGCAACAAACAGGTACAATTTCAGATTACTACCTGAAATTTATGGCGTTGGCAAACAGATCAATGGGATTATCTGATGAAGCTTTATTAAACTATTTTCTGAGTGGTCTCCATAAGGAAATTAGAAGAGAAGGGAAGGGAAGCTAGGGTTTCACGTTATTTCTATTTTATGCGATTAATGTTTTGTGAAATATGAGAAAAGTTTGGGGAAAACGTTACTTTTTGGTATATTTCTGAGTTAGGGGTTCAAATATTCATAAAACTGTGATATTTGACGTTATTTCTCGTATTCTGGATGCGTCGCGCAATCGTTGTGCGAGTTGACTTGGTCGTTGGGCGACTGTGTATTTTTCTTATATGCGCAGTTTTAGTAAAATTGACCTTCCCGACTCATTAACCGTTGGATTGAGCTCAAAATTGGACATTTGGTTCATAACATGCTATTTTGTGGTTTAATCGGTTGGATCGTCGATTAGATATCTATAGCTTGAGAAATGTGTCACGCATTACTGTAGTGATTTTGGTTTTGTGATAATAAATTTTCTTAAGAATTTTGGTGTAAGAATTATGGTTGTGTGTTGTGCTTGATTGTATGGAATTGCAGGTACTTAAATGTTGGCACTCATTTATTTGGGATGAATACTATTTTGTGATATATGTATGTCTTGATATGCATTTATAAAGTATGAGATGAATGAATTTGCATGAGTGATGTGATTCATGGATTGTGAATGATGAACTTGGATAAATCTTGGCATGCGATTTCAATAAAATGGTTGGTGATATATGTGGTCATGAATTCGGTATGAGCAATAATGTTACATGGATGGCATGGTATTGGTATGAGGTGAAGTTCTATATCCCCGAATTGGGAAGAATGGGATGGTATGAAATCAACATGGAATATGAATGAGGATGGGTTACAAAGGATGGTGTGAGGTGTTAAATGCATGATCAATATTATTTGTTTGTTTGGAATGTGATTGGTATGTTGTCAGTACGTAAATCCACGAGTCTCTAGGTGAGACTTCCTAGTGGTGCTTCAGTGGTCAGAACGTAATTCCATGGCGTCTGTTAGTGGGAGTCCATGGTGGTGCCCCATCTATATAATTTGGTAAGGGTTCAAGGTAAGGTTGCATCCTGACACTCTAAGGAGTTAGTTAGTCTCACTTAGAGCGGACTGACTATTGTGGTGAGAGTAGCAGGAGGCCTGAAACTCATTAAGGGCTAACCTTGTGTGTGGGGGATTGAAATATTGTAACACTTGTAACACTTAGCTCGGGGGTGAGCAGGGTAATCCACCACAAGTGTAAGCATCTACTGAATCCGACCTGATTATATGTAATCCGGATGAGTCGAGTCTGAGTTTAGTGTATTGCTTGAAAAGTCATAACATGGTTGGTTGATGAATACTGTTTTGGACTGTGTAATAGCATGTGACTGCTTGATAAACTATTTCTACTCTAGCTTACCTTGTTTGCTTGTTTGGTTATCCTGTATGTGGTTCTTCTCCTTTTGTGATGATCATCAATTTATTGATGTGAGCAGATGCGAGAAACACATGTGGTTAACAGGGAGGTGACGGTTTCGCTGCTTAGCCACCTGGGCTGGATTCTACTACTTTGGACTTTCTTTTTGGGGCTATGGCCCATGTACTAATCTATCTTTTAAGTTCCTATTTTGATTACTGATGAACATTGTATTTGGTTTAGTTGTGGCATAGTTGTGTGCCTTGGTTATTGTATGGAGTAGTGTTTAAATTCCAAGACTGTGTTTCTGTATTATCCTGTGTGACACTTCCTTTAATCATGATTATAAATTAAATGGGGTGTTACACTTAGTAAGCTAACACTTTTTTTTATAAATAAGTGTTTTACTCTTATATTTAATAAAATAAAATTTTTTAATTTAGAATTTTTAAATTTGTTAATTTTATCATCTTTTTGTTAATATGATATTTTAAAATAAAATAAAGGAGGTGAACCTCTATTTAAAAATTAGAAAAAATGCAAATATTTTTCTAATAAAATTAGAAAAGGATACATATAATGAAATTAGAGAATGTGCCAGTATTATTTAGTAGAAGTTAAAAAATAGAAATTATTTCTTGAATGTAAAAGGGAGAAATTACTCTTTACAATTAGATCGCACGGTTGGATATATGGATTCAAGAATTTTTGTAAAGTTCTAAACAATAGAAATTGATTTCTTAACACCAGAATTTGGTTTTTTCTATCCATCGTGGTGTTTAAATTGTTTAAAAACTTGTAATCAGTAATTTATCTAATACTGGAGATAAGAAAGATACTCTTTTTAAATTATTTAATGTACTAAATTTAATTTATTTCTAGTAATAATTTTATAAATTAAATATTTTTTAAAATTGTAATTTTGTTATTCACGATTTTTTATTATAAACATTTTTATATATTAAAAATGTCTTTAATCTAGTCCGCTTAAAGAAAAACATAGAGAAACTAGTATTTGGATAATGTCACAGATATCTATAAAAACCAAGACAACAACATTGTAATTTTTGAAACTTCAGTAAAATGTTATTAAAAATATTTATCCATTGGTAGTCATCATGCAACCAACAAAAATCAAACACAAACATATATTATCGGTCACTAACAAGCACAATTAGAAACATTTCTATATTTATCTATACTTTTATCATTACAAGAAAATGTTTTATTAATAACCAATTTTAGTGACTAAAAGTTGTTAGTCACTATAGTGACCAATTTAGATACCAATTTACAAAATTAAAATTTATTGGTTACTAAAATAGTCACTAATATAAATAAAAAATTATAATTGGTCATTAAATTTGTCACTAATTAATTAGAGACCAATTTAGTAACTAAGTTATTGTGATAGCCAAAACTTAGGTAGCTAATTTTTAGTGACCAGATTTATTTGGTAGCCAAAACTATGGTAGCTAATTTTAAAAACCAATTTAGTGACCAATTATAATTTTTTATTCATAATAGTAACTATTTTAGTAACCAATATTTTTTTTACTTTGTAAACTTGTATCTAAATTAGTAATTATAGTAACTAACAAATTTTGGTCACTAAAATTAATTACTAATGAAGCATTTTCTTGTAGTGTGTATATATATATATATATATATATATATATATATATATATATATATATATATATATATATGAATTCTCTTTTTTTCACATATAATATTTTTTTAAACAAAATTTGTTTCAAATTAAAATAATTATCTTTTTATTAGATTGTATCAAAAAGTATCGTAGGAGAATTTGTGATGATGTTATTAACAATAAATCAGTCATATATATATACACATTAGAGCAACTATGTTTACGGGAAAAAATTATTTACATATCAATTAACAAAAAACAATTCTTATAAACATGCTAAATGAATTCCTTAATTAGATGTGATTTGTCAATCAAATCCCATTCTGGATTGACACCATATCAGCGTGAATATTGTATTGATATATTTCCATATTTATTCTGCCTCCAATACCCCCCTCAAGTGGGTGCATGAAGGTTATGAATGCTCAATTTGCCAATTTGGAAATGAAATTGATTTCTGCTAAGAGTCTTAGTATGTAGGGCAGCCAATTGAGTCTGAGTAGAAACATAGGATGGTTGGATGACACTTGCAAGGATTGAATCACACACAAAGTGACAATAGACCTTTATATGTTTTGTGCATTCGTGGAAGACTAAGTTATTTGCAATGTGTAGTGCGGCTTGATTGAAATGGTAGAGGTGAATAGGCGATCTGTGAGTTATCCCAAGACAGTACAGGATGCTTTTCAACCATTTAAGTTCACATGTAGTAGTGGCTATAGATCGATATTCATCTTCAGCTGACGAACGAGACATTGAGTTGTTTCTTGGTTTTCTAAGATATCAGAGAATTGCCAAGAGAGATGACCCGTCTTATGAGAGATCGTTAGGTGAGAGGGCAGCTAGCCCAATCAAAGTCACACCATGCTGAGAGAAGAAGATTGTTGTCTCTATGTAGAAGAACTCCTTGTCCTAGGTTGCCTTTTAAATATTGAACCACACGTAGAGCTGCATTCCAATGATCATCTTTTGGTTGTTGCATAAACTGTGATAGCATGTGAACACAATAAGATAATTCCGGTCTCGTGAAGCATAAATAAATAAGATGATCGACAAGACGACGATAGCGGTCAGGATGGGTTAAATTTGGTCCATCGGCAAGGGCAAGGTGGAAATTTTGTTTAGGCAAGGTAGCAACAGGTTTGGCACCTAAAAGATTGGTTTCACGAAGGATGTCTAAGGTATATTTCCTTTGGCAAAGATAAATTCCAGAACTAGAGTGAGCAACCTCAACCCTAAGAAAGTATTTGAGTGGACCCAAATCCTTCATATGAAAACATGTATGTAGATAAGCCTTGAAATGTTTAATTGCATGGCAATCATTTCTAGTCATTAATTCAGTCATTACTTGTATCATAAATACAATCATTGTTTCAATCAAAAATTTGGTCACTGATTCAATTACAGATTCGGTCACTGATTCGGTCACAGATTAGGTCACAGATTAGGTCACAGATTCGATCACTAATGTGGTCACTAATTAAGTCATTATAAATCAGTGACGAACAAAATAGTGATCGATTTTGTTGGTCACTAAATCGGTTACTATTTTCATCAGTGACCAATTTTAGTCATTTAGTGACTGAATTTTTGGTCATTATTTCCTAGTTTTCTTGTAGTGTAAGATATTCCACGTATACTAAAACAACAATATTTATCTTGAACTTGTTCAAGACAAATAAGGAGTAGTCATAGAGGGATTGTATGAACCCATAGCCTTTGAGTGCTTGACACAGTTTAGCGAACCAACAACGGCGTGCCTACTTAAGTTTGTAGAGTGACTATTATAGTTTGCAAACTAGTCCAGGTCAAGAAATAGTGAAACCAGGAGGTGGTTTCATAAAGACTTCTTCTTACAAATCACCATGTAAGAAGGCATTATGCATATCCATTGGTGTAATTCCCAGTGTTTGGCAGTAGCCACCGCGAGGACAATACGAATAGTCACCATTTTGGCCATCGGTGCAAACATTTCCATGTAGTTGATCCTTCAACTTAATGATTTCCGAGAACGACTAACCGTGCCTTAAACCTTTCCACCGTCCCATCTGACTTTCTTTTTATCTTGTAAACCCATTTTGATCCAAGAGCCTTTTTGTCAGGAGGGAGCCTCGCTAACTCCCAAGTTTGGTTGTTCTCTAGTGCAGAAATTTCATCTTTCATTGCTTTCTGCCACCTGACATCTTTCATAGCTTCTTTATATGTCAAATGTTCAGTTTCCTATTCAATAGCAACAAGAAAACTACGATGTGCGATGGATGAGTTATTACAATTCACATATTGCGTAATACAATAAGGATTACCTAAGGATGGAAATGGTGTAGGCAAACATGCAAATGGGCTTATTCGATGGATAGTGTTGGTCACGTAGTCCCTCAATCATGAGGAAGGCTGCCTAAGTCGCTGCCCTCGACCCAATCGGTTAGTTTCTGTAGTTGGCAAGTCTCTTGAGTTGTTGAGTGAAGAGATTACTTGCATGTCACTAGCTTGGGGCAATCATTATTTTGATCATCCTCAATATCATGAGTTATAGGTGTTGTGTCGGTAGGTTCAGTGGATGAGGGCACATCATCCATGGTCACTGGCACTATGTTGTTGGAAGAATGTAACAAAGGCACAACATCATTGGCCTTAGAAGTTGTGTTAGTGGTATCATGTCCCCCTTGACTTCGAGGGACCTACCATGATAGAAACCATCTTCATCTTCCTGAGAAAAAATCGTTAAATGTGGCAGATTCCAGGTATTATCTGTCTTCTGTATGTGGTCAACTGAAGGAAAAACACTTTCCACCCTTTTTTTCCCCATAGGGATAGCCTATGAAAATACATTTCTTACCTTTGGGAGCAAATTTGTCACCTTGTCTTCCCTTATTGTGTGTACAACATAAGCACCCAAATATTCCCAAATGTTGAAAAGGATGAGGCTTTCCATAAAGTACTTCAAAGGGAGTTTTCTCATTCAGCACTTTTGAAATCTTAGTGCACGTGCAACATTTAAAATATGCATGTGTTTTTGCTCAACTCTCCCATTTTGTTGTGGTGTGTAGACACAAGAGGTTTGAAATATTATTCCTTAATCCAAGAAGTAATTTTTCAAGCCAAGAAACTCAATACCATTATTACTTGAAACACTTTTACACTTTTATTAAATTGTCTCTTGACTAAAGCAAAGAAATTAAGGAGGAATTTTGATACTTCCTTTTTATCGACAAGTAGGTACATCCACACACTGCGAAAAAAACCGTCCATTATAGTCATAAAATAATGAGCACCACATGAATATGGAGTTTTATAAGGACCCTACAACTCACAATGTATCATTTCAAAAATACCATTGGCTCTTTATTCACTAATGGGAAATTTTTCTTTGCATTGTTTAGCTCTTAATCATATATTGCAATTCTCAAATTTATTTTTACCAAACCCATAAATGAGTTTTGTAACTTTAAAGGATGGATGTCCTAAGCACTTGTGCCATAATTCCATACAATCTACATTGTCTGCCTTGTTAACTTGTAGTCTCTAAGCACCACAGAGGTGATAAAGCCCATCTTTACGTTTACCCACTCCAATCACCATCCTCAAAATGTGGTCCTGCAATACAAACAATGTATTAGTAAATTGTATAACACAATTTGACTCATCTAAAAGTTACGATATAAATAGAAAATTGAAGTTCAAATTCAGGACAAATAGAACATTGGCAAGTTTCAGCTGTCCCCCTAAGTACACAGTTCCTTCCTTTGTTGCATTTGTGTGTTCTCCATTGGTCAATCCAACTGGACATAGCAGAATATCATGCACATTATGCGTTTCTTCCATGCTTTCATTCATATGATTTGAGGCTCTTGTATCAATAATCCAGGGTGCAAATTTGTAAATACCTAATTTCTCATTATTTTCTCCTTTATTCATCATGTCTACCAACTTTTGCCATTGTTCAATTGTTTATCCAACAAGATCATATTTGTCTGTGTTTATCATTGGTTCGGTTGCACCACCAATTGCATGTGTTTGTGCAACACTGGCTTTCAAACTTGCTCCTCTCCCTCATTCCTCTTGGACATTCCACTAGCTTTGCCATTAGTTTTGGGTCTTTTGCCCCCACCATTCGGGGTATCTAATCAATTGGAAGCAATTTTCAGCAATGTGTCTTGATCTGCTACAATTGCTATAGGTTTGATTTTTGTCCTTGGTTTCCCAGCGAGTTCTTCGCTTTGCATTTGTCATAAGACCCATTATTTCACCTCGTTCTTCTTGTGTTCTTGTAATCATTTGGACACGTTCCTCTTGGATTATGATAGAGTATACTCGATTCAAAGAAGGCAAAAGATCGCATGTGAACAAGCTTGAGCGCACCGTTCCATATGTGGCATCATCTAACCCCATAAGAAACTTGTGCACCCTTTCTTCTTCTTTTCATTTTTCCAGCTTGGTGGACAAATTACAAGTGTAGTTGGCACATGTGCGTACTGGAATTTTCTCATAATTAGCGAGCTTATCCCATAGCACTTTCAACTTTTCATAGTATTCAATTATGGCCATTCATCCTTGCTTGCAACCTGCCAATTCTTATTGAAGTTGATGTATCCTTTGGCCATTTGCAATTCAGAACCTTTCTTAGATGTCGCTCCATTGTTCCTTTGCATTTTCTGCATATGATATTGTATAGCACAATCGTGACTCTATGGTATTCAAAATCCATGAAATCAACATAGATTGGATTGTCCACCAATCTTCAAGTTTTGTTGTTACTTCTTTGGGTCGTTCAACAACGCCTTCAACGAACCCCCAATTTCTTCTAGCAGGTAAGGATGTTTGCATGGCACGGGCCCATTCCGCATAGTTCTCGCCTCGTAGTTGAACTTGAGTAATTATGTTTCCTAGATTGTCATTTGAATTGAGCTTATAAGGAGAAAACACATGTTTCCCTTTATCACCTGTCTTTGCTTCATGTTCACCCTTAGGTTAATCAACTTTTCCTTCTTCCCATAGATCTTGCTCTGAGACCATATCAAACTGTATCAGAAAGTATCAGTGGGAGAATTTGTGATGATGTTTAACAATGAATCAACGATATATATACATATTACATCAACTATGTTTACGGGAACAAATTATTTACATATCAATTAACAGAAAATGATTTCTATAAACATGCTAAATGAATCCCTTGATTAGATGTGATTTGTCAATCATATCCCATTCTGGATTGGCACTATATCAGTGTGAATATTGTGTTGATATATTTCCATATTTAGTCTACCTCCAATATTTTTATCAATTTTACCCTTTAAGTGATCAAATGACAAATTTATAAATTTAATTATTTTTTTGATTTAATTATTTTTTTTGAAACACATACACGCATGTATCTTCATCAGTATAAACTTAAAAAAAAATAGAAACTATAACAAATATGTTTATTATTCGGGTGCATATCATATAGAAATGTAAAATCATTTCCATTTATGCCAGAAGAGTGACACATTATATTTAACATACGAACGAATAAGGTAGAGAGAAAAATGTTTTTAAATGTTACATTATTAGTTCTGGAGGAGAAAAATGCTAGAACAAAATAAAATATTAATAAAAGAAAATAATACATCTGTACTAAAATTAATATTTATGTTTTGAATTTCGTGTAATATTATGTATTATGATACGAATTTGTTGAACTTATGGAAAGTAAATTGATAATTGTGATAATATCAAATATGCTATTTAACCTTTTCATTTACATGCATATCATGAATTAACTCTGTGACTGGAGTTAAAAATATTATTGATTTTTGAAATGCAACTGCGTCATGTCAAGAGGAAATCATATTATATATAACGTTCTAATAGAAAATAAAAAAAATATTATTTTAATCCTTCCAAAAAGAAAAAACAGAAGAAGAGGTGACAAAAATTGTGCGTAATATAGCTAATATCTCCTACTCGCACAGAAAATAGTAAACGATTAATGGTGACTTGAGGTGGCATTGGTGGCTGTCTGTCGAAGAAGTTAAGGATGGTGGTGTGTGTAAGCTCATGAACTCTTCTTCCCACTTACTTTTATTAACAAGTGTCTCTCTTACTTTTTTACCATTATATATATATATATATATATATATATATATATATATATATATATATATATATATATATATATATTTACACATCACCGATTAAGATAAATAAACCATACAAGGATGTAATATTGTTGACAGAAAAACAATAAGGATAGGAAAACTTTAAAAAAAATTACTAAACTCCAAAAAGCAGTAAATAATGGACAGCAAATGATTTATTTATATCTCAATATTCAAATACATTTTTTTGAAACAAGAGGTGTCAGAGATGACATTATTTCTTCGAAGTTCAATCTTCAAAGTATTTAACTTTTGAAACTGACATTTTTTTAATGTTACAACATATTTATTTTTTAAGCTTGAATAAAACTAAAAGGAAGTGTATCTAGAAGTTATTTTCCATTAAGCACTTCCATTCAACTTAATACAAATAGAAAGTGTAGATAATAAAAGCAGTTAATACAATGATAGGAGTGAACAAAATTACTCATTCTTTTAACATCTACTGTATCAGGTTGTATATAAAATCAAACATTAAATAACTACTATCTAATCTATCTGGTCTTGCGTGCTTTAGCCAACTTTTTCTTTCTTTTCTTAACAGCTTTATGGACTTTAGTTTTCCGTGCTTCTCTTTTCTCCTCTTTCACCTTTCTCTTATTGTCTTTCCTAGCCTCTTTTCTAGCAGCTTTTGTATTTGCAGGATCCATTGTTTCACTTTCTGAGGATGAATCCTCTTCAGAATCACTTTCGTCATCTTGTTCCTCATCAGATTGAACATCAGCATCATCCTCCAAGCTGTTTGATTTATCATCAGATATGATCGGTGAATCTTTTGTGGCACTTGATTTCTGCAATAGGGTCTTTTGCTGTGAAGACTGTGTTAGTGACAGAGCATGTTTAAGCCCAGTAATGGTCAGGTAGTATAAATCTTTAGTGTCCTTCCAACTTGTTATCCGTTGTACATCCTCCTCAGCATTCTCAACATCATCAAGTGTCTTTGGAATGAAAGACTGTAACAATAGTTCAACAAATTAAACATGTAAGAAAGAACAGAAAAGATTAACATGTTTGTAAAAATCAAGCCCACACACTCATTGGAAAGAAAATAAGAAAGGGAATGGAGGGTTAAATAAGAATAAAGCATGGATTTCTACTTCCATTATATACTAACGAAGTAGTGGAGCACAAGTCCCACATTAGTGTGTTGGAAACAAGATTAAGGGTATACAAGAAAGAGGGTCAAGGCCCCAGAGTGTAAAGTCATTTCTGGACACAGACTACTCGAGCTAAGAGCATATAATACGGTCATGCTCTTAGATGTTGCTGAAATATGATATTTCAATGCTCACACATAATATTACAACAATAGTTATGTTTAGTTTCTTAGTTTTTTCACCAATACGGTCACGCTCTTAGATGTTGCTCAAATATGATATTTCAATGCTCACACATAATATTACAACAATAGTTATATTTAGTTTCTTAGTTTTTTCACCAAGCTTAGCCAACAATTCAGTTAAGGATAATAACTAAAAAATAAAGTTGCATAACAAGGCAAGTTACCTGCACAAATACAGAGTCTGCAATCTCATCCTCTACGGATACATCTCCTCTTGCCAAAATTTTTCGTTGCATCTACAAATATTGCAAAAACCATTTAAGGTCTCTTTGAAGTTGGTCACTAATCATAAGCCATAATATAACAAAGCCAAATACCTCTTCCAAGTAACTATCCACAGCATCATCAGCTATTGTTGCATCAACAATAAAATCAAACAATTCTCTTATCGTCATGACCGCAACACCATGCTTTTTAAAGAAATCCTGCAGGCCAAGAAGTCACTCAATCACACCCTTCACATTCCCTCGCTGATTAAGGAAATGGACCAGGAATCTATAATTACATCTAAAAATTGGAAATACTTACAGATACATGAACACAATCTTCACGCAGAAAATCTAGGGCATGGGGGTGTTCATGTTCAACGGCTTGAGAAACATCAATAATATATAAGTGACCCTATCAAAAAAAGAACATGTGAATTGACTATTGGCATATTGACATTCAACCAATGAAAGATAAACTGGAGAAAGGAATTGTTCACCTCATAATATAGTATATTATATTCACTCAGGTCTCCATGCACCAATTTGCATTTCTGATACAATGTCCGCATTGCAATAATAATCTGAAACAAGAAACACTCAAATGATTTCAACCCAAAGTGTTGGATTACTCTTAGAAACCTAAAAGAGAAGTGTTTCTATTACGAAGGAAACCTAGAAGAAATGTGTGGCAGAAGTGTTTCTATTAGGAGTCCCTAAAAGAAACTCCACTCCACAGACGATATAAAACTTTAATACATTAACAATATCGGTCAATGCTAGCAACACTCTGTATTATTGGTTCAAATTTATTAGATAAAAACTAGAAAAACATGAATGATAATCACTAAATAAATGGAACAGACAAATTTGTAATTAATCTCAACCCCTAATAGAGTGCACTCAAAAGAGTGTTTTAAACAGTGTCCTCTTTTAGACAAGTAACCAAAAATAGAAACCGTATACTATAGCATCCCAGCATCATAATGTTTAAGACACTCGTTAAAAGGTTCTAAGTACAAAAACCATGCTCACCTCAACATAGCCTTCCCGCAACTTGTCTAAAGATAAAGCTGCATCTTTAAGACGAGGGGCAGCACAACCATATTTTCCTTCAAAAAATAACAAAAGCAGAGATTTTAAATAATGTAGTTATACCTTCAATACTACTAAAAAAGACCAGAACTAT
Organism: Vigna unguiculata; assembly: GCF_037176805.1. Lineage (NCBI taxonomy): Eukaryota > Viridiplantae > Streptophyta > Magnoliopsida > Fabales > Fabaceae > Vigna > Vigna unguiculata. The sequence goes on from NC_140799.1 coordinate 4,431,895, forward strand.
TCATCACACTTTTCAATCATTCTTCTTTTTTTAAATTTCTTATCAAAAATAGACATTTATACACTGATGTTCCATATAATCAATGATAAAATAATAGATAATTGAGATCAACATATCACATAAAAATAACTAATCACATTGTTCACATTAACATCAGATTATATTCTTGAAATTCAGAACAAAAGCAATACCTATAAATTCCATAACCAGAACATTTAGTCGCAGAAGATATGGTGTAGGACACCTAATTCCTGCTGCCTTAAGCCTGCAATCCAATATAAACAGGGTAAAAGAAAGAAACAGTCAAGAAAGCATGTAATCAAACTTTTGTTTCTCTTAATTAGAAACAACCAACCGAACAAGCACAAAAGCACTCAAAGAGTAGCCACTTCAAAGGCAAAAGAAAAGGTAGTGCATGCAAAAATTGATGCACAAAAGATTACCTCTTCAGAGCACATTAAAACTTGATACCTTAAGACAAACACATGGTTCATAAAAGAATTTGCACAAAAAAGGACGACTTCACAAGTTCCTGGTTCTAGTAAAAGCCATCATAGAGTACATCTAAGGTCCAGAGCTTTCTATAAGTCTTCAAGAATATATCATATAGGTAAACAGAGAGAATAGACAACAATAAGACAAGTACACTTGAATACAAATTTTAGTTTTCTCTTTAAAAGAGAGAAAACAAAGGTATAGAGTTCCTTCTCAACATTTCAGTCTTCAAGACAATTTACAGTAAAAGAAGAAGCTGAAACAAATATCTGCTATACTTACTTAAATTCCAAAACAGATGTTTTGTATATTTTTACTGCAAGTGGTTGACCTTGAGATTGAGTTGCATGATAAACATTTGCCTGTTAGTAAACAACATCATAAGAAACAGAAATATGTTGGCTTAAGATCACATAATCAATTATCCAAACCATGTTACCATCATAGAACCTAAATCGTAAGATTGAGAGAAAAAAGAAAGGGAAATAAAAGCTCCAGGCATATCACGTACTTCCTTGCCGGTTGAAATGCATCCACTGATATCACGAAAGGCACCCTTGTTCAGCATCTTGTATAAAATCATGCGCGTCTTATGATCAATTGCCTGGAGGAAACTTCAGAGTTACTTGCATAATAATTGTAAAAAAGGAATCAACAAAAGAACAAAACTCAATCTAGGTGCCACATTTCATGAAATCAGCATTTACTCACCCGCTCAGCAGTTGCTCGGTCTGCTTTATCTGTAGTTTTAGTCTTCCCAATGGCACTTTCTCTAACACTTCCACGAATTGCTGTGATCACAGAGTTAGACATGCCAACATTCATCCTCCCTTCCCACTCCTGCACCACGAACCACCTAATTTAAAACTTCAACCAAACAAGCATACCACACAGAATCCCAAAAAACACCATTCACCACACAACTTCAAATTCAAACTAGTCCATATTAAAGGTACACAAAAGAGCCAATAAAACAGGAGTAAAAAAACAAGATCATGCACCATGCTCACAATTTAAAAAAAAAAATATATCTTTAATAGATAACAAAATGTCCCCTTTAATATTTCCAGCGGGTAATCAAGAATGGCACACATTAACCAGCACGACAAATTCTGATAAAACCAACCCTAGGTTAATTAATTCGCACGGTTTATGAACAATCATAAAAAAAGTAAATAAAAATCCAAACTTCTTCACCGAACAATTGATGTCTAGAGCGAATAAGGGATACCCATTTAGCTTTTTAACAATTATGAATTGATGGGTCAGAATCTCTGGTAACCAGTAAGGGATTCACACCAACTTTATCCGTATCCAGGTCTTCTTCCATCTAACTTTCTCATCTTTACACACGTAGGACTTAATATGCAACTTACATTCACGCTTATATTTCCATGTAAGATAATATGGGACTTAGATTCATTATTATATTTCCAACATGAATGAAAAAAAGTAAAAAGGTATGTAAAAAAACCTCCAAGGGTGAGGCTTGAATGCGGTCGGAGAACTTTTGGTTGCGATTGGCGCGAGGCTGAAGAGTTGAGGAATAGTGGCGGTGGCCACCGTGAGAATTGGGGCGCCGCGAAGAGGGGGAAAAGGAGTAGCCAACACCCTCCTCCTTCGAATCTAACAAGTCCAACGCATCACTGATTTCAGAATCCAAAGAACTCGAAACATCTTCATCTTCTTTGTCTTCAATTTCATCTTGTTGGTGTTGTTGTTCTGTGTGATTATTGAGCTTGTTTTCGACATCATTTTCCATTGGTGAGTGTTTGACGTTACTAATCAAGCAAACGGCTTCCTCTGTGCCAGGGGCGGCCATTTGAGGTTTGGAAGAAGAATAACCAAGGTTACACTTTCTCAATCTGATTCAACATTTATTTTTAGGATATTTAATATATATGATTGAATATTTCTTTTATTTATTTTAGGAAGATCTAGTATTTTAGGAGCTGGATATATTTATTTTTATATAACTAAACTGATAATAAATATAATTTTAGATAAACTATCGTAGAATAAATTTTTTTGTTAAAAATATCATCACATAACTAAAATAAAGTTTTTTGGTTGTAGTAAACAATTTAAATTAAGATATATGATAATGATAATTTTAACTATCAATAAAAAATTTAAAATGTATTTAGTTTAGAATAAAAATAAAGAAGATGATTGAAAATAATTACTAAAACAGATGTCTCATATAATATAATCCAATCAAGAAAGAGAATGAATTAGTTATTTAATCTTTCATTGATTTTAAGAAAATTTTAAAATTATCTTCGATCTTTATAAATTCAATAAACTTTATAAATTCAATAAAGAGTTTTTCAATTATCTTATAATGGACTAACACATAATTGGTTATTTTAGGAGCTGGATTATATTTATTTTTATATAGCTAAACTGATAATAAATATAATTTTAGATAAATTATCGTAGAATAAAACTTTTAGTTAAAAATATCATCATATAACTAAAATAAAGTTTTTTTGTTGTAGTAAACAATTTAAATTAAGATATATGATAATGATAATTTTAACTATGAATAGAAAATTTTAAAATGAATTTAATTTAGTATAAAAATAAAGAAAATTTTAAAATTAATTTAATTTAGTATAAAAATAAAGAAGATGATTGAAAATAATTGTTAAGATAGATGTGTTATATATAATCCAACCAATATTGGGGAGTGAATTGATTATTTAATCTTTCATTGATTTTAAGATAATTTTAAAATTATCTTTAATTTTTATAAACTCAATAAACAGTTTTTCAATTTTGTGTTAGTGGACTAATTCAATTAATTAGGAATGACATAAAAGTTGACAGAAACAAGAAAATACAGTAATTTTTATACTGGTTCGATTTAAGATGAATCAGTCTTCTCTTAAGCAACTCAAGCTTAGGAGGATTTCTCTAAATCAGTAGAGTTACAAGAATTACAACATCACCTATATAATTCAAGTTCCTAAAGACCAAGGACCTTGATCTACAAATCAAGAACTCCTCCTAGATGCAATGTCTCTACACAATTGCAACTAGATCTACAAATCAAGAACTCCCCCTAAATACAATTCAAAAGAAAAACAAGGAACAAATACACCTAATGAATGTGCAGATGTGACATTTTATCCGAATGCCAGACTTGACCATCCAAGATTGAATCTATCGTCAATCTTCTTGAATGTTCAATGCTCGATAGAATGATCTCCCAAGAATGCAAGAACTTTGTGTATCTCGATCTCTCATAAAAGTCTCTTCTTGATTTAGTATTGTGTGTATTTGAAACTGATTTTAGATTTGTTTTTAAAATAGAGTTCTGCTTATGAGATTAGTTGATTAGGGATTTTACCTAATTGATTATCGTGGGTGAATTTTGACTGCATTAGTGCAGTGCATTCTGATAATCCATTAACTAAATATCTAATCTATTAATAAGTTATGCATTTCACATATTCAAGAATTTGGCAGCTAATATATGCAGTTCAAGCTTAGCTTACATGTAATCCTAGGTATACATCACCTATATAAATAATAAATTCAAGACTAAGCCTAAAGCAGTGGTACATGGTGTTTGTAGACTTTGGACATCATCAAAATTAGCTTCATTGGATTGAGCAGGCTCCCCCTTTCAACAATCTCCCCCATTTTTATGATGGCCAATTTGATCATGCAGCAGAGAAACAAGACAAGACCTTTCTCCCCCTTTAGACATTAGCAAAAAGAGCACAAGAGTGTGACATAACCAAACAGACACAAGCATGGAACATCACAAAATAACAACATAAATTATGACATTATTAAAAGCTCAATAAGTATAATCAGCAACACAATATGAAACCAGGTTATGTTAAGATCAGAGTGCATACAAGCAGAAAGCATATGAGCAATTAAGTAATAATATATTAGAGTGTAAAGCATTTATACATCAGAGTGCATACAATCAATTAAGAATTACAGTACTAGCAGATGACTAATCTAATGAAGTAGAAACTAATCTAATGGATTATGTAGTGCTCAGAAGCAAATGAGCCATAATAGAAAAACGATAACGATTAGAGAATTACCTAATGGATTAGATAGCAAGTAAAACACATAATACACATCAGTAGAAGGTGGTTTAATAGCAATCAAAGTATGCAATTTCAATCACATTATCAAAACACAGTATAACAACAACACATGCATATCAACAGAAGGTGATTTAGTAGCAATCAAGCCACATAAATTTAATCAAGCACTCAAAGCACTACAAACTAAGGGAGTGAATGAGAAAAACAAAAGAAGGGTAATTTTATGTGGACCACTTATCTGTTTGTTAATCATGAAACAAAAAAATGTATTATCATGCTTTATTCTTACCTTTCACAATATTAATTATGCTAACCTTGTTTTCCCTTATCAATTGGTTGATGGGTTGATTCTGCATCATAACTAAAGCTTTTAACATCATTATTGCTGATTAATGCTTCTTTAGTAGGTGCTTTTTTTCATCTGCAAATCCTTGTAGCATTAGCTTAGCTATTCCAGTATGTTTTTTTATAACATTTCATTTTCATATTATCATAAAATTATTACTTGACTTTTAATTAAAACTATTTTTTGATGTTATAGATTTTTCACATTATGTTGATATGGTTTGTGTTTTTATAACCTCAAATATATGTATATATATTTGCAATTAGTAAATTACAGTCATACACTTAAACATTACATAAATTTTTCAAGGAAATGCACCTCTTTTTTGTCCTTATCTATATCTGTTTTTGTATGATGGGTGAGGTACCATGGTAATTAGTTTTAATAATTGAACTTTTGAGTCAAAGTACTTAAAGGTAAAGTGGTCATCATCAAATCAGAGGCATAAGTGGGAAGAAGTATTATTTTACTGCTGCAAGATCACAAATTTTATTGTTGAGATTCCAAACTCATTGAAGGGAAATCTAAGATGCTTTGTACAACGCACACATTATTTAACTTTGTAGTGTTTCAGTACATTCCAAACATTGCTTAATTCTCATTTTCTATTATCAATCATCATCTTTTCTTTATGCTAAAGAGCACATTAAAATTAATCTCAATCTGTGTTCACCAAAACATCTTCCTACTTTGTTAAGTTGCTTTCAAATGAAAAGAATAACATAAAATAAGGGTATTAAGAAGTGATCTTCATAAGGAATTTGAACCCATCTAGGTTAAGTTTAATGTTGAATAATTGGTTGAAACACATCACACGGTACAATACTAATCAGATGGAGATTAGTGAACCAATTACAATTCAGCACCAACGAAGCAGTGCCTCAAAAGAATAGTTTCCTCAATAACTTACTGAGATTTGAGAGTGAAGTAGTAATGAAAACAAATGTGGTAGATAGAAGCAGTTCAGTTGGTATTAACTTCTGCTCCATATCCAAACGTGGCAGATAGAAATAGAACCGCTTATGAGAAAGTCCTCAGAAGGCATTATTTTGAGTCAATTGGGTCCTAAACCTAATAATATCAGTTTGGCCCATTTGTTCCAACAACTAAGTATACGTATACCTATGCATGCCCATGCATGCATCATGTGCAGGTGTAGCCTAGGTCTATCTGACATGCAGGGTACCAGATTTTGACCAAAGCTAGACCAATATACTGAATATACAAATATAACTATATTTATATTTCCATGTTTTGTAACCTTTCAAAAGTTAGCCACGTGATCATGTGCCCATTGCAAGTGGGGATACTTTCTTGCTTGGTGGTATTGAGAGTTGGATTGTTTTCTTATTTCAAAGTGTGATGTAGTTTGTGGTTGTTCATGCTTGTTTTATATGACCACATTGTGTAATGTAATGTAGAAGAACACTTTACATCCTTCGGAATTGGTTGGAAGAGTTTGTAGTAATTTTATACTATGTTTAGTTGCATGTCCAACCCATTTTTTTTTAATGTATGATACATTACTTTTAAAGCTAGTTTCCACATTAATTGTGAAAATTACGTGGGATTGGCTTCACAAGCACCTACTTACTTGTGCTAAAAAAGGCTTATGACCTTATCATATTTTTTTAATCTTTTTGTGATAGGTCAATGGTAATTGGTGAAAGGAAATTTGTGAACAAATCAAAATAAGTTATTTTTCTTAGTTTATTTATGTAAGCATCATGGTGAAGCGTATAGTATAAGCATGCATGTTAAGCTGAATATAAGGGGTGAATTAAGTTGTTTGCTGGATGCACTCTGGCTTGGTTGGTGTTGCACATGTTTATATCGTCCTTAGGATTATTTTGCATTTATGATAAGCTTATGATATCAGCATGTTTATGCTAAGCTAAAAAAAGTTGAGTTAAGTTGTTTACTTAGTGCTAGTGCACTCTGGCTTGGTGTTGCATATGTTTCATTTGTCCTTAGGATTATTTTGCATTTATGATTTGATTAGAAGTTTATACTCAGTTTTATTGTGTTTAACTCATTTATCACGTAAATGATACATGAATTTTTGAAGCTACTTGCACTAGTTTTTCACATTAAATGTGAAAAATGACGTGAGATGGTCTTCCAAGCACCCACTTATATATCCTTATTAAAGTGGCTTATGATGTTATAAGTTTTTCTAATCTTATTGCAATAGGTTTCATGGTGATTGCTGAAAGTTATTAAAACTGTATAAGCATCTTTTAGTTTTCAAATTCTTCATATAAGGAAATAATTCATGAAAAATTGTATCATCATGAGACAGATAAAAAGTTTTTCTTTGAGACATGAAAATGTGTAACATCAGTGATTTAGGTCTTGATTGGACTCATCCTGATAAAAATCAATGAGAAGGTTCTGGTTTTGTCAAAATAGTTTAGACTGCCCAATGCTATTCATTTTGTCTAGGATATTGAAGCAACAATTCATTGTGCAGAATGGCTTTCTATGGTTGGTGGATCTAGCACAGGAGAACAACGAGGGAGGTAAGTTTATGTGTCCATTATGAGCTTAAGTGTTTATTTCTGAAGTTCTTCTGTAATGTGATTTGACTGTTACTGAAATCAAGTTTTATTTCGTTTCATTTTATTTTGATGTTGTTTGTCATTGTTTTCTATTTAAACATTTATCTTTTTTAGTTTGAAAACATACATTCCATATAAAACCATTCATTAGGCTATTTGTGTATATAATAGTGCAATCCTTTTAGGGAGTTGGTCATTGACTTGGCATAAGAGCCTTTTAACCAAATTTTTTTAAGTTCAATCCCATTCTAATTCAACATAAATTTCAACACAATGTAGGGTGAACCTGTTTTATCTATGCACAAGCCCAAATGGCTCTTGAGTAAGTGGGGGGTATGTGGATATTCTTAAATTTTTGCGATTGGATTTAACTCAAACCTTCAAGGTGGTTCAAGGGGTGAGAGTTGCCTCCCCTTTATATATAATATTTAGTCACTCCAATATCTCAATCAATGTAATTTTGGATTTTCCCTAATAGTCATGCAACCAATCACAAGTTTTTGCCTTACAGTTTATGGTGTGAGTAAAGTTGGTCCTTAATAGCACACTTATAAATCGTAACAAATTTTAAAGATACCTCTTTTCTACAAGTTCTGTGAAGTATTATGTTTGGACACTTATGTTTTCTATTTTAGTGTTTACAACTTCTAATCTCATTGAGTCCCTCATTTATATCCAATTATTTACAACTAGTTTTTCTCCTTGAACTCAACTAGACAAGTTTACTAATGGATAAGTCATGGATTGATATGCCACGAAATACAACTGAATATCTAGATGGGTTAAATAAGTTTCTAGACTTTGCATTTGAATACCAATTTGTCAAATGGTACAATAAGGTGTCCTTGTCCTAGATGTCACTATAATAAATGGGAAACTAGAGACGTTGTGTTTGACCACTTAATTTGCAAGTAGTTTCCAAAAAATTACAAAGTTTGGATTTGACATGGAGAAACATATGACACAATGCAATCAAGAGACACAAATGTAGTAAATGTGCCATCACAAAATGAAAATCCAGTGATAGATATGATAAATGATGTATTTAGGATGAATAAAAACGATGATGTGAATTATGATGCATATGAAGGACCTTCCGAATTTGTAGAAACCATGCCAAATGAAGATTATATTGAGTTGCTCAAAGATTGTAACCAAGAGTTGTATGAAGGATGTCAAAAGTATTCGAAGTTGTCTTTTCTATTAAGGTTGTATCATATAAAATGTTTGTGTGGTATGACTAACAAGGCTATGACGATAATTTTAGAGTTATTAACAAACACATTTGAATATGGAAAATTTCCTACTTCATTTTATGAGGCAAAGAAGGTGATACAAAAGCTTGGTCTTAATTATACCAAGATAGATGTTTGCCCAAAAAATTTCATGTTGTACTGGGGAGAAGATGAAAAATTGGAGAATTGCAAATATTGTAATAAATTTAGATGGAAGAAAAAAGGTACTAGTGGAAAAAAGAAACTACCAGTAAAGGTATTACGTTACTTTCCCTTGAAACCAAGGTTACAAAGATTATTCATGTCTCCAAAAACAGCAAAGTCCATGAGATGACATATTTTAAACAATAACCCAATGGATTGTTGAGACATCCGAGAGATGGTAAAGCATGGAAGAGTTTTGATTAACTTCACCCTGAGTTTGCTCTAGAACCTAGAAATGTTCGCCTTGGCCTTGCAACAAATGGCTTCAATCCTATCGAACCATGAATAAAAGTCATAGTATATGGCCAGTGATTTTAATTCCATACAATAAACCTCCATGGGAGTGCACGAAACAATCATCTTTTATTCTTTCTATGATAATTCCAAGAAAAAAAAATGCTAGGAAACAAGATAAATGTGTACTTACAACCTTTAGTGAAAGAGTTGAATCAGCTATCGACAAAAGAAGTTGTAACATATGATTCTTTTTCAAACGAAGTGTTTGTAATGTGAGTGTCTCTCATGTGGACAATTAGTGATTTTCCTAGACTTTGTACTCTATCTGGGTGGAATACTTATACTGGTTATGCTTGTCCAACTTGTAATTTTGACATTTTTCCTTATCGATTAAGACGTAGTAACAAGTGGTGTTCCATGGGTCATTGACACTTTTTAGAGAAAAGCCATAAATTTAGATTGATGAAAAAACAATTTGATGGCACAAAATTGAATAAAGAGGTGCTACAAAATTATTATCTGGGTTAGAAATTTTAAAGCAACTTGATGCCATAACATTTGATAACAATCTTGAGTCAAGTAGTAAAGGAAACCAATGGAGAAGAAAAAGCATATTCTTTAATCTTCTTTATTGGAAGGACAATCTTTTACGTCATAACCTTGATGTTATGCATATTGAGAAGAATGTTTGTCATAATGTGTTGTATACAATGCTCAAAGATGAAACATCAAAAGATCATCTTCAAGCTCGTCAAGATCTGAAAGATATGGGGATAAAAGTAGACCTTTGGCCGGATGCAAATGGAAAATACATTCCTTTGTTATTTACAATGACAAGAGAACAAAGAAAGATATTTCTCAATACATTAAAGAATGTGAAGATGCCAGATGGTTATTCAAGTAACATATCTTGTTGTGTTGATGATGAAAACTATAGGATATTTGGCCTTAAGAGTCATGATTCTCAAATCCTCATGCAACATTTACTTACAATAGTTATTCGAAATGTTTTGCCTGACCATGTGACTACAATGTTGGTAGAGTTTTCCTCATTTTTCAAGGAGTTATGTTGTAAAAGATTGAATATCTCAAATCTTGACAAGTTACAAAATCGAATTGTGCTTACTCTTTACCATTTGGAAATTCTTTTACCTCCATCATTCTTCACTGTGATGGTCCATTTAACTTGTCATCTTGTAGAAGATAGTGAAATTAGGAGGACCAGTCTATTACCGTTGGATGTATCCAATTGAAAGGTAAATACATGTAGTTATGTTTAACCTATTTATTTTGATTAAAATATTGGTTAAATTATTCTTTTTTTTGTAGAATGTTAGGACATTTGAAGTCCTTTGTACGAAATAGAGCACAACCTGAAGCATCTATAAGTGAAAGTTATTTAGTTGAAGAGACTCACCTTTTACTCATTGTATGAAGAAGTTGAATCAAGGTTGAATAGAAGTCGACGTGTTGATGATCGTCCTAATGAAAGTGAACATCTTCAAATTATTTATCCTCAAATAGGCAGATCCGTGGGAAGTTCATCGACTTTCACTCTTACACCATTAGAGAAAAAATTCAGTTGACGAAGCCAGGTGTATTTGAGATGCCACATGGTGAACGTATAATTATGTCGTTTGATAGACAGTTACGAGCCTATGGAGAAGCAACTTTAGTTCTTTGTTCAACATGTGGTCGTATTGCTACAAATTCAAACAATGTTCCCATTAACTTTGATAGTTGGCCAAAGGTTCCAAAGTCATACAAAGATGATTGTTTTAATATTTTAAAGGTACATGTTGAGTATAATGTGGTTAACTTTGCTATTCTTGAATTTGTTTTTAGCTCTAATGCATTTCTATGATTGATTTTAGTTCTTATATGCTTTTTACCAATTACAATTTTCCTTGAAACAATTTGCATAGATTAGAATGTAGATTGACATTTGTTCTTTTTTCATTTCGATTGTTATTGCTTATCATGTCTGTAAATTCATCATTTCTCTTTTTTTCTACAATTTTATATACTAACTTTTTTTTCTTTTTTAGAATTTATTTCATTTCCAAGCATCAGAAAGGTCTGTTGAATGTTAATGTTCCCTTTGCATGTCAAATAAGTATAGAAATGAAAAGATGAATTTGTGGAACCATGTTTATGATAGTTCATTATCAATAGAACAATTAATTGCTAATGTCCCTGATGGTATTCAAAAAGATCAGTGGTCTTCATTTGTTAATTATCATCTGAGTGAAGAGTATAAGGTAGTTTTTACAAATGATTGTTATGAATAACTATTTTTTTGTCTTTTCTTTTAATTAATAACTTTCTTGTCTCAGAAATTAAGCAAGAGAAATATTGAAGTTAGAAAAGCGCGGAAAATTCCTCATACTGGTGGTACAAAGCTTTTGTCTACAAAACAACATGAGATGGTAATTATTTGTTCATTGTTGAGTTTAATTAAAATTCATGGAGTGTTTTATTGTTCTTATATGTTCATATTTATTAGGAAGTAAACCTTGGACGTGTTGTGGCTAAAGGAGAGTTGTATATTGAGACTCAGAAGAAAAGAAATGGATCGTATGTCAATGAAGAGGCAAAGTCTATTGCAGTGAGTTTAGTTAAAGTATTTATAAATTCGTATAATTTTCCAATATGTTTTGACTATGATTTTTATATACTACTACAATATTCTGATTTTTAACTATATTCGATGATTGGGAATTAGATAAATTTGAATGCAACAAACCTCATTTTTTGATAAAATATTCAATGGTTAGATCACAAGCTGGTTTATACAATTATTTACTAAATCTTTAAACAGGTTCTAAAATGATTGATGTTGGAAGAACTTATTGCACGAAAAGTATTCATTTTAAACAATTCTTTCAAGATCTAATGATTATATTGGATTATAATGGCAGTTGTCTTTTATTATAGTTTGTGAATGAAATGCAGAAGAAATCAATATTCATGTGTACTTTTATATTTATGGGAGAAAATGACACAAGAAATGAGTCAAAGTGTTAATTCTAATGAAATCTCAGCTGATGATTGTGTTAGTAAATTGTTGGGAAAGGATTATTCTGGACGTGTACGTTGCTTAGGACTAAGAGGTCTTAATAGTGTTGCATTTCAATCCACGAGTAGATTTAGTAATGCAGGGCATAATTTCTTAAATTTTGGTTCAGCTAAAAGTTCTTAATTGAAAGAGGAAGTTATTCGTCTGAGGGAAAAGTTAGCAACTTCTTAAGAAAATTTAAAGACATTAAAAATTGTCATGCTTGCATACATCCAAATGAAGAAAGTGCTTATTCCTCATAAGTTGGGTGTTATGTTTGATAATGAGACTAATGTAATTGTAAGTGCTTTATAGTTTGTGTGTATAATTTAATATCTTGTGTATTCTTTTTAAATATGCTAGCATGATATGATTTTAAATTTTAATTTCACAGGATGAAGAGATTGGCCAAGAACTGCCAACATTGTGCGGAGGATTATCACTTGATAGTAATTTTCATGGAGTTTGAACTATATGTTATGATATTCCAAAACTTAGTTAGATTAATTTGACATATCTCTTACATATGTTAGGATTTTTCAATCCTTCACTCTACACTTTATAATTTGTAATTTGCTTTGCAGCATACTATTTCCTTGCTTATTGGCTATAGGTATATGGGATTTTGTAGTGTTGTTTGGTGTAGTTAATGGTTGAGTTAATGAATAATCTTGATCACTTTTTTATGGAGAAAAGAGAACATAATTTTGATTAGGCAGGTAAATATTTGTAAAGAGCATGTTGTCCAAGCTTCTTTCATTGACCCTACCCATGTGAAAATTCTTTCACATACATTTAATAATTTAATAAATAAGTAAATAGAGAATAGTATTTTATGCAATAAATGAGTAAATATTTTTTTAAATAAAATAGATAAATGAAATATTGGTTAACATATGAATGAAAAACAATTACTAAATACTTTTAGAATATTAAAATTTTTAAAAATATTTTAAAAAAAATTATGGTTTTAATTGTCAAAATATGATATATTTTATAGCGGTTTTTAGCTGTCAAAATATAATATATTTTGTGACAATTTTTAACTCTTAAAATACGTTATATTTTGTGGCGGTTTTAACCGTCAAAATATGATAAATTTTGTAGCAGGGTTTGACCGTCAAAATATGATATATTTTGTGGCGGTTTTTAACTGTCAAAATATAATAAAATATCATAAATTAAAAGTAAATTTTGTAGCGGTCTTTAACTATTAGAAATTTCATTTTTCCTTTTTAACAGCAATACCAGCGGTTAATTTTTTTTGTCAAAAACTATTTTTGACATGCATAATTCTGACGATTTTTTAAACCGTCAAAAATTTCATTTGTGGCAATTTTTAACCACTAAAACTTGTAATTTTAACTGTCACAAATGTTCACTTTTTTTGTAGTAATTGGTCTTACACATATAAGGCATTTGACACCACTTCTACACCAAAACCTTAAGGCAATGGTGTTATGGGTCTTTTTTCTTATATAGTGTTTAACTCTGTCTATTCTATCCAATATGAAACTTTGACTCACACTTTGAATATTCCAAACAATCTCCCCTCAAGGGTGAGTTGTTTTTTTTTCTTTTCATATGGATATATTTCCCTTCAGGTGTATGAGTGACCCCTGAAACCATCGACTCTGATACCACTGATGGGTTTATATATTTTCTCATATATGGTTATAGTCATATGTTATAGTCAGTGAGAGATTATGGTTCTATATATATGGCATTGGTCTTACACATATAAGGCATTTGACACCACTTTTACACCAAAACCTTAAGGTAATGGTGTTATGGGTCTTTATTCTTATATAGTGTTCAACTTTGTCTATTTTATCTAATGTGGGACTTTAACTCACACTTGGACTATTCCCAACATATATATATATATATATATATATGTATATATATACACATATATATATGTATATATATATATATACATATATATATATATATATATATATATATATATATGTATATATATATATATATATATATGTGTATATATATATGTATATATATATATATATATATATATATATATATTGTTATGAATTAATGATTGTCCATTGATTTGATACATTTACTCATATAATTGGTATGATTGATACTCATATGATTCATTACTTTTTATGTAAATATTTGCATTAACTAGTTGATTTGTTTTCTGTATGGAGTACATGTTGTATCTATAAATAAGACTCTTCCTATTAGTAATAAGACACAAAAATTGCTCCTTATTCTTTCATTCTCCATTATTCCTTTTATTCTTTATTCTTCTCTCTTCTCTCTATTATTAGCTTTATTTTATAACATGTTATCAACACAATGCTTTCAACCAACTGACGGCTATTGAAAGTTTTTTCTCTTTAAGGACAATGTTCTGCGTTTCTCAATCCAGGCTCTTTCTAATCCTTTTTCCGTTTACAATTTTCTTATATTCTTATTCTTAGGATAAAAATTGTTTGACTTTATCAATTTTCTTCTTCGTCTGATTATTATTATTTTTATTATGATGGTGATTATTATTATTATTATTATTATTATTATTATTATTTTATGTGATAGTTCTAAACACGCAAAACATTGCAAAATTTGAATTTGTGACCCTTCATATTACAAGGAAAAATTACGTATATTGAATATTAAATGTTGAAATACATTTAGATGCAATGAGTCTTGGTGATACCATTAAAGAAAGAAATAAAACATCTGAACAACTAATTTGTTCCTGCAACAACAATATTGTGAACAAAGATTTCACAAATATTATGAATTTATTTCATGTGTTTGTATGACACTGAACAAAGCAATGAAGCTTTTGATGAAAAATCATGAGATCCATCCAATCTGCTTCATTCCCATAAATGAATGCAACAATAAATATTTATGAATTTATTTCATGTCTTTGTATGGTTGAACAAAGCAATGAAGCTTTTGATGAAAAATCATGAGATCCATCAAATTTGCTCCATTTCCAAGAGTGAATGCAACAATAAATATTATGAATTTATTTCATGCCTTTGTATGGCTGAACAAAACACTGAGCTTTTGATAGAAAATCATGAAACATGTCCAATTGGTTCTGCTTCATTTCCAAAAGTGAATGCAACAACATTTGATTTATATTTTCATGATCGTGATATTGATTACGGACATGGTTATAAGGGAAATTTCAAAGACACATTTTGTCACTAGAAGTGACACAATAATGTGCAAAAGGGAAAAGAAAAATGTGAAAATATTGGCAAATAAGGTGAAAATATATAGTATCATTACAATGATAAAGGCCATTTGAGTTGTACTTGTCGTATACCAAAGCATCTTACAAATAATGAGAATAACATAAAAACACATTTTGTTTATGAAGCTGGTGATTTTGATTATGACCATATGGATGCTACTCATCTTGATATTATTATTTTCTTTGTTAAACCAAATGAAAGCATTGATCCTCATTGGTTATGAGAGTGTTAAAAAAAATTCACATATTGATATTTATGTTTGTATGAAAAATGAATGTTGGCACTAGCACCAATGATGAGGATATATGTCTTATTGATAGTGCAACAACTCATACAATTCTCAAGAGTAATAAATCTTTTCTCTTGTTTGGTAATGTGAGAAGTCAATGTTAGTACTATTTCTAGTACTACAAATATAATTCAAAGCTCCAGAAAAGCTATTGTACTTCTACCAAGAGGTATAAGATTGCATATTAAAAATGCATTTTATTCTCCTAAGTCTAATAGAAACTTATTAAGTTTCAAAAATATTCGTCTAAATGGATGTCATATTTAGACAAACAATGAAGGAGATATTGAATATCTTTATATCACTCGAATTGAGTCAAATATAAAATTTGTATTGGAGAAATTATTAGCCTTCTCTTATGGTTTGTACTACACATATATCAATACAATTAAAATGCCTCTCATAAATTTTACGAATCAGAATGAATTCCTTGGTTTGCATGATCAGTTATCATGATGCGAAAACAAAAAGGTTGAAAAACTCATGTGGACGCACATTTAAGAGTCAAAAGACTTCTTCAAACCAATGAGTTCTCATGTACTATACATTTACAAAGGAAAGTTGATAATAAGGTCATCACAAGAAAAATTAGAAATGAGCTAATCTCATTTCAAAATGAATGCAGGGTGATATTTGTGGTCCAATATACCCACCATATGGATCATTTCATAGTTTTAATTGATGCATCAACTAGATGGTCACACATTTGTTTATTATCAACTCGCAATCAAGTATTTGTAAAGTTATTAGTACAATTAAGAGCTCACTTACCAAATTATCCGATTAAAAAAATATGTTTTGATAATATTGGTGAAATTACATCTCATGCTTTTCATGAATATTGTATATCAATTGGAATTGAAGTTGAACATCCAGTAGCACATGTTCATACACAAAATAGACTTGCGAAATCATTACTAGAACGTCTAAAATTGGTTGCAAGACCATTACTTGTGAGAGTTAATCTTCCAATGGCTACTTGGAGATATGCAATTTTTCATGATGCATAAAACGTTCACATCAAGCCAACAAGTGACCTAATATTCTCATGTAAGAATTTTTGAGTGTAGTGTATATGTTTCAATTTCCCCTCAAAAAAGACTATGATGGGTCCTTAGAGATGATTGAGAATATATGTTGGATATGATTCTCCCTCAATAATAAAATATCTTGAACTACCAACATGAGACTTATTTATAGTTTGACTTTTCGACTGTCACTTTGATGAATAAGTTTTTCCAACATTAAAGGGAGAAAGAAAACAATTAGAAAAGAATATTGATTAGAATGAATTATCATTATTTTATCTTGATCCTCGTACAAAAGAATATGAACTGGAAGTTCAAAGAATAATTCATTTACAAAATTAGTCAATCAATTAACAAATATTCTTACTGACAGAAAGGGTAATCAAATCATATATATTAACTGCTAATGCTTTGAGTATATTTGATATTATTTCATAACACGCTTGAAGCGTGGTAGGCCTATTAGTTTCAAAGACACATTTGAAGCGTGGTAGGCCTATTGGTTCCAAAGATAAACTCCTGAATGAGAAAGGGAGCTAAAATGCAAGATGACCTAATCGAAAAGGTGGAAATCCCAAAAGATTCATTTGACATAATTAATGATTCGGTTCCAAAAGAACCCCAGGTACCTGAAATTGTTGAAAATGATGAGATCTCAATAAATTATGTCACGAATCATATAATATGGAACCAAAATGACGTCAACATTGACGAAACTTTTACATATAATATAGCGATGAATGCTATGAATGACAATGAAGATTAATAACCAATGATCATTGAAGATTGTCGACAAATACATGATTGGCCAAAATGAAAATATGTAAATAAGCATAATTAAATTTGTTTGTTAAGCGAAAGGTTTTTGGACCTATGGTTCGCACACTTGAAGGTGTGAAACTCGTTGGTTTCATATGAATTTTTGCACAAAAATCAAATTAAGAATGATGAAATTGTTATATACAAAGCACAATTGGTTGCTCAAGGTTTTCCACAAAACCTGACATTGATTTGTGAAAAGACATATTCTTTGGTATTGGATGCAACAACATTGCAATATTTGATTATCCTAATTGCACAACAAAGTTTGCATTTACATCTAATGGATGATGTTACAACTTATTTTTATGGTTCTCTTGAGAATCATATTTATATGAAAATTTCTGAAGGATTTTATTTGCCCAACAAGACAAATTCTAAAGAGGGTTATTCAATAAAATTGAACAAGCCCTTTTATTGATTAAATCAATCAAGACGTGTGTGGCGTGTGGCATAACCCTCTTATTGAGTACTTATTAAAAGAAGGATATAGAAATGATCTTATTAGTTCTTGCATTTATATGAAAAGATCTAAAAATGAATTTTCCATAATTATTGTTTGTGTAAATGACATAAACATCGTTGAAACTCTTAATGAGCTCACAAAGACAGTTGATTGCTTAAAGAAAGAATTTGAGATGAAGGATCTTGAAAAGGCAACTTTTTTTTGAGATTACAAATTGAGTATTTAAACAAAGGTATTTTTTTATACATCAAAAGGCTTATATAATTAAGGTGCGTAAAATGTTCTAAATGGACAAGTCACATCCATTATGCACTATAATAGTTGTTAGGTCGTTAGATGTTGATAAATGTTCTTCTTAGACCTCAAGAAAATGATGAAGATTTTCTTGGTCCAGAAGCACCATATCTTAGTGTTATAGAAACACTAATGTACTCGATCTGATATTGCATTCGCTGTAAATTTGTTAAGAAAGATATAGTTCTTCAACTACAAGAAGAAAATAGTTTGGAGTAAAACATATACTTCATTACCTTAAGGGTACTACGAATATGATCCTATTCCATCCAAATGATTAAGATTCAGACCTAATAAGTTATGTATATGCATGTTATTTTACATATTCTCACAATGTCACAATGGTTGATCACAAACAAGATGTTTGTTCACATGTGGTAGCACAATAATTTCATGATGGTATATGAAACAAACCATTGTAGCAATATCGTCTAATCATACAGAATTACAAGGAAAGTTGTGAATACGTTTGGTTAAGGTTTATAATTCAACATGTGCAAGAAACTTGTGGTTATCCTTGACAAAGGTGGAATCAACAACCATATATGAAGACAATAATGTATTGTTCAATTGAAAGAATGATATAGATATCAAAAAATTCATTCATGTGAAAATCTGGCAGGTCTATTTATAAAGTCTTTGTCAAGAAAAACTTTGAAGCAAATGATTCATAAGTTCGAATCTGTCATCTTAATGATGTAAGTTTACATGAGGGGGAGAAATAGAATATGTGATGAACAACATTGTATCAAAGAATACAGAATGTTGTACTCTTTTTCCTTCACTAGGTTTTTTATCCCAAAAAGGTTTTTTCTATTAAGGTTTTAACGAGACACCTTCTCTTATCAATGGACACTCAAGGGGGAGTGTTATGAATTAATAATTGTCCATTGATTTGATACATTTACTGATATGATTGATATGATTGATACTCATATGATTCATTATTCTTTATGTAAATATTTGTATTAACTAGTTGATTTATTTCTTTATAGATTACATGTTGCATATATGAATAAGACTCTTCCTATCAGTAATAATTAAGATGCAAAAAATGTTCCATATTCCTTCTATTCTCTATTCTTCTCTTTTATGTCTATTATTAGCTTTATTTTATAATATATATATATATATATATATATATATATATATATATATATATATTATTTGTAACTTATTTTAAGAGATTTACTTTTTCATTTTATTTAATTTTAAGAATTCTAAAGAATAACTCATATTTAATTATTGAATCAAGAAAATGAATATTATTAAGTTACGTCATGTGAATTGATCTTTACATATATACATATGAAAGATTAAACTGGTTAGAGATTTATCAATTATTAGTATACAAATAAGTTTTAAATTATTTATTATTATTCATTCATGCAAAAAATCCAATTAATGAAAATTATTTGGCATTTCGTTCAAATAGATGTAAATTAATGTATATTTTTGAAAGCATACTACTATGCAAAAAAAAAATACTTTATACTGTTGTTTGATTTTTAAAAAATAATATAATGTAAAATTCTAATTCAATATTGCACTAACGAAATTAAATGTTTATATGCAACTATTGCCGTATAATAATTTACATTTTTTTTACCTCTTTTAGCCTTTTTTTTTAATTTTTATAATCCACATGAAACTATTCTAATAAATAGTGATGAAGAAAAATTAAAAAGTGATTTATTAAATAATTGTATCAAAAAGCCCATTATTTTATAATTAATTTTAATGTATATATTTTGTTACAATTTTAATGTTTTTATGATTATCATTTTGTTGTGATAATAGTTATACCAATTTTATTAAGGGTTAAATATGTTTTTGGTCCCTCAAGTTTCAGCGAAATTTGGAATTAGTCCCTCATTAAAACTTTTGACTAATTTAGTCCTTCATCTTTCAAAATGCATGAATTTAGTCCTTTAAACCAAATTTTGTTAAGTTTATCTGACGTTTCAAGCACATTTCATGATAGTATTTAAATTATTTACATTGTTTGACACATTTTTGCTTCGATGTTAACTTAAATACTATCATGAAATGTATTTGAAACGTCATATAAACTTAACAAAATTTGATTAAAATAATTAAATTCACGCATTTTGAAAAATGAAGGACTAAATTGGTATAAAATTTTGATGAAGGACTAATTCCAAAATTCACTAAAACATATTTAACCCTTTTATTAATTATGTTTATTATTTTTTATTATCATAAAAGAATAAACATGCATATATGTTGTTATATTTGTTTTTTCATCAACAATAATAGTAATAATCGGTTGATTCCTGCTAAAGATATAAAAGAACAAATATATATTATTTGTTAATAAAATACATGTTTTGAATTAGCATTTAGATTTCAAATTTCTTAATAAATAATCATTGAGAGCATTTTTTTTCCTTTTCTTTCAAAATATCCAACACCTAAAGATACAAAATTGTTTCTTTTACTTAACTAAAAAAAAGCAACCTATCACTTCTTTTTTGGGGTTTTATGATTTGTATTTGGGATGTAGAAAGGGACTATGGAAGAATCCTGGAAATTCGAATTGAAAGGCGGATGTTTTCACCATTCTAACAATGGTATATATATATATATATATATATATATATATATATATATTAGGTGAGCACTAATTTGTCTCTAAGTAAAATATTATATAATATTGAAGATCTATTATCTTTGTATTGAAAAGCTGAAAGACGACAAATTGATTACTTTATTTTTCCACACAATTTTAATCACCGGAAAAAATAAAATAACGCTAGGGTCATTTTCATTTAATAAAGATGATGATTTTGTTTCTTTTCAAAATTAATATGAATCCAAATGATGAAAAATATTATTATAAAAAGGTATATTATATAAATATACACATACAATATATATATATATATATATATAATATATAATATATATATATATATATATATAATTTCTAACTTATTTTTAAGATATTTACTTTTTCATTTTATTTAATTTTAAAAATTTTAAAGAATAACTCATATTTAATTAATGAATTAAAAAATGAATATTATTAGCTAATTTACGTCATGTGAATTGATCTTACTCATACAAACAATACAACAAAATCTTTGTTTAATGATCAAAATTTTAGTGAAAAAAAAGTTAGTCAGTTAGTAATTTATAAATTAAAAATTATTAATAATTAAAATAATTTTAAAAAATTATAATTAATTTTTAAATTAGTAACTAAAATAGTTTTTATTATATTGATTATTAATATTATTTATTTTAAATTTTAACTACAAAAAATTAATTTCTAAACTAATCTCTAATTAAAAAATTAGTTTCTAAATTAATTTTTTAGTATATACTTTTTGTCATAAAATTATCACTTTATAATTTTAAACCGGTAAGACATTTAACAATTATTAGTATCAAATAAATTTTAACTTAATTATTATTCCTTATTATTCATTTATGCAAAAAGTACGATTAATGAAAACTATTTGGCATTTCGTTCAAATAGATATAAATTAATGTATATTTTTGAAAACACACTATTATGCAAAAAAAGCTTATTACTTTATACTGTTGTTTGATTTTTAAAACATAATATAATGTAAAATTATAATTCAATATTGCACTAAGAAAATTATTTTTTTTATATGCAACCCTATAATAATTTACAATGAGATTAAATTTTACAATGAAGAAAAATTAAAAAGTGATTTTATTGAATAATTATATGAAAAAGCCCATTATTTTATAATTGATTTTAATGTATATATTTTATTACAATTTTAATATGATTATCTTTTTATTGTGATAATAGTTCTACCAATTTTATTAATTATGTTCATTATTTGTTATCCATATATGTTGTTACACTTGTGTTTCCATCTAATAATAATAATTGGTTGATTCCTACTAAAAGATATAAAAGAACAAATATATATTATTTGTTAATAAAATACATGTTTTGAATTAGCTTTTAGATTTCAAATAAAATCAATATTTTTTAGTTCTAGACTGAAGACAGTGTTAATCTATCACCATTCTTAGCCGACACACGTTTCAAGAACTCATAGGTAGTAATCATGGCGGCTGCAGAAACGGACATGGACACCCACCTTGGTCCCAACCCTCTGTAACAAGCCAAAACCCCTCCTTCCCTCACCAAATCCCTTACCACCTCAACGACACTAACTTCCTCTGCCTCCAACACCTGCAACCTCGTCTTTATCGTATCCAGTGGCATCGTCACTAATGCACAAACCCCACTTGCCATAACTGCACTTAACCCTTGCACACCCATCACCACCCTCCAATCGCGTCCTAAGCTCACACCCTCCTTCTTCGAACCCAACGTGCCCCAGATGAGCTTGTGCACCATCGAATACGAAGCCCACCATACCGCGTTGGAGGGAGCGTAGGTCACGATCGAAACCCCGAACCCCCTGTAGAACCCTCTTGGACCGTCCACACCCAGAATTTTTCTGAATGCGTCAAACCCATTTCTGTAGCACACTGCAGAAGAAAACTTCAAGAATTAGAAGCAGAGTTCAATGGCCATTTGTTAAAAGGTTAGTACTTTCTCTCAGAACTGGTATAAATGAGAGAATTCATTTATGTTAACTAGTAACTAGTAAAGCATTAATCATATTTAAAAAATAAATAGACTTCTTTTCTGAATGATCATCCAGAGTTAAATATCATAAATAAATAAGATTTATATTAAAAAGAAACTTCAGTTAAATGAAAGGAAATTTAATACTTTTTTAATGTTTTAAATTATTTTTCTTAATATTTTTCTTACCTTGTGGTGGAGAAGAAAGGGAGAGTATTAATTTTTATTTTTTTACAAAGAATTAAGGTTCTAATAAAACTGTAATAGTTTTTATTTCAAGCAAGCTCTCCTGTTTAGCTTTTTTAAATAAAAAAGATCTTTTTTTGGTAAGAAAATGAAAAGAAATCAAATCTGACAAAAATGGAGTGACCATAAATAAGCATAAAAACACTTGGAATTAATGAGATGATGGATTAAATTTAAATTACTTATTTTTACCTCCTTGTACCATGAGCCTCTGGCTAACAACATCAACTGGGGTCCACACCAACTGTGCTGCCATGGCAGAAGCCACTCCTCCGGCGGCATTAGCGATTGCAGTGGCAGAGGCATCGGAGAACCCCCATCGAACGGTGGCGGCGGCGACTTTGCTCTTGGTCACTTCGAGCGCCGACATGTAAAGGGCGCGTGCGGGGATTGTTCCCATCAAGGAGGTGCCGAAACCTCGGTAGAAACCTCGGAGACCCTCGTACCGCATGATGGACCGCGACATGTGGCGGCACGAGATTTCGGCGGCGGACATTTGCTGACGTGTCTTCAGAACGACGGCGGGGTAGATGGCGGCGGAGACGGCGGAGAAGAGCGCTGTTCCTAGGAAGAAGAACTTGGACTTGTCGAGCATGTGCCAATCTATTTCTTGGGGCGGGTGGGGTTGCGATTCCTCGTACGTTCTTGAACTCGAACTCATGTTGTTCAAGGTTTCAATACCGAAGGGTTCGAGAGTCAGAGAAATTAAGGTTGATACAATGGGACCTGAGAAGAACGAGATTTGGAAAATGTGAAGGAAGAAATAGTATTTAACTAGGAGAGAAGAATGGGAATAAGAGAAAGGAAAGAAGCGCGTGGACAAGAAAACGACGTCGACACTAGAATTTTTTTTAAGAAGTTGATGTATAGGTTACTAGATATTATATAACACACTTTTTGTTTTAAAGTTTAATTGTTCATTTTGTTGTAAAATGTTAAATTTGTCCTTTAAGTTCTTTTTTGTGTGAATTTAGTTCTAACTTGTGAAAAACAGATATAATTTAGTTATTTTAGTTAGTAATTCATGTGCGATTTTTTTGAATTTTTTACTTTTATATTGTTTTTTACTTTTTTTTTTTACGTTTCACTCCAAATTCTCTATATTTATTCTTTTAATTGAATTTAATCTTGATTTTTTAAAAGAGGGAGGAGTTGTCTCTTTATTGGGACAAAGTTTATTTTTTATATAAATTTTATGCTGTTAATTTTATTAAAAGTAACATTTTTATTTAAATTTTTTAGAAATATTTTAAAATGAACTTTAAATTGTATATAAATTTATTTAAAATTACATTATTTAAAGTTTAAAGTTTGAATGTTATTATTAAATCTTATATGAAACGAAACAAAAATTGTGTTATTTAAAATTGTCTTGTTGAGTTAATTTAGTGATGTTGAGTTTTACGTACCTTAATATGATATAAGAGTTTAATATGTTTCAAAATCATTAAAAATCTATCACAGTAGAAATTTTAGATTATCGTGTCAATTATTATCGGACTTCTTTGATTTTCATATTCGATATCCTTATAATAAAAAGGTATATTGGAGATTTTATATTATTAGAGATAAAAATAATTTACATTATATCAGAGAAAATAAATTTCTTTTTACTGAGTCAATTTAATGAAGATAAGTTAAGTTTAAGTTTCAATTTTAATATGATATCAAAATTTGATATTAAAATTATTCAAAGTATATAAATCCTAATGGAGATTTGGATCTATTGTGATCTTTGTCAAGATTCCAGGGTGTTATTTCCTCAACTACAAGAGATATTGATAACCATTTTAATGAAGTTAAATTAAACTCAAATCTTACTATCTTAATAAATGTTTATTCATTGTTTCATTAATAACATATTAATATGATTTTTGTTAATTGTTAAGAATTGAATGCTCTAAAAAAATTCTTCAAAATTCTATTTTATATGTATAGGTTGTCCGAGGCCTGCAATTATGCAAAATGAATAAAAATAATAATGTAAATATCTTAAAAGATCATAACATATCATATATATATATATATATATATATATATATATATATATATATATATATATATATATCGTAAATGTTTATAAGTTTGTAGAGAATTATATGCATGTACACTACAATTATATGAAAAAGGTGGGGTATATATATTCAGCGGAGCCATACTGATATAATTCATATATCTTTGTCTTTCTATTACATTACATCCTAACTTATTAATTAACTATATATATGGTCATGTTTGAAAAACTTAACTTGAAAGTTAAGTGGAATATTAACAGATTGGTTGGAAGCTGAAGCTGAAACTGATAACTATTAAATGAAAACTGTTATGCCAACTTTTGATGACATTATTAATTAAAGTAATTTATGAATGTAACGATAAAATTTGACATATTTATACATTTTTATACAAATATTAGTATCTCATTGAAAAAGTATATTTTAAGGGCTTCTATCTTAATTTTTAATTAATTTAAAACTCTTATAACATTTTTATTAAAAATTATTTTATTTATTTTTTTCTTATAATTATTAAATATTTTTGTATTGTATATTTATTACTAACCGTATACTATATCTTACAATATTTTTATTCGAATTTAAAATGGAGTTAAGTTATACCACGTAATGCCAAAAATATTTAAAAATAAAACAGTTTACCATCTATCAATATTAACACATTCAATTATAGTAATGAAATAGAAAAATAAATATTTTAAATAACATAAATAATATTATGTGCAAATGATTGTCGCGACTTGGAGCGTCATTATTATATAAGTCAGATGTCAAAAATTTAGATTAATGTTTAACATGAATTTATTTGAAAAATAAATAACATTATGCAAAAGTATTTAAATAATACTAATAATTTTGTAATGAAAGATTAAAAATTAGACTTTATCGGTGGACGGAGAAAATAAAAAGAATTTACAGTATAAAATAATAGAAAAAAAAACTTAATAAATATTTTAAAAAAATAAGAAGTTAGAAGCTATTGTTTTCAAAAATGGTACAAGCTACCAAGAAAGAAAATGCTAGTAATATGTTAAAACACGTTTTTTCGCTAATAAATAAAAAGGTTAAAAAACTAGTTGAAATTACGTTAATTGAATGGGTGTCTCAATTAATATATAAAACTATTAAAAATTTGAAATGTTTGAAAGTGAAATGTATTATTTGTTAAAAAAAATATTTTTTAAAATCAAAGTTTAGTCTTTGTTATTTGGATTCTTAAACTTTAATTACTCTGATTTTATCCTACGTAGTCATATTTTGCCTTGAAAAGTATTTTTATATTTTTAATTAAATCTCATTGAATTATATTAACTTTGACGAATCTACTTTAAATTTGTGTACTTTCATGACAAAAACATCGGACGTAAGATTCAACGTTAGAATCCACCAAACCCTTCATATCAACAAAACCAACCAATGTACACAGATACTAAATACAACGTATTAACAACGGTTTAATAGGTATTTTGATATTAATATATTTGATATTGATTTAATTAGATTTCTTAATTTCTTTTAAAATTTTTGTTGTTTTTAATTTTATCTTTCTATCTAATTGATTTTTTAAAAATAAAATAAGGATTAAATTAAGAAAAAACATTATTAAAAAATTACATTAAATAAATTTCACAAATATTAAGATACAAAAATCTATTAACAACAAAAAAGATAACTAAAAAGTTAACAAATATTTCATCTTTTTAACCTATAAATACAATATATTAAAAATGTCAGATCTTTTAAATTTTGTTGTTGCCAATTAATGTTCTATTATATTAGTAAAGTTGAGAATGGTTTCTAAAATAGTAATCACCAATAGTATAAATATAATATATTAAAAGAAAGTAGTCTCTTTTTTCCTTCTTATCATATTACTATAAAGTACTTTCAGAATGTGGAAAAAATTGTAATGTTTCCAGAATGAGTTAAATTTTTAACACCTCAGAAAAACTGCTTTTAGAATGGATAAATTTTCTAATAGTTTCCAAAAATATGTTAAAGAGTAACTTTAGAAAATTACTTTCTACATAGTTAAAACATTAACTTATATAAATCCAACAATATAAAAAGTATATGAATGGGACTTTGGAAAGTTGAAAACTAGTGGCAAGCCCAAATTTTGGAAGCCCAAATAATGTGAGAACCTGTTTTAATTGCAAAAATTTCAAACCAAGAAATTTTTAAATGCCAGAAATAAAGAAAACAACAGCTGAGTTCTAGAACTTTGTAGAAGGATAAGACCTCGGAAGAAGATGCACATAACTGAAGCTACTAGAATATAGAGAAAGATTCCACAGCACGCTTTTATTTCTCCGGAAACTTCCATTTTTTTCTGGAATAATCTATGTCCCTCTTATAAATAGCTGTTTCCATTCCCTCTTCTCCATAGAAAGCGATGGATTTCAGAGTGATGGGTTTGGAATCTCCACTGTTCCACACGCTGCACCGCATGATGGACATGTCGGAGGAGGGTGCAGGGGAGAAGACACACAATGCTCCGACACAGACATACATGCGAGACGCGAAAGCAATGGCTGCAACACCTGCGGATGTGAAGGAATATCCCAATTCCTACGTGTTCGTGGTCGACATGCCGGGGTTGAAATCTGGTGACATAAAGGTTCAGGTTGAAGATGATAACGTGCTTTTGATTAGCGGGGAGAGAAAGAGGGAAGAAGAGAAAGAAGAGAAAGAAGGGGTGAAGTTTCTGAGAATGGAACGGAGGGTTGGGAAATTCATGCGCAAGTTTGTTTTACCTGAAAATGCGAACACTGATGCGATCTCTGCTGTGTGTCAAGATGGTGTGCTTAGTGTTACTGTGCAGAAATTGCCTCCTCCTCAACCTAAGAAGCCTAGGACCATTGAAGTCAAGATTGCTTGATATTCAAGAACAGAACAAATGAATGTTGTTTTGAACTGTTGGGGGTTTACAAGATGTTTTAGCTTGGTTTGGTTGTAATTTCTTATCTGTGTCCACTGTTGTTTTTGTAGTTTTGTGATAATATCAGCAATGATTTTGACATTTCTCAAATTTCTAATTCTTCGATCCTCTTTTCACAGATCTCTCATTTGCTATGTGCGTTGATAATGGAATAGCAGAATTTAAGAACAAATTATATTGATGTTGTAGATATCATGAATGGACATCACAGAAAAATCGGAGCTTTGTAATATCTTAAGCATCTTTCCATCTGTCAGAAACTTTTATCGTGAAAATTCAAGAAGTAGAACCTTATGAAACAGAGACATGAATATATTTGTCTCTGCTGTTTAGGATCATGATGAGAGTGATGTGTTTCAGAACTGTTCTATCATATTAGTGAGACAGGGGATATAAAATTTTCTAAGAACTTATTACCAGCTAATTATTAATGAACTACGTACTCTGATACTGTGGTATTAAAAATGACAAAACTATTAAGTATTTATTTTCTAAATTATTATGAAGAATTATATATAGTCTTTAAATTAAATTGAAAGTATTTAGTTTTTAAACTATAAAATTTTGTTTATTAAATGAAAAATATTCATATGGTATTTATTAGTTTTTTTTTTTAGTTTTACGAAAACATAAAACTACATATTTTACAATTTAACTTAAAGAAATATAATTTTCTATAATAATTTGAAGAAAAAAAAACATATAATATAATAAAAATAGATATCTTTGGAAGAAGAATAAAAATCCTGAGAAGGTTTTTCAATTTTACAATCATAAATCTTATTAAAATTAATATCATAACATTTTGATATAAATATAACTAAACAATAAGAGGATGTTCCGTAAAAAAAAAATTGTTAAGGTATATAAAAAAAATAATTACTCAATTTTCACAATATTTCTCCTTACTCCGGTTCTATTTAATTATTATTACTATTATTTTCAAATTTTATTTATATAAACTTATTGTTTTATTTAATTATTACTACTTTTTCAAATTTTATTTATACAAATTTATTATTTTACTAAAACAATAATCTGCTAGTGTTGATAAAAATTATCGATAGAAATTCATTAATAAAATAGTTGTCAATAAATTTTGTTATAAATATAAAAATTTGTTAATAAGTAGCAATAATAATAAATTTGTTGATAAATGTTTATTTTTAAATATTTGTCGGTAAAACGTGATTGAATTTCTTTCTTCTTTTCCTCTTTTTATTTTTTTTTTATCTTTTTATTTTCTATCAATTTGTGAGATTGATGCATCATTATCATTGCCTCCACATCATTTTCATCATTTGGAGTCTCATTCTTTTCATATTTGTCTTTTTCTTTCCTCTTTCTCTTCCCTCACCTTCTTTTCCTCCTTCTCATTCATCTCCTTTAAATTTGACAAATTATGAATATTAAATCGATCATATGAGAAACATCAAATCATTGTTATAATCAATTATTTCCAAATATTAAGAACAGTTCCTAATATAATAGTAGAATGCTGAAACGTATCTGAATAATAATTAGGAACACAATATAAATGAAAAATGGTACTTGATTTTTCAAATAGAATCAATGAAAGATTAGAAATTGTTTACTTGTGAGACTATACTGCTCTCTTCTCTGGTAGGAGGTTATCCTAGATGTATCTTACAAATGTGTGTTATTACGTCGTCTCATAAAACTGACTAATGGGATATCAATTTTATATCCTTACCAGCAAAGACCAGGGACCTCTCAACAAGTTCCTGAATACTTAAGTTTATCATAGACCATTCATTGAACAATTCAACTCATCACGAATAGTTCATCAGAAATCCAATATATATTATCCATATATTAATAATAATTGTGCAATATAATTGATATTTACAAATAATATAATTTATTAATTAATGTTAATCCACAATAATAATAAAATAGAGAATAATAATTTTATATAATAAAATTATATAAAATATAACACCATTATCCCACTGTCACTCACGTCGTCCACCTAAGCATCACATGCAATCACTCTAATGCTGGTCACCATCCTCATGTTATCACCTCCTCCTCCTCCACCATTTCCTCTTCCTCTTCTTCTCTTCTTCTTCTCCTATTTTTTCTTCTCTTCTTTTCACTCATCTTTCATTAATATAAAAACAAAAAAATTCCTTCAAATTAGACGAGAAATTTATCGTCCAAAGTGTCGACTGATTTACCAAGAAAATGAGACCGTTGGATAATTATGATGATAAAAAACTAAAGAAAATATCCGCCAATAATAAAAATTGTAATTTATTGACAGACAATTTTGACAACTTTTATTGTCGATAATTATGATGATAAGTTACTGACAGAAAAATCGTTGATAATAATAATTATAATTATCGATGGAGTTTATACCAAAAGAAGTTTTTATCATTAAATTAAAAATTTATCAAAAAAATCCATTAATAAATTTGAGTTTACTGAAAATTTTGTCATCATCGATAATATTTTGTCGATAATTTAGAAAATATAGAATTAAATATATTTTTTATTCTTAAATTGTTGATTAAAATTATATTTCATTCTTGAATTAAAATATGTACAATTTTGTTCTTTATATTCTATGAAAATGTATAACACTCTTTTGAAAACAAACTAACGTGAGAGTTTTTTTTATGTGACAAGTGGTGTTTCACAATAAATCATAGTTAAATGTTCATATGGTTGGAGTCCTTGTTCCGGTTGACGAGCCTAGAGGTGAAAAGGATGGTCAACAAAAAAAATGAATTTGTGGTATTACATGCCCCTAGATAAAAAATTCATCTAATTTAATTTGCATTATACAATTATTGAAACTTAAAATCAAATCTCACAGACATTACCATCATCATACTTTGTTGATGCTGGTATTGTGCAACGTTACTAAGTTCATTATATCCCATGCCTTCAACCATAACCTCCAGGTCCTTCGATGCCACCAACGTCATGTATGCTTAATCCAATCATATACAATCACATAGACATGTAATTGTAAGAAAAATGAAACTCAATTATATACAACCACGTGGATGTTTCACTACAATCCACATGGGAAAATAGTTTGCCACATACGAAAGACTTTAACATTGATTCCTATCATTTTACGTTCTTTATAAAATGTAAAGAAGAGATTAGTACATACTTTAATTTCGGGACAAAATACAATTTGATTCAATAATATGTATCATTGTTTTATCAATTATATTCTATTTCACATTCTCTTATTCGAAAAACAGGAACAAAATGATATTTTGTAGAATAGTATAACTTTTTTTTAGTAATCTATAATTTATAACTACTAATTATGATGTCTTTTTAATAATTAAAGTTTGATGACTATTTTTTTATAATTATTCTTAGAAATATATATTTTTATAAATTTAATAACATTTTAATTTTAATAATAGCCGGAATAATTATTTTTTATTATTTTATTATCATAAAGTAAAGGTGGACACACATGTACACAGACACACGTGTTTCCAATTAGGGATGACAATACAAACAAATTCGTCTCGTTTTAGTTTATGTTGTATTTGGTTTGAAAAAAATGAAGTATGTTGGTCCATCTTAAAAAAGAACTCGATTAAATTACTCTTTTGATCCTTCTATTTAAGTAATATCAGTTTGGTCCTTAAGTTTTTTTTTTTTCTAAATGTGGACCTCATTTTCTTAAAAATAATTCAATTTGACCATTGCCGTTAATTTTGACCAAATAGTGTTAAAGTCAACACCACATGTCAATTTCTGGTTTTTTTGATTTTTTTTATTTTTATCACATGTCATTCCATAGTTGTGCCACATGTAAAAATGATTCAATTTGGTTCCTATATTTGTTTTTAGTTTTCTTTAATCCCAATTTTTGTAAAAGTGAAGCAATATTGTTCCTCTTTAAATTGACACTCAATTTAGTTTTTGTATTAATCTTATGATGATATTCTTACTAAAATTGACATTTTTATTAAATATTTGTATGCATATTTTTAAACAAGTTTTTTTTTTAGTTTTATTATTAAACGAAGTTAAACTTCAAACTTAATTTCAACAATTAACAGTTTTGTCATCATATTAAAGACATCAAGTGTATCATATTATACAAACTTAGTGAAGATTAAAAATCAAATAACTTATCACACATAAGTTTAAGAACTAAATTTAAAGTTTAAAACAAAATCAAAGTCTAATGTTTTATATAAAATTTAAAGTTAATTTAAAATATTTATAGAAATATTTAATAAAAACGTTTATTTTAGTAAGAATATCACCATAAGATTTATAAAAAAGTAAATTGAGTGTCAATTTAAGGAGGAACAATATTGTTTCATTTTTATTAAAATTGTGACTAAATTGAAACTAAAAACAAATATAAGGATCAAATGAAATCAGTTTGATATATGACACAACTGTGAGGTGGCACGTGTAAAAAATTAAAAAAGTTCAAAAAAACAAAAAATTGACATGTGACATTAACTTTAACACTGTCTAGTCAAACTGTCAAACTAATGGACAAGTTTTATTACTTTGTCAAACATTAGTTTGTCAAACATAAATGTTGTAAGAATAATCTTATTTTTATATTTCAAATCTTTATTGCATTTCATAAGTTTATTATTAATAATAAAATTAAAATAAATCATGTAAAGAATAAGATTATTTACATCAAATAAATATATCAAACTTAAAAAATTAAATACAAAAGTAAATTATTATTAAAGTTACTTAGAAAAAAATATCATAATTAATCAATATTAAATATAGACAAGAGAGAACTTAAAAATTTAAATATGAATTAGAAAAACAAAAAAAAATAGTTCTGTTCAACTTAGAGATTAAAATATAAATATTATTATTTTTTATTTATCAACAATTAATTTTTTATTTTTTATTTTTATTTTATTTTATTTGTAATAAATATTATTTTATATATTAACTTAATAATATTAAAATATTATTATTTATTAATATAATATTACATACATTTAAAGTATATATATATATTATATATATATATATATATATATATATATATTTATATTTATATCACTAGGATTGATTTGTTTGGTACTCAACTTTCTTTTCAATTTTACTTTTAGTGATTATCTTAACTAAAATAATTACAATTCTATTTTTACCTTTAAATATTAATCAAAATTTATTTATTTTGTACATATAAAAAATTATGTTACTCTTATATCTTTTAAATAATTAATTTTTATTTAAATAATTATTTACAATAAAAATTTAATTAATAATAAATTTTTTATTTGTATAATTATTTTTATAAAAAATATTTATAGTTGAATAAATTTTTGTTAAAATAAGAATGTAAATATTATTCAAAAAAACAAAAAATTTAATAGAAACTATAAAAGTTAATGTTTTATGAGTTAAATAAATCTTAAACGTATTAAAGAGAAAATGTGATAATAGTATTAATGACTTCATTTCTGGAAATTATTAGAAGGATCCAGAAAGTCAAGGAGTAATCAACAAAGGGAGTCTTGTTTTTCCAGAAACTTCTATTTGCAATTAGCAGTATTGGTTTTCTTCAGAAACTTCCATTTCTTTCTGGAACAAGGTACATTCCCTATTTAAATTCTTCCCAACCAAGAAATATCCACAAAACAAATTCTCAAACAAAATCTTAGCTTTGTAAGCAGCTTTCCTCGTATCTGAAAAGAGATGGATTTCAGAGTGATGGGTTTGGAATCTCCACTGTTTCACACGCTACATCACATGATGGACATGTCGGAGGAGCGTGTAGGGGAGAAGACACAGAATGCTCCGACACAGACATACGTGCGAGACGCGAAAGCGATAGCCGCAACACCTGCGGATGTGAAGGAATATCCCAATTCCTACGTGTTCGTGGTCGACATGCCAGGGTTGAAATCTGGTGACATAAAGGTTCAGGTTGAAGACGATAACGTGCTTGTGATTAGCGGGGAGAGAAAGAGGGAAGAAGAGAAAGAAGAGAAAGCAGGGGTGAAGTTTCTGAGAATGGAACGAAGGGTTGGAAAATTGATGCGCAAGTTTGTTTTGCCTGAAAATGCGAACACTGATGCGATCTCTGCTGTGTGTCAAGATGGTGTGCTTAGTGTTACTGTGCAGAAATTGCCTCCTCCAGAACCTAAGAAGCCTAAGACCATTGAAGTCAAGATTGCTTGAGATCGAAGAACAGAACAAAAGAACGTTGTTTTGAACTGTTGGGAGTTTTGTCTCTTAGAGGCCTTGTTCATTTTCACTGTTACAAGATGTTTTAGCTTGCTTTGGTTGTAATTTCTTATTGACGTCCTCTGTTGTTTTTGTAGTTTTGTGATAATATCAGCAATGGTTTTGGTTTAATCATCTCAAATTTCTAATTGTTCTACCCTTTTTTGGTAGATCTCTCTTGTGTTATGTGTTTTAGTAATGGAATAGCAGAATTTAAGAACAAGTTATATTGATCTTGTTGACAGAATGAATGGTCATCAATGAAAAAAGAGCAAATCGGAGTTTTGTAATATCTTATGGAGCTCTTTGAAATCATTTTCTGTCCAGGAATGAAGATTTTTCATTGTCTTGATGCGACACAGACATGTCTTAAGTGGCTTTGAATTCCACTGCATTACATAATGTAGTGTTCCATGCCAAAAAAAGACGTCATATAACATCATTATTTCATTTGAACTGTAAATAATCAATCTAAAAGGATAAACTAAATTTCTGAGTTTCTAATGTTACAACCTGTAGTCCTACATTTCTAATGTTCTGTTTACATAGGATGGTCGCATCAATTATGAAGAGTTTATTGCCATGATGAAAACTGGAACCGATTGGAGAAGAGCATCTAGACAATATTCAAGAAAGAGATTGAAGAGCTTGAGGATAAATTTGATGAAAGCATGGTTTCTTTAATCTCTCATTGAAAGCAGGGAGTTTTGTGTTGGAGAGTTTTGAATTAGAGATTTTGTTTGTTTGGGTATGATTTTTAGTTGGATTAAGCTTGAATCATTCGTTTCGGTCCTAAAAATGTTACATCACATATTCTTTGTATATCTTTGTCCTGTTGGTCTTTGAATATTTTTGTATACTTCTGATTTTTTCTTTTTCATTCATGTACCTTTTTATAACCAATAACATAAGTTTTTCAATCTCAGTTTGACACCATTATCACTAAGTCATTTTTTTAAAACAGTTAAATTATATATTAACATTTAACCAAAATTGTCTATAAAATTATATTTTGTAGTTTATAGAATTGACATTAAGGATGCTTCTTTGTTGGTTATTACAGTTTTATATAAAGTAGATATATTTTTAATTTCAACATTTTAAATTTAAATAACTATTACTGTTTTAACTAATTACAATATTTTTATTGTAATTATATATATATATATATATATATATATATATATATTTATTTATTGTTTGTGTATTGGATTTTCTTTCTATGTGAAGAAAAGATAAAAAAACTTGAAGAAATGACAATAATATTAATAATATTATGATTCTTATTTTTTATTTTTTATATAATTAAGTGTAATTATTAATTAATGTATTATTATTAATTTTTTAAAATTAATGTCTCGTATTAAATTACGTTAGAAAATAAGAATGAAAGTAAAAAAAAAAATTAGTTAAATTACTCTTTTATCCCTTTATTTGTCAAGAAATTTCAGTTTGGTCATCAAGTTTTTCGTTGTCTCAATTTGGTCTTCATTTTCTTAAAAATGATTCAATTTGGTTCTCGTCGTGAATTTTGACCAAACGGTGTTAAATCAATGCAATGTAACATCTCATTTAATAGTTTTTCACACTATCAAACAAAACATTATATCATGGTCAAACATAGCAGATAGTAGAATTAACAGTTATGTACACATAGTATAGGAGTCTGGTACAGTCATCCAAAAATATAAGAAAAGCCTAATTAACTTGTCAAGTTAAGACTCCGCAAAAGTCTGGTTCAAGACTACTACAGCAGTGAGTAAAGGTCAATCCCTGCTCTGAAGGGGGGCATCATCATCTGGACTAGACTCTGCTCTCACCAACAATAGGCGATCATAGCAAAGGAGAATACACAAGAACAAAACAACATGAACAAAAAGGGTAAGCTAACTGAAAGAAAAGAAAGATAATGCAAAACATCATTTACATCACTCATAACACATAGATCAATAATTAAAATTCTAGATTCGATATCCGGATTGTGTAAGCGACATTGGAGCTCTTGGTGGCTTGCACCTGCAACGGTTCCCAGACTCTGCAGAGTCTGGACACAAGGGGTTATCACCCGACCGTTCCCAGGGTAAGTCCCCTTCGCGTCTAGGACTAGATCAAGTCCAAAGACTAGGACCTCCTCATACTCCTCACGACATAATCCATTCTACTCTATCTGAGCGTGAATGATTATTGGAGTTTCAGGTACCAACCAATATGGATTCCTTACGTCCTTACACACTAACAACTCACATTAATTTCCCTTGAAATTCCATTCCAACCATCACTGTATATACTCATACTCTTCTAGTCTCATCACACAATACATTAAATAACGATTTATTAAGCATACAAGAGCTTCCTTGCACGAAATCACAATAAAACATGTCATTTTTCCTTTAAAACAGAAGTGATGTGCTCCACTCACTGCAGTGAATCTCGCTTAAGCTAGGTGATCTAGCCCAGGCGAGAAGCCATCTCGCCTAGGCGAGACTCAAACAGTGGCAAGGATTAAAAACTGGGCGGACTCTCGCTCAGGCTAAACTGGCTCGCTTAGACGAGAGTGTCTCTCTCACTTAAGCGGCTCCAGCTCGCCTAGGCAAGACCTCGCTCAGTATCAGGGGTGAGTCTTTCTGATAGTTTCGCTTAGGCGAGAACCACTCGCCTAGGCGAGAATAACAGACCATCTCACTGTTTTCACATGCAAGAACGAAATTCTCAGGGCAACAATGATCATACACTCTCACATGCATTTCAATCAATCAATTCAGCACACAAACATCATACACGACCTAATTTACGGATTAAATAGAAAGAATTTCGGTTAACTTCCCTTACCTTTTAAAAATCACCACAAGCAAGGCTCTAACACAAGGGTACCTCAAATCCTCAACCTAAGGGGCTGAAATTCATAACTCAGGGTGAGTTTAAGACCTTAATTCGGTTTGGTAAGCATCAAATCCAAAAATCCCAGAATTGAAGAGAATTGAGGGAAACCGAATTTGTCTTACCGGAAGGGGGAGATGGCTCAGCTTGAGGATGTGTTCTTCTCCTGGTTCCGGGTTTCAGCAACTGTAACAGAGGGGAAGTGATTAGAAAGGAAGAAATGAGCTTTGCTTCAGAGGGGGGCTGTGAGAGGGTTTAGAGAGAAGAAATACAGGGGGTGGAGTGTGTTTTCTGTGGTAGAAGAGAGTGTGTGGAAAGGGGTAGTTAGTGGGTTCTTACACGCAACGTGCCAATTTATAGTTTTTTTTTATCTTTTTGATTTTTTTTTTTATTTTTTACACGTGTCACTTCACAGTTGTGCCACGTGTTAAAATGATTCAATTTGGTCCCTATATTTGTTTTTAATTTCATTTTAGTCCCATTTTTTTTAAAAATGAAGCAATATGGTCCCTTCTTATATTGACACTCAATTTAATCTTTGTATACAACTTATGATGATATTCTTAATAAAATTGACATTTTTATTAAATATTTGTAGAAATATTTTTAAACAACTTTTTTTTTTTAGTTTTATTATTAAACAAAGTTAAACCCCAAACTTAATTTCAAAAATTAACAATTTTGTCATCATATATAAAGACATCAAGTATATCATATTATACAAACTTAGTGAAGATTAAAAATTAAATAACTTGTCACACATAAGGTTAGGAACTAAATTTAAAGTTTAAAAGAAAACCAAAGTCTAATGTTTTGTATAAAATTTAAAGTTAATTTAAAATATTTATAGAAATATTTAATAAAAACATTAATTTTAGTAAGAATATCACCATATGATTTATAAAAAAAGTAAATTTAGTGTCAATTTAAGGAAGGAAAATATTACTTCATTTTTACAAAGATTGAAACTAAATTGAAACTAAAAACAAATATAGGGACTAAATTGAGTCACTTTGATACGTGAAACAACTATGAAGTGACACGTGTGAAAAATTAAAAAAAATTAAAAAAAATAAAAAAAAAAAACCAGAAATTGACACGTGATGTTGACTTTAAGAGTGTCTGGTCAAACTTATGATAAGCACCAAATTAAATTATTTTTAAGAAAATGAAGATCAGATTGAAGCAACAAAAAACTTGAAAATCAAACTGAAATTTCTTGACGAAAAGAGATCAAAAGAATAATTTAACCAAATAAATTCAACTTATAATTTTCTTTCTAGAAATTATTAGAAGATCCGAAAAGTCAAGACAAATTAGCATTACCCAGCCCTATTCTTCCAGAAAGTTCTATTTACAATTAGCGGTTTTGGTTTTCATCAGAAACTTCCATTTCTTTCTAGAACAAGGTATATTCCACATTTAAATAGCCACCCATCTTCCTCCAAACCAAGAAATATCAACAAAACAGAATCTGAAACAAAAATCTTGGCTTTCTAAGCAGCTTTCGTCGTATCTGAAAAGCGATGGATTTCAGAGTGATGGGTTTGGAATCTCCACTGTTCCACACGCTGCACCGCATGATGGACATGTCGGAGGAGGGTGCAGGGGAGAAGACACACAATGCTCCGACATAGACATACATGCGAGACGCGAAAGCAATGGCTGCAACACCTGCGGATGTGAAGGAATATCCGAATTCCTACGTGTTCGTGGTCGACATGCCGGGGTTGAAATCTGGTGACATAAAGGTTCAGGTTGAAGATGATAACGTGCTTTTGGTTAGCGGGGAGAGAAAGAGGGAAGAAGAGAAAGAAGGGGTGAAGTTTCTGAGAATGGAACGAAGGGTTGGAAAATTCATGCGCAAGTTTGTTTTACCTGAAAATGCAAACACTGATGCGATCTCTGCTGTGTGTCAAGATGGTGTGCTTAGTGTTACTGTGCAGAAATTGCCTCCTCCTCAACCTACGAAGCCTAGGACCATTGAAGTCAAGATTGCTTGAGATTCAAGAACAGAACAAATGAATGCTGTTTTTCATTGTTTTGAATGTTGTTTTAGCTTGCTTTGGTTGTAATTTGTTTGTTATTAATGTCCATTATTAAGGTTATTGTAACTAACCTTGAATTTGTGATAATCCATGATAAAAGTCTCTTCCTAACCGGTTAATGGAAGATTGAGTACAAGTTGTATTAGGTGTTGGACATATGATAGTGTACTTTGCAGGGTGAAAGGGTACTTGGACCTTACATAGCACAAAATATCTTAATTATCTTCCTGTCTGTCAGAAACTATTATCATGAAAATTCATATCTCTCTATTTTATCTGCTGCTGAAGAAGATGATGAGAGTGATGGGTTCAAAATTGGTCTATCATGGATTTCTATTGAGCTAGGTGAATCTATCAGATAAGTGAGACAGGGGATATGAAATTTTCTGGGATCTTAGTTTATTAACAGATGATTATAATGGACTAACAATTATAATAATAAGTATTTAGTTTTTAAATTATTATGAGGAGTTATATTTAGTCTTTAATGTTAATTTTTTTTTCCAAATTTTCGTCTAATTTTTTTCAAATAATTCTTAATTTTGGTTTTGTATTCAAATAGGTAGGAAGTTTCTTCAATTTTGTTTAACTGGATTATTTTTTGTTAAAACTGTTTAAATCATTAACGACTATAAACAGTGACTGTCACGTGTCACTTTGTGGTTTTTTAAATGTCCATGTGTCAACCTAACAACGTGCCACATGTCAAAGTCTTAGCTCAAACTTTTACTTTTAGAAAATGCACTGTAATCTCTATTTGAAGAATTGATTTCCAACTCCAAACTTACCTTTTCTAGAATTAGAAGTTCAAATGTTGTGACAAAAGTAACTTTACGAGTGTTCTTAAAAAATAGCTTCAAAAAACCTAGTATGGGTAGTGGTAATTTTCACCAATGGGTTTCTTGTTTCTTGGAGAATTGTGTGTTGTTGCAATTGCTAGGAAAACTCGTCGAAACATTTACTCTTTTAATTTGATTGTACTTTATTTATTTGAGTTAATCTTTTTGTTTAAGAGATTGAACGTAAAGTCTTTTTATCCGAACTAGTCTAAATATTTGTGTTCATCTTCTTTCCTATACTCTTTATTTATCTGTACTTACTTTAAAGGAATTAAGACTTTAATTTAAATAGTAAAATTTGAAAAAAAAATTAAAGTATTAATTTTATTAATTAAACCGATTCAACTCTGTTGATTTTTGTCCATTCACCAATCATTCCGCCTGCGATTCTAAAAATTTGTGGGAGTAGGAAATAATGGAGGTAGACTTGTGGATTTAAGGGGTTGAGGCGTGTTTAGGGTTATGTTTGGGTTACAGTTGAGATATGAGATATGGGTCAGTCTAGGTTTAGGGACATATTTCTCTTCATACAACTTGGCGAAGGATACACAACGGAGTAAGGTTGTAAGTGATTGAGCTATGACTTCTCGTTGAATATAAGTTTGAGTCCACCAACAAAACAATCAATCAAGACTTCGGTATATCCTGCTCTTTGTCAGTAAGACCCTTTAAACATGTATAATATTCCTTAATATAACCAATTTGATGTAGTTTATTAAGTAATTGAGGTCTAGTACATTCATAAGTTAGACTATACAGATTCAAATATTTTATATAATAAATCACTTTAGTATTTAAATATATAATTTTAGTTAATGAAATATAACTTAAATGGTTCAATAGGCATGGAAGTTGTTGTGAACCGGGCTTAATTTTTACAAATAATAAATATTTAATTTTAGCAAAGAATTCAATTTTTTTCTATAAAGATTTAGCAATTTTACTTGTTGAAGTAGTAAGGATATTTTATAAACAATAGCCAAAAATAGATTTTAGTAAGGATCATTACTGACTCTAAATAGTTTTTACAAATAACTATACTAGAGATTATCATAAAATATTAAAGAGCATAGTTTATATATTTATATTTTTTAAATTCATTAAACACAAAATATGTGGTGGGCCCTTCCATAAAAAATATGTGGAGCCCTAAAAAGATGACTTTGACTACTTTTGTGGATTATTATGAATATCATGTCAATGTTCTTTGTTTACTTGATTACCATAAATTGATGAGTACACTGACGAGTCAATGAAGTTAGCTTGAATAGTCAAGAAACTTAACAACTAACTACTTGCCATTGTTTTCTGGGAAACCATGATTTTTCAGTCCCACCAAGATATCTCATGTTAAGAGGTTTGGTTCATACATTGATGAGTTTGTGAAAATATTTATAGATTAGTTGAAGAGAATTCTACCGTTTTCTTTGGAATAAAACTATTAATATAATACTTTTA
Source organism: Vigna unguiculata (assembly GCF_037176805.1). NCBI lineage: Eukaryota > Viridiplantae > Streptophyta > Magnoliopsida > Fabales > Fabaceae > Vigna > Vigna unguiculata. The sequence goes on from NC_140799.1 coordinate 4,473,500, forward strand.
CTTTTTCTCAAAAATAAAAGAGAATCATAATTAAAACCATATCAAATTTAAAAAGATTGTCATTACATATCAATGAATATTGTATACTTACTAACATAAAAAAAACACAAAAATAAATATTAATCCGTGCGTAGGAACACAGGTTTAAAACTAGTTTCTATTAAACAAAAAAATAAAAAACATGTTTTATTTAATGGTATTTATTGTTTTGATTTTAAAGGATGTGGACGAAGTTTATTTAATGATTAAGAATATTTTTAAATTATTTTAAAAAAAATTATGTTTTTCTTTTAAATTAAATTATTTTAATCATATATAAAATATTCTTAAACAAATGACCGTAGTATACAAATGTTATATTATAATTTAATTCAAAACTTTATTAGTTATATAGAAATAGAAATTCCCTGTTTTGAGCAGAAATGTCAAAATAAATTTTAACTTAGTGAGTTAATTTGGCTTATCATATATTTGATTTGGGTTAGGTCGGAATTTTGAGATTTTTTTGAAGTAAGTCCAACTCATTTAATCCACGAGTTAAACAGTATTGAGGTAGGTTGAGGTAGGTTGAATGTGAATTAACTTATAATTCACTAACAATAACACTTTATTAGTATTTTTACCATTTTTTATAAATTTTTATTAAAATTATTTATTATTTCTAATTATATAGGTTTAAAATTGGATCTTTTTAATTATTAGAATATTAGAATAATTTAGGTGTTTAATTTATTTCTTGCCAGGTTATATATACGTTGATACTTTAATTTTCAACTGGTACCCTTAAAATAATATTTGAAAAATTACATAAATACTTTAATTCCACTACTATAAAAAAATAGTCTATAGCCAATTCAGTATTATAATAAATGTATAAATAAATTTCAAAAGCAAAAATTTTTGTTAGTGAGTCAAACCAACTAACTTATCAACCTGTGATAGGTCGAGTTGAGTTATAAAAGTTCTGACTTGCAAAAAGGAAGTGATGTTAAACTGATCATCGTTTAGTTCAACTTTTAGAGTCAGTCCATGTGAATCGAATTAACTCACTTTGACAATCTAATAAAAATATTTTACACTACTTCTATAAAATAAGGGACAAAATACACATGTAATTTAATTTAGGAATAAAACACAAATTTAAAAAATATTTTATAACGTAAAAGACTAAATGTATGCTATCTTTAAAAATAATTATTAAAATATTATAATAAATTACAAGTTTAAAATCTTGATATATTTAATACCGTGTCTAATATATTTAAGTTGAAAATATTTATTAATGGATAGTTTAATCTATAAAAGATTATTGTTTTTCTTGGTTGAAATAATCTATTTATATTATTAAATTTTCATCGAATACAGTAGCTAACTAAGTTAGATTGTACATTCTATATAATTGTATAACTCAATTTATATAACAATATATTTTGCACAACACAGTTTTTCAAACAAAAAGTATTAATAGGATGCTTCCCAGAAATAAGGTGTGCAGATATGTTTTGTTTTGATTAGATAGACTGACAATCACACTTACTTTCTTTGGGTTCTGTTCTCATTCAGATGAGAGGAAAGAAAAAATAAAAAAATAAAACAGTTACAAAAAATTGACAAGAAAAAGTTATCTTTTATAAGTTAATTAATTAAAATTCTGGGTATACAAATTTAAAAACAAATTAATCATTATAATTTTAAGTTCCTCAATTATTTTAATCCATATTTTTTTAACGGACAATTTTTGTTAATTCATAATTCAAGTGTTAGCTATTTTAATTATGCAATAATCCAATCAGTTAATTTGTTTCAATTCAAGTAATGTATTTCCATAATTTTATTCACTATTTCACAATTTATCTAATATAAAATAAAATTATTTTATTTTATCTTAAATAACTTGAGTCCTAAAATTAAATATTTAATGTCACATACGCCCTTACACAAATTATTGCATTATCACAGATGTTAAAAATTGAATTACAAATTCACGATAAAATTTAAATTATTTTTAAACAAAGAATAAAATCAAATACTAAAAACGATCAAAACTAAATTTACCATGAATCAAAATATTATTAAAAAAATTCATATTTTTTACCAATTTTGTTTTGAAACTTTTTTCGTAGAAAATATTTACAAATTTAGTTGAGAAAAAAAAATTGTAAGAAAGCAACAAATTTTATAGTACTTTCAAATTTTATAATTTTATAGGAAATGATTACTCACGAAAAAATTATTGGTCAATTAAAATTCCTAAAAAAATGGTAGAAAAAAATCTTTTCTTACAATTTTTTTTAACAAATTTGCAAGAAAAGTCTCATCTAATATGAGAATTTTTAGTAGTGAAATTTAACCATTTAAATTATGAAACCAAAATTGCCTAAAGGATTAAACATATATAATAAAGTCTTTTATATTAATTTTTTCTTTAATTGAGTAAATATGTTTTCCTCTATACTTTACCCTCATCTAAATAAACACTTTTAAGTTTTATTCTCATGTGGTCTCATGAATTATAACATGTTGAATGTTGACGCAGTTGGTGACGAATCGCATGATGTCAAACTCTTATAATTAATTATTTTGAACAAAAAAGATGAAGACCACCACTTGTTTCTTCAAACATGAAAGGTCGTGGAAGATACCTAGGAACTTCCTAGAACTGCGTTTTTAAGATTCCTATTACCAGAATTTGGTATAAATTCATCTTCATTCTCATATAACTTAATGCACATCTCTATAAAACAAACTATAAAGTCAACGCAAACGGATTCTAGATACTAACTTGGGACACATGAATTTGAAAACACTTACTAAAAGACAAGCTTTTTAGGAATTAAATAAAAACTTTCTAAATATATCATGTGTGATAAATGTAATAATAATGATAAAAGAAAACACTTGGAAGTAGTTGATCCAAATAATATTGATTTTTGTTTCTTTAAATTAGATGTTGGGTTCAAGTTTTGTGGATGAAAAAATTTTTAGGGCAACAAAACAAATTGTTTCCTCAAATATGGAAGAGTACTTCACACACTGTTTTCAAAAAAAATTTCTATGATATATATTCATAGCAAGCCTTGAATAAAAACATGATCATATTACAAAAATTGAGACAATAAAAAACATACAAACTAATAATACAAGAGTGAAAGATATAGAAGCCAAGAAAAATGTCTCTGTAAAAAAAGAAGAAGAAAACAACAAGATAATTAAATTATAATCGATTATTTGAATGAGAAAAAATGGTTTGAGGTAAAACGAGGCTTGGTCGATTTTGTGAGAAATGCTTGATAAAGATATTATATCATTTTATGTTTCTATTCATTTATATTTAAGTTCTCAATTTACACTTTCTTTAAGCGTTTACTTTAATTTATCAAAATTTTTTTCTTTCTCCAAAAGTCGATTTAATATTTCTATGAATGTTAAGTTTTATAAATATTTATAACTGAAAATCTATATGAAAGTGATAAAGTCTTATTGTTAAGAAAATGTATTAATAGTTATAAAAAGGGAAGTTTAATTCTTTTAATAATGAATTAAACAATAAAATTAATTATTTTATGTGAATGTATTAGTTTTCCTCATCATCCAAATTTCAAAATTCTTATTTTAAATAAAAAATAAAAATTATATATATATATATATATATATATATATATATATATATATATATATATATATATATATATATAATTGAAAATAATGCATGCACTGGCAGCAACCTATAAAAGTTTTCGTTCTAGTGACTTGTTTCGGGGTAGGGACCAAGAGCCTACTAAGAGAACCTTTCCGAGCTTGCTCTATTCTTCAACACAACTGCAACTTCAGCAAAATCAACTCCTTAGCTCGATCGGTTGGGACGACGATCGGTGTACCTGTCTAAAAGGCTCCGATGCTTAAGTCAGTAGTTGGCCGATCGGTATATCAGTATAACTGCTGTAATAAATGCGCAATTAAGATCCTTACCAACCTACCTTTGGGCCCTATTTATAGCTTTCGACATGGGCCTGTAATTAGGGTTTCTTAATCACGGCCCAATGACCTTTTAATCAAGATTACTGACTCGTTTAACGTTAATTAATCTAACTTAGGTTATTTAACCGTGCGACCGATGGCCGCTTGGCTGGTTAATGACATTCTGTTTTTAACAGGCTAACGATCCATGTGTATTGCTGATCAACCGACAGGTGCGTTAGAAGGTCCATCGCTGATGTTTTACCGATGGACCGATGGGCCCTTGAGGTTAGAAGGTCCCTTGCTGATGTTTTACCGATGGACCGATGGGCCCTTGAGGTTAGAAGGTCCATCGCTGATGTTTTACCGACAGACCAATGGGCCCTTAGGGTTAGAAGGTCCCTCGCTGACGTTTTACCGACGGACTGATGGACCAACAGATCTTATCGTTACTCTACGGAGTTTATAGAATCGAGTTCGATTGGCCGATTGACCGATTGACCGATTGACCTATTGGACGTACATGACTAATTAAAATTTGTCAGATAATTTGAAACTTTTATGAAAAGAAATTTTAACAGTGATTTCCTAACCTGATTTCTGTGTAAGAAAAACACTTTACATGGTACATTGAAATTAAACTCTTGTTTAATAATTTTGCTACCACGAAAGAGAGAAAAAGGAGTCAGACTTTCACTTTCACTCTCTATTTTCTTTGTTTTTCACTTTTTTGCAAATTGCAATAAGCACTTATTGTAACCCATTAATTAAAGTTTGAATGGCACACTAAAGATAATCTAGAAGGAAGAGTTTGAATCCACCACTCGCAGGGGTAACATCTCGAAAACCCTATTTTGTATAAAACAACTTAACAATTTTATTATAATATACATCATACACATAAATGAAAGTATAAATGAAAGTGAGCTTGACACTACCATTAAATGATTCATAACAATAAACAAACCTTACTATCTTTTAAAAATAGATTTTTAACCTAATTCAATTTTATAATACGTAAATATAAGAAAATTATGAATTGGTTATTATATAATGGGTTAAATATGTTTTTGGTTCTTCAAGTTTTTTAGTGAATTTTGGAATTAGTCACTCTTCGAAATTTTATATCAATTTAGTCATTTATTTTTAAAAATGCGTGAATTTAGTTTTTCTTACCAAAATTTGTTAAGTTTATCTAACATTTTGAACGCATTTTATGATAATATCTGAGTTAATATTAAAACAAAAATATGTGTCAAATGGTGTAAACAATTCAAATACTATGACAAAATATGTTGAAACATTATATAAATTTAATAAAATTTAGTTAAAAGGACTAAATTCACGCATTTTAAAAAATAAATGACTAAATTGGTCAAAATTTTTTAAAATGATTAATTCTAAATTTCACAACAAATTAAAAGAAAAAAAACATATTTAATCGTTAGTATAATAAGAAAAGAAAGGTGAAATCATGAAGAACGTACGTAACAGAGATGAAGTCACTTTTGTAGTGGCTGTGATGAAAGTAGCGTCTTGTGGTTCGAAGAACCTTGCACTAGGCCATACGAAAACACAATCACTTTTGACTTGGACTTGTACTGTGAAGGGTTAATTGGTCTAACAACAAAGTCTTGTTGCTCAATCAACTTGAAAGTCTTCCCCAAGTCATCTCAAGGTGTACCCCACTCATGTTTTGTCCCTATTCATCACTGTTCTTAGATATCCTTTTTCATCCACATCAATTGGTTTCTGCCATTGTTTTTTCTACTGCTTCTCATTACCTTTGAAACTTCCTAGATTTCTAGCTCCTAGGAAGCTACCATGAAGCACCCTTTCTAATAAAACTATATCACTGTGGCGTGCCTTTATATATTGTCTCCGCCGTGATCCTTTCTTTTCATATTATTCAGTGTGGTGCCAAAATGACAGACAACAATCCAAAACCACCACCTGATACACCCGACAGTGATGATTTCTGCAACCAGTGGCCTTTTGAGCTCTCTGAGTACTTGCAATTCGATGATAACCAGTGGATGCAGGATGATATCCCGTCTTTTTCTTCTGAGAATGTCTCAAACCAGGTTCATCAAGCCAGTAATGGAAGCTACTTTGAAGGGTCTTCTAGCAGTAAGCATATATTAAACATATGTAGTAGTTCTTCAAGACATGAAAGTGTGCTTTGTTTTGTAGCTTCAGTATGTTTATTTAGCCATTTTCATTGACTGATTCAATTGATTACTACAGTAACTGATATGAACATTTTTAAATATTTGTCTCCCTTTTGCTTATAGTTATTGACTGATGCGAACATGTGTGTGATTTTAGGAGATACTGGTGAACGTGAGAATCGGCAAGTTGTTAGAGAGAGATTTGCATTCAAAACAATTTCTGAGATTGAAGTGCTAGATGATGGATACAGATGGAGGAAGTACGGAAAGAAAATGGTGAAGAACAATCCCAATCCAAGGTATGTAGTATATGCTTATGATAGAATATGTTATTTTTGTTCATATAGTTAATTATCATGCTGCTAATTAAACGTAAACAACTGATGAAATAGATTAACGAAACCAATTACGCGATGAGAGAAAAGGTAAACTAAACACATAAAATCACATACTTGCATGTCAGAGCTAATTAGCACATGTTTTGGTTATGCTTCTATACCAAGTGTTATCCACTTTCTATCTTGAAGCTACAGCTTCTGCATTATTCTAAGATTTTGACGTGAAAATTGAAGGGTAGATGCATTCAAAAAGGTTTCTCACACGTACCCTAATGAACAAATATAGGTTGCAATACTACATAAAACGTAGAAAGATGAAGATACAAATTTCTTTGGAAATATTTGTTTTCATTTTTTCTGTTTTTATATGGCTAAATTAGCATATACTCATCATTACAGGAATTACTATAGATGTTCAGTGGATGGGTGCGCTGTGAAGAAGAGAGTGGAGAGAGATAAAGATGACCCTAGGTGTGTAATAACAACCTACGAAGGCAACCACACTCATCCAAGTTCTTCCTAGGTTGAATATGAAGAAGTTTTGGCACTGTAATAAGCTTTTTTTGCCACAGCTACAACTAGTACTTTCGTATTAACGCTGCAAGTACTCTTGCCAAGTTTTATCATGTTCATTCATGTTTGATTTCACCTTATATATATATATATATATATATATATATATATATATATATATATATATATATATATATATATATATATATATATATTCTCCATGGTTATGGTAAAATATTGGTTAACATGATTTTAAATATATGTTTACATGTTTGATTTCACGTTCTAGAGTTAACTATGAATTTAGAATTGATTTTAATTTAAGCCACTTTTAATAACTTTTGTACTGAATAATTAACGATCTTACACTTTTAGAATGAAAACATCAAAAGCATAAATCTCGTCCCTTCCAAATGAAATCATTTAAAATCTTTTTTTTTTTTTCAAATGATCATTCAAACACACAACTCTTTTGCTAATAGCTCAATGTTAGAAGTCCTCTATCAATTAAAAATAAAGTCAATTTAGAGTATATAAATGAGTGCAAATCTCACATTATAAGTCGGTTTTGTAAGGTTGAGTTAAACTTAAAATCCATTTCTTATCTTAATATCATGATCATGAGTTTGTTTCTATCATATGATGTTTTAGACGTATATACCTCGGTGTGAGTCTAATTCAAGGAGAGTAAAGTGAGGTTTGCCTCAACTTCAAGCTTGAACATGGAAATTTAGGGGATCTTGATATACTAAAATCTCTACTAGAATAGATTCTTATGTTTTTCATACTCATACCATGAGAATCGATGGAACCCGATAGAGGATAGCACAATAGACCAAAATCTCGATCATGATAAAATTATCCTAACCAGTAAGAGTCTATCTTAACAAAGATTTGAACATATTGTGTCACTCATTGTCGGGTCCTCTCGATTCTCACACTCAATGTCATACTAATAAGTTTGAGTCTATGACATTCGAGATGTATATTTCTCGGTGTGAGTTTAACTCAAGGAAAGTAAAGTGAGGTTAAAAGTCTATCTTAACTAAGATTTAAACATATTATGTCACTCATTGTTGGGTCCTGTCGATTCTCATGCTCGATGTCATTGGCGTGTAAGAGATCCTATATCGACTAACAATAATAACTTATGATATATAAGTAAAAGCAAACCTAATCTTATTAAACTAGTTTTATAAGATTGAATTAAGCTTAAAAGATTATCTACCCAAGACCTAGTAATCAATAAGAGTGAAGATGTTCTCCCACATTTCTTTACTTTGTGTTAAAAGTAATTTTTGTATAATTCAATCCTGAAAACTTTGTTGTAAAGAAAAATTTGCATTTTAAAATTATATATCATAAGTTAATTATATATTTGGATTACATGAGATTATATACTTACAGGTAATTCGATACTAATGAACACAATACATCTAAACAAATATTCTACAAAAATTATTTGTAAAATAAAATTTACACTTACATATAATATATATTATAATTCACCTATATATCTAGTGGATTTCAGTTTTAATAATTTTTCCCATCTTCTCAACGCACCCTTTTCTCCATACAATCTCTTATTGTTAACAAAGCATGAGACAGTAAAAAGCATCATAAATGAAGAACTTATCAAGGCCTTTAAGGCTTATGCTTATTCTCCTACTTAATTAGTATAGCATCACAATTAGAGATAAATATCACCTTTTCCCCCCGTTTAGTATCCTAATTAAGGTCATTTTAAGAATTAACACCCTTCCCCTACCTTACAGATAAAAAAAGAATGCTCAAAATCCTGAGTAGGCCCAAGTTAAGAAGTTTCTTTGTTTGAGACAGGCCACTTAAACAACTGCAGTGGAAAAAGTTAATGCCCTCTTACCTTCTTGGTCAGCTCAGTGAAGGGGCCTTCTCCCTGCATCCCAAAAGATTCTTCTGTACCCCCCAAAATGACTCTTATACCCTTATTAATTACCAGTGAGAGAGTGGGTGAAAGTGCGTTGGACGCAGTAAATTTCATTTACTGCGTCGCCAACGTCCTGCACCCCCAAACGTTATTTCTTCTACTCCGTTTCGTTTCTTCTCCATCCCGACATTCATTTAAAATTTTGCTCTCATTCTCTCTGCTTCGTGGTCCCTCAAAGTTTTAATTTCTCTGTCATTCCTTCATTCTCTCTGGTTCGTGGTCCCTGGTTTGTATCAATTTCCTTTATTTTTTTTGAAGGAATGTTATTTATTCTCTCACTCACTCTCTTCACTCACTGTCTTTACTTTGCGTTGTGTGGTTCTTGTGATCGAAGGTTGTGTCGTTCTTTGAAGGAAGGTGGTTGTAAGTAACTCCGTTATCTTCTCTCTAAGTGGTAGTTTCCATCAGGTTAGCCTTCCAGCTTAAACTTTTTCTTTTTCTGTTTGCTTTTGTGAAACGTATATAAGGAAATCTTTTACGAAATGGATACTGGAATGCGTTTCAAACTTTTACCAAACGAAATACAAAACCCGTTTCATAAAAAAAATCATAATGGATGCGAAACGGAATACAGATTTCGTTTCATGATACTGTGAAACGGAATCTGTATTCCGTTTCAAAAAAAATTGCAAATTTTTTTATGAAACGGATTACAGAATCCGTTTCACAGTATTATGAAACGGAATCTGTATTCCGTTTCAAAAAAAATTCAATTTTTTTTGAAACGGAATACAGATTCCGTTTCATAATACTGTGAAACGGATTCTGTAATCCGTTTCATAAAAAAATTTGCAATTTTTTTATGAAACGCATTACAGAATCCGTTTCACAGGTTTATGAAACAGAATCTATAATCCGTTTCACATGCATTTTGATTTTTCCATCCATGCTAAAATTACACCCCACCCCATTAATTTTAAACCTTACTCTGATGTTCGTAGCTGGTTCTGGGATGCTCTAAGTCACCTTTGTTAATTTAATAAGGATTTTCTTTTTCTCTGGGAAGAGGAATCCTTTTCACAATTTTATGAAATGGAAAGTGTATGCCGTTTCCAAATCCTTTTCACAAATTTATGAAATGGAAAGTGTATGCCGTTTCTGATATATTTTGTTTTTTTGCTTACACCCATTCATTAAAAAATTACACCCTGACCTCATTCTTTTAAACCTTAGTGGTAAATAAATTTTGCATCAAAGTCTCTTCAAAATTACACCCACACCCCATTTCTTTCTTCTTGATTCCATTTCCGGTTCCGACAACAATGTTTAATGAAAAGAAGTCGTGAATAAGATTGGTGGCATGCATGTACGGGACGAAACACTCAAACATCAAAAAACCAAATTTTTTTTTCCAAACGGATTACATAATCCGTTTCTCAAAGATGTGACACGGAATTTGTAACCCATTTCACCAAGTTGCCTGTACTTTTATGTCAAACGGGTTTTGGGAGCCGTTTCATATGTTTGTGAAACGGAATAGGTATTCCGTTTCATACTTGGATTTTGTGTGTTTGTATTGAATGTTGATACGTGTATGTTGTGTTATTGGTGAACTTTTAATGTGAGTGAATTTATACTGTGTGATGGGTGAATTTTCTAACCTAAATTATGCAATCAGTTATGAATATCAGCATGCAATCAGTTTTCCAATTTTGATACGTGTTGCATTCACTCTTTTTCTCTGATTCGTCTTGCATTCTTTATGCATTTTTTTTAATTGCATTATTTTTTAATATTCTTATGTATTATGTTGTTACCCTCAATGAATTATTTACGTATTAAAATACTTTATTTTTATTATAGTTCATTATGGAAGATCATCAATTTAGTTATTTGAGTTTCTTGGATTCTCAACTAAATTGTAGTCTCATGTCGGACTTTTTTGATTTTGTTCATGATATCTGCGAACAAGATTATACATCTCATTTTACAACCGATGATATTTTCCCAACACGTGAAGATTTGATTAAGTGGGTTAGAGGGGTTGCTTATAATCTTGGATTTGTTGTCATTATTCTAAGATCAGATAAATATAATGGACAACCAGGAAGAAAGACCCATGTATTATTAGGTTGTGAAAGAGGTGGAAAATATAGAAAATACAAGTCTGATGCAGAACCGAGTTTATCTGGACAAGAAAATGTGATTGTCCATTTAGATTGAGAGGGAGACCCATCTCTCAAGGGGAGGGATGGGTGTTGAACGTAAAATGTGGTTACCATAATCACGATGTCTCATCTACTCTAGTTGGTCACCCCTATGCTGGTAGGTTGAAGTCTACTGAACAGTCATTGCTTGTTGATATGACTAAAAGTCAAGTCAAACCTGCAAATATACTGCTCACCCTGAAAGAAAAAGATGATTGTAATGTTACAACCCTGAAGCAAGTGTATAATGCAAGATATAGGTACAAACGTTCAATAAGAGGTTCAAGAACTGAGTTACAACAGTTAATGTTGATGTTGGAACGTGATCACTACATCCATTTTAGTAGATGTCTTGATGAATCTGATGTGGTTAGCGATTTGTTCTGGACCCATCCGGATGCTGTGAAGTTGTTAAATTCATTCAATATTGTGTTCTTAATGGATAGTACCTATAAAACCAACAAATATCGGTTGCCATTACTTGAGATTGTTGGTATGACATCAACAAGATTAACTTTCTCAGCCGCTTTTGCATTTTTATCTAGTGAAAAGCAAAATAATTTCATTTGGGCTCTTGAAAGGCTCAGAGGTCTGTTTATGACGTGCGAGGGTGGTCCACAAGTCATTGTAACTGATAGGGATCTTGCTCTAATGAATGCTGTTGGCATTGTGTTCCCTGAGTGTTATCATCTTCTATGCCGTTTCCACATTCAAAAAAATGTGCAGGCAAAGTGCAAAATGTTAGTAAATTCTGTTGACGCATGGGATGTTGTACTTCAAGCCTGGGAGAATGTCATGGACTGTGAAGATGAATTAAAGTTTAAGGAGTGTGTTCATCGTCTTGAGCTTGTTTGCCAGCCGTGGCCTGTATTCTTTGAATATGTTAACGACTCGTGGATCATTCCTTACAAGAAATTCTTTGTGAAGGCATGGACGAACAAAGTTATGCATTTGGGGAATACAACATCAAACAGGTATTTTTGCATTTTGCTATTAATTAAATTTATTTATTAATGGTTTATATGATTTCCTTGTATAAATTGTACTAGGGTTGAGTCTGCTCACTAGAGTCTGAAGAAAGTTCTTGGCAGTAGTATGGGAGACCTTTGTTCGTGTTGGGATGGCATTCACAACGTCATTATCTTGCAACATAACGAAATTAAAGCGTCTTTTGAAAGAAGTATAAATCTGATCAGTGACTCTTACAATGCATTGAGTTATAGAAGATTAGTGGGAAATATTTCTAGATGTGCCTTAGAACTCCTTGCTCCAGAGTTGGAAAGAGTAAAGAAGATTGGATTCGATAGTAGTCGTTGTGGCTGCATTCTCAGACAAACTTATGGTCTACCATGTGCGTGTGAATTAGCACGATATGATCTTGGGATTATTCCTCTCCAAGAAATTCATGTCATGTGGACTAGGTTGAGCTTCTCCAATGTCTCGTCTTCACAATCTGAAGGGCAATTATCTATTCAGAGGGAGGTTGATCTACTGCTTAATCTTTTCAAAGAAGTTGATATTGCAGGAAAAGTGATCATAAAACATAAATTACTTGACATAGTTAGCCTTTCCATGACATCGATGTTACCACCACCGAGTAAAGTTAAGACGAAAGGTGCAGCTAAGAGTCATAGATCAAAGAAGTCAACCAAACGTGATCCCTCCTATTTTGAGCATGTGGACGCCTTCATTGAGTCCTCAAGACAAGACACATGTGTTGCAAAAACAGAAAACAAGGTGAAGAGCAAACGTGTAATTGAAGAGAAAGTAATACCCATGCTAGAACAGTTCAATCCTGTTTTTCATCCTTATATACTCGATGTTGTCGATGTTGTGGCGGACGGTCATTGTGGATATAGATGCATTGCTGCATTGTTGGGTATGGGTGAGGAGTCGTGGCCTCTAATCAGACATGATCTATACAAAGAACTTAGCCAATGGCGAGATGAATATGCAACGTTAGTTGGAGGCTATGATCGTCTGGAAGAACTGAGAAAGTCTTTGCTAGTTCAATCACCATCAGGGGTATAACTTCTATACACCACTGTTGAAATTTATGTATTACAAGTTTTTTATGATTTTGTTTTATTATAATCTAATTAATTATATACAGGCTAATCGAGACAAGTGGATGACTATACCAGACATGGGGTATGCGATTGCTAATCGGTATAATGTAATCCTCGTGTGCTTGTCATCAGTTCAGAATTTGACTATATTCCCACTTCGTACATCCCCACCTATTTCGCAAAGTCAACATTGACTAATTTGTATCGGACATGTTTACAATTCTCATTTCGTGCAGGTATATATGTTTATATTTATATATATATATATATATATATATATATATATATATATATATATATATATATATATATATATATATATATATATATATATACTATTTTTATAAAGAACTTTATTTCTCTATTGACTAATTGCATATTTACAGGTTCATCTACAAGAAGGCTGTCCATTACCGACAGTGGATATCATATCATCTAGCAATTGTTACCCAAAGGCAAAAGGGTGAGCATCATTTTATAGAGATAGGATGCAAGCATTCCTAGATTTACACATAGTGGATCGTAGTTATGTAGATCTCATGGAAGACTGATATTTGTTGATTGTATTTAAGTATTTCACTGTTGTAGTTTGTAATTATTTTACCAATATATAAAATTCTAACTCCTTTGGCCAAGGGACGGATATATTTTGGCCTCATTGCTAACATGAAATAACTTAATATAAAATATCATATATAGATGAAAGATCTTAATATAAAATCCAATAGAAATGTCAATTCTAACATCAAATACAAATAAATCGACTATCCAGACGTAGATGGTCGTCGACCTCGAACTCTACGTCCTCCTCTAGTCTCTTCCTCTTCAACGCCATCTTGAGCCATCTGCAATAACTCATGAGTGCGATCCCAGGCAACTGTGCCCTCAGTAACGTCTCTACAGTCTATCATCCGCTGAAGACCACCTACAATGCGTTTCACGAGACCCTGTGATAATAACAAGTTAATGTCAAATATTAAAAGTTACTAATAATATGAACAACTAAATGTGTTACATACCAATAAACCACTGGAAGATGATGACGGTGACGTCCTCTAAACTGTTATGTCATCTGGCAAATTCCGACGAAGTCGGGGCACAAGCATAAGGCTAGGTCAATCGGCCTCAGCTCCACGTAAAATGTATGGATGGGAGACTCTCCTAAACCACTGCAAATATCCATCTGAACATGAAAAAGGAGCTGGTGCTTGGACCACTAGATGTACAACAAACTGCTCGTGCTTTTTCCACCGATCATCAATAGCCTCAAAGTCCATCATGGGAACTGAACTAGGCGGTCGTGGAGTAGGCTGGATGAAGCCAAATTGTCGCAACACACGCTCCGACAAATGACGTTGTACGACGGTCCCAACCCTCAGGAAGCCAGAAAACATGCCATGTGTTACCAGTTGTCGAGCAGCTCTGTGTGCTACATATGGGTTCCAAATCATCCCATCATATGTCAAGCCATCCAACTGGACTCTAACATCAGCTATAGCGGAAATGGCACGTCCAGTGACATAACGTAGAGCACGGGGTTCGGTCTCCACATATGTATCCCGTACTTGCTTCCTTCCCAATGTAGGGAAGTGCTCATATATCCAAGCCTGTATCAAATAATATTTCATTTAACCATTGTCATATAAAACTAAAAACAAGTCAAATAAAGAATAAAATGTTATATAAATGGGTACCTGCAGAAGAGGTAGATATCCAGCTAATTGCTTTGTATTTGCAAAGCTGGCATCTCCTAGCTGCTCATATAAGTGGACAAGAGCAGCAACTCCCCAACCATATGTACGACATGTGGAGAGATCTCTAAATAGCTCCAGATAATGTGTACGAACATACGTGGCGCTTTTGTTAGCAAATATCGTGCACCCTACAAGGTGCAAAAGATATGCACGTGCAGCAAACTCCCATTGCTCGTTTTCATAACAGCTGTGATACAAGTCTCTCAACCAGCTCAGTCGGACCTGTGCACCCCGACTTTGATTCAGCTCCACACATGCCATGGCCCGGTCAACACCAAGAAGTGTTGTCAAAATCTGAACAGAATCTTCATATTCAAGATTTTCAGTGGAGCAAAAGTTTCCACTGATGGAAACATGAAGAAGTGACCATACGTCATCCAAAGTGATGGTCATCTCCCCAATGGGTAAATGAAAAGTATTAGTCTCGGGATGCCATCTCTCCACGAAACCCAATACTAACCCAAGATCGATATATTCATATAAAATGTCGCACAAAGGTGATAATCCAGAAGCTAACACAAAAGGTGCAACAGCAGGGTGAGGACGTCCTAATTTCTTAACTTTTTTAATATGGGAGACCACTTTCACAGCTCGATCCTAACAGAAGAAACAAACAACAATAAAAATACTTAACAACAACAAAATTAAACCTATATAAAAACTTCTTACTGACCTGACCATCCCATATCATGCGTGCAACATGATCCTGGTACTGCGTCAATAAAGATGTATCATATGGCCCACCAGGAAATCCTCCACCATCGTTATCAATGACCTTCTCATCCTCCCGAGGAACGTCAGGAACCTTATTCTCAACAATGTCATCCTCAACAACATTAGCCTCATGACCCCTTCTACGAGCCGATGCTGTCGGTCTCTTCCGTGCAGCCCCCTGTCTGGAACTCTCAGATGCATCATTTGAACCACGTCTAGATATATTACCTCGTGTCCTAACCATATCTGTAACTCAAATTTTGAAACATTAGAATCCAATATAAATTTCCTGAGAAAAAACTAAATTAAATAAACAACATGAGACGAATTTTGAATTCCGATAACAAATGCACTTGCAAGAAAAAAATGTCGGGCGCGTTCATAATGCATAATTTTGGGTCCAGGTTTTTTAAAATATCAAATATGTCTCGCAACATTTTTTTTCTTAGTAACAACCACCTACCAGTAATGTTGTCCATGAATCACCTCATTTTAATGCGTACCTAGCCCTCTTATGAGATAGTGTCTTCTTTCTCCTTTATACCACTCTAAGTATTCTTCTTTTTTCCATTTCAAACTCCAACACTCACTCCTTAATTACATTAATTACGTAAACAAATTTCACACTCTGAAAAACCAAGAAAACCACCAAAACAGATTCCATTTCACCTTCCTCTGACACGGATTACACAATCCGTTTCGCTAAAAATAAAAAAAAATGAAACGGAATGTGTCTTCCGTCTCCCAAATCTCTCTCTCCCATGGCCCATCAATCATGCACACACCCCACTCTTCCCTTAAGCTGTGTTCCTTTACCAATTAAAATTCAATCATTAATACTCTTCTCTCCACCTCTCCAACCAGTTTAAAACACGCTCCACCCCTCCAACCACTTTAAAACACGCTAAAACGGGTTTCAGAAAAACCAAAAAAAACATCAAACGGAATACATATTCCGTTTCAGCACGAAAAACATAAATACGAAACGGATTCCACAATCCGTTTCGTTCAAAAAAAAACGGATTTGGAATTCCGTTTCAGCTCTGTGCGAAACGGATTCCACGTGCCGTTTCATTAAAAAAAAAAAGCACAAACGGAATTGGAATTCTGTTTCAGCTCTGTGCGAAACAAATTCCACGTGCCGTTTCATTAAAAAAAAAAACACAAACGGAATTGGAATTCCGTTTCAGCTTTGTAGGAAACGGATTCCAGATTCCGTTTCCTTAAGAAAAAAAAAAGGTTTCAGTTCCGTTTCAGGCCTTGTGGAAAATCTTTCAAACCAACACAATCTATCTATTGGTAAAATGAAAAATGTTGTTGGATATGTACTAAATTAAACTAGCATTACTTAACTGTAAAAGATGGAGAAAAGGACTTGCGCGGAGAAAACGGACCTGCCGGACCAAGGGGAGAAGAAAGGTGTGTGGATGCGCAGCTTCGGAAGAAGAACGCTTTGGAGGAGAAAAGGATGCTGGCTGGGGAGAACAATGGTGTGTGGAGGCTGTGTGGGAGAAGAGGAAGAAGAACGAGACTGTGTGTGGGAGAAGAGGAAGAAGAACGAGACTGTGTGAGGCTGCGTGGGAGAACACCAGGGAGAAGAGGGAGGAGGGAGGGTCCTTACGCGCACCTAGGTCAAGATTCTTCTGTTGGGGGTGCAGGGAATCTCATTCTTTACTTTATTGGGGTGCGTTTTGGAGTGTAGAGGAGAGTGTGTGCTTTTGGGGGTGCAAAGACGCGGTAAAAAAGAGAGATCGAGTTACTCTTCATTTTTACCATGGGCAAACATGGGAATAAAATTAGTTTTGGGGGTACTGAAGATATTATTGGAGGTGTAGGCAGAAGCCCTCCTCAGTGAACAGGGAAAAATTATAATTGTATGACTAAAATGTGACTAAAATGAATAGCATGACAGAGAGAAAGATTGAATTATGAAAAAGTTTACAGAAAGTATATTTAGAATACTTTAAACAGAATAACAGGATTGACCAATCAGGTAAAGTCTATTGGGATAGGCCATCATATCATCAGGTCGATGAGTCAAACTTGTTTCCACTCACTAAGGGTCAAGAAAGTAGATTTTCCATTCAAACTTCAAAGAACAAAACTTATGATAAATTAAGGTTTATTAAATTTCTTAGAGAATACTAGAAGAAAAAGAAAATAAGATGAAATGAATTAAGTTTTTCTCCTACATGATAAAAATAACATGCAATATTGAAAATGAGTTGAGAAATTTTCTATAATTTGTGTATGGTTCTTTTATCCAGTCTCTGCTCATAATTATTATTCAGAAGCTGATTCAAATAGTTACTGCAACCTAATCAGCTTCTGGAATGCCATGTTCCCCACATACCCACCTGAGTGATTTTGCAGTCACCTTAATACCTGCTCATAGTTTTGTTTTATGGCCATGACTCAACTGGCAATTGTGGTTAAGAATTTGTTTTAAGAAGGAACAAGTTCACCATGAAAATTGAAAAGTGAAGGCACAATAATTTAGACGTAATTACGTTTTATTAATTGCAGAAAGTTTTAGCAGTAGCATAGTGCAAACAAAACAGCCAAACTGTGTACAGTGTTTAATTTTGAGTATACATCACCAAGGGTGATTGGAGGAAGAAAGAGTTAAAAATTTGTGCATGCTGACTCGTATAACTTCCTTGACAGTGTACTATAATCACTATCTACATTGATAATTTTAAAAAATTGACTAAAATTGCACGTAAAAAATGATCTGACAGTTCAACTTGGGAAGATGATATCAGGGTTCCGAATGTGTACATTTTCATTAACACAAGACATGCTCCAGAGCGTATCCTCATTCAGCAACTTCTTGGTAAACAGTGGAGATGACAAAACAATTGCCTTTGATGTTGAAGTTGAATGTTTGACAGTACTAGCCATGCCACTGGCAAGCAACCACCGGATTCCAGATTGTTGCTGAGTTGCAGTACCCCAATGTTGCCTCCTTCCGGTTTTGTTAAGGACACCTGAAAGATGAATCTCTCTGATTTTAAATCCAAATCGAGGTGATTCATTTTTGGCATTTGAATCTTCCAAAAACTCGCCACTTGTTTCATTTAGAAAGGTCTCATTCTCCATTCCCTTTTCCTTTTTATCCAGAAAATTGCTGTCATCTTGCATCATTACATATTTGTTAATTCTTTCTACCTGAGTCAAAACCAGCATTGGTGCACCAACTGGTTCATAATTTCGCAGAGGATTCCTAAGCTGGATCATATAAGCCACCGTTAGGTGGTTCCCCAAGAGTCCATGCTTTCTGCCAAATGTTTTTACCTGGTCCATGGCATTTTTCAACCCTCCATCATGCAGTAACTCTGTGATTTTAGAATGGTGTACTTGTAAGATCTTCAAAATTTGCTCTGAATTCTGATCTCCTTCAATAATGCCAGAATCCAATCTCAACCACTGATCTAATGTTATTGATAGCCCCATCAATCCATGATCATCATCTTCTCCGCCATCTTCTAGTTGGATTTTATCAACTCTTTCTGATGAGGGAAACCATTTCCAGTTGGCTCTTCTGCCACCGACGTTTGCATGTTGGGGACGGATATAAGATGGTGCCTCCTCGTACAACATGCCAGATTGCACTCTCAAACCGTCTATTAAAAGGGATTCAATCTTCTCAACAGTCATTGGAGCTATTGCTTCTATAGATACAGTGTCCAAGCTCATGCCTTCATCTGTCAAATAGTTACAATGAAATTCATCAAAGGAATCATGCTGCCATGCCCTCTGCCTGAAACAGAATCAAGAAAGGAGATTTTTAAAACAATTCAAATACTTCAAACTAAAGAGTTTTCCACAAGTAATGTGACAAACACAGTTGCTTACCTTCCAGGAGTCCCTTTGTTGGTTATGGCTTCCCACGAAATATGCTCAATGGATTTTCCAGTGATATCTTGCAAAGGAAATAATTTATAGATATGATGACACAGCTCTTCAACTCCATCAGAAGCCAAATGCTGCAGTATATCCAGTATATCATTACCCATTTCTGCAGGTAGAACAACAGGATTAGAAGCCTGAGTGATGAGGTTACCACAATTCTTAGCATTTTTGAAAAGGGAAGGACTCATGGACCTTAAGAAGCCTCCACCCATAATTTGAACAAATGAACCAAGTCCCTGTCCAATTGAAGGTAACATGCATGATTCTTCACTGGGTAGTTCAATAGGACTTCCAAACCCACCAGAACAAGTTCTGGGAGAATTTTCAAAGTCCCTTTCATTTAAACCCCAGAGTTGCATCAATGAATCTGTCTCCAGGTCTTCAAGAATTTTGGCCTTTCTTCTCTGCATTAACAACTGATTCTCCCTAGCATGCTCCTCTTCAGCAGCTTGAATAAATAAAGACAAATCAGATTCCACAGTACAGTCCCCGTAGCTATGTCCAAGTGTCTCTGTTTCCAATTCCTCTTCCAATTCCTCTTCGTTTGCATTGAAATCAAATGTAAAGTTACCTGAAGCTAGAGCCTCCTTTTCAAACTGTCTTAAAAGCTTCTCTCTGGGAGAATGTGGATCCCCATCACGGCTTGAGCCAAATGAACCACTCTCTATGGCCAGCATGTTCAAGAAATCATTTGCAATACATTCAGTGATAGAATCCAAGCTACTTGATCTTTTTGCCATTCTATGTGATTTATAATTTGATTTAACATTAGGGTAGTGCTCTTGCTCAAGAAACTGTGATGTCTCAGGAAGTATATCTACATCCTTGATGCAAGTTAAACTGACACACGAACTACTGCATTTAATTTTGCTGTCACTTGCCATGGTCCCATTTACACAACTAGTGCATATGTCATCTATTAAATCAAAACTTGTGTTCTTGTCAACAGATATGTCATCCTCCTTAATAATATCATCCACGTTAATTATTTCAACTGTTGACAAATCAATTGTGTCATCAGTTTTCAAGGGATCCCCTTCCAATGTTTCTACTTGTTCTATAATGGAAAATTCAGTGTCATCAGCTTCAAACTTTGATTCTTGAGGTGACTCTGATTCTGTGACTTGAGATTTAAGTGGTTCAAAATGTTCTGAGTCTGCCCGTGCTGAATTATGGATGTTCCCCTCATCAAGTTTTTGATAAAGGAAACTGATTGATTTGGAAAGACTTGAGTCAGAATTCATCAATGCTTCCCTGGATGAAATCACACCATCAGAATGAAAAGGGCCAGGACCAAAATCCATACTTGTGCTGCTTGGCCTGCCTGGCTTCATATTAATAAGGTTGAGAACATTCAAATTATCACCACCAAATTGCATTAACTCATCCTTCACTATTTGATAGCTGAAACTAACATTTAGGCTAGCTCCCACAGCTTTTCCTGCCAACCTAAAACTTGTACTCCATTTCCCTGAACTTCTATCACCCCCTAACTCTGCCAAAGTCAGAGGTAAAAGCCTAGTTAGATCCACCTGATGGCTCCCTATGTCATGTTCAGGTGCCCCCACAATAAAGGCACAAACCAGGAACCGCTTAGACTCATACTTGAGAGAGTGACCAGACACAGCGCGGCTAACATAAACAGAACATCCATGACTCAAAGTTTCATTGAACTCCCCAACACCCTGGATAACCCTTGAGGGGCGAGTCTGCAAAATGTTGCCTTTCCTTTTCCAAAGCACACAGAGCCTAATGCCATCAAAACTCAAAGGCAGACCCTCAATTGAGTGAACATGAAGGTTAAAGCAACATTTGATCTTTTGATCACCAATATGGGTCAAAGCTTTCAAGGGCTTCTTCCAATTCCACGCGGAAGACAATTTCTTGTCCTTAGACAACATATCATCCTTCAGAAATCCCGGGGTTAAGGCAACTTGAGATTTCGACAACCGGGCTTTTCCCGCAGATTTGGATCGATTATGGACAGAAGAAAAGGAAGGCCTAGAAGGAGCATAAAGAGCTTTGCTTATTTCTTGAATGTCTTGCAGTAGGAGATGACCATTATTCCAATTAATGTCTCCATCATCAACATTAGCATCTTGGTTTCCACACTCAAACATAGATTTCATCATTATGTTGACACTAAAATTGAACAGCAGTAAAACTAAGCAATTCCAAACACTGCATCATATCTCTTATCCCTAAGAAAGCAGATAAAATAAGAACATAAGTTCATTAGTCAAGAAAGGAAAGGAAACAATATCATAGGTAAAAGGGGGAACAAAAAACATCATCCTATTCATCTTCATCTAGCCTTTCAAAAGTTAAGTTCTTCTACAGTAGATCAAAATACAGAAAGCAAGAATTTTGAAGAAACCCCAATTGCTATTGCGCAAAAAAGCTTACAAAGACCACGTGATTGGAAGATGGGGCACCCAAGCAAAGAAAAGCACAGAAAAAAAGCACTTGAAAAGAAAAAGACTCACATGTAAAGAGTATACAGAGGCGTTGCAGGGAAGAAGGTTGTGTGGCTTCGAATACGGACTTTGTCTGTAATCAGAGGAAAAGGAAGGAGAAAACATAGTTAATGAAAGGAGAAAAATGATTTGACTTGTCTTTAGTTTAGCTTTGCTAGTTTCATATCTACCAGCTCAGCCGGTGGGGTTGTTGAACATTTTCATATTCTATTCTAAAATGACTGCTATATATTAAGATTTTTTATATGTACATTAAGAAAAAAATATATTTTTTATTTGAATAATTTTTATAAATATTTTCACAGTTTCAGTAAATAAATTATTTTATATCTTACAAAACAAATATTGATGTAGATTGTTTAAAAAAAATTAGAAACAAACACATTTTTATTAAAAATTAAGAATATTAATCGGTTAATTTTTTTAAAGATAAAAACACAATATTTCAATATGGAGAAAATAAAGCTGAAATTTTATTGAATTTTAAAATAATTGAATATATTTTTTAATTAGTTGTGTACAATTATTTTATATTCTAAAATTATTTTCCAAGAAAATAGTCATTACATCTAAATTTTCGGCATTAAATTATTTATCTTTATTTTTTTAACATATTGGTATTTTATCTCGTTATTTAATTTTTTATTTTATTAATATTATGAAGTTTGATTTAGTAACCTATTATTTAGTATTTGTGAGATGTTGCTTTTTATTTTGTTATACAATCACCGTTATGTAAAGTTTGAAATTCACACAGAAATAACTTTTTTCTTAGTCTTTTCTAATTTTGGCTCAATATTGAGTATTGAAATTAGAGAAAGAAATTCAAAGTCTAAAAAGAGATCACAAAGATGATGATCAATTAGCAAATTTAGCAATTGAATAATTCTATTGACTGATGGATCATGGACTCGGGTGTGTCATTTCATACTACATCTTCCTTAGAACTATTATTTAACTATGTTTAAGGAAAGTTTGGAAAAGTTTACCTTGTAGTCAGAAAATCTCTTGATATTATATGAAGATGCGATATTAACGTCAAAACCTCTAAGGAAAGAGTGTGGACTTTAATTAATGTCAAACATATTCCTGCCTTCAAGAAAAACTTAATATTTATAGGAAAGTTGGATGATGAGGGGATTACACCATTTGTGGAGATGGACATTGGAAAGTAATGAAAGGTAATTTTGTTGTTGCCCCGGGAAAGAAGCAAAGATCTCTTTACATGATTGCAACTGAGGATATGATATCAGTTGCAAAAGTTAGCAATAGTTCCTCTTTGTGGCATCAGGGCTTGAGCATATGAACCTAACCTGAAGCATGTTGATGTTAGACCTTGTGAACATTGTATATTTGAAAAGTAGAAAAAAAGGTTACCTTCTCTGAAGTAAGAATTTTAAAGTTGAAAAACTAGAATTAGTGCATATAGATGTATCGGGCCTAGCTCTAGTGAAATCCATTGGAGGTTGATATTTTAGTTTACTTTTACGTTTTGTAGTTATTTTATTTTTGGATTTTCTTGATATTTCAAGTTTTATTTAATAAAAGTAGAAAAGATAAATGTTGGGTTATATTTTGTAAATAAAGTGAAAATATCATATATTTTAGAAGATTATCAACAACATTAGTTTTCCACAAAATTAGTTACTCTATTACAAGTCAAAAGAATTAAAGAATAATTCAAGGACATGGAGTTTTCAAAAAGATTAAAAAAATATATCCAATAGGATATTCCAGTAAAATTATCTAATACTATTGTGAGTATCCTGTAAACTTTGATTTTCTACAAATGCTTTATATTTCCAAAAGATATTAGCAACCTCGGTCTTGGATTTAAAGAAATAAATCCAACAACATCTGAAATAGTCATCAATAAATGTAATATAGCATTTATTATCATTTAAAAAATGATACTCTTTGAGGTCCTCCAACATTTGAATGTACTAGCTACAACTTTTATGTTGCTCTCCAAGCTGTTTGGGGAAATGGTCTTTGTAACATTCCAAAAAAAAAAAAAAACAAAATTATATATATATATATATATATATATATATATTACTTTTAAAAAAATTATTATTATAAATAACAATATATCTATAATAATAATAATAATAATAATAATTTGTAAACATATTAATATGACAATTATAAATATAGAGGCAGTGGCGGATCTTGGTCAAAATTTCTGGGGGAGTCAAAATAATATACTCAATTTATATATTTAAGATTTTTGTCACTGATTCAGAAAAAAGTAATACATAATTTAATATAGTTATAATCATAACAGAAAATACATATATCTAAATAATATTGTTATTCATTTTTTCATATTCATGAACTTATCAAATAATTGAATCATAACTACATTTTTTAGCTATTTTTTTCATTGTAAATAACCATATTATCTGCAAAATATTGAATTTCTATTTTACTAATATGCACATATCGATTCAAAAGTCATCACAAGTTTTTGTTCTCATCTTCACTTCTTTTTTATCAATTTTAAAAAATAAATTTATTCTTTAATTTTTTTTATTAATATACCTGTCTATAAAACAAGTTTAAGACTAAAAAAATAATTTATTATAATTTAATCAAAAATTGAGAGACATAATTACTAAAAATAACTATGATAATCAAGTTACACTTAAAAATCCTCTATAAAAAATCACATCATACATTATTTGCTCTTCTCTTTTCATAAAAAATGAATATACAAAAGGGTAATGAGATAAAAAAAAATAGGGTTAAATATTAAACAAGTATGCACTACCAAGTGAGACAAGAGAAATTTTTTTTCCTTTAAGAATAAGAGAAGATATGAAAAAGATGAGGATAAAAATAATGAATTTCTGTTTAACTTTTTTTTTCGGTAATAAAAAAAATCAGGTAAGAGTAAGAAATGAGCACAACCCGTGAAAAAAAATACAAAAAAAAAATATAAAAAAATAAAAATTATCTTAACAATTTTTTTTATATTTAATTTTATATTGTACTATTTATTAAAATTAAATGATGTATTTTATAAAAAAATACCTAATTTATTTTTTATTAATTTTTGGTATATAAATATCTAATTTAAAATGATACACATAATTTAAAACATTTAAAAATATATAATTTAAAATTTTTTAAATACATAAAAGTTAAAAAAATTAGGGGGTCGTAGCCCCGCTTGCTCCTAAGTGGCTCCGCCACTGTATAGAGGATTGATTAACGAATATTG
Source organism: Vigna unguiculata (assembly GCF_037176805.1). Taxonomy (NCBI): domain Eukaryota; kingdom Viridiplantae; phylum Streptophyta; class Magnoliopsida; order Fabales; family Fabaceae; genus Vigna; species Vigna unguiculata. Next base: position 4,498,747 of record NC_140799.1, read on the forward strand.
AGTTTTTCACTTTTAATTATATAGGTATAATTAGTTATTTCAATATTAGTATCATAAAAGTAATATAAATGCTAACATTGTCAACTAATCACGTATTGTTGCAATTGTTATAAAAGAATTCAAGAAACGAAAATTAATAATATTGTATATATATTATAAATTTATTTTTTTAACATAATTATTAGTTTATATAATTGATAAAAGAAAAAGGGAGTGAGAAGGTTGCACATGAGAACTATGATCCTTATTTATTTTGATGATCATTAATGAACAAAAATCTGGAATTATGTTAGAAACAAACCTAACGGAATAGTGTTAACGAAATATAGTTAAATTTTAACTAAAAGTAATGATTACTTTAATTGTTATAAATAGGGGTGAGAGATGAATGGAATCAAAATGAGGTAGAAGTGAAAAAGGAAAAAAAAAAAAACATAGAAGGATCTAGTGTTGTGAGTTCATTCATCAAGTTCATCTAGTTGATAATGTGCATTTTTACCTCTTTTGTGTGTTTATTGTCATGAATAAATAAACTTTTTCCTAGCTTTTATCTTGTTATATCCTCAAGTTTAATGTGATTTGTTCTATTTTGTGTTTTAGTTGTTTTTTGCTTGTTTTGCCTCTAATCTCTCTTTTAAATGTGTTAAATAAGTTGATAAGAAACATTTGTGGTGGAGGAAAACAAGCAAGAACTCAATGGAGCATAATTCAACAAGAAAATATTGATTTTGAAGCAAATATCCGAGTTGAGCGCCACTGGAATCATGTATAGTGCTTCAAATACATAATGTTGTCAAACTGCCCAAGGTTGAGTAGTGGCGAACTAGGGCTAAGCGCCACAAGGCTGAGTAGTGGAAAGTGGGACTAACCGTCATTCAATTCGTAAGGGTGAGCGATGCTGAAACAAGGCTGAGCGGTGGCGTCACTAATATGTCAAAAAATGGGTTTTTAATCCTGTTTCTCGCAAGGGTTTGGGCCATTCCTCATTTTGCACGATAGAGAAACACTTTTGGGTGTTTGGATAGCCTCTTGGAGGTTGCTAGGAGTGTTGGGAAGCTCTCCCACTCTTCCTTGGGTCTTCTTCTCCATTCATGGTGGTTTTTCCCACTTTTGGGGTTGGAGAGGAAGATTGTAACATCCCTAAGGAATATTACTAATATTTAATAAATACATACTAGAATAGAATAAATACCACATTTATTATGAAACCATTTCCCAAAACGCGGGAAATTCAAAACTTTAATATAACTGTCATAAACCAGGAGTCCATAGTTATAACACTGAAATAAAATTCAATGGCTTCCGAGATGGTTACATAATTATCTCGAAAGTAAACTAATAAATATATATACAAAATCCCCAGGCTAGCCCCCACTCCGAGTCTAAGCGTCTCCTGGCTCACCTGTCAAATCATCTGCTCCCGGATAACAAGTTATCCGATCATCGCCACACACACACAAAAAGGGTGAGCTATGCACAATATATATAAGCAAATACATGAAATAAATATGTCACCCGTCCCAAAATAACATAATTAATTATCTCTATTAAATTACCCAACCATGACTTCATAATCCTTCATGAGTCATATGCATAAATTAGGTCTTGGAACTTCACTGTGCTCCCAAGAAACTAACTCATTCGTGGTCCAACCATATGAGCCTATCTCGCTCATACTTCTGCCCTATAGACTCCTTGTCTGTAGTAAAACATCCAAGTCTCATACTTGGACCCTGACACGCACGCAATCACCATACTATGGACTCCTCGCCCAATAGTAGCCGACGGGAACATAACCGTTCCTTGCCCATCGTGCGCCCGACACATGTAATCACTATACCAAGGACTCATCACCCATTAGTAGCCGACGGGAACTCAACCAGTTTCATGCCCATCATGTGTCCAACCATCAAGCACATCCCAGACCTCTATTGGACTTAGTCCTTCAAGCCCAAACACCACACCACATGCATATACATCCTATACCTAGGATAAAGTAGCCAAATCACACACACAATCTCACACAAACATGAAAATTCGCATAAACTCGCTTAAGCCAGGGACACTCGCCCAAGCTAAGCCCTCAGTCTCGCTTAGGCTAGTTCACCTCGCTTGAGCGAGCTTAAAACAGTGGCCGCATCACGTTATCTCGCTTAGGCGAGATCTGTTCACCTATGCGAGATCATCTCTCACTCAAACACCCAATTCAATCTAGCCTAAGCTACAACATAAGCAACACATCCAACTTGATCACGAAATCTCACTTAGGCGAGACCCTGGTTCGCTCAAACCCACAAAACTCCTCGCCTGGACGAGATTTCGCGCTCAAAACAATCCAGGTTTCCTCGCGACCTCGCTGAGGCGAGTGTCTCTCGCTTGAGCAAGAGACTAAGTCGCTCAACCCCATCTAAGGTCGCTTAGGCGAGTAACGCGCACCAGAACCAAAAACGAGACTCTGCAACTCTCGCTTAGGTGATATGGGGTCGCTTGGGCGAGACTTGCAGAGTTTCGAGTCTGATCACGCGCACAGTTCACTCTAACAATGCACAAACATACCAAAACACAGTACAAGCATTACAAAACAATGTATAACATTCCCATTCACTCTAATCCAACACTAAACCCATATAACATGCTTTGTACCCATTGGAGATACCAAAACTCAAAAATTACCCAAAAGAACCACATAATACCCCAAAACCCCCATCCAACACTTGTTAAACATAAAGGACTTGAAAACAACACCAAGTGTACCAAATTCTCAATCACATCAATTCATACCACAGAGAATCCAATTGCCCTCTCATATTCCCTCCAAAACTACACTTTTAAAAATAAGTTCTAATTTCATTCCCAACCAAGTTTGAACCCATGACCACTTAGTCACCATTCAAGTGCATAACCAATCCAACCAAGTCATGTTTGTGATACACTTCAAACATGATAAGTTTACAATATCAATTCCATATTCATACATATTATTAAAATCAATAATAAAACAACAACACATAATTAGCATACATAGGACTCTAACCCAAGTCCTCTCCCACAATCAAAGTACTCTCAACCACTTGAACTAGTACTTTCCACACACATTAAACCATAATTAATGCCATAAAGGCTCTTTCTACCCGCATTAATTAATTAATTATTTAATTGATTTTCACGGGTCTTACAAAGATGGGTTGCGATTGGGAGATGGAGACTCGAATAGGAGGCGCAATTGGAGCATGGAGTGGTTGCCAAGAACCTTGGCAGAGGGCTTGCATCTTCTTTTCGGTTTATATTTCTTCCCTGTCTCTTCTATTTGTAAACCCTAGGTTCTCCACCATGGAGAGCTAAACATATGTGTTGAGATTAGATATAATAAACTGAATCTTGTGCATTTTGTGATGTTAATCCATATGCTTTTCCATTTCTATGTTAGTATTTGGTTTGCATGCTTAATGCTTCCTTTGGTTTAGCCACCCATGCATGATGTGTGGTTCTTGAGGTGTTAGAAAAGGTCTTTTGAACCTAGAACTAAAATTGAGTGCCTAATGGAGCTTGTATCTAGGGATAAAACATGATTCATTAGTAATCTTAAGACTCTTGAACTTAATGCATGATTTCACTTGTTGAGGATTCAAAGAATTGGAATTTGATGAGTTATCATAGACTCAAAGTCGCTAGAAATATGATTTGAGTATTCTTGTTAGTTGATTTTGACATGAAATTAGAATTGAGATGTTTGTGAATGCATGAGAATAAAGTGAATGAAATCTAGTCTTGACAATTGTATATAATCTATGTTAAATTTTTGTTGTACACCAACTATTTGATAAAATACCAACAAGAGTTTCTTTGTGTTTTTGTGAGCTTTGTTGTCTATTTGAGTTGTGAATTGTGAGATTTGTCATGTGTTGCACAAGTCCTTGTGGAAAGAATGATATATTTATTACTTGTTACGTACGACCGATGCACTTGCCGTTTTTCACCTTACACCATTATAAGAAAGAAAGATAAAGGATAGGTGGAGTGAGTGCAGCGAAGAAAAAAAAATCATTAAAGTCTCAATATAACCTTGATATATCTTCGAAAATAATTAAGGTAAGGGGAGAATACATTTATCTTTTTATCTTTTTACTTTTATTATCTTTTTATCTCTTCATAACTATTTTTATTTTTATATTTACTTTAAGTGTGATGTCTCTAACCTCATTCTAATTTATATTTAGTTCTCGTTCTTATTTATTTATATTCATCTTCACTTGTGCACTGGTCCTATTTATTCAATTTATATTTACTTTTATTTATTTATTTATTTATATGTATCTCTAGTCACGTACCATGCCTCTTTATTTATTATAGTTATTTTTAGTTATGCACTGATCCTATTTATTTATTTATACAATTATATGATTTAATATCAAAATAAAACTTATGATAAGTATGTTATATTTTATATAATTTTATTATATAAAATTATTATTTTCTATGTTGTTATTATTATGGATTAGCATTAATCAATAAATTAAGTTATTTGTTAATGTTAATTATATTGCACATAATTAATTATTGTATGGGTATATATATAATTTTGGTTTTCTGATGAACGATGTGTGATGCCGTGATGGGTTGGATTATTTAATAAACGATCTGTGATGAGTTTGAATAATCAGATACTTATTTGAGAGGTCCCTAGTCTATGCTGAGAGGTTATAAAAATGGATACCCCATTAGTCAGTTTTAAGAGTAATAACGTACAACACTTTTACGTGTTAAAATACTTATAAAAAAGAGAACACTAGCATCTCATACTACGTGCTTCCATGGATCCTTCATTAATTTCGGGTACACAATTTTTAACTCATACTTGAATATGTTTAAATATATTGTATTATTGTATCTTATATATATATATATATATATATATATATATTTTATTCCTATCAAAATAATGATTTGGTTTTTGTTGTTGGAGATATAACCTTGGGGATTTAAACGAGTAGTTAGTACTCAAGATGATATGTTCTTGAGTTACTTTGTTGGCCGTGATGAGACTCAATTATCCTAACTAATTACTACAAAATTAATCAAAGTCTTTATAAAATTAAATAAAGATCCAAGTTTTATGGATTTGAAAAGAGTTTTCATTTTATTTTATTAAGATATGTTAGATTTTCATGTGATAGTTGTCTCACTTCCTTATTTTATGATTATGTATAAAAAAAAATATTATAATCTCATTGTAGATGGCTGCCCCTAACATGCCTGACCCATTCTTTGCCGATACCGTAGTAGTATTTCAAGAAACGCATGACAGATAAATGCGGTAAATAATTCGGTAACATTTCAAGGTATGGAAAATTCTACCATTACATTCCTAAATGTTCCAAATGCATCGGTTATCCTGGAATGACAGATTGGATTCATTTTTTATTTACTCTTAATAGTCCAAGTGAATCTTATCCATAACATTTTTCCTTCATATGTTTGAAGACTAATATACGAGGGAAAAACTGTAAATAAATAATAACTTCTTCCTTTTCTAATATAGAAAATATAATATGTACCAAATGATGTAAATTTAAGATGCATATAGTAACGTAAGATATATAAATATATGTATATGTGAATATTTTAAGTATATTATATCTTATTGTAAAATTATATGTTAAAATTTTATAAATGTAATATAGAAAATAATAGTAAAAAAAAAAAAATTGGTCGTCACAGTCTTCTAATTTGCTTGTTGTATTGACAACACACGCAATCAGCCATCTTGTCTTCAAGCAATGTTACACCTTTAACCAAGTCATACTTCTACATGTATAAAAGTCCCAAGGTGGAAATATCCGAGCCTTTTGTGCCATAATTCAATGTTGTTGCAGGTGCTTGAAAAAGCTATTTTCTCCTCCTCCATTAGATTTCAAGCATAGCTTTTGGCCTTCATTTTCACCTTAAACACTTATCTGTCTTCTGCATCCTTAATCAAGCACCATTTGTATTCAAATATAACTTTGAAGACCTTTTCAACTAGCTACGCCACACTAAGCAAATTCTGGTCAATGTTAGGCACATATAAGACATCAGAGATATGTTTCAAACCTGTTAAACTTACTATAGTAACAATTCCTTTTCCTTTGACTAAGATCGAATCACCATTTTCAATTTTTACTTTGGAAACAATGGTTTTGTCAAGATCTTTGAATTCATCATATGGTTTGTACAACCACTGTTTATTAACCATGAATCACTGGAACTGTTGCTTGTAGCAAAACATGTTGCAACAAAGAGTTGTTCAACGTTGCTTCGTGGACACCAGTGATTCGCAAATACGTTCTACATGCCCCCAACTTGCCACCTTTTCTGCACTTGATGTCAGGCCTCCACTAACATTTTGTTTTAGAGTGGTTTGTTTTTTTGCAGTGTGGACAAAGCAGAAAGGTGTCACTTTGGTGCTTGTTGAAGCTTTCTGGTTTCTTGTTCTTCAATTTGGTGTTCTTCTTATCTTTGCCTCCTCCCGAGGTTTGTGCTTTTGTATGAAAAGCACCTTGTACTACTTCCTCATGTCTCATCATTCTCCTTTGTTCATGCGCATGTAAATCATTTACCAATTCTCAAAGGGTGTTATTTGACAAGTCTTTTAACTTCTCTAATGCTGATATTTTGGGTTCATACTTTTCAGGTACAATAACAAGTATTTTTTTGTACTATCTTTTCGTCAGGAAAATCCTTACCGAGGAGACGTACTTGGTGTGCAATGCTTAACAATTTGTCCAGCATAATTGTTAATAGTGTCTCCTACATGCTCTGCATCTCAAATTCTCTAGCCGAGTTGAGTGCCTTCATACCTTTGGTTTGCTCACTATCCTGATACTCTGACTTGAGGTAGTCCCAAATGTCCTTTGCAGATTTCAAATTCATAATTCTCATAAATATGACTTTTGAAACTGAAGAGGAAAGACACACTTTGGCCTTGACCTTTCTTATCTTCTTCTCTTTGTGAGTTTTCAGCTGAGCCATTGTATGATTGTCAGACATTGGACCAATTGCATAGTCTTCTTCTATTGGTTTCCAAAGACCTAGTGCTTCAAGATGGATAGCCATCCTTGTAACCCATAGGTCGTACTCTTCACTATCATAAAATTGGTGGTGATATTATGTATTATGATGTGTTGTCTATTTCTATTATGATTTCTCTAGACTCTTAGATCTCAAGATGAAAAGCTCTTGATACCAATTTATTGAAATTATATATATATATATATATATATATATATATATATATATATATATATATATATATAAAGTAGATATATTTACGAAGGGGACATAACTCTTATTCATTTGCTCTTTAAATAGAGTAATAATACAATATACAAAACAAATATCCATTATATTTAGGCACGACTAAACAATTTCTACTATGATAGAGACAGAATCAGAACTCCTAAATAATAGGTCAAAGTTACAGAAAATTTGTAATTTTAAAAATTAGCTAAAACATCAATTTATGCAGCTATTGGGGCACACTTTCAACAAAATTAAAGAAACTTGCTTTGTGAACTCTCTCTTGTTAGTGACGCCCTGCTTGGGAAGAGGGATTCTTGAAATAACCCAGGATTTGAAATAGGAAGATTTATACTTTTATGGACCACGATTTAAAGGAATAAGATTGCCCATTGGTAGGATGAGACAGAACAATCAGCCATGTTAAGTACAAAGCATTGGCAGTGAACACTTATGTTTAAGAACATCAATGACATGTTCTGCCGTTGGTCTTGCCCTGTGATCTTGGAGGGTACACCACAGTCCCACAGTAAGCAAGCATGTCATTTCTTTTGCATTAAAATCGCCCTTCAATTCCTCATCAGCAGCATTCAAAATATTCCCATCCACATAATGTTTCCACACCCAAATCGTCAAAGGCACGTGATTATATTCCCCATCCTTGCAAGTCCTCCTTCCACATGCTATCTCCAAAGCCAACACCCCAAAACCGTACATGTCAGATTCCTTGCTAGCCCTTCCTTCCTTCACATATTCAGGGGCAAGATACCCATATGTCCCCACCACCCTTGTCTTCTGAGTCCTCAACCTCGGATCCACCAACTTCGCTATCCCAAAGTCACTAATCTTACAGTTGAAATCTGTGTCTAACAAAACATTACCTGACTTTATGTCCCTATGAACAACACACTGCTCCGCGTCTTCATGAAGATAACGAAGTGCTCTTGCCACACCTAACGCTATCTTGTACCTCACATCCCATGTCAAACTTCTTCTCTTCCCAAACAGATGATTGTCAAGGCTTCCATTACTCATGTACTCAAAAACCAGTAACAGCTCCCCTTTCTCGTGGCACCACCCCATGAATTGCACAAGGTTTCTATGTATAACACGACTTATAATCTTCACCTCGTTTCTGAATATTCTCTCACAATCTTCAACATCAGAAAATATCCTCTTCACAGCAACCACGCGCCCTAAATCACGCAGAAACCCTTTGTAAACTTGTCCAGAGCCTCCTTCTCCCAGCCTTCTATCATCTGCAAACCCGTTCGTGGGTGCAACTATTTCCTCATAACCAAACCTTCTAGGCATAGCTTCTCTATCGAAACCAAAACCATCCTCGGCTCTTCTCCTTTTGATGGTTAACCAAGAAGTACTAATAACCACGAGCACAAAAACAATAGAACAAATCACTGTAACAATTACTACCTTCATGTGAACCTTGCATTTGGTTGGGATGCCATTTTCTTTGTTTACCTCTTCCTTCGTGGAATTTAAATCCAGACTTGAACTGAATTCCCAGGAATGGATAACGTTTTCCTCTTGGAACGACCCAGTTGCACCCGAAAACCCAACATTGACCCACTCCGGTAAAATTGCCCCCAGGTCAATATGGTACGAAAGATCAGTGTTTGGAGTAGAAGCAGAACTAGTTCCATCAAAGAACCACGAGACAGCAAGGAGTTTTGCAGAAGCGTTATAAGTTATCAACGCATGCCCCATCTTCCCTATGTTGCTCTCGATATCAAACTTGGTATAGTTGAGAGATGCCACAGAGTTATTGTTGATTCCTACGTGTTGCATTGGTGGGTCTAAATCGTTTACGTAAGTGTCAAATTCGACAGCAATTATGGGCACGCTTTCATCGTACAGACCGAGCTGGTAACCGGCTAAATCGCTGTTGAGAATCTGGTAGGCAATGGGTGCGACGTAGAAAGCAAAGCCATCACCGTAGACGGTTTTAGAAGCTTGGATGGTGAATGAAAAACGGGTTGAGAAATCAGTGACATGTCCATTAGAAGTGTTCTTGAGGAGTAGAGGTTGGCCATAGAGTATTCTTCCAACTCCATCCTTGATGAGTGGGTTGAGCACTGCAGTTCCGTTCTCAATCTTGGCCACGCCTGTGAATCCAACGAGGCTTGCACTTACAGTATCGTTGAAGTTAGTTATGGTGAAGGAAAATGGTTGAGCTAAGGTTGTTGGAAGGACAAAGAGGATAAGCAAAAGAAGAAAAGTTTTGAAGTAGTGGAATTTTTCGAAGGTTGCCACCATTGTTTATTACCACTGAGTCTAAGCTTGAGATACCCACTATGGTATTGTATCATATATATATTTGAAGGGAAGAATGAAATTGAATTGTTAACAAACTCCTACTATTGACTCTAAACGAACAGTTTGAAATAGCCATGACTCAATAGTCACATCTTAATCCACTTTTGTTTTTATCTACTTAATATATGACTGCAATAAAAATTCAATTCTCCGGCACAGAACTTGTTGCCTGAAGTTCAGAAAGTAGAATTCGTTTGTGATAAGAACTAAATTTTAAGTCTTACTAATAAAACTAACTTATGAAATAAAGTTTACACCATAGTTCGTCTTATTTCATAATTCGTCTTATCTCTGAAATATCTTGAGAGCGAAGAATAATATAAATATTGCAAATGCTGACATGAAAAGAAGTGCCAGTTTGTTGGCTATAGAGTTGACCTTATATATTCCTTATGGAGTGGACTGACATAACAGTTTACATTAAATGTCAATGCTCATCGGTTGTTTTTTTAAATGTTGGATTTCTCAATGCACATGGCTTACCTTGCGTTTACTAATCCTTAACTTTTGCAAAAATTTAATGAAAGGAAAAACCACGAAGGGAGCAACGTGTTTGTGATGAGGGATACACCAATGGCTATGTAATATGAATATTGAAAAATGTTGACACGAGGCTATATATAGTATCAGTTGTGTTGAAGTTTCATTAACAATAATAGACATGGTTGTAGCAGCCTTCTATTTCGGAACATATGTTTTTCATTTTCATTTTCATTTTCATTTTCATTTTTAAACCTTCTTTATATTGCAGTTGTGTTGTACTATTAAATAAATAAGTTTCACACTTCAGAAACATGTCCACACGTTCTGATTCCCATTGTGGTAGATGCTGGTTTTGGGAGTCCCCAGAAATATGACTTAATCTTATGATTAATATGAAAGGATTTTTTTTTACATAATTATATATATATATATATATATATATATATATATATTCTAATTTTATTAGATTTCTTCTTGATGATAATTTGAATCTTTATTATATGTAGTTTTTAAACGTAAAATGTGTAATGCAGACATATTGTTATTGAATGATGAGATAATGATTTGATATGCTACTAAACAGTAATCAATATTATTTTAAAATTTGAATTAAAAACTTAATCTCGAGAATCTCACTTATAATAAGTTAGGAATTATTTTGCATTTATTTACGTTAATTTAGTTATATCCAGTACATCGTATACATATTCTTAGCTGTTAATTTGTCTTGTAGTGATTATAATGTGAATTAGAATATGTATAAAAATAATAGACAAATTAATTCTTTTGTATTTTTCTAAATAGGTTATTTTAAGAAATTTAATTAGGAGTATTAATATTTGTACACATATAATGAATACTCTACTTAAAAAAAATTGTTTACATTTTAATCTTTATATTGTTATTTATTTTAAAAGTTTTTTAAAAAATTAGGAAGTTCTAGATCAGAAAAGGGATGTGCAGTGATTGGAACGAAAACTGCATTAGGAAGAAAATTAAAGAGATGGGTGCTAAATAGAAAAAGGAGGAGTGAAGAATGGACGAAATTAATTTATCGTTTATGGTTTGGGAACAATGAATGTGTCTAGTGGAGATTATATGGGTGAGAATATAGGAGTGGAGATATACTAATCAATTTGGAAGAGAGGATGAGGTTGAGTGGGTGCATACACTATGGTATTATTGAGTACATAAATAGAGATAAAAATAATAATAAAAAGAGTAGAATATTTCAAGAACAAACAGAAGATATTTTTTATCAGAAAATTAATTATTATTTTTTTATTTTGTAATTTTGTAAATATTTTAGACTATTAATATGTACTAGCATACACACAGACATTGTCACGTCTCTCTGTGTACGTATTTTTTAAAATATATGTGATATTATATTAGTAGGTGATGATACTGTATTGTTATTAAGTTAATATATAAAATAAAATTATATTTATTAAAAATAAAGTGAAATATATAAGAAAATATGAGAGAATAATTATTGATAAATAGAGAAGAAGAAAAGAGTAAAGATAGATGATTTTATAAAAAAGTTTGTAAAAGTAATGGTCATTTTCAAAAATTTAATAAGTAATTATATTTTAAAGAGTAAAATTGATATTTTAAAATATGGACACAAAAGAAGGAATCTTCTTTGTACATTGTTGTAGATGATTTATCTTTTCTATATCTTGAATTAATCCTCCAAAACAATCCAAATTGTTAGTTTGAAGAGTTGAACTACAACTTACCACTAAGTCATAATTATATTTCCGTTGATAAGAATGTACATCGGAGTATTGTGTCTATTGATAATATGATCCTTTGAATTTGTCAAAATGCTCCTTGAGGACTTGTGAAAATTTACATCTCAATTTTAATTCTCATGTAAATGTGTATATACAATATGTATGCAATTTTTCATATAACCTAAACTATTTGCCTAAGGGTTAAATTCATATGTAATGATGGTACCATGAAACGAGAACAATTTTGTGTGTAGGTAAATGTATATAAAAGAGTGCAAGTACCTCAAAAAGGATACAAGTATTGAAAATTTTGGTGAAAAACAACATTAGCTCATATGATTTGGATACGAGTTTTTGTTTAATTAGAGCGAACATTTAACACACATATATGTATCAAAGTTATAAAGGATGCATACCAAAGCATGTGCAAGCATAAGATATATGTGAAAGTATCAAAGAAAATATCATATTCCAGAGTGAATAGAGTGAATATCAAATGTAAGTAAAATAAATTAGGGGATAAATATATAAAATGAGAGGCGGCAAAATATTTTTTTTTCAGATAATAAGTTAAAAAAACTAGAGGGTGTGCTTGCCCAACCTCATGTATGTATAGGTAGATACACAACTGATATCAAATAATTATTTTATATAAAAAAGTAAAAATAGCATAAAAAGAATATAATGTTATAAAATATTCAATGTTAAACAGATATATTTTCATATTTTCAATGGTAAATATATAGAAAGATATTATAATGGTATAAACATCAAATTAGAATACCAAATAATAATCGAATAAAAGTGAAAGAACTAATTTAAATATATTACACATACACAAAATTTCATACACAAAATTTCATGAAAACTAAAATATCTATAAATTTTGCAAACGTTAATGAAACAAAGTTGAAGAAATTAAAAAATATTTCTAAAAAATGATAAAAAAAGAATATTTAAGTTTAAAAATATTTCAAATGTCTTTTTACTAATCTCTTTTCTTATACACCGATAAAGATTATATACATAATGAAATTGCACAGAGAAAACATAGTAAACTAATAATGATTCAAATTTAGACATAAATCTTTGATTTTTCATTTTTAAAACTTCAATTTATGTTAGATGGTGTAAACAAAAGTTATAACAATAACATTAAATTATTATATTATAGTAAATAAAATATCTTCATGCAATTGTTGTGGTAAATTTATATTTATGAGAAAAATATTAGAAAATAAAATAATTATATAAAAATGATCAAAATTATATTCTACATAATAAAAATAAAAAACAAATATAAATATTAAAGAAAAGTGAAAAAGATCAAATGTTAGATACACCATTGAATAAAACCACAAAAAAGAAAGAAAAAAAATGTATAGTTAATAATAGGGATATAAAGGTACGGATAGTAGCTCTCTTGTATCCTACCTATTGAATAAATTTTAAATATTCGTCTCGTACCCGTATCCATATCCGTGCAGAGATCCGTTATGCGGGTATCCACATATTTTTTTTTTAATATCCACATATATCTACTGGTAGCCGCAAATATTTACAAAAGAAAAATTTAATATTTAACAACATATTTTAACCATAAATTCAAATAAAAATGCAATGCATAACATTCATAAATTTTAAATAAAGTATAAATAACTTATTTAAATAGTGTTGAATGACAATTTACAAAGAAATTGAGATTTTTCTAAAATCAATTGATAAAAAATAACACATTCAAAATAAATGGGTTAATGTTTTAATTATGTTTTGCATTTTTTATTTTTTATTTGATCGGCAAAGAATTAAATTAAATTAATAATAGAGCACTTAAAGAGTGCTCTAACCCATTTACAAAAAGATGAGGGAAAGATGCAGTGCATCTCCAAAACCTGTCAAAACAATGATAAAACTTTCACGTACAAAAGCTAAGACTCCCCTAGACATTGAGCATAAAATATATATCATAGGGGCATTCGAACAACATCTAAGCAACATTCTTGGAAAGGAAATAGAGTTTGAGTAGGCGCTAACAACATACTATGCTTCTACAATTATCTGACAGAACAATTAAACTGGACTTTCAATGCAAGAGCTATGTCTTCCCAACGTCAAGCTGGGTAGGAATCTTAAGATTAGCCACCCAGATCGCATCTTCTCTGGCCAGTCTACAAGATTACACAGAAAGTGAATACAAAACCTCCACATAAATGTATGCTTGGTCATAATATCTCGTATATGCATGTTCATGATCTATTGGTGCTAAATCTCTCCACTAAAAATAAAATTCAAAGAGTTATTTATTTTAAAGTTTTAGATTAGAGTTCATATCATAATATTTTATACAGTTTGCTCAAAACTCATTAATATTAAGATTTCCTTACAAGAATTTCATAAACTTGATATTGAAAAAAAAAGTGTATTAATAGTTATACGATTGAATTACATATAAGTGTTGATGAAAATAATATATCTTGAAAAGTCTCACATCACTTAGGATGACTTAGGAGGTGAGTGTTAATGACTATATAATCAGTTCTAAGTCCATAATGTTTCTTGTCTCAAGTCAAAAACACTTTGAACTTAGTATTTAACTATTTTTTTATTCTTTGGTAGTAGAGTGTTGAGTAGCTAAATTTTTGCTTTGAAGAGTGTACATGTTACTTTTTATATATTTGAAATTTTCATATTATATTCTTACATTCTCTATGTTAATCTTATTTCTGTGTTAATAGAATAATTCTAGATTAAATGAATGTGATATTCTTAATTGATGATACATTTTTTTATAATAAGACTTTGAATCGTTAAAGAACAAGTATTAAATTTCTTCTATTTTGAATACTAACATGATAATTTTCGTTTCTCAACAAGAAAAACTTATATAATACAGTAGAAATTAAGTTGGAAAAAAATATAAAACATTTTAAAAATTACGATAATATTAAAAATAAAATAGAAATAAACAATATTTGACAAACTTGAAAATCCAAATTTTTTTAATTAATTAAATATTCAACTTCAAAACATTATTAAGTACTTAAAGTAAAAATTTATTATATCCTAAAAATTTAAACCCATTTATTTATTATCATTAAACTAAGTCTTCATTGAGGAGAGGCAATAGAATAATCACATAACATAATGACACACTTTATACACTTTTAAAACATATAGCCTAAGAATAAAATAAAAGAAGTCAACCAAATAATCACTACTAAAAATATTTTTCTTGCTGGAAGTATCTTTCTTATTAGTTCTTTCATGTGGAAGCCTTCCTAAACATTAAAATTATAAAATACAAACAAATGGCTTTGTCGTACAAATGTTGCCGCCGGGGGCCAATCAACACTTTTGGTCAACCGAATTTGTTTAGTGGGTCTGTGACGTGAACGAATACTTTTTCATATTCAATTGACATTTCAAGCTAAATGACATCAACGTTTCAAATGAAAAAAAAAAGGGAGAAATTATTACTACACTGCTGAGTTTGGATATATTATTTAGGATCGACTTCGAATCATACGATGAAAGCACAAAGAAAGTTGACATAAGGAGAGAAATTGTTAATTAATATATGGTACTTTGTATCTATATATACCTATATATATATATATATATATATATATATATATATATATATATCTAAACAACAAGCTCCATTCATCAATTCTATTCTAGCTACAACTATATTTTTCCTCTTGTCTCATCCCTTTCAAAATTTATATGAACAAGGGGAAAAAAGAAGAGGCATTGAGAATGAGAATGAAGTTGCTAGAGATGGTGACAACTTTAGTTCTTGTGCTGGCTCTTCATTCTCCTTTTCTTAATACCGTAGAATCACTAAATTTCAACATAACAAACTTCGAAGACTCTGAGAGTGCAAAAAACATGGCGTACGTGGGTGATGGCAAAGCCAGCAACGGCACCGTGGAGCTCAATGTTGTGAGCTATCTTTTTCGCGTTGGAAGAGCCTTGTACGCAAAACCACTGCACCTGTGGGATCCATCTTCGAGTGTTGTCACAGACTTCACCACGCGCTTCACTTTCTCCATTGACAGAGACACCAACGGCACCTATGCTGACGGTTTCGCCTTCTACATGGCCCCTCATGGCTACCCGATTCCTCCTAACTCAGGTGGTGGTACTTTTGCTCTTTTCAACACAACCTCCAACACCTTTATTCGCCAAAACCATGTCCTCGCGGTTGAGTTTGACACATTTAATGGCACCATTGACCCTCCAGTGCAGCACGTTGGCATAGACGATAACTCTCTCAAATCCGTCGCTTTTGCCAAGCTTGACGTTGACAAAAACCTTGGAAAGAAATGTAACGTTTTGATAACCTACACTGCTTCCAACAAGACCCTCTTTGTGTCTTGGTCCTTCAACGGAACAGCAACCTCACACTCCAGTTCTTCACTTTCTTACCAGATTGACCTCATGGAAATTCTACCCGAGTGGGTGGATGTTGGGTTCTCCGCTTCAACTGGCGAATTAACTGAACACAACGTTATTCACTCGTGGGAGTTTAGTTCAACGTTGAACTCCGATGCTACGGATAATTCCTCTGGTGAGGGGAACGGAAAACGAAAGGTTTGGGTGATTGCTGTGGCGACTTCTTCAGCGGTGTTGGTGGCCGTGGTTGCGAGTGTTGCAGTTCGGGCAATGATGACGAAGAAAAGAAGGAATAATAAGGTTGATATGAATAATGATGGTGAAGGTGGAGGCAACTCGGTTAAGTTTGATTTGGATAGGGCAACTATACCAAGAAGGTTTGATTACAAAGAACTACTTGCAGCCACCAACGGATTCGCAAATGATAGAAAGCTTGGACGAGGGGCCTCGGGACAGGTCTACAAAGGTGTTCTGAGTTATTTAGGAAGGGTTGTTGCTGTGAAAAGGATTTTCGCCAACTTTTCAAATTCAGAGAGAGTTTTCACCAATGAGGTTAGTGGTTATAAGCCGTCTTATACACAGAAACTTGGTGCAGTTCGTAGGGTGGTGCCACGAGCAAGGCGAGTTTCTGTTGCTTTTTGAGTACATGCCCAATGGAAGCCTCGACACTCATCTCTTTGGGGATAAAAAACCTTTGACCTGGGATGTTAGGTAAGTTACATAACATATATTTTCTTACCATTTTGAAACATAATATATTTCAAAATCACACTGTTCCCTATCACTTATAATAATATAGTAAGTATACCATATGTTTTGCATCACATCTAACACCAGTAGTCAGATCCACTTCTCCATCTTTTGTTGCTATGAACGTGAAGATGAGAAAATACGTAATTAAAAAAGCATGGGCAAACATGCATTTAATTTTCTTGCATTGTATACATATTCCTATACTTTCTTGTAATAGAGTAATTTACTTATGCAAATAAAAACATTACCAGTACATGGTTCTGAATTCTCTGGTTTCATCTCAATTCTCCCGATAGGTACAAGGTGGCATTAGGAGTGGCTGCAGGAGTTCGTTATCTTCATGAAGATGCGGAGCAGTGTGTTCTTCACAGGGATATTAAGTCAGCAAATGTGTTGTTGGACACAGATTTTAGCACCAAGCTTGGAGATTTTGGAATGGCAAAGTTTGTGGATCCGAGGTTGAGGACTCAAATGACAGGGGTGGTGGGGACTTACGGGTACCTTGCCCCAGAATACATGAACGGAGGTAGGGCTAGTAAGGAATCAGACATTTATAGTTTTGGGGTTGTGGCTCTTGAGATTGCATGTGGAAGGAGGACTTACAAAGATGGAGAGTTTCATGTGCCTCTTGTGAACTGGGTGTGGCAAAAATATTTGGGAGGGAATGTTCTGAATGTTGCTGATGAGAAACTGAACATGGACTTTAATGTGGATGAAATGAGAAGCTTGATCATTGTGGGGTTGTGGTGTACTAACCCTAACGACAAGGAAAGGCCAACGGCTACACAAGTAATAAGAGTTCTTGAGCTAGAAGCACCATTGCCAGAGCTTCCTCTTGATATGCATGACCATCTTCCTCCTTCTCTACTTACGCATTCACAACAAACCAATTCTCAGTCCATACCGTCGCTACCTTTCACTGATAGCTTTATAAGTGATGGACGTTAGTTTGGTAACCCAGCCTCTGAATTCATCTATTTCGGGAACAATGAAGTTGTGCTCTTTTCATGCTGATTTTCGTTTTGTTTTGTGGTTTTTATTACCTTTGTGAGAATTTGTTTTATGACATGTCAAATGTATGAGTGGGTGCGGAAGATAATTTCTTTGAATAAAGTTTGGTCATGTTTAATGATCTCTCATGTCTTGGTAAATCGGTGGTAGATAATTTCATTTTGAATACATTCTTAAGTCTTGCACTAACCTTGATTTACTAGAATTGATCTCTTCTCTTCTTTATTTTTTTTTTTTCATACCTTTAAAGGTGGGATTTTAGATCAAAAGAGATTGTTAGGTTGAATAAACTTAAATGAGAGTTAATGTATTATTATCAAATAAACTTAAATGGTAGTTAATGATTTATTAGCTTAAAAGAAAAAAAGATGAGGAGTTAGTATTTTTTTGTATTAATTGTAATAATGAGTACTAAGTTCATAATTGTGTTATTTGATTAAGAAAAATAAAAGGTGAATCAAAGTATTCACAAGGAAAGACATTTTGTCAACCTATTGGTATAAGAGTTTGAAAACTTAAGTGTATGAATGTTTAAAGAAACGACAAGTGTTACAAATAATGTCTCTCTGTCTCGATTAACGAAGATAGTCAACTATGGGTATGATAACCCAAAATAATGCATTGAAAGCGATGTGTATGAATGACAAGGTAGTCTTGTACATGTTGCTCTGAGCTATCTATGAGTTTGACGTTGAGAAGATAGCAAGTGTTAAAAATTCAAAAGAAGCATGAGATATTTTAGAGAAGTCATACAAATGTTGAATTCATATATGTGTTGTCTGGGGATGCTTCAAAGGTTACAGTAATAGGCTGAGGTACGATTTGATACTTACAAAAGGATGACTAAATTGGATTAATGAGATGTGTATGTATCAGATTTCAAGATAAACATTCTAATTATGAGGATACTCATGATGAAAGGTTACTTGATACTCATGAAAGAGAAAGTATTATATTTAAAAGATAAGTTTAGATGGTTGATTGCTCGAGTTGAAATGTAGAAAAATAGGATGTATAAGTTGGATTAAAAAGTTTCTAAAACTTGATGTTGAAGAGGATGCCCGTATTGTTGGATCATCTAATAGTAACCATGCTAAGATAGAAAATGCTAATATGAATGTTGTGTCAGATATCCCACTAACTAAGGTCAAAATAAGCAAAGAAAGGGTAGTGAAAGCCCAATTAATGATAATGATCAATCAAATTTGTTGCCTTCCACTAAATCTTGGAAATCTATGGGTTAGATTTGTTTTCTATGACCTTGTTTATCAATTCTTGTGGTTGAATAAGGCTCTAGGAAGCTAACTGATAAAGCGAGTATGCTAGTTTTAGTTCTAAGCGATGAACATTACGAGGAAGAAGCAATCCAAGAAAGACATTCCCAGTGGAAAGGGTTGATTCTTCTAGAGAAAAGGAGCTTGATATTCAGAGGCTAAAGATTGCAAAAGGTAATTTGTAATGCAAAATTGCAAAAGAGGCTAGAGGCAATGCAATTAAATTTACAAAAAAGCTTAAAGGGAAGGAAGCATGTTTTGCATGAATAGTGTGACACTTGAGAAAAAGTTTTAAGATTGCAAGAATAGTTCAAAGCTAAGAGGGATCTCACTTGTGCATTAGAACTAAGTTGGAGTATGTTTTCAAGGCAACTTTCCAATTCACATGGCAGGTTGAGATTAAGTCACAAATATCTTCATGACAATATTTTTCATCGACAAGAAACCGATCAAGATAAAAGATGAAGAAGTATTTAAGTTTACAAAAGAATTTTATTGAATAAACTTATATGAAAATTAACATATATTAATACTTAAAGAAAAGTCAAAAGATTATTTTAGTAATTAGCAGAATTTAAGACTTAGAATTGAAAAGTTAAATTTCAATTTATAAATTTAGAATTTTTTTTTATTTAATTGAGAAAAGGAAAAGAAACAGAATGACACAGAAAGACTTGACTTGCTGTTAACAATTTACAGTTTATGAATTTAGAATTTTCTACATTTTTTTTTTTGTAATTTTTCATTTTATTTTTTATTAAAAAATTTCTCTCGCTAATCATTAATTGGTGTCCAATTTTGAAGTTATAATGAATATAACAAAATAAATTCAAATTGAAATTATTTAAAATATATTTATAAGGAGCTTTGACAAATTTAATATTCTTGCAATTACCATAAATATTTGGGGGGACAGAATCAACATTGGACCTTGGTGTAAAGCTTACTTGGGCCGTGGACATGACCCAACTGCATAATTAAGGCTGTTGCTTCCTACACTCTGTAAAATTTCTCCCTCCACCTCCGTCAAAAAGTTTCCGGAAACATTTTCCGTAATGGGATAGGGTGATTGCTTTCCGGGAAACAAAGTTCTGAAGTTGTTTATGGTGTTCCAAAAAAAAAATCGGAAAGTGAGGGTGCCGGAAGAAATATGACAGGTGCATGAAGCAATAGCCCATAATCAATTACTAAGTAAAGGTTTCAGTCCAATTCTTGAAAGCCCGCAAAGGAGTGTAGCGGTGTATACAAACGAGAGGGGATTTCTCCCTATACTCTTGAACCTTTCTCTGGAAAATGATAGGTTGACATCTTTTTTTTTACTATTTTTTCTACCACCTTACGTGAAATGAGTAGTGACATTTTTATTTTAATTATTCATTTAGTTTTAAACTGCCCACGCTGGCACTTGAGAAAGAAATTTTATTCCGCGCGTGGACACCAAAATTGCATTCTCTTTCCCTCTCTTCCAACCCTATTTCTCAACTACGAAACCCCATTTTTGAAACCATTCTCACATTTTTGAATCCCAATTTGGAATCCCCGTTCTATTGCCATTATCCAACCTCATTGTGGTGTCATTCTCTTCCCCCGAACCACGCACACAGAACCCTTCCCTTGTAGTCTGAAAAATTGCCACTGTCAAACATCGAAAGCTGCCATTGAAGAACCCCAACCTCATTCCTTTGCACCCACGAACGCTTCCAACGATTGCGAGCATTTGGGGAGGTTTTAATTTGGTTTTCCCTCACCTTTTGTTGACAGCCCCTCCATATTTGTGTGAAGTATTTTTGTGTGGTTCTTACGGGCATAGGGGGTTCTCGTATTCATCTTCTTCCTCTGCAGAAATTTTAAATATATGTGCATCTGTGGAAAAACTTTCCTGACCCATTTTCAAAATTAACCTGCAACCCAAGACCAATTACGTTGCAACCCACAAGTGACTTTTTGTACAAAATAAAATCACAGATTTGGAAAGTACAGTTGAAAACACAATTCCCTCCCATACTTGTTGGACCCCAGCCTGTGCACACCAATAACACACCTCATCCTAACATTTGTAAACCAAATGTATGTGCAAATTGGGGAAAAACTTCCCTGGCCCATTCTTAAATTTAATTTGCATCCCAAGACCAATTAATTTGTAACTCACAAGTGACTTTTTGAACGAAATAAAATAACAGATTTGGAAAGTGTAGCTAGAAACACAAATCCCTCCCATTCATGTTGCACACCTCATCATAGTACTTCTAAACCAACTGTATATGCATATGTGAAAAAACTTTCCTGGCCCCTTTTTAAAATTAACTTGCAACCCAAAACATATTAAGTTGTAACTGTCAGGTGACTTTTTATGCGAAATAAAATCACATATTTGGAAAGTGCAGCTAGAAGCACAATTCCCTCCCATACTTGTTGGACCCTAACCTGTGCACACCAATTACACACCTCATCTGAGCACTTCTAAACCAACTATAGGGATACAACAAAATCATGGGTGTACACATAAGCAAAAATGGAGAAAAAGGTGTGTTATTGGTGTGCACAGGCTAGGGTACACCAAGTATAAAAGGGAATTGTGTTTCTAGTTGCACTTTCAAAATTTGTGATTTTATTTCGTGCAAAAGGTCACTTGTGGGTTACAACTTAACTGGTTTTGGTTACAAGTTAATTTTAAAAATGGGCTAGAGAAGGTCTTCCATAATTTGCACATACATTTGGTTTAGAAGTGCTGGAATGGGGTTTCTTATTGGTGTGCACAGGGTGGGATCCAACAAGTATGGGAGGGAATTGTGTTTCCAACTGCACTTTCCAAATCCGAGATTTTATTTTGTGCAAAAAGTCACTTATGGGTTACAACTTAATTGGTCTTGGGTTGCAAGTTAAATTTAAGAATGGGCTATCAAAGTTCTTCCCCAAATTGCACATATATTTGGTTTATAAGCAGTGGGATGGGGTGTGTTATTGGTGTGTACAAGTTGGGGTTTAGCAAGTATGTGAGGGAATTGTGTTTCCAACTGCACTTTCCAAATCTATGATTTTATTTTGTGCAAAAAGTCACTTGTGGGTTGCAACGTAATTGGTCTTGGGTTGCAGGTTAATTTTGAAAATGGGTCACGAAAGTTTTTCCACATATGCACATACATTTAAAATCTTTGTAGAAGAATAAAATGAATAGAGAACCCTTATGCCACACAAGAACCACACAAAAATACTTCACACAAATATAGAGGGGTTGTCAACAAAAGGTGAAGGAAAACCAAATTAAAACCTCCCCAAATGCCCACAATCGTTAGAAGCCTTCGTGGATGCAAAGAAATGGGGTCGGGGTTCTTCAATGGCAGCTTTCGATGTTCGACAATGGCAATTTTTTAGACTACAAGGGAAGGGTTATGTGGGCATGGTTCGGGGTAAGAGAATGGCACAAAAATGGGGTTGGATAATGGCAATAAAACGGGGGTTCCAAATTGGAGTTCAAGAATGTGAGAATGGTTTCAAAAATGGGGTTCGAGAGTTCAAAAATGGGGTTTCGTAGTTGAGAAATAGGGTTGAAAGAGAGGGAAAGAGAATGCACTTTTGGTGCCCACGCGCGGAATAAAATTTCTTTCTTAAGTGCCAACGTGGCAATTTAAAACTAAATTGAAAATAAAAATAAAAATGCCATTGCTCATTCCACGTAAGGTGGTAGAAAAAGTAGTAAAAAAAAGATGTCAACCAATCATTTTCCCCTTTCTCCTGTACCTCCCAAAGCTTATTTAATTCTTACATTGTGTAAAAAGTAAATAGTAAATTTTCTCTCTCCTATATTTAATACAAGAGTCTACTCATGCATCCTCAATTTTCAATTTGACCTAACCACCTTTTATGCGGCAGCAATTCCTTTTCTCTCTCACATCCATCATTTTCCTTTTATCTCTTCTGTCCACTCTGATTAATTGGCATTGTAGCAACCGCAACAGTTGCAGCCTCCAGATCCTTTATTTTGTATTGCATTGTGCTTCATATCCTTTCAAGATTCCTTCCATTCCAATTAAGTTCATTCTTTGCCCACTTAATCATTTAATCATTTGTATATGTTATTTGTGCAATTCATGTTTAAATTTGTAAATGAGACGTTGCCTGATTTGAATCTGTTATTTGAAGTAATGGAACTGGACTCTCGTAGTTTGTTATTTGAAGTAGTGGAAGTGGACTCCCGTAGCTTTTTTTTTGAAAAAGACCATTACAGATGTCGACATCTGGTTCAAGAAGTTGAATTGCAGATGTCGACATCCAATTCACATGTTTTGAATATAGTCAACTTTAGTCAAAGTACTACTCTATGGTCTTTCGTGAAATCTTCAATAATTGAATTTCGTGAAATCTTCAATAATTGAATTAGAATTAAAGTTTCTTGCAATATCCCTTTGAATATAGATTATCATACTACTTGCTAAAAATTTAGCCTTCATCGTTCCCCGAATCACCTTCTAAAAAATTTTCAAATTCATTATATGTAACTCTAGGAACTTTAGAGAGTTGCTTTCATTTTCTTCAAATTCTTGGATCCTCATGAAATTTTTCAACTTTAGTTGACGTCAATGCATTTTTTCATATTCATCACAAGCCCTCCTCTTAAAAGAATAATAAATTATCTACTCTTTATCATATTTTTTCTAATATAACTTTATTACCTTTCAACTATTTAGAAAAAAGATAAATTTGTGTACACAAAGTAGTACACATTAAACAAATTTATCACTTGTAAAGGAAAAATATATTGCTTACAAAAAGGGATAGAAAATGAACTTACTAACAAAAAATTGATCAGTCAAAATGTTTCTTAACACTTCAATTTCCTCATGAGACAATTTAATTTTGAAAGGATGAAATATTGAGAGTGAAGATTAAGACAAAAGAAAAGAGATGAGGAAGAGATAGATGGGGAGGAGAGAGAAAGAAAACTTTCATAAAATTATTATAAAAATATAATAATATGTAAATAAATTTTAAAAATATATAAAAAAATTAAATAAAAAACCTTTTGGCCTCTATGTCATATAGATGATCTGCCTTTGGATGGAATCATATGTCAACAAACATCTAAGGAACAAAACTCGACTTTTTCACCATTTCGATATAATTTCATTTTGAAATTACCAACATGGTACATATTTAAAAAGAAAATTGCATACGAGCAAATTGTGCCAAGTTAGTACAACTTCATATTCTGTTAAAAGTGAGATGGTCACGACTTAAAACGACTACAGTTTTATAGTAAAATAAGCTTAAATCGTATCATGTTATGATAATTTTAGTTCTTATTGAAATGAACTATGATTGTGTCGTGTTATCAGAATTTAAGTTTAAGTTCATTTATAACATTATATAACTTTAGTTTTTTTTCATTCCAAAACTGAAATCATCTAAAATTACGACAATTTCACTTTTAAATAAAATCACTGTACTTTACCACAACTTCCGTTTATCTAGTGCAAAATCATTTCAACTTGCACGACTTCTTTGTTACGAAGTCATGTCATATTTTTTGAATTTTTTTTACCATTATAGTAATTTCAACAAAATTACACCATAGTGAAAAAGCCAACAAAACTCCATCTACATATTTTCCGATGAAAAATCACTAATAAATATTTTATTTTTGGATGTTGGGTTCGCATTTTGTAATGTAAACTTTAAAAATGTATTCAAAATTTAAAATGTATGGTAAATTATAAACTCCTGAGTACAATTGAGTTGTAGATCGAAAAATTCAAATTTTTTGTTCTCCAACTTCTATAATTCTGAATTGAATCC
Source organism: Vigna unguiculata (assembly GCF_037176805.1). NCBI lineage: Eukaryota > Viridiplantae > Streptophyta > Magnoliopsida > Fabales > Fabaceae > Vigna > Vigna unguiculata. The sequence goes on from NC_140799.1 coordinate 4,523,810, forward strand.
GAACCAAATCACCAACTACCTTCATTCAATTCAGATCCCCAATTACAGAGTTGCTTCTCCCAAACTCCATAGAAACCCATTCCCCCAAATTCCCTTCCGCAAAAAAGTCCCTTCCCTTCATCCTCCCAGACAATGCCATCGTTTGGGATCACTACACCAGTAAATCCCGATTCAGTAGCTTTTTCAGATCGCCAAGGCTGCGAAGTCGATGCTCCAGCTTGGGCTCAACGTCGATGGCCGCACCGGGTCATTTGTCTCCGTGATGAAGCTTTGCGACATGACGAATGGTGACGACGACAATGAATGTGGCGGCGCCGAACAACGAGGGGCTTATGTCGCTTCAACAGTGGTTGTCGATATTCGCTGGAATCGGTGGATCCTGGCCTCGGTGATGGAGTTTCTGCTGTTTCATGATGAGAGGTCGAGGTAATCTGCGCAGTCTGTTCCGGATTACTCATTCCGGTATGTTAGTTCAATTCGGAAAATTTTTAATTTAAAGGGAATAGTAAAAGAATAGATAAGATTGTAAATATGAGGGTAAAGATGGAGACGAGAATTAGATAAAAATTTCATATACATAACTATAAAAAATATAGATGAGATAGTCAAATTTAGATTCCACTCGTCCCCAATTCCTATTGAGTGACTGATAAAGTTTGCTATTGTTAATAAAAACAAATCAATCTACTTGATATGGCAGGCTTTTAAGATTTTTCTCACCTAACGGACTGGTCCTTTAAGTTAAACTTCCCTGTTATACTTAAATCCTAAGGCAAAGGTAAAGCTGGAGCGAATTTTAGCTAGAGTTAAAAGTCACAATAAACCATAAATGAGTTAGAAGAGAAAAACAAATTTGATTTCTTAATGTTGGATATATAAAAAGTATTTAAAACAAATCTATAGATACCAGTTTCCATCCAAACAAATTATTTAATCATATAACACAAAACACAGAATAGAAATAATAGAAGAAAACAAATTGAATTTTTCATTTGACATCTCATTTTCAAGTCCAGTAGACATCTTGATAATATTCATTCTATCAACTAAATGACAATTTATATTGTACAAATTCAAGAAACTTGCTCCTCTGAACTAACTCTTCTTGGTGACATCCTCCTTAGGAGTAGTGATTCTTGAATAACTGAGAATTTGAAATGGGATGATTTATGTTTTTCTGGATGAGGATTCAAAGGGATCCGGTTGCCCATTATCAGAGAATTTTGCAGAAAACATTGGCAATGGCACTTCTTGTTTAAGAACATTTATAACCTGTTCTGAGGTTGGCCTTTCCTTGTGGTCTTGGAGGGTACACCATATTCCCACAGTGAGCAAGCATTTCATTTCATATATGTCAAAATCCATCTTCAATTCCTCATCAGCAGCATTCAAAATATTCCCATCCACATAATGTTTCCATACCCATTTCGTCAAAGGCACATGATTATCTTCGCCATCCTGGTAAGTCCTCCTTCCACATGCTATCTCCAAAGCCAAAACCCCAAAACTGTACATGTCTGATTCTTTGCTAACCCTCCCTTCCTTTATATATTCTGGAGCTAGATACCCATATGTCCCCACCACCTGTGTCCTCTGAGTCCTCAATCTTGGATCCACCAACCTTGCAATCCCAAAGTCACTAATCTTTGTGTTGAAATCTGTGTCCAACAAAACATTAGCTGACTTTATGTCCCTATGAACAACACTCTGCTCCGCGTCTTCATGAAGATAACGAAGTGCTCTTGCCACACCTAATACTATCTTGTATCTCACATCCCATGTCAAACTTCTTCTGTTGCCAAACAGATGATTGTCAAGGCTACCATTACTCATGTACTCAAAAACCAGTAACAACTCCTCTTTCTCGTGGCACCACCCCATGAATTGCACAAGGTTTCTATGTATAAGACGACTTATAATCTTCACCTCGTTTCTAAATATTCGCTCAGAATCTTCAACATCAGAAAAAATCCTTTTCACAGCAACCACGCGCCCTGAATCTCCCAGAAACCCTTTGTAAACTTGTCCAGAGCCTCCTTCTCCCAGCCTTCTATCATCTGCAAACCCGTTGGTGGCTGCAACTATTTCCTCATAACCAAACCTTCTAGGCATAACTTCTCTATCTAAACCAAAACCATCCTCTGTTCTTCTCTTTTTGATAATCAACCAAGAAATACTAATAACCACAAGCACAAAAACAATAGAACAAATGACTGTAATAACTATTATTTTGACCTGAACCTTGCATTTGGTTGCGATGCCACTGTCCACTCCATGCGTAGAATTAAGATCTAGGTTTGAACTGAACTCCCAGGTATAGATCACATTTTTCTCAGTGGACGATCCAGTTGAACCCGAAAACCCAACATTGACCCACTCCGGCAAAATTGGCCATAGGTCAATCTTGTACGAAAGATAACCGGTAGGAGTAGAAGAAGAACTAGTTCCATCAAAGGACCACGAAACAGCCAGGAGTTGGGCAGAAGCATCGTAAGTTATCAACGCATGCCCCATCTTCCCTAAGTTGTTTTCAATATCAAACTTGGTATAATTGAGAGATACCACAGAGTTATTGTTGATCCCCACGTGTTGCACTGGTGGATCTAACTCGTTTATGTAAGTGTCAAATTCGACAGCAATGATGTTACTTTGGGTGGCATCGTATAGGCCGAGAAGGGAGCCATCAGAAGTGGCGGTCGGAATCTGGTATGCAAGGGGTGCCAAGAAGAAGGCAAAGCCATCACCGTATTTGGCTACTGTTGCGTCGATGGTGAATGAAAAACGAGTTGAAAAATCAGTGACAAGTCCATCAGAAGAGTTTTTTAGGCGTAGAGGTTGGCCATAAATTACTCTTCCATCTCCATTCTCGATGATTGGGTTGAGCACCACAGATCCGTCCTCAACCTTGGCCACGCCGGCGTATCCAACGATGCTAGCATTTTTAGTGTCGTTAAAGTTAGTTATAGTGAAGGAAAGTGGTTGAGCTAAGTTTATTGGAAGGATACAGAGGATGAGGAACAGAAGAAAAGTTTTCAAGTAGTGGAAAGTATCAAAGGTTGCCAACATGGTTTATTACCACCGAGTCTAAGGTTGAGATAACGGCATACATAACATTGGATAGTTTATATGCCCGTACCATAAAGTATAATATTACGATTTATGAACCCCTAAACAAAGACTTTTTATTATCTTGTTAATGTGACCGGATCAAGGCGTTGCTTGAAGTTCAGAAAAAAAAAAAGTTGCAGGTGTTGTTGTAGTGAAAAGAAGAATAATATTATCCTAATCATGGAACATTTTTTTTTTTTGACAATTTATGATATTATATTACTGATCTCTACAGCTTCATAGATGATCTTGCTGGCATGAGCGCCCTAGCGTATGTCTTTCTTTCTCTCTCTTAAATTCATGTGCATGCATAGCTCATTCATTCTGTCAGAATTTTCGTTTTATAATTTTATTTGCAGGGCAGTCACATATATGTATTTAGTTAGTGTACTGTCCGGAGAATGACTGATCTCAATATATTCATTTCGATTTCGACCTGATAAATATTTATCATAAAACGACGAGTTTCAGTTATGGACTGAGGTAACGAGCAAGGAATTCGAGCAGGATTTGGGTCAAATAGGTATTGGGTCGGGCAACATTTGTACCGAGCAGGATTTGGGCCAGGTAGGAATTGGACTGAACAGGATTTGTGCCAAATAGAAATTGGGCCGAGCAAGATTTGGGTCAAGTAGGATTTTGGCCAAACAGAATTTGGATGGAGCAGGATTTGAACCGAGGTGATTAGTTCATTACTAAAAGGAAGAGATTTAATATCCAGCAGAAAAATAGGAATCAGTTACTGATATTTTGTATACTAACACGTCTTCCTACAAAACAGGTAGATAAAGAGAAAAGAATAAGAGATAAATATACTTATTTTGGAACCAGAACTAATGAACTCCAAAAAATGAAAAACTCATATCTACTAATATAAAAATAAGAAAAGTAGTTTGTTCTTGATTTTCATCTATTTAGTATTCGAAACCGGAACCGTTAGAAAAGAGAAATAAAGAAGGAAAGGCAAGATAGGATATTTGGATGCTTTGAGCTGTTCACAATTCAAGAGCAATTTTTTTTTCTTTTAATTATTTTGAACTGGACAGCATTATGTTTTTGACAATGAAATGCAGATGAAGGAAAACAAAGAAATGAAGTGTGTATCTGTTGGCGTAGCTGACATGATATGGAGTTGACATTCAGGAGTTGCGTGAGCTAATAGGATAATAGGTTTTGTCAAATGTCTATGCTCATCATTGTTTGCATTAAATTTTGGAAAATATATTTTAATAATTAAATTTTGATATTTTTTTGATATTTTTTAAATAAATTTGAAATATACAAAAAGAATATAAAAATAAAAAGTCACTTAAAAAATATTACTCAAATTAAAAAAAAATTATCAAAATTTAATTATTAAAAAATTATTTTCTTTAATATTACATTTCTCAAAACATGGTTTGCCATGGCGTTTACTACTTACATAGATATAATGTAAAAAAACGCCAAGGAAGGGAGCAACTTGTTTGTTTGCGAGGGATATACACTGAAACACATAATTACATATAATGAGAAAGCCTATAACTAACCACATGCAGACATTTTACATTATGCCCTCAAATTTTTATTTTTTTTTTGTCTCTTACTTTAGGTATTTTTGATTAAATATATATTAAATTTGTTTTATTATAAAGTATTCAAAAAAATTATATTTTACAATTAAGTATTTTCTGTTTAATTTTTTTAATTGAGTAATGTAATTATTATGTTTTTCTTCATCTTACTTATTTATGCACGTGTTAAAAGATATGAGATTATATAAATAATATAAAATCATAAAATTGTGTAAATGTAAAATGACTAATACTTTCTACATCATCGTTGAAGGCAACTAATAAAATATGAGTCACCCATCATTACTTTTATTTTACTATAAAATTTCACATTTATTAACAGATAAATATTAGTGACTAAAACGGTGAAACAATATTTATAAAAAAAAAATAAATACCAAATAATCAATTAAAAAATAATATAAAAATTATAAATAATTAATAAACTAAATTTTTAATAAAAATACTTAAATTTATTAGACTTACAATTTAATTAAGTCTTGTATACCAGTGTTAACCATTGTTGCTCTTGTTAATAGCTGATTAGACAAAAATAATTGAAATAAAACTTAAAATTAATATATTATTAAAAAAATAAAAAACATATATTAGTTTTAATAATATAAAATGATATTCTATCAATAATAACCGTATTAGAATATTTTATTTGAAAGATTAAAATATAAAAATTAAATTATAAGCATTAAGTTAGTATTTTAAAATATTTATGTAAATTAAAATTATAAAAGAATGTGAGTTTTATGTTGGTTTAGTCATATATATATATATATATATATATATATATATATATATATATATATATATATATATATATAAAATAAAAACTAATTAAATGAAGTTGGAAAAATAAACCTTTTGTAACTTCTTAAGCTCAAACTTTATTGTTCTACGAGTGAATAAAAATGGAGTTTATTTATCGATATTTTATTATGATATATACCTCTTAATCAGTTATTTATGTATATTTTTTAGAGATATAATTCAACAATACATTATTACATAAAAATAATAAACTACGAATTTAATAAAATCTTTTTACATTTACTAAATTATATTATTCACAATAAAATCCTTAATTTTAAATAAAATTACATAATTATTTCTTTGTGTAGTATAATTTTATATTTTAAAGCATGTTAATGTTTATGATAAAACTTATTTATTATGATTATTTATTTATTTGATGTACTTGAATATTTTTATGGGTCAAGAAATAACGATTACCTACTATAATATAAATTATGTTCCAGTACATTTAATCACTCTCGTTCTATATCGTTTCAGCAGTTTCAGCAAGTTAAAAATAATTTAAATATTTAAATATTTTTTTATTGCATGAGGAAGGTCCTTTGTCACAATGAATATCTAATCAAATAATAGTACAACAAAATTGAAAGAATGTGATGAAGGAAAATAATGTATAGAATTCATGGATGTCTATTCTTTTTAATTATCTTAAATTTTTTTTTTCTCTCTCCTCGACCCTGAGTCACCAACTTCAATTAAATAATGTATTTCTCAAATCACTTCAATTAGTTTTATAAATTAGACAACTTATTCATTTCTTTCTTTCACACAATAGATGTACTTCAAAGATAATCTCTTACTATTACGCCTTATATATTGTTCTGTGAAAGAAATTATTGGGGGATATGATTTTTGTTGAGAAGTCTTGATTCAATTATAATAATAATTAAATAAATTAATGAAATTACAACAATTTTAAATAGTGACACGTCATTTTCTGATTAAAAAAATAATGACATCATTTTTATTGTTGGCATTAGTATAAGAAAAAGTTTGACAATTTTTTTTCTGACGGATCATCGTCCTTTCTTTATTTAAAAAAGTGAACATTACTTATGATAATTGCAATAGTTGTGGTGTATGCTTTTGTTGATTCTTTATTTTTTTTTTCTTATCAATAAATAAAACAACATTATAAAAAGACTTTGAAGTAATCTAATCCATATATAGAAATGTAACACTAAAGAACTTCAATTTATATACAAATGTGCAAATAAAGTTTGCATGCTAGAGCAAAAATATACTTATTCCCTTACATTCTATGAACCTCTAAAATCTATCTACCGTTCCTAAGGTTTACTTCTAAATTGCCAACAAATATACTTAAAAACAAATATACTATGTTTGTTTTGTTATAGTTGATATTTTATTGTGAGAGAGGAACTAATATTATATCTAGACATTTATAATGATACAATTGAAATCATCATCAAATATAAATTTTTTCAATTATCACAATGAGAATAATCATTATAAGTTTTTCGCAATTGCATCTATTCTTTTTACATTTTTGTCAAGCTACTTGCTCAAAAGACAAGGAAAATCTTACAAATGTGATTACAAAATCTTTACCATCATCAAAATTACTAAGAGCTTATGTTTTTTTTTTTTTTTTCCGTTTGAAGATGAAGAATGTTATGGTGGAACTCTAAATTGTTTATCTTATGGAAAATGGATGATTCTTGGTCAGGACTCTACTTAGTATAATTATGCTGAGATTCATTTTCCCCAATTCGAATATAGGATTGAGTAAAAGTTGTAGTGTTGTTTGGAGATGTATGTGAGTAACAACGATTTGGAGTATTTGGAACCAGAGGAACAATATCATATTTAAATATTTAGGAATGCAAAAGTAGATGTTGATGACATGTTTTCTTTGGCACAAATTAAAACATGAGTTTGGATCACAAATAAGTATCCAAGAGCATCTTTTTCGTATTTAGACTAGTGCTTATGCCCAACCATGTGTTTAAAATCAATACGACTCTAATATTAACATCTAAAACATTGCTCTTTTATACATGATTTGAAAAACGTCATGAGTGAATGTCACCATTATTTGTATTTATGTGTTTTGTTTTTTATAATGTTGTGACTTTTTTGTTGTGGGATTCTTGGTTGTTTTTTGCATGGTTGTAGAATTTTTTGGATAATCCATCGAAGATCACAAAGTGTACGATAAAAAGAAATGAGAACTATGTTTGATTCAAATACAATTAGGTGCTCACATAATGGTTATTCCTCCGTCAGTCTTTCTTTTTCTATTTTTATCTTTTTTTTAAAGGTTGAATTAACTCTATTATCTCAATTTAATTTGTATTTATTGTTGCTGATAAAAAAAATTATCGATCCTCGTAATTGATTCAAAAAATTAGATACTATCTATATTCTGTATCTTACTATCTGGCCGAAACAAAGAGTTCTCATATAGAGATGGCAAATAAACCCGTGCCCGTGGGTATCACCCGAACCCGTCCCCGTTTTGACGGGAATCCCCGCTTTGACTGAGTATGGGTATGGGTATGGGTAATACCCGAAATTTTCAACTGGGGATGGGGATGGGGATGGGGATATATATATACCCGCCCAAATACCCGTCCTCACTTAAATTACTAAACTATTTATAATTTATTAAATAATCTAAAAAATATATATAAATAAATAATATATTTACACATAAAATATAATATAATATAATATAATATAATATAATATAATATAATATAGTATATATACATATAAATAAAATATACTTTTATTTATATATATATATATATATATATATATATATATATATATATATTTACACATATACATGTAATATAATATAATATAATATAATATAATATAATATAATATAATATAATATAATATACATATAATATATATACATAATAATATAATATAATATATATAATATATACGTATAAAACAAATTAATCATTTAACTAGTGAGATCTTTTATAAACAAATTTATAACATTACAAATTTATAAAAATTTAAAAGAAATATATATATATATATATATATATATATATATATATATATATAAGAGCATAAAATATCTACGCATATACATATAATATATATACATAATAATATAATATATATTATTATATTTATATTATTATATAATATAATATAATATATACTTAAAATAAATATATATCTATAAAATATATATATATATATATATATATATATATATATATATATAAACATAAGATATCCACACATATAATATATATACATAGTAATAATAATATAATATATAATATAATATAATATATATAAATAATTATATATATATATATATATATATATATATATAAACATAAGATATCCACACATATAATATATATATACATAGTAATATAATATATAATATAATATAATATAATATAATATATATATATATATATATATATATATATATATATATATATATATATATATATAACATATTTCTCATTCTCTTTGTTTTTTGTTATACACTTTGTTTACTCTCTCAATTGTCTGGTTTGTTTTTCAAGATTTAATTTTGAAGGTAATTTTTCTTCTTCTTATTACATAATTTTTACTCTCTGTACATGGTTATGTTCAAATAGGTGTTCCTCAATTTCATTCTATGAAATAATTTTTAGGTTACACATTTGATTATATTTATTTATTTATTTATTTTCATGAAAATGTTTGACTCTTATTTTGTAGCTCTTCTTTTTGTTACTTTGGTTATACACTTTTTTACTCTCTTTTAATTGTTTGGCTTGTTCTTTAAGGTTTAAGCAGATCTTCAAGGTACTTTTCCTTTTATCATAATCTTAATTATACATTTTTTTTTTCCGTTATGTTATGTTCAAATGGATATTCTCAAATTTGGGTCACACATTTAATTATCTTTACTCCTTTATGATAATTTTATTTATTATTTATTTTTTGTTTCATGATAATGTTTAATTCTCAATTTTAAGTGCTCAATTGCATAAATCCTTAATTTAATTCAAGATCAAAAGATGAAGAATCTATGTTTAAATTTGAATTATTATTAATTTAATTTTGTTATTTGTGCTATTTCGTTTAAGTGGTATAATATAAATTTTTAATAGTATAAAAAATATTTGAAATATTTTTAAACTTGATTATTGGTTTTCCTTTTATATTTTGTTAAAAAAGAAATTAACCTTTTTACTTTGTTTGATTTTTTTTTGTTACGTATGTTAGTTTCTAGAGAAAATGAGCACAAGAGATCAAGATTTGCAGGTACCAAGTCCACCACAGTGTTCACAACAACCAACTCCCTTTCAAAGTTCCAATAATGACAGTCAATCTCCATTGAATCCATCTACTCAAATTTATTAATATTTTTTGTTAGTATTTTTTGTGAATTCTCATCTAATATTCTACATTTGGTGTTTGTAGGTGTTAAAAAATTAAAAGGAAAAGATGTTCTCATGAGTGAAAATGAATCTGATGAAGAAGGTACATTATATTCTAGTAATTAAAATTTTCAATTTCAATTATTATATCATATCTAATTTTTCATTTTTTTTCTATGTGTAGGTGGATCGAATGCAAATGAAACCACTGATCATTTGTAAAATTAATAAATATTTTGGTTATTATAAAATTTTAGTAATGTGTAATTTTTTAGCTTTTATATAATTATTTGAATTTTATTTAGTTGTTATTTGATACTTTAATTTGAGATTTATACTATTATAATATTTTTCTTAATATTTGACATCATGAAAATCAAAAAGAGTATGTTATTTTAATATTGAATATTTTGATAGTATCATGATTCCGTTGGTGTGATTTTTAAATTTTTTTTATAAAAAATATTTAATTGATATATGAAACAATAAAAAAATGGGTATGGGTATGGGTATAAGAAAATACCCGTTACCCGGTGGGGATGGGGATGTGTCAAAAGTTGTATACCCGTTGGTTTTGGGGATGGGGATGAGGATGAATTTTTATTATGGGAATGGGGATGGGATCATGATACCCGTACCCGCCCCACCCCGTTGCCATCCTTATTCTCATATCAATGAAAAAAAATTTGGACAATATCCACTTACCATCTCTTTGAAGAAGGATCGTGTAAAGATAATATTTTGTGTATTCACCTCTTAGTCAAAAAACATTGTTTGCAATTTTATATTTGCTCGTCTTTCAAAATAATAATCTTTTGCAGAGTTGAAGTATTTTTTGCGATAACTGTTTGATTTTAATTTGAACAACTTTTCAAACCATTTTTGCGAGATAAACTGTTTTTATCTCTTCAATTTAAGTCCCAAATAAAATTTTTCGTCTAATAAAATTATTAAAAACGACAACCTAAATTTTGAGTAGTAAATATTACCACTTAATCATGGGTTGAGATTTTAATAGACGAAAATAAAATTTGGTGAATGAGATGGTAAAATTAGAATTCTATAATTATTTGAAGTATTTTTTACAATAACTGTTTGATTTTAATTTGTACAACTTCTACCCATTTTTGCAAGATAAATTGTTTTTATCTCTTCAATTTAAGCCCCAAATAAATTTTTTCGTCTAATAAAATTAGTGAAAAGGACTATCTAAATTTTGACCAGTAAATATTACCACCTAATCATGGGTTGAGATTTTAATAGCCAAAATAAAGTTTGGTGAATAAGTATGTCAAATTAGAATTTTATAATTATTTGAATTATTTTTTGCAATAACTATTTGATTTTAATTTATACAACTTTTCTAACCATTTTTGTGAGTAACTGTTTGATTTTAATTTGTACAACTTCTAACCATTTTTACCAAATAAATTGTTTTTATCTCTTAAATTTAAGACCCAAATAAATTATTTCAACTAATAAAATTAGTAAAAAGTACTACCTAAATTTTGACTAGTAAATATTACCACCTAACTATGGGTTGAGATTTTAATAGACGAAAATAAAATAAAGTTTGGTGAATGAGACTGTAAAATTAGAATTCTATAATTATTTGAAGTATTTTTTGCAATAACTGTTTGATTTTATTTTGTACAAATTCGAACCATTTTTGCGATATAAATTCTCTTTATCTCTTCAATTTAAGCTCTAAATAAATTTTTTCGTCTAATAAAATTAGTGAAAAGTACTACCTAAATTTTTACTAGTAAATATTACCACCTAACCATGGGTTGTGATTTTAATGGACGAAAATAAAGTTTGGTAAATGAGACTGTAAAATTAGAATTCAATAATTATTTGAAGTATTTTTTGCAATAACTGTTTGATTTTAATTTGTACAACTTCTAACCATATTTGCAAGATAAATGTTTTTTAGGTTTAATTAATCGTATAGTACCCAGTTTGGGGCTAGTGTGTCAAATAGGTACCCGGTTTTAAAAAAGTGTCAATTACATTTCAACTTTTGAAAATTGTTTCAATTAGGTCCCTTTCAGACAGAGTTGACTAACGCCAAATTAAAAATGCCACGTGTCAAGTCCCTGTATGTGACACATGACATTGTCAGTGTCACGTGACATTGTAATGCCACGTGTCAGTGTCACTATCACATGCCATTGTGATGATTTCGATTTAGTCCCTATTTATGTTTTTTTTTTCAATTTAGTACCTACTTATGTGTATTTGATTCAATTTTGACCTAATAATTTTTAATAATTAATTTTTTTTAATAAAATTAAAAGTAATTAAGTATAAAAGTTTTAAAAAAATTAAATATTTGATATTTATATTAAAATTTAGTGGTAAAAGTCATTTTATTAAGTCATTTTTAATAAATAAAAAAAGTATAACATTCATACCAATAGAAATTTTGATTTAAAATTAGTAAGAGACAATATTGTTCTATTTTGAAAAAAAAAATTAACAAAACATGAGTACTTAATAAAAAAATAATTAATAAAGTAATATGTTAAAAGTCGTTTTTAATAAAAAAATATTAGTATAACATTTATACAAATAATAAATTTGGTCTGAAATTGAGAGAAACATTATAAATATTAGTACTTAATTTTGTAAAAATATTTATACTTAATTATTTTTAATCTTATAAAAAATGGATTACAAAAATATTTTAATTATTAAAAAAAAAATTGGGACAAAATTGAATCAGATACACATACTTAGGTACTAAATTGAAACAAAAAGACACATCTGGAGACTAAATCGAAATCAACACAATGACATCTAATAGTGACACTGACACATGGCATTACAATGCCACATGGCACTGACAATGCCACGTGTCACACATAGGGACTTGACACGTGGCATTTTTAATTTTTTTTTTAAAAAATTTAAAAATTAAAAAAAAATTAAAATTTAAAAAAAAAATCAAAAAAACCACAGATTGACACATGGCACGTTGAATAACGGCGTTAGTCAACTCAGTCTGAAAGGGACCTAATTGAAGCAATTTTCAAAAGTTGAGATGCAATTAACACTTTTTTAAAACCGGGTACCTATTTGACACACTAGCCCAAATTGAGTACTGTACGATTAGTTAAACCTATTTTTTATCTCTTCAATATAAGCACCAAATAAGTTTTTTCGTCTATTTAAATTAGTTTAAAGGACTACGTAAATTTTGAATAGTAAATATTACCACCTAACCAAGGGTTGAGATTTTAATAGACAAAAATAAATTTTGGTGAATGAGACTGTAAAATTAGAATTCTATATTTATTTGAATTATTTTTTGCAATAACTGCTTGATTTTAATTTGTACAACTGCTAACCATTTTTGTGAGAGAAATTGTTTTTATCTCTTCAATTTAAGCTCCAAATAAATTTTTTCGTCTAATAAAATTAGTTAAAAGGAATACCTAAATTTTGACTTGTAAATATTACCACCTAACCGTGGGTTGAGGTTTTAATAGACAAAAATAAAGTTTGGTGAATGAGACTCTAAAATTAGAATTCTATAATTATTTGAAATATTTTTTTGCAATAACTGTTTGATTTTAATTTGTACAACTTTTCTAACCATTTTTGCGAGATAAACTGTTTTTATCTTTACAATTTAAGCCCCAAATAAATTTTTTCGTCTAATAAAATTAGTGAAAAGGACTACCTAAATTTTGACTAGTAAATATTACCACCTAACCATGGGTTGAGATTTTAATAGACGAAAATAAATTTTGGTGAATGAGATTGTAAAATTAAAATTCTATAATTATTTGAATTATTTTTTACAATAACTGTTTGATTTTAATTTGTACAACTGCTAACCATTTTTGTGTGTTTTTATCTCTTCAATTTAAGCTCTAAATAAATTTTTTCTTCTAATAAAATTAGTGAAAAGGACTACCTAAATTTTGACTTGTAAATATTACCACCAAACCATGGGTTGAGATTTTAATAGACAAAAATAAAGTTTGGTGTATGGGACTGTAAAATTAGAATTCTATAATTATTTGAGCATTTTTTACAATAACTGTTTGATTTTAATTTGTACAACTTCTAACTATTTTTGCGAGGCAAATTGTTTTTATCTCTTCAATTTAAGCTCCAAGTAAATTTTTTCGTCTAATAAAATTAGTTAAAAGGACTACCTAAATTTTGACTTGTAAATATTACCACCAAACCATAGGTTGAGATTTTAGTAGACAAAAATAAAGTTTGGTAAATGAGACCGTAAAACTAGAATTCTATAATTATTTGAACATTTTTAACAATAACTGTTTGATTTTAATTTGTACAACTTCTAACCATTTTTGTGAGACAAATTGTTTTTATCTTTTCAATTTAAGCTCCAAATAAATTTTTTCGTCTAATAAAATTAGTGAAAAGGACTACCTAAATTTTGACTAGTAAATATTATCACCTAACCATGAGTTGAGGTTTTAATAAAGGAAAATAAAGTTTGGTGAATGAGACTTGTAAAATTAGAATTCTATAATTATTTTTTCACATTTTTTTAATAATTTTCTCATTTACAAAGACTAACGTCAATCCTTTACTCATGTATTGGTGTAACATGATAAAAGTTTGTGGATATTTACAAATTCACGATTTGTAGTATATTGATAACTTAATTACGAGAGGTTTTAGTGTGTGTGTATATATATATATATATATATATATATATATATATATATATATATATATATATATATATATATATATATATATATTTGTCTCTCGCTGTTTTGCTTTTAACTTTGGGTAGTGATTGAAAAGGACAAATATGTTTTTAAAACCATGTGATGGAGGCAAATAATTAAAATAAATACGGAATGGAGGAAATAATTAAACACAATATTCTGCGTAATTGAATGTGAAAAGTAGTTGCAAAAATTCCATTTGTATGCAGAATTCGTTTACCGGGTTGATGATGCAATTCGTTAACTAATATATAGATAAACTTTCTTACATGTTTATGTACTGCTGTCGTAGAACTTAAAAAAATGAGTTTAAACTTTGGGATTTAAGAATCAAAATCAAATCATAGAACCACTCTCATAGGTTTTTTTTTTATTAATAATTTAACAATAATACTCAATCAATTGGAATAAAGAAATATTTTAAGAATATATCAATATATAAACTTTATCTTTGAACCAGTGATAAAACAAACATAGAAAGGCAAGAAGTCTTTGGTCATCTTCCTACTAATATATATTTTTTAATTTTTAAGTTTTTTTTTACTCACTCTTTCATCTATTATTTAGTTATTTATGGCTCCTATATAGTACTCCTGGAATATTTTTTCAGTGATTTCTTTTTTATCATTTTCCTCGTCAATAGCCATGTGAATTCTAAGTTTTTTTTTTTTTTCTCAGCATGTGAATTCTATAAGTATAATAAAAGAGCATATCACAGATTAGGTTATGCAATTTGTTGTAGGTATAAAGTATTTGGAATGCATAGTGAGAGAAAATTTTTTAATAGAGAAAAATATATAACAATAGGTTATAGATGGAGAGAGTACCTAAATTTAAAAATGTAGAAAATTTCTGAAATTCTTAACGCAACAACAACCCCTCTTGATCTAAATTCTCACCTTTAAAGGTATGAGAAAAGGAACAAGAGAAGAGATCAATTTTAAGTTAATCAATTCTAGTGTAAGTCTTAAGAATGTGAAACAAACTTAATTCAAAATCAAAGTATCGTTAACCCATTTAGACATATATAACAGGTCATTAACATGAACAAACTTTTTATTCAAAGGAAATTATGTTACAGCTATTTGTTTACATTACACATGTCATTAAACAACTTCTCACAAAAGTAACAAAAATCACAAAATGAAATGAAAATCTGCACGAAAAGTACACAACTGTATTCCTTCTTAAACACACAAAGGTTGGGTTACCAAACTAACGTCCAACACTTATAAAGCTGTCGGTGAAAGGTAGTGTCTGAATGGACTGAAAATTAGGTTGTTCTGAATATGTAACTAGAGAAGGAGGAAAACGGTCATGCATATCAAGTGGAAGCTCTGGCAATGGCGCTTCTAGCTCAAGAACTTTTATCACTTGTGCAGCCTTTGGCCTTTCCTTGTCGTTAGGGTTAGTACACCACAACCCTACAACGATCAAGCTTCTCATTTCATCCACATTAAACTCCTTGTTCAATCTCTCATCAACAACATCCATCACATTCCCCTTCACATACTGCTGCCACACCCAGTTCATCAGAGGCACATGAAACTCTCCATCATGGTAAGTCCTCCTTCCACATGCGATCTCAAGAGCCACAACCCCGAAACTATAAATGTCTGATTCCTTACTAGCCCTACGTCCGTTGATGTATTCTGGGGCAAGGTACCCGAAAGTCCCCACCACCCCTGTCATTTGAGTCCTCAACCTCGGATCCACAAACTTTGCCATTCCAAAATCCCCAAGCTTGGTGCTAAAATCTGTGTCCAACAACACATTTGCTGACTTAATATCCCTGTGAAGAACACACTGCTCTGCATCCTCGTGAAGATAACGAACTGCTGCAGCCACTCCTAATGCTACCTTATACCTGTCGGGAGGATTGGGATGAAACCAGAGAAAGAAGCACGTACTAGTAAATATATATACAATGCAAGAAAATTAATGCATGTTTGCCTGTTTTTTTTTAATTATGTATTTTCTTATTTTCACGTTCATAGCAACAAAAGATTGGAGAAGTTATTATTTTAACGGGTGTCAGATGTGATGCAAAACACACATGGTAATATATTTAAAATGTTCCAAACAGGTAATAAAATATATTAAAGAAAATAACATCTATGTTATCTAACTCACCTAACATCCCAGGTCAATGGTTTTTTGTCCCCAAAGAGATGAGTGTCGAGGCTTCCATTAGGCATGTACTCAAAAAGCAACAGAAACTCACCTTGCTCGTGGCACCAACCTACGAACTGCACCAGGTTTCTGTGTATAAGACGGCTTATAACCCTAACCTCATTGATGAAAACTCTCTCTGAATTTGCAAACTTGGCGAAAATCCTTTTCACCGCAACAACCCTTCCCAAATCATTCAGAACACCTTTGTAAACCTGTCCCGAGCCTCCTCGTCCAAGCTTTCTATCATCTGCGAATCCGTTGGTGGCTGCAAGTAGTTCTTTGTAATCAAATCTTCTTGGTATAGTTGCCCTATCCAAATCAAACTTAACCAAGTTGGCTCCACCTTCACCATCATTACTCTTGTCAACCTTATCCCTTCTTTTCTTCATGATCATTGCCCAGACTGCAACACTCGCAACCACGGCCACCAAGACTGCTGAACAAGTCGCCACAGCAATTACCCAAACGTTTCGTTTCCCGTTCCCGTCCCCACCGGAGGAATTATCCGTAGCATCGGAATTCAACGTTGAACTAAGCTCCCAGGAGTAAATAACGTTGTGTTCAGTGAATTCGCCTGTTGAAGCGGAGAACCCGACATCCACCCACTCGGGTAGAATTTCCATGAGGTCAATCTTGTATGACAGTGAAGAATTGGAGTGTGACGTTGCTGTTCCGTTGAAGGACCAAGCCACAAAGAGGGTCTTGTTGGAGGCACTGTAGGTTATCAAAACGTTACATTTCTTTCCCAGGTTTTTGTCAATGTCAAACTTGGCATAAGTGACGGAGCTGAGAGAGTTATCGTCTATGCCAACGTGCTGCATGGGAGGGTCAATGGTGCCATTGAATGTGTCAAACTCAACCGCAAGAACGTGATTATGGGGAATAAAGGTATTGGAAGTGGTGTTGAATAGGGCAAAAGTGCCACCCCCTGAGTTGGGAGGAATCGGGTAGCCATGAGGGGCCATGTAGAAGGCGAAACCATCAGCATAGGTGCCGTTTTTGGCTCTGTCGATGGAGAAAGTGAAGCGCGTGGTGAAGTCTGTGAGAACATTGGATGATTGATCCCACAAGTGCATCGGTTTTGCATACAAAGCTCTTCCAACGCGGAAAAGATAGTCCACGATGTTGAGTTCTACGCTGCCGTTGCTGGCTTTGCCATCACCTATGTATGCCATGTTTTGTTCACTCTCAGGATCGTTGAAGTTTGTTATGTTGAAATTTAGTGATTCCACAGTTTTAAGAAAAGGTGGATGAAGAACCAGCACAAGAACAAAAGTTGTCACCATCTCTAGCAACCTCATTCTCATTCTCAGTGGCTGTTTTTTTTATCCCTTGTTCATATGAATTTTGAAAGGGCTAAGACAAGGGAAAGAACAGTTATTGCTGGAATTGATGAAGGGAGTGTTGTTTTAAAGATATATATATAGATATAGATACAAAGTACCAATAATCAACTTTTTTGTTTCTTTGGCATTGGTAAGATTCAAATCGACCTTAAATAAAATATCCAAACTCATTTAGCTTGAAATATGCAACTGAATAGTATCGAATAAATTCTTTTAAATATAAATTCTGTCTCATTTTTCTACTTAGACGAGTCAGACAATAATAAAAAAAAAAGGACAATTAGTTTAATTTGAAAGATTGTATCAGTCATCTAAACAACCCTGGTAGAAAGAAATGTTTTGGAATTGGTTTGGTTTGAAGAGGTTTTGGTCTCGTTGTATACCTGCTTCTACATCATTTAGTTTGTGGCATGTTCTGCGTCAACGTATGCTTACTGATGAAAATCTACGTATGTGTTGTCGTTTTGGTTTGTAGTTTATGTGGCAATATATATATGCATCGAAAACTTCAGAATATTTTCTCTTGTGAGAAGCTTTTGAATATTTGGAGGTCTAATAATAATGTTGTATGGGGAGGCTAGTGACCGTTGATATCCGTTACATTTTTTCAATTGTGAAAGTGATTATTGTTACTTGATATTAGTATTATGCTTTAATGCATATTTTATGATCCCGTAATAGTTTAATAAGGGGTAATAATAAATCTATTATTTTCAATCAGCTTAATGGCATGATTGAATAGAGTATTTCAACCTTTGGGTAGTATATAATAAGGTTAGTTTAGTTGAAAGTTTAGGAGTAGTATAAAGTTAATTTAGTTAATTCAAGTTTTAAATTGGAAATGAGCCGGTAAAATAGAAGAAAAAGTAATAATTTTATCGTTATGAAATTATGAATTTTTTGTTATTCTTAAAGAAAACCATGAGTGCTCATGTTTTGGCCATATATGGTTTTATGTTGTTATCTTATACCAAATTTATTTTGGTCAAATTTTTCTAGAAGTGGGAATGACTTAAAGGTTTTTCTTGACTTTCATGATCATGAATGTTCTTATGTAATGTTATTTATATATTTTATCTTTAATAATACTTTTAACATGATGCAAATGATGTAGAGATGGAAATATCTTAATTAGAATATCATAATCCATAAAGACGTGTCACTTAAAAACAATATATAAATAATTCACATGATATTTATTTATTATAATTGAACCAAAAGTCTTCATTCTCATCATAAATGTTGAAGAAGACTTCCACGATCAAGGAACTAATAAGAGAGATACTTCCGGTTAGAAAAATATTTAGTAGAGATAATAATTACATTGACTTCTATTATTTGATGTTTAGGTTATATCTTTTAAAGTTGTGAAATAAATTATGTCATTCTTTGACTATTCTACTGCCTCTCTCCTTCGTGAAGACTTAGTTTATCGACAATAAATTATTGGATTTAAATTTTTAAGATATTATAAATGTTTATAAGTACTTAATAATTTTTAAAATTGAATATTTGATAAATTATAAAATTTAGTCTCTCAAGTTCTTAAAAGAGAATTATTTTTATATCCCAAATATTATATTATTTTGTTAAGTGATGTTAAAATAATTTTTATTTTTCAATTTATTCTCTGTCATATATATCAACACATATTTTTTTATTAAATGATTATGTATACTTTCAAATCATGAGATATTTAATGCATATAACACTTCAAATTGTGTCACATCGTACTCCAATTTTATAAACATATGGGAAGTAAAAGTAAGAGAATTGATATCATATACTTGCCAGAAATTTTAATTCATTGGGTATTTTATTTGAAAAATTATTAATGAGTATTTAAAATAAATATCAATTATATGTTATATATATGAAACTTATTTCATAACTATTTTTTCTTTGTCTCTTGAAAAATTTCACTAAAGATATTCAACATTACTAAATTATAAATAAATTTATCTAAAAAAGTATAACACTATCTCTAACTTATTAAAATAATATGTATAACTTTTTATATATATTGTTCATTTTATCATTCCCTAATAGAACTGAAATTCACATTTAAAATCATAATATAATTAAGATAGGGTGATGTACATGTATTCTAGCACTTCAAACCCTTCTCTCATTTTAATATTTTTATTTTATGGACAAACTCGATAAGAAATACACATAATTCTCATATCATTTATTCTTTCTCTCTTGATAATTTAAATAAAAACGTAGGAGGGTCATATTTATGTATTGACGATAGTCGAATGATATATAGCGATGTCTAGGTATTTTTATAATTAAAAGTGATTATTATGTATGTGTATTTCTTAACTATAAATATTACTTTATATATATATATATATATATATATATTATTTTTTGTGTTGGAATAAATTTTATGATTTTCACTACTAAAAATTCTCATATTACAAGAATTTTTTTTACAAATTTGTTACAAAAATTTGCAAGAAAATATTTTTTCCTGTTTTTTTTAAGAATTTTAATTGGCAGGTAATTTCTTCATGGGTAATTATTTCCTATGAAATTATAAAATTCGTAAGTATTGCTTAAAAAATTTGCTGTGAAAAGTGTTTGACACAAAATATTTTGCAAAAAAAAATTGGCAACAATTTCCTGCAAATTTATTTTCATCACAAAATTTATAAGTATTTCCTAAAAAAAATCAAAATAAAATTTGCAGGAAATATTAGTTTTCCTAGTAGTGTTTGTACACAACTAATGTTTTACGCAAACTATTTTTTGGAATAATTTTTTAATCTTTATTAATAATCAATAAAAAACAAACCAGTATTACATCATATTATCATTATCAAACATACCTATTCCATCTTGGTATTGACTAAAAGTTATAGTAGTGGAATAGTCTTTGGTGCAATGATCTTCCTTAGCCAAATTACTATGCTACTCAATAAGATTTGATATTTCTTTCCTAATGAAGAGATAGAAATGTATATTTTTAATTTGACATCTTGGGACTATGATTATCCTTCTGATTCATGTTACTGTTCTCATTAACCCGTAACGAGGTAACTTTGGTTTCCACTTATTTTAGCACATATCAATTTCACCACTGACCACTAATCATTGGTAACCTAAAGATTCGTTAAAATTAGATCTCTTCTATTAGCCCAACTAAATGTAAATAACTAATATACTAATATAAATGCTATAAATAATATGTATAGCCCACATTAAAAAAATTCTAACAATATTGGGCTTCATATCCATTTATCCATTTATATCACAAAAAAAGTAAAATAAAATTCAGACACGCAACTATACATTTAGACTCTCCTTAAACAATAGCAATAGGGAACCACTACATCTTTCATCATATCCCAATGTGTCTAACCATAATGATCACCATAATTGTATGTAAGATTATAAGTTGCATGGAAATTACATGTACCCCCCCCCCCCCCACACACACACATTACATGTACCCCCCCCCCCCCCACACACACACATTCATATATATATATATATATATATATATATATATATATATATATATATATATATATATATATATGTTATGAAATAAAGTGAATAATAGAGAGAAGAGAGAATAATAGATAATAGAGAATGAAGAATAGGGAGCAACTAATCTGTGTCTTATTATTGATAGGAAGAGTCTTATTTATAGATACAATATGTAATCCATAAAGGAAACAAATCAACTTAGTTAATACAAATATTTACCATAAAGAGTAGTGAATCATATGAGTAAATGTATCAAATCAATGGACAATCATTAATTCATAACACTCCCCCTTGAGTGTCCATTGATAAAGAATGTGCCTCGTTAAAACCTTACTAGAAAAAACCCTTTGGGATAAAAAACCTAGTGAAGGAAAAAGAGTACAACATTCTGTATTCTTTAATACAATATTGTTCATCACATATTCTATTTCTCCCCCTCATGTAAACTTACATCATTAAGGCGATAGAGTCCGAATTTGTGAGTCATTTTCTCAAAAGTTTTTCTTGGCAAAAACTTTACGAATAGACTTGTCATATTTTCATATGAACGAATTTTTGGATATCTATATCATCTTTTCAATTGAACAATACATTATTGTCTTCATATATGGTTGTTGATTCCATCTTTCTCGGGGATAATCACAAGTTTCTTGCACATGTTGAATTATAAACCTTAACCAAACATATTCACAACTTTCCTCGTAATTTTGTATGATTAGACGATGTTGCTACTATGGTTTGTTTCATATACCTTCATGAAACCATTGTGCTACCACATGTGAACAAACATCTTGTTTGTGATCAACCATTGTGACATTGTAAGAATATGTAAAATAACATGAATATCCATAACCCATTGGTCTGAATCTGAATCATTTGGATGGAATAAGCTCATATTCGTAGTACCCTTAAAGTAACGAAGTATATGTTTTACTACAAACCATTTTCTTCTTGTAGTTGAAGAATTATATCTTGCTTAACAAATTTATAGCAAATGCAATATTAGATCGAGTATAATTCGCAAGATATATTAGTGTTTCTATGACACTAAGATATGGTGCTTCTAGACCAAGAAGATCTTCATCATTTTCTTGAGGTCTAAGAAGAGTCTTTATCAACATCTAACGACCTCACAACTATTGGAGTGCATAATGGACATGACTTGTCCATTTAGAACATTTTAAGCACCTTAATCATATAAGCCTCTTGATGTATAAAAATACTTTTATTTAAATACTAAATTTCTAATTTCAAATAAGACTTTGCCCTTCAAAGATCATTCATCTCAAATTATTTCTTTGAGTAATCAATTGCCTTTGTGAACTCATTAGGAATTCCAACGACGTTTATGTCATTTACATAAACAATAATTATGACAAATTCATTATTTGGATCTTTTCATATAAATACAAGACCAAATAGGATTATTTTTATATCCTTATTTTAATAAGAACTCAATAAGATGGTTATACCACACACATCCTTGCTTTAATCAATAAAAGAGCATGTTCAATTTTATTGAATAACCCTCTTTAGAATTTGTCTTGTTGGGCAAATAAAATCCTTCAGGGATTTTCATATAAATATGATTCTCAAAAGAACCGTACGAATAGGTTGTAACATCATCCATTAGATGTAAATGCAAACCTTGTTGTGCAAGCAGAATAATCGAATATTGCAATGTTGTTGCATCCAATACTAGTGGACATGTTTTTTCACTAATCAATACAAGGTTTTGTGAATAACCTTGAGCAACCAATTATGCTTTGTATCTAACAATTTCATCATTTTTAATTTGATATTTGCGCAAAAATCCATATGTACCCAACAAGTTTCACAACTTCAGGTGTGCGAACTATACGTCCAAAAACCTTTCGTTCAGTAAGCAAATACAATTATGCTTCTTTGCATATTTTCATTTTGGCCAATCTTTTCTTCGCCGACAATCTTCAATGATCATTGCTTATTGATCCTCATTGTCATTCATAACATTCATTGCTATGTTATAAGTAAAAGTTTCATCAATGTTAACTTTATTTTGGTTCCATATTCTATGATTCATGACATAATTTATTGAGATCTCATCATTTCAACCATTTCAGGTACTTGAGGTTCTTCTGGAACCGAACCATTAATTATGTCAAATGAATCTTTTGGGATTTCAACCTTTTCGATTAGGTCATTTTGCATATTAACTCACTTTCTCATTCAAGAGTTTATATCTTTGGAACCAATAGGTCTACCACGCTTCAAACATGTCCACATGAGTTTTTCAACCTTTTTTTTCGCATCATAATAACTGATCATGTCAAATAACTCAATCATTTTGATTTGTAAATTTCTGGTTTACCATGACATGCATTTCAATTGTACTAATAAACTTGTAGTACAAACTATAAGAGAATGCTGATAATTTCTCCAATACACTTTCTTTTTCAACTCAATCATAGAGATATAAAGATATTTCATATCTTTTTCATTGTTTCTCTCAATATAATATCCATTTAGACAAATATCATTGAAACTTAATAAGTTTCTATTCAACTTCTTGGTAGAAGTATGGTAGCTCTTCTAGAGTCTTCAAATATATTTGTAGTACTATAAATAATACTAACATCGATGTCTCACATTATCAAACAAGAGAAAAATTTATTACTCTTGAGAATTGTATAAGTTGTTGCACTATCAATAAGACACATTCTTTTGGTACTAGTGCAAACATTCGTTTTTCATATAAACGTAAATATCAATATGAGATTTTTTTTAACACTCTCATAATCAATGAGGTGATCAATGCTTCCATTTGCTTTAGCAAAGAAAATAACAATATCAAGATGAGTAGCATCCATATGGCCATAATCAGAATCACCATCTTCGTAAGCAAATTGTGTTTCTATGTTCTTCTCATTATTTGTAAGATGCTTTAGTGTACAATAAGTACAACTCAAATGGCTTTTACCACCGTAATGATAATATATACTTTCATCTTTTTGTTAATATTTTCACATTTTCCTTTTTTTCACATTATTGTGCCCCTTCTGGTGACAAAATGTGTCTTTGAAATTTTCTTTATAACCATGTCCAAAATCAAGATCATGATCACGATCATGAAAATATAAATCAAATGTTGTTGTATTCACTTCTGGGAATGAAGCAGAACCAATTTGGACAAGTTTCATGATTTTCTTGAGGTCAAAAGCTCATTGCTTTGTTCAGCCATACAAAGGCATGAAATAAATTCATAATATTGATTGCTGCATTCACTTCTGGGAATGGAGCAGATTAGGCGGATCTCATGATTTTTCATCAAAAGCTTTATTGCTTTGTCCAGCCAGCCATACATAGGCATAAAATAAATTCA
Source organism: Vigna unguiculata (assembly GCF_037176805.1). Classification (NCBI taxonomy): domain Eukaryota; kingdom Viridiplantae; phylum Streptophyta; class Magnoliopsida; order Fabales; family Fabaceae; genus Vigna; species Vigna unguiculata. The sequence continues at coordinate 4,548,779 of NC_140799.1, forward strand.
TAATATTTGTGAATCCTTTTTCACAATATTTTTGTCGCATGAGCAAATTAGTTGCTTAGATACTTTATTTCTTGATTCAATGGTATCCAATTATCCATTACATCTAAATGTATTTCAAAATTTAAAATCCAATATAAGGAATTCTTCCTTGCAATATCAAGGGTCACAAATCCAAATTTTGCAAAGTTTCGCGTGTTTAGAACTAACACATAAAATAATAATATTAATAAGAATAATCATCATCAAAATAATAATATTAATAATAATCATCGTCATAATAAAAATAAATAATAAGACGGAGATGAAAATTGATAAGGTCAAACAATTTTTATCACAAGAGGAAGAATATAAGGTAAAATTATAAATTGAGAAAGGATTAGAAAGAACCTGGATTGAGACACGTAGAGCACTGTCCTTGGAGAGAAAAAACTTCCACTAGTCCTCAATTGGAGCATGGTGCTGATAACGTGTTATGAAATAAAGTGAATAATAGAGAGAAGAGAGAATAATAGATAATAGAGAATGGAGAATAGGGAGCAACTGATCTATGTCTTATTATTGATAGGAAGAGTCTTATTTATAGATACAATATGTAATCCATAAAGGAACAAATCAACTTAGTTAATACAAATATTTACCATAAAGAGTAGTGAATCATATGAGTAAATGTATCAAATCAATGGACAATCATTAATTCATAACAATATATATATATATATATATATATACATATATATATATATATATATATATATATATATATATATATATATTGTACAAATCATGTTCAGAATATAAAATTATGAACATCAACTTTATTTTCCATAATGTACTATGTTATGTTTCTTTACCTTTGTATTTCATAAGATAAGTTTAGTAACCAAACTCCTTGCATTGGCTTGCATCAGTTTTCTCATTACTAGTGAAATACTGTTTAACAACATCAAGGAAACATTTAGCGTCGTGGTCTTCAGAAATAAAGTCCCATAAAACTTCTGGATCAAATCGCCTTCATGATCATCAGACACATTCGATTTGATCATTCCCACTTTTCAACCTTATTATCCTTTGGGTTTTCCGAAGTTGGAGTGGGTTACTTAGCCTAAAATGCAAGATCAAGATCCTTACAGTCAATAATTACCTCAATTGCTTCCTTCCAAACAGTTTGTCCCATTAGGCTCGGGGATACAATTAATTTGAGTAGATAAATTAACATCACTATCAATATAATTGAAAAGAATATAAATAAACTTAATAATATGTTCAAATACATAAATAAATAAAAAAGAAGACAATTTTCAAGGTAGACCCATTATAAGATATTGAGCACAACATTAATTTTTTTAGTCTTTGGACATAGAAATTAATTTATGATTGGTACTTTATGTGTAATAATCAAATGTTGACATGTAATTATGTTAAATAATAGTCTTTTTTTTGAACTAACTGTTATTCACGTGAATATAAACTTTATAATCTTCATATATTTATTATCACAAGCATGTTATTATTTGGCCAAATTATGTCTTGTTTGGGATGAAAACAAAATGTATAAATAATCTCATACTAACATCTGTGTAATCTTAATTAAATCAATTTTTAAAATTTCTATAACAGATTGCTTTGGCAATACATTATATAAACTTAATTTAAATAAAATTTACCAGTTACATACAAAAATTATAATCTATCGAAATCATCTATTTATTTATTTATTTGTTTCAAAATATTAGAAGCCATGTGGTTAAAAAGACAATGAAAGTCACACAAGCATGTTTTCATAGATAGAAAATGCACAAACAATAATCGCATGTACATAAAAAAATTGATATCCATATTGTTATATATAAAGAAAAAAAATTCACAACCACACACATATATGAATAATTTGATAACAATGTTGACTCTGATACCACTACTGGAATAAATTTTATGATTTTGATATGCAATCTAATTTTGTATGCAAACTATTTTGAAATAATCTTTCTAATCTTTACTAATTATCAATAAAAGACAAACAAACAAGCATTACATCGTACGGTTACTATCAAACATATACATGTTTGCATCTTGGATCTTGGTATTGACTAAAGCTTGTAGTGGAATAGTCCAATTATCTTCCTCAACTAAATTACCAATTACCAAACTTGAGGACATGATACTCCTCTGCTAAAGGGGAGACAACTAATGGGGAGACAAAGAGACGTATGTTTCTAATTTGGCATCTTGGGAATCATAACTATCCGTCTAATTTAAACCTGTCAGGATTCTCATCAATCCCTAACAAGCCAAATTTTGTTTTCATTTATTTAAGCTCATATTAGTTTCGCCACTATTAGTCTAAACTAAAATTAGATCATTTCTATTGAGTTCAACTAAATATAAATAACTAATATAAACACTATAATATAGTCCATACATTAAAAAAGACCTTAAATGATGACCTATAATGACAAAAAATAATTAGTCACAATAGTGACCAATTTAGATACTAAACATTATTGGTAACTAAACTAGTTTCAAAAAATTATAATTGGTCTCTAAATTGGTAACTAAAATAGTTTCTATTATGAATTGGTCTATAAATTGGTCACTAACGTTAGCTACCTAGGTTTCAGATACAAAGAAATTGGTTGGTCTCTAAATAATTAATTAGATATAGGGGTGGCAAAATGGGTCAGTACGACCCGTTTTAGCCCGGCCCGCTTGTAGCCTGCCAAAAACGGGTCGGGCTGGCCTGCCACCAATAAACGGGTTGGATATTGCAACCTGTCCCGTGTTAGGGTGGGCTGGTCCGTCCTTTTTTTTTTAAATTCTTTTTAAATTCTTTTTAAATTTTTTTTAATTTTTGTTTATAAATCTATTATATATATAAATTTATTTATATAATATAAAAAAAGCATTATTTTTTAATTATTTTTAATTTTAAACATAAAAAAAAATATTAAAAAAATGGGTTGGTGGGCCAGAACGGGCCAGTCCATTTTGGCCCGCTAAACTGGCGGGCTAGGCAGACCGCGTTACAGCGGGTTGGCAGGTTGAAAATTCCTAATTTGATATTAATTTAGTGACTAATTCATTTGGTAGCTAAAACCTAAGTAAATGTTAGTGAACAATTTAAAAATTAATTCATAATAAAAACTATTTTAGTTATCAGTTACAAATTATAATTTTTTAAAACTTACCAATAAATTTTAATTTATAAATTAATGACTTGGTCACTAAGTGACTAATTATTTTTTGTCCCGAAATTTGATTATTATTTAAAGTTTTTATTGTAGTGATATTAAAAGAATAAAACTATATATATATATATATATATATATATATATATATATATATATATATATATATATATATATATATATAAAAGATTAAGTGTGTATGAATGAAGGCCAATCAAGGAATCAATCCTCGATCTAGTTTGACATTATCTTGTTAAGTCAATTAAATACACTCAGTATCTTGTAAACAGTTTTTCTAATCAAATTGTGGATAAATTCTTTTATTTTGAAATTGTGTGTTGGTGTCATAATAGTCTTTGAAATTAAAAAAAGAAAAAATCAAACCAATTCTTAAAATCAAATCTTCAATTATCAACTTAGTTATTAAAATGCGCCAACTGCTATTATTGAAGTCGTTAAAGTTTTCAACTGACTACTACAGTCCTTATTGAATCTAACAATTATCATTTTATTCTCTAATAAAATTGGGAAACTATGGCAAGAACTAAAATGAGCGATAAGTTGCGGGTTCATAAACTTTATTTAATTTCCCTAATTTTAGGACTAAAAATAAATAAATTGATAAATTTAGAGATTAATTTAGATATTCATTCTAAAGTTTTCTTATAAAAAACATAATGAAAACATATTTTTCTTAACGTTCTAGAAAACAATTTCCTATATGAAAATTGAAAATAAAATTTATTTCAAAATATATGGTGTGAGTTTAAAATACTTTCTCTCAAATAATTATTGTATTATATTTTCATTTCATTATATGGATTTAGTAAATTGTTTAAAGTAGAAATAATGTAACATCCCATTTTAAATAGATAATTCCAATTTAATAAACGCTACATATATATAAATATCCAAAGAGTATGGGAATTGGTATACGGAGGTACACACTACCCCAAATCTATTCATAACAAAAAAAAGAGGCACCACATTGCCTATCATCAATACAATAGTTCAAAAACAACACAAGTTTTTGTCCAGAACAAGAGAAATTCTAACTAAATAAACTCCTTCAGCCGCGGACCCCATAGTGAGCTCAATACCCGTCCATAACCATCAAGCTGCAGCATCTCTACTATCATTACCACTGCCAGGGGTTCTCACATCTGCTCACATCAATAAAATTGATGATCATCGCAATGGAGAAAGCCACACACAACATACAAGCAAGCGAAAGGGTAAGCTAGTGTAACAAATCATTATATTATAACACTCAACAGGTAAGTTCAAACCAAACATAATCAACAAATATCCACACATGATATACCCAAACCACTTAAGACTTTTAGACTTGACTATCCGGATACATATGATGAGGCACCACCACCAAACTGTGGAACTACTTCCTAGCAGTGAGGCATCACCACGAGGCCTTCGTGGAATTACATCCTTACATGAGGCATCACCACGAGACCTCCATGGAATTACGTCCTGGCCTTGAGGCATCATCACCATTAGATGAGGCACCACCAGGGACTCCCAATAGGAAAGTCCATGGGATTACGTCCATTAGGTGAGGCACAACCATGAACTCTCACTACAAGAGTCAGGGAATTACGTCCTAGTCAGACTTTGTATATGTGTCACCAAACAAATCAGAAAGATCTCATGGTACTAATATCATGTATAAACAACCAATCATACATCTCATGCTTTCCAATTCATACACAATAAAGCAATATATCACTTCCACCACAACCTCATATAATAATCGAGGCATCATCCCTCAAACCATTAAAGTAAAGTGTTCAAGCCAAGAAAACAAGCAACCACATCATTGACCATTCACATCATAGCACACAACTCGCCCCTGTCTCGCTCAGGCTAGGAGACTCGCTCAGGCGAGAGAGATCCCTTCGCTCAGGCGAGTCCCTTCTCGCCTAGGCGAGAGCTCGAGCAGTGGAACAGTGGCCCCTGCGAGTTCTCGCTCAGGCGAGCTCCCTCTCGCCTAAGCAAGATCACCTCTCGCTCAAAATGAAGACAAGTCGCCTGAGCGACTGTTCGCGCAGAAAACTTGGGCGAGCCTCTGTTAGTCTCGCCTAGGCGAGGCATGCTCGCTTGGACGAGAAAACCAGTGCCTGCCACTGTTCACTCGTGAAAACGCAAAAACCACACCCAAAAATCATACTTTTACCAATACCAAGCAATCAAACCATGAGTATACTTCAAGCATATGATTCAAACTCAGAAAGCATACCAAAAATGTAAATAACTATAAACCCTAACTTCCCTTACCTGGAAAGGGGTTATATGAGACTTCGACACTGAACCACGGAGCACAGCAGCTCTAGAACCAGACCTGCAAAAGTGAGCCGAACCAAGGTCAAGCTGAACACGAATCTGAGCATACTTCGAAACCCTAGCAGAGGTTTTGTGGAGAGAAAAAGGGGAAGTTAGGGCACTGATTTTTCAGAATGACATGCAATTGAGGGACCCTTGGCTGCTTTAGGGGTCTTGGCACCCTATGGGCCAGCCCTTTAGGCCCAACAGTGAGGCAACCCTTAACATTAGGGCACTCAATAAAAGTGGGCCTTACATTCTCCCCAACAACAAAAATTTTCGTCTTCAAAAATTCACCGATGGGGTAGGAAGAAAACTATATTTTCCTCACACCCTCCGACAACCACCGCCTCGACATGACATGTTTGATGACTCCAACACCTATAGTCACTGGAAACTTTGCCTTTGTGCTATGTGATATGTGTTCAACAATGTAGACTGGTTTAGTCACTACACTCGACAAACTTCCAACTTGCAACCTTAACACCAGATTGCTCCTTCATACCTGTCCAACTAACTTGTATCTGATATACTGACCCATCCACCATATGCTCTCCACTACCCCTCATATCACTGTAGGTCTCAAACTAAAGCATGTTCGTCATCAGTTCTCGACACCTTGTTCACTCTTTTATGCATCACTCTACTGACTTGATCACGATTGAGTTCTAGCCTATTGCCTCGCCATCAACACTCTTGACCACTTTTATGTATAACGACACTCATAACCTCTTGCCTCTTTTACTAACTTCCACCAATGGTAGCAAGGTCCACAACCAAGTCATTCCATTTCCAAATTAAGTTTTCCTCAGTTACAACTACCAAATTCATTTTGGCATCTCATCTTCGTTTTACTAACTTGTAACCATCATTCCCCAAAAGCCTTAGGACCATGTCTTCCTTGACTTGAAATTTCTAGTGTGATATATATACCTATCAACTCTAAGATACTTCTCAAACTAAGATTTTTCTGATTTGCTTTTTCTCCAACCTTGTTGAGAGACTCACTAGTTATAGTCAGATGACTAGACTAATGAAATCTCCTCACCCATTCTCTTCCTAACCCAAACACTTATGTTTCTCAACAAACTCTCACTCTTACCCCGTCAAATCGAGGATCTTGAATTCCCTTCTCTGACTGAACATCTACTCTTGCTTTCTCACTTCCAAGTTGACACCCTAACTTGAAATCATAACTCAAACCATCTCCTACTTCTCTTGTATAACTTTCTCTGAGTAACCCCATAATTCCAACTCTAAATGATCACTGAACATCCCTACTTGATACTCATAAGAATGACACTTTCGCTGATGAAGAACTGGGTGTTGTAGTAATCACTAAGTCATGAGTGAGATAGTTCTTTCCACACACCTCTTACCCTTCATAGGTATCACTTCCCATCATCCTACTGCGCTACTCTGATCACACACACAAGTCACTCATCCGTTCACTCAAAACGATGTTCCTCCCACGTCTGCCGTGACAAGGGAACAATCATCGCTGAGAAACCTTCCTCCACAACCTCCACGGAACTTGCAAAACTCTTTGGACTCACCTTTTTATAGTCTTAACGTCCCATTTTCTCAACATCGTATCCACCCCTTTCTAAACCATATGTCCTACTAGACACTACAACCTTTGTCAATCCCCTTTCTTGCCCATTCCAAAGACTTTGTTCGCACTTGGAAACTCGTCGCTAAACCTTGACGGTACAACTAACATGTTTGAGATTGCCTTACCTTCATCATGTTTCTACTCTTTACAACCATAGGCCCAAAAAGCCAATCCTCTCTTATCCAACGCTTTCCTTTGAACAATTTATTCCACCACTACCTTTTCTCTAATGTCCACCAAACTTGCAGTCATCCTTGTGATTATAATTAGTATAAGCCACTACTTCTCTAACATCTCCTCCATTTCTGTATTTACTTTAAATTCACAGTAGTAACCATTCCATTAGGAACTATTGTCACAGGTTGTTCCTCAAACACCAACGCAGAAGTGAACTCCACCACACCAAGGTCAAAACTCTAGTACTTGTTTTCAGAACGCATCTATAATCCTTTTACCATTTAGATCCCTTTCGTCTATTATTCACTTTCCTTCGTCAGATGTTTTTGATTCACATGAAGCTCTGTCCCCACTATTTAGCTTGATGCATACTTCATATGCAACCGCTGACTCATCTCTTTTTAATCTAAGAACACCACCTCGTTGGTTGTCCCAGCTCATCGGAGCGAGATTGAGAAAACAATTGATTCACCCTTGAGACTATGTTCCAACCTTGCAAAGAGAATAATTCGAATTGGGTTTGAATTTAAATACTTTGATCATCACGAAGGCACCACACACCCGAGCGAGTCTCCACTTGGTCGCAATTGTAGCAAAAACCATCATCTCACTCGCAGTCCCTTCTTAAAGTCAACCATGACTCCTTTACCATACTGGCGACTCCAAGGAGTAGATGATCCCAAGGAATTCGACTCTCAGTCCAAGCATCACTTTGTAAGGTGCATCTCTGGAGGAGAATTTTTTTTTTCGTGCTAACCACTTTAGCATCAACCATTGTAGACACCATATCACTACTCAAAACTTTTCTTTCCACACCCTCCATCATTGTGCTCCGAGATCAGTTGGGTTGTCCTTCCATACGAGAATAACCTTTAAAGGTGTGTCCCTCCTTCTGGTACGTGAAATCTTCCACTTATACCCAAGGTCAGATGTCCTACTCATGAGAACTACTTTTCCTTGAAACATCCCACTATCAGTTTGAAAAGACCCATCCTCACCTGCTGACTATTAATCCTAGTATGAATTCCTTATCTCACTTCTTCCCTAACCATAAATTGTTCTTTCCCCTACTTAGGAACGTCATCTTTCCTGACTTATTCAGTGAACCCTTCTCCATCTCAACCTCTCACTAGAGGTTTGCCATCTTTTTGCACTTCATGGTCTCCTACTTTCTTAGCTTTATGGTTGCCAAGCAACCTCTCCACTTTTTACGATCTAAAATTTGCCAATTGTTCCTCTTCCACTACCCCAAGAAGCATTAGGTGTGACCATATGACTATATTCAATGACACTTATCCTAACACTATATGCATTTTCTATGACTCTGAACTTCAACATTGTCGGGATGTAGAATCAAGTTGACTTCCCCCAAACGATGTGGCACTTGCATGCACTGCTACCTTTCAGTGTTCTAAATCTTTGAATTTGACTTCTTTTAGAAAACTTGTAGTATTTGTTTCCGAGAGTCTATCCTTAAAGTTCCCTCTTGACCAAACGTTATTTTGTGAACTCTAGCATCTTCTCCGGTTTATTAAACCAAAACTTAGCTTTCCTTGCTCAATTATATACACCATACATCAACTTCCTATCTCTGAGGTAAGACGTTGTCTCAGAGACCCCATCCAACACTTGTAAAGGCGAGCAGACCAAGTTGATATTCAATCTGCTTTCCCTTATCTCCGTAGACACTAGCCACAAAGCACAAAGGCGTAACAAGGCAAACTACTTCATACAAAGCAACACTCTATCACTTACAGACAACCAACCCTTTTGTCTGCCACCCTTCTTTCCCCAAACCATTAGAATTAAGAAAGGAAAACAACCTTTAATCTAGTCATGAGTGTGCACCCTCATTACTTTATCAAGGCATTTTCTGTTCTTAAAAATTTTGGTTTCACTGACAAACTCAATTAGACATGACTTCTTCCGCCTACAAGGCATGACAAACCCATAACCTCAGGTCATCCTAAGGACGAACTGCTCTGATACCATTAATGTAACTTCCCATTTTAAATAGATAATTCTAATTTAATAAACGCTACATATATAAATATCCAAAGAGTACGAGAATTGGTATACGGAGGTACACAGTACCCCAAACCTATTCATAACAAAGAAAAGAGGCACCACACTGCCTATCATCAATACAATAATTCAAAAACAACACAAGTTTTTGTCCAGAACAAGAGAAATTCTAACTAAATAAACTCCTTCAACCGCGGACCCCATAGTGAGCTCAATACCCGTCCATAACCATCAAGCTGCACCATCTCTACTATCATTACCACTGCCAAGGGTTCTCACATCTGCTCACATCAATAAAATTGATGATCATCGCAATGGAGAAAGCCACACACAACATACAAGCAAGCGAAAGGGTAAGCTAGTGTAACAGATCATTATATTATAACACTCAACAGGTAAGTTCAAACCAAACATAATCAACAAATATCCACACATGATATACCCAAACCACTTAAGACTTTTAGACTTGACTATCCGGATACATATGATGAGGCACCACCACCAAACTGTGGAATTACGTCCTAGCAGTGAGGCATCACAACGAGGCCTTTGTGGAATTACATCCTTACATGAGGCTCCACCACGAGACCTCCGTGGAATTACATCTTGGCCTTGAGGCACCACCACGATACCCCCCCCGCCCCCCCGTGGAATTACGTCCTTATGTTGAGGCACCACCATGAACTCTCACCCCGCTGTTCATGGAATTAAGTCCATTATATGAGGCACCACCAAGGACTCCCAATAGGAAAGTCCATGGGATTATGTCCATTAGGTGAGGCACCACCATGAACTCTCACTACAAGAGTCATGGAATTATGTCCAAGTCAGACTTTGTATATGTGTCACCAAACAAATCAGAAAGATCTCATGGTACTAATATCATGTATAAACAACCAATCATACATCTCATGCTTTCCAATTCATACACAATAAAGCAATATATCGCTTTCACCTCAACCTCATATAATAATCGAGGCATCATCCCTCAAACCATTAAAGTAAAGTGTTCAAGCCAGGAAAACAAGCAACCATATCATTGACCATTCACATCATAGCACACAACTCGCCCCTGTCTTGCTCAGGCTAGGAGACTCGCTCAGGCGAGAGAGATCCCCTCGCTCAGGCGAGTCCCTTCTCGCCTAGGCGAGAGCTCGAGCAGTGGAACAGTGGCCCCTGCGAGTTCTCGCTCAGGCGAGCTCCCTCTCGCCTAAGCAAGATCACCTCTCGCTCAAAATGAAGACAAGTCGCCTGAGCGACTATTCGCGCAGAAAACTTGGGCGAGCCTTTGTTAGTCTCGCCTAGGCGAGGCATGCTCGCTTGGGCGAGAAAACCAGTGCCCGCCACTGTTCACTTGTGAAAACGCAGAAACCACACCCAAAAATCATACTTTTACCAATACCAAGCAATCAAACCATGAGTATACTTCAAGCATATGATTCAAACTCAGAAAGCATACCAAAAATGTAAATAACTATAAACCCTAACTTCCCTTACCTGGAAAGGGGTTATATGAGACTTCGACACTGAACCACGGAGCACAGCAGCTCTAGAACCAGACCTGCAAAAGTGAGCCGAACCAAGGTCAAGCTGAACAAGAAGATGAGCATACTTCGAAACCCTAGCAGAGGTTTTGTGGAGAGAAAAAGGGGAAGTTAGGGCACTGATTTTTCAGAATGACCTGCAATTGAGGGACCTTTGGCTGCTTTAGGGGTCTTGCCACCCTATGGGCCAGCCCTTTAGGCCCAACAGTGAGGCAACCGTTAACATTAGGACACTCAATAAAAGTGGGCCTTACAAATAATATTAGTGAGACAAAACTGAATATTTTATTATTGGTTAAAATACTCAATTGGTCTTCGTTTTTGTTGCAGAATCTCAATTTGGTCATCGTATTTTTATTATTCTCAATTAGGTCCCCATTTTTGTAAATTAGTATCAATTAGGTCCTTTCTGTTAGTAGAGAACTAACACCGTTAATTAGGTGCCACGTGTCAACTCCTCGTTTTTTTGAATTTTTGAATTTTTTTTTTGAATGCTTTTTTTGAATTTTTGAATTTTTTTTTGAATTTTTGAATTTTTTTTTTAAATATTTTAATTTTTTTTTTTAAAATATTTATGCCACGTGTCACTTCTGTAATTGGCCACGTGTCAATCTAATATGGTGACACGTGTCAAATTAATATATGAATCTCAATTTGGTCCTCATATTTGTTAAATTGATTTGATTTGAGTCCCAATTTTTTTTAAAAATTTTCAATTTCAGGCACTCCAAATTTAAACCAAATTTTACTTTTATATAATGTTATGATTATTTTTATTAAAATTGATATTTTAATTAAATATTTTAATAATATTAATTATATTTAATATTAAAATTTTAAATATATTTATTTTAATTTTTATAAAATTATTTTAAAATTTTAAATTTGAATTTATAAAATTGTTATTTTTAAGCCAACTCTAAAATATTGTTGATATTGAATATTATACAAATATTTCAAATATAAATTTATTATTTTATATATTTATAATTTTAAAACAAAATTTAAATAAAGTTTAATGTAAAATATAAATTTAAATAAATTAAATGTTGTTAAAAATATGTAATAGAAATATCACTTGTAATAAAAGTATCATCATTACATTTATAAAAAAATTAAATTTGTTCTAAATTTGGAGCATATGAAATTAAAATTATTTTAAAAAAAATTGGGACTGAAATGAAATCAAATTAACAAATATGAGGACCAAATTGAGATTCATACATTAATTTGACACGTGTCACCATATTAGATTGACATGTGGCACATTACAGAAGTGACACGTGGCATAAATAATTTTTTAAAAAAATTTTAAAAAATTAAAAAAAAATTAAAAAATTAAAAAAAAAAATTAAAAAAAATTAAAAAAAAATTAAAAAAAAATTAAAAAAATTCAAAAAAACGAGAAACTAACACGTGGCACCTACTTAACGGTGTTAGTTCTCTACTAACGGAAATGACCTAATTGATACTAATTTACAAAAATGAGGACCTAATTGAGACTATTAAAAATACGAGGACCAAATTGAGATTTTGCTACAAAAACGAGGACCAACAGAGTATTTTAACCTTTATTATTTAAGTATAAATTTTATAAACATAAAAAAGTTAATTATTAAACTTGATTTTAAAAGAAAATATCTCTCTAAAACAACTCTTTTCTATGTGTTCTTTTTAGATTTTTGAAGGATTTAATCATTCTTTCTATTCATATATTAGAGTTCAACTTAAAAATCTTGGTGATAATAGAAAACGATTGTCCGAACAAGAATTTGTTTTTAGAGTAAATTCCTATTCATCCATTTTCTTGAGTTGATTTTGGGATGTTTTCATGTTTGAAACAATGGGTTTTACATATCTCCTTATAAGAAAATATTCACTGTAAGAAAAAATTTCATTAATGTTCTTATCAGAATTTAGACCGTAGATCTTTGTATAGGTGACAAAATCGAAGTGGTGACTTGAATGTTCCTTATGACTGGAACAAGAAGATCCATTGAAGAATCCTATTGTATGCTCCTAAGTCCTGAGGGCTGAAACACATGGGAAGGAAGACCCACCTACAAAAGACTCTCCAACGCTAAGTTAATAAGAAAGTTTGAATCTTTAGAGTAAGAGAGAATGAGTATGAGAAGTGTGTATTTTTGGGTGAAATACTATGTTTATTTATAGAGCCTTTTGGACCTTGGATCCATGTGATAAAATAGGTAAAGTAATATTAATCCATATCAATAAAATAACAACTTACCTTGAATACATAATAACAATAGTAATAATGTGTCACCTGTTAGGAACAAGGCAATAAAGGAAAGAATAAAGCAGAGAAAAAAATAGACACAGAGAATTTAACGTGGTTCGGCGTACAATGTGTATGCCTACGTCCACGACTACACTAGGAAGTATGTTTATTTCTGGTGTATCTCAAAGTTTTACATAGAGTCTCTTATATAGTAAAATAGAGAACCACATCTCACTATTCTAAGCGATGTGGGACTAAATCAAGCACCATACTACTAACAATTCTCCCACTTGGGGTTTGATTTACATTACCACTTAGTGTAGTGCCTTCATCATCAATTTTCTCAAAGGCCAGTTGAGGCAATGCAAAGCCTCAACTTAGTTATTGTGACAGTCTTGGTCAATATATCAGCTGAATTCTCTGCACCTGGAATCTTCAACAAAATCAAATCTCCATTATTTATCAAGTTTCTGATAAAATGATACTTCAATTCAATGTGTTTGCATCTGGAATGAAGAATTGGATTTTTAGCAAGACAAATGGCACTTTGACTGTCACTGAACAATGGAGATTCATCTTGCCTTTTCCCTAATTCTTTTAGAAGATTCTTCAACCATATCATCTCTCTTTTGCTGCTTTTGAGATAACTATATATTCGGCTTCAGTGGTTGAAAGGGAGACTCTTCCTTGAAGTTTGGACTTCCAATTGATAGTTATGCCACCCAACGTAAAAATGTAACATGTGCTCTTTCTACCATCCAAATCACCTCCCAAATCTGCATCAGAAAACCCCTGTAAAGTGAAATTACTTCTTTTAAAAGACAAATGCATCTTTGATGTGCTCTTCAAATATCTCAATATCCACTTCACGCCTTCCCAATGCTCCTTTTTGGGATTTGATAGAAACCTGCTCACAACTCCCACTACATGTGTTATATCAAGGTTGGTGCAAACCATAGCATACATCAAGCTCCCTACTGCAGATGCATATGACACTTTAAACATGTGACTTTCTTTTTCCTCTGTCCGAGAAGATTACCTTTCTGAGAACTTTAAGTGAGTTCCCAAAGGTGTATTCCTGGTTTTAGCATTTCCAACATTGAACCTGCTAAGCAATTTTTCTATATATTTTTCTTGAGATAAGTTCATAATACCTTTAGATTTATCCCTGGAAATTCTCATACCAAGAATTTGATTGGCTGTACCAAGATCCTTCATTTCAAAATTTTCTGACAATTGTTTCTTCAACCTGTCAATTTTTGCCATATTAGCACCAACAATCAACATGTCATCAACATACAAGGCAAGAATGATATAACTGTCAACATATTTCTTCACGTAACAACAATGATCTTCTTCACATATGTGAACTCCAGAGTTTCTCATAAACTCATTAAACTTCTTGTACCATTGTCTCGGTGCTTGTTTCAATCCATACAAACTTTTATGAAGCTTGCACACAAGATTCTCTTTGCCTTGTACTTCAAAATCTTTTGGTTGTGCCATAAAGATTTCTTCCTCAAGATCTCCATGTAGGAATGCAATTTTCACATCTAACTGCTTCAGATGAAGATTTTCTGCAGTTACTATACTCAAGATAACTCTGATGGTAGTCATCTTGACAACAGAAGAGAAAATTTTTGTGAAGTCAATTCCTTGTCTCTGTTGGAACCCTTTCACTACGAGTCTAGCCTTATATCGTTTGCTGCCATCTGGTTCTTCTTTTAATCGATAGACCCACCTGTTTTACAAAACCTTCTTTCCTTCTGGAAGCTTGGTTAAAGACCATGTCTTATTCTTCTGAAGAGACTTTATCTCATCTTCCATTGCTAGCTCCCACTTAATAGATTCATCTCCCTGCATAGCCTCAGCAAAATGCTCTAGCTCACCAGCATCAGTCAAGAACAAGTAATGCAATAAAGGGGAGTACCTTTGTGGTGCTACAATTGTTCTGCTAGACCTTCTAGTCGATAATTCAAGAGTTACTGACTCTACTATCTGTTCAGGTTCTGACCCAGACTCTAACTCAGGCTCTACTTCTATATTCTGCCTTCTGTTGACTACATTATTTTATGAAATTTCTTCTAATGATACTTGCTCTGGCTTTTTATTTGCATTTGCAAATTCTGCAGTCTTGTCCTTATAGAACATGTTTTCATTAAAAGTAACATTTCTACTTTTGATAATTTTCTTGTTTTGGTCATCCCAAAACTTGTAGCCGTACATGTCAGATCCATAACCAATGAAATAGCATCGCTTTGCCTTAGGGTCCAATTTATCTCTACTATTAGAGTTCAACAAAATATATGAAGCACAACAAAAAACTTTCAGATGTGAAAGGTTTATCTCATTTCCAGACCATACTTCTTCGGGTAACTGATAACCTAAAGGAACTAATGGTCCTCTGTTTATGAGATAGGCTACTGTGCTTATTGCATCTGCCCAAAATACCTTGGGTAATCTTGATTGGATTCTCATACATCTTGCTCTCTCATTCAAGGTTCTATTCATTCTTTCTGCCACACCATTTTGCTCTGGTGTTCCTGGAACCGTCTTGATCATTCTGATCCCGTTCTCTGAACAAAACTCCTTGGATTGACTATTGTCATATTCGCCACCATTATCAGACTTCAAACATTTAATCTTTAAACATGTTTACGTCTCAACCTCCTGTTTCCACCTTTTAAACACATAAAACACATCAGATTTATTTTTAAGAAAATAAACCCATACCTTTCTCGTAGTGTCATCAATGAAGGTTACGTAATACTGTGAACCTCCAAGGGATTTTACTAGAGCTAGCCCCCAAACATTTGTATGCACTAGTGCTAGTCTTTCAACTTTAGATGACTTACTTGTTTTGGAGAAGCTAACCTTTTTTCTGCTTTCAAAAGATACAATGTTCGCACAGTCCAACATCAACATGCTTCAAGTTAGGTATTTTACCTTTTTAGACCATGAGTTTCATTCCTTTCTCACTCATATGCCCAAGCCTCTGATGCCACAAAGAGGAACTGTTGCCAACTTCTGCAACTGATATCATATCCTCATCTGCAATCATGTAAAGAGATCCTTGCTTCTTTTCACGAGCAACAACAAGATTACCTTTCCTTACCTTCCAATGTCCATCTCCAAAGGTGGTGCAATGCCCCTCATCATCCAACTGCCCTATAGATATTAAGTTTCTCTTTAAGGCAGGAATATGTCTGACATTATTCAAAGTCCACAAACTTCCATTAGAGGTTTTGATATTGATATCATCTCTTCCTATAATATCAAGAGATTTCCCATCTGCAAGGTAGACCTTCCTAAACTTTCTTGAAACATAGTTAGATAATAATTCTAAGGAAGGTGTAGTATGAAATGATGCACCTGAGTCCATAATCCATGAGTCAATAGATTTATCTAGACTACATAATAGTGCATCTTCAATTTCATCAGTTGTTGCATTTGCTGATTGATCATCATCTTGCCTATTGTTGTTGTTCTTCCTTGGAGCCCTACATTGATTTGTAAAGTGACCCATTTTCTGACAATTCAAACAAGTGATATCATTCAGGAATTTTGGTTTTGATTTCTCTCTAGACTTTGATCTGCCTCGGCCTTGATTACGACCTTTCTAGCTACTTCTTCCTCTAGTTTCAATACTCAATGCTAAACCAGAACTAGAACTGAAAGATTCCCCTGAACTTTTCCTGCGAACATCTTTGCTTAAGATCAAGTCACGGATTTTTAAGTTTGTTAGCCTTTTAAGTTTTACACTTGATTTTTACTTTTTACAACATTTATTTAATTTTTCATGGCTTCAATACACTCTTTTACTTTTGACACCCCACTTTTTACTTACATAATTATATATATGAAAATAAAAGAATGAAAGAATATTTATCTCTTTTGGTGAACATTTTTTTGTCGGTTCTCATCACTTATACCCTTTTAAATAATTCAAAAGAATAAAATTATAAAAATATAAAAATTACAAAAAAATAAAAATAAAATATTTTCTTTTATGTCATCAGTTTGTTTACCATGGACCCTCTTTGTGGGGTTAGTTAATTTTTTTTATCAAAATCCATGATTTATTAAAATTACAAAAAGAATATAAAGTTTTCAAAAAAAAATCAAAAACAATTCTCAAACAATCAATAACTATGTATGTGATTCTTGATCCTCCATTATTAATGGAGATAAATAAGAGTGAAACAAGCTTTGTTGGATTTAGTTCCAAAAAAAATTAAATCATTTGAAAAATAGTTTTTGTAAAGAATTATTGACTCCATTACGAAGAAAGATATATAGGAACATATAAAGAATTATTTTGGACGATCGGAATAATTGTGTATGTATATTGTTATCTATGTTGAATAATTGTATGGCTAGAAATTGAATTCTAGGGTAGACGACATTGTTATATATTTGCTTGGTATGCACACACACACGCATGCACGCATGTAAGGGTGGACAAAAAATCCAATTTTTATGATCCAATCAATTATTTCTATGATCCAATCCATTTAATATCCAGTTTATTAAAAATCCAATCCATTTAAAATCCATTTTATTGGATCTGGATATCAATCTAATCTACATTTTATATATTTGATTGATTGGATATCCATTCTCGAAATCTAGATTTTCAAAATGGATAATCCAAAATATCCAATCTAAATTTTCACTTTATATTTTTTGTTAGGTTAGGCTAAAGGTTGAGATGGACTAGCCCAAATTTAGTCGTATTTGATTGAGTTGGCGTGATCCTATACAAAATTTGGCCGAATTAGGCCAAATTCTGTCAAGTCGGTCTCGATCGAGATTTGACCCAGTTGGTCCTGGACAAAATTTGGAAGTATTCGGCCAAATCTGTCAAATTCTTTGGTGTCAGCCCTATGGACACAAATTTGGATCCACATGATGTGGATTAGATTTTCGATAGGGCTGACACCATAAAATTTGGCAGATTTTTGTCGAGGCCAACAAGGCCAAATTTCAGCATGGGATGAACTTGGATGACTTTCGAACGAATTTCGGTCGGGGAGGACGTGACCAAACTTGGGCTAAGGTAGACTCGACAAAATTTCAGGCGAGATCGACTTGACTGGATTCGACTAAATTTTGGCCAGGGTCAATTTTGCCTAATACGACCAAATTTTGGCCAAAGCCGACTTGGCCAAATATGGCCACATTTGGGCAGGGCCTGATCAGTCAAATTTCGGTCAGGGTTGACTCCACTAAATTCGTTGGCTGAGACCGACTTGAGTGAATATGGTCAATTTTCGATCACAGTCGACTAAGTTGAATATAGTCTAATTTTCGTTCTGGACTTAGTCGACCGAATACGACTAAATTTGGGCAAGTGCCGACTTGACCAAATTTTGGTCATGACCAACTCGACTGAATTTGGCCAAATTTAGGTTAGGATTGACTTGCCTAAATATGACCAAATTTCGGTCGCGATCGACTTTTCTGAATACGACCAAATTCAGGCCAAGACCAACTCGGTCAAATTTTGGGTGAGGCCAACACGACCGAATTTTGATCGGAGCTGACTCGACTAAATTCAGCCGAATTTTTGTCGTGGCCAAAATTTGACCGTATTCAGCCGAAACAATTGTGACCAAAATTTGGCTGTATTTAGCCTAGTTGGCTCCAGTCAAAATTTGGTCAAATTCAATCGAGTTGCCCCCAATTGAGATTTGATAGAGTCGGCCCTAGCCCAAATTTGGTCGTATTCGGCTGAGACGGCCTAGGATGAAATTTGATCGTATTCAAATGAGTTAGTCACGATCGAAATTTGGTTGTATTCAACTGAGTCGGCCACGACCGAAATTCGGTCAAATTCACTCGAGTCGGCTCCGGTCAAAATTCGGTCGTGTTGGCCTCGACCAAAATTTGATCGAGTTGGTCCTAACCTGAATTTGGTCGTATTCGACAAAGTCGATCGCGACCGAAATTTGGTCATATTTAGGCGAGTCGGTCCTAACCTAAATTTGGCCAAATTCAATCGAGTTGGTCGTGACCAAAATTTGGGCGAGTCGGAATTAGCCCAAATTTAGTCATATTCAGTCGAGTAAGTCCCGAACGAAATTTGACTATATTCAACTTAGTCGGCTGTGATCGAAAATTGGCCATATTCAGTCAAGTCGGTCCCGGCCGACGAATTTAGTGGAGTCAACCCTGGCCAAAATTTGACTGATCAGGTCTTGACCCAAATGTGGCCATATTTGACCAAGTCGACTCTGGCCAAAATTTGGTCGTATTAGGCAAAATCGGCCCTGGCCGAAATTCAGTCGAATCCAGTCAAGTTGATCTCGACTGAAATTTCATCAAGTCGACCTTGGCCCAAATTTGGTCACGTCATCCCCGACCGAAATTCGTTCGAAAGTCATCCAAGTTCATCCCATGCTGAAATTTCACCTCGTTGGCTCCAATAAAAAATCTGTCAAATTCTATGGTGTCAACCCTATGGACACAAGTTTTAAAAAATTTAATTTGAATTTATTTTATGAAAAATGGATTTTGGTATTTTTGAACTTGATCCAAATATTTAAATATGGATTTAAACTTGATCTAAATATTTGGATCTAGATTTTTAAAAAATCCAATCTACTTTTTTTGAAAAAATGGATTTGGATCGAAAATCTAATCCAATTATTTGGATCCAAAATGGATGTGGATTGGATCATTAAAAATCCAATCCATGATCACCCCTACACGCATGCACGCTCACACACACCCACGCACCTACACCCACACACATACACACACCCACCCACCACACACATACATATGAATGGAGATAAGTAGGAGTGAAACAAGCTTTGTTGGACATTTTTCAAATAGTTTTCGTAAAGAATTATTGACTCCATTATGAAGGAAGATATATAGGAAGATATAAAGAATTATTTTGGATGATCGAAATAATTGTGTATGTATATTATTATCTATGTTGGATAATTGTATGGCTAGAAATTGAACCCTAGGGTAGACGACATTGTTATATATTTGCTTGGTATGCACACACG
The DNA here is from genome assembly GCF_037176805.1 of Vigna unguiculata. Classification (NCBI taxonomy): domain Eukaryota; kingdom Viridiplantae; phylum Streptophyta; class Magnoliopsida; order Fabales; family Fabaceae; genus Vigna; species Vigna unguiculata. The sequence continues at coordinate 4,568,923 of NC_140799.1, forward strand.
CACACACACACACACACTCACACACACACACTCACACACACTCACGCATCCAACCACCCACACACACACATTTATGCATGACATGAGATCTAAGTAGCTTTAGAATTTGAGGGATAATAGTGCAATGATGGATGTACTTTCCAAGTGGTTGAGGTGGTTGAGGGGACCATCCTGATGAATGCATGTACTATACTTTAAATTCATTAGGCGTCAAACCTCCTTGTTAAGACACAAAACGAAGATTGTTGTATCCTTTACCTCTCACATTTTCTTGTACATATCAATAAATGCATCATATTTTTATAGACATGTCATGTGAATAAGTGTCCTTTAAGGCATATTGCATGCGTTGCACTCACATCCTATCATGTAAATAATTTTTTGAATACATACCATGCATCAATATAAAGTTTTGAAAAAGAAAAGCAAAAGAAGTTATAATAAAATTAGATTTAATTGATTCCCATATTGTGTTCATATTCAAATTCACGAAATCTTTCTTATGGAAAATGAAAAAAAAAAAACAATTATTCAGTTCAATCAGTTGGTTGAATAAATAGATAAAATTAACGTTTAATATCTTTTCTTTTGAAGCATTCATCTAAGCTACATGCATGAGATTACTCAAATTTACTCTCCTGTTTCACCACCGTTCCACTACAAACTTTGCTTTCATTTTTCATGAAGGATCACCATAAAAGGGGCATTGTCTTAGGATGATTACAAGAAACTCTTTGAACACGAAGGAGAAAAAGAAAAGAAAAACAAAAAAAAAAAATAGGAAAAAGGTATGCTAAACTGAAAACTTGGAAGGACAGTCTAGGAAAAATAAGGCAAGAGAGAGAACAAAATAAGGGGTAGCTTGTCACATGAACCGAATTATTTTCTGGTGGATTAAAGTGTTTTGAAAGGAAAAGCAATCATGATTTGAAATGATGTGTGACAAAGTTTTCTTATCCAACACAACAAAAATTTACTATCATCCTTTGCTATCCTACTTAAGTCTAAAAAAATAAAACAAAGTTTTTCTTTCAAATTACTCTAAACAAGGGCCACCCTCACACTAAGCATCGACGTAATGTTTGCATTTGGTTTATCCACCTAATGGTTCACCAATATAAAAAAATTAATTAAAAAAGTTGGAGAAGATAATAATGATTTGGTTATATCAAGAAAAGAACAAAAAGAGAAGCTTTAAAAAAATTAATTAAAAAAGTTGGAGAAGATAATAATGATTTGGTTATATCAAGAAAAGAACAAAAAGAGAAGCAAAAGCTTGAAAAAAAAAAAAGAATAAAAGCTCAAGATAGAAAAACAAAAGAAAAGGTGAAGAAAAAGCATCAAATACATTTTGGGTGCAACATTATTCAAAGGCCCTTATCCCAAAATAATCTGCTTCATTTTTTAAGCCTTTACTTTTAATTCTTTCATACCCCTTGCCTTGGTCACGTTACAAGCCTTATAAAAGTCCATATATATTAAAAATGAATTATTGTCATGTTTCATAAGTTTTGATTGAAAGGAAAAGGTTTTAGCATGTTGGCAAGTTTGTCCTAAAGAATTGAGAAAAAGTGAAAAAAAAGGAAAAATAAAAAATAAAAAAGTGAAAAAATTGAGGAAAATTTTAGGGGCATCCCCTTTTATTCTTTCATTCTCCATGGACTTTATCTTTGTTTTTTACTGTGTCCTCCACTTTGAGACTAAATTGTGAATGTCACTCTCGATTGGAAACCCAAACTAGGGTAGTTGTTTCATCTGCCATTCATTCATTTCGATAATTCATTATCAAAATGGGGTAATTATCTACCTTGGCTATTAAGATCACATTGGGGCAATTTTTTAAGTCTCAGTCATAGTTTTAGGTCATCAATAATTGGGGTAAGTCAAACACATTTTGCGCTCTGAGGCCAATCTAGACCCTTAAATTAAGGTAACTTTTGAAGTCCCCAACATTTAATTTAGGTCATCAATAATTGAGGTTCACCAAACAGAACTTTGTGCATCAATCCAGATACTCAAATTGAAGCAAATTTTGAAGTTCCCATCATTTTTTAGCCTCCTCATGCCATCAATAATAGCAAGCCAAGTCCAATTTAAACCCTCACACATAGGACAACTTTTGAAGTTCCCATCATTTTTTAACCTCTTCATGCCTTCTCATAACTCAAGCAAGCCCAAACACCTTTTGTCCCCCAAGATTGATCCACACTTTAAAATTGAGACAACTCCTTAGTTAATCACCTCATCCAAGCCCTTTTAGGACCTTTGACAATTTTATGCATGTTACTCAAATAGTGTTTCGAAAAAAATGATACAAAAAAATAGGGTTTCTCAATACACTAATCAGGCCAAAGAACTGCTTTCAAAGAAAAAATGTCAAAACAAAATGATTCCATGAATCCAAAATAACAATGAATTATGGATCAATTGAAATATGTTTTCAAATAATGAGAAAGAATGAAAAAAGACATATAAGGCATTTCATGCACCATACGCCATACATACATGTATCATCCATTTTTCAAAAAAAAAAAACCTTTCTATCATATGGTTGTCGAGTCCCTTTCTTTCAAAAGATGAAAAATTAAAAATTCACAAATTTTTCTCTCTTAAATTTTCCATATTGATGATTTTCTTCATTCATATGAATGACCTATATATTCCTAAGCCCAAATTGTCTGGGCCCCAAGCCCACTTTTCACATTGACCCACAAATATAGTATCTACCAGAACCTTACACCTAAGCTTAGTTCATCTGCCCTCAAGCCTAGTTTTCAAATTGTCCCCAAGCCTAGTTTTCACACTAGTCCCCAAGCAAATATATATCTGGCTTTTACATTTAAGCCTAATATCTATTTGGCACCAACATTTAAGCTTAGTTTCCATACTAGCCTCAAAGCCCAATATCTACATGACCCTTACATTTAAGTCTAGTTTTCGCACTAACCCCTAAGCCTAGTTCGTCTAACCTTCTAAGCCTAGTTCATTTAACCTTCTAAGCCTAGCACGCCTGGTCCCTAAGCCTAGTTTCCACACTAGCCTCGAAGCCAAATTTCGATTGCGGCCAATTTTGTGAATTTGGTGAATATAGCCAAATCTCTATCGGGGTCGACATTGCCGAATACGACCAAATTTGGGCTAGAGTCGATTCAGCCAAATTTCGTTCGGGGCTGATCTGGCTGAATATGGTCAAAATTTGGCCAAGCATAACTCGGTCATATATGGCCAAATTTTGGCCATCGTCAGCTCCACCAAATTTTAGTTACGATCAAATCGACTGAATTCGATCAAATTTTGATGGGACAGTCTTAACTGAATACAGATAAATTTTAATTATAGCCGACTTGGTTGTATATGACCAAATTTCGTCAAGGGCCAATACGTTCAAATTTGAGTTTGGGTTGATTCGACTAGGGTTGACTTGGCCGAATTTTGACTAGGGTCAATTGGGTTGAATTTCTGCAGGGGTCGACTCGGTTGAATTTTGCCTAAGGTCAACTCGACTGAATTTTGCCTAAGGTCAACTTGACCGAATTCGACCAAATTTCAGCCAAAGCCGACTCGACCAAATTCGGTCAATCTTCGATTGGGACTAACTTAGTTGCATTTTGAAGGTTGAGTCGGCCGAATTCTAATCAGGGTTGATCCATCTCAACCTTTGACTTGGATCGATCCTTTTTGACCTTCAGTCTGAGTTAGTCAATATCTGCTTTCATCTTAACCTAACTAAAAACTTAAATTGAAAATTTGGATTGAATTATTTATATTTGAAAATCTGAATTTAGAGAATGAATATTCAATCAAAAATATATAAAATATAGATCAAATTAAAATCTAGATTAAATAAAATAAATTTTAAATAAATTGGATTTTTTAATAAAATAAATTTTAAATAGATGGATTGGAAAAAAAAGTGAATCGGATAAAAAAGTTAGATTTTTTATTCACCTCTTATTGATACCATAAAACTAATATTTTTTCCAAATTACCCGTTTTTAGGTGATGGGCTGGTGGAATAAGTGCAATTGCAACCATTCTTGGCTGATTGTACTTGCTCTATGCTGTTAAGACTTGTCCAACAACCACATATTCCATCAAACACTATGTCTCTGAACCTTCCTCTTCGTTAAGCTTGACTACAAGTCAATAACGTAATCAATTTCTAAGAGCTCTTCTATAATTTCATTATCTATCATATATATTTTACTAATTTTAAATTTGAATAACTTTTTACAAACCTTGAAAATTTCAAGCATTTGTTTATTATAAGTTGAGATGAAAAGTATTTGTATGTTTGAGGGTGATAATTAAGTAGAGGGAAAGTTCAGCGCAATTGAAGTTGAACAGTTTTTGGAAGGTGTGATTGATGAATATAATTGGTAACTTTTTTTTCCATTATATATTCCTTTTGAACATTATTGATGGAGAGGAATAGATCATCAGATTTTTTTTTTATTTCAAATAAGAGATTTTTAGTGTTTAAGTACATTTTTTTTTTAAAGATTAAATTTTCATTATATTTTTTCTAATTTTGCAAGTTGTATACGGTTGGAATTCTATTTTTTATAAACGGACCCTTAACAATATTTCTTTCTTCTAATTTTATAGATTATATATTTATTTATAATACATTATTTTATTAAAAATTTATATTTTTTAATAACTTATGTGAATATAAATTTAAAAAATATATTTAATTTAATATTTATAAATTAATTAAAAATAAAATTTTTGAAACATCAATAAAATTCAAATGTAATATTATCACAGAAAATTAAGTCGGAAGGGGTTATCTAAACGTGCAATTAGATAGTAATGCATAAAAGGGTCCATAAATGTAGAGTGAGACCGGGCACATGTATCTTTTTCTTTACTATCATCGCAATTTTTTCCACGAACGTGTTTATACAACTTGCGTTGACGGAAGGACACATAAGGAAATGAGAGAGAAAAAAGAAAGTAGGAGGTGACACCACAATATTAAATGATTATGTGGAAAATTTAGAATAGATTTGATGTTATTTGGTCATAGAAATATTGAATGATTACAAGGAAAATTTAGAATAGATTTGATGTATATGGACAGAATTATTGAATGAGCTTATGTGGATAATTTATATTAAATTTGATTTAATTGTTTGAAAAAAAAATCAACTTAAAAGTAGTAGGTAAATATTAATATTTAAAAATGATTTCTTATAAAATATTTAATTTTATAAAATCAAAAAAATAATAATCCCTTGCTTCATATAATTTTAATTTATTTTGGTAACACGTGTTTTACACGAGAACAGAGTTAAAAAAAGTCAAAGTAATATTCGATTAAAATTAATTTTATTTCAGTAAAAAATTAGAGTGATTAAAATTTGTAGGAATGAATAAAATATTAATTTATTTAATATATATATATATATATATATATATATATAAGTCTATATCGTCACAATTATTTTTTATTGTCACTTTTTTATTATATTTAAATTTTATAATGATTTTACGATATTTTTTTTTTGTTAAATTCAATATCAACTTTAAGAATTAAAGAGAGCTTTTACATAAAAATCTATATAAAAATGACATTTTAAGAGTTATATGATGTATCATACTAACATAATTAATATAGACATCGATTTGACATGTTCCAACGTAATTTTGGGTTTGGTAGATATGTATTTAATCGATACTTTGATGTTAAACTAATGTATTAATATGTATAGGATAATTTTTTTAGGTTTAATTATGTCTTTGGTCCCATTTTGGAGTTAAAATCTCAAAATGGTACCCAAATTTTTAAAAGTCTCAAAATGGTTCCCTTTTGTGTTGAAACGTCTCACGTTTGCCCTTTCCGTTAAGTCAACGTTGACGCCGTTAGAGGGAGTGCCACGTGTCAGTTCCTCGATTTTTTGAATTTTTTTATTAATTTTTTTTGAATTTTATTTTTATTTTTAATTTATTTTTTTGAATTTTTTTTAAAAAATCAAAAAATTGCCACGTGTCAAGCTGTCATCGTGCCACGTGGCAGTGACAGTGACACGTGTCAGTATTACGCCACGTGTCATTTTCTTAGTCTCAATTTGGTCCCTTTATTTTAATTTGTCTCAATTTAGTCCCAATTTTTGTAAAAATTAGCAATTTTGTCCCTCTCCAAATTGAAATCAAATTTAATTTTTGTATAAATGTACACAAATATTTCCATCAAAATTGATATTTCAAGTAAATATTTTTAACCAAATTAAGTTCATTTAATTAATATTTTACATTGAACTTTATTTAAAATGGTTTAAAAGTTGTTAATAGAAAATAATGTTAATAGAAAAAAATTCATAAATTACCTAGTTCATGTTACAATAAAACACATATAAATTTAAAATTTTAAAACTATTTTAAGTAAAGTTGAATGTGAAACATAATTTTAACTAAACTTAACTATGTTAAAAATATAGAATAAAAATATCAATTTGAATAAAAATATCAAATTTAATAAAAATATTTGTATAACATTCATATAAAATTAAATTTTGTTTCAATTTGAAGGGGGACAAAATTGCTAATTTTTACAAAAATTGGGACTAAATTGAGACAAATTAAAATAAATGGACCAAATTGAGACTAACAAAATGACACGTGGCGTAATACTGACATGTGTCACTGTCACTGCCACGTGGCACGATGACAGCTTGACACGTGGTAATTTTTTGATTTTTTAAAATAAATTCAAAAAAATAAATTCAAAATAAAAAAAAATTAATAAAAAAATTAATAAAAAAATTCAAAAAATCGAGGAACTGACACGTGACACTCCCTCTAACGGCGTCAATGTTGACTTAACGGCAAGGGCAAACGTGAGACGTTTCAACAAAAAAGGGGACCATTTTGATACTTTTAAAAATTTGGATACCATTTTGAGATTTTAACTCCAAAATGGGGACCAAAGGCATAATTAAACCATTTTTTTATAAGGGTTAGAATACTTTTTAAGTGTTCTTTTTAATGTTAATTTATTTTTTATTGATAAAAAAAAAATCAATTTGACATGATCTAACGTAATCATGTAGTCATCAATTTGGCATGATTCATTGTGCACTTCTTGGCTTTTCTGTCGATATGGATCGATTTAGTTTTCATATCTACGGACATGACTTTAGTTTTTAAAAAAATACATACAATTTTATTTTTAAAAGAATTACATACAATTTTGTTGTGAAAAATTTGTCATCCAATTAGATAATTTTCGACTTGTAGGGGTGAAATCGTGCAACCATCTAATGATTTTTTGTTGAAGTTGTAAGGCCAATAACAATTTAAATTAATTACACTTAATCAAAGTCATACAAGACGGGGATAGATAACTACTGCTTAAGCTGAAGTCGTGGAGGTACGAGACGAATTTTTCCAAAATTCATAAACGTGGATTACATAAAATTTTTACAAAAATAAACTATTATAATGTATCTCTAACTCTGTTCACGATGTGTGTCACAGATTTGCAACACCTATTGCATTTATATTGAATGAAATGGTTGTTTTGGATAGATATCCTTCAACCCTTTTTTCATTATTATAAGAGATTTTTTTCATGGCAATAGGCCTAAAACTCACTATTTGATCTAGATGATGCAACTACTTGAACTCCATCAAGCCGCCAAAATTTTCCATATTCTAAAATAAATGCAGTTACAATTATCATTGTTTTCGCATTTCACGAGAAATCACTCAATTACTGAAGAAACTTGAATGTGTCTAGTGTGCACATTTTAGAGTTCTACGTGTTATTATCTATTACTTGTTGATACCAGTTAATACCAGTTACCATGATCAATTATCAGCACCACAAAAAAAAAACCAAAAATCCATAAAGTAAACTCATAATATGATATACAAATAATTGACAAGAAAGTCGCTTCAGTATAGGGAAGTTTGGTTTGAAATTATGGAAGAAATATGTGGCATCCTCCACGAATTTTGCAAACGAATACAAAAGTCACAATTGAATTCGTGTGTCATCTATGATAATACAATAGACAAAAACAAAGAATTTGTATCTAAAAGAATTAATCTTGGATATGAGGGAGACAATTACAGTGAGATTGTGTTGCTGAAGAAGGAGTTGGAGAGAAAAAAAAGTTTGGACTCACACGTAGTCATCTCCTAACAATGATAATGTTGATTTCTTTCAAGAGATCATATTATTTCTATTTAAACAATGTAACAATTGAGTAAAAAAAATGATCAAAATAAATAATTAAATCTTTTATTAGATTGATAGATAATTATCTTCACATCTTTTATTTGGCTACCATATGATAATCTTCCAAATGACGTTAACACTAAATGGTTGAAGATACTCTAATTAACACAAAATTGTCTTAATCGGGTCTAAAACAAACATAAAAAATAAAGCAAATTAAATGCCTAAATATAAAGAAAATAAATTTATTTTTTGAGAACTTGAAAACAAAAATTTATAATTTATTAAATATTTAATTTTTGAAAAAAAAAAGTGTTAAGTGATTATAAAGTTTTATTATATCTTAAAAATTTAACTTCATTTATTTAGTGTAGTTAAACTAATTCTTCACATAGGAGAGAAGCGGTAGAATAGTCAAAGAATGATAGACTTTATTTCACAACTTATAGCCTAAAAATAAAGTCATAGAAGTCAATGCAATTATCTATACTAAAAATATCTTTCTCATTAGTTCCTTCGTCATGGAAGTTAGGGGTGAGCATAAATATTCAACCCGACCTAACCGTGATATCCGAGAAAGAAATCATGCATACGGTTTGCTCTATTCGGATTCGGTTTGAACGGATAAGATAATATGGATAAATATGGATAGAAACGGTCGGGTACGAATTCTATTTTAAATTTTCGTGGTTACTCGACCCGACCTACAATCAATGACTTTTCCATTAACCTAATTTGTTGCCAACGTCTTTCTCCACTTCCAACTTTTGAAAACCAGCAATCTTTCAAACACAACTTCTCCTCTGTTTCAAGTTTCTTGCATCTGAACTGCAAGCATCTCCCCAACAAACGATTTTGCCTTTGGAAGAGATTTGTCATGATCATAGTGTCATCGTTTTCTACTTCAGGTGAAACGCGCAATCTCCAGCGAGTTGCAGCGGTGGGTGATAAAGCTTGCGGCGGTGCATAGGGAGGAGCTGCGGTGAGGGGGTGACGCACAATCTACTGTGGAGTTCGTGTCTTCCGATCTGGTTTTGTGTCTCAGGCAAGTGCACGCAGCGGACAACTGTGGGATTGTGAACCCATCTACTCCGATCTGTGTTGTAGGTGACGAAGTGGTCTCCGATCTGTATTGTAGATGGCGAGGTAGTGGTGTTTGGTTAGTCCGCACAGTGACGTGGTGATGGAAAGAATCAGGATTGCGGAGAAGATAGAGGAAGCCATGGCAGACTGAAAGGTGATGGAAGTTACGTTTTCACATTTTTATAGTTTATTCGGATAAACTGCACTCACCCATGCTTAACCGGATCCGAATTAACCCGAACCCGCCGAATCCAAAAACTAAAAAAATCAAATATGAATTTTAAATATCAATATTCAGATTTGGTTGGATCGATCTTGTTGGATCGATCTTGTTGGATCCGAACCCGATCCAACATGACCGGTCGGCCCTAATGGAAGTTTTCTTCAACTTAAAATTAATATGCGCCGTGGGCCCGATTAAGACTTTCGGTCAAAGAAATTTGTTTAGTGGGTCTATCACGTAACTTTTGGTTCAATTATATTATTTTATAAAGTGACACATCATTATGATCTATGGTCTATGATGTTCTAATTGAGATATTTCCATTACATCATTTGCGTCGCATCAAACATATATTATTAAAGATAAAAATAACATCACGTAACAACATTATACCGAAACTCATGACCATACAAAATGAAGAAAAATATGTATTTAGATAAGTCATTCCCACTATTCTAGAAAAAAAAAAAATTGGTATAAGATAACATTAAACCATGAACAGTCATCTGCGAGTCAATTTGACCCATGAGTTTGTGTCAAAATTAATATGTATTAATTTTTTTTTACAAATTTTAATATAAATTAATTTTTTATTCGACCCATCTAAAACTTGATTTATCTGAATTGAACTTGTAATGAGTCAAGTTAGTGAGTCAATCTGCAAATAAAGAGTCATATGAGTGTTTTTGTTAAATTGAGCTTTACATTTAGGTCAGGTTAAGTTATTTTTTTAGTCAACACATAAATAATTTGTATTTTTTGTGATTTTGGTTTGTATTTAGATTGTATTGAAGTTTATTTAGATTTTAATTAGAAATTTAATTTAATTTTGACTGAAAAAAATGTATTTTTTTTAATTGAGTCCGTGAGCCAACGTATTTAACCTACCAATCCATGATGGAATGAGCTGGATTCAATTTTTTTTTTCTCGTTAATAAATGAACCGGACTGAGTTGACTTAGTAAATGATCAACTTATGACAGGTCCGAACCGAAATATCTGTTTCGACAACTCTACTTTTCTTTAAGAAATCACCAAAAATTCAAAATCTCATAACAATAAATTGATACCTTTTTCTTCTAATTTATCTGCTCATTTCCAAATTATTACAACTTGAATTTTTAACTACCCTTATACTACATGAAATATGCTATTTAAACATGCATTAAGCTGATTCAAAAGAACAGATTTACTATTACACCTTATTAAACTATTACGGGGATAACCTTATTATAGCCCAAAAATATGCATTAAAACATAAATACTAATATCACGTAACAATAACTTAATTCTAAACACCTTCACAATTGACTAAGTGTAACGGATTCAAGGGTCACTTGCAATCCAAAACATTATTCAACCAACTACCAATATTTAAAAGGAAAATATATATTCATAGAAAAAAAAAGAACATTAACACTTAATAACTTAATATATATTTAGAAAGAATAAGATAATAAATTTATAGGTTATATGATGTAATAAGAAAGAGATAAAAAAATAATAATAGTTGTGTAATAGATGATACAGAAGGAGGGATACAATATGAAAACCTCTTTAAAGGAAACCAATTCCAGTTTTGTTTTTTTACCACGATTGCTTATATGAGTGATACAATAATTATCATTCTTTAATTATCTTCTCTAAAAAAAAAATGTCACAAATTTTATATTTAAATGAATATAACCAATATTATCGCTGGACATCCCAATTATTAGAAATAAAATAAATTTATAATATATATATATATATATATATATATATTAAATTTTATTTTAAAAATTAATTTTATAAATTGAGTTACCAAAATTCCCTCTCGACAACTATTCAATTTACATCTCAAGCTAAATAACAGAAAAACAAATAGTAGCATTTAACGGTTAAAATGAAAAAAAAATAAAAAATAAAAAATAAGAATTAACCACCAAGTTATTACAACATGTAATGCATATACTACACTGTTCTGATTGAGTTTGAATATTTTATTTAAGGTCGAGTTTGAATCTTAGGAATGAAAAAAAAAAAAACAAAAGAAAGTTGATTGAAAGGGAAGGAATTGTTATCGTATGGTACTTTGTATCTATCTATAAATATCTTTAAACAACAAGCTCCCTTCATCAATTCTAGCAACAACTTATCTTACCTTGTCTCGGCCCTTTCAAAATTTATATGAACAGGGGAAACAAAAACAACCACTGAGAATGAGGTTACTAGAGATGGTGACAACTTTTGTTTTTGTGCTGGTTCTACATCCTCCTTCTCTTAAAAATGTAGAATCACTAAATTTCAACATAACAAACTTCGATGACCCTGAGAGTGCAAAAAACATGGCATACGTGGGTGATGGCAAAGCCAGTAACGGGAGCGTAGAACTCAACATTGTGGACTATCTTTTCCGTGTTGGAAGAGCCTTGTCTGCAAAACCTCTGCACCTGTGGGACCAATCATCCGGTGTTGTCACAGACTTCACCACGCGCTTCACTTTCTCCATTGACAGAGCCACCAACGGCACCTATGCTGACGGTTTCGCCTTCTACATGGCCCCTCATGGCTACCCGATTCCTCCTAACTCAGGTGGTGGTACTTTTGCTCTTTTCAACACAACCTCCAACACCTTTATTCGCCAAAACCATGTCCTCGCCGTTGAGTTTGACACATTTAATGGCACCATTGACCCTCCAATGCAGCACGTTGGCATAGACGACAACTCTCTAAAATCCGTGGCTTTTGCCAAGTTTGACATTGACAAAAACCTTGGAAAGAAATGCAACGTTTTGATAGCCTACAGTGCCTCCAACAAGACCCTCTTCGTGGCTTGGTCTTTCAACGAAACAGCAACGTCACACTCTAATTCTTCACTTTCTTACAAGATTGACCTCATGGAAATTCTACCCGAGTGGGTGGACGTCGGGTTCTCCGCTGCTACAGGCGAATTAAGAGAACGCAACGTTATTCACTCGTGGGAGTTTAGTTCAACGTTGAATTCCGATGCTACGGATAATTCCTCCGGTGAGGGGTACCGTGGGAACGGAAAAGGAAATGTTTTGATGGTTGCTGTGTTGACTTCTTTGACGGTCTTGGTGGTCGTGGTTGGGAGTGTTGCAGTTTGGGCAATGATGACGAAGAAAAGAAGGGATAAGGTTGATAAGAGTAATGACGGTGAAGTGGGAGCTAACTCGGTTAAGTTTGATTTGGATAGGTCAACTATACCAAGAAGATTTGATTACAAAGAACTACTTGCAGCCACCAACGGATTCGCAGATGATAGAAAGCTTGGACGAGGAGGCTCGGGACAGGTTTACAAAGGGGTTCTGAGTAATTTAGGAAGGGTTGTTGCTGTGAAAAGGATTTTCGCCAACTTCGCAAATTCAGAGAGAGTTTTCATCAATGAGGTTAGGGTTATAAGCCGTCTTATACACAAAAACTTGGTGCAGTTCGTAGGGTGGTGCCACGAGCAAGGTGAGTTTCTGTTGCTTTTTGAGTACATGCCTAATGGAAGCCTCGACACTCATCTCTTTGGGGACAAAAAACCTTTGACCTGGGATGTTAGGTGAGTTACATAACATATGTTATTTTCTTGAATATATTTATTACCCGTTTGAAATTTTGGAACATAATATATTTCAAGAACAGACTGTTCTCCATCACTTAATAATATAGTAATTGCCATGTGTTTGGCAACACATCTGATACTAGTGGATGGATCACCCCTGAGCTAAAAAAATAACTTCTCTGTCTTTTGTTGCCATGAACGTGAAAAAAAGAAAATACATCATTAAAAAAACATTGGCAAACATGCATTTAATTTTCTTGCATTGTATACATATTTACTTCCTACTTTCTTGTGATAGAGTAATTGTCTTATGCAAATCAAAACCTTACTACATGCTTTTGAATTCTTTGGTTTCATCTCAATTCTCCCCACAGGTACAAAGTAGCATTAGGAGTGGCTGCCGCAGTTCGTTATCTTCACGAGGATGCGGAGCAGTGTGTTCTTCACAGGGATATTAAGTCAGCAAATGTGTTGTTGGACACAGATTTTAGCACCAAGCTTGGGGATTTTGGAATGGCAAAGTTTGTGGATCCGAGGTTGAGGACTGAAAGGACAGGGGTGGTGGGGACTTACGGGTACCTTGCCCCAGAATACATGAACGGAGGTAGGGCTAGTAAGGAATCAGACATTTATAGTTTTGGGGTTGTGGCTCTTGAGATCGCATGTGGAAGGAGGACTTACCGTGATGGAGAGTTTCATGTGCCTCTGATGAACTGGGTGTGGCAACGGTATGTGGAAGGGAATGTGATGGATGTTGTTGATGAGAGATTGAAGAAGGATTTTAATGTGGATGAAATGAGAAGCTTGATCATTGTGGGGTTGTGGTGTACTAACCCTAACGACAAGGAAAGGCCAAAGGCTGCACAAGTGATAAAAGTTCTTGAGCTAGAAGCGCCATTGCCAGAGCTTCCACTTGATCTGCATGATCGTCCTCCTGCTTCTCTAGTTACATATTCACAACAACCCAATTCTCAGTCCATGCAGACACTACCTTTCACCGACAGCTTTATAAGTATTGGACGTTAGTAACCCATCCCTTGAATTCATCTATTTCGGGAGGAATTCCCTGTGTTTTTAATGAACTTATATCCGTGTAATTGTTGAATAAACTAATTGTTAATGTTATGTAGTTTTTTATTTCAATAAGAGAGGAAAGTATTGAAAACAAGTCTTTTTGAATAAACAGTGCATAATATTACTTACTTTGTTAATACTTTGACTAGTATATGAATTATTTCTAGCTGCTGCTTTTTCTTATCCTTCAACTACATCCATTAAACACAGTTATTTGGGCAAGGTAAAGTTGATACAGAGGAAATTTTTACCATAGCACACTTAAACGCTTGGTTATGGATCAAACACAAAATGTCAACAATAACATTTTTGTACGCAGATTGGTGTCAATGTCCCTAGCTTGATAAACATATATAAAGGATTATATCATACTTTGTGGGAAGGTATAACAGTGGTTTGTATACGAAACATATATAAGATATATGTGGGCTGCTGGGTGGTGTTTTCTTCTGTGCAGGTATGGTATAGGCAATTGTCATGGTGGAATAATCATAAAGGATTAAAGGCAAGGAGCATTGCAAATGGAGGCGCTAAAACAATTCATATACACAATTACTCGAAGAACTTGATATGAATAGGGAAACAAGACAAAATATATTGGATAGAAGCAATATGATACTAGTTCTTATATCTTCTTGCAATTTATGAGTTTTTACCATTTTGTGTTGTATCCCTAGATAGATGTTCTGGTGGGGTAAATAGTGCTTTCGATTAATACTATCTCAAACTAAATTGTTGAGTAGAGTGTGGAGTCTATTGTATATAAATTGTATAATTGGGTTAGAGTATCCTAAGTACTCTATTTAATTATAGAAATTCATTGTCGATAAAAAATAAAAAACATCCATTAAACACAAATACTACCAAATCATAATTAGTGAATTCTAATACATGTCATAATCATTATTAGAAGCAACCCCTAATATATGCAATCCTCTATCATAATTAATATAACAACTTATTATTAAATGCAACTAGCCACATTTAAGTTTATTCAACAAAATTCTCCTGTAAACTTAAATGTTTTTCTTGTCTCTCATTCTCTTGTTATTCTCGAACAGAGTGGTCGACAATGGCTTTGTGAACATATCGGCTTGAGCTCGGCTTCTTACATGCTCTAATTCCACATTTCCTTCTTTCACTTATTCTCGCATGAAGTGAAACCAAAAATCAATATGTTTGTTTCTCTCATGATTGATTGGGTTCTTCGTCAATTCAATAGTCGACTTGTTATCAACTAAAATCACATTCCTCTTTTCTTGCTTCAACTCTAGCTTGCTTAGAAGATTTCTAAGCAAACTATATGACAAACACTCCAAGATGTTACAACGTACTTGGCTTCGCATGTTGACAATGTTACAATGGACAACTTCTTCGAAAGCTTGGTGAACGTTTTGTTTCCCATGTAGAATACATATCTGGATATGCTTTTCCGATCATCACAACTATATACCGATCGCTATCCAAGTAGCCAACTAATCAATAATTATTTGTCCTAGTATACAACAAGCAAAGTGACATTGTTCCTCTTACATACCTTAGGATTCTCTTTAGTGTCTTCCAATGAGTATAGCTCGACTTTTCCATTTATCGACATGCTATTCCAACTCTTAGCATTAAATCTAGTATTGTATTTATGAGATACATGAGACTTCTAATCAAACATCGGTATTAGCCCGCATCAACTTGTTCTCCTTCGTACTTAGATAACTTTGTACCAAGTTCCATTGAGGTGGAAACCAAGTTTACAACTTATTATCTTGAATTTCTTCAAAACCACCTCAACATACCTTTTTTGGGACACAAAGATGCCTTCCTTTCCTTGAACAACTTCAAGGCTTAAAAAGGTACTTCCTAAGACCTAAGTCGGTCATCTCAAATTCCTTCTTCATCAGTTTCTTACACTCTTCGATCAACTCGACATTCTTCCCCATGAAGATAAGATAATCAACATATAGGGCTACAAACATCACAACTCCTTTCTTCTTTATGTATAGAGCATGTTCATAGGAACATTGCTCATACCCATTCTTCTTGAAGTAAACATCAATCCTCTCATTCCAAGCTCGAGGGCCTACTTTAAACCATGAAGTGCCTTCTTCAATCTTACCACTTTCTTCTACTCACCCCTTTGTGTATATCTAGGTGTTCGTTCTATGTAAATTTCTTCCTCCAAGACTTCATTCAGAAATCTTGACTTTACATCCATCTGCAAAATTGGCCATTCGTGTTTAGTTGTCAGGGAAATCAATAGTTGAAATGTTTTCATCCTCGTTACTAGGGTAACATTTCATCATAGTCTATTCCTTCCTTCTACTTGAATCCCTTCACTACAAGTTGAGCTTTATATCACTCAATTTCTCCTACAACTTTTGTCTTCTTCTTATACACCCACTTCACACCAATAGTTCAAGCTACTTTAGGTAGATTAGTTAATTCCCACATGTTGTTGCGTTCTATTGCGCCGATCTCCATATCCATAGCCTTTTGCCATTTCTCCTCTTGCACGACCTCTTCAAAGCTTAAAGTCTTCTAAATCTGCCAACAGACATACTGTAAGACCCGTAGAATTTAATTAATTAATTAAATAATTAATTAATAAATACGGGAGGGGTAATAATTATGACATTAAATCATGGTTGGTATGACGTGGAAAAGTGTTAGCTCATATGGTTGAGAGCACTTGGATTGTGTGAGAGGACTTGGGTTCGAGTCCTATGCATGATACTTTTTGTGTTATTATTATTATTTCAATCTATGAAAGCATGTTCTGTTATGATATGATGCTTGAATTGTGATGGTTAGCATGAAACATGATTGGTTGAAATGGTTATGCACTTGAGTGGTAACAAAGGGGTCATGGGTTCAAACCTTGGAAATGCTAAATGGAAATTATGCTTGTTTTTATTTTGCTAATGGTGACTTTAGAGGGAAATGGGAAAGGTTAACAGAGGCCATGGGAAGTAGTACGGCCAAGGGGGGGGTGCATTCCCATTCATGATGAGAGATTGAGAGTTATTAAAAGGTAAATGAAATTAAATTCGTTTTAATATTTTAAGTAACCTAAAGTACTAGTTTAAAAGGAAAAAGTTGGAGTTTAGGCAAGGTTTGGAAGGCTGAACTTAGACTTAGAAAAACAGAGGCAAGACTGAGTGAGAGGGGCTGACGTGAGGGAGTTGAAGGCAGAATTGAGGGAAACCAAGGTTGGCCATTGGTGATCAAGGGAGAACTTCATCAATTGTGCAAATTTAAGCTAAGGAACCAGGTTAGGGGAGTTGGTCTCTGATTTTATTTATTCGTAATTATAATTGCATGATTAGCATGATAATTGGATGTGTGATTCTGTTAAATTCTGCGTTTTTTTCTGGTTTTCGGGAATTTTCCAGAAACCGCCTGGCGGACTACACATAGCCGCCAGGCGACTCATGTTATATTAGAGGGTTTCTGGGTTACCTCGAGGGACCGCCTGGCGGTGATGCCTTATACCGCCAGGCGACGCAAACTGATAATGATTTCTGGGTTTTTTCTGATGAACTGCCTGGCAGGGATGAATACCCGCCAGGCGACACGAGTGGAATGGGCTCGGTTTTGGTGTTCTCTGTGTTCTGGAATGATTCTGATCAGGAGAAAATGTAGTTGCAACGAAGGAACGAGGAATTGAGTCATTATATCGTAAGAATCCATAGGGCAGAATGCCAATATGATAAAGGGCTATGAAATCCTTGTTTGGTCGAACGTTGTGATATCCTGTGGTATGATGGAACGCGGAGTGTTATGAACTGTCGTAGGAATTGATGATTTATAGGACTAGATTTCGGTTGCTCTGAACGTGGTTGGAACCTGAATGGAGAATGAAGAGAATTATCAAAGTAGGGTAATTGGCAGGGGCGTGGGTTCTGGAAAAGAACCTGGAATTGGCAGATGGGGTGTACCGCCTGGCGGCACGAACCTTGCCGCCAGGCGCTAACGCGGAAGTTTCCTCACCGTGTTGACGAGAAGAATGCTGAGGGGTTGGAGAATTGGTCTGGGAAGAATTAGTTCATTAAGAGGAAATTGGGGTCGAGAAACTAGGAGGTCATGAATTGTTTTATTATGTTGCAGACAAGCATGTTTGACTAGGTCACATGAATAATCAAGCACGAGAGTTGTTCATAACCAGAAGAAAGCTTAAGTCGGGATAAATCAGATGGTTTGATTATTGATAGGTGATAATGTTAATTTTTACCATTATCCAAGCTATATTTCATTAGCAAAATCATCTCTTCCAAAGCTTTTAACCTACTTAATCCTCAATTTTACCTTACTTTTGTAAATAAATACATTGTGGGTTACATTGATCTAAATATATCACTAATCCCCATTTTTGTGTCCTTTTTGTAGATGGGAAGCTTTGTTCCTAAAATCCAGACTAATGAGTGACCCGGAATAGCAAAGAGAGAAGAAAAATGTCAATAGGAAGCGCCTAGCGACGCGAAGCCAGCGCCAGGAGGAACAGACCGCCAGCCACGCGCCAGCCAAGCGCCAGACAGGCGCTACTGTTAGTCACCGCCTGGCGGCACTTAGTCACCGCCGGGCGGTAGCGGGAAGATTTGCCCCCTGTTGGTGGCTTGCGCCTGGCGGTGAGACCCTTCCGCCAGGCGCCTTTTTTCGCTGATGTGTCAAGTGACCCCTTTTTCTTCTGTTTTCGCGGAGGGAAACTCATCTTTGGCATTTTGGAGGCACGAAGAACACATTTGGAGAGCTTGGAGGAGTGCTAGGGCTTGTGGGAACAGCTCCATCTTCCTCTTTGTATCTCTTTCTCTTCCATCTCTTCCATCTCTTCCATTTTTAAGCTTGAGCTCTCCATGGCAATGGAGAGCTAAACCCATTTTTGTTGGGGTTAGATGTAGCCACGAAACTCTTGTGTAAATGCAAATGTTTTGATTATATATATGACTCTTTCATTAATTGCTAGTCTTCTTATTTCTTCACTTAAAGCTTGCATTGATTTAGCCATCTCTTGCATGATTTTTGGTTCATGGGGTGTGGAAATATCTTTTGAAACCTAGATTTGGAATAAGAGAACTCAATGGAGCTTGTACCTAGGAATGGGGCTTGACCCATTGGTTGTCTTAAGCCCTTGTGCATAAAGCAAATTTGCTTATTAAGAGGTCAAGGAATTAACTTTTAATAAGGAAATTTAGGCTCAATCTTTTAAGGAATTAGGGTTTGAGTAATTTTGTGGGTTGGCATTAGCATATTAATGAAGAGGATGTTAAATTGTAGTTGCATGAGAGCATAATTGGTGAATTCTAACCCCGGCAATATCAAGTCATATCATTTCTAATCTTTTCCACTCACTAAGTGCCTTTAACTTCCAAAGTTCAATTTTAATTATTTATGCAAAGTTTAATTTCATACATTAAAACCCAAAATATGGATTTATTCGTTAGTTTAAATTAGTCACTAATTACGCAATTAATTAGTATACACGAGTCTCTTGGGAAACGATATCCCGGTCTTACCGGTTACTACTTGCGCGACTTGGTACACTTTCCAAAGTCATAACAATAGGTGAGTGGATTGGGATAGTGAGTATAAGGATTTAAATTGTTAGGGGCATGGGAGGAAGCGTTGGATTAATATACTCGCAAGCCTTGAAGAAAGAACCGTGAGCAAGTTACTAATAGTACATTGTTAGGGCTTAGAGTACTGAACAGAATACTTAAATTGGCATTAGTCACTCTGTTAAGTCTAAGGTTTCAGGCACGACTCATAATTACGTGTTAGAGTAGGGATTGTTGGGATTGAGGACATAGATGGTTGGAGTACATTATTACTGACTGGACTATTGAAACACAATATGGTAAGTTTTACATTTAGTGTCTGAAACTCATTGGTATTGAGATAAATATGAGATAGAGAACCTAAACTAGTAGAGGTCAGCTGTACTGATACAGCGCCTGGCGGCGGGAATGGGTAGCGTCAGGCGATGGTAAGGACTCAGTGGGGTTCTGGATTGATTGGCGCCTGGCGGTGGGATAGGCTCCGCCAGGCGGCGGCGATACGAACAGTGGCTCCTGGACCAGCGTCCGCCTGGCGGTGTAGACTGTTCCGCCAGGCGGTGGTTGCAGACTTTGTGAGTTTGAGGCGCTTGGCGCCTGGCGGTACGTGTCCCCCGCCAGGCGGTCTGGAAGCTGTGGCGCCTAGCGGTACGTGTCCCCCGCTAGTCGATTTAGCTGCTGTGAGTCCTAGTTGATGGACTTAGTAGGGTGTTCTACAAGGTTTCTGGTAGTGCTTCAGAGGTGAGGTTGCTGGAGTTCCTTGAGTTGTGGCTCGGAACGTATCCCTTGAGTTGTGGCTCGGGATAGGGGTTAAGCACGTGGTATTCCTTGAGTTGTGGCTCGGAATAGCATCTCTTGAGTTGTGGCTCGGGATGGCGGATGAACACGAGAAACCTTTGAGTTGTGGCTCGGGTTGGCGAGTGTGGCCGGTATGAGTGTGCTGGTTGGGGCCAGTACGGATGGGTCCAGATAGATTGCCCTCCTCAGTTGTTGGCTGACGAGTTTGGTAGTCTTGGGATGATACAGGCTTTGTTCATATATGGGAACTCTACCTGGCGTTGCGGTGTATGATCCGTAGCATGTATTCCCGCACGTGCTCTATCGGTTGTGGCCGATAGGTATGGCAGCAAGTCACCTTGAAGTAATTAGCAGACGAAGTAGAACATGAATAAACTTATTGGAGATTGAACTGAGGGAATAAAAATATAGGGCAATGTGGAAAGTTAATTTAAGTGGTGTTATGTGTATGTATACTGATTTATATATATGTTTATGGCTTTGTATTTATGTGTGTTTTATCTGCTAAGCTCACCCTATCTGCGTGTGTGTGGCGATGATCGTGTACGCGGTACACGGGAGCAGATGTTGGTGATGCAAGTGGCTCTGGTGCAGCTTATTCGCGGAGAGGGGATTGACTTGGGGAACTTTTACTTGTATTACTTTGTTTTGGAAACATTTGTAAACCCGGATGGGTGACTTAACAACATTGTGGTTTTAATTATGTAATCGATGTTCTAAACTTTATCCGCTCAATTAATAAAGCTTTAAATTTTCCCGCGTTTTGGGAAAATGAGGTATTATTAAATGCGCTGTTATATTTATTTGTTTTATTTATTCATAAATCAGTAATATCCTGACGGGATGTTACATTTGGTATCAGAGCAATGGTTTTCAAAATGATTTTTGGGGTCTATGGGGAGTGAGCATACCGTGTTACGTTTGCGTGACTAATTGTCTGTGTTATTAGTTTATTTCTGAATATGAAATCCTAATATGGGCTGTGTGTGTGAACCAGCTATAATATGTGGCGTGCACGAGCTATGGCTAACAGGAGGAGGAGGAACCCCGCTGGAGCTGATGACATAGCTCAGGCGATCCATCGTATGGTGGACGCGATGCAGCCCATAGCGGCGCCACCCAGAGCTGTAGTGGCACCTACTCGGCCAGCATCTATGGAGGATTTCATGAAACACCGGCCGGCCAAGTTCTCTGGCAAGGCCACTCCTGACGAGGCAGATGCCTGGATGCGGGAATGTGAGAAGATCTGTAGGGTGCTGGGATGCACAGATGAGCAGAGACTGTTGTTTGTCACGTTTCTTCTGGTGGCAGACGCAGAGTATTGGTGGCAGGGGATGCAGCAGTTGATGCAGACCAGTGGGGAGCAGGTGACGTGGACTGCCTTCAGGACGAGGTTCCTGGAGAAGTACTTTCCCGACAGTGCGAGGCACGAACGGGAGGCAGAGTTCCTTACTCTTCAGCAGGGGACCATGACTGTGGCGGCCTACATAGAGAGGTTCGAATATCTGGCGCGTTTCTACACTCCAGTAGTCACCGAGGAGTGGAGGTGTAGGAGATTTGAGGGCGGATTAAAACATGAGATACGCCGCTTCATTGTGCCGCTTCGGATTAGAGAGTTTCCAGTTTTGGTCGAGCAGGCCAAAACTGTGGAGCAGTTGGAGACCGGGTCGAGTAGTGGAGGGAAACAGCAGAGGACTACTCCAGATGTCAGACCTCAGAGGAAACCTTATAGCAGACCGCCGACTACCTGGGGAATGTTACGGTGTTATAACTGTGGCGGGGAACACTTGAGGAGGGATTGTACTAAACCGGCCAGCAGTACAGGTGGAGGCAGTAGTACTGGTAGGTGTTACGTATGCCAGTAGACAGGGCACTTTGCACGTCAGTGTCCTAACAGAAGACAAGCTGGTGGTGCGCCAGCTACGAGGCCAGTAGGAGACCGACCCAGAGCACCGGGGCGTGTGTTCGCTTTGACGACCACAGAGGCGAAACAGTCAGGTAATCTTTTGCAGTTTCTATGTCTATTGTGTGACCACGAGGTAGTGGTGTTGTTCGACTCAGGAGCCACTCATTCGTTTGTGTCTAATGAATGTGTGAGGAGGCTCGGGCTCACGATGCGAGAGCTGGGGTGCGAGCTTTTAGTGGCGACGCCAGCGTCTGGAGAGGTATCCACCACTTCTATGTGTGTGGGGTGTCCTACGGAGGTGGCAGGCCGTAGGTTCAGGTTGAACCTCATTTGTTTGCCGATGGAGGGTCTAGACGTGATTCTGGGCATGGATTGGTTGTCGAGTAACCATGTCGTCATTGATTGCGGGCAGCGTCAGATAGTGTTTCCTGAGACGGTGGGGCTAGAACTGATCTCGTCTAATCAGGCGGTGAGAGAGATTGAGGCTGGAGCTACCTGTTACATGATTGTGGCTCAGGCAGAGAAGATGAGCACGGCCGAGCAAATCAGCAGGATTCCGGTAGTGGATGAATATGCAGATGTATTCCCGGATGAGATTCCAGAACTACCGCCTAGCAGGGATGTAGATTTCTCCATTGATCTCATCCCTGGCGCTGGGCCAGTTTCTATGGCACCGTACAGAATGGCGCCTGCTGAGTTAGCTGAGCTAAAGAAACAGATTGAGGATCTGCTTGAGAAGAAGTTCATCCGACCGAGTGCATCACCGTGGGGAGCACCAGTTCTGTTAGTGAAATCCCGGTGTTGTGTTGATTACCGGCAGCTGAATAAGCTAACGATAAAGAATAAGTACCCGTTGCCGAGGATTGATGATCTGTTGGATCAGTTGAGGGGAGCTGTGGTGTTCTCAAAAATAGACCTGAGATCAGGATATCATCAGATCCTTGTCAGGCCGGAGGATGTCCAGAAGACAACTTTTCGATCACGGTATGGTCACTACGAGTATGTAGTGATGCCATTTGGGGTGACCAATGCCCCGGCTATATTCATGGATTACATGAATAGGATTTTCAGGCCATATCTGGATCAGTTTGTAGTAGTGTTTATCGATGACATTCTGATCTACTCCGAGAGCAGGGAAGAACACGCAGAACATCTGAGAGTAGTGTTGGGGATTCTCAGAGAGCACCAGTTGTATGGGAAATTGTCGAAATGTGAATTCTGGTTGGAAGAGGTACAATTCCTGGGCCATGTGATCTTAGCCCAAGGAATAGCCGTTGATCCGGCAAAGATAGAGACAATGGTTCTTGGACCAGAGTTCTTACAACAGACCATCGAGAAGGTGAGGGTGATTCAGGATCGGATGCGCGCGACTCAGAGCAGGCAGAAGTCGTATGCAGACAAGAGGAGGAGGCCGCTTGAGTTTGAGGCAGGGGACCACGTATTTCTCAGAGTTACCCCTACTGCAGGTATTGGCAGGGCACTTAAATCGAGGAAGCTGACACCTTGATTCATCGGACCATATCAGATCATGAGGAGGATTGGTCCTGCAGCGTACGAGATGGCATTGCCACCACACTTGGGAAACTTGCATAATGTTTTCCATGTGTCACAGTTGAGAAAATATATAGCCGATCCTACACATATTCTGGAGGATGACGATGTGCAGATACGGGAGGACTTAACTATTGGAGCCGGACCAGTGAGAATCTTAGATTCTCAAACGAAACAGCTCAGAGGGAAGGAAATCAAAACCGTGAAAGTCCTATGGGATGAGGCAACTCAAGAAATGACATGGGAGATGGACGATGTCATGAGGCGGTCCTATCCTTATCTCTTCACTGGTAAGTTCTCTTTTTCGAGGACGAAAAATTTAAAAAGGGGGGAGTATTGTAAGACCCGTAGAATTTAATTAATTAAATAAATAATTAATTAATAAATACGGGAGGGGTAATAATTATGACATTAAATCATGGTTGGTATGACGTGGAAAAGTGCTAGCTCATATGGTTGAGAGCACTTGGATTGTGTGAGAGGACTTGGGTTCGAGTCCTATACATGATACTTTTTGTGTTATTATTATTATTTCAATCTATGAAAGCATGTTCTGTTATGATATGATGCTTGAATTGTGATGGTTAGCATGAAACATGATTGGTTGAAATGGTTATGCACTTGAGTGGTAACAAAGGGGTCATGGGTTCAAACCTTGGAAATGCTAAATGGAAATTATGCTTGTTTTTATTTTGCTAATGGTGACTTTAGAGGGAAATGGGAAAGGTTAACAGAGGCCATGGGAAGCAGTACGGCCAAGGGGGGGTGCATTCCCATTCATGATGAGAGATGGAGAGTTATTAAAAGGTAAATGAAATTAAATTCGTTTTAATATTTTAAGTAACCTAAAGTACTAGTTTAAAAGGAAAAAGTTGGAGTTTAGGCAAGGTTTGGAAGGCTGAACTTAGACTTAGAAAAACAGAGGCAAGACTGAGTGAGAGGGGCTGACGTGAGGGAGTTGAAGGCAGAATTGAGGGAAACCAAGGTTGGCCACTGGTGATCAAGGGAGAACTTCATCAATTGTGCAAATTTAAGCTAAGGAACCAGGTTAGGGGAGCTGGTCTCTGATTTTATTTATTCGTAATTATAATTGCATGATTAGCATGATAATTGGATGTGTGATTCTGTTAAATTCTGAGTTTTTTTCTGGTTTCCGGGAATTTTCTAGAAACCGCCTGGCGGACTACACATAGCCGCCAGGCGACTCATGTTATATTTGAGGGTTTCTGGGTTACCTCGAGGGACCGCCTGGCGGTGATGCCTTATACCGCCAGGCGACGCAAACTGATAATGATTTCTGGGTTTTTTCTGATGAACTGCCTGGCGGGGATGAATACCCGCCAGGCGACACGAGTGGAATGGGCTCGATTTTGGTGTTCTCTGTGTTCTGGAATGATTCTGATCGGGAGAAAATGTAGTTGCAACGAAGGAACGAGGAATTGAGTCATTATATCGTAAGAATCCATAGGGCAGAATGCCAATATGATAAAGGGCTATGAAATCCTTGTTTGGTCGAACGCTGTGATATCCTGTGGTATGATGGAACGCGGAGTGTTATGAACTGTCGTAGGAATTGATGATTTATAGGACTAGATTTCGGTTGCTCTGAACGTGGTTGGAACCTGAATGGAGAATGAAGAGAATTATCAAAGTAGGGTAATTGGCAGGGCGTGGGTTCTGGAAAAGAACCTGGAATTGGCAGATGGGGTGTACCGCCTGGCGGCACGAACCTTGCCGCCAGGCGCTAACGCGGAAGTTTCCTCACCGTGTTGACGAGAAGAATGCTGAGGGGTTGGAGAATTGGTCTGGGAAGAATTAGTTCATTAAGAGGAAATTGGGGTCGAGAAACTAGGAGGTCATGAGTTGTTTTATTATGTTGCGGACAAGCATGTTTGACTAGGTCACATGAATAATCAAGCACGAGAGTTGTTCATAACCAGAAGAAAGCTTAAGTCGGGGTAAATCAGATGGTTTGATTATTGATAGGTGAGTGGATTGGGATAGTGAGTATAAGGATTTAAATTGTTAGGGGCATGGGAGGAAGCGTTGGATTAATATACTCGCAAGCCTTGAAGAAAGAACCGTGAGCAAGTTACTAATAGTACATTGTTAGGGCTTAGAGTACTGAACAGAATACTTAAATTGGCATTAGTCACTCTGTTAAGTCTAAGGTTTCAGGCACGACTCATAATTACGTGTTAGAGTAGGGATTGTTGGGATTGAGGACATAGATGGTTGGAGTACATTATTACTGACTGGACTATTGAAACACAATATGGTAAGGTAATATGGTAAGTTTTACATTTAGTGTCTGAAACTCATTGGTATTGAGATAAATCTGAGATAGAGAACCTAAACCAGTAGAGGTCAGCTGTACTGATACAGCGCCTGGCGGCGGGAATGGGTAGCGCCAGGCGATGGTAAGGACTCAGTGGGGTTCTGGATTGATTGGCGCCTGGCAGTGGGATAGGCACCGCCAGGCGGCGGCGATACGAATAGTGGCTCCTGGACCAGCGTCCGCCTGGCGGTGTAGACTGTTCCGCCAGGCGGTGGTTGCAGACTTTGTGAGTTTGAGGCGCTTGGCGCCTGGCGGTACGTGTCCCCCGCCAGGCGGTCTGGAAGCTGTGGCGCCTAGCGGTACGTGTCCCCCGCTAGTCGATTTAGCTGCTGTGAGTCCTAGTTGATGGACTTCGTAGGGTGTTCTACAAGGTTTCTGGTAGTGCTTCAGAGGTGAGGTTGCTGGAGTTCCTTGAGTTGTGGCTCGGAACGTATCCCTTGAGTTGTGGCTCGGGATAGGGGTTAAGCACGTGGTATTCCTTGAGTTGTGGCTCGGAATAGCATCTCTTGAGTTGTGGCTCGGGATGGCGGATGAACACGAGAAACCTTTGAGTTGTGGCTTGGGTTGGCGAGTGTGGCCGGTATGAGTGTGCTGGTTGTGGCCAGTACGGATGGATCCAGATAGATTGCCCTCCTCAGTTGTTGGCTGACGAGTTTGGTAGTCTTGGGATGATACGGGCTTTGTTCGTATATGGGAACTCTACCTGGCGTTGCGGTGTATGATCCGTAGCATGTATTCCCGCACGTGCTCTATCGGTTGTGGCCGATAGGTATGGCAGCAAGTCACCTTGAAGTAATTAGCAAACGAAGTAGAACACGAATAAACTTATTGGAGATCGAACTGAGGGAATAAAAATATAGGGCAATGTGGAAAGTTAATTTAAGTGGTGTTATGTGTATGTATACTGATTTATATATATGTTTATGGCTTTGTATTTATGTGTGTTTTATCTGCTAAGCTCACCCTATCTGCGTGTGTGTGGCGATGATCGTGTACGCGGTACACGGGAGCAGATGTTGGTGATGCAGGTGGCTCTGGTGCAGCTTAGTCGCGGAGAGGGGATTGACTTGGGGAACTTTTACTTGTATTACTTTGTTTTGGAAACATTTGTAAACCCGGATGGGTGACTTAACAACATGGTGGTTTTAATTATGTAATCGATGTTCTAAACTTTATCCGCTCAATTAATAAAGCTTTAAATTTTCCCGCGTTTTGGGAAAATGAGGTATTATTAAATGCGCTGTTATATTTATTTGTTTTATTTATTCATAAATCAGTAATATCCTGACGGGATGTTACACATACAACATGCATTTCATCAATGGAGTTGTATATGTCTTGCAAGATTTATATTCTTTATTGTCGGGGTTTATCTTCTTCATAAGAGGTTTTATCACTTACTTGAAGTTACACTAAATGAAAGTGGTAATCAATCACAATTAAATATGCACCGTGATAAGTGTCTAGAATAAGTAAAATTTCCATATAAAATGAGACTTATCATGCTTTCATTGATCATATTTTGTAATTAAACAACCCATTTTAGCTTATAATTACAAAATGAGATACTAAAAAGAAGCAAAATAAAAAAATGATGATTTTTTGATGATTTTGCAACAATTTCTCGAAGAATTAAAAATAATGCAATTGATGCCAAGAATTCACGACTAAGCTCTAGTAAGGCGGTCAAGGAAGGA
Source organism: Vigna unguiculata (assembly GCF_037176805.1). Lineage (NCBI taxonomy): Eukaryota > Viridiplantae > Streptophyta > Magnoliopsida > Fabales > Fabaceae > Vigna > Vigna unguiculata. The sequence continues at coordinate 4,596,877 of NC_140799.1, forward strand.
TCAAGAATATGAATTTTGGAGTTGAGCCATAACAAAATGGTGCCCAATACTTAAGGCGGTGCATAGCTGAGCCACGAGGGAATGTGTTTAGCACTTAAGGCGGTGCATGCTGAGCCACAAGAGAATGTGCTCAACACTTAAGATAGTGCATGTTGAGCGCCGAAAATTAGGCTGAGCACTGCCCAAAAATTTCTATAAATGAAGACCTTAGGTCCTCATTAGAAGCATTGAGTGGAGGCTAAAAAATGTAGCAGTAGAATATAATAGGGTTTGTGAGGCAAGAGGGAGATTCTCTTAGTGTAAATTTTATGTATAATGATTGTGGCTTGATTTATGCTTAATGATGACTTGATCACTCATCTATTTAACTGGTTTGGATTGAGTTGGGAAACTGGTCTCAAACTGTGGTCTAATCAAATCATCATACCTGTAATAGATGCTTCATTGCATGCTAGAGGGGATGCTAGATGAAAGGGTCCTGCACATGGCGAGGATTCATTCAAAGAGTCTTGCACATTAAAGTAAGGATTCATTCTACCAGGAGTTGAGGAATCACATTGGTTTTGAAGTCCTTAGGTTCTAGCAATTAAGGGATGAACATAGATCTACATAGAAAGAGTACTCCCAGGACATTGAATGGTTTTCATAATAAGTAAACAAGATGATAGTGAAGTAGTAGAAGAAGATAAGATGAAATCAATTCATAGTCCCTATTCCACTCAATCTATCTAATTATTATCTATATTTACTTGCACTCTTTATCAAAATCAAAAGCTCAAAAACTAACTATCAATATACTTGCTAAATCCTTGTAGATACGATAACCCCCATTTAGTTTTACAACTGACTTGGTACACTTGCCAATAGGTCACACAATTAGATATCTCTTTTAAAGTCTGATTTTGTGTGATGTTGGGGCTTTTAGGGGTTAAGCCCAAGGGACTAAAATATGTTTTGGCTTGTGTGATTCAAGCCCAAATATACTAAAAAATTGTTATGGCTTTTGTGGCTCAAGCTCAATGTGTTAAAATTGTTGTGGCTTTTGTGATGGACTAAAATTCCCAACTAAAATTTACCCTATCAAACCAAAAGATCAATACAAAATTCAGTTAACTAAAAATATATTTTAAAATATATATACATTAATAAATTATTACAAAGTGATTAATCTTCTTAAAGTGTCCTATGAAAGATTCAATACATTCGTTACTAATACTATTCTCTTATAATTTAATTTAAAAGAAATATACAAACTTTTCAAATTAGAAATAATCTGAAATAGAAAACTAGATTCACCCGATACAATAACTGAATCTCAATATTAAACAAACAAACAAAAACTATATTTGTTCATTCAAGAAATCATTTTTAAATATTAATATTTACCTACTACGTTTTAAGTTGATTTTTTTTCTAACAATTAAATTAGTTTTTTTATAAATTATCCACATAAGCTCATTCAATATTTCTATGTCCGGATAACATCAGATCAATTATAAATTTTCCATGTAATTATTCAATATTTCTATGTCCAAATAACATCAAATAAATTTTCCACATAGGTGTCCAAATAAGTCAAATGTATTATAATTTTCCACACAATGATTTATGTGTACTAACATCAATCTGGAGTGTCACTTTCTACTTTCCTTTTTTTCTTTCTCTCATTTCCTTCTGTGTGCATCCGTCAAGCATCACACAACAAAAAAGAAAAGGACATGCAAGTTATATAAACACGTTCCTGGAAAAAACTGGGATGATAGTAAAGATCACATGTGCTGTCTCACCTACATTTATGAACCCTTCCATGCATCACTTTACATTATCCAATTGCATATTTAGATAACCAATTCTGACTTTTTCTTCTTCTCTCTAATAGATTACTTTTTAATTTTATTAACATTAGATATTATCAATTTTTTTTTCTCAAATTAAACTCTTTTATTCTACAATTTTTGTTGCGAAAGATTAAATTTTCATCACTTTTTCTAATTTTATAGGTTATTTATGGCTAGAATTATATTTTTTAAGAATGAGTTCTTAACACATTTATTTCCAGTTTTATATATTTTTATATTTATTTATAATAAATTAATTTATTAAAATTTTATAATCTTTTATAAACTTATGTTAATATAAATTTAACAAAAAATATTTAATTTAATATTATAAATTAATTGAAAATAAACATTTTAAATTTAATTATAATAAATAAAATAATTTAAATATATTATAATTATGGTAATATAAAAATTAGGGTTAAATATGTTTTTGGTTCCTCAAGTTTCACTGAAATTTGGAATTAGTCCCTCTTCAAAACTTTTGATCAATTTAGTGTTTCATCTCTAAAAATGCGTGAATTTCGTCATTTTAACCAAATTTTATTAAGTTTATCTGACGTTTCAAACACATTTTATGATAGTATTTGAATTGTTTACATCGTTTGACACATTTTCACTTTAATGTTAACTCAAATATTATCATAAAACGCGTTTAAAATGTCAAATAAACTTAACAAAATTTGGTAAGAAGGACTAAATTCACGTATTTCTAAAGATGAATGACTAAATTGGTATAAAGTTTTGATGAGAGACTAATTTCAAAATTCACTGAAACTTGAGGGACTAAAAACATATTTAACCCTAAAAATTATTATAATAAAACATTATAATTATAGTTTTTTTATAATTAATAATTAATTTTTATAATGTATATTATTTGATTAAAATGATTTAGGTACTAAATAAATTATGTGTAACAAATTAAAAAAATAAATTAAATAATAATATGATTGTAGGTGAAAATATTTAATTTTTAAAACTTTATTTCTACCCATAATTACACATACAGTACTCTGGGTCATAATAATATCAGTTAGAAATTTGGTATTGAATTTTGAGTTGTTACTTAATATTTTCCTTAAATAATTTCTTTTATAAATATACCTAAATGTTTAACTTCATATTTTTAACTTTACATTATTTTTTTTTCAAAATCTAATTGCATTCATCAATCACAATTTTCAAAAGCTTTTCAACTTGTGCAGAACTTTCCCCCTACTTAATTATCACCACAAACATACAAATACTTCTCATATTAAGTTATAATAAACAGATACTTGAAATTTTTAAGCTTTTTAAAAAATTATTCAAATTTAAAATAATAAAATATACATGATTGATAATGAAATCATAGAAGAGCTCTTAAAAATTGATTACATCATTGACTTGGTAGTCAAGCTTAGTGAAGAGGAAGGTTCAGAGACATAAGGTTTGATGGAATATGTGGTTGTTGGACAAGTCTTCACAGCATAGAGCAAGTACAATCCGCCAAGAATAGTTGCAATTGCACTTATTCCACCAGACCCATCACCAAAAAACGAGTAATCTGAAAAAATTATTATTTGTATGGTCTCAATCATTAACACCAGATGATACTACAATTAAAATTTGATTTCAAATTCAGAATTACAAACAAGTGTTATATTCAAATAATATTTCATTTCAAATTGTTTTTACTTCTACTACAACAAAAATGACTTTAGACAACACTAAACGAGATCACAGATATAAAAATGTGGTCTAAACCTAGTAAATGTAATATTTATTTAGATGTGCCTTAAAAACTATCTTAAGCAACATTTATATAAATGTTGCCTGTAAAAAGTGTGGACTAATCCATCAAAATGTGATCTAAAATACACTAACAATTAAAACTTTTAGATTAGAAATATTTCATCCCTCATTTTTTGACTGAAAATGCAAAACTTAGTTCCAAACACGCAAAAAATTGAATTTCTTCCCTCCCGTTGATTTTAGATTGAAAACGCCAAGAGCTCACAATGTTAAAATGTGAAATTTTGAAAAACATGTACACCAAAATCGTTGCCTTTTATGAGGATTTTAAGCAACGATTTTAAATTGTTATCGTACTGAAAACCGTGACTTATTACCTACAGTTACGCTCACCTATACTACGCATAATAAATTGTTGTCTAAACTTTAGCCCACGATTTTTATGGTTTAACTCACAATTTTGTGTTGTTGCCTAAAACAATTTTTGTTGAAGTGTTGAAAATGAATTTTGTTACTACCTGTTATAATTGAAATTATTAGAAAAGTGTTATCAAAAGTTAGATGAATGTACTAATAGTGCGGAGTATGAGAAGGGAATCTCTGTAAACAAGACATATTTTTGTTCTTGTGTTCATTGTTGAATTAGATACATCAGGATTTGAGCGAAATATGTGATCACCTATTCATCTTCAATATGGTAAGAAGTCATGCAATTTGGACTTGGCATGGAGAAATATTAGACAACCTTACGATGTCACAACAATAGAATATGTGAAAGAATGGATGAATGATCATTTCGAGGACATTGTATGTGATGTTAGTGAAGACAATTTTGGAATAGCTCATTTCACTACAACATTTTGTAGTTTAGACTATACACTAAATTAGACAACAACTAACTAAATATGGCCTAGACATATAATAAACAACATTTTTATAAATGTTGTATAAATATCATAAATGTCCATGATTATATAATTATTGCTTTAAATTATGTAGGCAAAACCAGTAAAAATGTGGTCTAAAAATATAGATGAGGTCTAAAATCAACCTGAAGAACTGTTGTCTATTTTGAGGACTTTAAGTAATGGTTTTAAAAGTATTGTCGTACTAAAAACCATTGTCTATTACCTATAACTACACTCACATATACCATGCCTAAACAATTGTGGTATAATCTTTAAACCACAGTTTTTATCATTTAGATTACAATTTTATGTCGTTGTCTAAAGTGATTTTTGTTGTAGTGTTTATATGATAGTTTGAAATATGGTTCAAAGGAATAATTGTACCCAAGATGCACTAAGTTTATACGATTGTCGACAACTTTGAAATTGTCTAGTTTAAAAACAAGAAATGGATGGACCGATACAAGTTTCATAGAATTGTTAGTTATTGAAGGAGATGCTTCCAAAAAATAATATAGGTTACCTAATAGTAATTACGAGGTGAAAAAAATTTTGTCCAATGAATTTGGAGTATAAGAAAATACATGCATGACCTAATGATTATGTATTGTAAATAGGCGAGTTTGTTGCATTGAAGGTATGTCCAACGTGTAGGATATCATTGTTTAAAAAGAAAGTTGATGAAAATAGTGTTTATGAAGAAACAGATAGTCCCCTAGGTGTTATTCATTATATATTTATTGTGACTTTATAAAATGTATTCAAAACATTATATTTGAAATATATACATTCTAGATATTTTCTAGTTTTCAGGTTTTGGTTTTATGCCAAAACCAATTTAATTTTAAAAAAATAAAAATTTAAGTTTGTTAAGGCATTAATAGACAAAAAATTACATTTGTTATTATCCCACTAGACGTAAATTTTGGCACAAAATAAAGAAAAACATGTTTTGCTTTTACATCAGACATAAGTTCACATCTGTTATACATGTACTAAATATAAATTTACGTTTATTATGAAAACACCAAACATAAATTTACGTATGGTATTTTACTATACGTAAATTTTCACAACCTGAAATTGTGCCTGACATAAATAAGACGTAAAAAGCCTAAAATATCAAATGTAAAAAACTTTTTTTGTGTGTTAGTGCTAGTATCATCCATTGATAAAGAGCGATGCTAATATAATAGCATGTCAAAGTCAACTTTGTTTGAGAAGTAAATGTTGATCATATAATGATAACTGCGATCCAAGACTTCAAGCTGATATTAACTTAAATAATACAATGGTTAAATCATTCCATTGGTCCTCATTTTTATAGGGAAATCTCAAGTAGGTTCCCTTCTTCTTTTTTGTCTCAATTAGGTTCCTATTTTGAAAATTTATTGCAATTAAGTCATTTTCGTCAATAGTGCACTAACAACATTAACTTTGTCCCACGTGTCAGTAAGTGATTTTTTTTAAAACTTTTTATAACTTTACAAAAAATAATAAAATTGCAATGTATCAAGCTGACATTGTGCCACATGGTAGAGGTAGTGTGATGTGACAATGCTAGTGCCACGCGCCACTATTTGATTTAAAAACTCTCAATGTAGTCCTTGTATTTGTTATTTTGTCTAAATTTTGTTCTAATTTTTTAAAACTCAATCAATTTCATCCCTATACCAAATTTCATTTTTATATAAATTTTACAATGGTATTTTTATTACAATTAGGCATGTCAATATGAGCCCAAACCCGTGAGCCGACCCGGCTCACCACAGGTTCGAGCCGGGTCGGGTTGGAAATTTAAAAAAAAATTATGATTATAGACTAAAACGGGTTCAGCTCACTTAACCCACGGGTCAAGTGGGTTCGAGCCGGGTTATAGTGAGCTGACCCACAACCCACCAAATTAAAAAAAAAATAAAAAATTTTAATCAGATGGCGTACGTTCCACCACCTGAAATGAATTAGAAACCCTAATTTTTTTCATTTTTCCCTTTCCTTCTTCGCGACAATAGAGATTCTCTCGTCTTCTTTGCCCACACCATACGCACACAGCTTTTTCTTCACGCAGACCACACACAGAGACCTTCATTTTGTTTTCCCGGTGTCCGTCTGCGTCTGTGTTGGTGGTTCTCCGCGTCTGCGTCAGTGGTGCTCCGTGTCTACGTAGGTGGTGCTCCGATTCTGCGTCGACGGTGCTCCGATTCTGCGTTGGTGGTGCTCTGGTTTTGCGTCGACGGTGCTCCGATTCTGTGTCGACGGTGCTCTGGTTCTGCATCGACGGTGCTCCGGTTCTGCTTCGACGGTGCTCCAGTTCTGCGTCGACGGTGGTCTGTGTTAGTGGTCGTCTGCTCGTTAGTGCTACTACTCTGCTTGGTGCTCTTTCGCGTGAGTGGTCATCGGAGTGAGAGTGGTTTTTCATGTTTGTGCCCCTTTGCGTGGTTGCTCCTCCGCTGCAATTGCTTCATCTGAGGTTCGTTTCTTAATTTTTTTCTGAGCTACTGGGATGTTGTTCTGTTGTTTTATGTTTATGATATATTTGTACTTTGTGGGTCTGATTTATGGAAAACATATTCACCTTGAATGGTTCTGAATTTTGCTTATGTAATTTAAAATTATAATCTGCAGTTTGAAGTGCATGAAAAAGTTTACCCAAAATTTGATTTTCTTGCTTTGATTTTTTTTTCCAAAAGGTAATTTATAGCATGGAATCTGATAATATTCATGAGAGTGTCAATGTCAATTGCAATGTTGTTGATGACAGTATCAATAATCAGAAAGTTAAGGAACCACCTTCAATAAACAATGAAAGTAATGATGTTGAAAAAGAGAGTAAGAAAGCTAAGACTTGTACATCGGAAGTTTGGAATTATTTTTCTAAAATTGGAGTGAAAGATGGAAAAGAGAAGGCTAAATGTAATGCATGTGGGCAAGAGTATGTAATTGGTGGAACTAAAATAGGTACTTCAACATTATTGCTTCATTTGAAAAAAGTGTAATGTTAGCCCAAAATATAAGGATGTACAAGGAATGATAATTGACAATATGGGAAAGTTGAGGAGTAGGGAACTTGATCAAAAACATGTTCGTGAGATTATGACAATGGATATTGTGAAACATGGTTTGCCATTTAAATTTGTAGAATACAAATGGATTAGAGAATTGCATTCATACTTGAACCCTGATGTAAAACATGTGAGTAGGAATACAACGGTCTCTGATTTATGGAAATTTCATCTTCAAATGCAGGAGAAATTGAAACTTGAAATGCATCAATGTCATAACCGAATTTGCTTAACATCAGATTGTTGGACTGCTTGTAATCAAGAGGGATATATTTGTTTAACAGCGCATTATGTTGATAACAATTGGAAACTGAATAGTAAGATTCTTGCTTTTTGTAAAATGGAACCTCCACATACAGGTCATGATTTAGCAAATAAAGTATTTGAATGTTTGACTGAGTGGGGACTTGATAGGAAAATATTTTCTATAACTTTAGACAATGCTACTGCTAATGATCGTATGCAACAAATCTTGTGTGAACAATTAAGCTTACAAAATAGCTTGTTATGTGATGGTGAATTTTTCCATGTGAGATGTTGTGCTCATATCTTGAATCTTATAGTTCAAGAGGGTTTAAAAGTGGCTGAAGTTGCTTTGCAGAAAATTAGAGATAGCATTAAATATGTGAAAGGGTCAGAGGCAAGAAAAATAGCATTTACAGAATGTGTTATTCAAGTGAGGGGTATTGATGGTAAGGTGGGTTTAAGGTTAGATGTGCCTACTAGATGGAATTCTACTTTTCGAATGCTTGAAAGTGGTCTTAAGTATCGTCGTGCTTTTGGAAGTTTCACTATACGTGATAGAAATTTTAAACATTGTCCAAGCACTGAAGAGTGGAAAAGGGCTGAGAGGATGTGTGAATTTTTAAGGCCATTTTATAAGATAACCAATTTGATTTCGGGCACATCTTATCCAACATCTAATGAATATTTTATGCAAGTGTGGAAAATTGAGTGGTTGCTAAGGGATACACTCAAGAGTGATGACCCACTAATGAAAGATATGGCAAAAAGAATGATGGATAAATTTGACAAGTATTGGAGTGAATATAGTACCATTTTGTCAATTGCCATGATTCTTGACCCACATATGAAACTTGAGGCTCTTCGATTTCATTATTCAAAGCTTGATGCTTCAACTTGTGATGAAAAACTTAATCATATCAAAGGAAAGATGTATAAATTGTTTGAAGAATATGTGAGTGTAAGGTCAAATTCATCTTATGCATCAAGTTCCCAAGTTACTTGTTCAACAGAAGAACATATCAACATAGTTGAAGATGAAGAGATTGATCCATATAATGTAAGTTAGTCCTCTTTCCCGTCTAATGTTATTATTATGTAATCTTTTTAACCCATTTTATGTTTGCATTGTATTGCTATAGGAATATATCAATTATGTAAGCCAACATGTGAATGTAACTCGCAAGTCTGAGTTAGATTTATATTTAACTGAAACATCACTTAAGCCAAAGTATTTTCCAAAGTTGGATGTTTTGAGTTATTGGAAGGATCGTCAAGAACGCTATCCAAACCTTTGTAGATTAGCATGTGAGGTGTTGAGTATTCCAATAACAACAGTTGCTAGTGAGTCTGCATTTAGCATTGGTGGTCATGTGCTCAACAAGTATCGATCTAATCTTCTTCCTGACAATGTTCAAGCACTAATTTTAACACAAAATTGGCTACATGGCTTTAAAAATATTGGTAAATTACTTTATATTACTTTCCAATATTTTCTTCATATCATACCAATTTTTGCTAATAAATTGTTTTGTTTTTGAAGATGAAGATAATGAAGATGTTCAAAAAGAAGAATAAATTCTTCTAGACTTTTCTGTCCGTGACTCTAATGCACCTCATGATGGACGATAGTTATTGGAAGTAAGTAAGGGATGCTCACTGCAACTTAATGCATGTATTTCAGCTGTTGCAGATTTTTACTATAACTTTTTGTTTCAACTGTTGCAGATTTTTTGTTTCAGCTGCTGCAGATTTTTTTGTTTAGCATTTGCTATTACACTTTTAGGGATGCCACTGTCAACAAGAAGGGAGACATTTGAACATGTAGTTTATGGCTTCTGTTTTGTAATTTAAAAATATGGGTTGTTCTTCTGTTGAATTTGAATGATGAATCTTAATGCATGTATTTCAGCTGTTGCAGATTTGTACTATAATTTTTTGTTTCAGCTGTTGCAGATTTTTTTTTTAGCATTTGCTATTCCACTTTTAGGGATGCCACTGTCAACAAGAAGGGAGACATTTGAACATGTAGTTTATGGATTCTGTTTTGTAATTTAAAACTCTGGGTTGTTAGCTTGATTTGTGTATCATTGTGGTTACTGCATTTGAGCCCATTTGGTTTGATAATATACTATTGTATTTGGCTAGCATGGTTTGTGCATCAGTATGTTACTAACTTTTAGGAATAAGTCCAAACAACAAATAATCATAAAATTTTCTTTAAAAATGATAAAAAAAAATGCCAAAAAATATTATTTTTTAAATTTTAGACGGGTTAGTGAGTCAACCCACTTCACCCACCAACCCGTAGTGGGTTGAGCCGGGTTGGAAAATTTCCAGCTCACCAGAAAGTGAGCCGGGTTGAGTTACCTAATTTTCAACCCAACCCGTGGTGAGCCAACCCGGGTGAGCCGGGTTGGCTCACTTTGACATCCCTAATTACAATTGATATTTTTAACAAAATTAAGTTTATTTAAATTTATATTCTGCATTAAACTTTATTTAAATTTTGTTTTAAATATTTATATATTTATAATTTATAAATAAATGTTAGACTTGCTTTAAAAATAACAACTTCATAAATTCAAATATAAGATTTTAAAATAATTTTATAACAATTTAAAATATATATATTTATTTAAAATTTTACAATTCAACTTATAAATTATTTTTAAACCAACTCTAACATTTGTCTATAAATAATTGTTATATAAATATTTGAAACAATATTTAAATAAAATTGAGAAGTTTCACATTCAATAGTGACATGTGGCACTGTCACTGCAACATCACATTGCTTTACCTCGTGACACAACGTCAGCTTGACACATGACATTTTTTTTAAATTAAAAAAAAAAAAAGTGAACTATTAACGGAAAGAACCTAATTGCAATAAATTTTCCAAATAGGGACCTAATTGAGACAAAAAAATGACCTATTTGAGATTTTTCTACAAAATAGGGACCAATGGAATTATTTAACCTAATATAATAAAGCTTAAGTTTGTGATGTAGAGAATGTCTTCACCATTTGTCATAGAGAAATTCATGCTCAAGTCAAAGCTTTATTCAAAATTTTCTTGGGATTTAAACTAAAACTAAAATGTTTTCAAATTTATTTGACACAAGCATTTGTCAAATCTGGCTTAGCTAGTACGATGTGTGTTTTCATCATCTCAGAAGTATAGTGTTATGCAATCTAGGAAGATAAATACTGCCAACTATCATAGAAGTTGCATAAAGAATAAAAAAGTAATTAATGTTGCATAAAACATATTTATTACTACTCTACATCAAAGCATGACAAACTATAGGAAAAAGAGAAAGAGATTCAAGTGAGTTCAAAACTACTCATCAGACCAACAAAGGGTATGCATAGCCACTTTGTTGAAGGACACCACCTTTTTTAGTTAGTTAAAAATGTGATCTTTTCATTACTCAAACCTTGTATTCATCTTGAGTGTAAGCCAGAAGTGGGTTGAGTTATAAAATACTTGAGCGAGGTCAGAGAGTGGTTGTTGAACGACTACTTGGTAGTCATGCTTAATGAAGAGGAATATCAAGTCAATTATAATACATTTGGAAGGGAAAGTGAGAGGTTGTTGATTCAACTACCCTCAATAAGAGGAGTTATAAGTAGAGATGGTAATAGGTCAAGTCGGGCATGCACACTGCCTACCTGCTACCCAACCCGCAATAAAAAATATGACTTGTTACCAGCCCTGTTATCATTCAGATACCCATTTAAAAAATATTTGTGGGTTTTTTAAAGCTCACAAGTATTTATAGATACCGACAAATATGTAAAAAATAATAATTTATAATTTTTTAAAATAAAATTACAAAAAATATATAAAATATAGTTTAAATTATAATAATATAAATGAAATTTTAATTTAATTAAATTTAACCTAATAAATATAAATTAAATTTTATTTTTATTTTTTTACAGGTAATAAATACTCTCACGTATGGGTACGATGCTCACACTCGACTCATTTATAAGTGGATATTAAATTATTTGTTACCAACAGGTACTCATTTAAAGTATTCATGTATTACTCTTGACATATTTTATCGCAGTACGGATATTTTTACCATCTCTTATAAGGTTTACTTGATGGATTTGGAAGGAATGATTGAAGCAGTTATTAGTTCAACTTCTAAAAAAATACTTACAACTAACATTTCACAATAAATAAAAAAAGAAAAACATTTCTTAAACAATTACTTACAAATCATTTTATAATTTTTATCCTTGTTCTAAGTTGTGGTTTTTATTATAGGTATCAACTAATTCTTAATTTAAAATTAAGAATTTTCAACTGTCACTAACCTATATAACAAGTTGTTTATTCAATCATGACTTTACAATGATACAAGAAAAAAAAGAGTTGTCTAGTCTTAATTAAATTCATAACGGTTTAAGTTAGTTCTTTTTCTTGCAACTTCTCACTACAAAAATAATTATTTTTAGCGAGGGTTATATTTGACGTTTCTGGGGATTTTAACCTCCATTAATGGTTTTACTAGAGGTTTGAAATTCCCCAGAAGAGCAAGCGTGACTAACGGATTACCGGGGGTTTTAAGCAACCCTTGGAAGTAGCGCAACTTACCGGGGGTTTCGAAAACCCCCAATAATGCTTGGGGTTCTGAAAACCCCCAGTAATGCCTGGGGTTCTGAAAACCCCTAGTAATGCATGGGGTTCTGAAAACCCCCAGTGAGGTTATGAACCCCCCAGGAATGCATGAGGTTCCGAAAACCCCTGGTAATGTCTAGGGTTCCAAAAACCCCTGTTAATGCCTGAGGTTCCAAAAACCCCGTTAATTCCTCAAAAACCCCTGTTAATACCAAAAAGTTATTAGTGCTCAAAATGATAAAGTTGTACTTTCCTGATAATTGATTTGTTTAGTTAATTATTTGAGTACGAAAAAAAATGTATTCTACGGAATTTCCTATTTATTGCTTAATATTTTGGTACCAATCAATACAAATAAGCAAAAACTTCAAGGTCACTTCAAAATAAGCAATCAATACAAATATTCATTCAAATGATACAATACAAATATTCATTCAAATAGTACCAATACTGGACTAGCAGTCATAATGCTCTTAATATAATAAGTGTTGGAGAGGTAGCATTTGAATGATAGTGACATAATAAGCAGTGCACTATCTACCTACAATAAACCAAAATGTAAAAGGAAATTAGAGTTGTTCCCCATTAGCATAATTAACCAAAAGTTTCCTAGAAGCATATTTGTTAAAAAATTCCAAAAGTAAACGAAAAATATCATCTAATGCAGTGTTGGATGTTGATCATTTGTTTCTTCATTAGGAACACTTCCTTGATCAGATACCTAACATATAAAAAATAATGATAATTAATAAATTTCCAAATAATAATATCAAACATATATCAATTTAATCAAGATTTAAATATTATCGTTGGTGCATGATGCATAGTAAAATCACGATGCAACTTTCCTTGATAATTTTGTACCAAAAAATTAACCATTGCCTTCATTTCATTGAGTTGGGATGTCAATGTAGAAACCTATTTTAAAACACAAAATTCATCAAAATAATCAAAATAGAGAAAATAACTCTTATTTTCTACTTTTGAAGAAAAAAAATGGAGCTCTTTTGACAATCTTGGTTTACATAACATATTACTTTAAATATATTCAAACGTCAAATTTGATAAAAGTAATGCATCATGATCAAAACTAAAAAATTAACTTGATTTTGTAACTGAGCATTAGAAGGATAACTTGAAAATGTTCCATTATATGAATGACCCTTGGAGCCAAACACTTTAGATGGGCAAGGACCCAAACCCAAACCCCTAACACGTCCATAGTGTTCTTGGCTTTCAAAAGCAAAAGCTAAGGAATCAGTACTTGATATTTCTTTTGATACAGATGATGATGATGTTGATTCATATACTTGAATTTTTTTCCTACAAAGAACATAAGAAGAAACTAATTAAAATAACACAAAGTATGGTTGACAATTATAGACTTTATTAGAATTGAACTTACATTGATTTCCCTCGCTTCATCACTCACAAAGGCTCCATTAGCATGTTTATGTGTTGCTATCCATACCTCTCCTCTACTAACCTTGTGGCCACACTCTTTTTCCTATAAAATTAAAGAAAAAATATATGACACATATATCCAAAAATTGAAACAAAAAGTTCACATCAAGATATGTAGTATTGTCACCATTTCATCTCTTTTCTTTGCAATACTCTTAGATCCACATGTGTGAGCAATGGTTTGCTTTGCCCTATTATCTTTATTTTTCAGAGCATGCTCCTAATCATCAACGTATAAAAATTAATAATCATTAACTTGAATAATGTTGATGAAAAATAGTTTCAATATACCTTTGTTTTTGAATTTAGTCGATAATCCACAAAAGAAGCCCAATGATCTCTATCTATTCCTGTTGGAACCATTGCGATCAATTCATCTCTAGTACGTGTTTCGTCATTTCTAAGTTGTCACAATTCCTGTCGGTGGTCTCTCCACTTTATGTTAAGTGATTTGAGGATGTGGCTTATATGAACATCGGAATGAACATCAAACTTAGCCTTCAAAACATAAAACAGTTAAAATTAACAAGAGTTATGGTATAATTAAATCATACATTAAGCTTTTACAATGCTGACTTGAATAGTATTCTTAAGTACGTCTTCTTTATAATCTTTAGGAATCTTCTTCCAACTAGAATAACTAATAGGAAGAGAATTAGAGTTTCTTGCAATGCTACCTAAGAACCTATTCAATAATGCTCCACCATCCGTAATTGGTTGACCCTCATTATTCCACTGCACAATAATCCTTTCATTAGAAGGTAAATGCCACACATCATTGGTTCGTAGTTGTTTTGTAATTCTCTTTCCTTGATCATCTACGGAATGTGAGAAAATAATTGTTACTAATTTATTATAAAGACAAATATACATATAATATATTATGTAGTACTTTGTATATAGTTGCTTACCAATGACATTAACAAACCATGCTCTTTTTCGGGTTGCAGGCCTTTGTTCATCTACTTGCAACCCAGTCTCCTCATTTTCTTCCTCTTCATTTTCAGAATATGAATGTGATGTAGTTGGTATTGTTGGTTCAGATACATGAAATGATTTATATGGTGGCTGAGAATTAGATTGAGGCGCAATTGGGGACTGACTAGTTGAAGATATCCTCACTTTCAAGGTTCCTGAAAATAAATTGGTTAGATATTCCTAAAATTGAATATAAAATCTCCAATATCATCATTCCCGGCATGGCTTGACTCTGGACCCATTTCCTTATCGTCCACCGTGTCATAGCTATATTGATGATACCCAAATGCATCATTAACCATGTTAAACATCGAATTTATTTCATTATCTTCTTGCGGCATTAAACGTGTTTCATCAGTCACATTTACTCCTCTTCTCTCCCCATGTAAAAGCCACATTGTATATCCTTTTGGAAAAGGTTTAAGAGTCAAGTGCTCATACACTAATTCACGATCCTGCCATTTGTTAAAGTTGCATTTTTGACATGGACATACTATTTTCCCCCTTACACCACTATTAGCAAATGCAAAGTCCAAAAATTTGTTTAAGCCATCCATATATTGAGGTGTGTTTCTTGGCATGTCTATCCAAGATTTATCCATTGGAAGTAGGGTCTGTTCAAGCCAAAATAATTCATACCTTATTTTAAGATAGACACATCACAATGTAACCAAGTAAAAGACAAAACCAACCAAATATAGCACATTCAATATAAGAGACACACACTCTTGAAAACTAAAAACATAAGCAATTTGACAACACTTCTTAGTTACTTATAGTATGAACCTTGCTTTAAGTTGATACTAAATCCTAGGTGACTATATTTAAACACTCATAAACAAAAATATTTAAACAAATTAAAAGTAGAAAAGAAGTGAAACCAAAAGAAAGGATAAAACATAGATATTTAACAAAAGGGGAAAATCTATTTAGTTTTAGAAAAAGGAAATAATTATGGCTGTAAAATTATAAAAGTGTCAATGATAAAATGAAGAAAAACACACATTTATAAATTTATTTTCATCCATTTTCAATCGTATTACATGATTGTGTGATATAGGCATTACTATAATATTCTTTGAAACAAGTGGATAAAAATTTAAAGTTATCATAATCGTTTGAAACATATAAATTAGTATTATATATATATAATATGGTTTAAATTAAAAGTTTTTAAAGCTAAACTGCTACTAAAACTAAAACTAGAAATTTAATTAAACAAAATATGTTTTTCATAACTAAAATAGATGCCTCAGATAATTTTTACGCCTTTATTAATTTTAATAACCGAAGCATGAAATAACTTTTTCCATACAGTTTAGAATTTTAAAAAATTTAAAATACTTCTAAATATTTAATGTATCTACACGAAATAATATCCATTCTAAACCAATAATGTTTGATCTAGAAAACAGGGTACCATACTCTAAGAGTGATTCATTTGATCAAGAAAAATAACAATAATAATATAGTGCAAGTTGTGCTATAATATTTGATAATTTAAGAATGGAACTCACTTGATTAAGTGTTAGAAGATCACTTAAGCAAGAGATCCTTGCTTGGGCTTTTGAGTGATTAGCTCCTACTCAAGCCAGCATATATTAAACGATATCTTGATTTCCATTTAGGTCAAAATCTTCTCCTTCTCCTTTTCCTGTAAAAAATGAACAAAAGAAAAAAAAAAGTAAATTTATAATAAAAAATAGTAAAAACTGAATTTAAATAAAAAAAAGTACTACAAAAACATAATAAAATGAAGATAAGTTTCCAAATATAAACAAAAAACAAGTTAAAATCTGCTATTATTTTACACTTATCATATTTTCCAAATGAAAGAAAACAAACACAAAACGAAATTTTAGAAAAAAGTGAATATTTCGTAAACAAATCCTTTTTCATGCATCAAGTGATCACAAAATTTAATGTAAGAAGATGATATTTCCACTACTATTTTCGATGAAATTTTTAAAAAATGACAATTACAATACCTGTAGCACATAAATTTATGTACATTTAAATGTGTTTCAAGTGTATTTGTGAAGAGGAGTTGTAGACTAATGTTTCTATGAGTTCATGCATACATACCTTCAATAGTTTTATATTATTAAAAAAATCTTTAAAAAATAACCAATTTTAAAAATAAATTAATTCTTCAAATGATTAATATATTAATTTATAAATTATAAATTATTAGTTATTAAAATAGTCATAAATAAAAAATTATAAGCAATTTGTGAGTTAGATTCAAAATTGATTATTTGATTATTGATATTAATTACACTACTAAAAAAATTCATATTTCCTGCCAATTTTGTTTTGAATTTTTTTTGTAGCAAATACTCATAAATTTTGTTATGAAAAAAAAAAATTGCAGAAAATTGCTGTCAATTCTTTTGCAAAATATTTTGTTAAAACACTTTTCGTAACAAATTTTATAGGAAATACTTGCGAATTTTATAATTTTGTAGGAAATAATTACTCACAAAGAAATTACCTGCCAATTAAAATTCTTAAATATAACAAGAAAAAGTCTTTTCTTGCAAATACTATTATTTTATTATACTTCCATTTGACACTCCTAAATACTATTATTTTACTACAAAAGTTCATTTATATTCATTTTTATATATTAAACATAATAGTTTATTAATAAAATACCAGCGTCAAATGGTAGTAAGAGAAAAAGTGAGTGTCAAACTACAATTTTCCTACTTTTAATTCAGTTTTGTATTGTATTTTATGGGGTGTTGAAGATAAACATGGGGTGAAAAGGATATTTCTACAGAATGATTCTGTATGTTTATAATTGCCAAAAATCACTTTAGTACTGCATTGTTATTACAAATACAACCTCTAGTATATATTAAAGTAGATTCTTGTTATTGGCTTTTTTTATTTTGGGGTCCATTTTAAGTTAATTTTGTAAAAATGGGTTTCGTTGAATTTTTTTTGCAAAATAGAGTTAAATCGTTAAGGTGGAGTACGACATTAGAAGTGAAGTCATCCTCCATTCAGCCGGTTTCCTTTTTTTTTTTTAAGTTAAATCGTGCTGTGGGAGGCCGGTTTCTGTTAATATGAAAAGTGAAGTAGTACTCGTACATGACGACTTCACTTTTTATTTTTTTTTAAATTGATTTTTTTTACGTTTTCCATAGAGATTATATTTGTTATTTTTTTTTTTAAACTGAAAAGTGGGTTGAGAACTACAGCTTCGTTTTCTATCATGACAACACCTGCGTATTCAACTATGTTTGCACTTTCAGAATTGTTAAAGTTGGTTATGGTGAAGGAAAGTGGTTGAGCTAAGTTTATCGGAAGGATACAAAGGATGAGGAACAAAAGAAAAGTTTTCTGATACTGGAAATTTTCAAAAATTGCCAACATGGTTTATCACCACTGAATCTAAGCTTGAGTTACTAGCAAGACATTAAAAAATATAAAACTTCAACGTTTAAAAAAAATTGAAAAGTGAAGTCGTCATATACGAGGACGACTTCACTTTTCATATCAATAGAAATCGGTCTCTTAAAGCACAACTTCACTTTTTGAAAAAAAAAAATAGAAACTGATTGGGTGGAAGACGACTTCACTTTTGATATGTATTCCACCCTGACGATTTGACCCAATTTCAACCAATCCATTTTTATAAAATTGACTTAAAATCGACCCCAAAATTAAAAAAAAAACCCTTGTTATTACTATAATACAATCTTATTACTACACAAAAATCAAATTTAGGGCGAATCAATCTAAGTGCATATTCTTTTGCTAAGTGAAACAGAAAAATATCTTTCTGTTGTTTGTAGTTTAATGTTATTTGGCACTTACATATCTTTCTTTTCGGTGACATCCTCTTTACGAGGAGCGATTCGTGAAATAACTAAAGATTTGAAAAGGACGGAATTATGCTTTTCTGGAAGACGATTCAAAGGAATCAAGTTTCGCATTATGAGAGGGTTTAGAAGAAAACAGTGGCAATGGGAGTTGTTGTTTAAGAACATTTATAACCTGTTCTGAGGTTGGCCTTTCCTTGTGATCTTCGAGGGTACACCATATTCCTACACTCACCAAGCATTTCATCTCATTTACGTCAAAATCACTCTTCAATTCCTTATCAGCAGCATTTAATATATTCCCATCCACATAATGTTTCCATACCCATTTTCTCAAAGGCACGTGATTATCTTCACCGTCCTGGTAAGTCCTCCTTCCACATGCTATCTCCAAAGCCAAAACTCCAAAACTGTACATGTCGGATTCTTTGCTAACCCTCCCTTCCTTTATATATTCTGGAGCTAGGTACCCATATGTCCCCACCACCTTTGTCCTCTGAGTCCTCAGTCTCGGATCCACCAACCTTGCTATCCCAAAGTCACTAATCTTTGTGTTGAAATCTGTGTCCAACAAAACATTAGCTGACTTTATGTCCCTATGAACAACACTCTGCTCCGCGTCTTCATGAAGATAACGAAGTGCTCTTGCCACACCTAACGCTATCTTGTACCTCACATCCCATGTCAAACTTCTTCTCTTGCCAAACAGATGATTGTCAAGGCTTCCATTACTCATGTACTCAAAAACCAGTAACAACTCCTCTTTCTCGTGGCACCACCCCATGAATTGCACAAGGTTTCTATGTATAAGACGGCTTATAATCTTCACCTCGTTTATAAATATTCTCTCACAATCTTCAATATCAGAAAATATCCTCTTCACAGCAACCACGCGCCCTAAATCACTCAGAAACCCTTTGTAAACTTGTCCAGAGCCTCCTTCTCCCAGCCTTCTATCATCCGCAAACCCGTTGGTAGCTGCAACTATTTCCTCATAACCAAACCTTCTAGGCATAGCTTCTCTATCGAAACCAAAACCATCATCTGTTCTTCCCTTTTTCATGGTCATCCAAGAAATACTAATAACCACGAGCAGAAAAACAACCGAACAAATCACTGTAACAACTACTGTTTTGACCTGAACCTTGCATTTGGTTGCGATGCCATTTTCTTTTTTCCCCTGTCCATGCATAGAATTAATATCCAGGCTTGAACTGAACTCCCAGGAATGGATCACATTTTTCTCAGTGGACGATCCAGTTGAACCCGAAAACCCAACATTGACCCACTCCGGTAAAATAGCCCACAGGTCAATCTTGTACGAGAGATAAGCGGTAGGAGTAGAAGAAGAACCAGTTCCATCAAAGGACCACGAAACAGCCAGGAGTTTGGCAGAAGCATTATAAGTTATCAAGGCATGCCCCATCTTCCCTGTGTTGCTCTCAATATCAAACTTGGTATAATTGAGGGATGCCACAGAGTTATTGTTGATCCCTACGTGTTGCATTGGTGGGTCTAACTCGTTTATGTAAGTGTCGAATTCGACAGCAACGATGTTATTTTGGGTGTCATCGTATAGACCGAGAAGGGAGCCATCAGAGGTGGCGGTCGGAATCTGGTATGCAAGGGGTGCCAAGTAGAAGGCAAAGCCATCACCGTATTTGGTTCCTAAAGGTACGTCGATTGTGAAAGAAAAACGAGTTGAAAAGTCAGTGACATGTCCGTTGGAAGAGTTTTTGAGGCGTAGAGGTTGGCCATAGACGGCTCTTCCAACTCCATTGTTGATGAGTGGGTTGAGCACTGCAGCTCCGTTCTCTATCATGGCTGCGCCTGCGTATCCAACGATGCTTGCACTTTCAGTGTCGTTAAAGTTAGTTATGGTGAAGGAAAGTGGTTGAGCTATGTTTATTGGAAGGATACAGAGGATGAGCAGCAGAAGAAAAGTTTTGAAGTAGTGGAAATTTTCGAAGGTTGCCACCATCGTTTATTACAACTGAGTCTAATTTTCTTTACATGGCAGCCACAGATTTGTAGTTAATTAAGAAAAGAGAGAGAGAGAGAGAGAAATAAGGTAAAGAAAAAAGAAGGCAAGACAGCATTATGTTTTTGACAATGAAATGCAGATGAAGGAAGAAAACACAGAAATGAAGTGTGTCTGATGGCCTAACTGATATGGAATTTAATTCAGGGTCGTGGGCCATAGTACTTATCAGTTCTTGTCAAATATCTATGCTCATTGTTAGTTGTTTTAAAGAGGCATTATTATTGATTTGGTAACTCAATTTTGGTTTTAGCATGTTTTTATATTTTTGGTTTGTTTAATTTAGTATTTTAATTTTTTATTAAATTGGGGTTAATACTGTGTCCGTACAGGACACGTCTCAAGTCATGAAATTTTTAATTTTTTTAATTTTTTTTAAAATTTTTAATTTTTAAAAAAAATTTAAAAATTGTCACAGTTTAACATTATGTCACATGACAACTTACAATCATGACACATGACATGACAGTGATAATAGTTGTGTTCAATTTAGTCCTTTATTTAAATTTTTGGTTCGATTTAGTATCCTAATTTTTTAAAATGATTCAATTTCGTCCTCTTCAATTTTTTTTATATTTTTTATCTTTGTAATTTTTTACATATGAAATTTTTTACACTTGTAAAAAATAAAATAATTTGAATATTTAGGTGTAATCATTTGATGTATAAATTCAAAACAATTATTTTAACATGTATATATAAGTTATAATTAAACTTAGTTACTAATTTGGTCTCAAATGGAAATGACGATATTTGATCATTTTAAAAAATTGGGTTACTAAATTGAACCAAAAACTTAAATAGAAGACTAAATTGAAAACAACTATTATCATTGTCACGTGTCATGATTGTAAGCTGTCATGCGACACGACGGTAGACTGACACGTTGCAGTTTTTAAATTTTTTGAACAAAAATTAAAATTAAAAAAAAAATTAAAATAAAAAAGATTTTTAATTTATAAAACTGTAATAAAAATAATTAATTGTATTTTTAATATTGAAATAAAAAAGAATAGATAAAATAAAATTACAAACAATAAATATACATCTACTATATAAAACTAAAATATAAAAATTAAATAAAACTTTAATAATTATTAAAATTAAAAATATAGAAATTTGAAAATAATACAATACAAAACTGTTAAAAAAACAATTAATTGTATTTTTAATAATGAATAAATAATAATAAATAAATAAATAAAATATATCTATTACACAAAAAACTGTCAAAAAATATTGAAATTACATAACACTGGAATAGTTATTAAAATTAAAAAGATTAAATTAAAAAGTATATCTATTATATAAAATTGTAATAAAATTTTGTATGTATAGCGGTCAAAGTATTAACAAAGTAAGTAATATTATGTATTGTTTATTCAAAAACACTTGTTTTCAATACTTTCCTCTCTTATTGAAATAAAAAACTACTTAACATTAACAATTAGTTTATTCAACAATTACACGGATATAAGTTCATTGAAAACACATCGAATTCATCCTGAAATAGATGAATTCAAAGGATGGGTTACTAACGTCCAACACTTATAAAGCTGTCGGTGAAAGGTAGTGTCTGCATGGACTGAGAATTGGGTTGTTGTGAATATGTAACTAGAGAAGCAGGAGGACGATCATGCAGATCAAGTGGAAGCTCTGGTAATGGCGCTTCTAGCTCCAGAACATTTATTACTTGTGCGGCCTTTGGCCTTTCCTTGTCGTTAGGGTTGGTACACCACAACCCCACAATGATCAAGCTTCTCATTTCATCCACATTAAACTCCTTCTTCAATCTCTCATCAACAACATCCATCACATTCCCCTCCACATACTGTTGCCACACCCAGTTCCTCAGAGGCACATGAAACTCTCCATCACGGTATGTCCTCCTTCCACATGCGATCTCAAGAGCCACAACCCCAAAACTATAAATGTCTGATTCCTTGCTAGCCCTACCTCCGTTCATGTATTCTGGGGCAAGGTACCCGTAAGTCCCCACCACCCCTGTCCTCTGAGTCTTCAACCTTGGATCCACCAACTTTGCCATCCCAAAATCTCCAAGCTTTGTGCTAAAATCTGTGTCCAACAACACATTCGCCGACTTAATATCCCTGTGAAGAACACTCTGCTCCGCATCCTCGTGAAGATAACGAAGTCCCAAAGCAACGCCCAACGCTACCTTGTACCTGTGTTTGCATAAGATGGAGAATTTATTCTTTTAGGTTGAAGTGGATCCGTCTACTGGTTTCAGATGTGTTGGCAAACACATGACAATTACTATAAAAAAAAAAAAAGTGACCGGAAATAGTCTATTCTTGAAATATATTATTATTAAAGTGTAATGCAAATTCTAGAAGAATCTAGAAAATCATAAGATAAAAGTATTGAAATGTAATGAAAGTTCTAGAACAAAGTAGAAAAGCCTAAGATATGAAGAAAAATATCAAGAACATTCTACATAGGCAAAAATCTAGAACATTCCACACAAGTTGTGGCTAGCACTTTCTAGAATACTCTATAGGTCTATAAATACCCATGTACTCAATCATTTGATGAATGCCAAGAACTAAGATCACATCTAACACACCACTCTCACTACTACAACTACATACTCCTTCCAACTACAACTTTCACACTCTACTATCTACACATTTTCTCTATCCCTTCAACTATCCCCTTCACAACCTTAAAATACCAACAATTATGTTTCCAAACAGGTCATAAAATATATTTAAAACCATAAAGTCTATGTTGTCTAACTCACCTAACATCCCAAGTCAAAGGTTTTTTGTCCCCAAAGAGATGAGTGTCGAGGCTTCCATTAGGCATGTATTCAAAAAGCAACAGAAACTCACCTTGCTCGTGGCACCACCCTACGAACTGCACCAAGTTTCTGTGTATAAGACGGCTTATAACCCTAACCTCATTGATGAAAACTCTCTCTGAATTTGCGAAGTTGGCGAAAATCCTTTTCACAGCAACAACCCTTCCTAAATTACTCAGAACCCCTTTGTAAACCTGTCCCGAGCCTCCTCGTCCAAGCTTTCTATCATCTGCGAATCCGTTGGTGGCTGCAAGTAGTTCTTTGTAATCAAATCTTCTTGGTAGAGTTGCCCTATCCAAATCAAACTTAACCGAGTTAGCTCCCACTTCACCGTCATTACTCTTATCAACCTTATCCCTTCTTTTCTTCGTCATCATTGCCCAAACTGCAACACTCCCAGCGACGACCACCAAGACCGCTGAAGAAGTCGCCACAGCAATCACCCAAACTTTTCGTTTCCCGTTCCCGTCCCCACCGGAGGAATTATCCGTAGCATCGGAATTCAACGTTGAACTAAAGTCCCAGGAGTAAATAACGTTGTGTTCAGTGAATTCGCCTGTTGAAGCAGAGAACCCGACATCCACCCACTCGGGTAGAATTTCCATGAGGTCAATCTGGTAAGAAAGTGAAGAATTGGAGTGTGAAGTTGCTGTTCCGTTGAAGGACCAAGCCACAAAGAGTGTCTTGTTGGAAGCAGTGTAGGTTATCAAAACGTTACATTTCTTTCCAAGGTTTTTGTCAACGTCAAGCTTGGCAGAAGCCACGGAGCTGA
Organism: Vigna unguiculata; assembly: GCF_037176805.1. Classification (NCBI taxonomy): domain Eukaryota; kingdom Viridiplantae; phylum Streptophyta; class Magnoliopsida; order Fabales; family Fabaceae; genus Vigna; species Vigna unguiculata. The sequence goes on from NC_140799.1 coordinate 4,621,216, forward strand.
GAGAGTTATCGTCTATGCCAACGTGCTGCATGGGAGGGTCAATGGTGCCATTGAATGTGTCAAACTCAACCGCAAGAACGTGATTATGGGGAATAAAGGTATTGGAAGTGGTGTTGAATAGGGCAAAAGTGCCACCCCCTGAGTTGGGAGGAATCGGGTAGCCATGAGGGGCCATGTAGAAGGCGAAACCATCAGCATAGGTGCCGTTTTTGGCTCTGTCGATGGAGAAAGTGAAGCGCGTGGTGAAGTCTGTGAGAACATTGGATGATTGATCCCACAAGTGCATCGGTTTTGCATACAAAGCTCTTCCAACGCGGAAAAGATAGTCCACGATGTTGAGTTCTACGCTGCCGTTGCTGGCTTTGCCATCACCTATGTATGCCATGTTTTGTTCACTCTCAGGATCGTTGAAGTTTGTTATGTTGAAATTTAGTGATTCCACAGTTTTAAGAAAAGGAGGATGAAGAACCAGCAGAAAAACAAAAGTTGTCACCATCTCTAGCAACCTCATTCTCAGTGGCTGTTCTTTTTTTCATATAAATTTTGAATGGCCTGAGACAAGGGGAAGAACAGTGTTGTAGATGTTGGTGAATGGAGCTTGTTGTTTAAATATGTATGGATACTAATTATATATGATAAATAATTTATCACATTCCACGAACTTTCTTTTCCATTCGTAACATTCAGACTCGACCTTACTTAAATAAAATATCCAAACTCAATCAGAGCAGTGTAATTACATGTTGTAATCACTTCGTCGTTAGTCTTTTTTTTTTTATAACAGTCAAATGCTACTATTTTTTTTTCTGTCCTTTATCTTGAAATGTCAAATGAATAGTATCGAATATATTCTTTAAATATAAAATTTGTCTCATTTTTCTACTTAGACAAGTCAGACCATTAAAACGGTAGTGGGTTAGTTTTATCGGCAATAATGACTTATCTAAACATGGTCATGATTATTTCTTGATTTTTGCGGTCGTGAGTTTTGGTTTAATGTTCTTACTTAATGTCTTCAATAATATTTTTACACAATCGATGTAGACATGGAAATATCTTAGTTAGAATATCATAGACCTGTGTCACTTTACAAAAATAATATAAATCATTCACATGATATTTATTTATTATAATTGAACCAAAGTCTTCATTCACATGATAGACCCACTAAACAAATTTCTTTGGCGGAAAGTGTTAATCCTCGAAGGAACCCATAAGAAAGACACTTTCACCTAGAACATTATTAGTAGAGATATTTGCATTGACTTCTACGATTTTACTTTTAGGCTATAATTTTTAAAGTTGTGAAATAAAGTGTCACTAATTGATAACATCTTTTTAAATTGAATTTCTAATAAATTATTAGTTTTCATGTTCTCAAAAAAGAAGAAGAAGAAAACTTTTATTTTTATTTTATCCCAAATATATATATATATATATATATATATATATATATATATATATATATTACTTTTTCAAAGTGATGTTAAATTATCTTATTTCAGTATCAACCCATAATTTTTTATTAGATGATTATGTATCATTTCAGTATTCAAATCATAATTTTGTTTAATACATATTATTCTTTGACATGTATTTCAATTTTATAAATATAGGAAGTAAAACTAAGAGAATTATGGCATATATTACCAAAGGTTTTAATATATTAATTAGGTAGTCAATTTGAAGAAAAAAAAACGATTGAGTATTTAAAATAAAATTTTATCTTGTGCTACATATTTGAAACTTATTTATGTTTATATAGGTTCTTTTAGCATTTGAGAAAATCCACTAATAAGATTCAACAATGATGAATTATGAACAGACTCATATAAAAAACTACAACATCATTTATAATCCAATACTTAAGAAAATGAATTTGTTGTTTTTCTTTTTCGCATAATTCTTGTCTTACCCAATGTGAAATTTAAGTTCATATTCAAAATCTTAATATAACTAGGAGATGGTGGCTTTTAATATGAACACAAATCTAATAATACACACAGTAAATATTTGCTTAAGTCTGTATTTTGATCTTAAGAGTTTGATGCAGACTTAATTAGATGCGGATTTATGAAATTTTAAGAATCATATTAGAGTATAGAGTATAGAATGTTAAGTGTTATATAATTACACTATGAAATATTATGAGTCTTGAAAATTTGTAAGAATTTTAAAAATATGAGAGATATAAAGAGTTATGATTAATATAAAAGATATGCTTACGAGAGAAACTTGTTATTTTATTCTATTCATATATTTTCTTTCATCCTATAATATATATATATATATATATATATAAAATGTAACAAAATATCAAATCAATAACTTTACGTGATTTTTTGTGAGAATAAAGTCATAAAATTATTCATTTCAAAATTTTACCTTTTTAAATACGGAATTATACGGGACTTAAATAATTATGAACTTAAGCGAACGTTTATAAATGGGATGTATATTTAACTATAAATGTTAACTAATTCTTCTGACATTGATTCAAAAATTACTAACAAAAAAAAATATTTGAAATGGAAAATACATTGCTTTTGTACAATTTTAATGTATTCTCGAGACATATTAATTATTCTCGGGACACAAATTAATGTATCCTTTTCTACAAAGAATTTTAAATAATGGTTAAAATCATTTACCTATTATTCTCGAGACACATTAATTAAATCATTATATAGCGAGAGATAATATAATTTATGTTAAGTTTTTATCAGTATGTAAAGGTACGTCGATTGTGAAAGAAAAACGAGTTGAAAAGTCAGTGACATGTCCGTTGGAAGAGTTTTTGATGCGTAGAGGTTGGCCATAGACGGCTCTTCCAACTCCATTGTTGATGAGTGGGTTGAGCACTGCAGCTCCGTTCTCTATCATGGCTGCGCCTGCGTATCCAACGATGCTTGCACTTTCAGTGTTGTTAAAGTTAGTTATGGTGAAGGAAAGTGGTTGAGCTATGTTTATTGGAAGGATAAAGAGAACGAAGAACAGAAGAAAAGTTTTCTGATAGTGGAAATTTTCAAAGGACGCCAACATGGTTTATCACCAGTGAGGCTAAGCTTGAGTTAATGGCGAGACATAACTGGATAGCTATATATGACCTTGCCATAAATCAGAATTTATTATGGACCCCTACACCTTTTTTTTTTTTTTTTTGTCCATTTAATGTGATGTAAAATAATACTTTGACCCTTAACAAAATTATACCCACCTTGTAATCTATTTTAACAACAAATAATGTATGTTAAAATTTAAAAAATAAAATAAATACAATTAAAATATTATGCTTAAAATATTAAAAGGAGTGCTTTTTACCTTCAAAATTTCACAACCCATTAAAGTTTCAATAAAATCTATATTTTGACATTTCTCATTTCTCTTACTTCCATTTTACAAACTCTTTTAACAATAAAATATTACATTTACACTACAAGAAACTATCCTATTAACAATAAATTTGAGTGATCAGTTGTTATCAGTAACTAATTTGGATACTAATTTACAAAATTAAAAATTATTAATTATTAAAATAGTCAATATTATAAATAAAAAATTATAATTAGTCACTAAATTGATCCATAATCAATTTGAGACTGATTTAAAAATTAACTGATTTTGATAGTTAAAACCTAGGTAGCTAATTTTTAGTGACCAATTTCCTTTAGTAACCAAAATTATGGTAACTAAATTTTAGAATCCATTTTAGAGGCCAATTATAATTTTTCATTCTTAATAATGACTATTTTAATAATCAATATTTTTCTTTTTATTTTGTAAATTGATAACTAAACTAAATTGGTCACTATAGTAATTAACAACTTTTGATTACTAAAATTGGTTATTTATGAGACATTTTTTTTGTAGTTTTAACTAATAAACATAAATACAAAAAAATAAAATAAAATAATAAAAATATTATATTTAACTAATAAAAATAAATATAATTTTTTTAAAAAAATAAAATAATATTTTTTCAGGAGTGTCAAATGCAAGTATAAAAAAATAGGGTGTGAATATATGATGTCCCTAGTTATATTTTGGACAATGAAATGCAGATGAAGGAAAATGAAGTGTCTATTGGCGTAAGTGATATGGAGTTGACATTCAGGAGTTGCTTGCTTTAAATATTGTATTTCTCATAACATGGCTGCCTTGGCGTTTCCTATTTAATGTAAAGAAAAAGAAAATTTTGATTCATTGTGATGGATATGTACACCGAAAGAAAAAAATTAAATAATATTATATATATATATATATATATATATATATATATATATATATATATATATATATGACCAGTCATACTAATCAATGTTAAAGCAACATATAATCACAAAGCTTAAAAATACATAAATATTTAATATAAATATTGGTAGTTAACGTTGAAGACTAATTCAAATTTTAATTTATAAATTGATTATAACTTTTTATTAATAATAGATATTATTTTAGATATTGTACAGTAAAAATTCAATCTCTTAAAAGCATTCAAAGATGTCATGTTTTTATTTTGTCAAAATATATATATATATATATAAAATAAAAGGTACTTTAATCCTTATACGTGTATACTTATAAGATTATCCAAATATATAATATGTATTTGTTAAAGTTTATACTTTAATTAAAAAGTCTATGAAAATTGTATTTTTATATAAAAAGGTTTACAAACTATATAATATAACCAGACAACCTACCAAGAGGAGAATACAATTCATTGATCTATTAAGACGCTAGAACATAAGGCATCCTCCACTAAAAGCTCATGTCACAAAATTTTTCTTTCTCTTTTATTTTCAAAGTCCTCTTTATCTTTGTTAGATATATCATTAGATATCTTATCTTTATGTCTATCTTTAGTTTATTTGTTATTATTTTTTAGGTATATTTTGGGCTTAGCTCATAACCTCTTTTATTATAAACACAATATCCTATGTGTATTTTCTACATAAGAAAGATTAATATCAAACATATTTTCACTATATTTAATTTTACTTAATATGGTATCTAGAGCCTAAGGTTCTTTTTAAAAAAATCCGTTGTTTTCTCGTCTTTTGATTTTTTTTTTCTTTTTCTATTTTGTAATCCTTTCTTCCTAATGCAAGTATTTTTTTTTTTGGGTTCACTTTCTTCACACTAGAAGCATTTCCTTATTTGGTAAGACTTGTGGTTGGCTTTGAGATTGTTAGTGAGTTAGTTATAGTGAATTTTGTATAATAGTTTGATATAGTAGTTTCTTTGATTGAGTTTTATTTTACTTTCTATATGCATTGCACAACTTTAATTCAAAGTAAATTGATAGAGAATTATATCTATTTGTGTTATGTATTGGGTATTGTTTGTGATTCTTTCTGAGCTGGTTAAATTATGGGAAGAAATTGAAACAATATTTCTTTGTTTTTAATAGGAATAGACTTCGATTCAAGAAAGAACTGAAACATAAAATAAAGAATAACTTTTGATTCAAAAAAGAACCTACGTATAAAGTAAAGAATAGGTTTCAGTTATGAACCAAAGCTTAAAGAAAATGAATGCGAAAAAGAAAATTTCAAATTAAAGAAGAGAAAAATATTATTGTAATTTGAAATATAAAAATATCTAAAATGATTCACGAATTTTCCAAAGTAAAATCTAACAAACCTGTAAAAGCAACTAAAAAAGAGTCTAGATTTTCTATGAAAAACCTATAAATACTTCGTTATATTTGATATTTTCAAGCATTTAAATTTAAGTTATCTATTGTCACCACTTCCTCTAACATAAATCAATTAGTATATTCAATCTTGCTCGCTTCCAAGAAAGAAACAACTCGAAATTTATAAGGAAAAAGAAAGATTTGAATCTAACTCAGTGAGATAGCAAGTCCATTTTTCTCCTTTCCCATACATTATAAAATCTAATGGAACCTTCCAATAGTCACAAGTTAAACCAAAAGAAAGACTAAGATTTTGTTAAAATAATGAGGAATATATAATTTTGTTTTATATCCATATTTTAACGTCAACTATTCTAGTGTGATGGTCAAGTAGTGCTTTTTGTTTGAGTTACGGTATGAGTTTATCAAGGATTGACATATGATTATTTATTTTAAATCTATTTGATAAAAAAACTCTATTAGATAAAACTAGAGAATATTAAGGATTGACATATTTGATAAGAGAACTCTATCAGATAAAAATTATAGAAATTTGTTCTATAAGTTTTTATACGTACTATCAGTCATTTTTGTATCGTTTTGGTACGTAATCATTTTGTTGTTAATATAAATTATATGTTGTATATTTAATTTATATAATGAATATTATTATTTATTAGGATTGCAGTATAAATAATATTAATATTGATGCAAATATTTATTTTAAATGTTTGAAATGTTTGGAAGGTCGATATAATAAATTAGAGTAGTCATAATATTTCTAACTTCTGATTGATATTTATAATAACATAATAAACATTAATTGTAATTATTTATGTGTGATGGGATGAACTTTTACACATAGTAATTTATTTTATTACATTATTTTACAATAACATAACAAACAATATTAAATTATATTTCTTAAATTGTCCACCGCAATTGAGAAAAACAATATTGTCTAATAGTTTTATCGTTTGGTTATATAAGTCTAACTGAGTAAGACTTTAGTCCATATACAAATTTTATTTCACTAGATTTATTCATTAAGACAAGTTAGCATCCGTAAAATCGAATAGTTTTATCCTTTGGTTATATGAACCTAATTAAGTAAGGGTTTTTTTGTATTTCAGAATTATTTTGATCATAAATTTGTACAATAGTGTCCGTTGATTTTTTTTTTTAAATTGCGTTAAGTTGTCATGCGGGAGGACGACATTAAAGGTTTCTTTTTTTTTTTTTCTTGAAAAAACAAAGTCGTCGTATAATCATGTACTCAAAAACCAGTAACAATTCCTCTTTCTCGTGGCACCACCCCATGAATTGCACAAGGTTTCTATGTATAAGACGACTTATAATCTTCACCTCGTTTATAAATATTCTCTCAGAATCTTCAACATCAGAAAATATCCTTTTCACTGCAACCACGCGCCGTAAATCACTCAGAAACCCTTTGTAAACTTGTCCAGAGCCTCCTTCTCCAAGCCTTCTATCATCTACAAACCCGTTGGTAGCTGCAACTATTTCGTCATAACCAAACCTTCTAGGCATTGCTTCTCTATCGAAACCAAAACCATCCTCCGTTCTTCTCTTTTTGATGGTCATCCAAGAAACACTAATAACCACGAGCAGAAAAACAATAGAGCAAATCACTGTAACAACTACTATTTTGACCTGAACCTTGCATTTGGTTGCGATGTCATTTTCTTTTTTTCCCTCTCCATGCGTAGAATTAATATCCAGGCTTGAACTGAACTCCCAGGAATGGATCACATTTTTCTCAGTGGACGATCCAGTTGAACCCGAAAACCCAACATTGACCCACTCCGGTAAAATAGCCCACAGGTCAATCTTGTACGAGAGATAAGCGGTAGGAGTAGAAGAAGAACCAGTTCCATCAAACGACCACGAAACAGCAAGGAGTTTGGCAGAAGCATTATAAGTTATTAACGCATGCCCCATCTTCCCTGTGTTGCTCTCAATATCAAACTTGGTATAATTGAGAGATGCCACAGAGTTATTGTTGATCCCTACGTGTTGCATTGGTGGGTCTAACTCGTTTATGAAAGTGTCGAATTCGACAGCAACGATGTTATTTTGGGTGTCATCGTATAGCCCGAGACGGGAGCCATAAGAAGTGGTGGTCGGAATCCGGTATGCTAGGGGTGCCAAGTAGAAGGCAAAGCCATCACCATAGATGGTTCCTAAAGATACGTCGATTGTGAATGAAAAACGAGTTGAAAAGTCAGTGACATGTCCGTTGGAAGAGTTTTTGATGCGTAGAGGTTGGCCATAGACGGCTCTTCCAACTCCATTTTTGACGAGTGGATTGAGAACTGCAGCTCCGTTCTCTATGAGGGCTACGCCTGCGTATCCAACTATGCTTGCACTTTCAGTATCGTTAAAGTTAGTTATGGTGAAGGAAAGTGGTTGAGCTAAATTTATTGGAAGGATAAAGAGAACGAAGAACAGAAGAAAAGTTTTCTGATAGTGGAAATTTTCAAAGGACGCCAACATGGTTTATCACCAGTGAGGCTAAGCTTGAGTTAATGGCGAGACATAACTGGATAGCTATATATGACGTTGCCATAAATCAGAATTTATTATGGACCCCTACACCTTTTTTTTTGTCTAGTTAATGTGATGTAAAATAATACTTTGACCCTTAACAAAATTATACCCACCTTGTAATCTATTTTAACAACAAATAATGTATGTTAAAATTTTAAAAATAAAATAAATACAATTAAAATATTATGCTTAAAATATTAAAAGGAGTGCTTTTTACCTTCAAAAATTCACAACCCATTAAAGTTTCAATAAAATCTATATTTTGACATTTCTCATTTCTCTTACTTCCATTTTACAAACTCTTTTAACAATCAAATATTACATTTACACTATAAGAAAATATCCTATTAACAATAAATTTGAGTGATCAGTTGTCAGTAACTAATTTGGATACTGATTTACAAAATTAAAAATTATTAGTTATTAAAATAGTTAATATTATAAATGAAAAATTATAATTTGTCACTAAATTGATCCATACTCAATTAGAGACTGATTTAGAAATTAACTGATTCTGATCGTCAAAACCTAGGTAGCTAAATTTTAGTGATCAATTTCCTTTAGTAACCAAAATTATGGTAGCTAAATTTTAGAATTCATTTTAGATACCAATTATAATTTTTCATTTATAATAATGACTATTTTAGTAACCAATATTTTTCTTTTTATTTTGTAAATTGATAACTAAACTAAATTGGTCATTATAGTAATTAACAACTTTTGATGACTAAAATCGGTTATTTATGAGACATTTTTTTTTTGTAGTTTTAACTAATAAACATAAATAAATAAAATAAAATAAAATAATAAAAATATTATATTTAACTAATAAAAATAAATATAATTTTTTTAAAAAAATAAAATAATATTTTTCAGGAGTGTCAAATGCAAGTATAAAAAAATAGGGTGTGAATATATCATGTCCCTAGTTATATTTTGGACAATGAAATGCAGATGAAGGAAAATGAACTCTTGGCGTAAGTGATATGGAATTGACATTCAGGAGTTGCGTGGGCTAACAGTATAACAGTTCTTGTCAAATGTCATGCTCATCCTTGCTTGCTTTAAATATTGTATTTCTCATAACATGGCTGCCTTGGCGTTTCCTATTTAATGTAAAGAAAAAGAAAAATTTGATTCATTGTGATGGATATGTACACCGAAAGAAAAAAATTAAATAATATTTTATATATATATATATATATATATATATATATATATATGACCAGTCATACTAATCAATATTAAAGCAACATATAATCACAAAGCTTAAAAATACATAAATATTTAATATAAATATCGGTAGTTAACGTTGAAGACTAATTCAAATTTTAATTCATAAATTGATTATAACTTTTTATTAATAATAGATATTATTTTAGATATTGTACGGTAAAAATTCAATTTCTTAAAGTATTCAAAGATGTCATGTTTTTATTTTGTCAATATATATATATATATATATATATATATATATATATATATATATATATATATATATATATATATATATATAAAATAAAGTGTACTCTAATCCTTATACATAAATACTTATAAGATTATCCAAATACATATGTATATAATAAGTCTTAAAGTTTATACTTTAAGCAAAAAGTTTATGAAAATTGTAATTTTACATAACAAAATTCATAAATTATAGTATATAATTAGACAACCTACCAAGAGGAGAATATAACTCATTGATCTATTAAGACACTAGAACATAACATAAATCCTCCACTAAAAGTTCACGTCACAAAATTTGTTTCTCTCTTTTATTTTCAAAGCCCTCTTTATCTTTGTTAGATATATTATTAGATATCTTATCTTTATCTCTATCTTCAGTTTATTTATTATTATTCTTTAGGTATATTTTGGGCTTAGCTCATAACCTCCTTTATTATAAACACAATACCCTATGTGTATTTTCTACATAAGGGAGATTAATATCAAACATATTTTTACTATATCTAATATTATTTAATATGGTATCTAGAGTCTAAGGTTCTTTTTAAAAAAAATTGTCGTTCTCTCGTCTTTTGATTTTTTTTTTCTTTTTCTATTTTGTAACACTAGTACAGATTTGATAATTTACCTCGCCTTATAGGCCTCAGTTATGGCGGAACCGAAGCCTATAAGGAGGCGGTGGCAATTTTTCAATTTCAGCAACCTATATTACTCCGGTTCTACAAACAACCAGTGCCGTAAGCAGCTTTAGGCCTCGGTTCCTTAAGAACCGAAGCCTATTAGGCAGTCCAGAAATAAAAATTTTAAAATTGGCGCCAGCGAGAACACATTTGGCCTCGGTTACTTTTCGACCGAGGCAATATTGGGCAGTTTTAGGCCTCGGTTGAAATAGAACTGAAGCCTATAACCCTGCCCAGAAACCCTAATTTACAAATTTCATCAGCGCCGCAATTCACCCCTCTCTCTCACTTCCTCCCTCACCAATTCGCCCCCCACGACCTCCTCTCGTCTTCCACTCCCCTTCTCTTGGAAACCCACCACAACGCTTTAACTCTTCTCCCAAACCACACCGTCGACGACGATGATGCCCTCTGCAACGGCCACCTCCACAACCACAAGCTCAAGAATGCGGCTCTCGAAGCCGCCAACAAATCCCATGCATCCTACACCGCCTCCCCCTCCGGCGTCACCCTCCTCGACTGCCACGACAATATTTACAAAGGCTCTTACTTGGAATTCGCTGCCTTTAATCCCAGCCTCGACCCCATCCAGGCCGCTCTCGTCGCCTTCGTCGCCACGGGCGGTGGCGACTACCACGACATTGTGGATGTCGTTTTGGTGGAGAAGGAAGACGCCGCCGTTAAACAGGAGCAGACGGCGAGGTTTGGGAGCGTGAAGATGAACTCTCGATGGTGATGGCAGCGTGAAAGCACGGTGGTGATGGTTCAGCTGCAAGCGCGGTGGTGATGGTTCAGCTGCTGTAATTTCGAATTGCGGGCAGCTTGCTCATGGTGGTTCAATGGGGTATGGTGTTGCGGTGGCTGCGAATTTTATTTTTTTTAAAAAAATATTGAATCTATGGCTTCGGTCTCTCTACAACCGAGGCAGAAAAGATATATATGGCTTCGGGTAATGACCAAGGCCAAAAGGGAGTGCCTTTTTGCCTCGCTTTAATATGTCTCGGTTCTTAAACCAAGACAGAATCTCAAAAATAATCGGGACCAAAAGGGGATACTGCACTAGTGTAATCCTTTCTTTCTAATGGAAGTATTTTTTTGTTGAGTTTCTTCACACTAGAAGCATTTCCTTTTTTGGTTCTCTAAACATCTATAAGGCTTGTGGTTGGCTCTGAGATTGTTAATGAGTTAGTTATAGTGAATTTTGTATAATAGTTTGATATAGTAGTTTCTTTGATTGAATTTTATTTTATTTTATATATGTACATTGCACAACTTTAACTCAAAGTAAATTGATAGAAAATTATACTATGTTTGTATTATGTATTGGATATTGTTTGTGATTCTTTTTGAGTTGGTTAAATTGTGGGAAGAAATTGAAACAATATTTCTTTTTTTTTAATAGGAATAGGCTTCGATTTAAGAAAGAACTAAAGCACAAAGTAAAGAATAGGCTTTGATTCAAGAAAGAACTGACACATAAAGTAAAGAATAGATTTCAGTTATGAACCGAAGCTTAAAAAGATTAATGCGAAGAGAAAAATATTATTATAATTTGAAATATAGAAATATCTAAAATGATTCATGAGTTTTCCTAAGTAAAATCTAGAAAACCTATAAAAGCACTTAGAAAAGAGTCTAGATTTTCCATGAAAAACCTATAAATACTTCGTTATGTTTGATATTTTCAAGCATTTAAATTTAAGTTATCTATTCACTTGTCACCCCTTCCTCTAACATAAATCAATTAGTATATTCAATCTTGCTCGCTTCCAAGAAAGAAATAACTCGAAATTTATAAGGAAAAAGAAAGATTTGAATCTAACTCAGTGAGATAGCAAGTCCATTTGTTTCCTGTCCCATACATTATAAAATCTAATGGAACCTTCCAATAGTCACAAGTTAAACCAAAAGAAAGGCTAAGATTTGTTGTCAAGGTCTATATAGACCAAATAACCCTTCAAAGAAACTCCTCCACTCACATGTGCATGGACTTGACTATGCTAAAATAGACTTTATCTATATGTTAACCAATTGATTTCATCAAGCATAGTATAATCACTCTACATAAACGACATTTTTGCTACAACTTTTCACCTTCAATCATGCAGAACTTCCCTACTTTATTATCACCATCAATTTGTTGCTGCTATGAAATGTTGCATGCTGAATCACTTTTAAACTTTCCTTTACCAAACTTCCCGGTTTATCTTTATTCTTTTGTATTCATGGTACGAAATAAACACAATTCTCACAATCGAACACAACCAACAGATAGGGAAGAGAGGGATAGAACAAAGAAAAATTAATAAAACTTATTATATTAAGTTATAATTAACAAATAAAAATGTCTCTAGGTTCAATTAGATAGCTAATTTAACATTAAGTCATTTCTTTAATAAGATTTCTTAAGCAATTAATAACTTTAAGATGAAAGGCTTACAAATAAGTTAGTAATTCTTATCTTCATTTAAAGTTGTAGGTTTTACCGTAACGTTCACCTAAATCTATTTTTAAAAAAGGGTTTTCTAACTATTATCGAAATTACAGAGTCAGGATTTCTTTAGTTAAAAATAATCAATCGAATAATCACATAATGTTAGAAAGGGAAGGATAAATTATGAATAGAATGTTACATTATTCTCTATCAACAAGATATTTAATCACTAATAATTTTACACTGACCAATAAAAAAAAAAAACTCAAGGTAAATATTCCAATGTATGTGTCTGCATGCAATGATTTATAGTATAACATTTTTTATTTATATTTTTCTTTCTTTGCAATCTGCTCTTAGAGTGTGATCCTTCAGGTCAACAAATCTTTTCTCAAACATTTTTTGTATATTTTTATATTCCTCGCTTTATTTTTATTTATTTTTTCATTAGAATTGCTTTAACCTTAAAGAAATCCTATTATTTTTGTATATATTATTATCCATGACCGTGTTCTCCACATAACTTCTCATCAACAACCAAATTAAAGTTTGCTATCAACTCAAGCTGACAAAAGACATAAAAAAAATAGTTTCAAATTCAATGGAGATAAGAAAGTTAAACATTGTATATATAAGGAAAAGAAAAAACAAACAAACCTATTATTTTAAGGTTTTATGTTGAAAGTGATATAAATCTTAATGTGTATTTAGATTCATATTTTATTCATGTTGTTTGTTTTCTTGATCTCTCTTAAAAGACTTATAAGTGTTATCAAAGAAGATTATTAGTGTTGTTGATTCGCTTAGAAAAAGGTGTTCTGTATTGGATGATTAGAAAGTGATGTCAATTCTTATTTTATGGGTTGAGAGCATAAAATTTCCACAAATTAGAAATTTAGAAATACTTACATCACAAATTTCAAAAGTAATAATATTGTCATAGACGTTCATCTTCTCACAACCTTTTCTTTTATCATTTGTGGGGACTTCAACCTCAATGTTACAAGTACATGAAGATGATTCTACCGATTCTTTTCGATAAAGATACTTTAATTAGTATATGAACTATTCTTAGCTAGTATAATGAATACAAATATAAAAACAAAAACACGAAAATGTGACCTGCAATAAGAGCAGCTTTCACCGTGTTGTCTGCGCTTGGTGCGATGGCTTGACCATTAGACATGTGTGATGCTGGGGCATGGCGTGATAGGGTGTGGCATGACATTAGGGGTTTCTTAATCCGATCTACTTTTAATCCGATCTACTTTTATTTCGATCCAATTCATTTGAAATTTACTTTATTAAAATTTTAATCTATTTAAAATTTATTTTAATGAATATGGATTTTAATCTAATCTACATTTTATACATTTTATGAATTGGATATTCATTCTCTAAATCAAGATTTTTAAATATGAATAATCCAAAAAATCCAATCCAAATGTTCAATTTAAAGTTTTAGTTGGGTTAGGCTAAAGGTTCAGATGGACTAGGCTAAATTCAGACTCAGACGAGCCTTGCTCGACGACCTAAAGTGCCGAGCGGGCCCGACGACTCGAATGAGACATCAAGCCTGACAACCTGAATGGGTCGGCGAACCCAAAGACACAAACGGGCTAGGCGGGTCCAACGAACCAAACGAGTCGGTTAAGCTCGACGACCGGAAGAAGTCGAGCGGGCCTAATAACCCGAACAGGGCAAGAGGGCCCGAAGACCTGGATGGACTAGGTCGGCCACATAACTCAAACGAGTCATGTTCGATAACCTGTACGGACTGGGTAGGCCCGACGACCCTGATGGATCGAGCAAGCCCAACGACCCGGACAGGCTGAGTCGGCCCGACGATTCGAACGGACCGTGCCAGACAACCCGTAAAAACTAGGCAGACCCGACGACCTTGACGGGCATGGCGGGTCTGACGACCCGACCGTGTGAGGTCGGGCTGGCACACGACTTAATTGTGTTTGGCCGGCACGACGAGTCAGACAAACCTAGCCTGGCCCAACGATCTAGACGGGTAAGCTTGGTTCGGTCTAACGACTTAGACGGGTCCTAGACCTTGACAGGTCCTAGACCTTAATAGGTCCTAGAGCTAGACGCGACTTTTTTGTCTTGTGGATGTTTTTGGCCCTAACCCACATGGGCTAGGGTCTATATATGTGGGTTGGACCAAATTAACAGCTTTAGCCAAATTGTATAGTGTCGTCCTTAAGAGCATATGTTTTAGAAAATTCAATTTAAATTTCTTTTTTAAAAAATGGATTCTGAATTTTAAACTTGACTCAAATATTTAAAATGAATTTAAATCTAAACATTTGGATCTGAATTTTAAGAAAATTCAAACAAATTTTACTGAAAAAACAAATTTTGATCGAAAATTTAATCTAATTATTTAAATTTAAAATAAATGTGGATTTAATTATTAAAAATTCAATCCATGAACAACCCATGTCTATGTGACATATATTTGCTTTGAATCCCGTCATAAAAAAAAAAAAAATCCTCTATGTTAAAGATTTGTTCGTTAAAAAATCATTTTTTATTACAAATTCAACACCGTCTCTCTTTTGAACTCTTTTTCTATGGCCAATTTGTGAAAATAGTATTAATCCTGGTTTTAGTAAGCTCCCTGCGATTCTTTTCTGAACCTCAAGTCGAACCACTTCGTTCTAATCTAGCACTATTAATAAATTATTTTTGAATTTATTACATTAACATCTTAAATTTTAGGAAGTTTTCGTTTTGAAATTAAATTCTAATGAATCATTCCAAAAAAGAAAATATTTGTTTGAGTAATAAATTTTGATAATTTCTTTTATAATTTTAGGTGTCATTTTTTAAATAATTCTAATTTTTTTTTTTCATTCTCAATATTTTAAAAACTATTTAAAAAATAACACCTTTTGTCAAAATTTAATAGTAAACTGTATTCTTCTGATCATCATGACCATTTCAAAACGTGTGGTTAGGGGTCACTACGTCATTCTATTATGATTTATATGCAAGTTTCGTATGAATCATCTTCTTCCGTGTCTTACCTGCAAGTTGCAAAGACATATAAGACAATCCTGAACATGCTTCCTCGGACCTAGTATACTCTGTCAAAGAAAACCATGATAGCTACCTCAGAAAATTCCCACCACTGGACAACTTTTCTTGTTCTGCTTATCCTTCCAATGACCATAGTTCAACCATTTTCCTTCAGCATAACTAACTTTGAAGACTCTGAAAGTGCAGCCCTAGTTGGATACGCTGGCGTAGCCAAGATTGTGAACGGAACCATACTACTCAACTCACTCACCTACAGTGGAGTTGGAAGAGCAATCTATGGCCAACCAATACACCTCAAAAACTCTTCTAACCAACGAGTCACCGATTTTTCAACTCGTTTTTCGTTCACTATCCAATCCCCTAACTCCATTTACGGTGATGGCTTTGCCTTCTACGTTGCACCTCTTGCCTACCAGATTCCGAAAACCGACTTAGCTGGTGTCCGTCTCGGCCTATACGATGAAAACATACCCATAGTTGCTGTCGAATTTGACACTTTTATAAACGAATTAGACCCACCATTGCAGCACGTAGGGATCAACAATGGCTCTGTGGTATCTCTCAATTATACCAAGTTTGATATCGAGAGCAACAAAGGGAACATGGGGCATGCGTTGATAACCTACAACGCTTCTGCCAAACTCCTTGCTGTTTCGTGGTTCTTTGAGAGAACCAGTTCCGCTTCTACGCCTAACGCTTATCTTTCCTACCAGATCGACCTAGCGGAACTTCTACCGGAGTGGGTCGCTCTTGGTTTTTCAGGTTCAACCGGGTCGTCCATTGAGGAAAACGTCATCCATTCCTGGGAATTCAGTTCTAGTCTGGATCTAACCATTTCCCCAGCAAACGAAGAAAATGTGATCGCAACAAAATACAAGGGTCGGAGAAAAGTAGTGGTTGTTGCAGTGATTTGGTGTACTATTTTTGTGATCGTGGTTGTTGGTGTTACGTGTTGGATGATGAAGAAGAGAAGAAACGAGGATGGATTTGGTTTTGACAGAGAAGCTATGCCTAGAAGGTTTGGTTATGACGAGTTAGTTGCAGCCACGAACGGGTTTGCAGATGATAGAAGGGTTGGAGGAGAAGGTGGGCATGGAGAAGTTTACA
Organism: Vigna unguiculata; assembly: GCF_037176805.1. Lineage (NCBI taxonomy): Eukaryota > Viridiplantae > Streptophyta > Magnoliopsida > Fabales > Fabaceae > Vigna > Vigna unguiculata. Next base: position 4,638,170 of record NC_140799.1, read on the forward strand.
AAGGATTTGTGAGTGATTTAGGACGCGTGGTGGCGGTGAAAAGGGTTTGTTCAGACGTGGAAGATTCGGAGGGAATATTTAGAAACGAGGTGAAGATCATAAGCCGACTTATACATAAAAACCTGGTGCAGTTGATCGGGTGGTGCGAGGAGGAAGGGGAGTTATTGATAGTTATGGAGTACTTAGATAATGGAAGCCTTGAGACTCATCTGTTTGGGAACAGAAGGAGTTTGAAATGGGGTGTGAGATACAATATAGCGTTAGGTGTGGCTAGGGCACTGCGTTATCTTCATGAAGAGGTGGAGCAGTGTGTTGTTCATAGAGACATAAAGTCAAGTAATGTTTTGTTAGACACAGATTTCAACACTAAGGTTAGTGATTTTGGGATAGCAAAGTTGGTGGATCCGAGATTGAGGACTCAGAGGACAAAGGTGGTGGGGACATATGGGTACCTAGCTCCAGAATATGTAAAGGAAGGGAGGGTTAGCAAAGAATCAGACATATACAGTTTTGGGGTTTTGGCTTTGGAGATAGCATGTGGAAGGAGGAGTTATGATGATGTGGGTTTGATGAATTGGGTGTGGAAACATTATGTGGATGGGAAGATTTTGAATGGTGCTGATGAGAAAATGAAGAGGGATTTTGATGTGAGTGAAATGAGATGCTTGCTCACTGTGGGACTATGGTGTACCCTACAAGACCATAAGGAAAGACCAACAGCAGAACAGGTTATTAATGTTCTTCAACAAAAAGTGTCACTGCCAATCCTGTCTACTAAACATGCATGATCCTGCTTCTTATCCTGCAAAAGTGCAAAGGGGAAGCATATTTCAAATTTGATGTCATATTTTAAGTAGTCAAGAAATATGGTTAATTATTATAAAAATAAAAATAAAAAACGATTTAGAAGATCTAATTTTATATTATCTTTGTAATTTATCAATTATTAACAATGTTATCTAAGTCATATTAGAAACACTGAAGTTTAAAATAATAAAATAAAGTTTGTTATAAATATATTTTGGCCACAGTGTATGGTTTTGGTATATTCTTGTATATATCTTTCACTTATTTAATATTTTTTAATGAGACAGTGAAAAATAATTTACTAAATGAGTGTAAGAATGGGTCAAATATTTTTTTTCCTTAACAATAAACATTAAAGTTTACCAAAAGCTTTTAGTTCAAGAAAATCAACCCGACAGCTTTATCAATAAGTAGCTTTCATTTAATTTATAATTTTCATTTTGGAATGCTTCCTGAACTTTTAAAATACTCATCACACATATGTTAATCTTGCCAAGTGGAGTCCAAAGCAGTTTTAGTGATGTAATAGTGTCTTTCTTGGCTCTTTTCTATGAAGACTGTTAAATTCTGGTTTTTTTTTATAAGTATAATAAATATCGAGTGAATGATCATAGATATGTTAGAATCAAAATTAATTAATTAATTTTGTCTTGATGTTTAGTTTGTGCTTCTTAAGAAAAATTATATTATTATATAATAATAATTTTTTTTAAATTATTAATTTCTTATTAAAAAACTCAGTGCTTTATTTAATTTTTTCAAAAAAAAATGTATATGTTTTTTTATTTAAACTAGTCATTTTATTTAAATTAGCTGATTAAATTTTATTTTATGTTTTAGAAATTTAATTTGTTATTTATCAATTTAAACTATTATTAGACAGCTTTTTTTGTTTTGCAATTTTCATTGTATTTATGTAATGTAAAATATTCGCATTAATTAAAACTTAACAAATGTTGTGAGAAGCCGGTTAACATTTACAAATTTATAAAAAATTTTGATCCTAGTGTAATATATTGAATAAAATAAATAACATGGACGAAAGTGAATAAAAAATAAAGTAAAAATTCTATATATTAATTTAATCATAATATTTAAGTGAAAAGAAGTTTCACATCATAAAAAATTTATTTAGCACTTAAGTTTATTCTTATTATAAAAGAAAACAACATTTCCTTATTAAGACATAAATTTACTTCATTTTTTTATAATACTTCAATACTTAAAACTGAAAAAAAAATAGAAAGCTTAAAACAGAAAAAAAATTATTTTCTTCTTTAAAATTCTTAGTAACTGTTTTTTATTTGTAAAAATAGAATGTTATTATTTAAAGAGAAAGTTAACTCTTTTGATATCATACCCTTAGTCATTAAATATGGTCACTTCAAGAATGTTTCAAATTAGCCGCAAAAAAATTGTGTCTACATCAAGTATGACGCTAATAGCGTCGGCCTTACGTCCGTTAAGCCGACCCTACACAAGAAAAAAATATAAAATATTTAAAGTGGAAGTCAGGTAATATATATTAACATTTTATATTATTATTGAAGTTTTACGTCGCAGTTAGCGTCTTCGAAGACGACGCAATAGAGTCGCGCAAGTATGGGACGCAATAGAGTCACGCAAGTCTGGAACGCAATAGTGTCCACTTTTGTTGACTCTTTGTCGACGTTAGGTCTAAGAAAGAGGAAAAAAATGAGAAGTTAAAAAGATTCGCACATATTAAAGTTCCCCCTTTTATTTGGAGTCTTGACCTTTCAGCTAGCTTAAATCCACTTCGCACGTAATATTTTGAAGAAGAAGCTACATTTCGAGAAGAAGTTTCATTTCTCACTTCTTCGAGCAAGAAGTTGTTTTCTCACTTCTTCGAGCAAGAAGTTGTTTTTCTCAAAAGCTTTTAGCAAGAAGATGCATTCCTCACTTCTTTGAACAACAAGGTGCATTTCTTTTTTTTTTTTTTTGTTGTTCCAGCTGCATTTGTGTACCACATTTATTTTTCAGCTTCATTTCTCATTTCTTTTGCAGTGCACCTCCGAACTCCATTCTTGCCGGACCTCCATTTCTTATGAAGATTGGTGAACGAACAAATTTCAAGGTTTGTGGAGCTTGAGCGAATCCCCACTTAGTTGTTGATTTCACAAATTCGACTGGGAGTTACTAGGTAAGGTAAAAACACCTCTCTGATTCTTTGATTGTGAAACCCTAATGTATCTCAATATTGAAGTCGAACGTGATTGGGAGGTACTAGCATAGGCATGTGTTTAGCCTGCAAAAAATGGTATTGTAGCATTGCCCAATTGGTTTTTTATGGCTTTCTGTTCTTGCCAAAGTTGGTGAAGAGGACAAGAATTTTCTTGCAGCCCTTTTGTTATCCATTCACCATCACTGGTCTGGTGTGCCTTTTTCCACCTTGCAAGTCACATTTGTTTTGAATCTTTCTCTGCTTCTTGACCCAGTTGTGTAAGACTTTGATGGTCTATGAAAGAAGTGTATGCTCAATCCATCTCATGTAATGTAACTTGTCCTAGTATATTAGCTGTAATGTAACTTTGTTGCATTTTTGTCAAGTCGTGTGAGTGTTACCTTCAGCAGTAGGTAAAACAGGTGGTGGTTGGTTGAAACTAGTTTACAATTAAGCCTATGGTCATACAGATTTGTGTGTGCAATGGTGTTATATCAGCAAATGGTGTTATATCAGCAGCTACCTTAGTCCTTTCATGTCTTGTTTCACTTTTTGTTGCAAAAGCAAACTCTAGTTTTACCGAAAGAATGTTGAATTCCGTGAATCATGTGAGCTTTGGTCAGTTATGCAAGTGAGACATTCAATTCATTGATTTGAGAAAAAAAGTATCCAATTCAAATCATAACTATGCAAGTGTCCAATCAAGTGTATCTAGGTAAGATTTGTTCCTACTTTTCTTTTGACCACAATCTGCTTATGTTCCTCCTGAAAATTTAGGAAGTTAAATTTTAAAATCATTGAATATAGAACAAAGAAGATTTTATAGGGTCTTCAATACTTATTCTCATGTTCTCGAAAACAGTAAGATTCTCAACAAAAAATTTAATGAGTCTTGTAAGAGTAGCAATTGTGTTATCATGGCCTGCAACTAGCAAAGTTAATATATTATCCTTGAATTGGTTATATGTGAGTTTATTTTCATCCTCTTCTCCATCTTCTTTGTTGTGTTTCATAACTAAGGAATCTAATTAGAAAATTTGTTGAATGTCTTGGCCACTTCTCTGCAAAATTGTAGAATCTAACATTTCATTCATCCTATCCCGAGCATGCACTCATTCATAGCATGGATCAGAGTGAAAAAGAGTTTTGTACTACTATGTTACCTTTGTTTACACATACTTAAATTTTGAAATTGCAAAAAAAAAAAAGAGACCATGACCCACCGATATACCTACCTCTGTCTCTGCTCGCGTTTCTCTAACATTTGACACCATTACATTAACTCAATCAATCATCCACAATTACAAAATAGAAATTGAAGTTTTATTAACTATTTTATTACAAAACCATAAATATTAGTTTTTCTTAAATTTTAGATAGAATTAATTAGGGTTTCTATGTTACTGGTAGATTATATTATATATAGTTTTAACTTTTGTATTTCTAACTTTTGCCTTTTCTAATTTTATAACAGAATATATTTATGAAATGAAGAAGAAAAATTGTTCCTGGAAGTTTAAAAGACAATGATGCAAATAAAGAATAAATAATCTTAAAATTTGATCTGCTCCTCCCGTGAAGGCTCTAAACCCATGATCATATGTTCAATCACTTTTAATTAGTTTATTTTTTTAATATCAATTAAAACTAAAGCTTTTTTTAAGACGGATTCTAATCATTTTTATTACTATTAGATATATCATAATGCATTTAATATATTATATAATTCAAAATATATTTTTTCTTTTTTTTTCAATATTTGGTGTTATTGTATAACCTTGTATTACACTTTTTGTTCAAAATTTGTCTTTATTAAGGCTAAATATTAGATAAAGATAAATATTAACAATATTATTTTTACTGTGCTTTTAATCATACCATCCATAATCCTAGAAAGGTCTAGATTCACAATTAAGGACTTCATTAAGAAAATCTCACTTGGAGATTAAGTGAGATTTTTGGAGCTCAAATATTTTCTGTGGTGTTCATTTTTTCAACCACTGTTTTTACATGCCAACATATTATATTTGGTAGATAGTCATATTGAGAGTGATTGCATTGTAGAATCACTTTCTTGCATTAAATATATAACAACGGAAATATTCTTTTGTCTGAATATTTATTTTATTTTATATAACAACGTTTTGACTTGACTTGTGATTTTTTTTTATGAAATAATACGTTTTTCTTTTAATTGGTTTTTAATATTAAAATAAAAAAAATGAAAAATGAAAAACCACTTAAAAAATAATACCTAAAATTATAAGAGAAAGTTATCAAAATTTAATAGAGAGAAGATTAATTTTCATCTCTTTTTGTGGGATAAGATGTGCATGCCACCTTTATTACATAACATAATCAAGTACATCATATATATATATATATATATATATATATATATATATATATATATATATATATATATATATATATATATATATATATATATATATATCACCTATAATACATATCCTTATCAGTGACATCTAGTATTTAGATGTTCATCCATGACTTTTCAAACAGAAAACAGATCATCTTCCAACCACTACCACTAAATACTTTGTAACAAAACCAACATCAAAAATAAAATAAAACGAAATAAACTACGCATAACTTATCATCAGAACCTGACTTCAAATTAACGTCCAGTAGTGACAAAACTGTTAGTGAAGGGTAGAGATTGTAAGGAATTATAATTGGGTAGTGCATGCGTGTAAGAACTTAGAGAAAAAGAAGGACGATCATGCATATCAAGTGGAAGCTCTGGTAATGGCGTTTCTAGCTCAAGAACTTTTATTACTTCTGCAGCCTTTGGTCTTTCCTTGTCGTTAGGGTTAGTACACCACAACCCTACAACGATCAAGCTTCTCATTTTATCCACATCAAACTCCTTCTTCAATCTCTCATCAACAACATCCATCACATTCCCTTCCACATACTGTTGCCACACCCAGTTCATCAGAGGCACATGAAACTCTCCATCACGGTAAGTCCTCCTTCCACATGCAAGCTCAAGAGCCACAACCCCAAAACTATAAATGTCTGATTCCTTGCTAGCCCTACCTCCGTTCATGTATTCTGGGGCAAGGTACCCGTAAGTCCCCACCACCCCTGTCCTCTGAGTCTTCAACCTTGGATCCACCAACTTTGCCATCCCAAAATCTCCAAGCTTTGTGCTAAAATCTGTGTCCAACAACACATTCGCTGACTTAATATCCCTGTGAAGAACACTCTGCTCCGCATCCTCGTGAAGATAACGAAGTCCCAAAGCCACTCCCAACGCTACCTTGTACCTAATGTCCCAGGTCAGAGTTTTCTTGTCGCCAAAGAGATGAGTGTCGAGGCTTCCATTGGGCATGTACTCAAAAACCAACAGAAACTCTCCTTGCTCGTGGCACCACCCTACGAACTGCACCAAGTTTCTGTGTATAAGACGGCTTATGATCTTAACCTCGTTGATGAAAACCCTCTCTGAACTTTCAAAGTTAGTGAAAATCCTTTTCACAGCAACAACCCTCCCTAAATGGCTCAGAACCCCTTTGTAAACCTGTCCCGAGCCTCCTCTTCCAAGCCTTGTTTCATCCGCGAACCCTTTCGTGGCTTCAACTAGTTCTGTGTAATCAAACCTTCTCGGTATAGTTTCCCTGTCCAAATCAAACCTAGCCGAACGACCTTTACCAACCTCATCATAACCACAATCGCCGTTACCCCTTCTCTTCTTCATGATTACTATCCAAGCTGCAACATTCGCTGCCACGGCCACCAAAATCATTGAACACGCCACCACCACAACCACCATAGCCCTGCTCAACCCATTCCCCCTCTTCTCATTGCCACCAGAGGGATTATCTTTCGAAGCAGTGGAAGAATTCAGCGTGGAACTGAACTCCCACGAGTGAATGATGTTTCGTTCGGTGAGTTCGCCGGTGGAAGCAGAGAACCCAACATCAACCCACTCGGGTAGAATTCCCAAGAGGTCTATCTGGTAAGAAAGTGAAGAATTGGAGTATCTCGTTGCGGTTCCGTTGAAGGACCAAGCCACAAAAAGGGTCTTGTTGGAAGCACTGTAGGTTACCAAAGCGTTACATTTCTTCCCCAGATTTTCGTCGATCTCAAACTTTCCGTAAGTCGCAGATACGATAGAGTTATCGTCTATGCCAACGTGCTGCATTGGAGGGTCAATTGAGCCGTTAAACGTGTCAAACTCAACAGCGAGAATGCGATTTTGGGGAAGGAAGCTATTGTAAGAGCCATTGAAAAGGCCAAAAGTGCCACCTGCACCGTTTGGAGGAATCTGATAGCCGTGAGGGGCTATATAGAAGGCGAAACCGTCAGCGTAGGAACCCGTTTCATCGTTTCTTTTTTCAATAGAAAAAGTGAAGCGTGTTGTGAAGTCTGTTACAACTCTTGAAGACGAATCCCAAAGGTGCAAAGGTTGTGCAGACAAGGCTCTCCCGACACGGAATAAATACGAAACTATGTTAAGGTCTACGGAACCATTCTTTGTTTTGCCGTCACCCATGTACGCCATGTTTTTTGCACTCTCAGGGTCGTCGAAGTTTGTTATGTTGAAATTTAGTGATTCCACTGTTCTAAGGAAAGGAGAAGGAAATGCTAAGAGTAGAACAAAAATGGTCACCATGTTTAGAAATCTCATTCTCAATGGCTGTTTTCTGGTCTGAACTTTTGCTGGAGCTAAGGAATTCATCAGGAAACAAAAGAAAGAATGAGAGAACAAGAACAACAAAAGTGGATTTGTTTCCGAGAATGAGTGAGTTTGTTCTGAATTTGTTCATGCAGGTTGCTGCTTAAATAAAGTTTAACTCAAAATTTAGTAAATTTTCTTTTTAATAATATAAAGTATTTCATCGTGAAATTTCTATGAACTTTTATACAGTTATTGAAGCATGGTGAAGATAAAAAAATATTTTAAATTCAAAGAATAAAAAATTACTTTTTACTTTGTCAAATCTACATCTCATTAAAGTATAAATGCAAAATTATAAAAGTGTATTAGTTTTATAAAATACTGAAAACAAAAAAAAAATAAAAATAATAATGTATGATAAGTACTTATATTAGAGATTAACTAAAGAGGAAGATCAGATAAAGAAGTTTTACTGACTGAGTCTAAATATTTCCTATAGGTTACATCTCAAATACTCGAAATGTCGTGTACTGCACTTTTCTTATTTATTTATTTTTTCATTTCAATTGTTATGTTGACTTGGTAGTCAAGCGTAATGAAGAGGAAGGAGAGTGAGACAATTACGTGAATTAATTTAGTTGTGGTGGAAAAAATATATGTTGTTGTTGGACCAAGTCTTCACAACATTGAGCAAAGTAGAAACACAATATTTTAATTTTCAAATCAAAAATAAAAGCATTAGTAATAGTTATAATTACACGTTTATCCTATCTGAGAAATTCAAGAATAATTTTTCAATAATTACATTGATAATTGGATTCCATGTCGAGATTTGTTTGACAAATATAGTTTACTTTTTATCAGAAAATATATTTTTTATATACGCAAATCTAGGGGAAAAAAACTAGAATTTTATTCATAAGTATTTTTTTTCAAATATAGTTATCTATCTCTTTATCTCATGTAAAAAAAATATTGACGTAAGAACATGTGATATCATTTAATTGATTTATTTTCCCGTGCAATACAGACAACTTATATATCTGATTTTTTTTTTCTTTTGGAAAACATATACTAGAATAGTACTGTATTAGTTATTTGATTTTGTTTTCTTTTTGGAAAACATACTGTTTATTTATTTAATTACAATAGTTAAAGGGAAAATTATAAACATACACTTTTCAATTTTTCTAAACCTTTCTAATAATAAAAAACTAATATTTTTATTTCTATTTGATTTATCTTAATTTATTTTATATTTTAAGGTAAAAAATACTCTTTTATTAGTGTTAGATGGGTGTTTGTATATCATCACCCACAGATAAAATGTGTACAGTAAATATATTTTTCTTATTGGAACAATCAATTAATTTCTTAAAATTTAAATGAATCTTTATTTTATCATTTCATTCTAACTATAATGTTATAGATAATTTTTTTATAATTATAATATTTATTATCTATTATCACGATTTAAAAATAACCAATGCGGATAGCTACAACCACCCAATTTAAATATAAACAAAAATGATTTTCTTTAGAATGAAAAATAGTAATTATGGCACTTAAGTTCATTAAATAACTAGAACTATATATCTATTGAGATGAGGCTTAAGTTCAAATGAACATAAATTGGGTTGAGAGGGTCAAAAATTGCTTATATTTGAATTCAAAGAAAAATACCTAAGATTAATTTATTTTTTATATGATATTAACAAATAAATCATCATTATTTTTTAAGTTATGATAATAATAAATTTATTTTAGTATACTTCTGTTAATATCTGTAATAAATATTTATTTCACAAATATATCATTATTTAATAAAAAAAAATATGTTGATACATAATGATAAACTTAAAATACTATTATTGTAGATATTGAAACTTGTATAGCACGGTGTCTTCTTCTGAAGCTATGTATAAAGTATTTGGTTTGAAACGTTATTGACTGAATTAAATGATCCAACGTAATGCAGAGGAAATTTCACAGTAGATAAGTAAGATAATTTGGTTTTGATTCTCATTTCTGTGTTATAATTGAATCGAGTTAGCATAGAATAAGCCAATAATGGATGCCAATAATGGATGCAAATAATTTAGGAGTGTAAATTGAGGTAGTAATTGGGGTGGGGCCCACGCTAGGGTTTTATTTTTTCAAGTTATGAAAGTTTCCACTAATCTCGCTTAAATTTATTTGTTTTGTAAGTCATATTTGTATTTTTAATGTTTTAGGAACGAAGCTTTCAATAATATGCAAAATAATTCGAAGACATTTTTCTAAAGATAATTAATTGAATTACGATTTCATGTTATTATATACTTCCTATCTTCCTTGAGGAGTATTATGAATAAGGTGAGTTAAAATTAAGATATAATTAGTCGTATAGTATCCAGTTTGGGGCTAGAGTGTTAAATAGGTATCCGATTTAAAAAAAATGTCAATTGCATCCTAACTTTTGAACAAGTGCTTCAATTAGGTCCTTTCAGACAGAGTTGACTAATGTCGTTAGTCAATGTGCCACGTGTCAGTCTGTGGTTTTTTTAAATTTTTTTAAATTTTTTTATTTTTTTTTAATTTTTTGAAAAAAAAATAAAAATGCCACGTGTCAAGTTCCTGTGTGTGACACGTGGCATTGTCACGTGACATTACAATGCCACGTGTCAATATCACTATCAGATGTCATTGTGTTGATTTCGATTTAGTCTCCATATATTAGGGGTGGCAAACGGGCCAGCCCAACTCGTTTTGGCTCGGCCCGTATGTGGCCCGTCAAAAAACGGGCCTGGACGGGCTGGCCCGTCAAACAGAAACGGGCCAATAGTCACAACCCGTCTCGTATAGGACGGGCTAACGGGCCAGGCTGGCCCGTCTAGTTTTTTTTTTTTTTTTAATTAGTTTTCAAATTTTTTAATTTGTTTTATTTTTTAAATTTGTTTATATATATATAAATTATTATTAAAGTCATATTTAATCAAATAAAATATTATTTTAACTTTTAATTGATTAGTTAATGTTTTTAATTAGATAAGTTAAAATAATTATTAAATTTACATATTAAATTATTCAATTATAACTAATAATTCAAACTTAATTTGTAGGTGTTAATGATTTAAATTACAATACTATTATATATTTATACATTTAAAATATATAACCTAAAAAATTAATCTTTTTAATTATTTTTATTTTATTTTTTTAAAACGGACCAACGGGCCAGGACGGGCTGGCCCGTACTTTGGCCCGTCAAGTTGACGGGCTGGACGGGACGGGCCAGAACGGGCTGACGGGTTGAAATCTTCAACACAGCCCGTTCCTTTTAGCACAGGCTGACGGGCTGGACCGGTCCAACCCGTTTTGCCACCCCTACCATATATGTCTTTTTGTTTCAATTTAGTACCTAAGTATGTGTATCTGATTCAATTTTGTCCCAATTTTTTTTAATAATTAAAATATTTTTGTAATCCATTTTTTATAAGATTAAAAATAATTAAGTATAAATATTTTTACAAAATCAAGTACTAATATTTATATTGTTCCTCTCAATTTCAGACCAAATTTATTATTTATATAAATGTTATACTAATATTTTTTATTAAAAACGACTTTTTAACATATTACTTTATTAATTACTTTTTTATTAAGTACTCATGTTTTGTTAATTTCTTTAAATAGAACAATATTGTCTCTTACTAATTTTAAACCAAAACTTCTATTGGTTTGAATGTTATACTAATTTTTTTTTATTATTAAAAATGACTTAATAAAATGACTTTTACCACTAAATTTTAATATAAATATCAAATACTTAATTTTTGTTAAACTTTTATACTTAATTACTTTTAATTTTATAAAAAAATGGATTTTTTAATTATTAAAAAAATTGGGACAAAATTGACTCATATACACATACTTAGGTACTAAATTGAAACAAAAAACATATATGGGGACTAAATCGAAATCAACACAATGACATCTGATAATGATACTGACATGTGACACTGACAATGCCACGTGTCATACACAGGGACTTGACACATGGCATTTTTTTTTTCAAAAAATTAAAAATTAAAAAGAAAATCAAAAAAACCACAGACTGACACGTGGCACGTTGACTAACGGCGTTAGTCAATTCTGTTTGAAAGGGACCTAATTGAAGCACTTTTTCAAAAGTTGGGATACAATTGACACTTTTTTTAAACCGGGTACCTATTTGACACCCTAGCCCCAAACTGGATATTATACGACTAATTATACCTAAAATTAATCAACAATACTGTTGTTATACATTCGGGTCGGGTTTTAAAGAGAGGTTAAACAAGTTTGTAGGAATGTGGAGTTAATAAGATAAAACATGAGAAGAGTAAAGTTTTTATTGCTTTAGTTGTTCTATATTTTTATGTTTTTAACTTCATTTTCTTTTAGTGGATTCTTTAGAGTTGTTATATAAGTATTTTCTATTTATATATATATATATATATATATATATATATATATATATATATATATATATATTAATTACTATTAATACAAAAATTATAAATGACTTGAATTCCTATAAGAATATTGCAAATTAACTACCACACATACTCATGCAAATAGAGTTAACAATGTTTGTACTCCGAAAGTTACTATATATGATTATTACATTCAACTCATATACTTTAGATTTTTATATGTATTCCGTGGATCAAATTTGTAGAAAATTTTTAATATGTTTCTCTTAAAACTATCAAAATAGGTAACTTGATTCGACTCGCGGGTTGATGATTTAGTAAGTCAATCCAACCCGCTCACTTTTTAGCGAGCCAAAAAAATTCGAATCCGATTTGGCTCACCACAGGTTAGCGGGTTAAAAGGGTTGACTCACGGATTCACTTAATTAAAAAAATATTTTTTTTATATTTTTTTTCAGTCAAAACTAAATTATAATTCTAATTAAAATCTAAATAAACTTTAATAGAATCCAAATACAAACCAAAATCCAAAAATACAAATTATTTATGTGTTAGCTAAATATCTGCAGGTTGATGAGCCAACCTGGCTCACCACAGGTTCAGCCCGGGTGAGCCGGATTCTAGCTGAACCAGATTTAAAATCAACTCATATTAAAATTTATAAGAAAATTTTAACCCAACCCAACCTAAACTCGTAGTAAACCAAGTTGACTCGCCGGTTTCAAACTATTTTGAGAGCTCTAGTTTTCCTTCCATTAACTTTAAGAAAGATTAGTTGGGTAGAATATATCTTGATAGATAATAACAAGTATTAGTATGTTGTTTTTACGTAGTACTTCGTATAAAAATAGGAGCAACCTCTTTCCTCAATACAACCTCACCAAAGTTTCTTGACTGCTCCCCGTAATTTAAAGTAATTTAACTAGTTATTTTAAAGTTGGTTAAATAACTAGTTCTCAATACTTGATTAAATAACAATTAAATTATTTTATCTTAAATAACTAGTTGTAGAATGTCATAATATTCTGAAACAACACTGTGTAACTACAAAAAAAAAAAAAAAAATTATCTTCCAAATATTACTATTGACCTAAGTACGATGTTAATGAACTCTAATATAACGTAAAAGATTAATTTTTTTAAGAAAAAGTTAAAAGTGTAAAAGTATTTTTAAAATTTTTGAATAAATAAATATTCGTTAATGTCGGATAAGTGTTGATTTGACCTATACTAAGATAATTTGTTAAAACAATAAAATTAGCTTAACATACGCCAAGTAAAATAAATATGAAAAATAAATAGAAGCCCCAGCTTAAATACCACTAATTAAAATAAATATTCAAAATAAATAAGTTAGCAACCACTAACTAAAATAAATTTGATTAGTGCACGTTAACCTAAATAAAGTTAGTGTTAGTTTAATTAGCATAGACTAACCGAAACAAATGAGGTTAGTGTTGACATAGTAAACGTTAATTTAAATTAACATATTATGAGAACACTAACTACAATAAATAAGATTAACGTTAACTTATTAACTTAGTCAACGTTATAAGTTATATATTATGAATCTCTGTGTATTCTTGACAACAAACATAAATAGCATTATTCATAAATAGTATTATTTTTAATCTAAATATCTAAATTATAGAAGACAAATTTTCTTATTCATAATTTTTTTTCTCATTTTTTAAATAAACCTCATCACACTCATTTTCTTCATTTACATTCATAAATCTTATCATACTTGTTTCTTTTATCCATATTCATGTCCTTTGTTCAAATTGATTTTCTCATTTAAACACATCTCTTTCATCTACATTTTATTCTTATCTCATACATCCACATTATTCTCCCCATCTCCTTCATTTACGCCCATCTCATTCATTCACTTTCATTTTCTTCATCTACACTCATCTTTATATCAACTACACTTCCTTCGTCCATTATAAGTAGATTTTATTTTGTGTAAGCTAAATCAATACTAATTGATGACCAAGTTGATATTAAACTTTTAATTAAAAAAAATAATTTAAAAATTAGTGATAATTTAGTGTTGATTAAACCAACATTTTTATAGTTGGTCTTCAAAAGTCACACGAATTAACATTTACGTTTTAAAGTATCGTATGTGTACGACAAAAGTCCGATATTTGGCATAAGTTTTTGTTTGTTAGCATCATGTTTTGGTCAACTAAATACATGTCTTATGGTTTGTCATTGGCTATGGATTGGAATGGTTACCGATACTCGTACTTTGTGTTGATTCCATTATTCAATTTCATTGCTCAAGCCACAACACAAGAACTAATACTCACACATTAACCTAAATTCTTAATTACTAATTAACCTATAATATGTCTCACTCACTTATTGTATCCATTCATATATAAACTCACCCCTGCAATTACGAAATTCACAACACTTCAAGGTCACAATTAACGAAGAAAACATAAAATAAAATAAAACAAATAATAAGAAAAAGTTGGAAGAAAAATTGTTAATTTGTATACTCATAATTTATTATGAAAATTTTCATGATCAGTAGACTCATTCTCCACATCCATATATGTATTAATTTTTTTTGTCTAGCTTTCTACACTACATATAATTTATAACTCCTAGAGTAGGTCTCGTTATGAAAAATTCTCATATTACATAGAATTTTTTTTGTAAATTTATTGAAAAAATTGCAAAAAAAAAAAAATCTCTCATTTTTCTAAAAATCTTATTTGACATGTAATTTCTTTACGAATAATTATTTCTTACAAAATTATATAATTTATAAATATTTTTTATAAAATTTGATGTAAAAAGTGTTTTATATAAAATATTTTATAAAAAAGTAGTAACAATTTTTTACAAAATTTTTTTCACAACAAAATTTGTAAGTAATTCTTAAAAAAAATTAAAACAAAATTAACAATAAATATGAGTTTTTTTAGTAGTATTTATATTTTTGGATTGTGCTGCACGTTCAAAACAAATATCTTATGAACCATTCCAATTCAAGACCACTTCAAAACGTTTGGTTATGAGTCCACAAATCATCCTATCGTATGTAACCAAATATATAAGACAAGACAATGCGGAAATAGCTTTCTAAGACATAGACTCTGTCGTGAAAACCCATGTTGGCTACCATGGCACGTTTCCACAACATCAAAACTTTTCTTCTTTGCTACATCTTTCTCGTTCTTCCATTAACCATAGCTCAACCACTTTCCTTCAACATCACTAACTTCAACGATACTCAAAGTGCAAGCCTTGTTGGATACGCTGGTGTAGCCAAAACTGAGAACAGAAGCATAGTGCTAAATTCTCTCGTCGACAATGGAATTGGAAGAGCCATCTATGGCCTCCCTCTACGCTTCAAAAACTCTTCTAACGGACACGTCACTGATTTTTCTACCCGTTTTTCATTCACCATCGATGTGTCCTCGAGAACCGACTATGGCGACGGTTTTGCCTTCTACGTCGCACCCCTTGCCTACCCGATTCCGTCGGATTCAGGTGGTGGCGGTCTCGGCCTTTACGGTGCCAACCAAGATAACATCATTGCTGTTGAATTTGACACTTTTCCAAATGCTAATGTTGATCCACCAATGAAGCATGTGGGTATAAACAATAACTCCTTGGTGTCTCTCAACTCTTCCTTGTTTGATATTGACAGCAACATAGGGAACATGGGGCATGTGTTGATAACTTACAGTGCTTCTGCCAAACTCCTTGCTGTTTCATGGTTCTTTGAGGAAACCAGTTCTGGTTTTATGCCCAACACTTCTCTTTCGTACCAGATTGACCTAGGGGAAATTCTCCCGGAGTGGGTCACTGTTGGGTTTTCGGGTGCAACCGGGTTGTCTAATGAGGAGAATGTTATTCATTCCTGGGAACTCACGTCAACTCTGAATTCCACACAGTTAAACAGTAAAGAAAAAGAAGGCAATAATGGCATCACAGTTAAATACAAGTTTTCAGTCCAAGTAGTGGTTGTTGCAGTGAGTTGTTCTGTTTTGTTCATGCTAGTGGTTGCTGCTGTTTCTTGGTTTATCATCATCCAGAAGAGAAGAAACGAACATGATTTTGGTTTCAATGGAGAAGCTATGCCTAGAAGGTTTGGTTATGAGGAAATAGTTGCAGCCACGAACGGGTTTGCAGATGATAGAAGGCTGGGAGAAGGAGGCACTGGACAAGTTTACAAAGGGTTTCTGAGTGATTTAGGGCGCGTGGTTGCAGTGAAAAGGATATTTTCTGATGTAGAAGATTCTGAGGGAATATTCACAAACGAGGTGAAGATTATAAGTCGTCTTGTGCATAAAAACCTCGTGCAATTGATGGGGTGGTGCCATGAGCAAGGAGAGTTGTTACTGGTTTTTGAGTACATGAGTAATGGAAGCCTTGACACTCATATATTTGGCAACAGGAGAACCTTGACATGGGGTGTGAGATACAATATAGCGTTAGGTGTGGCTAGGGCACTGCGTTATCTTCATGAAGAGGTGGAGCAGTGTGTTCTTCACAGAGACATAAAGTCAAGTAATGTTTTGTTAGACACAGATTTCAACACTAAGGTTAGTGACTTTGGGATAGCAAAGTTGGTGGATCCAAGATTGAGGACTCAGAAGACAAGGGTGGTGGGGACATATGGGTACCTTGCACCTGAATATGTGAAGGAAGGAAGGGCCAGCAAGGAGTCTGACATGTATGGTTTTGGGGTTGTGGCTTTAGAGATAGGTTGTGGGAGGAGGACTTACCAGGATGGAGAGTATAACCATGTACCATTGACAAATTGGGTGTGGAAAAAGTATGTGGATGGAAATATTTTGGATGCTGCAGATGAGGGATTGAAGGGAGATTATGATGTGGAAGAAATGAGATGTTTGCTCACTCTGGGAATATGGTGTACTCACCCAGATCACAGGCAAAGGCCAAAGGCAGAACAGGTTATTAATACTCTAAAGCAAGAAACGCCATTGCCAATGCTTTCACTATGACTTCACACACCAGTGGCACTCATCAACAGCATGCAATGTATATGAGAAGATAGTATGTAGCAAGTTGTGGTCTAGTTCTGTGTCTGTGATTTGTATTTCATGCATGTATATGTTTTTAATAATAGAGACTATAGAGAAATAAATATTTCTAGAAGACTTCTAAATTATACGATCTAAGCCATTTTTCTCTTAAAAAAATAACTGTCGTATTATGCATTTCGCGAGTCCAATGACTTTCAAATCGAAAGTAATTCTTCAGTGAAAAAATGGAAGTGAGACAGGATAAATTATTTAAAAATAGTGAAACACCACCCTACCATTTCTACTCATCTTTCTTTTTCTCTTTTTTTAACTAATCCCTTCTGCTCAAAATTTTCATATCTTATTCAAGTCGAAATTCTCTTTTACAGAAGTAAATAACTGGATAGTTGCAGATGCTACCTCACATTTATGAGCATAGCATCCACCACTACAGAACAAATTAGCCATGTGGAAAATGAACTCTCAAAACTAGCATTCATGAATTATAATGTATGGAGAGGATACTCAACGGTGCAACTTACGGGTTGACATTACCACAAGATGAAGGTATTTTAAAAAGACAAATTCTCAGACAATTGAAGGTAGAGCAACCATGCCCACGACAATCATTTGTTTGTTCATAAAACTTCAGCACTAGCAGCTGTCGAATTATAATTACGTGCCAACATTTGCAGCATTCGGTATTCATATTACATAGCCAGCGGGGTATAGCCACATAACAGACAGGTTCAACCCTTTGCGATTTTTTACATTGAATTGCCAAAAGTTAAGGGATTAATCAATGTGCCAATTTCTTCAAATGTTGGAAGGTTTTTTGCTTAATCCACTGTCGATCATGCGGCAAGTAAGCATGAATTGAACTATCATACCTGTGCAGGTAGAATCAACACGTCATATTAATTAATGCCATGAAGACCCAAATATTTAAAAAACAACATATGCATAGACAATTGAAATATCCTGTCACAAGACACCCCTCATTTTTCCTAACTCTTTTCAGAGGGTCAAAACATGTTAAGGGCAAACATATGATACAACGATTGCCATGATTTCTTAAGTTCTTATCAACCCTCAAGACTGATAGGAGGAGGAAGGGGAAGAACGAGTGTTACAAATAATTTTTTTTTCCTCCAACAATGTTATCAAGGATATAAGACCTCTAAAAGAATATTAAAAAAATTATCTGTGGTCGCTTATTTCATCTATTAAGCCGACAAACAGAAATATTATTGGAGCTGGCACTATGTCACTTACTGCATTTCTAATAAAGTCTGACTGAATTAATGAACTATGCACGCACTTATCATTTGAGTGAGAGAAAGAGAGACATACACTAGGGCGCTCATGTCCGCAAGACCATCTATGAAGTTGTAGAGATCAGCAATATCATAAGAGAGATTTCTGATGGCCGGATTTAACTCCTTCAGTTTCCTTTCATACAATGCACATATGCCTGTACAAGCACAATATTAAAACTGTATGTAATGCTAAAAAATTATAGATAAAATAAAATACAAAAATTAAAATATATGTAAAAAAAAATATACCAGCTTGTACCCCAAAAAGAAAAGGAAATTATTTTCATAGCAAGCATCAGTTATCTATCCATAACCTTTCTAGCATGCTATATTTCTAAGTTAGTGAAGACTAATACCACTGTTTTTTATGTATTTATCTACATTTGATAAGTTATGGACATTCCTGTAAAAATCCAAAAGAATGTAACACCTTTTCTATGAAATGGAATTCAGATCAAACAAAAAGTGAAAAAATAATCAATGTTCATGGCTTTATTTGACTCCAGAACGGTTGAAACAAAAAAATAACATGAAAACATAATCATTTGCTCTATTCAGTTGAGAGCATTGCGTAAATAAGGGTACAGTAAATTGTATGGAAAACCGATGCAGATATTGGTTCAATCAATATTGTTGTAAATAGCGAATTATTAGAACAAAAATATTCTCAGTAAAGTGATTAGGAAAAAATATTTTTAAAATCTTCATACTCATTTCACATAAGCTTATTTTCTTATTTCAAAGAATTTGATTAATACAAAAAGAGGTGATTGGAATTTAATTGGTGTGATTCTTATCAATAAAATAATTCTTTATTTTCATGTAATAGTTTAAGTTGGTACCAACACTCCCGATCTAGGGAGCCTTTTCTCACTGCCATATCAAGATCTGTCACCGCCGTTGTTCACCACCGCTGTTAAGGCCAGTGGTGGGTCAGAAAGATGTGCCCACGTCAGTAATCACAATGCCAACAGTTGCATCATAATCCTATTGGGATAAGTTGCATTTACCCATGGCTTATATGACATTGGACCTATTGAGTCTCTATTGTCTTTTGTTGCTTCTTCTCCCCTAGTTTCAAGCCTGCCTTGTTGCGTATTTGGATATTTTGCTTTTGTTGACTCTCATGTTCCTCTAATCACAATAAATTAGATCCTAGAACCCTTAAATGTGTATTATTAGTTGTTAGTTATCCTTCTAATAAAGGGTATAAATGTTATCATCGTAATTTTAAAAAATGGACTTTAAGTCTAACTAAACCTCAAAAATTGGCTTCTAAGGTGATTTTACACCCACTTGCATACTGTAATTTGGTGAAATATTTAGTCGATGTGGAATTTCCAATACATTTCACACTTATCACTAAATATCTTAAACATAAGACTAGATATTTGTAGATAGTCTGATAGCAAATGACATGATAGGCTTGAATAACCTCACTAAGAAAAACTCTAATATCATTTTAAAAATTAAAATTTAAACCTAACTCAATCTAAAAAAAAAACAGTTTGTAAGGTAAGATTTGCACTCATTTATATATTGAAGTTTAGTCATATCTTTAGTTGACGTAAAATCTTCAACACTGAATCGTTGTGTCTTTGTCACCATGGATGTCATCTTTCATGAAACAATCCATTTTTGCCAACCATGCTATTCAAGGGTGAAAGCACTTAAAGTAAAGAAGCTTTCCTTCCTGTCATTAGCACAACTATCTTTGCAAGATGTTCAAGATATAAGTGATGAAGCCACAACAAATTGGATTGATCCAACAACAGTAAGGAAGAAGAAGACAAATTCTTCGGCAAAGAATATCAAAGAAGGAAACAGTCCTCTTTGACTGCATGTCAATAAGAGTTGTCTAACTCAAAAGGTGAGGATCCCTTTAGATAACAATGAGAAGATAAGTGTTATTCAGAATGTATTAAACATCCTATTTCTCAATATATATGCATTGAGAATCTATCTCATAAACATCAAAGTTTTATTGTTGCTACTGATGATACAAAAATTCCCACCTCAATCCAACAAAGCATGAAAAATGAACATTGGAATTTGGACTCATACCATGAGAGAGGAGATGACTGAATTAGAAAGAAAATCAACATGAAAGATTGTTGACAAACCAATAGACGAAAGAGTTGCGGGGTCCAAGAAGCCATGAAAATTGAACATTAGACATGAGAGAGAAGATGAATACGTTGGAAAGAAACTCAACATGGTAGATTGTAGACAAACCAAGAGACAAAAAGGGTTATGGGGTCCAAGAAGCCATGAAAGTGAACATTGAACTCAAGTGATGATAGAGGAAATTAATGCACTAGAAAGAAGCTCAACATGGCAGATTGTAGAATAACCCAAGAGACAATTGGTTAAAGAGTGCAGATGGATATTTACAATAAAATATAATGCAGATGATATAACAGACAACTATAAAGCCAAATTGGTTGCAAAGGGATATACTCAGGCTATGGAATTGATTGTGCGGGACATCTTCTCTTGTATCAAAGATAAATACAGTTTGAGTTGTTACTGCTTTGACAGCTTATTTTGGTTGGGAGTTCTAGCACTTGGTTGTGAATGATGTCTTCCTTCATGAAGCTTTAGAGGAAGAAGTGCACATGGACATCCCTCAATGACTTGAAACCATAGTGAAAGGAATAATGTATGCCTGGTCTTCTATGGTCTTAAACAATCTCCAAAAGCATGGTTTGGAAGATTTACAAAAGCAATGGTTTCCTTTGGATACAAGCAAAGTCAAGGAGATCATACTTTATTCATAAAACACTTAGTTATAGGTAAAGTCGCTATATTGTTGAATATATGGATGATATAACTATAGTGAGAGAAGATGAATAAAAAAATTGGCTTGGAAGGAAAAATTGGCGCATTAATTTGAAATGAAATATCTAGTTGGAATAGAGGTTCCTTATTCCAAAAAGGAGACTTTAATTTCCCAAAGAAAATATGCACTTGATCTCCTCAAAGAAACAACTAAGTTGAGATGTAAAACTTCAACTATTCTTATTGAATACAATCAAAAATCGGAAGTGAAGAAAGTTCTCTAAAGAAAAACCCACTCTCAGAGATTGGTAAGAAAAGAACTTATTTCTCTATCGCAAAGAAGACACATGCAAGCAGTTGACAAAATGCTTCGATGCTTGAAGTCAAGCTCATGAAAAGGGTTGTTTGTTCTTCAAGGTAAAAAACACCTAGACCTTGAAGATATATATTGATCTAGAATATAAGGCTCTTTTACTAAAAGAAAATCTACCTTTGGGTACCACGTATTTCTTTGAAAAAGTCTGGTAACTTAGAGAACCAAACGTAAAAAGAATAGAATATCCCATTCTAGTGCAGAAGTCAAATCTGAGTCTTTGCTCAAGGTACGTGAGAAGGACTTTTGGATGAAAATCATACCCAAAGACCTTAAAATAAAGGTTGACATCCCCATGCAATTGTACTATGAAACAAGTCAGTCCTGAGCATTGCCCATAATCTAATACAAACATGATATGACCAAACATATTAATAGTTACATCAAAGATAATCTTGACGAAGGACTTGTGGTCACAACTCATGCCCCTGTAAGACTTCAGATTAAAAACATTTTCACTAAATAACTTCCTCATAACAGATTCCAACAATCTTGTAAGCAAATTAGGAATGATTGATATTTATTTACCAACTTGAAGGGAAGTATTGTAAATAGCTTATATTATTAAGGATAAAAATATCCTTAATATCTCTATAGTGATTAGAAAAATATATATTAGAATCTTCCTATTCATTTCAGCATATTTTTCTTTCCTTATTTTAAAGAATTTGATCATTACAAAATAAGTTGATGAAAATGTAAGTAGTATAACTTTTATAAATAAAATAATTCTCTATTTTCTTACATAGTTCAAGTAGTATACTTGATCGAGATTCTAGCTTTAAACAAAATGGGAGAGAGGCCTAAACAGTTTCAATTTCATGGTTTTTGGAAGACAGTTATTGATTGGACCACAGTCCATGCTCAACAAAAGGCACCCAAAAATTATGGATTTCCAAAAGGCCATGAACTTGGTCTTTTGGCTAGATGAGACTTCACCAAATAGTCCAACAAAACATCAGATACTTTTAACACTGAGAAAACCAAGGATCTAAATTTATTTATTCTATAAGAACAAGACAAGATTTAATCCCAATATATAAAAATTCAGCTCCCGAAAAAGATTAAAAGGAAAAAGGAAAGCAAATACTGTGAATGACTTAATTATATAAGTATGACATTTTGTTCTCATGTTATAAGATAAACACCATTTATTTAGGAAACGAATGGGCTAAGATTTTAATAATGGGTCAGCATTAGGTTTAATTTAAAGCAGTTGACTGAGGACAATTTGTTATGTATGTTATGGGAAGGAGTATTTCCAAGTCCAGAAGATAAAAAAGGGTTAAAGGGTTAGAATTTTTGTGCCTGTCTGGGTGCTAAGAACAATACTTGCATTCGATGGGGTCTAAATCAAACTCAAGTTAGAATTTTAATGGGATGAGAAAAAATTACTGTTTGTAAAGGTAAAAAAAATTCATCAGCGTATAAAACTAAGTCAGGTTAAAAGGAGTAACCTAGACATCATACACAAGGATTTGTCTATGATCATCAGCACATTACAATAGGATTTTCAATACAACTAATTTCACAAAAATTTAGAAATAATTCTTAAACAACAAAATAAGAATCTGAGCATCTAAGCTACAGAAAACAAATTGGAACCCAACAACAGCCAGACCCTTGTCTTCCGAAAGAAAATAAATATTTTCAATACAACTAATTTCACGTAAACTGATATCAAACAATCCTAAAAGCTTAAACAAAGTTGTGGAAGAATACATCAAATTCAAAATTAAAACTAAACAAAAATACAAACATGTATTCATCTTGGAGAGTTTTTTTCTCAACACTAGTGAGCCTTGCATGCATATCCCATCCAGAATATAACAACCCAAGAACAAAAAAGAAAACAGGGAGAAATGTTACACAAACCAACCGACATGATAATCTTCTGGTTAATCATTGCTGTAGACAAACTGTTAACCTCTAAATCTTTATTTCTGGTTTTTCTAATAGTTTTTCTCTACATCCCCTCCCTCCAACAATACAGCTAACCTCCATCTAATCTACTCTCTTTGAAAACTAAGAATTAAAACATCAAAAATAACTTGATAATGACAGAATCATACACTAAATCTAAAAAAACATCAGAAGACTTAAAAAGGAAATTGAACTCGAGTACTTGAAATTGTACTATAAGTGAAAAAGAATGAAATTAGCACTACAAGTGTAATAAAGAAAACACGGAACAATGTGCATCTGAAATTTTAAACAACAGAAAACTAAAAGCAGAAATTTTGGAAAACAGAGGACAGAGTCAAACACGAATAATAAGTCTATGAGATATGGAGCCTTGACATACTACAAAAAACGTTGGCCACCAACATCAACTGAATTTAATTTAACAAAACAACTTAAGAATAAAACCCAACACGAATAATAAGTCTATCAGATATGGACCCTTGACATACCACAAAAAAGTTGGCCACCAACAGAATTTAATTTAACAAAACAACTTAAGAATAAAACCCAACACCGAATTTAATCTAACAAAACAACTTAAGAATAAAACCCAACACCAGAGTTACACTATTATTTTCAATTGAAGAAATTACATCTCCACACAAATTCATATAAGCACGGCAAACCACAAGCATCTATCTAAAGTGAAGTCAAGAAAAGGTGAAAAAATGAAAAACAGCAATAAAAGGGCACAGTTACAGTGCACAATAAATACTAGTTAAATCAATACCATCCATGGCCTGAGTGATGGATTCATAATCCATGAACGTCCTTGTGGCTCTATTTTGAGATGTCTGCATTAGAATAATGGTGTGCCGATTAGCCTGCAAAATTCACGAAAACAAAAGCACCTGTGAGTGAATAAATCGAGTGAAATAGAAAACGCGTGAGCATCAAATAATCGGTGGTTAACGCAAGGAGAAATTGCCCTAATTGTTCGAGAAAAGGGAATACAATAGGGATAGGGATAGAAATGGTTGCATGAGTTGAAGGAAAACCTTACCATCGAAGGAAGAGGAAGAAGAAGAAGGGAGTGAAACCGTGAAACCGAATACAATTATCGCAACCTGTTATGACTTTGCGCGTTTTGCTGCAGCAACGGACCACAGGGCACAGCAGTGTTATTGGGAAACTCCAATTTGCACTTCCTTTCAAATCAAAATCAAAATATGCTTAGTCAGTCAACATCAACTCCCAGGCACGCTTTGGGCAATTTCGACATTCCATGGGTACCCGTGTTAGCCTCCTTTATTGAAAAGTGAAATTTCAATCTAGTAACAGTAAATTATATAAGATAATGTATTTTATTTTAACTGCACTCTTGTTATGAGATTTATTTTTCTATTTAAATATTATTATCATTGATTTTATATTTTTGTGAAATTTATTTAATAGTAAAACTAAAATATTCCTAAGATGTTCAACTATAATAAGATTTATAAAGGATGATTTTTTTTATATATGAAATTATATATATATATATATATATATATATAGAAAATGATGAAGCTACGTCATTATAATTTGTGTTTGGTATTTTTCTAATTAGATAGAATTTGGTAATAGACATAAATAATATTTATTAAAAAATGCTAATATAAAATTATTTAATATTTTATTTACATGAATTAGTATTGATGTAATATATAGTTTTCAAACACTAAAACATTATGATATAAAATTCCATATAACTATAAATATAAATTTATTTTATACAGAAATCATTAATGATATAATATTTGATAAAAAAAAGTTATACATCTAATTTGATTTTCTCTAAAGTGTACATAGTTGTGTGTACGAAATTGAAATATGCTACAATAATAATGTATATAAATTAATTTAGATTTCTTTACAATTTTTTACCATATACTTAGTTTCAAAAATGACTTCAAAGCTATCATATTATAATATTTACTATGGGTTATTTTTTCAACATATTATATAAGAGATATTTTAATACGTTTGTAATATATATAACACTAGTATCTACGGTCATTCTTCTTATTAAATTTAGTAAATAAATATTTGGCTAGGAATTCATCTTGTATATACTTTTTCAAGTATTTAAATAGAATTGACATTTCTAAAAGAGAGAATCTTTGGTTTATTAATAAAATACATCTTCTTTTTATCCGAGTTAATTTAAATAAACTAATTGAAATATTTAAATGAAGTACTTACTTTAAAATGTTAAGTTTTAACTCACTCAAATTAGTTCTCAGTCTATCATATGCATTTAATGATTCTGAGAGCTTAATTTTTATTGGACATAAGAAGAACTTCTATATCTTAATTTAAAAATAAATAAAACAAAAAGTTGTCACCAATTGATTGTTCTATTTAGATGATATTGATCAATATGTAATGATAAAGATATCTTAGTATTTACATGTTCTTGGTAAAAAAATATATATTTACTAATAGTAAATAAAATGATCATTGTTTAAAACATTTAATATCAAAAATGTTAAAATAATCACTTTTTGTTATTTTAAAGTAGGGCTAAGTATTTTTTTTTTCGTTCATGTATTTACATATCAAATTAGAGATAGTTCTTCTTTCAAACTTCATATAAAAACGATACTTACACTTTCAAAATGATTGGAAAACATCTTCCAATTTAAACGGTGTTAAATATGTGTTGGCATGTGTAACGGTGGAAATGACCTATACATTTTTATGAGGTCACGTGTTATTGACACTTTAGATGACATTTTATTTGTCACGTGGGTGTTTTATTTGAGAGATTTGAATAGGGTTATGTTGGTTAGGGTTTTTTGTTTGTGAAAATTTGGTGTTGCCATTATTGGTTGTTCATTGTTGCTTCGCACTAAGAAAGGTTTACACAAGCTTGGGAAATTCATCTTTGAAGCACAATTTGGACTTCGAGTTAGGTAGCGGTGAAAACTTAGGAAGTGGGTTTGATTTGGGTTTTATATGTTTAGTGTTTTAGTGGGTAAAGTTGTTTTCTTTTGGGATTATTGATAAATCATTGTTAAGTCAGGTTTTGATGATGAAATGTGATGGCGAAAGCTCGACGTATATTCACAAAAGTTGTGGAATGAAAAGGGTTGGTGCATCAACATTGTTTTTCGGCCTAAGAGGGGAATTATGTGGTTGTGGAGAAAGAGTAATGCTTCTACAAGCAAACATGATGAAAAACAAATGTAGGATTTTTGAAAATGTAGGAACTACAGAGTAAGCAATGAATTTTGTTTTTGTTAGTAAATTTTGTTATAATTGATTTTCTTAATAGGTATTGGTTTTGACTATAGAGTGACGATAACTATAACTACTTTGAATGAGTTGATGAAGCTAAAGAAGTTGTAGTGCTAGAAAAACTAGAAATACAGTAAGAAGAAAACGAAATGGAAGTTATTGATGACAAATTTCTTATATAAATAGTTAGGAAGAATGTGAAGTTGAAGTTGAAATTAGAGACAGACATGACAAAGGGAAAGATGAAGTTTTTTTTGTAGCTTGGGCATTTACAATTTGTCAACATCCAATTTCATCCGGGTAAATAAATTTATTTTCAAAAAAAAATAAAAAAATAAAAAAAATGTGAAACATTATTTTCTTCAAAGATTTTAAAACTTTAATTTTAGAGAAAAAAAA
This sequence comes from Vigna unguiculata, assembly GCF_037176805.1. Classification (NCBI taxonomy): domain Eukaryota; kingdom Viridiplantae; phylum Streptophyta; class Magnoliopsida; order Fabales; family Fabaceae; genus Vigna; species Vigna unguiculata. Next base: position 4,665,338 of record NC_140799.1, read on the forward strand.
GAAATAAAAAGAAATAAAGAGGAAAAAACCCAATTTGTTATTAATTATCGCACTCCTCATCATGAGCCCAACAACTCAACCTACTTGCTTTCTACCCTTGTTCTTGGAAGAGAAATTAGTGATATGATTCTAATAATTAGAAGAAATATTTATTCAAATGGTTATAATCAATATTACTAATTGAGATTGATTTTGTTCTCTGATTTGTTAATGGTTAGAATCAATATTACTAATCTGGGATTGATTTTGTGCTCTGATTTACTATGATTTAATTCCCATCATGTGTTGCTATCATAACCAATTTCTTCCTTATATTCTTCATTACAATTAAGGCTGAGATTGTATTGATATTGGAAGGTGCGAGTATAAATACGCACTCTGTCATGACCGAAAAAAAATTCTCGAGGTACTTATCTAATTCTTTCCCATCACCACTCCCACATACACACCTCCTTTTTTATCTCTCTTTTAAAAAAAAAAACTATTGAAGGAGGTAGAAAAAAAAGAAAACATTTTTTACACTCTTTCTTTCTCTCATTACCACCCACATCAACACCTCTCATTTTTATCTCTATTGGAAAAACAAACACAAAAATATTAGAAAAGGAAGCCAAAAATAAGAAAAGAGAAAAGTTATGTCACTTTCAGTTCTTTCATCTTTTGATTTAGTTTTTTCATTCTCATTTTTTTTAAATTATAAAAAATATTTTTTCCCCTTTTTTTAGTGTGTGTCCGACCGCTCGCGTCGCATGACATCGAATTTAGACTTTTGTTTTTTCTAAAAATATATATCAATCTAAGAATAAAAAATAGTCTTCTTTGTTTAGTTTTTAATATCTATGTAGTTGCTCACGTCGCACTGACATCCACATCCACTCTTAAATAACTAAAACAAATATGAAAAATTATAAAAGATTAAAAAGATAAAAAAAATCAAAGATTAGAAAAAAATGAGAATTTATTTAAAGTGTGTGTCCAGCCACTCGTGTCGCGTGACACCAATTTTAAAATAATACTAAAATTCAAATAAAAAGGTTTTCAAAATTATAAAACAAAATAAATCATTTTTCAAATAGTTTTCCAAATAGATTTTTCAAAAAAAAACTATGTAACCTTGATTCTCCATTCACATGGAGATACGTAGGAGCGTGGATTAATCCTCGTCGGACCCAAAAATTCAAAAAAATATTTTAGTGTTTTTTGTACATTCTTTTATTACTAATTTTGGGGAAAATTAAATATTTTGAAAAAACCACATAACTTTTGCACATTTAACTAAAGGTACCGTCTTAGGACGGGCGTTGTGGGGTGTTAATACCTTCCCCACGCGTAATCGACTCCCGGACCCAAATTCTGGATTTTTGCAGACCTTGTTTTTTCTTTTTATGGTTTTCCATAGTTTCCTATAATAACTATGGTGGCGACTCCAAACTCTCTGTTTTTACAAATTTTAAATTTTGGTTCATCATCCCGTCGTGATTTCGGTTGCGACAGATGGCGACTCCACTGGGGACGCTAGAGAGTCAGACCATTTATTTGGATGTGCAAAATTGATGTGGTTTTTCTTCATATTTTTTCTTTCTCATTTTTTTTGGTATGTGTTTTTTATCTTTTTTATTTAGAATAATTGTATTTGTATATTCTTTATTTTTGTATTTGGAATAAATATCAGGTGTGGGTGTAGGTATACATTGTGTTCTCCCTTCACACACACACACATTTTATTCATTACATGAGTGGGGCCCTATACCCGGGTCTGAGTTGCTTAGAATTAGAGGGGATTGTGTAGCAGTGTCACAGTGGATGTACTTCCCAAGTGGTCATTGTGAGAACCCCAGCTAGAGTTTGTTTGTTTCATTGGTACTCCCACTTCTTGTTGTTTAACCAACTGTCGTGGGAAATGCCATGAAGTGGGCCATAACTCTAGTGACCTTGATATTTAGGTATTAGGAAACTATCCTTGTGAGCACATATACTTTCCCTTAGAACTTTAAGCATCAAACCCATGTTAAATAAAGGCACTAAAGGGAGACTATTTGCGTCATTTACCCTCACCTTTCCTTGTATATAATAATAAATTCATCACAATCTTGCATATCATGTGAATAAGTGCCCTACGAGGCATAAACATCATTGCATTCCATTAAGTGGCCATCCATTGTACCATGTTCATAGTTTCAATATGCATATGCATAATTTAAAAAAAAAATTGCACTAAAATAAATTCAAATTGTTTCGCATTTTGCTTGTCAATGATTTATTGGAATATTTCTTATAAAAAATGAGTAAATAATAAAACATTCTTTGGTCAAATAAGTGGATTTAATAAAGAAATAAAATATTATTTGTTATCATTTCTTTTGAAATACCCATCTAATCTTGCATGCATGAAATTGCTCAAATCTATATTCCTTTCCATCTCTCTTCCACCATAAATCTTGTTTTCTTTTTCATGGAGAATATCATAAAGGGGACACATGCCTTAAAAATGATTACAAGAAACTCTTTGAACATAAAAAAAATACAAAGGGAAGAAAAGTTCGCTAGACTAACAACTTTGAAGGACAGTCTAGGCAAAAAATAAGACAAAAAAAAAGTGAAAAAAGAGAACCAAACAAGTGGCATTTGTAAGATGAAATCAATTATTTTCCTGTGAATTATTATTATTTTTTTTAGAAAAAACAATCATGTTTTGAAATGATGTGTGGTCATGTTTCTTTATCCAAAAAAAAAATAAAATAAAAGTAATTATCCTTTGCTACCCAAATTGAGCCTTCCAAAAAATTTCTTTCAAATTACCCTAAACAAGGATCACCCTCCCACCCCTGGTTGACATAATGTTTGTATTTGTTTCATCCGACTTGTAGTTCACTAATACAAAAATATCACAAAAAAAAAGAAAGTAATGATATGGTTATATATATATATATATATATATATATATATATATAAAGCAAAAGTTTAAAGAATGAGAATAAAATGTCAAAATATAGAAAGCAAAAAAAAGGTGAACAAAATGAAGTCAAATAAATATTGAATGGAACATTATTCAAAGATCCTTGTTTAAAACAACCCTCACATCACTTGTTTGGGCCTTTACTATCATTCACTTCCATACCCCTAGCCTTGTCCACGATACAAGCCTAATAAAGTTCACACAGATCAAAGATTGGTTGTTATCTTTCGAAGGTTTTAATTTAGAAGAAAAATTTGATTTGCTAACAGGTTTGTTCTATAAAAAAGGTAAAAAAAAAAAGATTGAAAAAGTGTGTTCAGAGATTTTCTTTTAAACACTGGGGCAGATTATGTATGGTTGACATGTTTTCAAAACTCCAAAATTAGCATGGGCAATCAAGCAATTAAGCTAAACTTCGGTTGTCCCTTTCAATTCATTCTTCATGAAATTCCATTTTTGCTCATACAATATCCTCCGCTCTAAGCATAAACCTTGACCAACCTTAACATAGTCCATCTTTATCAATCCCAAACCCAAGCTGGGGCAGTCACTTTGTTTGTGATTCATATATTCTCATCATTCATTTTGAATTGGGGCATTTATTTACATTGAAGATTGTAATCACATTAGGGGCAACTTGTGAAAACCCCGTCATTTTTTTAAATCTCCTCATTTGGGAAAAGTCAAACATACTTTTGCACCCTAAGACCATCCTAGTCTCTCATACTAAGGCAAATTTTTGAAGTCCCCATCATTTTCTTCATACCATCAATAACTGGGAAAGCCCAAACATATTTTGTGCCCCGAGACCAATTCAAATTGGGACAACTCCTTAGTTAATCTTCATAACCTCATCCAAACCTTTCAAAGCCCTTGGCAATTTCTTGCATGTCATTCAAATAGTATTTCAAAAGAAATGATTAAAAAAGTGTTTGTTAGTAAATTGATTAGACCAAAGAAATGATTTAAAAAAGAAAAAAAATCAAAGTAGAATGATTTTATGAATTAAAAATAACAATGAAATGGGAATCAATTCGAATTTGTTTTCAAAAAAATGCAAGAGAAAAATTCATACATCATACCAAGTTATGCATACATGAGTAATTCATCTTTTTGAATAAAGCAAATTTCACCCATCCATCCATGCATCCATGCATGCATCATCATCTAGGTTTAAAAAGAAAATCATAGTATGTCATACATCATTAATGATTCATAATGTGTGCATATGCATAACTCCTCCAACATTTCTTAGATTTATGAAAAAATGAAAAAATGAAAAAAAAAGCAAATTCCACTCATGCATTTACGCATCCATGCAAGCATATCATATAGTTTTAAAAAGAAAATCATAACATGTCTTAATCATCATGCATCATGTACATGCATCATCAAATCATCCATCATACTCCATAAAATCATTGAAAATCATTTCAAAAAAAAGAAAAAGTCAGCAATGATATTTTTTGTTTAAGTCTCAAAAACGTTAGGCATTCACTTGGTGTTTGTCGACAATTCAAAAGCAAAATTCAGGTTCTCCTTTTATACATCAAGACCCTCTGCAAGGCAATGGTCATTGATTCCTTTGTCACATCGGGGCCCTCTGCGAGGCAATGGTCATCGATCTTTATATTAATCTTGATAAACTCATGGGTTTTATATTAAACTTTTATTTATTTTGACTTATATATTATTCTATTTACTTTCATTTAACTTATTTTCATTTATTATCCTTTTATATTTATTTTATTTAATCTTCAATTATGCACTGATCCTGTTTATTTATTTATTTAATTTAATCTCCAATTATGTATTGATCCTGTTTATTTATTTTATTTAATTTATCTCCAGTTATGCACTGGTCCTATTTATTTAGTTTATTTAATTTATCTCATGTTACGCATTGGTCCAATTTATTTATTTATTTAATTTATCTCGAGTTACGCACTGGTCCTATTTATTTATTTTATTTTATTTTATTTTTTATTTATCTCCAGTTACGCACTGATCCTATTTTTTTTATTTTATTTTGTATTTATCTCCAGTTACGCACTGGTCCTATTTATTTATTTTATTTTTATTTATCTTCAGTTACGCACTGGTCCTATTTATTTATTTTATTTTATTTTTATCTCCAGTTACGCACTGCTATTTATTTATTTTATTTTTTATTTATCTCCAGTTACGCACTGGTCTTATTTATTTATTTTATTTTATTTTTATCTCCAGTTACGCACTGGTCCTGTTTAATTTATATTTTGTTATTATATTTATTTATAACGTTCTAATCCTTATCTAATTATTTATTTAAAGTTATTGCTTTGATTCTTATTTTATCATTATTTTATAATTAAAAATAAATAAATGTGAAGTGAAAGTAAATATTATTTTATTCGGTGAGCTTGGATGGAAGAAAATTGCATGTATATTTTATCGTTGTTTTATATTCTTTGTGTATAGTTTATACAATGACATGAATTGATAGTCATCACATTTTATGAACTTCGAAAATATCCAAGAGTATGTCAGTTAAGTAAGAGTTAAGTCTGGTTTCAATAAGTTTGGATTAAACCAGTGTCAGAGTGGTTGTATTTGGGAAGTCACAGTTTGGTACACTGCGGGATGAAAGGCAGGGACCATGGTGGGGTCTAAGGAAGTTTTACCAAGTAGGTGAATATCTGGATAGTTCAGAATAGCGCACCGGACTAGGATATTCATAGGCCAAACTTGGGACTATCCGATACTTGCTTGGCATCGCCAAGGTTAGGTAGTGAGTATATATCTCTTTTGTGAGCCGATGAATGGCTAATATTCTCGAGAAAGAAATAATTATGATTGTACCAATGTTTTATGAGAAATACTCAACTACCTAATCACTTCCCAAAGTAACTTTTGATGTTCAGATTGGATCATCAGAAGGGGAATATGGATTCATATGTCTGGTAAAACAAGATCAAGTTTTGTGGTTGTAGGTCCAAATCTAGGCCCTTGGTGTCTTTATTGTTTGTTGAGTTTATTAAGATTGATATTTAAGGCTTATAAAGACCTCACTCCTTTCATATTTTTCTTTCATATGTACCTGTTGCATGAACAGAAGATGAACCGGCTCAGTGAGAGTTATTCGGGATATTATTGGTGGATCTTCTGAAGATTGACTCATGGATAATTTCTATTAATATCTTTAGGAGATATTAAAAATATAGATAAATCTTCTATTCTAATGTAGAACTCTTAATATTTTACAAATATATATTTTCGTAATATTTCATGAACAATTACAGAGATGTAAACTATATATATGAATATGAAGTTATGTTATCATTAATGTTCTCTCAAGGATAATCGTATGGAAAAAAAATTAATTCCATATCTTTTTATCCAATAATAATTATTTAGTATAGTAGTCGGGGTGTCACATTTAGTGGTATCAGAGCAGTTCCTTCTGTCAAGACCTTGGGTATGGTGTCTTCCATGTTTGTAGTCTCTACTAGTAAGGAGAGGTGCAAGTTATTTGTTCTTACATTTTTCTTGTAAAAGAGAAATGCAAGATAAGTAGACTAATAAAAGTAAGTAATAACAACAATTAATACTTGTAGTAAGGATAATTTTTAACAATAGTTAAAAAAAAAAATTCTAAAGAAAACTAAGGAAATTGTTCATTCTTTCAGGAAAAGATGGATAATGGACAAAACATTACCAATGAGTTTTTGGAAAGAATGACAATTGTCCTGGAAAATATGAGCCGAAAACAAAATGTTGAACCCATGGAAAATCAAGGATTAGAAACCTTTCGCAGGAACAATCCACAAAAATTTAAAGGAGGATTTAATCCTGAAGGTGCTCAATCATGGATAGCAGAAATTGAGAAAATTTTCATCGCAATGACGTGTGCGGATGCAAATAGAGTTACATTTGCTACATTTATGCTCGTTGAAGAAGCTGAAAACTGGTGGAGATTTACAAAACAACAATTGGAGGATGAAGGGAGAGAAATTCCTATATTGCCAATAATTCAGGCATAACCAACCCTATCAAATGTTTCCACTGTGGAGGACCTCATCTGTCAAGAAATTGCACCACAAGGACTATAACTTGCTTCAATTGTGGGAAGTTGGGTCATTATCGTAATGAATGCAAAGAGTTAATTAAGGAGCAAGGAAGTGGGGGAAGCAGTAACAAAGGAAATAATCAACTTGGAAGACCAAAGACAACCGGGAGAGTCTTCACGATGAATGGTACTGAAGCTGTTCAATCTGAAAATCTAATCCAAGGTAAATGCATCATAAATGGTCACCTCGTTAATGTATTATATGATATAGGTGTGTCGCAACCGAAATCGCGACGGGAAGGCGAACCGAAAAAATAAAACGGGTTTAAAAAGAGATTTGGAGTCACCACCATAGTTATTCTGGAAAACTATGGAAAACCATAAAAATAAAAGGTTAAAATACTCCGTTGGTCCTCGTTTTTGTTGCAGAATCTCAATTTGGTCCTCGTATTTTTATTAGTCTCAATAAGGTCCTCATTTTTGTAAATTAGTATCAATTAGGTCCTTTCCGTTAGTAGAGAAGTAACACCGTTAAGTGGGTGCCATGTGTCAGCTTCTCGTTTTTTTGAATTTTTTGAATTTTTTTTGAATTTTTTATTTAATTTTTATTTTTTTTAAAAAAAAATTAATATTTTTTAAAAAAAAAATATTTATGCCACATGTCAAGTTTGTAGTGTGCCACGTGTCAATCTGATATGGTGACACGTGTCAAATTATTGTATGAATCTCAATTTGGTCCTCATATTTGTTAATTTGATTTGATTTCAGTCCCAAATTTTTTTAAAATAATTTTAATTTCATGTGCTCAAAATTTAGAACAAATTTAATTTTTTTATAAATATAATGATGATACTTTTATTACAAGTGATATTTCTATTACATATTTTAACAACATTTAATTTATTTAAATTTATATTTTACATTAAACTTTATTTAAATTTTATTTTAAAATTATAAATATATAGATTAATAAATTTATATTCGGAATATTTGTATAATATTCAATATCAACAATATTTTAGAGTTGGCTTAAAAATAACAATTTTATAAATTCAAATGTAAAATTTTAAAATAATTTTATAAAAAATTAAAATAAATATATTTAAAATTTTAATATTAAATATAATTAATATTATTAAAATATTTAATAAAAATATCAATTTTAATAAAAATAATCATCACATTATATAAAAGTAAAATTTGGTCTAAATTTGGAGTACCTAAAATTGAAATTTTTTAAAAAAAATTGGGACTTAAATCAAATCAATTTAACAAGTCTGCGAAAAACCAGATTTTGGATCCGGGAGTCGGTTACGCGTAGGGAAGGTGTTAACACCCTACCGCACCCGCCCGAGGGCGGTACCTTTAATTAAAAATGTAAAGTTGATGTGATTTTCAAAATATTAATTTTCCCCAAAAATAATAAGACAAAAATACTAAAAAGAAACAAAAAAAAATATTTTTTAATTTTTTGGGCCCGACAAGGATTGACCTTGGTCCTACATATTCTCATTAAAGATGAGAAATCATGCTTACGTAGTTCTTGAAAAGATATTTGGAAAAAAACAATTGAGAAAATAATTTGATTTTTTGAGAGGTGAACCTGACAAGGACTGGCCTTGCTCCTACGTATCTCACGGTGGAGAATCAAGGATCACGTAGTTCTTAAAAAATACTTTTTACTTGAAAATGTTGATATTTTTGTATTTTGAAAATTTTGTATTTTTTTTTTTGGTATTTTTGAATTACTTGAAAATATGTGTCACACGAAGCTAGCGGTCGGACAAACACTAAAAGAGAAAGAAAATTATTTTTGGTATTTTTTGGAAAATAAGTGTCACACGTTGCGGGCAACTGGACAGACACAACAAAACAAAAGAGAATATTTTTATTTTTTAGATTTTTTCTCTTTTTTTGTAATTTTTATAATTTAAAACATTTTTGTTTTCTCTTTTTTTTTTTGAGAATGAAAAAAAATAATAATAGATAAATAACAAAAAAAGGATCAAAGAAAATTTAATAACAAAAAGGACAAAAGTGAGAAAAAATAATAATAATAATAATAGAGTGCATGAGTAACATGTGAGGTGCATGAAGTAAACATAAAACATAGGCCTAAAACAAGATAAACATAAACAAGGGTGCAAGGTTATCAATTATGGTGGTGTACGAAGTAAAACATGAAACAAGGGTGGCAGGGGTGCGAGGTTAGTAAATATCAGGGGGTACTCGCAGATAAAATTAAAACAGGGGTGTGAGGTAAAGGAAAAAGGGGGTGTGCAGAGTAAAGTATGAAACAAGTGTGGCAGGGGTGCGAGGTTAGTAAATATCAGGGATACTCGCAGCAAAAATTAAAACAGGGGTGCAAGATAAAGGAAAAAGGGGGTGCACAGAGTAAGACCTGAAACAATACACAAAATGGTGAGAATATTAAAAATGGTGGTGCAGGAAGTTAATGGGAGCAGATTTAAACCTAAACCCAAAAATAACTCTTAAACATAGAAAGCAAAACCCTAAAGAGAGTTTCTTCTCCTTCACACCAACCCTCACTCACGGCCAGACCACTTCACTGCCTCACAGCACCAAAAAAACGAACCCACCTACGTTGCAGCCGTTCCGGTCGGCGAGGGGCCCTAGCGACAACGTCGACCACCGCCAGGAGCTTAATCGGCGGCGCGTCTCTTTCTCCCTTTTTCTCCAACATGCGCGGGATAGGCCAAATCTCCGAGCCCCATCGTCGCTCACCACGCCGCTCTAGCCCCTGGGACGCACATCTGCTCCACCTTAAACGCCAGCGACGACGACGACCATCATCGACGGAGCTGCCGCCGCTCCTGTCACCGCTCCTCCCTCGCATTCGCGTTTGCCAACCTAGACAGTCACGATCTGGACTGCCACTGCGGCGCCATCACTGCTTGCCGAGAATACTGCCAGAGACGCTAGTCACTCAAACATAAACCCAATTCGTGCACAGGTTCGTGTCCTAAACCCCAAATCGCCGGCGAAAGTCTTTATCCTTTCCTCTGTTTCACTATTCTGCGCTGGGTGTAAACGATTGCGAAAGATGAAACGTGAGAGCTTTGTGCAGGAATGGGATTCTGACCCGGTGTGATGATGTATTGCGGGGATGGAGTTGTGATTCTGATTTTTTGCTTGTGTATTTTGTTTGCAGGTTGAGATGGTATTGTGATGTTGAGGTGAATGGGAATGTTGCGAGATTGGGATGGAGAAGGCAGGGATAAATGGAGGGAATGGGAGGAGGAGAATCTGTTGAGTGAATCAAGGGGGCGTCAATGGATTATGGTGTTTTTGTTGGAATCTTGAGGATGAAGGTGTTATTTTTTTGTTTTGCAGGGAACATGATGAGAAAGAGCCCCCTTGAGTGAAGAAGGTGAATCCATGAATGAAGGGACTCTGGTGATATTTGTTGTGCCTCTGCCCTCTTCCTTTCCCACCTCGAGACGTGGGATAAGGCTGAAAGCAGATGTTGCTTCCTGCTCCCTCCTTCTTCAGTCATCATGACCATGGTCAGCTAGCCCTTAGAGACCTTACGTTAACCTCTTGGTCTTCTCTTTTTTTTTTTTCATTTCATTTTTTTTCTTAAATAATAAAAAGTAAAAAAAAGAAAATAAAGAAAACTGTAAATAAAATAAAAATAAATAAAATAAGATTAAAACGAAAAAAAAATTAATAAAAAATAAAATAAATTAAATTAAAATATAAATATAAAACAAAATAAAATAAAAAAATAAAAGTAAAATAAGATGAAAAGAAAAAACAAAATACATTATAACCCGGACAAAATTGGGTGTTGACAGTTGCCCCTCTTTACTTATATTTTATTAGATTATATGAAAATGTGACATTTTCTAATTATCGCAGTAAAAGATAAGTAAAGATAAAGACACTAATTTTGTCCGGATTTTCAAAAGGAAAAAGATGAGTAAGAATCGATTCACACGGATCTGACGACCAATTCCCTGAAGAGGATCATGATATGGCAAGTAAAAACAAGACTCAACCACTCCATAGGAGAGGGTCTTAACGTGACAAAAATCAACAACCATTCCATTGGAGAGGGCCTTAAAGTGACAAAGAAATTAATGACCATTCCATTGGAGAGGGTCTTAATGTGACAAAGAAATTAATGTGACAAAGAAATCAATGACCATTCCATTAGAGAGGGCCTTGATGTAAACATAAGAAAATCAATGACCATTCCATCGGAGAGGGCCTTGATGTGAAGAAAGAAAAAATGACCATTCCATCGGAGAGGGCCTTGATGTAAACATAAGAAAATCAATGACCATTCCATCGGAGAGGGCCTTGATGTAAACATAAGAAAATCAATGACCATTCCATCGGAGAGGGCCTTGATGTAAGGAGGATCTGGACTTGACCAATCCCAAGGAGAGGGTCGTTGTCCGAAAGGAGAACACAAGAGTTGATCATTCCTAAGGAGAGGGTCGCAAGATAGGCTTAGCGGGCCAAGTGAGATGGGCTTTGTGGGCCAGATTAAGCTAGGATTGGGGGCCAATACGAAACTGGACTTGGTGGAGCAATACGAATTTGGGCTTGGTGGACCAGTACGAAACTAGGCTTGGTGGACCAGTACGAAACTGGGCTTGGTGGGCAAAACAAAACTGGGCTTGGTGGGCAAAACAAAACTGGGCTTGATTGGCCAGTACGAAACTGGGCTTGGTGAGCCAGTACGAAACTGGGCTTGGTGGCCAGTACGAAACTGGGCTTAGAGGATATATAGGTCTTTGAAGATGATCCTTAATTTGAGAAAACTCAAGATGATTTTTGTAGATTGATTCCTTCAGAAGAAACAATGGTTGAAGATGTATGTTGCATGAAAATGTTCGCTTATTCAGGATGTCAAGGTTTTTGCTTTTCAAATCTTGTGTCAACACACGGCATGATGATATGACGTGCAAATGGTTATGCATGATAGAAAGCATGTTTTCTTATTTTTAAGCATAAGGGATCAAAACATTATTGTAGAGATCAAGATCATGAAATGCATGAATGCATGATAAAAAACTTGTTATGCTCTACCTTTTGAAAATATTTGCTAGAGTCAATTATTCTCTTTTCAATCATCAAACTCATTGTTGTGGAGATATGTAGGATGAAAATCAACCTATTTTGAAATTGAGTAATGATTGCAAGAGATAGTTAACAAGGCGTTCAAACATTGGTAGCCATGTTTTCAAAGAGAAGAAACAATGTGTTGAAACCTTGACAGAATGTTGAAACCCCAACTTAATAAGAAGAAAACAAGGTGTAGAACCTTGGCGGAGCATAAAAACCCTGACTTAAACAAGAGAGACAAGGTGTCAAAACCTTGGTGCAATGATTAGGATGTTGTAACCCCGATATGTAGGAGAAACAAGGTGTCAAAACCTTGGCCCAGAGATCAGGGTGTCGTAACCCCGATATGCATGACAAACAAGGTGTCGTAACCCCGATATGCATGACAAACAAGGTGTCGTAACCTTGGTGCAGGGATCAAGGTGTCGTAACCCCGATATGCACGAGAAACAAGGTCTTAAAACCTTGGTGCAGAGATCAAGGTGTCATAACCCCAATATGCAAGAGAAACAAGGTATCGTAACCTTGACGCGGAGATCAGGGTGTCGTAACCCCGATATGCGTGAGAAACAAGGTGTCAAAACCTTGGTGTAGAGATCAAGGTGTTGTAACCCCGATATGCATGAGAAACAAGGTGTTGTAACCTTGGTGTAGGGATCAAGGTGTCGTAACCCCGATATGCATGAGAAACAAGGTGTCGTAACCTTGGTGCAGGGATCAGGGTGTCGTAACCCCGATATGCATCAAAAGTTGAATGCCTGATGAAAACAATGTTAGTTGTGTTTTGTCCTTTGATTATTCTATGCAAGTATGAGCCAACTGTTTCATTTGCAATCATTAAACTCATATTTATTTTCAATGTTTCATGAAAATGAGGAATGTCACATTTATTGAGGTCTAACATCTGAAATAAGTATATCTTTGACTTTCTCTTTTTATGATATTAGTGCACGCATGTTTGAATTCACAAGTGAGTGGAAGCTAGAAATGTTTGGGAAGAGTTTGAAGGAGACTGAGGTAGTCGTGCGGGCACGTCGTCTCCACACACCCTTCAAAGGAGAAGCAATATGTGAATATCTGGTTGAAAAACACAAGAATCCCAAAAATTGCCCAAGTTATGGTGTGTGAGAAAAAGGGTATAAGGATATTGATCAATGAATGTCAGGGTGAGATATTCATGTGAAACCCACGAAACTGCCCCAATTTTGGTGTTTGGAGAAGAATTTGAATGAACGAGGGATGTTGTTTCAAAAGGGGTAGTGGAAATGAAGGATTGGGTGAAAAGGATTGCCCCAGTTGGTTTATTTTTTTTTCACTTGCCTTCGGTCCGATAATAGGGTGTTCCCTTCTTCATGAGACATTATTTTTCTTTCACTTTTTCTTCACTTTTGAAATCAACTCTTTGGTCTGATCAATTTATTGAAAAACTTTTTATTTTATTTCTTTTGAAGCATTATCTAAACAACATGTATGAAATTTTTGATAGCTTAGAAGGGGTTGGATGAGATGACGAGGACCGACTAGGGAGCTGACTCAGTTTGATTTAGTCTGAGGGCACCAAGTATGTTTGGGCTTGCCCCAGCTATTGATGTCATGAAGAAAATGATATGGACTTCAAAAGTTGACCCAGTGTGAGAGTATGGATTGGCCTCATGGTACAAAATGTGTTTGACTTCCCCATTTATTGATGAAAGGGTTAGACAAATTCAGAAAACTTCAAATATTTCTCTGATTTGAGGACCTGGATTGACACACAAATTGTGTTTGATCTGCCCCAGTTATAGTAAGGCATGAAGAGGTTGAAATGTGGTAGGGACTCTAGACGTTGCCCCTAGTGTAACCATGATGGTTATGGTGAAATTGCCCTATCTTGGGATAAATGACAAGTCATATGAATGGTGAAATGAAGCAACTGTCTAGTTCGGATTTTAGAGAAAAAGGTTGGACAATTGTATGAAATTGTTGGACGAGTTTGGGCTGAGAGTAAAGGATATGGTATGATATGAAGATGAAATCCATGAAGAGGGTGAGAATGAAACAACGAAGGAGGATGCCCCTTATCTAATTGATTAACCAGGCTTATTTTAAGGAGCTTTTAGGCACATGTGAATGAAAAACTGTCTGAATCACTGAAAGCAAATCTCAAAACATATTTTCAATTTTTATTTTTCCCCTTTTTTTTGAATTTTGGACAAACCTTTCAGCACGTCAATATGATTTCCATGAATTAAACTTTTTGAAAGGTACCGACAATCAGTCTTGGATCTATGTGGGCTTTATTATGCTTGTATCGTGGTCAAGGCTAAGGGTATGAAAGCAAATGTGGATAGTAAAAACTCAAAAAGATGTGATGGTATCTTGGAAGAATGATCTTTGAATAATGCTGCATCATAAATTCATTTGCCTCTTATGTGTTCACCATTTCCTTTTTTCTAAACATCGATTCTCCTTCTTTTTCTTTTTGATGTAACCAAATCATCATTTTTCTTTGGTCTTTTTCAAACTTTTTGATTCTCATGGATTTTTTTATTGGTGAGTCTATCAAACAAAAGTGCAAACCATCAATGTGAGGTGACCTTTGTTCAAGGTAATTTGAAAGAAAAAAAAATTGCTTTTTTAAGTCTCAAAGGGGTAACAAAGGATCACATTTTGTGTTTTATGATAAAGAAACATGGCCACACATCATTTCCAAAACATGATTATTTTCTCTTTCAAGAAGTTTCAACTCATGAAGAAAATTGGTTCATGTTATAGGTTGTCCCTTACTTTTATTCTTGTCTTTTTTTTGCCTAAACCACCCTTTCAGGTCTTCAGTCTAGCAGACATTTTTTATTTTTTATTTTCATGCTAAGAGATTTGCTCGCAGTTTATCCAGGCCAGTGTGCCCATTTTATGTTGATCCTCTATGAAATTCAAAATGTAGGTTTTATGGTGGAAATGTAATGAAAAAAGGATAGTTTGAAAATCTCATGTTATGCATATTAGACAAATGCTTCAAAAGATATGATATCAAACATTATATATTCATTCAACCTACTGATTTGACCAAAGCATGTTTTTTTTTTTGCCAAAACTGCTTTTTTTGGTTTTCAGTCTAGCGAACTTTTTTTTTTTCATTTTCCTTTTTTTTAATGAATTTTTTTTGTCTCAATGGATTCAAGGACCACCCCACAAGTGTAGACAAGGATAAACTTACAAAATCTACCAACTCTAAGGGTTTATGTTTATCAACTTGGGTAATGTCAATGTTGATAGGGCAAATCCTTCACTGTAGGGAAGCCGAAGGATGGACTGTTTCAAACCATGCACATACGAACGTCTCAAAAGAAAACGTCTCAAAAGAAAAAGTCAAGTCGTTATTCTTGATTAAACATTTGACTCCAAAAAAGCGTGACAACCCATTATTTTTTTTTCAAGAAGTGAATTTGATGATTTGCGAGAAAAACAAGTGACTCAAAATGTAACAACCTTTTTTATTTCCTTCCTCTCTTTTGCAGAGTCTGTTTATTCATATGAGGTGAGATGCATGATATGGATTAAAAAAACTATGTAAATGCCACTATGACTAAAAACAACAATTGCAACGCAAGTTTGTGCCCAAGAGACACCTACTCACTTGTATGTTGATGCGATTAAAGAGCACCATGCATGATATGCAATTAATTAAAAACAAAAACCTACATGAGATGTAATGCATGCGCCTTAAGAGGCATTTATTCCCATGATATGATGATGAAATGTGATACAATTATTTGGAAACATCATGCATGATATGCAAAGTGACATAATGAAATGCATGAATGCAGAGAGATATAATGAAATGCATGTTTATGCGTCAAGAGGCGCTTATTTTCATAAGATGTGATGTATGATATAAAAATGCTATGCATGATTGTGCCTCAATAGGCACTTATTCATATGTACATTATGCACACAAAAGGTGAGGATTAAAGCAAGCAATCTCCCTTTATGCCTTAACAGGGGTTTAGCGCCTAATGGATCTAAGGTAAAGTACATGCGCTCACTGGGATGGTTCCCTAAACTTAAAGATCTAGGTCACTAATGCTATGGCCCATTTCATGATATTTCCCATAACAGTTGGTATACAACAAGGAGTGAGAGTACCTAGGAAACAAGCAAACTCTAGCTGGGGTTCTCACAATGACCACTTGGGAAGTTCATCCACTGTGACATCGCTACACAATCCCCTCTAATTCTAAGTTACACAGACCCGGGTATAAGGCCTCACTCATGATATGCACAATGTGTGTGTGGAGAGAGAGTGATGCATACCATAACCCCAAATGCAAAATAGCCACACAAAAAAAATTTCCCAGATAAATATGTAACGAATAAGCAAAACAATTCACAAACAATTATTCCAAGAGACAAATACATACACATGCAAATAAAGACAATAATAAACAAATAAAAAGAAAGAGGAAAGAAAACATAAGGAAAAACCACATCAAGTTTGCATATCTAATTAAATGGTTTGACTCTCTAGCTTCCCCAGTGGAGTCGCCAGTTGTCGCAACCGAAATCGCGACGGGAAGGCGAACCGAAAAAATAAAACGGGTTTAAAAAGAGATTTGGAGTCGCCACCATAGTTATTTTGGAAAACTATAGAAAACCATAAAAATAAAACAAGTCTGCGAAAAACCAGATTTTGGATCCGGGAGTCGGTTACGCGTAGGGAAGGTGTTAACACCCTACCGCGCCCGCCCGAGGACGGTACCTTTAATTAAATATGTAAAGTTGATGTGATTTTCAAAATATTAATTTTCCCCAAAAATAATAAGACAAAAATGCTAAAAAGAAACAAAAAAAAAATATTTTTTAATTTTTTGGGTCCGACAAGGATTGACCTTGGTCATACGTATTCTCATTAAAGATGAGAAATCATGGTTACATAGTTCTTGAAAAGATATTTGGAAAAAAACAATTGAGAAAATAATTTGATTTTTTGGGATGTGAACCTGACAAGGATTGGCCTTACTCCTACGTATCTCACGGTGGAGAATCAAGGATCACGTACTTCTTAAAAAATACTTTTTACTTGAAAATGTTGATATTTTTGTATTTTGAAAATTTTGTATTTTTTTTGGTATTTTTGAATTACTTGAAAATATGTGTCACACGAAGCTAGCGGTCGGACAAACACTAAAAGGGAAAGAAAATTATTTTTGGTATTTTTTGGAAAATAAGTGTCACACGGTGCGGGCGACCGGACAGACACAATAAAACAAAAGAGAATATTTTTATTTTTTAGATTTTTTCTCTTTTTTTGTAATTTTTATAATATAAAACATTTTTGTTTTCTCTTTTTTTTTAGAAGGAAAAATAAATAATAGATAAATAACAAAAAAAGGATAAAAGAAAATTTAATAACAAAAAGGACAAAAGTGAGAAAAATAATAATAATAATAATAATAGAGTGCATGAGTAACATGTGAGGTGCATGAAGTAAACATAAAACATAGGCCTAAAACAAGATAAACATAAACAAGGGTGTAAGGTTATCAATTATGGTGGTGTACGAAGTAAAACATGAAACAAGGGTGGCAGGGGTGCGAGGTTAGTAAATATCAGGGGGTACTCGCAGATAAAATTAAAACAGGGGTGTGAGGTAAAGGAAAAAGGGGGTGTGCAGAGTAAAGTATGAAACAAGTGTGGCAGGGGTGCGAGGTTAGTAAATATCAGGGGTACTCGCAGCAAAAATTAAAACAGGGGTGCAAGATAAAGGAAAAAGGGGGTGCACAGAGTAAGACCTGAAACAATACACAGAAGGGTGAGAATATTAAAAATGGTGGTGCAGGAAGTTAATGGGAGCAGATTTAAACCTAAACCCAAAAATAACTCTTAAACATAGAAAGCAAAACCCTAAAGAGAGTTTCTTCTCCTTCACACCAACCCTCAATCACGGCCAGACCACTTCACTGCCTCACAGCACCAAAAAAATGAACCCACCTACGTTGCACCCGTTCCGGTCGGCGAGGGGCCCTATCGACAACGTCGACCACCGCCAGGAGCTTAATCGACGGCGCGTCTCTTTCTCCCTTTTTCTCCAATGCGCGCGGGATAGGCCAAATCTCCGAGCCCCATCGTCGCTCACCACGCCGCTCTAGCCCATGGGACGCGTATCTGCTCCACCTTAAACGCCAGCGACGACGACGGCCATCGTCGGCGGAGCTGCCGCCGCTCCTGTCACCACTCCACGCTCGCGTTCGCGTTTGCCAACCTAGACAGTCACGATCTGGACTGCCACCGCGGCGCCATCACTGCTTGCCGAGATCACTACCGGAGACGCAAGTCACTCAAACATAAACCCAATTCGTGCACAGGTTCGTGTCCTAAACCCCAAATCGCCGGCGAAAGTCTTTATCCTTTCCTCTGTTTCACTGTTCTACGCTGGGTGTAAACGATTGCGAAAGATGAAACGTGAGAGCTTTGTGCAGGAATGGGATTCTGACCCGGTGTGATGATGTATTGCAGGGATTGAGTTGTGATTCTGATTTTTTGCTTGTGTATTTTGTTTGCAGGTTGAGATGGTATTGTGATGTTGAGGTGAATGGGAATGCTGCGAGATTGGGATGGAGAAGGCAGGGATAAATGGAAGGAATGGGAGGAGGAGAATCTGTTGAGTGAATCAAGGGGACGTCAATGGATTATGGTGTTTTTGTTGAAATCTTGAGGATGAAGGTGTTGTTTTTTTGTTTTGCAAGGAACAGGATGAGAAAGAGCCCCCTTGAGTGAAGAAGGTGAATCCATGAATGAAGGGACTCTGGTGATATTTGTTGTGCCTCTGCCCTCTTCCTTTCCCACCTCGAGACGTGGGATAAGGCTGAAAGTAGATGTTGCTTCCTGCTCCCTCCTTCTTCAGTCATCATGACCATGGTCAGCTAGCCATTAGACACCTTACGTTAACCTCTTCGTCTTCTCTTTTTTTTTTCATTTCATTTTTTTTAAATAATAAAAGGTGAAAAAAGAAAATAAAGAAAATTGTAAATAAAATAAAAATAAATAAAATAAGATTAAAACGAAAAAAAAAATTAATAAAAAATAAAATAAAATAAAAAAACAAAACAAAATAAAATATAAATATAAAACAAAAAATAATAATAATAATAAAAATAAAAAAATAAAATAAAAGTAAAATAAGATGAAAAGAAAAAACAAAATACATTATAACCGGGACAAAATTGGGTGTTGACAAGGTGCTACTCATTCTTTCATATCACATGTGTGTCAAACATTTAAAGTTACTTGTCTCTTTATTGCCATATGACTTAACTGTATCTACTCCTACCAATGTTCCAGTCACCACTTCACTTACATGCACAAATTGTCATATTTCTATAGGGAATAGAAAATTTTCTATAAATCTTATATGTCTACCATTGTCTCATTTGAATATTGTTCTTGGAATGGACTGGTTATCTTCCAACCATGTTCTCCTAAACTGTCACGATAAGACTCTAATTTTTGAATCACACATAGGTGAAGTTTTTTACTCAAAAGAATTAAAACAGAGTATTACCAACCACAATGAAATCCCAAAAGGATCTCAAGTATACATGATCTTAACTTCTTTCAAAAGTCAAGGAAATTCCAGACATTAATAAGTTTCCTGTTGTTTGTGAGTATCTTGATGTTTTCCCTGAAGATGTCCCTGGGTTACCTCCACAAAGAGAAATAGAATTCACTATAGACTTGGTACCAGGATCAAGACCTGTGTCTATAGCCCCTTATAGGATGTCACCTGTAGAGTTAGCAGAGTTGAAAAAACAAATAGAAGAGTTGTTGGATAAACAATTCATCAGACCTAGTGTTTCTCCTTGGGGTGTGCTAGTATTATTAGTCAAGAAAAAGGATGACACTATGAGGTTGTGTGTGGATTATCGTCAGCTTAACAAAATCACCATTAAGAACAAATACCCTCTACCAAGGATTGATGATTTGATGGATCAATTGAGAGGAGTTGTGGTATATTCCAAAATTGACTTAAAATCTGGATATCATCATATTCGAGTCAAGGCGGAAGATATTCAAAAGATAGCATTTAGGACAAGATACGGTCATTATGAGTACTTGGTAATGCCTTTTGGTGTGACCAATGCTCCTGCCATTTTCATGGATTATATGAACCGTATTTTACATGAATTTTTGGATAAATTTGTGGTTGTTTTCATTGACGACATTTTAATTTATTCCAAAAATCATGAAGAACATGAGAGACATTTGAGGATTGTGTTACAAATTCTAAGAGAGAGACAATTGTATGGAAAATGGTCAAAGTGTGAATTCTGGTTGAGAGAAGTTCAATTTTTGGGTCATGTGATATCACAAAATGGCATTGCAGTTGACCCCTCAAAGGTTCAAGTGGTATTGTTTTGGGAACAACCAAAGAATATCACAGAAATACGTAGTTTCTTAGGATTAACAGGCTACTATAGAAAATTCATTGAAGGATTTTATAAATTAGCATTGCCTTTGACTAAGTTAACACGTAAAGGACAACCTTTCGAATGGAATGAAGCATGTGAGTTTAGTTTTCAAGAGTTGAAGAAAAAATTAACATCTGCACCTGTTTTAATCCTCCCTGATCCTACAAAAAATTTTGAGGTACATTGTGATGCATGCGGACAAGGATTAGGATGTGTGTTGATGCAAGAAAGAAAAGTTGCAGCTTATGCTTCATGACAATTCAAGCAACATGAGCTTAATTATCCTACACATGATTTGGAATTAGCTGCAGTGGTGTTTGCATTGAAAATATGGAGACATTACTTGTATGGAGCAAGGTTTGAAGTTTTCAATGACCATAAAAGTTTGAAATACCTTTTTGATCAAAAAGAGTTAAACATGAGACAACGTAGATGGATGGAATTTCTTAAGGATTACGACTTTGAGTTGCAATATCACCCTGGGAAAGCAAATGTTGTTGCAGATGCTTTGAGTCGAAAGTCTATACATGCATCCATAATGATGGTGAAGGAATTGGATCTGATAGAATCATTCAGAGACTTGAACTTAGCTGTAAAGCTTAGACCCAATAGCATATGCTCAGGAATGTTAAAAATATCAAGTGAATTCTTAGAAGAAATAAAGAGAGCTCAAGAAAGAGATCAATTTTTGCAAGAAAAGTTGATAGCAAAAGTTGAAGGAAAAGAATCTGAATTCCACAAGGATTCAAATGGAATCATCAAGTTTAGAGATAGAATTTGCATACCTGCATAAGAGGAGTTGAGAAAGTTGATAATGGAGGAAGCTCATAAAAGTAGCTTAAGTATTCATCCAGGTGCTACAAAGATGTATCAAGACTTGAAGAAAATGTTTTGGTGGTCTGGGATGAAGAAAGCAGTGGTGGAGTTCGTCGCACGTTGTCTAGTGTGTCAGAAAACAAAAGTTGAACATAGAAAGCCTTATGGGGAACTACAATCCTTAGATGTCCCAGAATGGAAATGGGAAAGCATATCCATGGATTTTGTGACAGGTTTACCAAAGACTGTGTCTGGTCATGATGCAATTTGGGTCATTGTGGATAGGTTAACAAAATCTGCTCACTTTCTACCTATTAATATTAGATTTTCTTTAGAAAAGTTAACTCATTTGTACATAAAAGAAATTATCAAACTACATGGAGTACCTTCTAGTATAATTTCTGATAGAGACCCTCGTTTCACCTCTAGATTTTTGGATAGCTTACAAAAAGCCTTGGGAACAAAAGTTAGGCTCAGTTCAGCTTATCACCCTCAAACTGATGGACAATCGGAAAGGACTATCCAATCTTTAGAAGACTTGTTGAGAGCCTGTGTTTTAGAACAAACAGAAAGTTGGGATCAATTTCTACCACTTATAGAGTTCACTTATAACAACAGTTTCTGATGAGCATATCATATATAGATATATTCATGCATTAGTTTAGGACATTTTTATTCATTTGTGCATTATTTGACTCATTTCATCATGCATTATCTAGTTTCGGATCATACATTTGGATTTGTGTGTTGTTTGTGTAAACAGGTCTGAAAGGAGTAAGTTAGACGCAAAACAGTATGTTCCACAAGTGCCTGGTGGAGTCTTCCACGACTTGTGGATGTGAGTTCAGAAGATGCAAGTTTCAAAACAGTTTGTTCCATAGGTGTCTGGTGGATTTTTCCACGACCTGTGATTTTGACTTTAGAAGATCATGCGCAAAACGGAGTGTTCCATAGGTGACCTGTGGATTTTTTCACAACCTGTGGATTTTCTAGCGAGAAAATTAAAGATTACGTGGACTCAAAAAGATTTAAAAGAAAAAGAAAATATAAAGAGGAGCGATATGGGGAAACGGTTGGAGGAGAGAGAAAGTGATCTCAACAAAGAGGAACGTGGAGGAAATATAAAGGGAAGCGTTCACGGAAAAGAAACATCTTCTTCTTCCTCTTGTTTTTCATCTGTTTTGGCTACCGTATAGAGATTTTATTTTCAGTATGCAGAACTAATTTCATTTTGTTGGAGGATTGATATAAGACTTTGGATTATAGGTTTTACTCTTTACATTTGATGTTTTATTAATGTTCTTCATCTCAGTGCTCTGTTTATGGTTTTATCGTTTATTTATGAGCAATTTCACAATTGGGAAATTGGGGATTGCTTGCGATTATAAACAAGACAGGTTAGATTATGTCACAATTGGGAAATTGGGCATATCTAATTAGTTTGCAATAGAGATTATTATTGATTTTTTCATGATTTTATTGAATTTTTGTAAACTGACCTAAGGAATTGGGGGTTCAAATTCAATAAATAGATTTTACCTACTAAGGGATTAGGGGTAAAACAGCTCTCAGTAAACTCAAGTGGATGATTACATTACTTGCATCAATGGAAAAGGAGTAGAATTTTATAGGAAAAAGTACGAAATCAATCCTCTAACGATTCTTCTCTTGATTCAAGTTTTTGTTATAACTTTTATGCTTGCAAGTACATTGATTCACATTTGCTCAAAATTATGTAAATTAGGAATCATTCAACAAATCAATCCCAGAGGACGATATTTTATTACTACGTTAACGATTGGTTCACTTGCCAAACGTTCATCAGTTTCCACTCAAGCATAGGAATGGCTCCATATGAGGCTCTATATGGGAGAAGATGTAGAACCCCGTTGTGTTGGTATGAGAATGGAAATTCCTTAATTTTGGGTCTAGAGGTAATTCAACAAGCAACTGAGAAGATTAAAATGATCAGGGAAAAGATGAAAACTTCTAAAGATAGGCAGAAAAGTTACTATGACAAACGAAGGAAACTCATGAAGTTTGAAGAAGGAGATCATGTTTTCTTCAAAGTTACACCTGTAACTGGGGTTGGTAGAGCTCTCAAATCTAGAAAACTTACACCAAAATTCAGAGGTCCTTATCTGTCGCAACCGGGATCGCGACGGACGACGAACCAAAAAAGAAAACGGGTTCGAAAAAGAGATTTGGAGTCGCCACCATAGTTATTATGGAAAACTATGGAAAACCATAAAAATAAAACAAGTCTGCGAAAAACCAGATTTTGGATCCGGAAGTCGGTTACGCGTAGGGAAGGTGTTAGCACCCTACTGCGCCCGCCCGAGGGCGGTACCTTTAATTAAAAATGCAAAGTTGATGTGGTTTTCAAAATATTAATTTTCCCCAAAATTAATAAGACAAAAATGCTAAAAGAAACAAAATATTTTTTTTAATTTTTTGGGCCCGACAAGGATTGACCTTGGTCTTACGTATTCTCTTTCAAAATGAGAAATCAAGGTTACGTAGTTCTTTAAAAGATGAAAAACAATTGAGAAAATAATTTGATTTTTTGGAGGTGAACCTGACAAGGACCAGTCTTGTTCCTACGTATCTCACAATGGAGAATCAAGGATCATGTAGTTCTTAAAAATATATTTAGTTGTTTGAAAATATTGATATTTTTATAGTTTTGAAATTTTATATTTTTTTGTATTTTTTAGTTGAAAATACGTGTCACACGACGCGAACGGTCGGACAGACACTAAAAGAGAAAGAAAATAATTTTGGTATTTTTGAAAATAAGTGTCACACGGTGCGAGCGACCGGACGGACACAATGAAGTGAAAGAGAACGTTTTTATTTTTTTGATTTTCTATTTTTTGCAAATTTTTTATAATTTTCAAATATATTTGTTTTTTTTAAAATAAAAATAAATAAAAAAGAAGATAAATAAATAAAAGGATGAAGATGCCGCTGCCGCAAGTCCCACGGCCGGCGAGACACGCCGCTGTCTACACCAGCCACCAACGGAAGCATCGCCGGCGAGAACCCAACTCCGCGAATCGTCTCCTTTCTCGTTTCTTCTCCCGCACGCGAGGTTCCTTCGTCGCACCTCTGTAGCCAACCATGACTCGCCGCCACCGTACCGGCGCGATTGGGGACAAGCGAGCACCATGGAAGCCCAACCCCTGGCCTTCGCGACCCAGATCGCCACCGCTGCTCCCCAAGCCTTTCATTCTTCTTCTTGCGCGAGTCACCAAGGTTTGGAATCCGCATCACCGAGCCCCACTACAGCGCCCCCAACCGAGCCCCACTCTCTTTCTCCTCTGTTTTTGATTGAAAGTCTGTGATTGGGGAAGATTAAAACGAGAGTCTTTGGTGCCAGAATGGAATGGGGTTTCGGTTTGGTTTGAATGGAGATTTTCTGTTCTTTGATTGAATGATAAAGATGATAACAGATGGAAGAGTGCGGGGGATAGTGATGATGATTTTAGTGTCCAGGAGTGTATAGAATACGAAGAGGGTGTGGGTTACAGGTTGGTGAGATCAAGAACGAAGTTCGTACTGTGTGTGAATATGCGCTATCGGTGGATTGTTTGTGAACAATGGTGAAGCGGGGAGGATAATGGTAACGTGTGTATATCTGGATCTCGTAGAAGATGGGGATGGTGGTTTGGTGGATTTTCTGGCCTGGGTGTGAGAGACGCGTGTGGTGCTGGTTCAGTGGTGAAGTGCGTGTACTTGATTTTCTGAGTGCAGGTTGGAATCGGAGGTTAATCAATGTGGGGGTCAAGGATTGTTATGAATGGTGGTTCTCTTGTTTTAATTATTTTGTGCAGGTTGGAAGATGGAAAGGATTATGATAGCCATGATAATTGTACGAGAACGGTGATGCTCGCATTTTTGATGAAGCATATCTTGTTTTCCAGACTCAAAACAACAACAAAGAGCACAATATATTTGACTCAGAGAGATGAAACCCAATAAACATACTCAGATCATGCATATTCACAGATAGACATTGAGGATGAAACATACCAATGTATCGAGTCCAACACACGAACACATTATGCTCACACGTTCATTTATTCAAGATTGGGTGCTTACCTCTTGCAGCTGCTTGTCCCAATATCACTCTTATCTTCCTGTCTCTCCTCCCGTTCCCATTCTTCCAATTCTCTTCTGTTCCGTTTTTTTGTTCCCCTTTTTGCTCTCCGTGATATTGTGAAACTGTGTTCTCTCCTCCTCTCAGAATGTTCTTTTTTCTTTTATTTATGTGATCCTCTCAGAATGTTCTTTTTTCTTTTATTTATGTGATCCTCTCTGTTTGTTCATGGTAAGGTGGGAAGTGGCGGTTGCTTTCTTCTCTTGCCCAATATCCAGCAGAGCCACTTCAATCAATCCATGCCTCTCCGATCAGTCACCATTGCATCCCTTATTTGTATGGTAACTTGCAGCATCGCATTCCAGGGTATCAAATTAGGAAAGGGCTGGTCTACTAACTGCAGAGAAATTAAATGCCTATGCCTTCCTTTTTCAAATCTTTGTTCTATTGTTTTTCGTTTTGCTCTTTTTCTTTCTTTTTTTTTTTTCAGATCTGTTTTTCTTTTCACTTTTTTTTTTTAATCCGTTTTTAAATTAATAGATAGTAATAAAATAAAATAAATATGAAGAAAATTGAAAACAAAGAAAGAAGAAAGAAAAAAAAGAAAAGATAAAATAAAATAAAATAAAAATAAATAAAATAATAATAATAATAAATAAATAAATAAATAAATAAGTAAAAATAATAATAATAAAAGGAATATATATATATATATATATATATATATATATTATAATCTGGACAAAATTGGGTGTTGACATTATCAAATCCTTAAAAGAACTGGTTCAGTCGCATACCAAATTGCTTTACCTCCAAACCTTTCAAAACTTCATAATGTTTTTCATGTGTCTCAACTTCGTAAATATATTCATGACCCTTTTCATGTGATAGAACCTGATGTAGTACAAATACGAGAAAACCTTACTTATGATGTGCTTCCTGTAAGGATTGGAGATCGAAGGATTAAACAACTTCGAGGAAAGGACATACCTTTGGTAAAGGTATTGTGGAATCAACAAGATGAAGGTGATGCAACTTGGGAATTAGAAAGTAATATGTGAGAGATGTATCCCCATCTTTTTACAACCACGTGAATTTCGAGGACGAAATTCCTAAAAGGAGGGGAGAAATGTAACATCCCTATTTTTTTAATAAACTGTATTATTTATTTTAAATAAAACAATTAGAAAATCTTCTATTTTTACTAATGTTTTATATTTTATTAAGATGTAGTTTAAACATTAAAAATATATTTTATCATGATATACTTTTTACTTATTAAAAATAATTATAAGAAGAAAACAAAACTAATAAAATATGTGTATATATATATTAAAAAAATTAGGTAAAAAAAAAATATATATATATATATATATATATATAATATAAATTAAAATATTATTAATAGGTGTGTGTAAAAAAAATGAATGAGATAAGAAGAAGATAAGAAGATTATGAGAAAAGATAAGAAGGAAAGAAAAAAAAAGAGATAAACATTATCTCTTAATTAATGAAAGTCAGGAGTTTTGGATAAAAACAACCACATGCACATGACTTGGCTTATATATATATATATATATATATATATATATATATATATATATATATATATATATGTATGTATGGAGTGAGGTTACGTGAAAGTTGTTGGTTATATATTCTTTCATATATGAGTTATAGTCATGGTTATTGAGAGATTGTGGTTCTATATGGTTATATGACATTAGTCTTACACATATAAGACCTTAGACACCACTTTTACACCAAAACCTTAAGGCAATGTTGTTATGGGTCTTTATTCTTATATAATGTTTAACTTTGTCTTTTCTATCCAATGTGGGACTTTTTGACTCACACTTGGACTTTTCCCAACAATCTCCCCCCCTCAAGGGTGAGTAGATTGTGGTTCTATATGGTTATATGACATTAGTCTTACACATATAAGACCTTAGACACCACTTTTACACCAAAACCTTAAGGCAATGTTGTTATGGGTCTTTATTCTTATATAATGTTTAACTTTGTCTTTTCTATCCAATGTGTGACTTTTGACTCACACTTGGAGAAAGAAGGAGAAAGAAAAAGAGAAAGAGAAAGAAAGGAGAGAGAGAAAGAGAAAGAAGAGAGAGAAAGAGAAAGAAGAAGAGAAAGAGAAAAATAGGGAAAGAAAGTTTAAAACAAAGATTCAAAGAGATCTAGTCCTCTTCAAATATTATTAGTGTGTTGTTCAATCAATAAGGTAAGGGGGAGTGAGGTTAAACTCTTTTTATATTAATCTTGATAAACTCATGGGTTTTATATTAAACTTTTATTTATTTTGACTTATATATTATTCTATTTACTCTCATTTAACTTATTTTCATTTATTATCCTTTTATATTTATTTTATTTAATCTTCAATTATGCACTGATCATGTTTATTTATTTATTTAATTTAATCTCCAATTATGTATTGATCCTGTTTATTTAATTTATTTAATTTATCTCCAGTTATGCACTGGTCCTATTTATTTAGTTTATTTAATTTATCTTCAGTTACGCATTGGTCCTATTTATTTATTTAATTTATCCCCAGTTGCGCACTAGTCCTATTTATTTATTTTATTTTATTTTATTTTATTTTTTATTTATCTCCAGTTACGCACTGATCCTATGTTTTTATTTTATTTTTTATTTATCTCCAGTTACGCACTGGTCCTATTTGTTTATTTTATTTTTATTTATCTCCAGTTACGCACTGGTCCTATTTATTTATTTTATTTTATTTTTATCTCCAGTTACGCATTGGTCCTATTTATTTATTTTATTTTATTTTTATCTCCAATTACGCACTGGTCCTATTTATTTATTTTATTTTTTATTTATCTCCAGTTACGCACTGGTCCTATTTATTTATTTTATTTTATTTTTATCTCCAGTTATGCACTGGTCCTGTTTAATTTATATTTTGTTATTATATTTATTTATAACGTTCTAATCCTTATCTAATTATTTATTTAAAGTTCTTGCTTTGATTATTATTTTATCATTATTTTATAATTAAAAATAAATAAATGTGAAGTGAAAGTAAATATTATTTTATTCGGTGAGCTTGGATAGAAGAAAATTGCATGTACATTTTATCGTTGTTTTATATTCTTTGTGTATAGTTTATACAATGACATGAATTGATAGTCATCACATTTTATGAACTTCAAAAATATCCAAGAGTATGTCAGTTAAGTAAGAGTTAAGTCTGGTTTCAATAAGTTTGGATTAAACCAGTGTCAGAGTGGTTGTATTTGGGAAGTCACAGTTTGGTACACTACGGGATGAAAGGTAGGGACCTTGGTGGGGTCTAAGGAAGTTTTACCAAGTAGGTGAATATCTGGATAGTTCAGAATAGCGCACTAGACTAGGATATTCATAGGCCAAACTTGGGACTATCCGATACCTGCTCGGCATCGCCAAGGTTAGGTAGTGAGTATATATCTCTTTTGTGAGCCGATGAATGACTATCCGATACTTGCTGATTTTGGAATGACTCACGGTTTCATCAGTCTCACTCATGGTTCTTTTGCTCATTAAATAAGTTCTTATCCACTTCATCATTGTTAAAATAGGTTTATCTCTAGCTAACAATATAATGTTATTAAATGATTCTGGAAGATTATTCATAAGTACATCACACTTAGGATGTGAGCTAAATGCATTCTTGCGCCAACATTTTGTGGAAATACTTACTAACCAGTTATGTGCATCTGGATTAATCTTTTTCGACTTTTCCATTTTAGCCTCTCGTGCTTGGTAATAGGTAGCTTTTGCAGTTGCCATCATCAAAAACCATTCCTTCAAACTTTTTTTTGTAGTTATTGTAGAGAGATGCAGACAAAATTTAGGCTCAACACCTTCTAATATTTGATAAAAAATAGGCATCAAACCCTGCCAATTAGTCAAGTCAAATTAGTTATAACTCATACAACAAAAATCATTAAGTTTCATTAGACATAAAACTTATACCTTTTGTTGATCAAGAATGAAAACCCATTTATTTGTCTGCATAACACTAATATCATCCAATAGGAGAGTTAGGAACCACCCCAATGTTTCTTTACCCTCATTTTCAACCACCACAAAAGCAAGGGAAAAGTATTGGTCATTATGATCTCGTCCTACAACAACCAATGATTAACACTCATCAACAGAAATAAAAGGCCTACAACCACCCAAGAAGCCCTTCTTGCAACCATCAAGGCACATGTAAACGCTTTTAAATTTTGGTTGAAAGTTGGGAATAGGTTCACTTAATTTAGTCTTACAAGATGTTCCACTCCCAACTTTCTTCAATTTTGCCATGTAATCAAATGGCGATGAATATTGTTTAGCTCCATCTCCTTTTTTTCCAATTCTTTGTGCTTGGCTTGCAAAGCTGTCCATGGACTGATTCCAGTGTTGTGAGACTTCTTAATGTCATCCATTATCTGGTTTGCTAACATATTTCCCACATTTCTAAATTTATCCATCATCACTTTGGATACAGTCTTTATGTTGCCATTCTTGTTGTTAACAACTCTTGCACATTGATGTACATCAACCAATATTTTAACTAAAATTATGACATGAACCAACTTTACTAACCAAAATGATAAACCCACATCTTTTGTTTTTCAAACAACTCATTCAAACTCTATCATTTTTTCACAAATTCAACTTGTTTATCATTTAAAACGGCATGCTCTTTAATTGCTTATTTAGCCTCTTTTAATGAACAAAATTTCATTTCAAATTTAAACTTAAAGTTTTTACACATATCATCACTTTTGTACTTTGAGAAGTTGTCATTCCATTCAATATCACTACCCAAATCTTCATTGTTGTATTCCTCATCTATTCCATGCTCCCTAAAGCTTTTATTTGCTTAGAACTTCATCAATCTTTCTACGAGGTCTATCAGCCATCCCAAAATCATCATCTCTATCTTGGCATAGTTTTGCATCACTACCATCCAAACCCATATCTTCAACTACCCTTGATAATCAATATTAGCACCCTCACCAACCTCTCCATGCTCCCCACGCTCACCAAGATCATCCTCACTTTCCACATCAACACCAACCTCTTTATGAAACTCAACACTCTTACCTTCCACACCAGCATCACCCTCATCAATCTCAACGCCTTCACCTTCCACACCAACCTCACCTTCCTCTTCAATCTCAACACCCTCACCTTCAACCCCATTACTTGTACCACCTTCAATGAACTCTACAAACTCAATGTTTAATGTTTCATTAATTATATTTTCAACATAAATATCTACTTCATCTCTTCTTTGCTCTACATAATTGACTAACTCCATGACATCCTTTCAAAATAAGGAGTTTCAAATTGTTGTCCATGCTTCCCTTATTAGGCTTCCACCATAACTTGAAATCACGAACATGTTTAAACTCCCTTACAATAGCTAAAACTTTAAAATAGGACCACAATATTTGGATCAACATTATGTATCCTATGTTTCTCCTCACCATGTAACGCAACTTCTTGGCCCTCACAAATTTACCCATATGGTGAATTATTACAAAGAACCCCATTTCCTACAATGTCAAAAATTGATTCAAATAGGTTTCAAACAATTTCATTCATGTGACTCAAATATGAAAACCAATTCTGACTAACTCCAATAACATCAATTAATCCCCAATTTATTCTTCAAAAAATCAAAGAACCATAAAAAACATATTTAATTCCACAAATGAAAATCCTATATATATCATTGCCTCCATTCTCGCAGTCACATTCACAACGGCACACCACCATCACACTAGCTGGTGTGTATGAACAAAAGAAGAAGAGATCAAAATCAAATATGCATACCACCCTCACAGTCGCACACCACCCTCACAATCGCACACCATCTTTACTATTTCTTCTTAGCTTCAATATTGTAGTTTAAAAAAACAAATTAAAAATACATGTTTTTTAAAATCTAAATAATCACAACTATGAAATAAAATATAGGCCATGTCATATATTTGTTTTCCAAACTCAGCACAAATTTAACGTCGTGTTAAATGGAGGATTTTTCCTATCATTTCGAAAGTTTAGGAATCATTTTTATATGAACTTTGAGAGAGGGATGATTTCCAATTTGGCATGTAAGTATATGGAAAAAAACATACTTAACCATTTAATGTAAATGAATGTAGTGTTAGTATTCATAAAAAAATCAAGGCTAAATTATTCTTTTTGTCCTTATTTTTGTCAAGTCTCGAGTTTTTTTTGTTTCAATTTGGTCTTGATTCTTTAAAATTGATTTAATTTGGTATCTATAGTTAGTTTTTCACAAACAGTGTTAAAGTCAGTGTCATGTGTCAATTTGTGGATTTTTTGAATTTAACACCGTTTATGAAAAACTAACGACAATGACCAAATTGAATCACTTTTAAAAAAATCATGACCAAATTGAGAGAAAAATAATCTGAAAGACCAATTTGATACTTTTTTAAAATATAAGGACCAAAAAATAATTTACCAAATATCAAAGAATGAATCTTGATTCGGTAATAACAAAAGTTGATATTTTTAATCATATGTGTATTGTACGGCCTATCGGTGGATCGGCCTAACAGACCAAACTCAAGCGGTCACATGTTGCCCGCTACGGATGTACCTTGTAGCAGACCCCGGGGCGACCGGGCCATCAGTCAGACAAGTTAAACACCTACTTTAATCTCCGTTTAAAACTACTTCTCACCTTTCAAAGATAACCCGCCAGGCCACGCGACCTTCGGTCGGCCGGCCAAATGGAAAACTGGACCAATCAGCCAAATTAATTAAAATAAAGCAAGTCAGTAATCATAATTAAAATGCCATTGGGCCGCGATTAAGGAGCCCTAATCACAGGCCCACACCGGAAACTATAAATAGGGTCTCAAGGTAGGTTGGTGGGGATCTTTAATTCGCATTTATTACAGCAGTTATAATTATCAACCAATCGACCTTAAAACTGACTTAAGCATCGGAGCCTTTTAGACAGGTACACCGATCGCCCGTCCGACCGACCGAGGAAGAAGGAAGATTGTGTAGAGCGGAGGATACAGTAGATTACTTGAGAAGACCGCATAGAGGAGAAAGAGGAATAATTTGAGTGTTAACAATAGGTGCTTGGTCCCTACACCTGAAACAATCTGATTTATATAATTTATATATTATAATGTAAAAACTACAAAAGTAAAAATATCATAAATACAATAATACTTGTTGATAATAGAAGTGATCATGTCGTTAAATCACTTGACAAGTGAGTTGTCAATATTGAGTTTCCTATTGATAATATAAATTTAATAAATATTAAACTATATAGTTAATGATTTTTTTTTTTTACTATTAGGGTAAAATGTTTCTATATGATTTATTTTTGTTTATTTTACTTGTAGGACTAGTAAAGATATTACTTATGTAAAATGTAATAATTTTCAATATGAATTCTGAACAAAAACACAACTATTGTGTGAAGTGTCTAATCGATCAACGTAATAATATATATTATTTAAAAGGATAGTACAAAGTTAATTTTGTATAAGTTAGATCTATAAATTAATGGTTGATATCTTATGTATGATGATATTTTTTACATCAGTGATGATAAACGGAATTGGTGGAATGTGTTTTTAAAATAAAGTTTGTTTACTTTTTTTTCAACCACTTTTGATTATAATTAGATGGCATGGCATCCTTGGACAATGTAACTAAATTCATACAAGTTCTACCTTAGTAAATTTTGTTTTCTATAATTAATATTGTAACTAAATTTCCATAACCGTATATTATGAAATAATATTGTTTTCTATATGTTAGCGTAAACACATGCACTATCGTGCACATATATATATATATATATATATATATATATATATATATATATATATGTATTTTTAAACATGCGTGATATTATATTATTAGTAAGTAATGATATTGTCATGTTATTAAGTTAATATATAACATAAAATTATATTTAGTAAAAATAAAGTGAAATATATCATAAAAAAGAGAAAATAATGATTGATAAATAGGAAAAAAAAGAAGAAACATATATAGACGATTTGATAAAAAGTTTGTAAAAATAACAGTCAATTTTCAAAAATTTAATAAATAATTATATTTTAAAAGATAAAATTAAAATTTTGAAATGTGGATATAAAAGAAGGAATCATCTTTATATATCGTTATAGATTCTCTTGTATGAATTTTAGGAGAACGATAATATAAACCTTTTAGATTTTCTTAATCAACTTACTTTAAAAACAAATATATAAGTTTAGCTAAAACTAAAGATTATTCGTTATAATCATTATCTATACTTCCATTACATAAATGTTTAAGATAACATAGACCGTATTATCTCACAATCAAATTGTTTAGTTTTAACACGTTCTCATAAACATGATTTAGAAACAAATATGCTAGTTTACTAAAATTGAATGTGATAAAAATTAAAAATTACCTAAATTATTGTAACAGAAATCGTTAATACAAGATTACCTCATGATCGGATAGTATAACTTTAACATCATTTTCTCTACTACAACCTAAGGTATTATCTATTTTTACATTATTTTAGAAGTCAATGTTAAAAGTGTATACAAAATTTATAAAATTTTCAAATTTTAAATCGATATCTTTTTAGCCAATGTATGATGTAAAGTCACTTTTATATATATATATATATATATATATATATATATATATATATATATATATATATATATATTTTGGTGTCTTATTCTTTAAGACCTAGAAAATTCATATAAATAATAATTAATAAAGTAAAAGTAATGGCGAGTTGGAAATATCTTAAAAGAGTTCCTTGATAATCTTTAGGTAAGCAATAGTGCTAGTTCAAGTGGTTGAGAATACTTAATTATGTGGAAAGAACTTAGGTTCAAGTCTTATGTGTGTTGTGAAAAATATGTCTATTTAATTATGTTTTCTTTTACAAATATATTTTGAATGCGGAAGTAATACTTAACATGATATGTATGTGTGAATTAAACGTGAATTATATATATGAGAGTTGCTTTTTTTGTTTTGGTATTTTTTTATATGTATAAAAGGAAAATATAGAAACTCTAGATATTCTCTGGAGAAACCAGAAGGGTAACTTGGAATCCATTCAAGACAGTAAAGACACCATTTAAATGGTCATTGATGCTTATAGTGTTAATTAATTTCGTTTAATGAGTTTTTTATTAATTTGGATTGGAAAATTTTGGGAAAAGGAGAGGTTGAGTGGGAATACAGAGGTGCGTGAGTGTGCCAGCAAGAGAGAGAAACGAAATTATAATTGTGGGAGAGAAAAAGGAGTGCTGGAAAGGAATTTTCATAGTAAGAACAAAGGTTAAAGTGTTGGGGACGAGGAAAGATCACTGTGAGTACACTAGGAATAAGGAAACCAGATAGGGGAAGCCTTTTCTTATTTTATTGTTTCTTGAGGAATGAAGCTGAATCTTGATTGTTTTTTTTTTGTTTTTTTGGTTGAATTATGTATGAAATTTTGAGGTTGGGCATCGGTTCATGATGCACTTTCGCATGTGGTTATGTTGAGTGTCATTCTCTAATTTGTGAGCCAATCGATGGATGTTGATTACCATCATTGTTATTCGTGTTCGAAATCTTATACTGTAGTTTTGGTTTTCATTATGCTATACCATTTATTTTGAATTATGTGTGGTGCAGTGCATGTTTTATTAGTATATTATTTTATATATCTGTGATGTTGTTTTGGCAAGGAAGCCACGGTCGATCGATGTGTTATTTTTTTTTTCTTCCATTGGAAATTTTATACCTTGTTAGGGTGCAAATCTAGGATACTCTTGAGTGGTTTCTTTTATTGTATTTAAAACAACATTTGTCTCTTGGGACGACCACGCATGTACTCATTCCTACAGCTTTTAACATGGCATTTAAGAAAAATTCATATGCTTGGCTTCTTTTAGTTCGTTGGTGGTGTAGTGGTGGAGATTCACAGTATTCCCCAATCAAATATAGTACATGTCAAAAGTGTTTGGTTAGACATCTAATATGTATCACAAATAGGTGGTTTTGATGGGACGTGACTATGCATGGTTACATAACTTAATGCTTTTCTATTTTGGATAGGTGGGGGCCGCATTCATGTAAATTACTATCACATGTATTTTGCTTCCATTCTTTAAAACTTTTGGTGCAGATTCATGTTTGTGGTGCATGCATAGGTGTATTCTTTTATTCATGTTTTTCGTGCATGCATAGGTTGTATTCTTTTGTTCATGATTTTGGTGCAGTAAGTGATTTTATTTCATTCGACACATATCACTTTATTTTCTTCTTTATTTGTTGGGTTTCTTTATTTTTTTTTATTTTATTAGTTTGAATACGTGAGACCACATTCATATAAGATTCTTTTGTTGTTCTTTTGTTTAAACTACTAGAAGGGTTATAATATAATATTGGTTTTGGAAATATGGTTGAAAGGTGTATGCATGGACCCGCGGCTTCATATAAAAATCCTGTGTATGGAATTGAATTGTGGGGCCTATTTGGAACTCATTAATGAGAATATTCATATGCATATATAGATTAAATTTCTGGTGGTATTGTGTACACATCGGAAGAGGTGTTTATTATGGAACTTCATTTTTTTATGCTATAAGTTGCTGCTATTAAAATTATTATTGATTAATCACGTGGGCGCTATTAGAGTGAGGCGAAGGTGATTTAGGTACTGTGGACTAGGCGGTCTGTAGCTCAATTTTGTTTGATGACGTTTAGGCAACGTCAGGCGATAGTGTCCGGGCGGGGGTCCATATTAGCATGGATGGGCTTAATTGCTTGGTCAGGGATATGTGGATTAGTTACGAGCGGGGAAGTTCGTAACGAAGATTTGATATGTGTGATTGATGCGGGCGGGGAGGTTCGTATATGTAACATCCCTTTTTTTTAATAAACTGTATTATTTATTTTAAACAAAACATTTAGAAAAATTCTATTTCTTTTTACTAATGTTTTGTATTTTATTATGATGTAGTTTAAACATTAAAAATATATTTTATCATGATGTAATTTTTACTTATTGAAAATAACAATAAGAACAAAACAAAACAAATAATATATATATATATTAGGAAAAAAATATATTTTAATTAAATAGGTGTGTGAAAAAAAAATATGAAGAATTTTCTAAAAGAGATAAATATATATATATATATATATATATATATATATATATATATATATATATATATATATATATATATATATAGAAAAGAAAAAGAAAAGATAAGAAGAAAAGAAGAAAGGATAAGAAGATAGGACGAAAAGATAAAAAAAAAGAAAAAAAAAAGAAGAAGATAAGATGAAAAGATAAAGATTATCTCTTCATGTAGGTAATGATGGTAATGATAATTTGGAAAAGGATAAGCATGTGTAGCTTGCTTTTATATATATATATATATATATATATATATATATATATATATATATATATATATATAGAGAGAGAGAGAGAGAGAGAGATGAAGGTTACGGGAGGTGAGAAAGTGAGAAAGAAAGAAAGAAAGGAAGGAGAGAGAGAAAGAAAGGAGAAAGAAAAGGATAAAGAGAAAGAAAGGAGAAAGAAGAGAGAGAAAGAGAAAGAGAAAGAAGAAAAGGAAAGAGAAAAATAGGAAAGAAAGTTTAGAGCAAAGATTCAAAGAGATCTTAGTATTCTACAATTATTATTAGTGTGTTCTTCATTCAATAAGGTAAGGGGGAGTGAGGTTAAGCTTTTATATATTAATCTTGATAAGCTCATGGTTTTATATTAATCTTTTATTTATTTTGACTCATATATTGTTCTATTTACTTTCATTTAACTTATTTTCATTTATTATCCTCTTATATTTATTTTATTTAATCTCCAATTATACACTGATCCTGTTTATTTATTTATTTTATTTAATCTCCAAATATGTATTGATCCTCTTTATTTATTTTATTTAATCTTTAGTTACGCACTGGTCTTATTTATTTTATTTTATTTTATTTATCTCCAGTTATGCACTGGTCCTATTTATTTATTTTATTTAATTTATCTCCAGTTACGCACTGGTCCTATTTATTTATTTTATTTTATTTATCTCCAGTTACGCACTGGTCCTATTTATTTTATTTTATTTTATTTATCTCCAGTTATGCACTGGTCCCATTTATTTATTTCAATTAATATATCTCCAGTTACGCATTGGTCCCGTTTAATTTATATTTTTGTTATTTTATTTATTTATAATGTTATAATCCTTATCTAATTATTTATTTAAAGTTCTTGCTTTGATTCTTATTTTATCATTATTTTATGATAAAAAAAATGTGAAGTGAAAGTAAATATTATTTTATTCAGTGAGCTTGAATATAAGAAAATTACATGTACATTTTATTTTATTTTATGTTCTTTGTGTATAGTTTATACAATGACATGATTTGATAGTCATCACATTTTATGACCTTTGAAAATATTCAAGAGTATGTCAAATGAGTAAGAGTTAAGTCTGGTTTCAATAAGTCGAGATTAAACTAGTGTCAAAGTGTTTGTATTTGGGAAGTCACAGTTTGGTACACTGCGGGATGAAAGGCAGGGACCATGGTGGGGTCTAAGAAAGTTTTACAAAGTAGGTG
Organism: Vigna unguiculata; assembly: GCF_037176805.1. Taxonomy (NCBI): domain Eukaryota; kingdom Viridiplantae; phylum Streptophyta; class Magnoliopsida; order Fabales; family Fabaceae; genus Vigna; species Vigna unguiculata. The sequence continues at coordinate 4,703,476 of NC_140799.1, forward strand.
AATATCTGGATAGTTCAAAATAGCGCCCTGGACTAGGATATTCATAGGCCAAACTTGGGACTATCCGATACCTGCTCGGCATCGCCAAGGTTAGATAGTGAGTATATATCTCTTTTGTGAGCCGATGAATGGCTAATATTCTGGAGAAAGAAATAATTATGATTGTACCAATATTTTATGAGAAATACTCAACTACCTAATCACTTCCCAAAGTAACTTTTGATGTTCATATTGGATCAACAAAAGTGGAATATGGATCCATATGTCTGGTAAAACAAGATCAAGTTTTGTGGTTGTAGGTCCAAATCTAGGTCCTCGGTGTCTGTATTGTTTGTTGAGTTTATTAAGATTGATATTTAAGGCTTATAAAGACCTCACTCCTTTCATATTTTTCTTTCATATGTACCTGTTGCATGAACAGAAGATGAACCTACTCAGTGAGAGTTATTCGGGATATTGTTGGTGGATCTTCTGAAGATTAACTCATGGATAATTTCTATTAATATCTTTAGGAGATATTAAAAATATAGATAAATCTTCTTTTCTAATGTAGAACTCTTAATATTTTACAAATATATATTTTTGTAATATTTCATGAACAATTACAGAGATGCAAACTATATATATGAATATGAAGTTATGTTATCATTAATGTTCTCTGAAGGATAATCGTATGGAAAAAAAATTAATTCCATATCTTTTTATCCAATAATAATTATTTAGTATAGTAGTCGGGGTGTCACAGTATCCATTGTACTCTTGTGTGAGGATACGAGCGGGGATGTTCGTATGTTTCGTGCTCACACTTAAGGCTACTATGAGCGGGGAGGTTCATAGTAGGTGTTCACGCATGTTGGACTACGGGCGGACAGGTTCGTAGAGTTGGACTACCGGCGAGAAGGTCCGTAGAGTTGGACCACGAGTGGGTAGGTTCGTGGGAGCATGATAATCCCTAAAGACCAAGGTGGCCAATGGATCTTTTTCATATGGGTTATGAGATTGGGGTAGAATGTGGGAAGTAATTGATGAATTAAAAATGAATGAGAGGGATTGGGTGAGGGTTAAATCTATTATTTATTTATTGTGTTATTTTCTTTCTCAGCTTACCCCTTCTGTTTGTGTTTGACGATGATCGCGTGACTTATCACGTGGGAGCAAATGTGAACTCAGGTGAGCATGCTGATGCATAGAGACAAAGCAGGGCAGGCTATGGAGGATTTTTCACAATGTTTTAATTAAGGCATTTTGTAATAAACTTTATGATGTTTTCTCTACTATGAACTTATTATAAAGATGGAGTAGTGTAATTGAAGTGCAGCGAGAGAAGTATTAAATTTTCCCGTGCTTGGAAACTTTATATATTATTTTAAATTCCAAAAAAAACTATATGATACATGCTTTATATAATAATATCCACCTAGGACGTTACATTCTCAAACTCCTTGTTGGAAGTCCAGCTGCAATTCTATTTTTTCTAACAATGAAAAATCAAAGTAAATAATTTATTAATGTTGTTGTCGTAGTAGATAATTTCCATGGTTAAATAAAGTAAGCAGATGTTGTTATGAAATATACACCACCATAATTTTCATAGTTAAATAAAGTAAATAAAAGTTGTTAAGAAATATGCACCAACTTTGTTAGTGATAAAAAGATTTGCCCTTAACGTTTACTTGAAGCAAAATAAACAAGTTCTCTATTTTTATTTGTGAATGAATTTTCCTGATGCTAAAATAATGTTGGATACATGTGCTTAAGTGTTAAAATAATTTGAATCCAATAGATCACCCCCAGTTAACCACTAAAATGTGTGCAAAAATATTGGGGGATTCAAATTTTCAATCCATACTATCGAACCTTGTAAAACCTGACATCAGACAGGTTGGGTTGACCTACTGGGTTGGTATTTTTTTTTCGTTTCAGATGCTACAAAAATTTAATAAAAATACTTTTTTTTTTCAGTTTGTTAGTATTTTGTATTCATTTTATCTGATGGGTCAACTTTGCGTAACTGTTTTTGAAAAGACTGTAACATGTATTCAATAATTTGTAAAGATGCCTTCAATCCTCCATTTGAATGCTTACATTGTTGGTGCTAATATCAGTGTACCTAAGAAGAATCTCTCTCTCTCTCTCTCTCTCTCTCTCTCTCTCTCTCTCTATATATATATATATATATATATATATATATATATATATATATATATATATATATATGCATCTAAGAATCTGTGATTAAGGAATTGCAGTGGTTAAAATGTGTGTATAATTGCAACAAATTTGATCTAAAGTTCAGTCTTTCCATTGATAGGGACAAGTTCCAAATTCTCTTCATCTAGCTCATGAGTTGTGTTATTTTCTGAAACAACAGAAGGAAGCAGTTGGTCATATTGACCTGTTCTAGGGACAAGAAAAACCAAAGCAAGTATTGAAAACCTGAGAATGTCCCTTATGAGAACAGCCAACCAGAGGTTTGTGAAGTCAGTTCTGGTAACGTGGAGAAGACGAAGCAGCAACCCTCCACCCCACCTGGATAAGAGAGCACCCATGCTATCAATGCACATTAACAGAGCAAAAAATGTGCCCTCAATGCCTAAAGGGCACAACTGGGTACTCAGCACCATCATGGGCATCCATCTGATTTTCCCAGTAATTCTTGTAGCACTTTCTTCAATCACAACAAAGAAGTAGTCTGGGATTCCGATGATCAAGTTCCAACGGAGGATGAAGATCAGATCCAGCACACCAGATACCCCATATAGGAGTTGTGCATAGAATACCAGGTCTCTGAATGCGTAGTCTTTGAGACGTTTGTGGTAAATTAAAACCCCTACCAATGATGCCACTGCACCGATTGCATAGATCACCCCTACAAACTCCTGCAATGAATGCAACACAGGGGGGACAGAATTAAGTTATGGTATAAGTTATTTATTACAAGTATGATTTTTTAAGTAGTAATTGGTATAAGTACGTTAAAATACAAATTTATTAACATGAGGGGTACCTGAGAGAACGCAGGGCCAAGTTTTGGATCCGTATACCAATAAAAATGGCCTTCGTGGGTGGTTACATTCAAAGCCAGGGAAAGGAACATGAACAGAGAAGGCTTCCACACTTGAGGATACCTAATTGTCTTCAACATGCTTCTGATAGTGCTTCCTACACTCTCCATCACTGCCTGTGAAATCTTATGTGTCTTGTTAGATAATGTAGGTGACAAACATACAAACGTAGATATTCCAAAATAGGAAAATTAGTAGTTTTTGGTCTATCGTTTCTAAAACAGTGTATCTTGAAATACATAGCAGACTAAGATGGGACGTGTGAAAGAGAAGATAAAGCAATCAAAGTAAGAAAAGGGGCATGAAAGATGAATAAGGAACACAGAATGACAATTTTAAGAGTTAAGGATCAAGATATATTGAAGTAGTGTAAGTTCCTTCTAAGAAAAAGCAGTGTAAGGCAAAAAGTAATGAAACCTGTTTCTTTTCAATATGCGAAGTTCTGTGTTCATAAATCACAAAACCCAGCACAATCGTCAAAGCAGGAGAAAGCGCCAAGAGACCAAGCGACTCCTACAAAATCCAATTAACAGTGTCAATCAATCATCAATGAGTCAACTTTTATAATAATTATTTTTAAAATATATTAATAATAATAATTTTTAATTGGTTTAATATGAAAAAAAGTTATATTTATACTAAATTAATTATGTTATGTTTCTATTCTAGTTCATACAGGGTTAAAACAAATCCACTTTTAATCTTTTAAATTGCTAAAAAAAGTGTCTCGAATTGCACTAAATACGTAAACATTACATTTGAAACAATAAAGTTTTCAAATTGTTTTTAATTGTTGAACAGTACATTTGAAAAACTGAAATTGCATATTTTTTAAAATTTTCAAAAACTATAATAATTGAATCTAAAAGGCCAAAGTCAGAACACTTCAAATTTCAGAAATTAAAAGAAAAAAATACAACATTTCAAATACAAAAAGAATTTAAAAGTTATTTTACTACATATTATTTTGTTAAATATAAGTATAATTTGTAAGTAATTGTTAACCTATTAAGTTCAAACGAAAAACCATGGCACCGTTGAAATCTGGGGAACTGTTCACAGAGTTCATGAAATCTCGAGGTTCTGTGTTCGTACCTGTGGTCCGAGGCGGTGCACGAAGAACCCGCTCGCGAGGTATCCGACGAGGGCGCCGGTGCCGGAGCAGAACCCGCAGAGGCTCTGCAAGTCCGGCGCCAGCTCCCTGACCTCGATGCTGTTCCTCGCAATACACGCATCAATTGTGACATCCGCGATCGCGAGCGACGCCGACACGCCGAGGAAGCACATGAGCGCGGCGGTGGCGGCGAGGTTCCCGGTGAACGCGACAGTGGCGGCGGAGATGGTGCCGATGACACCGGAGATGATGAAGTAGGGTCGGCGGCGGTATCCTCTGATGGGGAAGGCGTCGGTGAGGATTCCCCAAAGAGGTTTGAGAACCCAGGGGATGAAGTAAACACCTACGAAGAGTTGAACGGTGGAGGGTTGAAGCTTCTGCACGTCTTTCCAGTAGTAGTCTGCCACTACCTTGAAGAGTGAGCCCGAGAGCCCTTGCCCTACACCGTAGATGAGGAAGACGCCGATCACGAAGGTAGGGTTTAGCTTTGAGGAGAGCATTTGCAGCCATTGGATTGGTTCTGTTAGAAGAGAGAGAAGGGTTTTGGTTTTGGCTTTGGTGGTGACGGTAACGTCAGTGTTCTCACCCATTGCGTGGTTGTTGGGTGGGTTCAAATGCGTTGGGTTTGTGTTTCATGGATTGATGAGATGCGAGATTTGGATTTGGTTTGACTTCAACACTGCAACAACGTCAACAAGAAGAAGAAGCAGAAGAAGAAGAGGATCTGTGATGTGATTCAGTGTGGAACGGAGCGTTAAATTAAATGACGTGAAGGTTGGGTCAAATTATGCAGCATATTCTCATTTTAATAATAATTTGGTGAAATATATGATTGGAAAAACTAATAAAGATTAGGACATATTTCAATATTCAATACACTGGACGAGATCATTTTTAAAAAAAATTAAACTAAAATAACAATTTAATTGAATTTTGTTTATACAATTAATGTGATGTGTTCAGACTCTTTTCGACAACATGCCATTGACCAAGAAAGATTGAGATGGGTGTTTACTATTAAAATACTGCAAGTTGAATGTCTATGTTACCTTCACAAACACCATGGCCTTTTAAGTTTATTAGAAGGTAATTTCCAGGTTATCTTATGCAATGATAATAAATAAATCTTAAGGTCAATTCCTAGCATGAGTAGGATTACATTTTCCAACCCTAATTTTCAGCTACGAGTAGCTATATGTCGTGGTTTCTAGAGTTTAAAGTAAAGGTAGATTAAAGATTCTAATTCATGACAGTAAAAAGAAACCTTTGACTTCTACAATCAACGCGTGATGTTCAAAGAAGTTTTCCTCTGTAACAAGTATGCAAATAGATCTGATAATCTGTACCGACCAATGTTATGTATTTTTCAATTCCAGCAAACTATATCAAACATATCTTACTTCTATTAATCTACTTCTATTACTATGTTGAATGGGTTAACATTCAGTTACAGATCAACTTTGAAAATTAACATAATATATAGTTAACAGCACCACCAACAAATTCCACCATTCACTTTATTATATAGTTAAACTGGCATAGAGACATAAAACTTTCAAAACAGAAACGAACCTCTTTCTGTTGGATTTACCATCCAGTAGTAACTTCTCCTCGTGCATCCTCCACAACCTTCCTCTTCCAGCATCCATAACTATCAGTCAATGGTATTTTGATACTCTGCAATAAATTTTAATTACCTGCAACCTAAAATATAAATATATGGACTTTTCTGTATGCACCCCAGCTATTACTGTTACCACCCCTAATATATCAAACAAAACTTCATATTCCAACCATTACTAACCATGTTAACTGTCTAATTATTTCTGAAATGTATTAAAGGTAATATGTCAAACTGTATATATTTATTACACTATTATTAACTACATTTATTAGCCTACATTTATTATATTAATTCAATTTCTATATATATATATATATATATATATATATATATATATATATATATATATATATGTATGTATAAGTTCTATACTCTGAATATGAAAATTTCAATAAATATATCCATTTCATTATATATATTATTATATTTTATTGAATTTACTTATATTCAAAATTCAACATATTAACATTACTAAGATCCTATCTGTATTTTGATATTATAAATTCCTTTTAATATTTTATTCAAATTTTAATCAAAATATTACTATATAAAAAAAATATTTCAAACCAATATAATAATTATTACATTCAATATTATAATAATAAAAAATATGAAAACAAACGCAACGACCCGTCTCAAACTAGTTTACTATTAAAATACTGCAAGTTGAAACAGCTGTTCTTGACTGAGAAAGATCAAAATATAGAAGAAAAAAAAAAAGAAAATTCGTATGCATTCCGTTACTATACTATAGGGAAACGTAAGAATGGTAGAATAATGGAAAGATCTGTGAACTAATTCATTGCAATGATTCCAAAATATTTGGTGTATGGATTAGTCCTATTTATGTGATCATTTTTATATAGGAACTTCTTCATTGTTAATTTTTAACTTGTTCATTCATCCATATATTTTTTCTGTCCCACTTTATGGTGTGGTTTTCTTTTTCATGGTATATGCCCCTTTCAGTTTATTCTTCTTTTATTCATCAGAAATTCGAGTGTGTGAAAAGGGAATGGTGTATACAATATTTGTATTGTATACCAGATTAACAAAACCAATCCCCAGATATCAGGGAAAAGAATCTGCCAAAATTATCGGAAATTGGGAAAATTTATTGCAAATAATACAACATCTGTAACACCTGAATACTTTCATTCTATTTGGAGTATGCCAATTTTACAAGATTCTAACTTATTGCATATTTAAGATATTTAAAGACCTTATAATAGAGAAGATATCGACATGTTGATCCTTGCAATAGAGAAAACTTTGTTGGCCCTGAAGAGAATTTTTATCTAAAGCAGTCACAATCAACTTCTAAATGTTTTGTCCTCTCATGAAGCTACTGTCAAATGTTTCAACCGCAAAAACCTCACATGTGATGTGAACCATTTAACAACTTAGTAATTGACTTTGAACTTGACCTGGGAACAATAATTTGCATTTTTCTCTCCGATGACACCAGATGACAATGTATCACCTGCATCCCCCTGTCGCTCTTCAATAATTTTTTTAACGAAAAGAAATAGAGTTGACAAATAATTTATATTTAACCTTCTTTCAAGTTATAATGACAGCATATTACTCGGATAATATAAATGGCCAGAGAATTTTCCCACAAAAAACAGAACGAACAGATACTGATATGAATCATTTTGGGCAAACGAAGTATAATTTCTCTTCACTAAACTGGTAATTTCTTTAGTATGGACACCAAAGTAATTAACATGGCTATATTTATAGCTCATCATCAGTCTTAAGTATTAACTCCTTGTGCAAGATCGCTCGCTTTATGCTCCTACATACAGTTCTTGTTTGTGTTCCGAAATGCAAACCTCATGCAGCAAGTAACCTCTGAATATCCTTCTGAAAAAGTAAATCAGGAAAAAGTTTAATGATACAATCTTTTATATAGCTTCAGTATCCATTCTCAAACATACAAGTGCAACTTCTTATATATACACGTAAAAACAAATATATAGTTTTCTTTTAACTGTAATTCATAATATCTTCAACGGATGCAGCCCATTGTTTAGCAATTAGAAGAAGCTATAAGAAAATCTAATACTAAAACTAACAGTTATAGCCACCAAGTAAAAAACTCTTTTCTGCTGCTCTTGAAAGCCTTGTAGCATTTTTAGTGATACAGAATCATGCCGATTCAAGATGTATAACACAACTCAAAGCCATATGTGATTCATCACATCAAATGAATCATTGGCCTAACAAATCTCATCAAATTGAGCAATTCTAACAACAATGAATAGAAGCTTCACTGCTATAGTAACAATTAGAACCTAGACAGTTCCTTTTAGGTGGAAGCTTAACATACCTCAATTTGGAAAGGTGACGTTGTTGGTGGGTATCTTTCAATAACTTTACCATTTTTATCAACCAAGAATTTCTCAAAATTCCACTTTATAAGATCCCCCAGAAAGCCTCCAGCACTAGATTTCAGAAACTGATACACTGGAGCCGTAAATGGTCCATTGACATCCACCTGTTTTATAGAACTTAATTACTTTGTTTACTTGTACTCTAAACTGTTATGAACTCCTGACTGAAGAAAAATTATCAAACCTTGTCAAAAATCGGAAATTCTGCTTTGTATCGAGTGCAAGCAAACTGCTTAATTTCTTCATTCGATCCAGGTTCCTGCATACCAAATTGATTGCAGGGGAAAGCCAGAACCTCCAAACCTGAAAAGGAGCAGCTTAAGGACACTATAGATGTATGTAGCTGAGAAAAATATTAATTTAAAATTGAAAAGCTTAGAATCATATTCATAAAAACAATAAAATATAAAATTGAATAAAAATCACTTTTTGAATCTACCCATTGGAAGTATTTTAATTTTCCAAAAACAAATCAGCAAAGTTCTTCCAAGTATGAAGAGACCAGAAATTACAAGGCCAACGCTGACTGATGTTCCACCATAGATCAACATTGTCATTCTACCCATTTTAGTAAGAAACTTAAGGTGTGCTTAGTAGACAGAGATAAAAGAATGACAGATCGAAACAAAAATGGAGCAGCTACATTAGGCATTCTAGCATTTTGTAATTTTTTTTCCACATCAACTTGGAATGAAATACAACATACAGTCCAAACAAAACAAAGAAAAGAGAAAAAAAAAGTCACTTTCACCCCCATACCTAATCATTCACCCCAATTTAGAATGAAATGCAATATATAGTCCAAACAAAACATAGGAAAATGAGAACTTATTCATTTTCAATTCCCTACCCAACTCTTCAAATTTCCATCTTTCCTGACATGCACACAAGGTACCCTTAATTTAGCTACAAAGAATGGAGTCTTTATTTCTGGATTCTACCCTTCTACTGCAAGAGATACTTTGATCTTCATCATATGAAGAAGAAGAAAAATAATGCTTAAAATTCTACATAATGTTTGTCATTACTTTCAAAACATATTGTCGAATAAGTAATTCATTAAAACAAGTATCTTTTTCTTTGTCAGCCATAGATGGTTCTCATACTTCATTAAATCCAAAATAACAATCAAAGTGGAACAAACTGCGGCACGAGTTAACAGGTTCTGCAGTATTTTCTATCATAAACAATCCATTAAACAGGGAAAAACAGCAAGATAGTTTGTCAGCAGACTTTGCATAATGTATCACACAGGGAAGTCAATATGCATTGTAAAACCATAATCAAATTTTAATGACCATATCAATAGAACTGCGTAGGAGAATAGAGTTAACATGTGATAAACAGACCCTAGCTAGTAAACTTCATTTACATCAGTATTCAAATTAAAGGTACCAAAAAATTGTGCCCGAAGTCACAAAGGAGGGACACACTTCTCTCCTAGTTTTATACAGTACCCAACAAAAATAGAATGATTTGCACAAGTAGATAGATTCATACCCAAGAAGATACATTAGCAAACACCAAGTAAAACATGACCAACTGTCATTCTCAGAAATATAACAAATAACAATCATCTTGTCGAAACATACCTTGATCCTTATACTTTTCATACAAACGAGACAGCTCCGAGTAATTCGATGACGTCAAACCACTGCCATAGGAAGGGAATTTATTAAACGATATCATAAGAGACAACAAAGTTTGACACAACTGTGGCTATAACCAATTTGGTTATAGGAAATTGTAAGAAAAACTAATGAGGAAAACTAAGGCTTCATCAGACATATTGAGCAACATATCTTCCTTGAAGAATGCATAACTCATACCATCGTGAAGCAACATTGACAATCAATAGAACCTTCCCCTTAAATTTGTTGAGAGGGACATCCTTTCTGTCAATATCCTGCATCATAAAATATAGTATAAATATAATATATATACCCTGAGCACATAACAAGTAAAAATAATAAAATATAAAACCTCTCTTATCTAAATCTCAGAAAGGTATCCCCATCCAGTAAAACTATCCATAAAAATTAAAAAAAAAAAAAAAATTATGAGCACCCCACTTCTCAAATTCAATTTCCAAGTTCGACCCAATTCTTTTCAAGAAAAAGGGTTGCGGAAATTGAAATTAAACACGGTACCTTGACAGTAAAATCATAAATGGTCTTTTCTGTGGCAGCTCTTGCATGAACTGAGAAAGACCTAGGCTTTATGAAGAGCCTGGGAAAAGTTGATGAGGTTTGTAGGGAAAGGGAAGGATGAAAAAAGGTTGAGTTGGAGGAAGCAAAGGAGGATTTGATGAAAGGAAAAGAGGGTGTTCTGGCATGGTTGAAATCATGGATGGGTGTGAAGAAGGTGGTGGAGAAAGCCATGGATGACATTTTTGGTGGTTGGGAACTCAAGAGATTTCTCAAGTTTGGTCCTTTCTTTAATTGGAATATGGGAAATATCTTGTGTTTCAGAGAATCGAGATTTCTGTAGATTGGGAAGTTACACATAAACATTCTCAAAGGAAAAAAAAAAATAACAGTATGTTCTAAAATTGAAACACACATGATAACTATTTGAATTTCTTAATTTAGATTTTATTTTATTTTCGAAAGTATATTTTTATGTCATTATATTAAGAATTACTACTAAGGGAAACTTTTGCAGTTCTAGAAACACATCTTAAATGTTATAATTGTACAAATTCTAAAGTCATTCATACATTTATGTGAAAAACATACATCTTGGAGAACTAAATTCTATTCTGATATTTTCAATTTAATTTTGAAAATTTTAAAAAAAGATATAATTTTGTGATACTATCCACCTTTCGGAAGAGCTAGATTCTCAGCATGTAAATAATAAACAAGTCTAAATTGGAACTTAAAGAGGAAATAAATTTAATTGACTAATGGTTTTAAATTAGTATATTTTGAGAAAAAAAAATATAAAGATAAAAATAAAATTAAGTTAAACTAAATGATTATTTATCATTGAAAACAATAATTAACACTGTTGACAGTTTTACAATTTAACATTAATCATCTAAAATTAATATATATATATATATATATATATATATATAATTGTTTTACTTAGCAGATAATAAGTTTTAATTCATAATAAAAAAATTATCAAATCAATTAGTTAAATAAACATGAATATCGTTTGTGGTTATTAAATACTAAAAAGAGATAGATATTGGCTTAAATATTAGACATGTTATATACATCTGCTTATAAAAAAAAATAGAGCTTGTAATTTATTTTTTATATCTTAAATATTAAATTATTATAATAAAAATCAGCATATCATAACCTTTTCTTCCATTAAATTGGATCTATATCGAAACAGTGGCCACTTATAATTTATTTTTTAATCAAGTAATACACTTAACATTCGTTACAAAAAAATATAATGACATATGATTTTATCAAAATACTATTTAATTTTCACAAACAAACAATTGAATAGTAATTTTGAATTGATAAAACATGAAATTCAACCTAATTCTGTTTTTTTATGGCCTCTACACACCTCTTTTCGTCTTTTTTCTTTTGTATGTCCTACTTTTCTCTTTATCTAAATGTGAAAACGTTAGGATAATGAAGTTGTTATTATGTGTGAGGTGTAATGCAGGTGGAAGATTTGGAACCTCAAGTCTAGATTTGGAACACTTGTTTTCATCACTCACCACACACTCTTCTTTCTCTTCATTTCTTCTCTTAAGTCCTTATCCTTCACTCTTATAAACAAATATTATTTTCTTACCTATCTTCAACTTACTATTATTTTAAGGACAATAATATTTTAAATACTAAATTTTAACAACTTTCTCTTACAAATATGAAATATCATCTCTTAAGTGATTTTAAAATATTGAGAAATAGAAAATAAAAAAATAAAAATCAATTAAAAAATGACACCTAAGTTATAAGAAAAAGTTGTCAAAATTTAGTAGTCAAAAAATCATTTTTCTTCTTGTCTAAACACATTTTTTCTATTTTTATTCTTTTTACAAGTTTACTCTCCCCATTTAAAAATAAAATAAAGACATCTGGCTTTCTTACTAAAAAAAATCAACGATCATGTTTATATTTATGTGTTTATAGCAATTTTTAAAGAACTTTAATAAATTTTTATTGGGCTTATTTATTTGTGTACCCTACTATTACTAATTGTACCCCTACGGTAAGATTAAAAAACCTAAAATATCCTCTTTTACTCCATCATTTCATCATCACCGCGTTGTTGCTGCTTTATCGTTATTATTGCGTATTTAGGAAGGATAGAGAGAGCTAATTTTGAAAAAAAAAATCAATTTTGAAAAAGATTATATATATTCTGAAAATTTAATTTCAAAAAAATATTATATATTTTAAAAAAAATTGTTCCAGAATATATTATATGTTCTGGAAATTCTATTTCAAAAATATTGTTCAAGAATCGTATTTCAAAAAATAATAAAAATTGTTTCAAAATATTTGTATAATATAATAGAAGTCAATTTTACAAATTGAAAAATAATCGTTTTGAAAACTATAAAAATATAAATAGAAATTATGGGCTGCAAGAAGAAAAACCTGAGGTAAAATATGGTATGAGTTTTCAAACTCTTTTCATCCATCGCAAATTATCTCATATTTTCGTAGTTAAAAATAAGATAAATATTCATATATTATGAGTGGTAGCTTTCCTTGCAAATATAATATTTTAATAAATTTAGCCAAATGACACATTTTCATTTTTAGTTTTATTAAATAATACATATTATGATTTTAAATTTAACGTTCACAAGAATATGAACGCAGAGATCTTAATAGTTAATGGAAAGAGACCTAAGGTTAGAATTAATTAACTATTAAATGTTTGAAAATTTTGAATAGTATAATTAAATATAAACACTGAACATATTTAATAACTCAAGGAGGCTAAGGTGCACCTACTATATCATAGGTTTTCCACTATTATTCTAAAATCGTATAATTTTATTATACATAAAAAAATTTCCCTTTTTCTTTTCTTTTTCCTTTTTCCTTTTTCTAACACGTGATTTATAAGACACCATCTCTATGGATTCTTCCATGATCTTTGGTAATGCCTACGTAAAAACAATATACTACTCTACGTGTTTATAAGGAAAAAAAAAATGCACCTTAAAGTGTAGTTTAAGAGGACTTTAATCCGATGCAATTAATTGTGATTTTATGGTAATCTTTAATTACTAATTATAGTCACATTAACCCCAAAAATATTATGTAAAAACGTGTAATATGTCCAAACATAAATTTGCATAAATTGACTTACTCACATTAACGTATGTTTGGAAAAGTATGAATTTCAGGACAAGTTAACATTATCATATCAACAATTTATTTAGCATGCTTATATTTTTAATGTGTCATGTTAGTCACATGTTAAATAAGTAATAAAATAAATAAAATAAAAATTAAATATATTATTAGAAGGACAAAATAACAAAAAATGAATTTACAAATTTAATAAATAGCATTGAAAAAGGTTAAAATAACTATTTACAAAAATCGTACAGATTTATTGTATTTTATATAAACAAATTGATTTGAAAAATATTTAAAAATGAACAATTCATGTGAGTTGACGATTTTGATATCAAAGTCGTCATAGGCTATACAACTTACCTATTTTTGTAATATATATATATATATATGTGTGTGTGTGTAAAATGCAATCAAGTCTACACCATTTTAATAATAAACTCTTAAGAGATTAAAAGAATAAAAAAAATTCAATAAGTAACAATTTAAAGTTAGAACTCCATTCTTTTACTATGTGACAAAAAGTCACTACTCACACATAAACAACAATCCAAAATCTCAACCTTGTACACCACATCCAACTTTTTTGTTCCACCATAACAGTAGTATAGTGCATTATCTTCCATACGAGTTAATAAAAACACAATGTGACAAAAACCTAAAAATGTAGTTTGTGGTTTCTATTTTATGGACCACTACTTAGTGAAAGTTATCCCATGTAAATGTGGGCCTATGCAAGCTCATTGTTTTTCATGAGGGGCTTCTCCCTGCACCCCCAAACCTTCTCTTGTATCCCCAATAATTACTTTTTTGACCCTCTGTTTTCTTGACTCCCAAACCAACTCCACCGCCTCCTTCTCCTCCCGCTTCTCCTTCTCTATCCTCTCCTCTCCCTCCTGCCCCTTCGACGAAGGTCTCGCCTTTCTCATCGCCTCCTCCACCCACTTCTCTGCCCTCTCCATGGGCCTCCCCCAACCCTCCCCCAGCTCAACCTCCTTCGCCGTCGAGTTCGACACTACCTTTGACCCCTCCCTCAGCGACATTAACGACAACCACGTTTTTAATTTTAATTTTTTTTCTAGAAACGAATTTCGGAATTCGTTTCATACTTTTCTGAACCGGATTCTGATATCCGTTTCACAAATTTTAATTTTTTTGTGAAACGAAATTCAGAATCCGTTTCAGAAAAGTATGAAACAGATTCTAAAATCCGTTTCACAAATTTTAATTTTGTTTTTGTGAAACGGATTTCGAAATCCGTTTCATACATTTCTGAAATGGATTCCGAAATCCGTTTCACAAATTTTATTTTATTTTCTAGAAACGGATTTCGGAATCCGTTTCATACTTTTCTGAAACGGATTCCGAAATCCGTTTCATAAATTTTAATTTTTTTTTCTAAAAACGAATTTTGAAATCCGTTTCATACTTTTCTGAAATGGATTCTAAAATCCGTTTCATAAAAAAACATGAAAATTTATGAAACGAAATCATACTTTTGATTAAGGTCAAAAAGGTTTTTTCAAAATTCGTTTTTTCTAAAAACGAATTTTGAAATCCGTTTCATACTTTTCTGAAATAGATTCTAAAATCCGTTTCATAAAAAAACATGAAAATTTATGAAACGAAATCATACTTTTAATTAAGGTCAAAAAGGTAATTATTGAACATACAGGAGAAAGTTTGGAGGTGCAGGGAGAAGCCCCTTTTCATGAAGGTTTGTCACAATCATTGAACCCAATTAGCATGTTTATTGTTTTGCAGAGACATTCAATGAGTTTTTACTTTTTACACTTTATATTTGTTTCTTCCACCCTCTTTCGGTAATAAGGATAATCAATAGACATTCATCTTTGAAATTTTTATATTTTTCAAAAATTTATTATCCGGAATAACATTCCCAATAGAAATATTTTTTGAAACGAGGATTTCAAAATACATTCAGAATGTAAAATCTAAAGTTAATTTTTGACTGTTTATTTATTCTAAAATATTTTATAATAAAAATTATCATTATAAAATAAAATGTTTATAACAACAAGTTAAATTTTTCTTTTCAAAACTATAAAACTGATAAATTTTTGATTTAGTTTATGGATAAGCTTTGAAATGAGCAAAATGAAGTTGGAGGATATAATGAAGATGTTGCTTTAGTGAATGTTGCGTAGTTTCTCATTGATGTAATAACTTGGACATCTTGTTTTGGATTGTTGTTCGTTGATGAATTTTTTAAATTTATATTTTAGTACCTTTAAGTAAAACATTAAACTTAAAAAATATATGTTTTGAATTGCATGTACTTACAAAAATCAAGCAACACATTATTTTTCTCTAAAACTTTAAAAAATCATTCATTGATCCAAAAAATCATGAGAGGCTAAAAAAATAATTATTCTCTAATCAAAATCTTTGAAAGTCCTCAATTCAAGCATAAATGACCCCATAAACTCAGTATAAATAGAAGTATGTACTCCTATAAAAAGTTTAAAAACTACCCACATATTCATCTTAAGCCAATTTTTAAATGAAACTAGTCATATTATGTCCATAAATGAAATCACCATACCTTCTCTAGTTTGAATATTGACACATTTCAACACCTAAAAGTCATAGACAATATTACTCATATGATTTTTAGATTTATTTATAATCATACGTACTAACTCAATAAAATTTTATAAACTGAACAACCAAATTCAAATAAGAAAACTACAAATCCTAAAAAGCTTTCCTTAACCATGTAGCAATAAAACAATGAAAGAAAACATGTGATAAACATTCAACATTATTAGTACACAAATAACAAATAAAACATAAAATTACTCATTTTTTTAACTTCCAAACAAATAAATAAAATACAATACAACAACTTCTAAAAAACCAAAGTTTTAACAGGTAATACTTCATCCAATCAAATCAAATTTCTCTAATCCTCACGTTTTAAACCAAAAGAGTAAATTGTTTTTACAACTTAAAAAAAAAAACTAATATCACCGAAAATTCAATTCTACAAGTCCTTGTCTTCATTAACCATGAAAGAAAAAAAAAAGTTCACATTAACCATTATGCAGTTATTTCATTCAAACACTCATTCTATTCATTATGCAATTCAACTTTTACTTTCTTTTATTTATTAACTTTTCTTATTTTCAAACCAATCAAAACCTATACCAAACCCCACCATTCATTAAACCATATACTAGTTACACCACCCATTTACGCTACATTAAACAAATCAAAGATTAAACATAATACAAATTTAATTACCATCTTTAAATTATCTCACACAGTTAACACACCGAAAACATGACGTTACAATTATTCATATTAATTTGTATTAAAACTGAACAACAACAATAAGATCGTGAAGTCATTTATCTTTAGTACATTTTGAGAAATATATACGACTTTTAGGTAACGTGAAATTATTTCCGAAACATTAATTTAGATGAAAATTGTTTCTCAATCCAAAAACCAATTTTAAAAATTATAACCCCATTAAAAAGTATTATACATAAATCTATTAAATTTGAGTCAGCATGGTGGTCATGCATTTATTCAATACTAGCAAAGAAAAGAAATGATTTTTACTCGGAAAATGATTAAAAATTGTGATGGATGTTATGGTGAAGACTTTGACTTAGAGAAGTCTTTGTCCTTCATTAACAACAATGACACCATATCAACTACTCATACCACACATCCTTTACTATGCTACCCACAATTTTCAATTTTCAATTTTCTTATGTTTATTTCAAATTCTATTCTTCACTTCTGCATTATCTCTATCTTTCTCCACCCATTAAAATATCTATTATCTTTCTCTCTGCATAATAAATATATTTACATATTGTTACGTGTCACTGTCTTGTGCAGATTTTTTTTCCTCGTCAAAAACTTCTTTCTAAATTCTGCAGCAATTATTAATTTCATTGAAATGAAGGTTACTTTGTCTGATCTTGACTGTGTGAGTCTGTTTTTAAGGAAAACAAAATAAGACCAAAACAACAGAGACACCAAAACTCTTTTACTTACAATTTTACTTTTTAATATATGTCTTTAATTTATAATATATCAATCAACTCTTTTTTTTTCGGTGAAATTTCTGTTTCAGTCACATTCTATTATCTGCATAAAATATTAACCAAGAGATTTGAGTAAATTGGTTGAGACATTTTCTAAAAGCATGCATGATGAAATATTTTTCTTCGAACATATGTTTAGCCTGTAAGAATACATTGAAATTGTGTAAAAATTGTTCGGTGGATGAACAGTGTCTGACAAATTCAGAGGCTCTAAACCAGAATAAACAAATATCGATCTTTGCCACAAAGTCTTTTTTCTTTTTCTTTTTCTTTTCTTTCTTTATAATAGTAGCGGTAGTAATTGTTCTTGTTTCTGTGTTCTCTTCTTCACTCTCTTTCCTTTACCTTTCTGTCTAAACTCCAAACTCAACACTTCACTCTCTTCATATACTTCTGACCTGTTAGTAGCACTCTTCAATCTTCCCATTATTACTTTGTTCATACTTCTCAGAAAAAGGAAGAAAGAATTAAAAGTAAAGTCTTATGAACTGTTGCTCATTAGATATATAGATATATATTTTTTTAACTTTCAAGTTAGAAAAGACAGAATTATGAGTTGTGAACTGTTACTGTTAATTTATTGTTCATATTATCATCTGGGTATTCCTTGATTATGGATTCTACCCTCTATTGCTCTCTGATTATTGCTTCTTTGCTTTTCTCTTAACTGTTGATTAATCTTGATCTTCATTACTTTTTGTACATTTTCTCAACACAACTAAGACTTCAAGAATTTCCAATTTTTCTTGTGATCATCTTTCCATATTAAGCACTAGTTCTTGTCTATTCAGCTTTCATTACTTATAGCTTGAATTCTGTTTGCTCTGTCTCCATATATTTTATTTTGGGTTGAAATTTTCTGTTCCTTCTTGTGTTGGATGGCTTTAGTTTTAGATCATTCTGTATTCTGTATTCAGTGTCAGTTTTCTTTTTCTAACCCTGCGACTGAGAAAAGGGTAAAAAGAAAAAAGCAGTTTTTATGACCCTTTCGTTGACTGGAGTCTTCTTCTTAGTTCCTCTTCCATGCTTGAAAATCATTCCTTCATCATTATCTTTCTTCTGCCATGTACTAGAATTGCAAAAGTTATGCTTCACACTGTTCTCCCCACTGAAGTGTCTTTCAGTTGAAATTTTCTTTCACTCTTTCTACTTTCCTCTTTGGAAACAGCTCATTCTTAATTTTTAATGTAGACATTAGATTTTTAATGTAAGAGTTATTGTAGAATGATATCCAAATTTGTTTTCAATGTTTTATTTTGGTGTTGTTTTCTTTAATTTTTCATGCTTGAAGAAATAAAACTAATGCTTATTTGTTTTGATCAGAAAGAATGGGGACAAATCTCAGCACTCCCAAAACTGAAAAGTCTTCCGATGATGGAGAAAATGATCATCTTAGATATGGTTTATCATCAATGCAAGGCTGGCGTGCATCAATGGAAGATGCAGTGAGTTTTCGCTGGAAAAGTTGATACTTAGTTTGTTAAATTGATAATCTTGTCAGTGAGAAATACTGAATTTTGTCTGCACAAAAAAAGATCTTCATTAGAATGTTCAGTTTTCAACAAATTTGAGGTTGTTGGGGATTAGAAAAGATGCAATTTTATCTTCTGTCTCATGTTTTAAGGACAATGAGATTTTGGTCTGGTCAATTATGTTTTCTGGAATGAATGTATATACCATTAATTATGCTTTTAATATTGTAGTTTGCAACTTGCTTTGATTTATCTTTGTTGCATAGATTGCTTTAGTTGAACATTACTCAGCTGTTTAAGTTTCTTCATTCTCTTTTCTTCTGCTAGCATGCTGCACATCTTGATCTGGATGAATCCACTTCCTTTTTTGGAGTTTATGATGGTCATGGAGGTAAAGACTTGAACAAAATGTCTTATTTTGGAATCAGAAATATGTTATGGATGCTGAATTAAGCCCAAAATTTTCCAGGTAAAGTGGTTGCCAAGTTTTGTGCTAAGTATCTTCACCAACAGGTGGTCAAGAGTGAAGCATACACAGCTGGAGATATAGGAACCTCTCTTCGGGAATCATTTTTCAGGTTAGAGGAAAAAGAGTGAACTTCATTTCTAATTACTGAAAGTGATTCTTCTGAATATAGAGACTGATGCTGGTTTTATATTTTCACTGTATAGTATAACATACGTTCAATTTACTGCATTTCATTAAAATTATAGAAGTGAAGATCACATATGAAGTATGCATTAAAATTTGGGATTAAATATGTTTTTAATCCCAATTTCGTCCATGTCCTAAAATTTGATACATTTTGGTTCCCAAACATTAAAAATGAATGGATATAATCCTGTTACCCAACTGTTTTAAATTTTTTTGACGTGTCAAATACGTTTTAGGATGACCTTTTTGAGTTGTTTATACCCTTTTGATAGGTTACAACTCAAATGTTAGCCTGAAAACACCATTTTAACAAGTCCACAAAATTAATGTCACTAGGTTAAAAAATTATATCCATTCATTTTTAAAGTTTGGGGACCAAAATATAACATAACAGATTCTAATTTCAGATCCAAGTTCAGGGACTAAAGCCCTATATAGGCAAAAAAGATGTGTTCAGTGGTTCCATGTGCATTCATTGTTTTCTTCTAATCCTGCAACAAAAACACCAAAATAAAATGAAATTAAACAAAATGAGTAATGAAATAGCATTTTTGTAATAATTGCAGGATGGATGAGATGATGCGAGGTCAAAGGGGCTGGAGGGAATTGGCAAGTTTGGGTGATAAGATAAACAAGTTCAATGGTAAGATAGAAGGATTGATTTGGTCTCCAAGAAGCAGAGAATATAAGAAGGCTCAAGAGGATAGTTGGGCCTTTGAGGAGGTAGGTATGACATTTTGAAGGTCCTTTGAGTGTTGTTTCTCCAAGTGTGTTGGTTTTGTGTGTGTGCTAAATTATAATTTCTCTGCACCTCCATTTTTCTTTTGTGGTGTCTCTTTTTGTTGCATTCAGTAATATGTCTTATGTATTGTGAGCAGGGTCCTCATTCTAATTTTGGTGGACCAACTTCAGGAAGCACTGCGTGTGTTGCAGTTATAAGAAACAACCAACTTTTTGTAGCAAATGCTGGTGATTCACGTTGTGTAATATGTAGGAAGGGTCAGGTAACATCAAGATGGAAATTCTCATCTTCAAAATAACACAGATTTCGTCTACAATTATTACAAAAATTTTCTGACTATTGTTCGGTTTATGTGCAGGCGTATGATTTGTCAATAGATCATAAACCTGATCTTGATTCTGAGAAGGATAGAATCATAAAAGCTGGTGGTTTTATTCATGCAGGAAGAGTTAATGGGAGTTTAAGCCTTGCAAGAGCTATAGGTACTTTACCTACTACCAAGTGAACTCTTATAAATGTTTATTTAAGTTTCTTCCAATTTTAGTTTGTAAGGATAGATTTGCACCCACTTTATATTGTAAATTTGTCTTATCTCTAATCAATGTTAGATTCTAACACACTCAACAAAAACCTAACAAATAACAAATTTCGTTAGGATAGACTTTAACACATGGCTTTGATATCATACTAAGAACTGGACTTTAAGTCTAACTCAACCTTACAAACCTGCTTGTAAGATGAGGTTTGCACCTGTTTTATACTACAAATTAGTCTTATCTCTAGTGAATGTAGGATTACGACAGGGTTTTTGGTAATGGTGTATATTAGTCATGGTTTATATGGTTCCCATTCATTATGCTTCAATATTCTGCAGGTGACATGGAGTTTAAGCAGAATAGATTCCTTCCTGCTGAAAAACAAATGGTGACAGCCAATCCAGACATAAATACTGTAAGTTTGTTCATGTGTGATACATTAAATCGATTAACTCTACCACAGTTTCATGATTGCAACATGGAAGAACCAAAAATGAAATGCTTGGATAAAACTTAAGATTCCAAGTATTTACTACCATCTTAAGTTTTCAACTTTTGACTCAGTATTAATCATTTTTTACATTTTATCACAGATTGAACTTTGTGATGAAGATGAATTTATAGTGCTTGCCTGTGATGGCATATGGTATGCTTCTTATTCTATTATCCTTTTCTGTCTCTGTCCCCGTTTCAGTTCTGAATGTTCTCTATTATTTATATGGGGGAAAATTATATGTTCTTCAGAATTTATAGTTCTTGATCAATCTCTACATCACACTTAAATCGAGTTTATAATTCAAAAACTCAATTATGTGTGACGTTAAGATTAGCCAAGACAATAATAAACATATGGTGGTCCGAACCATGTAATAATTTTTGGCTCCTGTTGCTTCAGGGATTGCTTGTCAAGCCAACAATTGGTTGATTTCGTACGCCAACAACTTCTCATTGTGAGTTTCCTGTCATGGATATTAATTGTTGTTTATACCTGTTATTAAACAAAAATTTAGAAAAGAAATAAAGGGCCCAACCGGGTTCGAACCGGTGACCTCTTGATCTGCAGTCAAATGCTCTACCACTGAGCTATGGACCCTTCATTGACACCTATTGTTCTGGTGTTTTAATCATAATATTGACATTACACCATTTCTGTGCACAGGAAACAAAACTTTCTGCAGTTTGTGAAAGAGTGCTGGATCGATGTTTGGCACCAACAATAGCTATTGGTGATGGATGTGATAACATGACCATGATTTTAGTGCAGTTCAAAAAACTGAACCAGTCCAGTGCACCAACATAAGAACAATGATCTTCAAATGAACTAAGAATTGAGAGCACTGAAATTTAGTAGGTTTTGGACAAAAAACCAACACTACACACTTGTACTGTATATATAGTGTGGACTACTCCTTTCTGCTCACTTTAAGTAGCATTCATTTTCAATTTTTTGTGTTTACTTTGCTTACTCCTAGAGTTTGTTTTGCTTCTTCAATAAGCGGCTCCAAATGTTATATATCTCACTAAATGATCTTATGAGAATGTTTTGCTACTGATTCTGAAATTGACTTATGGATTTGTTTTACCATTAAAGAAAGAGGGGTTGCATCGCTCCTTTTTTAAAATTTACAAAATATCATTAAAATGCATTTGTATTTAGGAATATAAACAAATTGAGATAAAGATAGCATTTTTAATGCAGAAGTAAAAGAGTAAGACTTCATTAAAAACTTCTCATTAGAACTGGCCTTTTCATTTCTAGTACTTTAAATTGTGTGAATCCAAAGTCAAAAATGATTTGTAAAGTGTGTACAGTTGGAAAGTAAAAAGTTGACTTTCAAAAGTTGAAAAGAGTTAATAAAAAATAGGTTTCAAATTGCACAATTTGTAATTTATTTATACTATGTTAATCGAGGATATTTACTATTTGGAAGAATGAGACACGAATGATTTGGAATGATTTGAAAATGATTGAGGTGTTTATTTGTAAGAATTTAAAAGAAAGAAAAATGAAAGAATTGAGGGATTTCATAATTTTTCCATTCTTTTTTATATGTAAAGATTTGAAAGTGATCTGTATAAGATTATCGTAATGCTTTTCATTGTTTTCTTCTTAATTTAAGTTGATTCCCGTGCATGTTTTCTTAATTTATGTAAATTAATGACACAAATAATCATTAATAATATTGCATAATTATAATAATAATGTTAAAAAATGACTTTTAAAATTATGCTTACAATAATAATTAATAATCAAAATTTCTAAATTATTCACCAAAAACAATCTCAATACGTGAATATATTGTATTTTATTATATTTTCATTAAAATAATTATTTTTTTTAATTTATTCGTTAAATTTTTTTTATAGAACAAATATAACTCATAAATATAATTTTAAATTACTTTCATTAAGGATAATTTAATATTTTTATTTTTATTTCAATTAAACTTAATTTTTAATCTATCACCATAAACTTTTAGAAATTCTACTTCTAAATTCAGTTACTTTCACTTCTACATTCCTTAATATAAACCATAGAAACTTCATCCTCTAATTCATTGAAATATATTTTTTACCCTTTTCTCAAATCAATCTAAGTGCATTGAATTAGATACTCCAAAAATTTATATAATTTAAAAGTTCGTTTTTAAAAAGAGATTATTTTTAATTTTTGGATTACATTAAAAGTTCTTTTTTTCACTTTCAAAAATATTTTCAAATTTTTCAATTAAAAAGCAGAATCATTTTTATATGAAAGAGCCGAGAGAAATTAATCAAGATACAATATGAAAGCGACTTATATTATACTCAGTGAAATTTAAGACATATAAAAATTTTATTATAAAAATAATCTTACTTTTAAAGTTTTGAAAAGTAAAAGTCTTGAAAAAAAATTAAAGCTTAAGTCTAATAAGATTATTGGATCAAAACAAAAGTTGCAATAAAATATTAAAAGTATTTAATGTAATAAAATGACATAAAGTAGAGACTGATAATGTATTGACAACCAGAATTATTTATATAACAACTTGACAATTATTTATTTAATTACTTTATTACTGATTAATTTAAATGATCCTACTGTTAAATTATTACGAAATGCTGTCGATTGGGTGTACGTCGAAAAAAAGTTGTTAAACCATCATTTTCTTAAAGTAAAATAAAATATGATAGGAAGACCATTGTATTAGAGATGACTTTAAAAATTTAAAGTTGGTATAAATTAAATTTCTTACAAATGACAAATGCGAAAGATCAGTTCTATAGGATATTTATAACTTTTAATTTTGACGTTTTAAAGGATACACTAAAAAATAACATGCATCTTTAAGAATTTGAAAGAATATTAAATCTATTATTATTATTATTATAAAAGTTATTTTATTTTTTTACCTAGCATTTATCGTTTTAGGCATGTTATTTAAAATTTGAAAGATATAGTAAATCGTCCATTCAGTTATATAAAAAGGTAATTTCAATTTTTTTAAATTTTCTATAAAATGTTTTTTTCCTTGTAACATTAGTATTTGAAGATATAGTTTCATTAAATAATCTATTATCTGCTTGTTAAGTAAGGTAGCTCAAAGATGAGTTTGCTTAAAATCATGTTAGGTGCATATTTATTCTCTCATTTAACTTTTAAATTTAATTTTTTTATTTGAATTTTATCCTTTCAAATGTTCTTTTTAACGGAATTTATTCTACGATAGTTAATTGAGATTAAAAATATAAAAAGTGTTAAAAATAATATATAAAATATTTATTTATTTCAAAAAATATATATAAACAGACACAATTTATCAAATTTTTTAAATTTAGGCAAATATTCAAAGTAACGAAAAAATATTTGAATATATTCTAAATATTTAGAGGTTATCTTCAAATATTTCATTTACAAAACTCAAATTAAAAACTAAGCTTAAAAATTTTAAATAATAAAAACTGCAAATAGATGTTGTTCAATAAGATTGAAAATTATATATCTTGTAAAGTCTCATATCACATAGGATAAGAGCATAAGCAAGAGAATGAGTGTGTTGGTGACTATATAATGAACTTTAGGTTCATGATTTTAGTCGCCCCAAGTTTAAGACATTTTGAGTTAGTATTTAATTTTTCTTATACTTTTGTAGTAAAGTGTTGTGAGGTATAGTAAATTCCTTCTCTGGACAGTGTGGATGTACTTGGTGTCAAAAGGTTTGATAGTGTTGTCCATGTGTTATACAAGTTTTCTAATAATGCTATTTTTTTGTTATCTTTAGAAAACGATTGTGAT
Source organism: Vigna unguiculata (assembly GCF_037176805.1). Classification (NCBI taxonomy): domain Eukaryota; kingdom Viridiplantae; phylum Streptophyta; class Magnoliopsida; order Fabales; family Fabaceae; genus Vigna; species Vigna unguiculata. The sequence continues at coordinate 4,728,738 of NC_140799.1, forward strand.
TTTTCTCCAGATGTAGAATTTCCACATTATATTGGTTGTGTATTCTCATGCTTATTTATTTCTCTATTAATAGGATTCTTAGAAGTAAAGATGGTGCTTTCCAAACAAGTTCCTAACCCAACTCTATAAACAGGGGCGAAGCTTTTTGGGGGCAGGGAGGGGCCTTGGCCCCCAAAATTTTGATTTTATATATATATATATATATATATATATATATATATATATATATATATATATATATATATATATATATATATATATATAAAATATAAAAAATATATTTAAAATATATTAAATTTTTAAAATTGTAGGCAATATATATTAGAAATTAATAAAAATTATATTTTTTATTTTTTATTTCTTTTATTTAAACATAACATTTAATGTAAATACAAAATAAAATATAAAATTAAATATAATAAAAGATAAAAATATTTAGGTTTAATTTTTCTTTTGGTCCCTGTTTTTATTTAAAAATTGACACTAGGATTAGGTTAATTACACCAACAAAGTAAATTATCCATATTAAGAGTCTCAAATTTAATGAAAAGATCATTGATCTATTTCGAAGAATTTAACAAAATTTATCATAAAAGATCGAATTACATCAATTTTTTCAAAAATCGGAATCAAATTGAGACTAAAAAAATTGGAGGACCAACTTAACATTTTTAAACCAAAACATGAATCAAAAGAGTAATTAAACCAAATATTTATTAACATAATTTTTATTTTCCTTTTAAATGTCTTTTTAGTTTTTCACATATTGTAATAATCTCTCACTCTCATATGTCTTCTTTTTGTTTTTAAAGAAAAAAAGTTAGACATAAACTCATTATATTTCTCATTTATCCGCTTCCTTTCCCGTCTCTTGTCTTACTTGATAATGAAAACATTATTTTTTTTTTATTTCATGAGTTTTTTGTATATTTTTTTTATGAATATAGAAAAAAATAGTGTATTATGTATTAATAATAATGAATATATTTTTACATGTCTTAATTTCTTATTAGATTATGATCAATTATTTTTTAGTATTATTTACAAAAAAGGTATATTGATAAATAATGAAAAAATAAATTAATCGTTTAAGAGTGATGAAAATGAAATTATTGACTAAAACAAGATAGATTCTACTTCTTCACATATTTTGAAGCATTATACTAATGATAAAAAATGTTCAATTAAAGAAGTCATTTTTTGAAGCATTATACTAATGATTGAATCTAATGATCTCAAAATTATATTATTTTGACCCCTTCGACGCTTTTGGTTAAGATCCGCCACTGTCTATAAAAGGAGTCCTAAGGGAGCATTTAGGTGGTTCATTTTCTCATGTAGTTCATGTAGCCACCATCCTCTAACACCTCATTCACTCGTTTCTTCTATATGTATGCTATTTTCATTTTACATCATATTTTGTAACGTCTTCATGAAATACTAAAACTTTGGGGTTGATTTTCTTATAATTTCAATAATGGATTATTAGATTTCAAATAAGTAATGTGTTATTCATTTGAGTCTATTTTCATTCTTTTTATCTTGAGTTTTATTTATTGCTTTCAAGATTGTCTTTAAATGACATCGATAGATGTAAACAAAAATGAATTATCAAATACCATTTAAAGACAATTTTAAAAACAACAAATATAACTTAGGATAAAAGAAAAATTGACTCAAATAATAAAACCAAATGAATAACTCATTACTTGCTTGAAATCTGGTGTTGAAGGACAATAGCTGCACGAACTAAATGTCTCTTTGATCTCCTTTGAGTTATACTGTAATTTTTGTTATGAATTTTTAGGATTAATTGTGAATATGAGTTATCCTTTGTAGAGATTTTTCAGTTACTTTCAAGATTTAAAATATTTGGTACCAATTGGGAATATGTTGGCTCTAAGGAGGTAGCTGCAGAGATTTATTCATTGGCTTTTCAAAATTGTTGGTAGAATCTGATTCCTATTGTGAGAGCTTCATTGTTTCACTGTTTCCTTTCTCCACTGCATTTTCTTTCTCCTTTTCAAGGGAACAAAATCAAATAGCACTTGCATCTGCCACTTTCACTTTTTCATGAATTCTTCCTATTACTTAAGAAAATTAATTTTAACTTAATTTCTCATACATTTGTAGTATCATTGCCTGATATAAATTCAAATTTCTCCTATATTATTTATTTTACCTCTGTTTATCACAAAAGTGTTAAATACAAACTTGATCTAATTATGCTTTATCCATCCATGAAACTGTTGGAAAGATAAAATGGAAATATTTAAAATCATGTAAAATAAACGAAAAAATTGAAGCAATAATATTTTTAATAAATATGATATTGTAATTTGGTTATATCTCTAATTGAGCTAAATTTTAGAATAGTTAATCTCATTTCAAGAAAATCTCAAAAATCACTCTCACAAGAAAAAAAAAAAGGATTTAATATGAGAACTTACCGGAAAAAAGTTACAGGGACTCTTTGTTATTTGACTCAAAGCAACAATACAACTCAATTCTAATAAAATAAGGGAGAAAGAAGGAAGATTTTTTTGCACTGATCCAATGTGTCTTGTGCTTTATTTCCAAATTTTTATTTATAGAGACGGATTAAGAACATTATTACAGAAACAAATATAGAATTAATTATAATGAAATAAAATTTATTGGAGCAATTTAACTTTTTCCTATTTTGAATGATTCCCTAAATATATTGCATTTAATTATTAAATTTTTCTGGCCGCAATCTTTAATTTAGCTCAATTTACTTCCGATTAATTTGATTGAATCATAATTTTCATAAGTTGACTCATTGAATTGTTGGTCATCCACATCTCCAACAACGGACTGTACAAGATTGGGCATTGATTTTCATCAATTTGGCTCATGTTAAATAATCTTAGATTACCTTTCTCCTAAAAAAAAATATATGCATTGCTAAAATCATGAAAAATGCAATAAATTTAGTAAAATTGAATTATGCTATGTTTTTATTAAAATATTCTAAATGCTTGATTTATAAATATAATAATTAGTTTAGAAAATAATGTTAGATCAATAAATAAAGAGTAAAATGACATACATTAATGAACCAAAAGTAAACTAATTCCAACAACATTTGAATTAAAAGACAATCTAAATTCATTGTTTCCAAACAAACAAACACAGATTTCTAATTTGTCCAAATAAGAAACTAAAATCAAATTATGCCTAAAAGATGGTACAATAACAAAAGTGTTATTCAAATCCAAATAAAAATCGGTACACAATAATAATTCAAAAGGCTCTATAACTTTCACCTCCACTGATTTGTCATCTCCAACATATATTCATCTTTCATAATCAATTGGCTTCCAGTAGCTTAAGACAACCCTGCATGGAAACACTGATGTTAGTAGTGGCACCTGAATCTAACCACCAGTGTTTCTTGGTATTTAAGATAAATTGACCTTAGAACATACCAAAACAATCATTGTACCTTTCTTTGCACACCAAGCGTGATACTTTGTACAGTTCTTCTTTACATGTCCAACCTTATTACAAAAGAAACATTTATCATCTTGTTTTTGTTTCTTTTGTAGTGGGCCCTTACCAATTTCATTCTTGAAATTGTCAGTTTTCTTCCTTTTGCCCTTGTCTTTAGAGGTACTTGCTGAGTGAGCACTTTCAATCTTTTCTTGCTTCAGTCTCTCCTCTTCTTGTGCACAATATGAAATGAGCTCATAAAGAGACCATTTCTCTTTTTTACGGTTATAAGATACCTTAAATTGTTCGAACTGTAAGGGAAGAGAAATCAAAATTAAGTGTATGAGTAAGTCTTCTGACATCTCAAGTTTCAATGCCTTAAGTTTTGAAGCAATGTTTAACATGCTCATGATGTATTCTCTCACATTTCCTTTGCCATCGTACTTCATAGAAATCAAGCTCTGGAGAAGTGCACTTGTTTCTGTCTTATCACTTCTCGCAAAATGCTTTTCAATCTCAACAAGAAAATCTTTAGCACTTATTATTTCCTCAGATCTAGCACCCATAAAGACCTCTGGAATGTCGCGTTTAATGATCATCAGACTAATGCGATTTGAGCGGTCCCATTTCTCATAATCTTTCCTCTCTTCAGAGGTACTTGAATCCGTAGGAGAAGGGGGTTTCTCAATCCTTAATGCAAGGTCAAGATCCATGCAGCCAAGAACTATCTCCATGTTCTCTTTCCAATCCTTAAAATTTGTTCCATTGAAGACTGAAACCGAATTTAGATTAGGAAATATAGAAGCAACTGTAATTGTATTTAGATAAAGAGAAATAAATGAATTAAGCTCACATAATAAAATTAATAATTATAAATATATTCAAATAATGTCTAACCTATCTCAAAACACCTAATGCACCATCAGTATCAAGTTTTTAGACAATAATATTAATTACTATAGGCATCTTGTTATGATGATCAAACACTGAAAGTAAAGTCCAACAATAAATCTAACTTTTGATTGATTTATCTTTGATAAACAAAACCTTAAAACTATCACACGTCTACATTAAATATATGAATGCAATTCGACTAAATATTAATATTCTTTTGGATCGATCAATACTCACGTGAATATACATAAAAATAAACATTTAAATTTTCCTATGAACTACGTGAACAAAGAAGATTAATTCTGATGATTTCTTAATTTAAATAGCTCGTTTAAAATTATAAACAATGAATAAAATTTGAATATTAATTTATACCAAAACTAAAATACATTTATAATAATAAAATGGATTTCTTATTCAATTTACATTCTCGTAAAAGTGGGTTTTGATTTTTCAATCAAACCACTCAATTGACCACTCGACACTTAATATACATCAATATCAACATTAACATTCAAAACGCATTCCCCTAATTGAATTCGACTTGAAAATGAAATTCAAACTAATGTAATTTGAAATCATAATTTATATATACATTGAATTCATCATACTTGCTTTGCATCCGGTGAAACGTATTGTGTACACAATATGACAAAATACTGGGACATGCAGTGTTGAAATCCAACGATTCAATTCAATCCATTCAAAACAAAGCCACGCAACATTTCAATTCTCAATTGAAACCATTCGCAAAACAGGATAAAATGTCTTTCCAATCATACTAATTGTTTTCAATCCAATTTCAATTGAAATTAAACATAACGATGACAGCGGAAAACGACAATGCATTGGATTAAACATTCAATTTCGTCATAGGTAGCATAAACGAACAAAAAAAACCTAAATCTAAAAAATTAGGGTTTATAAATATTATAGAGAAATACTTAAATCTCACAATAGGGTTTACAAATTGGGGGAAAAAACAAATATAGGCTTCGTGCTAATTTGGGAACAAAACTCAATACCCAAATACATATTAATAAATGAACAATTAATCCTCTTAATTAATGGAGCAATTCCAATATCCTATGAAAATGCATTATACAAAAACGCACCTGGATTGATCATTGAAAATAGGGTTTATTAAATATATGATCTTCCAACCGTAGAGTTCTCCTGATGGGATGAAGGGAAGAAAAACAGGAATATGTTCGGGCTTAAGGAGGGATCATAACCCCTTTAGTTTCAAAAATAATTGCTGGTATTTACTCATTTTTTTAAATCACTAATTACGATATAAAATAAATATTTATTTTACATAATTAAAACTTACTTTCTGTTTCAAAATTATAGCATTTTTAGTTTAGTGTGAACCTATTAAAAAAAATTAACTATTACATATTTATGGTAAAATACTCCTATCTAATGTACTTTTTTATTTTTATACCTTTTATTCTGAATGTTTTAATAATTAAATTAAAAAAGTTTGTTAATATCGTTGTTAATTGTATAAGGATATGTCATTTTTTTTAACTATACTAATATATAAAAAGATAACAATTTGATAACTATTTTTTATATGTATTTCTTTTTACAATGTTATCTTTTGAGTTAAGATAATGCTTTTTAACCGTTATTTTGTTTTGATAACTATTTTTGATTACCTAACAGAAATATGTATACATATGCATTATTTTTATTAATTTGTCTTTATTTTTTTGTAAAACGAAAGATCGAAGTGAGTTTTGTAAATAAACATTAGAAATAAAAAATAATAATCTAACCTATTTTTTTCTTTTATTTTTTAAGAAATATTAAATTAAATTTAGAACTAAAATTAATAGAAAGAAAGAGTAGAGACTAAGAAAAAACATTGAGAATGTGATTGAAGAAAATTTTCTAAAATAGTTTTCGGTGAAGAACTGCTCGAAAAGGTTATCTATTCAAGATGGTTATTCTAATTTATATAAATAAATTATTGAAGAAGGCAAGAAAATGTTAAGAAAAAGTTTCTATCAATCTATTTTATTTTAAACCGGTGATTTAGTTTGTACATTGTATCGGACAATTATTTATTTGTACACATTAAAATATTTGAAGTTATTTTAATATTTAAATTATGCTGTAACTACAATTTATAACAGGAAAATATCTTCAAACATGTCAATTATATTTTGGATTTATAGTAAACAGTTTAAATGGTTATTTATTAAAAAGTATTGATATTCAGTTTAGAGTTAAATATAGAAAGATGGTAGAATGAAAAATATAACCAGTTAAAAAAAATATGCATATATAAAAAGAAAAGAATAAAGAAAATATATAAAAAGAAAAGAATAAAGAAAGATAGTTTGAAAATTTTCAAATAATATATTCTTAGTAATTATTATAATGGTGGAAAATACACTTTCAAAGAAAATGAGAAAATAATATTAATAGTGAGATTCACATCGTAAAGTCCCAATTAATTAATGAGCGTAATTAAAAAAAAAAACGTCACATGATTATAATATAATAGCGCAGTTCAGGAATTTAAACATAAGACCTTACAACTAAGACACACCACGATGCCACCAAAAACAGGATAACGGTTTGACTCAAAGTTTACAATTCCAATAACGAAGAATACAGTGGCCATAGCCCTAAATAAAAGTCCAAAGGAAACTAAAGCCCAATCCACGCGGACTATGCAGCGGAATTACCACCTCCCTGTTGTCCACGGGTGTTCCTCGTCTCTGTTCACACCAACAAGTTGATGATCATCGCAAATAAGAGTACCACACAACAGGAACACACAACAACAAAAGTAGTGTAAGCTCGTGCATAAAATCACATCATCAATGAAGTCAGATACATATTCGCAGTCCATCATACGTACGTCACACAAGCATGTTACGACCTTTCAAACAATACATTACAACTCGACTCGACTCATCCGGATACATATAACTTGGTCGAATTCAGTGGATGCTTGCACTTGTGGTGGATACCTCTGCTCACCCCCGAGCTGCTCACCCCCGAGCTAAGTGTTACAAGTGTTGCAATGAATCGATTTCCCTCACCACAAGGTTAGCCCTTAATGAGTTTCAGGCCTCCTGTTACTCTCACCACAGGGGTTAGTCCGCTCTAAGTGAGACTAACTGACCCCTTAGAGTGTCAGAATGCAATCCTTACCTTGAATCCTTACCTAGTTATACAGATGGGGCACCACCATGGACACCCACTAACAGGGGCCATGGAATTATGTCCCGACCACTGAAGCGCAACCCCGAAGGTCTCACCTAGAGACCCCAAGGAATTATATGCTGACGCGGACCAATCAATCATAAATTAACAATATTAGAACGTTAAATCACGTTTGAAATTTCATACCAACCCCTGAGGTCAATTCCTCATACTTATCACATTTTGGATCCATGCTACTGATCATCACCATCCCATGAGTCTAGGACCTCTTCTCATATCAATACCATGTTACTTTAATTCCAGTCCACTCATTCATTTCACATGCCAAGGTTCCACAATATCCGTCATTCACCATTCATGAATCATATCATACATACTTAGCAATCCATTGTGCATATATACATACATACGGACGTGTATCTCATCACAACAATCATACCCAAACAAATTCCAATCATCCAAGAGCAATCAAACAACCAAACAGCGCCCTGTCTCGCCCAACCCCTCGCTCAGGCGAGACGTTCTCGCTCAGGCGGGACCCCTTCGCCTAGGCGAGGGCTCGAAGGAGGAACCAGGAGCCAACACAAGATCTCGCTTAGGCGAGTCCCTTCTCGCCTGGGCGAGATGTTCGCTCGCTCAAAAGTTAAGCAGGTCGCCTAGGCGACCTTTCGTGCAAAAGGGTTTGGGCGAGTCCCTGTTTGTCCCGCCTAGGCGAGACTGGCTCGCTTGGGCGAGATTATCAGGCCTCGCCACTGTTCTCCTGTAACAGCCACTCACACTTACTCAACCCAACATACCATGCGTCCACAATTAACAAAATCTCACACCAATCAACATAAACTCAAAATGACAGTCAACAACATGGAAGGGAGCGGAATATAAGTTTAAGCCATAGCTTCCCTACCTGGAATGGGTTCGTACAGGACGTTCGACGCACAACCAAGGAGCACAGCAGCTCTAGAACGCACTAAAGAGCTGAAAACAGAAGGTACACAAGACAAAGGGCGGATTAATACTAAACCCTAGCTGTGAAATGCAAAGGAAAAGCAAATGGAACTCAGACGATCTAGAGAGGGCACTTACGTGGAGTAGAAACTGATTCGGAGCTAGTTCGAGAAGGCTTGGGGAGGAACCTTAGCAGAGCATCATGTCAGTGCAAGGGGAAAAGACGGCTAGTTTTCTGAAAGTGAACGAAAATGTGGAATTAGAGCAACACGAAGGGTTCTTATATCATGGACCAGCCTTTAGACCCACTGCTGCAGGGCAGCCCTTAAAATTAAAGTGGCAGAAATAATTGGGCCTTACACCCATTGTCCAGCTTATGTACGTATTAATTTATTAAACTAAAAATATTTGTCTTTCTTATAAAATTAGTATTTTTCTTTCTTCAACTTTTATAAATCATTGGTTAAATCTAATACAAAATAATTTACTTTCTTTGCATATGGTGTTAAACAATTCTCAAAAGATTATTTCTTCTTTATACCTATGACTAATGTTTCTGAATCGCCGAGAAAGAAATGTAATTTGTTTATTAATTAGGTTTGGTATATATATATATATATATATATATATATATATATATATATATATATATATATATAAATTAAATTTTAGAAAAAGCAAAAGGTCATTTTAAATATTGGTAGAAAATCAATTTTAGTTATATACAGGAAAAAAAATATCAAGTCACGTACGTCTACTTCTTCATCATGTAAGTTATTATTTCCAATTTCTACCCAATATTGTGGTTAAGAAAATAATTATTTTTACTTAAAATCGACGACGCTTTCTAATGGATACATTTAATCTAACACGATTACCTTCATCTTAAAATTACAGTTATTATTTTATTGTGTATATAATAACAACATTAAGGAAAAACAAGTGAACAAAAAGATATGAAAAATTTACATAATTTACATCATATATGTATATTAATAAATACTAAAGAAAATATATGCGTTATGCACTTCACTTTTTTTAATTTTAAAATTAAATATAAATAATTTTTAAAATTTTACTGTAAATATTATAAATAATTTTCTTTATTAAAAATATTTATTTTAATTTAATAATTAATTTAAAATAAAAATTAAATAAATGAAACATTTAAATTTAAAAAACGTTTATTTTTATGAAAATCTCCTGTATATATTAACACCGAACAATCTTATGTAAATTTAGTTACATAGATATCACACAATAAAATAAAAAAATATTTCCGAATATGTAGCACATGTTTAAAATTTAAATAAAAACTTCATTAAAATTAAAAAAGCTCACCACCATCAACATTTTTAACCGTTTATGACCTTAATTTTCCTCTCAATAATGTAATTTTCAATCAAGGTTATTGAAATATATCTATAAAAAAGAATTTATTAGAAGATATGACATGATATAGATATACCTCTTTTTCCCTTTCCTTTTTTGCATTCGCTCTCTACAATTAATTACAAACTTTCAAAATTACACTAAACTTATTTTATTAATTGAAAGAAACACAAGAATCATATATATTAAATACATAGTAGAAGATAGAAGATGTGATGATAATTTAGTTTTTTACTTCCTTCAATTACTTTTTCTCGTTATCTTTTTTTTATCTCTTATCTTCAAAATGATTTCAAGTATCGATTTAAGTCTTTTACTCTCATCAAAAACAACACAAAATTGTTCTTCATTTTAAGTAAGTAGCACAGAAGGACTCTCTTCTTCTTCGTCTAGGGTTATGATCATTGTACTGTTCATGTTTTTTTTTTTTTTTAATCCCTTCTTTTTCTCAATTCAAATTTTAATTATTGTGTTTCAAACCTTATCAATGCAGATCATTTTCAGCAAAAAGGAAGTGCAGAAGGTTGTGATTTTTTTTTCATAGAAAGTTCATTCCTCTTGAATTGAAAACTCACAATTGAAGGTGCAAATATGAAAAAGGGTCGTCAAGCTAGTGACTCCATTGAAGATGAGAAGAAAAATCTTAAATACAATTTTCTATTGGAAGATTATTTACAGATACAAAAGGTTAGAATTGTTTTTTCATTCCTATTAATTTAACTATTATCATATAGGGATGTCAAAAAAATTCATATCCGTGAGTATCCACGGATAAAACCTGCAATGGGTAGAAAATGAATATTGTAAATGGATACCTGCGGGTAACGGGTACATGCATTTTTAATATCTGCATGCTAATGGGGCGGGTACGGGTATTATAGTATCCGTACCCGTGGATACTCGTACCTGCTATACTATAATTTAAATTATAAAAAAAATGATTAAAATATTAACATATTGATTTTGAATGAGTTATTTTTTTATCAATTGATTTTAATTTTTTTTTGTAAACTGTCATTCAACACTATTCAAATGAGTTTTGTGGACTTTGTTTAAAATTTATCTTTGACTTATGTGCGAAGTTAAAAGTTTAACATTTTAATTAAAAAAAAAGCTAACTTGTTTACATGGAAAATATGAATACATAAGTCATGTTTGAATGGCATTGAATATTTTTCTCTTATACAATTAGAAAATATTAAATTCAAATCATGTTTTTGCTAATAAAGTTATGAAAATATTACAGGAGTATGTTTCTAAGAAAAGGAAACTGCAAGCAGAAAAGCGTAAGAGAGATAAACTTGTGCAAGAAGTTCGGTATGAATCATTCGAAGATAGCATCTTTTGTTGTTGTTATCTCTTATATTTTATCGAATAATGTTATGTTTTCTGATTTCAGATTTTTGAGACAAAAGTACAAGCATTTTACCGAAACACCAACAGCTAGGAATACCCAAAACGAAGAAGAATATATTCATGATGTGCTCATCGAGAAGAAGATGAATTGTGTTGCTATCGGGGTATGGTCTTTGCTTAAAATATTAATTTATTGTTTTTAATGAGTTCGAAAATTTAAGTTTAAGTTTAAATTTTATATTATTTATATCGTGATTAAATATATTTGTAATTTCTTAAGAAAAATTTAGAATTTGTTATTACCCTAAATTTTGATATGTAATTTAATTTTTTAAACTTTAAAAAAGAATAAATATATTATTTTTAATATAATTGTGTGAAACTTTTTTAATATGTTAAAAATATTTCATATATATTTTTGAAGTATTTGTTAAACACAGCAGAATAGAGAAATATATTTGTATGTACTGTCAACTCACATCTTATTAATCGGGAAAGATTGGCTTTTAAAGCCATACACAGCAGTTACAGATTTTAACTCCACTCCCACAATTTCATGCTAAATTCATGGGTGCGTGCTGACTTAGACTTCAAACCACTATCCCTAAACCCTAAACCCTAAACAGAACAGTAACTGCATAAAATAAAATATCTTCTAAACTAACCAACATTCCCTCCCTTAAACTATACACGTTATGATATATAGTTTATATTTGAAGCGTCAGTCATGCCTAGCATACATTGAAGCCTTTCGAATTGATCCAGCTTCAGGGGCTTAGTCATAATGTCTGCAATTTGAACTTCTGATTTGCAGTAACTCAATTTGACAACTCCATCCTTCACCAAGTCTCTTAAAAAATGGAACCTTATATCAATATGTTTGCTTTTTCCATGAAAAACAGGATTTTTGGATAATTGTATGGTTGAGTTGTTGTCACACAAGATTAACGTGCTCTTCTGTTCCTTAGGATCAAGTTTCTCCAATACTCTTTTAATCCACACACATTGACAAGCACAAAACGCAGCTGCTATATACTCAGCCTCAGTTGTAGATAATGCAACTATAGGCTGTTTTTTCGAGGCCCATGAAACTGCTCCAAAACCAAAGAAAAACACATATCCAGAAGTACTTCTTCGATCATCTAAGTCTCCAGCAAAGTCACTGTCAGAATAAGCTACAACATCAGTGCTTCCACCACCTTTCTTGTAGAAGATGCCTATTTCAGTAGTACCTTTTAGGTATCTTAATATGCGTTTTGCTGCCAGCCAATGAGATTCATAAGGACAAGACATGAATCTACTAATTAAACTAACTGCATACATAATATCTGGACGGGTTGCAGTCAAGTACAAAAGACTTCCAACGAGTTGCTTGAACACAGTTGAATCAATTGTGGCTCCTCCATCATTCTTTGATAGTTTTGTACCCGTGACAATAGGATTTTTTACTGCATTACTATTCTCCATGCCAAACCTTGTTAGAATCTCACGAATATATTTTCTTTGACAAATGAAAATACCATCTGAATTCTGCATAACTTCTATTCCAAGAAAATATCTCATTCTGCCTAAATCGGTCATGTCAAATTCTAACATCATTGATTCTTTAAATTCATCACACATGCTCCAATCATTTCCAGTATAAATCAAGTCATCAACATAAAGACTTACAATTAAAATTTTACCTCCTTCCTTTGATTTTGTGAAGAGAGTGTGCTCACATACACACCTTTCAAAACCTTTACGAGAGAAATAGCTCTCTATCATGCTGTACCATGCTCTTGGAGCCTGTTTAAGGCCATACAACGCCTTTTTTAATTTATAAACTTTGTCTTCTTTCCCTTTCTTCAAAAAACCAGTGGGTTGTTGTACATAAATATCTTCTTTAAGTTCTCCATGAAGGAAGACACTCTTCACATCTAACTGATAAACTTACCAATTATAGTGGGCTGCCATAGCAAGTATAATGCGAATGGTATCAAGTCTGGCCACAGGGGCAAATACCTCTGTGTAGTCAACTCCATATTCTTGAGCATATCCTTTCGCCACTAATCTTGCTTTAAATTTATCTACTTCACCATTTTCTTTGAACTTTGTCTTGAAAATCCATTTAACTCCAATGGGCTTTACTCCATTTGGTGCATCAACCAATTCCCAGGTTTTATTTTTTTCTATTGATTCCATTTCTTTCATCATTGCATTTCGCCATTTCTTGCTTCTAGCGGCTTCTTCAAATGACAGTGGATCAGTATCAGTTACTGTCATCATAACATTTAAAGTATCTTCATCAGACAAGCCTTCACCACTTTCATAATCAAGCATCCAGTTGGGTTCTCGTCTATTTCTTCCAACCCTCCCTTCAATTGGATTGTCATGGGCTTGTGGTTCATCAATACTTGTATCAACTCTGTTGGAATCACCAGGATGTGTAACAGCCTGCATGGTGTCATCAATATCATTATTTTCAGCAGCTTCTTCCTCAGTTTCAGCCTCCACATCTAAAGCATCTTGTGTTGTAGCCTCTTCGTTTTTCTCCCAATTCCAATGCTTTTGTTCTTCAAAAATTACATCTGTGTTGATGATGATTTTTTTGGAGATTGGATCAAACAAGCGATAGGCTTTGGATTCATCACTTACTCCCAACAGGACACACCTTTTGCTTTTGTTGTCTAATTTGATTCTGTGTTGATCTGGTATGTGAACATGTGCTACGCATCCAAAGACTCGAAAATATTCCACTGTAGGTTTGACTCCACTCCATGTCTCCTCAGGGGTTTTATCTGGTACTGCTGCAGTAGGACACCGGTTGAGAACATGTACACACCACCTGGCAGCCTCTGCCCAAAATATCTTTGGAAGTTGTTTCTCAATCAATATGGATCTCACCATATTCATTATTGTTCTGTTTTTTCTCTCAGCCACTCCATTTTGCTGAGGGGTGTAAGCTGCTGTCAACTGCCGTTTTATGCCATGAATCCTGCAGAATTCTCTAAATTCATTGGAGGTGAATTCACCACCTCTATCTGTCCTTAAACAAGTGATATACATTCCAGTTTCTTTTTCAACACAAACTTTGAAATTTTTAAACATAGAGAATGCTTCTGACTTTTCATGTAAGAGATAAATCCAAGTCTTACGAGAGAAATCATCAATAAAGCTTAAAATGTACCTTTTGTTACTGATTGAAGTGGGTTTGATAGGCCCACATATATCTGCATGCACAAGTTGAAGTTTGCTTGATGCGCGCCACCTACTTTTCTTTGGAATAGAGTTTCGATGTTGCTTTCCTTCTAAGCATTGTACACAAAGTTCCTTTGGAGTTGATATAGAAGGTAGCCCATTGACCATCTTTTTGGAGGAGAGTAGTTTCAAGCCATTATAGTTGAAATGACCAAATCGGTGATGCCAAAGGTGGGATTCATCTGTTGATTCTACTTGAAGACATGTAGAATTTCTAGGCATCAAAGTAGCAATCACTGAGAACATCCTATTGCTACTCATCTTGATTTCCATAATTTGACCACGTTCAGGATGATGAACTCTACACCTCCCATTCTCAATTAAAATGGTGAGTCCTTTCTCTTGAAGTTGCCCTAAACTTAAGAGATTGTTCTTAAGATCAAGAACATAGTAGACATTTGAGATCACATTTGTAATGCCATTAACATTCAGCCGAACATTCCCTTTCCCCATCACAGGCATTCTGGTATTATTACCGAGCTTTACCGTGTGTCTAAAGCTTTCATCTATGTCAGCAAACCAATCCTTATTTCCACTCATGTGATTACTGCATCCAGAGTCAAGAAACCATTCTTCTTTCGTGCCTTGTTTCAGATCAACATAGGCCATTAATAAGATCTCATCTTCCGTTTCCTTTTCATCTTCATCATGTACTTCAGCATAATTGACTTTCTTTTGCCAAGTGGGACATTCATATTGAAAGTGTCCCATCTTGTGACATTTAAAGCATTGAATTTCAGCTTTGTTGAAGAATTGTCTGCCTCTTCCTCTCCCTTGACCACTTCTGCTGGAATTTCTTCCACGTCCCCTTCCTCTTCCTCTCCATCCTTTATCTTCATTGGTAACTTGTAACACATTTTCTTCTTCTTCTTGACTGTTCATTCGTTGCTCATGAACAAGAAGACTGCTTTGTAACTCATCTATTGTCATAATCTCTAAATTGTTGGACTCCTCAATTGAGCAAACTACATAATTAAATTTAGAGATCATGGACCTTAAGATTTTTGCAGTAATACTGTTTTCACCTATATTCTCACCACACGCCTTCATACTTTTAGCGATCTTGAGAGTGTGAGCAAAATAGGAGTTGACGGTTTCTCCTTCCTTCATCTGCAACATTTCAAATTCTCTGCGTAATGCTTGCAGTTGTGCTCTTTTAACCCTTGTAGAACCTTCGAATTTTTGTTTCATTGAATCCCAAATATCCTTAGAGGTCTCGTCATTAAGAATAGTATCCAGAATCTCACAATCAATCGCCTGATAAAGATAATTTTTTATCTTCAAATCTTTCAGTTTCTGCTCCTCTAGCACTTTAGCGTCTTCTGCAGAAAATACAGCTCCATCCGCTACTTTAGTGATCCCTTGTTCCACCAAATTCCAATATTGTTTGGAACGTAAAAAATTTTCCATTAATTTCGCCCAATGGTCATAATGACCATCATATTTTGGAATCGCAGGTTGCACATACTTGTCGGTGTTGTTGTCTGTCATTCTGTATCTCACTCTCTTCAATATACTCACAACACTCTTTCTACACACTTCCTCACCGATTGTTTCTCTCACACACTCAAGGAAATATTGGATCAGGCCCCTAGGTAGGAGCTCTGATACCAATTGTTAAACACAGCAGAATAGAGAAATATATTTGTATGTACTGTCAACTCACATCTTATTAATCGGGAAAGATTGGCTTTTAAAGCCATACACAGCAGTTACAGATTTTAACTCCACTCCCACAATTTCATGCTAAATTCATGGGTGCGTGCTGACTTAGACTTCAAACCACTATCCCTAATAAATAGCATATTAAAATAAATTTATTTGATCACAGAAACAGAACAGTAACTGCATAAAATAAAATATCTTCTAAACTAACCAACAGTATTTACATAATTAACCTGTTCAAACTTAATTGTATTGTATTCTGGAACATTTTGTAACATGTAGAAAAAAAAAAGGTTGATGTTATTAGATTAAAAAAAACTCATTATTTTTCAAGCTTAAAAAATCAAAAAACAACAAAATTTGGATCAAAGACAAATTTCAAATTTATGTTTAAGTTTAAAACTAAAAAATTATTTTAACTCTTATATTATTTATAAACGAGAAAGTTAAAGGTTTTATAAAAGGTAATATCTATAAATTTATTAGTTTTTTTTAGTAAAGGTGATACTAATTTTTTTATATGGATTTCACTATGTTTTGTTATTATTGAATATTTAGACATATATTGATTGGACATGTGTACATTACAATATAAAATGTTTTTTACTTTTGATTAAACTTTATGAACAAGTATTAAGTGGAAAATGTTATACAATGAAAAATGACAGTGGGAAAATTTAATTTATACTTTCTAATAATTTTTTATTCAATGTGTATTATTAATATTTTTCTATGTAACAAACTAATATTCATCTTCAACAAATAATATAATTGTGGTTAGTTTATTTGAATGAAAAAAATAAAATCAATTGATTTTGAACTCTTTGATGCAGACCGACTTGCAGCAAGAAAGCAATGATAGGGAGGAGGAAGCGGTGGAAAAATCACTCCCTATGAACTTCTCGATCAATGAAAAAAAGAGTAAAAAGAAAGTGTCATGGGATGAAACGGTGATTGTGTATAATTATGTATGTGTGGATTAGGTGATAAATTTAAGAAAATGAAAAATAAATAAATAAATATTTTTTTTATGTTAAATATGTTTTTGATATTTTATTTTTTGTAAAAATTGAAATTAGTTCATTTTTGAAATTTTGATATAATTTATTCTTTTAATTCTAGAAATATGTGGATTTAGTCATTTTAACCAAATTTTGTTAATTTTATTTAAAATCTCAAACGTGTTTCATGATGGCATTTGAGTTGTTTATACATTTTGATACATTTTTGTTTCAATGTTAGCTAATAAACTATCTTGAAGCCAGACTAATTTCATTTTTCACTAAAAAATGATGGACAAAAAACAAACGTATTACGGAAAATTAGAAATAGTCCGTGTTTGAAACTTTGAAGTTGTTTGATCCTTATACTTTTAAAAGTATTGGGTTTGGTTGTAAAAATATTTGTAGTTTTCATAAGATCATATTCATTATAGAAATCTACTTTAGAATTTTAAGATTTAAGATTCTTATACAATAAAAACACAATACACCATTAATCTTGATCAATAAAAGATCCTACGAGAATGTGTTCTTCAATTTGTCTATTATCCAACTATCACCGTTGTTTTTCAATTTATCTTTTTGTTTTTCTTTCTCCTTTCATACGTTCTTGATAACTTATTGTGAAAGAACTTTATGGTAAGAGAAACCCTAATCCTTTTTATAAACTAACAGTCCATCAAGTTTGTTTTTATTTTATCTTTATTTTATTTTATCAATAAAATATACAGACTAATTGTTATTACATGTAATGTGAAAAATTCCTTAAAAAACAATACTCTATTATTTAATTATTTTTTATTCCTTATATTTCCCTGTACTTAATTCATCTCAATATCAATTATAACTTTACAATTCAGTTATTATAACAAAAATAAAAAATAAAATAAAGTACTTAAAAGAATTAAATTGATAGTTTTTCAACATTTTTTTTTTTGTTTACATAATCCTTAGAAAGGAAACAAATAATTCGTACTAGTAGTTGGGTTAAAAAAAATCGACTTAACATAATTTTTTTACACTGACTACAAAGTTTTAACTTTCATTCAAATTTTCAGGTTGTGGTTAGGTTTTATTAATTAGATTTTGGTAAAAGAAAAACATAGCCAACAGGGATTGACTAAAAACTTAATTTAAAAAAAATAATAATTGAGCGAGACATTGTTTTATAAACTGTTAGAAAGACGAAGTAAAGTATGAACCCTGCGTGCCAAAGCCAATACCATGGATTTGCATTTCCATTTTCAAATTGGATAACCTCTTTCGTAGTATATATATATATATATATATATATATATATATATATATATATATATATATATATATATATATATATATATTCTCTTCCTCAGTTAAAAAATACACAACCCTATCAATTTTATTTCAGTGCCTCAACATTTTAATCTTCTAAGTTTTTAGTAAACCCAAAACCCGAATATCGCACACCAAGACGATGTCGTCTTCTGAGTCCCAAGACCCGGCCGCTGCATCGGAGGCCCAGATTAGCAAAAAGGCAGCCAAGAAGGAGGCCGCCAAGCAGGACAAGCTCCGTCGCCGCCAGGAAATCGCCGCCGCGTCCGCCGCCACTGCAAATCTCTCCGTCGACGAGGCTGACCCCCTCGCAGCCAACTACGGCGATGTGCCGCTCATCGACCTGCAGTCCAAGACGCCCACCGATGTTAGTGAGTGGACCCGCGTGGAGGCGCTCGGCTCTTCGCTCGAGAACAAGACGGTACTGATCCGAGGGAGGGCGCAGACGATTCGACCGGTCGGGAAGAAGATGGCGTTCTTGGTCATAAGAGAGCACGGCTACACGGTTCAATGTCTGGTGCAGGCGCAGCCCGATACGGTGAGCCCGCAGATGGTGAAGTTCGCCGCCGCGCTCAACCGCGAATCCATTGTCGATGTCGAAGGCGTTGTTTCGATCCCCGCCGCTCCCATCAAAGGCGCCACGCAGCAGGTTTGTATGTTTTCAGTTATTAGGGTTTGTGAAGTCTGTAGGTTATGGTTGGTTCCTCTTCGATTCAATGCTCTCTGTAGTGGCAGTTGTGCAGAGTCTCTGATGACATGCTCTTTTTTAGTATGAAAAATATTGAATAGTGTTTTTCGGTGTATAATGTTATAATTTTGTTTAATTGAAGATTTGGTAGATTAAAGATTAGTGGTTAGATTTGAAGATTGTGATTGCCAATTGAATATATTGTTAGTATGCTGTCTCTTCCATGGAATGGAGTCGCGCTGACTTTTATGAAACGTTTTTTTTAATGCATTGGAAATCAGAATACTGTAAAAACTATAAGTATTGAATTGTGTTCTATATAAAGGATATTGTATGGTTTACTTGAAGATACGTATTTTCATGTTTGCTTTTTTTGTAGGTATAGAATTAGTGGTTGAATTTGGAGTTTGTGGTGTTTATGGCTTGGTTTGTTCGTGCAGGTGGAAATTCAAGTGAGGAAGTTGTATTGTGTCAGTAGGGCTGTGCCTACTCTGCCGATTAATCTTGAGGATGCTGCTCGGAGTGAGGTTGAAATTGAGAAGGCTCTTCAGGTTCTCTTTAGTAAAGATGTTTCTTGTTTATTTGTCTCTGCATTTGTCTGAGGAATGTGCTGTCATTGTTACAATCTTGCTTTTGTTAATGGCTGCAGGCTGGTGAGCAACTTGTTCGGGTTAATCAGGACACGCGATTGAACTTCAGAGTGCTTGACGTGCGAACACCAGCTAATCAAGGAATTTTCCGTGTTCAGTCTCACGTTGCCAATGTATTAATTTATTTTTTGTATCTCCGATGATATTCTGGAGACTTTATATTTTACCTATTATTGGGCTTACTTCAATTTTATGTTTATTAAAATAAAAATTGCATGCTGATTACTGAGACTCTTACTTAAGCTATGCAATTGTAGTTGGACTCTGAGCTGAATGGTTTGATTAACTTTTAATTGCTTAATTGTGCAGGCATTTAGACAGTTCTTATTATCTGAAGGTTTCTGTGAAATCCACACTCCAAAGTTGATTGCTGGATCTAGTGAGGGTGGAGCTTCTGTTTTCAGACTTGACTACAAAGGCCAACCCGCATGCCTGGCCCAGTCACCTCAGCTTCACAAGCAAATGTGTATATGTGGAGATTTTGGCCGTGTTTTTGAGATTGGTCCTGTATTTAGAGCAGAAGATTCCTACACTCACAGGCATCTGTGTGAGTTTACAGGTCTTGATGTTGAAATGGAGATTAAGAAGCATTATTTTGAGGTATATTTGGCTTGTTGGCAAATGTTATGTGCTTGCATTTGATGAATCATTGAGGGACATGAATGATATGCTGATGATTTGAGTTTCTTGGCAGGTTATGGATGTAGTTGATAGATTATTTGTTGCAATGTTTGACAGTTTGAACCAACATTGCAAGAAAGATCTGGAAGCTGTGGGGTCTCAGTACCCGTTTGAACCTTTAAAGGTGGTTATTTTGTATTATCATAAATATCTTTTGTAGTCGATTGTTATGTAGTGTGGAATGTCAGATGTAAATAGATATTGTGCTACTTGTTTCTGATCTGACAATAGCCCTGCGAATGTGCAGTATCTTCGGAATACACTACGCCTAACATATGAAGAAGGGATTCAGATGCTCAAGGTATGTTTAAAATTTCTAAATTAATTTACTAGCAAGTGGTATATAAAAGAAGTGGATAGGATGATGGTGATGCCTGAATCTTACATCTTTATTTCATAACACCTAGAGAAAAAGGGAAGGGGTGTTTAAACTGCTAATCTGAGTATGTCTCGCACATTTTAATCTGTATATTAGTACACAAACAATTCTCAAAAGTCATGCAATTCAATATTTGAAAATTAAAATAATGTTTAACCCAAATTCTAAAATTATATTATAAATAAATGTCACAGGGAGACCATGGTAATGTAAGCCTAACTAATTAAGCTATTTTTCGTTCTAGCTCATCCTTTCACTCTTTCATTACTAGTTGAAATTCTATTTAGTTCAAGATAATTGCTAGGAACACCCTCTCTATCACTATCTACTAGTTGCCAAAATTGGTTGAAAATTACTAGTTTGGACGGTTCCTACTTCCCATTTAATGACTCCTGTTGATTTAGAAGTGCGATCCACCAAAAAGTATTTGTGGTGGTTAGATTTCAGTGACGTTGAACGTAACTTCAACCCAAACTTGAATTAAGCTGTAGAATAGTAGGAGTTTTCAGTATGCATGTTTTGCTATGTGCAGGATGTTGGAGTAGAAATTGAACCTTTTGGTGACTTGAATACTGAAGCGGAAAGGAAATTGGGTCAACTAGTCTTGGAGAAGTAAGTCCTTTTCTTGCCTTTTTTTACAACCAAATATTATCTTTTAATGTGACCTATTATTTAAGCTAGTTTGCTGCTACTGTATGTAGGTATGGCACAGAGTTCTATATCCTTCATCGATATCCTTTGGCTGTAAGACCATTTTATACAATGCCTTGCTACGACAATCCATCATACAGCAACTCCTTTGATGTCTTTATTCGAGGTAGGCAAGAAGTTATTTTTGTCAAAAATTGCATTTGCATGACAATCTTGTCCAACAGACATATCATGTCTGGTTTAATTGTCATGCTTCTTTATATATATGGCTGTGGTTTCTGTTCCTGCTCTGATTTGAATTAATATGGGTTACCTGTTCCTTAGGTGAGGAGATAATTTCAGGAGCTCAGCGTGTTCATGTGCCAGAGTTTTTGGAACAACGTGCAGCAGCTTGCGGCATTGATGTCAAGACAATATCTACATACATTGATTCTTTCAGGTATTATTTTTCTCATCTTACTCTTTTCTCATACTACGAGTTTATGTAAAAAAAAATGTTTATCAAAAACTCATTGCTTGATTTTGATAATTTTCCAGATATGGCGCACCGCCACATGGCGGCTTCGGAGTGGGGTTGGAACGTGTTGTGATGCTGTTCTGTGGCTTGAACAACATTCGCAAAACATCGCTTTTCCCTCGTGACCCACTTAGGATTGCACCATGATAATGTTATGTCCCAACAGTTAGTTGTTCAAGCATTCAGTCTTTCAGTTTCTTTTTTATGTTTAATCCTGAAACATTAAGTTCGCAGTTTTGGAGCTGATATTTAATTTTATCATGATAAAATGTTTTGAGATGATGTAACTGTCATTGTGTATTGAATTGGCCCAGTTTTATGAAGTCCATCCATCTCTCTCCACTAAATCGTGAATCTTATTATCCTTTGAAAACACTTCAACTTTAGCTTTGAAACTGGGAATGTTGTAATTTACTTTCGTATATACTCAAATCAAGATTAAATTTTGGTTTCTCACAGCATAAGCATTAAATTTATAAAGCTGACTGCAATTGTGTTCAAAACATGGTTTATATTTCTGTAAATATATCTTTAACTTATCGGGATTGGACTGATCGAAGTTTTTGACAGTGCATAAGTCCAAATGATAAACTAAGAGAAACAAAATTACAAAATAATATCTTAACGTACACTACCATTTCTAATAATATTCTCTCCCCAAATATCAAGACATTGAAAAATATTTCTTTAAAAGTATAAAATTTGAGCGAATTTAGTAATAAATCGAGATTCAGTACTTTCTTAGCAAGTAATGGAGCTAATTAAAAAGGTATGTCAAATAATTAAACTTGCAGTATTTTAAGATTAACCGAACATCAAATTTATTCTTATATTTTATAATTTTATATTGTCACATTTTAAAGAAGTAATTCTTAGTTGATTACTATTAGAATTAAGATTTCAATTTGTGTTTTATCGAAAGACTACTATAACCCTTATCTATATTGAATTTTATTTAACTGAACATTAACAAGAATTACTCTTTTATAATTTTAAAATCTTTTTATGATATAAAAAATAAAAATAATAGATATTAAACATTAATAAACATATAACTTAAAAATTAAATTAATGCAACACTTTATAATATTTCATCATTTATTCTGCTCTCAGTTATCTTTTTCATTTGAAGAGCAGGACTTTATAGTTTTTTTATCTAGCCCAACAATGCATAATTTTATTTTATGTCTCTTCTATTTTTATTTTTTTCATTTTTGATTTAAAAATTCATTCAGATTTGCAATTGGACACAATTTAATTAAAAAAAAAAAGTTTGGTAATCTCTGAGAAAGAAAGAAAATACCTGTTCTTGTTGTTTTGAGAAGTCTCACTTTACTAACAAGACAACGGATTGGTTAATTCAAATTTAATTTTGTAGAATTCCTCAAAAATTAATTAATATTATTATACTAACATTTTAGTTGAAACGTTTAAATCGAATCTTAGTCTTCTTATCTAATCCCTGTATTTGAAAGCAATTATCCTATACCTTAGAAAAAACAAATTCAAATTTGAAAAAAAAAAGTAATTTTATATATGCACGAGTTAACTACACTAGATTAACCTTTGTATCTCATTTTCTTTTCTTCTGTGGTTACATCAGTAGATGAATTGTTGAAGAGGAAAAGAAAAAAATGATGAAAGGAAGCGAAATTGATGGCATAGAAGTACCAGAAGCAGTGATGGAGAATCTGAACCGCACTCTTGGAAGCCTTCAACAGCTGGAGACTGAGTTACCCCAATTCCTCGCTCTCTCTGACCCTGACCTTCTCGCTCAACTGCCATTTCTCGAACGCGCTCACTCACTCTTCTCACTCGCCAAACTCACTTCCACCCTCTTCTCATGTCTGCTCTTTTCTCCCTCAACAATAATCGCGCACCCCTTTTGTTAATCTAGTTATTCCTCTTCAATTCAGTGTTTTTCTCTTTTTTCTTTTGTGTTCAGTGAAGTTGAGGTGCAGAGGGGTTAACCCAAATGATCATCCTGTGAAATCCGAACTTGTGAGTTTTTTTTTTTTTTTTTTTTTCTGTAATTGGTTTTCTGGGCATGTTTTATACTGTCTTGCATGCTACTTTTGTTGTTGAAGTTTCGGCCTGATTTGTGTTCTGTTGTCTTGCTTGGCTTATGATTTTGCTTTTTTCTTTTTTCCTCCAGGACAAGTTAAACGTGTTGCAGAAGAAACTGGAGCGGCTTACGCGGTTGAGTGAAGGTACATCACTGGTTTTTAGCCATTTGTTGAGTTTTCATGTTGAGAATGAGTGTCCATGCTGCATTGATTTGAGAATTGTCTTTCATTTTTGGGGTTTTAAGGTTTTGTTAGCAAGGTTGGTTATTTTCTTTGTTCCAGTTCTCTGATTTTAGAATTTTGTTGTATTAACTTCAAGGGGATAATTGACTTAAACAAACAGGGTTGCACATTTGACAATGTAGATTTGACTCTTGCTAGTATTCTGAGTCTGGAGACTTTTCCTTTGTCTCTTTTTTTAACACTCCTTATGTGGCCTTGCGTGTGTGTCTTTCATTTTGAATCTCATGTCTGTCTGTGAAGAACTGGCTGTTTCTTGCAGCACAGGAGCAAATTAGGAACATAAATGAAGGGGAGGAATTAGAGATGAACTATGAGGAGCGGGCTGGTCAAAAGAGGAAGTATCCATCTTCTGAAGAGCCATCTATTCAAATTGATGATATGGAGTCCCTGGTGAAAGTAAAGGAGGAAAATCTTGGTTATAATAGTGGAAATGTTAAGGGAACAATGGTAATTGACATTTCAGATGATGATGATGATGAGGTACTTCAACCTTAGTTTTCCCAAATTCTTGTAGTTTCTATGATGTCCTTGTTTACTATGCAACTTTGTTGTCTCCCAAATTTTATATATTTAAATGGAGTAACTGCATTGTGATTTGTAATGGCTGTTAAGAATTTACTCCGTCAGTAGAATAAGGAATTTTGATCCAACACACATATTAGGGGGTTTTTGGATGTTCACAGATGTACTGCTAGATACACTATTTTAACCAACAGTTTGAAATATTTGTTTGTTGCTGTTAATTATTGGAGTGACCTTATACTTTTACTGATATTTAATAGTTGAAGTTCGATATTTAGTTTTTCAAATGTCTTCATATGAGTAGATCATTCTCATAAGTAAACTTTTTGCAAGTTAAAAATTGGTCATATCAATTTTAAAACGTACCAGTTCATAGAAACACGGGGTAAGTTGGAATACATGTTAATCTTGTCTGAACTGTTAGTAGTGTAACTAATGCAACATGTGTCTATTTTTTCTCAAGTTGCATTGTAGGGTTCAACTTTTAAACGTTATTGGAAGTTTTATGCAGAATAGTACTAACCGAGCTAATATTTAGGTTTAGTAGTCATAGTTATTGACATTGGATGAACAAGGGTAGGCTTGGACTGGCATTTTATCAAAGTGGGACACATGTTACTAAATAAGAAAGTATCTAATAGTTGTTAAACTGTTGATGCTGATAATGTAAAATGCAAATGGTAAGTTTTTTTTTTCTCCTTTTACTTCCTCAATGGCTCCAACATGACAACGTTGCAGGGTAGTGGATCATAAACTTTTAGTTAGTGAGTCATTGTAAACTTTTAGTTAGTGAGTCATTTATACATAAAAGCGTCTATTTTCTCAAACCATTAACAACGTCCAAGGTGGATTCATTTCATAATGTTGTACTTTTGAAGTAGAGCAACGGATTCAAAATCAGAGATTGTATGATATTTGAATGTGGAAGCAGACTAAAAGTTCAACATTTTTAAATGAAACAAACCAGTCATATGTTTATAGCAAGATTTGGTAAAATAGTTTCCTCAGTAATTGCGACTAGAATTTCATTCTGTGACTGACAACTTAGAGTAATTAATGTGACTGATGGAAAGATGATTCCTGGTACGTATATATGAAGGCCATTCCCTAGCTGATTCTGAAGCAAATTAGTATGTGTGTCACATTTAAGTATAGTTTATTTGTCTATGCATATGAAGAAAAGAAAGTATTTTTTTTTATTCATTAGTCATCCAAGTATTCATATACCAGTGAACTGCAACAAATGAAATATGTGAACTTGTTCCGGTAAAAATACAAATATTTATGAATTCATAGAAGCCATTTCTTTGATGACAAGTAATGGTTCATTAGGGGTGAAATTTGAGTATTTCATTTTCTACATTCTTATATTAGTAAGGTGCATCTTTTAGGCCCTTGGTTTTTTTTAGAATATCAATAAATCGTTAATTTTAGGGGATGGAATCCTCGTGTAATGAGAGTAAAATAATAAATGCATGGAAAAAAATATGCTTATTGGTGGTTATTTCATTTTATAGGTTCTCCTTGGTTGCTCATAATTCTACTCAATTTGAACAATCTGTACCAAAACTAGAAAGTGTGAAAATGATGAATGTTTTAAGCAATTATAAACAGTCTCGCATTCCATGATTTTGTTCTTCATTTTTATTATGAAGTTGTTATTATATTAAGGGTCTATGTTATTAATACATTATGAATATGTTATTAATACATTATGAAGTTGCATGACTGAAATTCACTTATGTTCAAAGTTGTCAAACTTTTTAGCCTTGTATGACCTGTGAATTCAACTTGTAAACAAAGTTTGCTTAAACATTAAAAATTAAAATATAAGAATAATTCAAACTTGCATATTTTCATGACTTATAACTTTGCCTTGTTTCTGCAGTTTATGTGAATAAAGGAGCTGTGTTTATGGAGGAGGGAGACTCTTGGATGACTTCATTGGTGACACAAACATAATCTCTGAAGTCGCAAGTGACGACGAATGCTAAATTTCAAATTTCGACTATCACAAGCACCTTTCGTTAGTGCATGGCAGTTCCAATGTGCTGCTGTTTCACACGTTGTTGTTGTCACAGATTTTGAAATAAACATTTTCTAACAAAGTTCACTTGTTTTCAACTTCTATTCTCTTTTTGTGCCACGTCATTTTGTACGAGCCACGTCATTTTGGATGCGCATAATCTAAATTTAAAAAATTAATCATATAATATTTCCTAAAAAAAAAAAAAAAACAACACCTGACAATCACCTCACTGTGACTGTCTCATCCCATACACCCACACTGCACTTAGTAACACCAAAGAACGTGCAAATAAAGAACTCAACCCATTTCACATAAAAAGTCCCAACATAGCACCCAGAGCCACCACGAGAATGCCCCCATGCAAAGCATTGGCACTGCTAGTAGGAGCAACAGCAGGACCTTCAAACTCAGCAAGAAAAGGTGCAGGAGCAGGTGCTGGTGAAGAAACAATGCCACTGGATCTTCCCCTTGGAGTCAAAACCACCACCACAAGCTTCTGACCCTTCTCACAGTGACCCTGTGCCCCACTGATGAAGTAGAATGGCCCAGGACGGTCAAGCTTCACCTTCGTTGTTCCATCACTGTGCACCTTTATAGGGTTTGAGGTGCTGCAGTTTACATACTCTTCTCTGCTCACTTGCAAAACTGAGTCTTTTCCACCATCATATTTCCAAACTGATGAACACAGAAATTTCAAATTTTTAAGAACGTGTCAGAAGATTAGGAATTCCCCACATTACCAAGCATGTCCAAAAGTTATCGGATTAAATTGTATTTCATCATGAGAACCCTAAAAGCATACCCTGTTTTGATTCAAAATATGAAACTCTTCGTTCTTTAAATGCAAGAAAGAAAACAAACGGTCATTTTTATTGAAAACTGCGATATTTGGAACCTTATCATTGATCTGAATAAAGAACATGCAAACAGCAAATGTTTACAATTTAAGTTATGAGCTGAAAACATATCAAGGTAAAAAAAAAGCATCAAGATCATTAAAAACTAAAAAAGCAAAGAGTTTGAGAAACGAAAGCTAGAAAATAGTTACCAAGAAAGTCGCCAACTTGGAAACGAGACCTTTCTGCCCATTGGTTAAGTGAGTCTGATTCAGAGGCTGGAATTCTCCAAGCATCAGTCTTACCTCCAACTAGTATTTCCTTAGCTACAGAGAGGCCGAAGAGGATGAAGAAGGTGAGCAAAAGAGAAGAAGAAACTGAAGAAAAATCAGCCATAATTTCTTATTACTATTCCCTTTGAGTCTCAGAGTTAGAGAGAAAGAAAGGAAGAGAACAAGAAAGATGGTGAATATGGAATGAGAGTTGAAGTGAAGAAGAACAACCTTTGAGTGTGTCGTATTTATGGGTGCGGAGAGCAGAAACTAGCCGTTTAGTGACATTGGGAACAGGAAAATGTAAAGATGACAGAGTGGAGCATGGCGTGGGGTCCACTGAGTTTTGTTTTATGTTGTGACGTGTTTGGGTGCCCTCTGAATAGTAACGGTCAAAAACGTTTAATATGACAAAATTAATTGAAATTTTGGAAGGTAGTGGTGCAGGGTTTCTGAGTGCTAAAATTGTGAGGAAGGGAATACGAATCACTCTTCTTCTGAAATTGAATACAAAAGATGGAGGATTGAAACGGTGGATTCTGTTTCAGAACACATCTTAATAAATTTTCAATACCAGTATTTTTATCAGAGGAATATATTTTAATATTCTTATAAGTGAAAAGATTCGAAGGAAATGATTGATTTGAGTGAATTTTATGGTGAAATTTGAATTATTATTTTTAAGAAATTTGAAGGTTAGAGTAGACTGAACTTAAGAGTAAATTTTGTGTAAAATTTAAGTGATATAATTAATAAAATGATAATTAAATAATATAATTAATTTTGAATTTTGTTCTTCATAAATAAAAATATTAATAATATTTATTAATTGAAAAAAATAAATATTATAATATATTTGAAGTGAAAAATAAAATATTAAAAAATTATTAAAGCAAAGACGGATGTGGGTAAAAGATTCAAGCACATCGAAACCTAATAACAAATGTAACTGAGTAAATGGAGAGAAGCACATCAAATACAAATTGAGTGATCTCTTCTATTATTTCTTCATAATAGACATGTATTTCCATGAAGGAGGATCAATAGTAGTAGAGATTTTCTAATATAATAAAGAAGGGTAGAGTTATAAAATGATAAACTTTTCTCCCAAATCTCCTCACAATGGATCCAAAATGAGCATAATCTTATAAATCATCACCCGTAATTTATTTCCTTCTATTAAAACACGAATACCACTGTTTCTCATAAATTACCACTTCATTTTCTGCCCATAAGAATTAGAATTAGAATTGGAATTACTAGACTCCAAGTGCATTGGTCGAACCCTATCTTTATTATCTAGAATTGTTTCTCTCGAATGTACGTTTTGGATTTCTTCTTTCCACCATGAGAAACAGCTTTCTAGTTCGATCCCAGCAAAGGAAAAACTTCTTTAAGCATTAGGAGAGATTTGACTCTTCCAATTTTTTTGTATTCAAAGAAAAATTAATATATAAATAAAAGAATTTTTTAATTTTATTAAATTTTGTGTATTTTGGCCCTCTCAAATTCGTATATATTTATACATAATTGAACCAAACAAAGATGACATGGACAAAGAGGTGGTTGGAATTTTTTTCAATGAAGAAATTGTGGGCGGAATTCAAGATTATTAATGTTACTAGCGTACATACAAGCTTTGTCATACTTGTATATACACATTTTTTAATTATATATATATATATATATATATATATATATATATATATATATATATGATATTATTAGTAGACAATGATAATATAATGTAATTAAATTAATATATAAAATAAAATTATATTTATTGAAAATAAAGTGAAATATATAAGAAAATAAATGTAAAATATAAATAAAAAAGAGAGAATTATCTTTATATATTGTTATAAATACGTGAAAAAATGTAAAGACATCGTAAATTGTTGAGTTTGATAAAAATACTACATAAGTGATAATTAAATTATAAAAAGAAAATAATTTTTTAACAACTAAATTTTAATAATTTTCTTGAAGTAACATCTTTTAAATGATTTTTTATTTTTTTTATTTTTCATATTTTTATATTTTAAAATCATTTAAAAAATATCACCTTAAATTATAAAAAAAAATAATTGTCAAAATATCACGGTTTATTATAAAATTATAAACTATTTAAAATTGTGGAATTATAAAATTATAATGTTATAAAATTAAAAGATTATAAAATTACATGTGATTTCACTAAAGGGGAACATTACAATTAGTCCATCATTCAATTAACCATCACATCATCTGATTAACAAAATAGATATACGTTAAGAATTGAAAATTATAATATTTTTATCGCAAAAGTTTAATAGAAATATTAAGAGAGATTCAATCGAAAGTTTTTAAATTTAAGTATTAAAATATCAACATATAAACATTATTTTAAAATATATTTGATTATATAAATTCTTTGAAAGCGTAGGAATAATTTATAAAATGGAAAGCACTCATGATATTTGTAATCTTTTAAAAATCTTCTGGTTGAGACTATCAGAAGTGAAGAATTGTGTGTGTGTTGTCATCACAAAAAAGAAAAGGAAATGGAATCCATGACAGAAGGTTGTGTTTGGCTAGGGTGAGAGAAACATGGGTTAGCTTCATGTCAAGCACATTACTACTTAAGGAGAAGTTAGGCTTTTGTGGATAGATAATTGAAAAGTGGTAGCATGATGTGTTGGTCAAGCAGCATGCATGCTAAATCTGCTGAACTCCAGAGGGCCACTTCAAGGACACGTAGTGGCTACGTGTTGGGAAGACATAAAAGTTGGGGTCTAACGTGGCTTCAGAACATTTCATGGTTTATTTGAGACATCATCAAAGTTGGAGTGTTACATGGGTGAAGAGGTAATAATAAGGAGATATTTGAGATAAATAGAGAAGAGTATTGGTAGAGGAAGAGAGAGAGGAAGAAGAAATGGATCCAGAAAAAGCTCAAGCAGAGGCCTCAAAGAGACCCCCAGGTCATGGTGCTACTGAAGTACTTCATCAGAGGAAATCACTTCCTTACAGCTACACCAAAATGGCTATAGCTGGTTTGCTAATTACAGCTGCAGTGGGGTACACTGTCTTATATGCGAAGAAGAAGCCTGAGGCTAGTGCTAGGGATGTGGCAAAGGTTTCTGCTGGAGTTGCACAACCAGAGGATACTCACCCTCACAAATAGTTAACATCTACTTTTATCACATTCCATCTAGTATACCACTTCTGTCAAACTCTTAATATCAAGTTCTAATGACACGGCTTTTTCATTTCATAATGTTCTTTCTTTGTGATAGTAATAAATTGTTAATTACTTACGATTACAATTGTAAGAGAGGATTTATTTCTTGCTTCCATCTTAAATTAAAATATTTAGTATATACGCTTTTCCTTTTTTATCTTTGAAATTGTCAAATATAACATTCAATTCGTGATATGTTTCATTTGGGTTTCAGTTACCTTTCAGTCCTGCCTGCCATTGTCATGCCTACAAATTCTGTAAAAACGAGTACTAAATATTAGACCGTCATACAATGATTAAAAATAAATTTTAACAATGGAGTTAAATGCAGAGCAAAGTTAAGCTACCAAGTATAGAAGCTTAAAAATGAAAAAAATATCGACAAATCTTGAAGGTTAGTTCCGTTTTTTATCCTGTACTTTTTTCAGAGAATTTGTTAGTATGATGTATAATTAAAGATAACGGGGAACTTTATTACCTTGCTTTGTACTTTATTTGCTGTCTAAGCATTTCTTTTGGTAACATTAAGCAACTATTTTGACACTAGTTGTTTAGAACTTGATACTCCTTTACTTTCTATTTTTCACCTTTGATGCTTAGAACGCAAGCTAAGCAAATTTCGTGACACTTTAGTGACACTCAAATAGTTGCTTTGAAATGCATAAACTTTTCTTCAAGCCTGCTGTACTTGTCAACAACCTATTATATTGCTTGCGAAGGGAAGTATGAATGCAAAACCTCGAAAGCATTTGACTTGTCGTATCATCGGCCAATGAGCTCATGTAAATACCAAAAATATAATGGTAGCACCTATTGCCTGGCAAATTTTCGATTAGAACAAACAATCTAAAACAGGCAACATTCAATCATTTATCAAACGTGAAAAAAAATGTCAATTCAACAGATGCTCATAAGTGCGAACTACGTTGTTGGGATATCATTTTTATTACACCGCTAATAATAAAAAATCATCTGACAAGGAGCCAACTTGTACTTCTCCGAAAGTAACACAGAAAACAGCCAAGTTAAGACTGCAGCGTACACCTTAAAATCTACACTTCGACAACTCAGGCAAGTAAAAGATATTGAAACAAAAGAATAACGGTGTTGTCACAATTCAAAACTGCATAGAATAGGTTACATCTGATTCTGAATTTGACAGCGGTACCTGAATTTGAAAATCCTTACACAAATGGTCTTCGTCCTTCAAGAAGTATAGTAGATTAATCCAACCCACTGATTGCTATTACTAATCAATCTTGACCGAGGAATAGATGAGCCTTGTGAACCAAAAGCATGCATAAAATCCGATGGATCCAGTTACAACGAAGAAGGCATAGGAAGCTATAAGCATGTAACCGAAGTACAATAACCCAGATACCAACTTTGTGATTTCAAGCTTGGTGAAGAAGTAGAATGTTGCATAAAGAAATAGATAAAAAGCAGATGAGCCAGATGTGAGGTAAGACCGCCACCACCACAAGTAATCCTCACTGCACAACTGGAAGTAGCAGAGCACAATGGTTATCTCAGCACAAGTGACAATGAGGATGGCAAAGACCAAGAAGAGGAAGCCGAAGATGTAGTAGAACTGATTCAACCATATTGAAGTGAGGATAAAGAAAAGCTCAATGAAAACAGCTCCAAATGGAAGTATTCCTCCGATCAGAATTGAGAAGACTGGGTTCATGTACCATGCCTGCTCAGGGATCTGCCTCGGGATTTTGTTTGTCTTCACAGGATTTTCAGTTGCAGGCCTCTTAAATCCAACATAGGCACCAACAAAAACAAGTGGAACCGATATCCCAAACCATAAAAAGATCAGGGCAAACATTGTTCCAAATGGCACTGCTCCAGACGATTTTTGTCCCCATATCAGAGCATTTAATACAAAGAAAATGGCAGAAACGATTCCAGGGAACATGATTGCAGTTTTGAGGGCAATTTTCTTCCACTCTGCTCCTTTGAACATTTTATATAAGCGAGCCGAGGCAAAACCAGCGAAAATTCCCATGAAAACCCAAAGCAAGAGCATGACCGTCATTAGCCCACCGCGGTTTGAAGGAGAAAGAAACCCCAGGACAGCAAACATCATTGTTACTACTATCATTCCAAAAAACTGAACACCAGTTCCAACATAAACACATAGCAAATCTGGGTTGTTTGGTGGCCTAAAAACATCACCATGGACAAGCTTCCAACCCGTCTCTTCCTGTGCTTCTTCTTGGGTTTCTAACTCATTGTACTTTGAAATATCACGGTAAAGCGTACGAAGCATTATCATTGCTACCATACCCGAGAGAAAGAGAACAATCATCAATGAATTCACAATTGAGAACCAGTGAATTTGGTCATCACTCATCAGCAAATAGGCATCCCATCTTGAAGCCCACTTCACATCACTCTCCTAAATGCAGAAAAAGGTAAAAGCAATCTAAGAAGATGACAAAAGATGACAATAGTGGGAGTAAGATGACTTCCCTTGGTTAGAAGAAAGCATGAAGAAATTAAGCTACGACAAGGAAAAAGAAAAAAGAAAAGCTATATTAAACTAGACAACGACCCATTAACGCCATGAACAATATCTACTAGGACATACTTCATAAATGAATATTTTGAACTACTTGGCTTAATCCACCAATACCCATCATTGAGTACCAAAGAAAGTATGCATGTACTATGTTTAAATTAAAATAACCTCACCTGGAATTCAACATCATAAGTGAAGATAATTTCCTTGTTCTCTTCGACCTCTTGAGGAGTGTTGGAATTCACAACTGTGTGTTTGGCATGAGGGTCACAGGTTGTCAAACGGGTGGCCTGTTCATCCCACTTCCCTTCAAATTCGTGTTTAACACTGCACAGAAACATTCGTATCGGAAAATCAATATTGCATACAAACCACGACTGCTAAATGGAATAACTTAACCAAACAAAACAAGCGCAAAAATACTGACCTGAAAGGCTTAACCTCAAAGCCCACAATTCTAGCAGATTCAGTAAGTGTATCTCTATGATACTTGACAGTAAAGGCCAAATGGTTGTGAATAAAATGCTTTTCCTCCTTGCTCTGTGTATTTCAACAAAGTAAGCACAAGAAAAAACAGGGCACTCACAACAATATACATTGTTCTAAAAGATGCAGAGCATACCCCAGTATACTGCCCTTTGAGTCCAACATGGAAACCAAGTTGATAAACAGTAGAGTCCGGTTCCACCCGTTTTATGGGAACAACTAGAGGAAGGTTATCTAGGATCCTGCAAGTAAAAGGCAGGTTACAAGATGTCAACATTGTGGCAGAGAAGTGGAATGAAAACGTATGAAAATTATTAAACGCCATACATGTTCACTCGATACTCATCATCAATCTTCTCTTTGAATTCTTTTGCAGTTTTGGCATCAAGTTTAAGCTTACAAACAATATTGCACATTTGTGGTTCACGCATCTTAAACTGCAAATATGTCACTCAGTAAATAAGTTGATAACCATAACATGATTAGCCAGGAAAGAATTAAAAATGCCATATGAAACATACCACATATCGAGAATTTTCAATGCGATCACCACGAAGCACTTCTCCAAGATTTTCAGCGCTATCCACTATTTTCTCTGGTGCACAGTACGGAAGAGAATAATATGTATATGGAAGCTGGGTCTTTGTTGACGTTAATTTGTTTACTTTTACTTGCAATGAATCTCCCTGGACCATATAAATAGATAGTCAGTATAGAAATATATCTACCCATGCATTCCTGGATCTCCGTTATTATTAATTTGAAAGGTAAAACTGGACATCAAGAATACAAGGGTAGAAAACAATGCTAACAAGATAAATGAGGAAGACCGAAAGCTTAATTACATAATACTTGTGTGCACCCAATGCATCTGATGGGTTGTTATATGTTAAAAGAAAACACGGGGCAACAAAAACCACCCAAAGAAGAATAATTATTAAGTTTAAATGTGCAATTGTCCATAAAGAAACGAATAGAAGAGAAAAATAACCAGAAACAATAAAGTGAAAGAACAAAGTACATCATTAGCACATTCATAGTAGTAGGCCACAAATGGTTGTTGAGTATAGGCATAAGACAATCTAAATATTTATCTGCTAGAGAACAAAAGGCCACATTTAGATTCCCAAGACACAGCTACCTATCAGCCTTGGACAACATGTAGAGCCATTAGCCGGGCTATAAGAAGAATATATTTTCATGAATTCGTGAAACAATATTCAGAAAAGACAAAATTTGATTATATTCTCCTTATCAAAACAACACAAAACCAGTACCACAGAGTGTGCGTGTGTGTGTGGTGAGAATGTGAGGAGTTAATCTTACGATATCAGTCAAAATTTGTTTCAAGTAAACCAATATTATGCTCTTTTCAAAGTCCCACTCGAATCTTTACTTCTTTAATCAATACATGAAAGTAGAGAAGACAGTAAAACTCACCGGTGAAACAACATAAAGAGTAAACACACAAGTTACCAGACCTATATCAAAAATCTTCTAAGAACACATTTAAAAACCTTCACACATTTAAAAACCTTCACACACTCCACTTCAAACAGGCTACTTCTAGATACACGTTAGGGAACATGCATACGACATAGGAAAATTGAAAAACAAAATTGGGGCACGGGCTAGAGATAAGACAAATTCTAAAAACCATGAAATAACACACTCGTAAATTTAATCTTTAAACTAAAATAAAATTAAAATTTTAAATCACAGTAAAGAATTCATGTTTCAAAAATGAGTAAAGGTCACTATAGACATAATATAATAGAATGCTAGAACTCATTTAGTTATTGAAGCTTCCATTGAGTATCTAACAATTAACATGAGCACGTATCCAACACAGCTAGCATTTAGAAGTCTCCGTGCTTCTTACATTACAAGCTGAGCTTATATTCCATCAACCGACAACACATTTCTACAACAGAGTCTATCATCATCACAGAGACTATAACTGATCAAATCATCAAAATGCGTCACACACACCGCACCGAAGCAACTATACCTTTTCACCGACACCAGATCGAAGTTAAATTAACAAACACAATATCAACAACAACACTTCCACACACAAAAGGCGTTGATACACTAACACCGCAATGTCGCCAAACTATCACTAAGAAAATGCAGACATCACAGCCTAACTAAAAAGAAAAATAAGAAACAATGTAATACGAATATAACATCGGTCATATTCATCTCAGATCTCAGATTCAAACGCAGATCGAGCGGTTATGAAGCGAATAGACGATAAATTTCGAAAAATAAAACATTGCGTGTAATGTGAAATTGAAATGGAGATGGAAATGGAGTAAACCTTCTGGAAGTCCTGTGGTGCAACGCCAGGGAGGTAGAAGCAGAGTGCGCCATGGATGAAGAGTGGAAGAAGAATCGCGGAGAACGCCAGGGACCTCCAAAACGCCATGGCGTTTGAGATCGAAACGACAGAGAAAAGAAAAAGAGAGAGAACGATAGATCTGTGTGAGGTCTTTCGAATTCGTATTGTTATGTTCGTTGAGAGCAGAGAGTGATATAATAAGGGGTGAAGAACGAGGTGAAGCTTTTTCTCCGGTTACTCATGGGTACGGTTATTACTTCATTCTCCTCACTGATGTCGCCACGTCACTGCTTTGGCTAGAAGCGAGGGCAAGATCGGAATTTCGTATTTTATGAGATTGTTGATTGGAGGGAAAATTAGGAAGTCACTTATTATTATTAACTTGTCAATGCTTCTTCAACCCAGATCTGTAGGAATGGTAAACACTACTTCACAGAAAATAAAATATACAACCAAATTTTGTTTTTTTTTTATTTTATTAGAGAAAAAAAATGTTTTTAAAATTCAAAATTAAAATGTGAGATCTGAAAGTTTCTTAAAGCAAATGTTGAAGACGATAATTTGATTAAAATAGAGCTTGATGAGGAAGGAAGTTTGGTAACGATTCTAACTAGTGTAGTTTGATTAGAACGATGGGATTATTAAAACCTTAAGTTAAACCAATGCTGTCGGCAAAACAATAGCGATGTGTTCATTCATGCACTCCCTGAACAAAAACAAAAACATCATATAATTAAAATAATACATTACATTATACTAAATACTTGTGGTCAGATCTTGAAATCTCTCAAGATGTATGTTAGGTTGGGTTGTCATTTCTCATGAAAACAAAGTTTCGTATACAAAAAATGATGAGCATTTATGCATAACTTACCCATTATTCCTGTTAAAGCAAGTCATGAGGAAAGAAACATAACCAAAAAAAGTTATAATTGGTTTGTTTAGTTAACGAAAATAGCTTTTTATTAATCTTAATTTTTGTCTTAAACTTGAAAAAAAAAATTGTGTTTAGCATGTGTAAGAAGAAGAAAAGTACTTAGGTTGCCACCGACAAAGTTCCAGCTCAGTTACTGAGTTGCAACTTGGATACAACGTAGTGGTTACGGTTTGTACTTTAAAAAAAAGTTTCTCTATCAACAACTTTAAGAAAAAGAATAAAAAAATAAAATAAGTCTATTATCTATGCACAAAATTTAGTTTATATATAAATTAAAAAATTAAGAAGTTAAGAGTAAGTTTGTAAATTAATATATAAAAGCTATTTTATACTTTTTTAAATTCATTCTTTAATTTACTTTTAAACAAAGTTCAGTTTATAGAAAAAAAAAATTGTTTTGTTTTTCTCTCATAATAGCTTTTGTGGAGATTTTTATTTTCTCAGACATATCGTAAGTGAAAGGTTTTCAATAGATTAATGTATATAAGTTAATTTTCACTTGTAGAAAATTGTATTTCACTTTTTCTTTTTTTTTCTTTTTCTCCTGAATGTGTTCATGAAGATTTGTTGGAAAATTTACCTGTATATACTTATTAGAATAAATTAATATATGCAAACGAAGAAATGTGGATTAGTAAATGATTGTGAGAACACATTGCTATTAATTGCATTATTTACTCGTTAATTATTATATATGTAATTTTTGTTGATGACAAAAAAAATATGTATATGTAATTTTGTCAATATTCTACCTTTTTGTGGGCCGCATCTATTGCTGGACTCGCACTCCAAACCATGTTACATCTAGATAAGTAATAATAAAATATGTATTATTTTTCTCTGTCGATGAAATATAATAGAAATTAATATAACTTATTTTACCATTCCTTTTCTTCTAAATTAAGAGGAGTAGCAGACAAATTAAATTAAATACTATTTTAATTTAATTTATCTCTAGTGTTACTCTTATTTATTTTTATTTCATTTTTTATATTAATTTATATTTTAGTTATTTATTTTTTATAACACTCTAATTTATATTTAATTAATTATTTAATGTTTTTGTTTTGATTCTTATTTTATTTTTTATTTTTTTACTATAAATATCACTTTTTTAAAAATTAAATATTGTTTATTTAGCGAACTAAACAAATGAAAGTCACTTATATGTTTTATTGTTATTGTATACTCTTTGTGTTTATCTAGATGACCTATGTATTATTGGTCAAGAATAACATATCTTGATAGTCATCATATTTTATGATCTTTGAAAATGTCCTAAGAATATGTCATATAAGAAAGAGTTGAGTTGGGTTTCAATGAGTTGAGATCAAATCAATAATGTCAAAGTTTTTGTGTTTGAGAAGTCACAATTTTGTACACTGTGGGATGAAAGATAAGGATCATGGTGGGATCTAAGAAAGTTTTACTGAGTAGATGAATACTTGGATAGTTTAAAATAACGTCCTGAACTCAGATATTTATAGGTCAAACTTCCAATACATGCTCAGTATCAATAAAGTTAGTAATGAGTATATATATCTTTTATGGATCGATAAATGACCAATATTCTCGATAAAGAAATAATATTATTATACCAATGTTTTGATGAGAAATACTCTACTACCTAATCACTCCCCAAAAGTAACTTTTTGATATTCATAATGGATCATGAAAATGGAATATGGATCCATATGTATGATAAAAATGAAATTGAGTCTTGTGGTTGTAGGTCCAATTTTAAGCTCCCGGTGTTTGTATTGTTTGTTGAGTTGATTAAAACTGATATTTAAGCAGTGATGGATCTTCAACCAATATTTTGGGGTGTCAAAATTTTGGTTGAATTATTTTGTTGTCCTTGTTTTCATCTAAAAATGTCAAGTTGGTCCTCTAGTTTTTGTAGTCTTAATTTGGTCACAATTTTTTTAAAATTGATGCAATTTAGTTATATTCATTGTAAAGCAGATCAAGAATTTTTCATCAAAATTGGCACTAAGATTATGTTAAGTACACAAACAAAGCAAACCATTCTTATTCATAATTTCAATTTTGATGAAAAAACCTTATTCCATTTCAAGAAATTTAACAAAACTAATCAAATTGTATCACATTTTCAAAAATCAAGATCAAATTAAAACTAAAAAAGAAAATGGAAGAGAAACTTTATATTTTTGAACGAAAATAGAAACAAAAAATAGTAATTAAACTCAAAATAATTAAACCCAAAATAATTTTTACGTAAACAAGTAAAAACATTATATTTAATTTTTTTATGATAATTTTTTTATTATTGTCATTCTTATAATTTTAAAATTAAATAAAATAAATTTTATAATTTTAATGTAATTAATTTTTACTTATTATGATTATGTGTAAAAAACAAGTCAAATTAAAAAAATTAACAAATGCTAACTTAAAAGATTTATTTTAATTTTAAGAAAATTATTTAAAAAGCAAAATAGAAAAAAATATGTAGACAAAAATAGAGAATTTTTTTATATATAAATGTAGATATTTGAAATATTTCAAAAATATCAAATATATTAAATATATTAAATTTTTTAAAGAAATGTTCAAATTATATAAATATACAAAAATTTGGAAATTTGGGATCATGGCCCATCTGTCCATATCTAGAGTTGTCAACTTTATTATCAGCCCTAGGGCCGACCCCGACCCCACACAGAGATAGGCTCCATTTTGTTGGCCCACACATTAGGGGGCTTTGGAAGCCCTCAACCCCAAAAGCCCCCAGGTAAAAGGGTGGGACAAGGTTAGGGTCGAGTTAACTCCCTTCTCCTTCCATCAGAATCTAAATGTTATCTTTCACTTACATGTTTTAGCTCGTGTCTTCTTCTTTGTTTAAAGGTTCTTCTTCTCACTGAATTTTCTTCACCTAAATTCAAAAGTTCTTATTCTCGCTAAATTTTCTTCACCTAAATTCAAACTAAACCTCATTTTCCCTAACTACCATCGTCTCCAGTAGAGTTCAAGAACCGCATATGGTGGTACAAGGCAACAGTGATAACGAGATGATTGAGTAGTAGAATCATCGACGAGGTTAGTGTTTGATTGTGATTTTGCCTTCTATTTATCAATAAACATCACTGGTTCTTTGTTTTCTGATTGGAGTTTTGTTATATATATATATATATATATATATATATATATATATATATATATATATATATATATATATATTTGAATTTCTTGTTTCTTAAGAGTGATATAAACCCTTTAGGATTTCTGAGTTTTTTGCGGAATGGATTTAAATAGTTGAATGAGAGTAACACATTGAAATGATTGGGTTTTTTTAAGATTCTTTTACTACTATAACAATTCTTTTTTTTTTTTTTGGTGGTGTTTTGAGTTGAATCAGTACTGCCATAGATAATTATAGTTCTTTCATTTGAAGAAGTAAAACTATAAGTCTATAATTAAAGATTTTTACAGGTGATCGTAAAACTATAGTTAATTGTCTTATACAAAACAGGTACCATTATCCTTTTGTTGATCATCTTGGCAGATAGGAAAAGCTATAAAGGCAATAGGGTCAGTTCATGTACCAAATTATTGCTTTATATTTGTGACTCTGGGAAGCACTGCAGTTTTACTTATTACATTCAGAGCACTACAATCTCTTTGAACTCTTTGAGGTAAACAAGTTTTTCATCTTTGATAGATCTTATGAATATTATATTTTCTGGTATGGATATTACGTTTTAAGTAAATGCTTAAAAGTATATATTAAGAACTAATTAATGTTGATTCTTTGTATACTGAACTTGAACTTGAACTTGATATGTCATTTCTCCTTTCTTAAAATTGGCGCAATCATCCAAAACTTTCCCTTCAATTGATAACTCATTTTTCCTATTCTTTTATGGGCAACACTTGTTTTGTTCATGTTAAGAGACTTTTTAGGAGAATAATATAAAAAAGGATTCCAAGCATGCTAAAAATGAAGTAGGAAATAGATTTGAATTGAGTGGTCCAATGATAAAGCATATGGGATTAGTACCTTAGAGTCAAATTTGGATCTCTTACTGAGAATCTTTAAAAAATTACTTTACATTAAATAATTAAATATAGACTAATAATTTGATTGTCTGACAATTATTTTTGAGATGGATGAAGTTGTGCATGATATTTTTGGACATGAGGGAATCACTAATAAGTCTAAAGTTCTTGAAGATGTTGAAGATCGACAGGTTCAATTATTACTTCACATGCAGTGGCGAAACTTGCTCAATATTTATGGGGGTGCCAAAATACACTTAAAATTTATATATTTAATTATGGATCCATAAGATTATTGAACTCAATAATAATTGAATCAATACTAAAATTTTTAGTTATATTTTGTTTTTAATATAAATAATCATATCGTCAGCAAAAAAATTCATCTTCCGTTTTATTTTGCAATCTTATTTTGATAATTTTCACTGTAGAAAATTATCTTTCTGATATAGTTGTAGAAACAAGAAGAGTTAAAATAAGACGAGACAGATTAAAAAATCAATCAAGTAGATATAATTGACTTCCTATTTTTGTCAAAGATTGATTTTGTCTATTTTCTTCCTCACGGTAGCTTCCATTTTATCATTTTTAAATAATTAATTTATTCTTTTATTTCTTCATCGATATACTTATGTTTTAAAAAAAATACTAAAAGATAATTTATCATAATCTAAATAAAAATTGTGATACGTAATTAATAAAAGAAAAATATATGATAATCAAGTCACAATTAAAAATCAGTTATTAAAAACACTTAGTGCATTGCTTTTTCTTCTATATTTATAAAATTGAATATACCAAATGCTCGTAAGAAAAAAAAATAATATTAATTATTAAACTAATATTTCACTATCAATTGAGAAAAAAAGAATTACTTTTTTCTTCATTAATAGAATAAAGCATACAAAAATGAGAGCACAAAATAATGAATTTGTGTTCAAGTTTCTTTTTTTTTCTTCATAAACAAAAGAAAACAAAACAAGTAAAAGTCTAAAGTGGGTACAATATGTGAGAAACTCAAAAAACAGTGAGAGAAAAAATAAAAAATATCTTAATAAATTTGTTTATTTTTTATTAAATTTAATTTTATGCTTTATTATTTATTAACATTAAATGTTATATTTTATAAAATAAATAAAAAGATACCTATTTTAATTTTTATCAATTCTCAATATATACTTTTATTATTTAAAAAATTCCAAAAAATCAAATTTCTTATACATAATTAAAAAAATAAAAAATAAAACAATTTTCATATAACATTAAAAAAATTTCAAAAAAAGTTTGGGGGGGCCACGGCTCCCCCTATCCCTTCATTGGTCCGCCAATGTTCACATGAACATGCTTTTAGCTTCTATTTGAGCCATGAAGGAATCACTAAAAAGTTGTACATGAAATCTTAAAAAAATGAAAGTTTTGGATGAAAAAAGTAAAGTTTTTGAGCCATGTGCTCTCAAACAATGAAATTTTGCCGGATCCTTTCAAATAATTTGCTTTGGTCGAGCTTGCTTATATACTCAAACTGAAGTTTATCTTCTTTTGTTGTTCCAGGACAAATCAAAATTCAGAATGGGAAACATCGGTTCCAGTACCTGATTTTATAGGTTTAAACTTTAAACTTTAAACTTTTAATGCAATTTTAGGTTAGTCATAGTTGGAATGCATTTTGGGACTTGATTACTTCTCAAGAACTTGTGTACATCAAAGAAGTTAATTCAATACTTAATTTATGAAATGTGGTATTGCTCTTGTTGGACTTTGGGTGCAGGATGAGTAAGTGTATTTTATTTTATTTTGTGGCAGTGGTCCCTTCATTTATTGATATAAGGTGAATCTTGATTGGGAATGAATGAATG
Source organism: Vigna unguiculata (assembly GCF_037176805.1). NCBI lineage: Eukaryota > Viridiplantae > Streptophyta > Magnoliopsida > Fabales > Fabaceae > Vigna > Vigna unguiculata. The sequence continues at coordinate 4,772,114 of NC_140799.1, forward strand.
ATATAGGGTTGTGAATGTGCTGTATGAAATCACATCTCTTTTTGGAATGAGTTTTATTTGATTTATGTACAATTTTCGGTGAGTGGTGTTTTTATTTCTCTTACCATGGCTGATACAATTAATTAGGGTCTAGAAGTGTTGAATTTTTTTCATATAAATAATTTTTTCATATTTAGAAAAATGCCCATGGGCTAGCCCTGGGCCACATGGCTTTTATGGGCCTTTTGGCCATGTGGGCTTTTTAGTGGGGAGCTTTTTTGATTCTATGGACTTTTTTGGCCCAGCCCACGTGGGTCAGGAACAAGTCTATATACATCCCTGTATTTAAGACTTATAAGGACCTCACTCTTTTCATATTTTTTCTTTCATATATACTTGTTCTATAAATAGAAGTAGAAGAACATAGTCAAAAAGAGTTATTCCAAAATTATTGGGGATCTTCTATCTTTAAGAGATAGTAAGAATATAAATAATATTTTATTTAAATATAGAACTTTTAACATTATACAAAATACATATTTTTGTAATATTTTTTAAATAATTACAAAAATACAAACTATTGGCATATATATATATATATATATATATATATAAGTTACGTTATTGTTACAATAAAAAAAGTAAGTCAATTTTTTTATTCAAATAATAATTATTTATATAGAGATAGAGCGTTACATTAAACTCCTCAAATGAAATTAATTTTGATAGACAAATAGACACACAATTAAGTCAAGATGATTGACTTACGGAAAAAACCTAGTGTTATGACATCCATTATTTCAATATTATTAATTTGACAATTATTTTGCCGTAGTAACTATTAATAGTAGTGTGTAAGATGTATTATTATATTACAAAAACTTTTAAATAATAATTTATTTTATTGACTAAAAATGGTTAGTTAGTATAGTGACTAAATTAGATTCAATTTAAAAAATAATAAATTATTGATTATTAAAATACTTGTTATTATAAATTAAAAATTATAATTAGTTTTTAAATTGACCACTAATTAATTATAGACTAATTTAAAAATTATTTTTTAGTAACCAAAATCTTGGTAGCTAATTTTTAGAGACCAATTTATAAATTAATTTCTTTGACAGTCAAAACTTTGATAATTATATTTTATAAACCAATTATAATATTTTATACATAATCGTGATCATTTTAGTAACTAATAATTTTTTATTTTGTAGATTGGTTATTATAGCACGTAATAATTTTTTGTCACTAAAATTGGTTATTAATGAAGAATATTTTTGTATTCTTAAATTTAAAGTAGAAAAATGTAATCAACAAAGAAACAAAGATCTTATAAGGGGAACTATTTTATTATCTAAAGAATAGAAAAGACATGAACGTATTGTTTGAAGGAAAACTCAAAGTTAATGACTATCGTCTTAATGCCGTAATACATAAAAAAGTTATTATCACAAAAATATGTACATTAAGGTACATAGTAGCTACTATCATTATTACTATTTAATTTAACTATTTATATGTATATTTATGTATGGAGTTTTCTTAACCATTATTTTAAACTAAAATAATTATTTTTTCATTTTTACTATTAATAAACATTAATTTAAATTTATTTATTTTTAAAATTAAAAATATTATTTTATTATTTAAATTTTTTAATTATTATCATTTTTTAATTAATTTACATTCCATGATTAAATTAATTATCTAGACTTCATGCTCATACTTAGACATATACATATGGAGCCTGAAACCAAACATTAACGAAATGATGGAACAACGACAATAACAAATGTTGACCAATAATTTTGGGGAATCAAAATAATGCATTTAAAATTTATATATTCATTCATTATCGATCACTAAAAAAACAAATAATTGATCTTTAACATCATGCTTTAGAATAAATTAAAAAAAATTAAATTTGTGTTGTTTTTAACTTACCACGTAGCATATCTTTTATATCACTTTTAAAAATTAAATTTATTCTTTTATTTTTATAAACATATCTATTTGAAAAAAGTTCAAAACTCAAGTATACTATCAAAATATAATTAAATATTAAATGACAAAATTATCAATAGAAAAATATATTATAATTAAGTCACAATTAAAAAATCAAGTTATAAAAATATATATAATAATTGATTTTTTTTCTTGTGTTTATGAAAAAAAATATTATACAAAAAGATTCGTAAAATAAAAAAATGAAAATAGTATTTTAGTATTAAGTGAGACAAGAAAAAATTGTTATTTTTTTTTCTTAAAAATGAAATAAAACTGGTAAAAAATGAGAACAATTATTTATTTTTATTAGAAATAATATAGAATATGTGAAATAGCAAAAAGAAATAAAAAAAGTAAATCAAGAGGTAAAAAGAGAAAAAATTTAAAAATATATATTAATTAACATTTTATATTTATTATATTTTATTTTATATTTTACTATTTATTAACATTGAATGAAATAGTTTATAAAAAGATTAAAAATCTATCTAATTTAATTTCTATAAATTCTCATTATATATAGAGAAAAGACATCGAAGCATATTTCTTCATTTTTTCATGATAATAAATATTTTTATTATTATAAGTATGAAATTAAATATACATATTTTTTATAACTTTGTGATAGATATATTTTATTTATTTTATAATTAAAAAAATGTTTAATATATTATATTTATGGCTGTAAACATTGATAATTCCCAATGATCGTAATCAACAACTTAATAATTTCAAATGGCTCACCTTTTTTTTATTTGCATTATATATATAAATATATATTGAAATTATGAAAAAATAACCAATATTGACATAGCTGTAAACGAGGAATTACATTCAAAATATTTGGAAGTCATAATTTGAAATTATAATTTTACTATTTTGGATATGTTGCAAAAAAAAAAAAAAAGGAAAGGCGAGATTGAAATTATAGAAATCGTGGAGGTGCAGGGAAAAAGAAGAAGAAGTGTAGTAAGAAAAAACAGGATATCAATTGCATATGAGCCTAATGCTTTAACACAATATGGACAAAACGAAAATGTGGGCTCTATATTTTTCCTTTATTATTGTTCCTTGATTAGTGATTTCTAGTCTAATGGAACATTAAGAAAGCCTAAATTGTTTTCCTACTTAAATTGTTCCTGCTTTATATTTTTTGGATTGATAAATTAGATTATAAAATATGAAATATATTCCTGAATTTAAAGATAGGTTCTGATAAATTATATAATTTGAATTTTTTTTTAATTTTAAATTACACAATCTAAAATGAATCTCTATCAGAGTTCAAGAAAACAAATATGGTGGTGCTAAAAGAAATTGTCATTTTTCTCTGAAAACATTTAAGTGGGTTGGGTCGTGCACGTTTACCAAAAATAGACTAAAGGGTATTTCTTCCTGCCCCTTCATACTTCCTTCCTGCACCTCCATTAACATATTGAAAGGACAAATTTGTCCTCATATTCTTTCCGCTCCTTCCTTCTAAACCACCGCATCTCCATAGTTTCTTCCACCTCCCATTCCCTACCTCCCTAAATGCAACACTCATAATTGCAAACAAAATTTGAAGAAATTTAATTTCAACTATCATTTCCCACTTTTTCTAAATGTGAAAAGTGATAATTACATTAAAAGATCGTATAATTCGGAATATAATTTACATTTTGGATTGTCTTTTCAATTTGTATTACAAATTGTTAAATTTAGAATATAATTTTTCATTAGAGATCGTGCAATCCGAAATTTCTACAAATTATATAATTTGAAACTATAATTAGAACAAGGGTATAATTGAAATTTTAAAAATTACAGGGTGCAGGAAGCAAATATGCGGTGCAAGAAGAAATTCTCTAGACTAAATCTCAAAGTTTGATTCTTTATTACATCTTAATATTGTAAATTGATTCTTCACACTAGTAAAATCTTTGCACACAGCCTTACACGTGAGTTTTATTAAGAAAAATTGAAGAAATGAAGAAAGATAATGATAAATCTCTAAATCTATGGAAACTCAATTTAAGAGGTTATTTTGTTGAAAACAAATAATAGAAAGACACAGTATTAATAAAAAAAAAATAGCCTTTTTCTCACTCTTTTTCTTAAAACTCAATTTTAGTAAAAATGTCCTCATTCTAACTGATTCATCAACACCAAAGGTCTTACTTTATTAATTAAGTTTTATCCCCAACAAATATATAATGCAAAAGACCTTAGAAATAGAATCAACATAACTTTTGAAAGAAAAAAAAAAAAATCATGTTCTTGGGCTATTTAATGATTACTCTATTAACGAAAAATATGAAATCAGTAATTAAGTAATGATGATATTTTTCTATTTACAAAAATGCAATGATGCTCGCTTTTACGCCTTTGCATCATGATGCATAGGACTTGCCATGATCATCATGGGTTCTCGTCCTCTCCAACAGAAAAAGAAAAAGAAGAAGCACGAAATGGTATTAATATGATTATTATTGTTATTGTAACATAATTTTGTGTATGATGGGAAGCATGTGATAGAAAAACATGGCATTTGTGTAACCCTAATTGGTGTTGAAGTTGTAATAGTAGAAGTGATAGGGTTTTGAAGAAGAGATTGAGAGAAGGCAAACAGGACCTTGACCCAAAAATGAGGAAATATGAAGGGAGAGAAGAGTGGGGCATAAAGGGAGGCACATGGTCCCCTAAAAGGGTCAATTTGCCAACTAAAAGGCCCTCCACACCCCAACCATTATCAAAAATTGGGACCCTCCATCAAACCCACCATTATTTATATGTGATAGCCTTTTGCCCACGCCTAATCTCACCCCATCATTTCTCCTTACCCACACATGCGCATATGATTAGACAAAAACCCCTTAGGTTATGTCAATACCATACACTATTTTAGATACTTAATCACCTTCTCTAAACATTCAATTATAATCGATACCTAGTTTTCAAACATCTTATATCAATCAGAGATAAAAATAAATTTAAAATATATTAACAAGTGTAAAATTCATTTTATAATTCAATTTTATAAGATTGATTTAAGTTTAAAGTTCACTTCTTAAAATAATATCATAATCATTTACAAGTTTATTCTGACAAAATTTGTTATTTGCTAGATCTATTGTACCACCACTATTGTATTACTCATAAATATCTAGTCCACATTCAATATGTATATATGTACCTCGACATAATATATCAGTAGACGTAAAACTTCACCTTATAAGCTAATTTTATAAAATTAAATTTTAAGCTTAAAGATCGGTTCTTAACATTGATAACTTGTAAAATTAATATAAGATTTAAAACATTTGCTTTAATAATTCATTTGAGATGTTTAAGAGGGAAAGATTAAAATAAAAAAAGTATGGAGTGAAAGCTTAAAGAAATAAAAGAGAAAGTGGTTTTAACACCTTTGTTGGAAGTTTTTAGCTGAGGTTTGGACATAATTAACGAGCATTGTCCGCAATTATGGTAGCTATTAACGACAGTTTAGGGGTTGTTACACTAAATTAGGGTTGAAGAAAGGTGTGTGTGGTTTTGGCATGGGGAAGTATCAGCATGGAATTGGAGTTGGGTGAATGGTTTAGTATCAGCATTTGCCTAACTTATGATTAGAGGATTTTGTGGACCCATGTGGAAGCCACTCTCATCACACATGCTACCACACCAACACCACGTAGTAGCTTCACATTGTGGATACATGTCATCTCATATTTAAATGCTTCAAGCCAAATAAAATATTGGATCATCATCATCATGGACAAAGGAATATATATATATACAAGTACAAATATATGTCTTTTTTAATAACTTCTTATACTACAAATTTTACAATTGTAATTTCTCATAGTGAAGACAATAAACACTTACAAATTTAAGAGTTGTAATGCTTTCTTACACTCGTAAACTATAACAACTCTATTGTAATTTCTAAAAGAAATTATTAGAATGAAACAAATTTGAGATTAAATAGAAAACTAGATAGGTTGTTTTAGGAAAACAACGATTTCATATTGCATAAGTTATGTTTGTTAAATACAATTTCAATAAATTAATAAAAGTATGTATGAAATGAAGTTTTGTATGCTAAATATGACTTTTTTGGTTGTAAGAAAACAAAAGGTTAAAATTGTGTTTACGGAGTAGGACTTACCCAATCTCGTAATTGATTTTTAAGTACGTCCATTTTGATTTTTTTTTTTAAATTATATTATAATGGTAACTTTTCCTCTTATATCGGCGAGAGTTTTAGAATTTAATTGTCACGTAGTGAACACATACATGATATTTAAGTCAAATAACCCCTAAACTATTGTATCATTCGGAGAAACTACTTTTTAAGATATTAACATAATTTTGTCTTTGCATACTTAAGTCCCTTGTGATTAATTTAGAGGAATATTAAATTTATTAAATTACATTGTTTTGTTAAAATACTCTTAAGATGATTGAGATTCTATGTAAAAAATCTGTTAGTTACCTACTGATATTTACACAGAAATTTGGATTTGTAGAAAAATTATGATTTATTTATGAAAATTACTTATGGATTATGATTCGTATGTAAATTTGTTATACATACAAACAAATTTATATACAATGGTTGACAAGTGTCTAAATTATGTAATTTAGACATATAATTTTGGTACTTAAAAGATGATGTATTTGATTCCCAAAATTTGATGTTAAACATTAAAGGAGGTTAAGAAGAAAAATCAAAGACGGATAAAAAACAACTCCAAGACCGTGCACAACTTAAATTGCAAGAAAATGGTATCGAGCACTTAAGGAGACAAAGAAATAATAAAACCCTACATACAAGAAAACCTTTGCAACTGAGAGTGGGTGAAATTGTTTATAAATAAAGACCTTATATGTTGGTTTTAGGCATTGAGTGGAGAAATAAATGAGTAGTAGTAAAGTAGGAATACAAGTCGGCCCTACCCAAAGGTCGAGACAAGCTGACTCAAGCCGTAGGTGGAGACGGGTTACCAAACGCCAAGTTGGGCTAACCTAAGACAAAGGTCTAGAAAGATTGGCACGGACTAAAGGTATAAATAAGATGGCACAGGCTGAAAATCGAGATGGGTTGGCTTAAACATAAGGTGGATATAGGCCAACACAAGCTAAAGGTCGAGACAGATCACTTAATATGAAGGTCAAGATGGATCAATCTTGGTTGAAGTTTAAGACTTTTTGTTGAACCCAAACTAAAGATCAAGACAAGCTGACTCAAGTCAAAGGTGGAGACGAGTCAACCTTATTTGAAGGTCGAAAAGGGCAGACCATGTTCGAAGGTTAAGACGAGATAACCCTGGTCAAAGTTTGACCCAAGTCGACATAATTCAAAGGTCAAACCTAGTCACTTGAGCTGAAGATTGATCTGAATTAGCTTGGGTCTGAGTCGATCTGAGTCATCCTGACCCGAAAGGTACAGCAGAGTCAATTATACTTGAAAAGTGGAGTAAAGTCAGCTTGCATCGAGGATACCACTAAGTCAACCTTGGTTTGATTCAACTATGTCTATCTTTATTTAGTCCAACTCACATATGTTGATCCATGGGTTGGTCCTCACACGTGGGATATTTGGAACTATTTTGGTCTTATGAACATTTTCTTATATGGGTATTTTAGTCCTATGAAATTTTTTTACCCTAGGTCATGTGAATAAGACTATATATATATATATATATATATATATATATATATATATATATATATATATATATAAAAGTCTAACTAATATAAGAAATTAATCAACATTTATAAGATGTTCGGTCTTCTCATTTATAATATGAGGTTTAGATTCAGATTTAAATTTATAACACAAATAAATTAGTTTATATGTATTTTAATATTGAGTTAATTACTCATATGGTTATCTCTTTGGTGAGAGTGTGCCAATTTGGTTCCCACTTTTAACTTTTAAAAAAATTTCTGCATCATAACTTTTAAAAAATGTCTCAATTAAGTTCTTTTAAAAAAAATACTAATTATGTTAACATCATGCCACATGTCAATATGTGTTTTTTTTTTCTTATAATCTAAACAAAATCAAGAATTTTTTGTTGTCACGTGTCCCTAGTGTGACACGTGACACTCTACTTGGCCAGTGGTAGGATATTGCCACTTATTAACGTTAATATCAAATGTTATTTTCTTGATTTCAATTTAGTCTTTGTATATGTCTTTTTGATTTAATTTAGTCTCTACATATGTCTCTTTAATTCAATTTCATTCCTACTTATGTCTCATTGATTCAGATTAGTTTTTATATAAGTCTCTTTGATTCAATTTAGTCCCAACTTTTTTTTTTTAAATAGAGTAATATTATACCTATCCAAATTAAGACCAAAGTTATTATTTATATAATCATTATATTGACATTTTTTAATGAAAAATAATATTTTAACATAATACATATTTCGATTGATTAATGTAACCATGTATATAGTAAAGTTTTTAAATTATATGTTTTAAATAAAAATATTATGCAGATAACATAGTCTATATAGTGAAAGTAGCACCATAAAACTGAAACCCTAATTACCTGATTAATAGACAAAAAACAGTAGTACTTATAATAAAGTTTGTGGATAGGTATAGAATGAGAGAAGAAATGGGAAATATAACTGCGGGACCATGCATGGTTAGTGGTTGAGAAAAAAGTGTCACCACCTAAGGGCTCATCACTTCGCATGCTTCATCATACACTGGAAATGGTCGTCTGAACCATCTACAACCCATTTCCACTATAACCACTCAACCAGTTTTTTTCTTTGCTCAATTCTCTATCAAACAATTGTCCAAACCGTTACGTCACAAATCCTGCTTCTCCACACAACAACATGCACAAAACTTGAATCATTACGAATCTCGACCAAACATGTCACAGCTTCTACATCGCCTCATCAAACACACAACTTTCTATTTCTGCATCTGCACTACCTCCTTCCATAACTCACATGCATTAAAAGTATATATCCAAATCATTGAAAGTCGCATGTATAGTAGAAAGTTAATACCAACCTATTATATTTTTATAAAAACAAATAATTTTTTATAACTTTATTATAAATATTTTTCATTGTGTAAATAGTTTTTTCTATTGTAAGTAATTATTTAAATTTTTTAAAAAGTAGTTATTTAAAAGATAAAAGTAAACAATTGTTTTGAATAATTATTTAAATTAAGAAAAGTAGTTACAGAGAATAAAATTGTATACGAAAAAAAATAATAATCCCTCATTGATAGATAGCATAGATGATATGTGATAACCCTTTTAATTACTTCTTCTCCCCTCATTCGAGCACTGAATGCCATACATCACTCTTGCTTTTTCTCTCCTTGCTTCATCATCACTCTCTACACAGTCACCTTCACTCCTCCATAATTAAATCTCTCCTTGCTCCTGAAACAGATTCTGGGAAAGTAACCACAACAGAGACTTCTGCTGCCTCCACTCTTAGCCTCCCTCCCTCTAAGTAAGTCTCCATTTTCGTTTTGGAGTTCAATTTCAGATTTCAACTCGAATTATGTTTTTGTTCTGAGTTTAATCAAGTATTCCTCACTTCCCTGTGTCTGGATGATGAATTCGCTAAGTTAAACTAAGGAATTATGCTTCTCCTCTCTAAAGTTGCTTTCACTCAAAGCATTCACCAAAATAGGTAAGGGAAGCTAACCTCTCACTTTAATTTTGCCAAGGAATCGTTGATTAGGGGTAGAATTGCATGAATTGTGTGTTTTTTGATGAGTATGAACACTTGTGTGTGATGAATTTCGAGTGTGGCATGAACTGTGCGGTTTGCATGTGAAAACAGATTGAAATTCTGATGATTTTGCCCAGGCGAGCAGCTCTTGCCTAAGCGAAAATACCAGAAACTCACCGCTGATGCTGCGCGAGGTCTCGCCTAGGCGAGCTGGTTTTACCTGAGCAAGAGTCAATCTCGTCTAGGCGAGACAACTTAGCCTGAGCGAGAATTCGCTCAGATTTAGGGGTTACTCTCTGTTTGGAGTCTCGCCCAGGCGAAAGTGATTCGCCTAAGCGAGACAACTCTCTAACTCAGGCGAGATTCTCTAGCTTGAGCGAGATTCACTACAGAATTTGAGTTGTTTCCCTGTTTTTGATTAAATGAAGTTGTGTTAAGTGGATTGGTGTGATAATGGCTTATCTTGTATGTGATTTTTATGCATGATAGTCAGTGTGATGATAATTGTGTGAAAATGGTCTGTATGAGAATGTGTTGGAGTTAGGATTTCAAGGGAAATTCTAAGGAAGATGGTTTTAGTGAATGTAAGGACATGAGGACTCATATTGGTGGTATCCTGACGCTCCTAATAACCATTAAGACTCATATAGAGTATAATGGATTATGTCAGGAGGAGTAGTAGGAGGTCCTAGTCTATGGACCCGATCTGTCATAGACGTGAAGGGGACTTACCTTGGGAGTGGTTGGGTGAATACCCCTTGTGCCTAAAACTCTGCAGAGTTTGGGAACCGTCACAAGTGCAAGCCACAAATAGCTCCAATGTCACTTACATAATCCGGATATCGAGTCTAGAATGGTGATGGTGTGTCATGGTTGTGGTGACTTGAACAATTCTGATAATTGTGTGATCGACCCTGATTGATGCTTAACTATTAAATTGCATGATTTCTTCTTATTTAAGTTAGCTTACCCTTCTTGCATATGTTTGTTTTGTGTGTCTTTCTCTTTGCAATGATCGCCCTTATCGCTTGGCGTGAGCAGCTAAGAGTGCAGGTGAAGATACACCCCTCCTGGATAGGAGTGCGTAATGTTTGAGCGTTTCCAAAAAGTAACTTCCACCCTTAGTTTTGCTTGGATGATGGGTGTTTTGTAACCCTCTCTTAGTGTAAGTTGTGTGTATAGGCAGTACATTTATAGTTATGTTGAAGATGACTGTATTGGTACCTTATACTGGCCTATTACTATCATCTGCCCTTGAATTATCAGAATTTTAATGTTTTGTTTGATAGCATAAAAATTATTAAAACGAGATGTTACGATACGCTTGTGTTTAAACTATTATATTTTTCGAAATAATCAAATTGACTAGTTTCAACTTTTAATAGTTTATTTTAGTAAAATTTACAATAGACATAATTTTGTTTGATTTTACACTAAAAATAATATTTAATTAAAAATTAATTTTAATAAATAAAAGTTATTAATTGTCTTATGATTAAATATTTGAATCTAAATTTAAATCTTAGATCTAAATATATTTGGATTTGAATTTAAAAAGAAATCAAAAACTAGTTCTACTGAAAAAATAAATTTAAATTGAATAAATCTAAAATGAACGTAAATTAAATCATTAAAAATTGATTTATAATTATTTTTAATAATTAATAATTTTTTGTTACTAAAATTAATTATTAACGAGATATTCTGGTCGGTGTGACCAAGGCTATAATAAACAATAAAATTTTTATCTTCGCGTATTTTTAAATAGGGTTAAATATGTTTTTGGTCCCTTAATTTTCAGTGAATTTTAGAATTAGTCCATTTTGAAACTTTGGACCAATTTAGTCCTTTATCTTTCGAAATATGTGGATTTAGTCATTTTAATCAAATTTTGTTAGATTTATTTAATGTTACGTACGCATTTCAAGATTGTATTTGAGTTTATACTGTTTGACACATTTTTGCTTTAATGTTAAGTCAAATACTATTATCAAACGTGTTTGAAATGTCAAATCAAGTCAATAAAATTTGATTACAAGGATTAAATCCACGTATTTCGAAATATGAAAGACTAAATTGGTCTAAAGTTTTGAATTGGACTAATTTCAATTCGGACGATGATATTTTGACTACTAAATTTTGACAACTTTCTCTTACAACATGATGTGTCATCTTTGAAGTGATTTTGGAAAATTAAGGATGAGAAAAATGAAAAATGAAAAATCACTTAAAAGATGACACCTAAGGTTGTAAAAAAAAGTTATCAAAATTTAGTAGTCAAAAGATCATTTTCCAATTCAAAAATTCACAAAAAAAAATTAAAGAAAAAAACATATTTAACCCTTTTAAATATACTTGGTCAAAGTTGTGATGGTGACTGGTCATAATAATCTCATGCAGTCGGCTTAAGTTTATGAACACAGAATAAGTGATGGTAAAGAATAATATTTGAAGTACATGTCCATTTAAAGTCAATTCTACAATATGTTAAAATAGATAAAGAAACACTCAATACTATTCTTCGGAAAGAAGGTTTGTGTTTTAATTCACAATAATAAAAATAAAAATTCAAAATATATTGTATTTATCTTATCTTATCCTTTTAAGTCTTTTTGGTACATGGTGATCTTAGGTTAAAACGATGGTGCATTTAGTTAGTCTCTATCAAATGCATGTGATGCGAGGACCATTTTTCTTTCATCGTGGTCCTTATAACCTCATCTTATCTTATTAATTGTTATTTGCTATATAGTCTGCTTTTTAGGTGAAGCATTCATAAGCACTAAAAACAAGATGATTAATTTAATATCTTTTTGGTCAGACAGGGACATTACAAAAATATTTTTATTCCTGTAATTTTTCCACTATTTGTAAAAAAAAATTGTGATTTGTATAAAATATTTTAAATCACTACAAATGAAAAGAATTCAGCTTTAAGAAAAAGAAAGAAATGAGATTTTTCTGAATGTGTCAAAGTTTAGAAATCTAATTGCATGTGAAGGTGACTTTTCCAAAAGCATTTATTTTTTCATGGGAAAGGTTCATTAGCAGCAAGGTGTCAGTTTCATATTCTAGAGCAATGCTTCTAGTGAAACCTGGAACAAACTTTGCAGGAAAACCTTTTCAACATAAATATTCATGAAAATTTTCCAATGTCAGAAGGTCATTAATATAATAAAGTCTTCAAAGAAATTCTTCTCCCACTCTTTCCTTAGTGATATCTTTGATTAAATGTTCTTTTGGTATGTGTTTTTCCAAATAAATATCTTCATCTCTTAATTACTTGTAATATCCCTTGTCTTTCTATAGAACTATTTATATAGATATCATCAGTTTGATAAATGTTAAAAAAAATCAATTTTCATACATTTTCATATGGGTTTTTATACAAAACAAACTTGTCCAATTGGTACCAAATTTCTTAAACTTACCTAGCGCATTTAAATCCAATTCACTAAAACAAATTACTATATAATCTAACCAATGTCTCGTTCAATTCTACCATTGTCTATAATAACTACACCATTAACAATTAAATTCCAAAAAAAAACTTAATTTTCTCAAAGCTAACATAGTTAATTTTCCTAATATGAGAATATCATACTTTCCAATCAATCAATTTCTGGAAAAAGATAATGAGTTGATATTTATAATCTTTTTGGTTGTTTTTTAGAAGTCAAATGTAATAAATAAACACAATGTAATGAACTCATACTACATAGACTTATATTTTCCTTAATTGATCATACATGTAACTAGTTTTACGACCACGTGAAAGCAAATTAGAGAAATAATAACTTAAAATTATATATAATAAAAAAGTTATCCTAATCAAGGTTATCTTTAGTGGAGTTAAACCTATTCTCATTATCTTCTATTATAAGAAAATGTCTCTTTAACAATCAATTTTAGTGACTAAAAATTGTTAATCACTACAGTAACCAATTTAGATATCAATTTACAAAATAAAATAAAAAAATAGTTACTAAAATAATCATTGCTATGAATAAAAAATTATAATTGTTCGTTAAATTGGTAAGTAATTAATTACAGAAAATTTAGAAATCAATTCTTTTGGTAGCAAAAACAATAGTAACTAATTGTTAGAGACCAATTTCCTTTTAAAACTAAAACCTTGGTATTTAGAAACCAATTATAATTTTTTATTCATGATTTTAATTATTTTAGTATCAATAATTTTTTATTTTGCAAATTGATATCTAAGTTAATCACTATAGTGACTAACAACTTTTGATCACTAAAATTGATTGTTAATGAAGTATTGTCTTATAGTGTTCACCTTATAAATTAAAAAAATCATATATATATATATATATATATATATATATATATATATATAATCATTGTGTAAATCTAGACAGAAATTAAAAAAAAAGTAAGTGGTTTTAAATTTTTAGGAAAACTATAATTTTAGAGAAATGAATAATAAAAACATTTAAAACTTTCTATCTTATAATATCTACACTACAAAACAACTATGATCATTCAGTAACTTTAAACTTGTTAGAAATTCAAGTGTGAGTCTAAGTCTCACATTGGCTAAAAATGAGAAAGTGGAACACTATATAAGAATAAAGACTCATAAACCCTTTGCCTTAAGGTTTTGGGTTGAGAGTGGTGTCAGTGTCTTATGTGGTTAGGCTCAGATCTCATTGGTGTTGTTCTCCTCAGTGAAACCCCCTCTGTAGGCTCAGACGAGTGCAGTATGGTCCTTGTATCGAAAATCTTCCTGACAAGGGTTTCAGGTAAGCATGTGGTTGAAGGGATAGGAATCCAAGTGTGATTCTAAGTCCCACATTGGCTATAAATGAGAAAGTGAAGCACTATATAAGAATACCTTAAGGGTTCCAAGTGTGATTCTAAGTCTCACATTGGCTATAAATGAAAAAGTGGAGCATTATATAAAAATAAAGACCCATTGTTTTAAGGTTTTGGGTGGAGAGTGGTATCAGTGCCTAAACTCCCTCTGTAATCCTAACAAAATTATCTTCCCCTATGCTCCCAAAGAGGCCCTACAATAGATTTTCAACATTATAAAAAATTATTTTATTAAAATTGTAAACGTAATTTGTTTTAAAATTTAAAAGATAAAGTGAATTATAATGCATTATTTTTTCAAAACAATAAATCGTACATATAATTTTTAAATTGAAAGATATATTAGTATAATATTAAACAGTAAAAAAATGTAGGGCAACTTAGTATAAAAAAGTAGTAAAATGTTAGGATCCTGTAAAATTTCATAAAAAATTATATTTTGTAAAATTTAATAGTTAACTATGACATTAAATATGAGTTTTGATCTCAATAGTTATTAATATAATTTTATTTTATTTTGAGATAAAAAAAGTTTATAAATTATACAGTCGTAATAGATAATTTATTGTAATAAATAATTTACTTGATGCAAAAACAAAAGATTAAAATAATTTTACACGTCTAAAACAATCAAGTAATAGTATACCAACTATCAACAAGTTTAAATTATTTAATTATCAACAACGATATAACATTTATGAATTTATATTATTTGAATTAATGTAATTAATTATTCCAAATTTTAATATAAATATAATGAAATCAATAATCATTAATTATACATGTCTTGTAAGCGATGTTAATATTGCTCTAATTATATTCCATCCGTACAAGATAAGTTCATATTTTGAGTACTATTGATAATCTCTACCCAATGTTTTTGGTTGCATGTTCTGTTATTTGTCATGTATATGCGGAAAATTAACCGTGAATTTTACTTATAGTTGTTAATATCCATAAATATTTTTATATTTTATATTTGTAAAACTTTAAATAAAACTATTTAAAAATAAACCTTTAAAATATAAACTTAAATAGAAAAATTAATTTTAAGTACAATTCAAATCAAATTGATCGATAAAGTATTAATGCAAACAAATTTGATTGTTCTAAAAGTAAGTTTAAAAGAGTTATACCGAAATATAAACTTTAAAGAATTAACCTTTTTACAAAATAACTTGAATCTCATAGATTTAAATAAAACAATATAAATATATAAATTCAGATCTTAAACAATTCTTCCATGTTTAATATTTTTCACTAATTTTATTTGATCACATGAATTTTATACTATGATATTCGTATACATCTCATTAACACAAGAATAATTAAAAAATTAAATATAGTTTTGATGTTATAACTTTTAGTGAAAATTAGAATTAGTTCATTTTTGAAAATTTGATCCAAACTTTAACATTAACTAAAAAACCTATCATGGAACACTTTTCAAACGTCAAATAAACTTAATAAAATTTGGTTAAAAAAATTAAATTTATACAATTTTAGAGTTGATAGACTAATTTAGATCAAAATTTTAAAGAGAGACTAATTCGAGTTATAATTAAGAGTTAAAGGAGAAAAACATATTTAATCCATAATTAAACATTTGTACTCATTACACAAATGTATTTATTAATAGTATTTGTTTGACATACATAAAAAAAAATTTATCCATAAATATTTGTAAATACGAATTTTTTTTCTTGATCCTTAATCGTGAAATTTGAAAAGTAGATTGAGAATAAAATAAAATAGATGAGCATTGTTTGGGGAAGATAAAGAAGTTTTTTGTAATTTGAATTTATTGGAATCCTTATTGATGGTTGTGTACTTGGAATGCAAGTTGTTCTGAAGCTGCCCACGATGTGCATCATCAATCTTGGGTTTGTGATTGAGATATGACATTTCAGGATTGTGACCATGACAACAAAAAGGGAAGAAGAGAGAATGTGCTGATTGAAACCTCAATTCAACCTCTTCTTTCCTCTGTTCGATTCAAACAAAAGTATCATAGTTTCGAAGTCACCAAAGATAACCATTTCCAACGTTACATTCATTCTCCCCCCTGTTTTCTTTCTAGAGAGATGGAAAATTTGGGAAATGAGTTAATTAAGTTTTAAAAAAAAAGAAAAAAAATCCTATACCCTCATATGTATTTTCGCTATTCTTTTTGTGCAGAAAATAAAGTTTGGAATAAAAAAATAACTGAGGATCCTTATATATATTTTGTTTAGTCAATTAGATTTCAATATTTTTTTTAATTAGACATACTATTTTATATTAAATATTAAATTAGCTTTTTAACTCTGTTTAGAATGTTTTATATTATAAAATTTGATGTGTTCTGTGTTAAAATATAAGAGGTGTTACATGTTAAATTAGAGACTTCTAAAATAAAAGATAACTTAAATTTTGACACATAACAATAACATCTATTTAAAACATAATAAAACTCAGTAAAAAAAATATAAGAATGAAAGTGAATAATGTGATTAAATATATAGACTAAATTAATAACTAAAAAAAATTTAAAAAAATGCAACCATGTGTTAAATTTTATTTTATTTGAGATTTTTTTCATCCGAATTGCAATCTTTTTTCTTTTATATATAACTAATATTCTCTTCATATGATAATAAGATTTATAGTTTATATTTATAATTCAATTGATCGAAAATCTTACGTCAATTATGGATACGACGAAATAATTGTGCATAGGTGAATGAAAATTTTAAATCACAATCGGGTTTTATAGTCTAGAATTCACTCTTTAAGATGATTCTAATAAATCAAAATCAAAATTATATTATCTTTTACAAATAGTTTTTTTCATCCAAAACTCTCTTCCTTCTTCTTTTTTTAACCAAAAAAATAGAAATCTAGTTCATAATTCGATTTCCCAACAATTAAATCTTGGTTGGTTTTTTATTCAATCTCCTCCTAATTCTAGTTTAGAATTCGACTTTCCAACAATCTAATTTAGATTTTATATAATAATATGTATTGTTTGTGTAACTAAATGGCATTTAATGTTATTTGGGGATTTTATTAAAGGTGCTATAGTGGTGAAAATTTCTTTATTTGATTGTGAACAATAATTTTTAGCTGGATGAATATGATGGAATTAATAGAGGCATTGGTATCGTGTGTGTGAATGGAAAAAAAAAATGAGTTTTTTCTAAATTTGTTTGGATAAATGTGTTCCATCACTTCATTCTTCCCTTTTCGAATTGCAGTGTATACGAGTTGTAAAGATAGCGAGATGCATGTACGAATAAATTAAATAAGAAAAAGACAATGAGATTATGATATATACCTAAACCTAAGTAAAACCACATCACAAGCATAATAACACTTTATTCTATCACCATTTTTGCTACTTGCATTCTT
This sequence comes from Vigna unguiculata, assembly GCF_037176805.1. Classification (NCBI taxonomy): domain Eukaryota; kingdom Viridiplantae; phylum Streptophyta; class Magnoliopsida; order Fabales; family Fabaceae; genus Vigna; species Vigna unguiculata. The sequence continues at coordinate 4,790,038 of NC_140799.1, forward strand.
TTCATATACATGCACATCAAATCACAAATCAATATATGAACTAAGTAAGTTAGTTTTATAATTCCTATCCTTAAAATTGTACCATTAAGGATATATTTTTTTTTATTGATAAATATTGTACATTTTTTTTCCATTTACAAAATCTATTTGTAAATGGCTTAATCGCGTTTATTTAAGTTTTATGATAGTTGATAAAAATAATCAAAAGTACTTTTATCCCCAGGTTAAAACACTTGATTAATTATTTTCAAATCTATAAATTTAAAAAAAAAGTTATGCTTTTTTTTCTTCTAGTTTTAGAAATCCTTGTCACTTATAAGACTGGTTTAAAGAGACGCTTTGAATTAAATTTCGTTTTTCTTTTATCTGTAATGTGAGTTAGTTTCTCTGCCTTACTAAACTTCGACTAGTGAAAAATATTCGAAGCAACATTCAAATAAATAAATATTTAAACAAATTATTTATCTGAATTTGGTAAGTTTTAATTTCTCACACATAAATTCACTCTAGTATTAAGATTTCAAAAGTTAGTACTTAATTTAACTTCCTTGCATTTTATAATTTATCTCATATTAATATTTCAAATATTTTTCTATCAGTTTGGCTCATTTAAGACATAATTATTCTTAAACATATTTAGAATCCATATCGCATTAATATTTATGTAACCTTATAATTTTAGTGCGGTGAAATATAGTAAGAAAGAATTTATTATTAAGTTGAAATATATGAGTGATATAAACAAACTTAAATATTATCTTGAAACATCAAATAAACTCAATAAAATTTGGTTACAAAGATTAAATACAGGTTATTTTAAAGTTTAAGGACTAAATTATATTAAAGTGTCAAAAAGAGACTAATTTCAATTTTAACTAAAAGTTAACGACAAAATATTATTGTAACAACACTTATTGAATTATATAAAATATATGTAGTGACATTAATAAAAAAATACTTTAAAGTATGAAAGACATTTTAGTGATAAAGTCCTAAATTATTTTTTTAGGGTTAAATATGTTTTTAATCCGTAAACTTCGATATTAAATTGTAGGCTTAAATATACATTTGGTCATTATTTTTGTTGCTTTTATTCAATTTGGTCCTCATATTCATTTTGCGTTCAATTAGGTTATCATTTTCGTAAAATTTTGGTCAATTTGGTTTTTTTTACTAACAGTGTTTAAATAGTTAACGTTTTCAAATAGTACATGCCACGTGTTAGCTCCTATGTTTTTTTATTTTATTTTTTAATTTTAAAAAAATTGTCCACGTGTCAAGTTATAATTGTGTCACTTGTCAATGTCAATGCCATGTGTCAATTTGTGGTTGTGTTATTATTTTTGTTCAATTTAGTCATTATATTCGTTATTTTTATTCATTTTCGTTCCAATTTTGGTTAAAATGAATCAATTTTGTTTCTTTCAAATTGACAGCAAATTTAATATCTTTTATTAAAGTTATACTAATATTTGTTCTAAAATTGTCATTTTTATTAATTATTTTTGAAATTCAGTTATAAGTTATTAAATTTAGTTATAAATTAAATTAAATTCTTATATTTAATTGTTAAATAAAATAAAATAATTAAAAATGTCACATTTAATTTAACAATTGAATATATGAATTATATTCAATTTATAATTGAATTTCAAAAATAACTAATAATAATTTCAATTTTAAATATATATATATATATATATATATATATATATAATATTTATAAAAAAAATAAATTTGATAGCAAATTGAAAGGGAAAAAGTTGTTTCATTTTATAAAAATTTGGATTAAATTAAACAAAAATAATGAATGTAAGGACTGAATTGAACAAAAATAACGAATATCGGAACTAAATTGAACAAAAATAAATAATACAACCAGTGTGACATGTGCCATTGACATTGACACGTGGCACAATGGTGACTTGACAAGTGGATAATTTTTTTGAAATAAATAATTTAAATTTTTAAAAAAAAATAAGAGTTGACACGTGATATGTACTGTTCAAAAACGTTAAATATTTAAATACTGTTAGTAAAAAAGACCAAATTAACCAAAATTTGACGAAAATGAGGACCTAATTGAACACAAAACGAAAATGATGACTAAGTTAAATAAAAAAACAAAAATATGAACCAAATATATATTTAAGCTTAACTTGTAATTTGTTATTGATTTAAGCTTTAATATATTTTTTTCTCTAAATTTAAAAAATAAATAAGTATAATCATTTCAAACTTATGATGTTAATTTTTTTTAATTTTATTAAACGGTGTTCAAATTAATATTTAAGGTTAAACTTAACAGAACGATATAAACAACTCAATGTCATCCTGTATTAAAATTTAGAATATAAACAAATTTTAATCTTACGTCAAAATTTAAATAATAAAATCATGTTTATTTATTTTTTTAACAAAACTTATAAAACAATGACGTCTCATTTATACGTTGATAATTAACAAATCTAGGGAATTTAGACGAATTAAAATCAATGTGTAGATAATGTTAGCAAATATCAGTTATTAGAAAATGTTCAATAATTAAAATCTTCATTCCGTTTTTTGCAACATGTGAAATAGATATATAAATTTCAAATTTTGCTCTTGATATAATTTTTATGAATGTGGTTCAATCTTAATGTTTATAAAACTTATTATCAAATATTTATATTTACATCTTGTGAAGGTATATCTTATAAAAACAATGTGAAAACGTAAGCTGAAAAGTACGAAGTTTTAAAAATTTGCATTTCATGATTTTGAAATAAAGAAAAGGGTTGATTTGAAAAGGTGGAGGTGTGACATAAGATCCGAAACATGGTTGTAGGTTGAGGCAGAGGAACCACCCAGAGGAACCAATCGGAAATGCACGAGAAGAGTGGATTATTACACTCCTTTTAACAACCAAACGAAACCGTGACGATTTGTGGCAGTGGCATCTAATGTATTGTGAATTTTGTGGCATCTCAATGAATGACGAAAGGGAAAGTACATAAGGCATCCATGCCAAAAGTGCCACGCTTTTTCGTTGGTAAGGGAGAAAACTCATAATCATAAACACATCAAAACAAATCCATTCCTGCATCCTATGCTACACCTTTTCCCCTCTTTATTCTCTCAATAAATTCATCAATCTTATTACCACAATCCACTTACAATAATTCATTTAAGTTTCTTCATGTTTTTTCTTAAGAAATGAATGTTAAATCAACCACAATATTATAAAATCAGTTTATTTGTAATATCAAGTTTATAAAATTTTCACCACTCTTAACCGGACACAAATTTACCTAATTCATTGTCGGTAAAACTTGATAACAATAATAAATCTTTCAAAAGAGGATCAATGAGAAATACAATATCAATGAAACATGAATTCAATCCACTCATAAGATATTGACATCACTCTCAATTCAAAACTTTAAAATAATGAGTTTATAAATTTTTATTCTTATAAAGTGCTCAACTTGTTCATTTTTACCTAATGTTCAACCTAGGACTTAAATTCGTTTACTCCCGACAAGAATAATCTATATATTATTTAAAAAATAAACTTTAAATCTAATATAATATTATAAAATTGATTTGTTTAATAAAATTTATACACATTTATATATTATAAATTTATCTTATTTTTATCCATTTTATTTCATTTAGAAAAAATTCTACCAATTTTTGTTTTTTAAAAGAGTACTTATATTCTTAAACTCCAACAACGTTAACCACTGCTATTACATAGTACACACACTAACCTTAATCTTTACAACAGAAGAGATGCGGAGTTACTTGGTATGAACAAAAGTAAAGTTAATCCTGAGTGTACTAACTATAATTTTACGCGAAGGAACTTAAATACAGAAGAAGATCCAAGGAAGGGGACCAGAAGCTTCACCTTTATTATATATGTATTCATCTGATTCAAACAGGATTTTTAGACATAAAAGACATTGAGAGTGGAGTGGGAAAGTGAAGGGAAAAAAAATGAGAGATGAGAAATGAGAGAAAGGAAGAATGGCACGTGTGTGGAGGGAAAGGGAAAGAGGATGAAAAAGCAGAAAGGAGAGTGCAGGGAATAGAAGAAAAGAGAAGGGAGAAAAGGGTAAAAAGAAAAAGATGGCGTGCTTTCTGGGCATAGACATAAACATAAACATAAAGCCTCATAAAGTACTTCTGAGCCACCCTGTCACCATAGTCCCCTACTCCCTACATAACAACACTATATCACATTACCCTCAAACCCAAACCAACCAAACACAACACAACCTTCTTCTCTCTCTAACTTTCCCTCCTTCCCAAGCACCTCACTTACACTCTGCAAAACGCTCTCTTCTTTCACGTTCCAACACAAAAAAAAAAAAAAAACAAACCCTTCTCTTCTTCTTCTTCTTCTCTTGAGATTCGCGCCCCAACCAAGATCTTCACAGAATCGCTTTCATTTAAACCAAAGGCGGCGACCATTTATTTCTTCCATTACAACCCCCCATCTCTGACGCCATTTTTCTCCGTGCACACTCTTCTCACCATAATTAACAAAAATTCAATAAACAATTACCGCATTCAATTCATTCCATTCCCTAACACGCTTCCACAACCTTCTTCTCTTCCATTCTTCCACTTCAACTTCTTCTCCCTTCTTCACTCACTCTAGTTAACTTCCCCTTCCTCAACAACCTTCACTCACCATCGCGTAGTAGTACCACTCTTCACACGCAGGCGGGCTTCTTGGTGGGTTTGTTGGCATGGCAGGAAACGAACCAAACGGTGGTCTGCCTTGTCGTTTTGTCTCAAACTGAAAAAAAAAGTTGTGTTTTTTTTGTTTTATAATATACTATACAGTGTTTTCTTGCGGTGGGTTTGAAGGAGAGTAGTTAGAAAGGTGAAAAAATGAAGTTCATGAAGTTGGGTTCGAAGCCTGATGCTCTTCAAGCTGACGGAAAATCTATCAGGTTGGTTCTTCTTCTTTTTGGCTTCTTTCCTGGTATATGATCTTCTCGATTTTAAGGTTTTATGTTTCGTTGTGTTTTTTATGTTCTTCTGTTCTTTGTTATGTTTTTTTTTTTTTTTTTTACTTTTTTGCGTCAGGAATGAAGTTAATGTGTGTTACTGTTTTCTGGCACTGAATATGAACCAAGATGATTTTGTTGGTCATTGAAGCGTTCGAGTGTACTTGTAGTTAGAGTTTCATTGCCGAATGGCTCTCCTTTAAAGAAAGCCATTATTTTTTTGTCTGCATAACCGCCCTGAAGTAATGTTAGCACGCTGTATTGGTGGCATGATAAAGAAGAGCGAGTAAAAGTTATTGAATCGGAGGTGGTCCTGAATTCGAGTTGTGAAATTTTTTTATTAGTTTGTGGTCCAAATATTGGTAAAGTGTTTTATGGAGTTCCCAGCATGTTCAATCATAGTATAATGCATAAACTATTTAATTAATATATTTATTATTATGCATGTGGTTTCAGTGTTGTGCTTATACTTTTCTTAACACCTGGTGTATGGAAGATAAGGTTTGAGAACTTCACTTGTGGATGGATTCTGTGTGGATTTTCAGCCTGTTTGTGAACCGTATGCGACAACAAAGTGTCATCTGTCATGCATGTGGTATATGTATGTATGTATTTAACTGAAAAGTGAGAAACACGTTTCGACAGTTGATATTAATTTTGATGTGTCTCCAGGTAGTTATTTTGCTGTGGACTTTAATGTGGTTGATTTTTCTGCTGTGTGAATGGAATTGTCCTTGTATGTTCGACAAATGAAATTGAATGCTTCCCAATCCCTCAAGATCAGAGATTTCAGATATTTAAAATTCTGGCATCATAATGAATGTATAAGATATTCTGTAGGGGATGTGATACACCTTTCTGGGTTTTGGACCGATTTGATTGCTTTCAAGATGTAAAACACAACTACTTTTTTGTCACATTGTGCTGAACATCATTCATCTTTGTTTAGTACTCGTGGCTGCAAGTTTTTGACTGAACTGATTTTCTTCTGCCATAATTTGTGATGATGTGATATATGATCTTGCATGCCCCATTGAACTTTAGTGATGCCCTCCTAGTCATGTTTTTCACCACCTGAGCTAAAGCAATTCATTTCCATTTTTTGCAGGTATATCTCATCTGAATTGGCTACCGATATTATCATAACTGTTGGTGAAGTGAAGTTTCACCTGCACAAGGTATGCATTTTTCTCAGTATATTTGTTTTATAGCCCTCTTAAATAAGAAAACCTTTTTGTAAAAAGAAAAAAGAAAACCTGATTCAATCATTTTATTAAGAGTGACCACCCCTGTTATTAGTGATAATAGCACTGACACCCTGTATGGTTTGGAAAATTACACAAACCTCCCTTGTGTTATTTTCAAGGGAGTTTGTGTATGGTCCCTACATATGAATGGGTAGGTATGTGTAACTCTTTAATAAGAAAGAATGTCGAGAGAACTGTACATTCAGTAAGGAAGTAAGTGATTTTTCAAATTTCAAACAAGTTTGCACATTAGTTAATGCACAATTTTTCATTTGCTTTTATAACTTCAGGTTTTTATCCACTACTTTTAGCTTCTTCTCCCTTTGTTTACTAATGATGGCTTCTCTTGAATTTTAGTTCCCTCTACTGTCCAAGAGTAATCGGTTACAAAAGTTGCTGACAATGGCTAATGAAGAGTGTTCTGATGAAATTCAATTGGATGATTTTCCTGGTGGTTCCAAGGCCTTTGAAATATGTGCAAAGTTCTGCTATGGAATGACTGTTACTCTCAATGCTTACAATGTTGTGGCTGCTCGTTGTGCAGCTGAGTACCTTGAAATGACTGAGGCTATTGAGAAAGGGAACTTAGTTTTTAAAATTGAGGTGTTTCTTACCTCCAGTATATTTCGGAGCTGGAAGGATTCTATAATTGTTCTCCAAACTACTAAATCTCTTCTTCCATGGTCTGAAGACCTAAAGATAGTTGGCAGATGCATAGATTCCATAGCCTCTAAAACTTCTGTGGACCCAGCAAACATTACTTGGTCTTATACTTACAACCGGAAATTATCAGAACTTGATAAAATTGTTGAGGACAAGACAGCACCACATGAGAAAATTGAGCCTGTTCCCAGGGATTGGTGGGTTGAAGATATATGTGAGCTTGACATTGATCTATATAAACGGGTTATGATTACAATCAAATCCAAGGGAAGAATGGATGGAGTTGTGATTGGTGAGGCACTAAAAGTCTATGCTGTGAGATGGTTGCCTGATTCTGTTGATGCATTGGTTTCCGATGCTCATGCCCGGAGGAACAAATCTCTCGTAGAAACAATTGTCTGTCTATTGCCATGTGATAATGGCATGGGTTGTTCATGTAGTTTCTTGCTGAAGCTATTGAAAGTGGCCATATTAGTAGAAGCTGATGAGTCTTCAAGGGGACACTTGATGAAAAACATTGGCCTAAAATTGCATGAAGCTTCTGTCAAAGATTTACTGATTCCAGCAAGGCTTCCCCAGATCACCAAATTTGATCTTGACCTGGTGCAAGATCTTTTGAACCTATACATGACTAACGTAAGGGGAAGCCGTGATACTGAGATCGAGGAGAAGAAAGATAAGGTGAACGAGTCTATGTTAGGACAGAGATCTTTATTGAATGTTGGCAAGTTGGTAGATGGCTATCTTGGAGAAGTTGCACATGATCCAAATCTCAGTCCTACTAATTTTGTTGATTTGTCTCAGTCAATTCCAGATTTTGCTAGACCAAATCATGATGGTCTATACAGATCTATAGACATCTACTTGAAGGTAAGATTTTGCATCCTTTCTATCCTTAGAGATGAATTGTATGATTAAGTTATGCTAAACCAATGCTTAGCTAGTTACATATCTAAACTACTAGCTGCTTTCTACTGTTACTCTAATTGCTGACGCTTAACAAAGTGTATCTTGAAATTGGTAAGCTTTAGCTGAGCTAAGCTAATTAATGACATTGAAATATTGAGTTGAGTTTTTCATCTCCAGGAGCACCCAGGTTTGACAAAAGCTGAGAGGAAGAAGATATGTGGTCTAATGGATGTGAAGAAGTTGTCAGTGGATGCATCAATGCATGCTGCACAGAATGAGCGGCTTCCCCTTAGAGTGGTTGTGCAGGTTCTCTATTTCGAGCAGATCAGAGGCGCCACCGCCTCCAACGGCCGGACACGTGGCAACAGTCCATCGAGCACTCTCGTGAATGGTGATGAGGAGTGTGTGAAAACTGGGGGAGAGAGCTGCCATTCCCTGAACACCCAGATGTGTGAGTTGAAGATGAGAGAGGAGGAGTTTCAGAAGAATGGGAAGCTGAACAAGAAGAGTAGCAAAAACAGCAGAAGTGGCATGCAGTTGCTGCCATCAAGATCAAGGAGAATCTTTGATAAGTTATGGATTGTTGGAAAAGGGCAAGGAGAGAATAGGAGTTCAGAGACTTCAGGGAGTTCTAATAGTCCAACTTCTGTAGTCCCTGGAGACACCAAATCATCTGGTTCATCGTTGAGACACAGGAGGCATTCTATCTCTTAGGGAAAGAGAGTGAAATTGCTGTGAAGTGTAAAGTGTTAGGATGTTAAATTCTCTTGTTTTATTCATATGCATGCACAGAATCAGGAAAAAGGTCTCTCTAAGTTGCAAAAAAATGTAATGACGTTATAGTTGTGTCTTAAGTCCCTGTATCATTATTCTGGCTAGTGTATTGTCTTAAATTCTTCGAAATCTGTCACTAGTTTTGTGGGGCCTTTTTGTTTGTATGAAATCATATCCTTATTTACACTGTCTTAAAAATGTTTTGAGAAACTTCTCCACACTTCTAGCAGCATAATTAAATGTTTTTCTTCACAATTCTGAAGACTAAACAAAAGAATATAGAAAAGTTAGAATTTTCTGTGAATTCGTAAGCAAAATGTACTTTTGGTTAACGGAGAAAGTTTCTTTTCAAGCTTTTTTTCTCAATTGGACGAGTGTTAGAAAATAGATTGCAATTTTAGTATCAAGTTTTTAGTAATTATCTAACTATGAAGTTCTGACACGCCACGGTGTTGCGTTTTCCCTCTTCTGACGTGCTATGGACATGAACATGTAGCGAGTGCGTGCACGTGTTGGACGCATTTCGGAGCTAACTGAAAACGCTTGTCGTAATAAAATTCCCTCGATAACCACGTCATCGTCGAGGTGGCGTCTCCTGATTGCGCAATGGCGCTGGTGGTGGGGATCGTGGTGATTTCTTATCTGTGTATTGGAAGATAGAAAGAGGAAAAATGTTGAGGAAGATCATATTGGCGGCGGTGAACAAGCCTCCGGTGTCGCCGGCGACGACTCTGGCTGGACGGAGGGGGAGCGGCGGCGGCTCCTGGTGCTGGTGTTGCTGTGTCACGAGGAGTTGGAACCTCGTGACTTTTGTTTCGGTGAGCCTGAATCATTCAATGAGGAAGGTTTGGTTGATGTAAATATTAACAGTGATGGACATAGTGATTCAGATTGGGATGGTAATGTGCCATGTGCTGTTGAAAGTGCATCTGATGGAGAAGGTTGGTACACAGCACAAGAGTCGACTGATTCAGATTCTGATGAAGTAAGGACTGAGGGTGGAGGGTTAGATTTCGAGTGGCAATCAGATGAATTGGTTAGTGGTTCAGACATTGATGAGGTGAAAGATGATTTTGAAGGTTATGGGTCATTTCCTACATTTACAATGCCAAAAAACATGGACGACTATAAATGGGAAATATGAACTTATTTCACAGAGAAACATGAATTCACTGAAGCAATTAGAACCTATGCACCTGCAAATGGAAAAAGTTTAAAATTTGTAAAAAATGACAATCAGAGGGTTTCAGTTAAATGTTTGGGAGCAAATGGAGAATGCAATTGGTATGCTTATTGTGGTTATATGGGTGCAGTGAAGTCATGGCAACTTAGAAAAATAATAGATCAGCATACGTGTTCTAGAGATTTCAACGTAAAATTAATGAATGCAAAGTGGCTAAGCAAGAAGATGGAAAAGACAGTTAGAGAAAACCCTAGTATGAAGGTCATGGACATTCGTGACAAGGTCAGTAGGAAATGGAATGTAGGTATATCTAGAAATATGGCTTTTCGGGCTAGAGCTATTGCTAGAGATCACGTGGATGGGTCTTTTTCAGAACAGTTTAGGAGAATATATGATTATGCACACGAACTGCTGAGAACCAATCCAGGTTCTACTGTAAAGCTTAATGTTGAGAACACAGAAGGTGAAGTTATATTTAAGAGATTCTATGCATGCTTGAAGGCATGCAAAGACAGTTTCACGTGCTGTAGACCTTTCATTGGATTGGATGGCTGCTTTCTCAAAGGAAGGTATGGTGACGAGTTACTAATAGCAATTGGAAGAGATGGTAATGAGCAGATTCTTCCTCTTGCATATGCTGTTGTAGAAGTAGAAAATAAGGATTCGTGGAGATGGTTTTTGGAGCTTCTGATTAATGATCTTGGTGGGGATTCAGTTTGTGCAACATGCACTTTTATATCAGACCAACAAAAGGTTATTCCTTAAACATTACCTTTATTATTTGAATTGATTTATATTTTAACAACATGCAGTTTGCAAATTTTGACATCACTATTTTTCACATATACACACAGGGTCTTCTCCCAGTTATGCAAGAACTTCTTCCTGGAGTGGACCAGAGATTTTGTGTTAGGCATTTGTATGCTAATTTCAGAAAGCAATTCTCCGGAGAAAATCTTAAACGTCTCATGTGGAAGGCTGTAGGAGCAACACATCCACATGCTTGGGAGAAGATAATGAGGGACATTAAAGAGGTCAATGAAGAGGCATTCAAACACTTGATTGGTATTCCTCCAAGGTATGCCACCATGAATTGTTACACCATATTTACTGCATCATTAATACATACTGATCTGTTTATATGATACTAGGTATTGGTCCAGATCTAGATTCACTGTAAGAGCTCAGTGTGACACCTTGGTTAATAATATGTGCGAGGCATTCAACAGTGTGCTAGTGAAGACTCGAACAAAGCCAATAATAAGTATGCTGGAGGACATTCGTGTTTATATCATGAAGAGATGGGCCAAAAACAGATCTAAGGTGCAGTCTTTTAAAGGTTCAGTGTGTCCCAGAATTCTTGACAGGCTTAAGAAGGAATCAAGCTTAACAAGACACTGGATACCAAGGTAAGAACTTAACTATATTTATGTCAGCAAGCTTAACAAATTTCAGATGTAGTAATTATGTTTTTGTTGTATTACATGCAGATGGTCAATAGAGAAGTTGTTTGAAGTGAGGCATGCTTCAAATCTAGGAGAACAGTTTGTGGTTAATATTGACAAGATGGAGTGCAGCTGCAGGAAATGGAGCATCACTGGACTTCCTGATACTTTTGCTTTTTCTTGTTTTTATTTGTTTTTCGTTGGACCATTTTATGCTGAATTTGTTTTTCATTTTGTTTTTGGTTTTACTGTTTGTACACCTGCACTTTATTAACTCGCACCACTACACTTTTCAATTTGGGTTTATTCTAGTTGAATTTCTTTTCTCAGCCTCTCACATTTTAATATATATATATATATATATATATATATATATATATATATATATATATATATATATATATATATATATATATATATATTATGTCTTAATTTTTTTGTGTCGTGTTCATGCTTGATAGATATTTAATTAATTTCATTTGTAAGTGCTTCTAGTTTAGATAATTTTCAATTTGTTCAAGTGTCTTACTTTTTAAATTATGCTTATATTTTAGGTTAAATTTGGTTTTATCTCTTAAAGTAAAAATTAAAATGAGTATGTATTCGAAATTTTAGATTAATTTAATTTTTTTATTTTTTTAATGAATCTTTAATTTAAATTTTGTTAAATTTAAAATTCATGCAATTCTAAATTTAAATTTTGTTAAGTTTAAAATTTATGTTTTTTAAATTAGAAAATTAAATTGAATCAAAGTTTTAAAAATAAAAGAAAAAATTTACTTTTAATTTTTACGAAAAGGTGAAAAAAAACATATTTAATCTTGTAATTTTAATTAAATAATTATTTAAATAGTAAACTTAAATTAAAGAAAATAAAACTGTATACGCAAAAAGACAATCCTTTTATTAATGTTATAGGTAATATAACTTAAAAAAATTATAAATATTAATAATTTTAAGAATAATAGTTAATGAGTTATATCGTTTTGTTTGTAAGATTGATGTATTACATATTTTATTCAATAATAAAAATATTTTAATTGAATAAAAATGAAAACATTTTAACTAATAAATTTACTGAAATTAACATAGAAATACTATTTTTTAAAAATAATAGCATAAATATCATATTATTTATTGTATGTAGCTTTTATCAGTAGTTCAGCATTTTTTTAGAGAAATTAAATATTCACCTTTTTAAGTTTGAAACTTATTTATACAAAAATATTAAGAATATAGGCTTCATTAAAATGGTGATCTATGTTTTAGGTTTTTTAGTAGATATATTAATATTTTTTTGTTAAAATTCTTATTTGGTTATGATTTTGATTTCAATTATTCAATTCGGTATTTTTACTTTTTACTTTTTTTTTCAATGAAGTTTTAATATTGTTAAAAAATGTTATTAGGTAATTATTTTTGGTATAAATGTTGTTTTTTACATGTCACCTGTGAGTTTATACTATTTTCAATTTCATTTTATTTATTTTTTAATTCTTTTCATTTAAGATTTTTTTCCTGAAAAAATAAATCTAAATATGAAATTCTTTTAAATTATTTGTTTATTAGTAAAAATAGTTTGAAACTCATTAATAACTTTTTTGTCTTTTAGTTAATTTAAAGATAATAGATCAAGAGAATTGATTATGGAACTCTATCAATTAAGATTTTTTTTAAGTATGGTACTAAGGAAATGAATTGACTCACCTATTTCGATTGAAGAGAACAAATCATTTGACAGGGACACTCAAAAGTTCTAGAGTCTTGGTTTAATAAGATGTTGAGTATTGAAATGATATTGCAAGCATTATTCAAAATGCTTGGGCATAAAGCATTTGTAGGTGACTTTTTAAATTCGTCGTCAAATTTTAGGTCTCAACCTTGGACAAGCTATGAAACTCCAAGTTGGAGTACGGTAGAGGCAGAGAGAATTTTTGGTGGAATAATTAAATGCGTAGATGAAAAGAACACCAATGGCCAAAGCACTCTACTGGGTCGATACTGACACTAAGAGACGAAAGTTAGGGAACGAATGAGATTAGATATCCTAGTAGTCTTAGTTGTAAACAATGGATACTAAGTGCTATGCATATCGACCCATGCAATGCTATAGATAACGTGTTAAGCATCCCACCTTGGGAGTACATTCGCAATAATGAAAGTCAAAGGAATTAGCAGTTGTCCACATAAGCATTGGAGCATGTGGTTTAATTCGATGCAAAGTGAAGAACCTTACCTGGGCTTGACATGTCGCGAATCCTCTTCAAAGAGAGGGGTGCTTACGACAACAGAAACACAAGTGGTGCACTAATGTCGTCAGCTTGTGCCGTAAGGTGTTAGGTTAAGTCCAACAACTATAAATGTCAAAATGGGTTCCAACCCGTGAGCCAATCTGACTCACCATACGTTCGAGTCGGGTTGGGTTGAGAAAATTTCAGTTTTTTCAAAAGCAGGTTGAACTAAACCCAACTCACTTAACTCATAGGTTAAATGGGTTCGAGTCGGTTGAAGGTGGGTTTACTCGTAACCTACCAACAACAACGCAATATGTTTTTTTACAATTTTTATTTTTTTATTATAATTATTTACTACTTCTAAAAATATATGTTCACAATTTGATATTTTTAAATATTAGTATGTTGATCAATGATATTTGAATAGTTAAAATATTTAATATATATCTGAATAATATTTATGTAATGTATGTTGATACTTTAATCTTTAACTTTTGCCTTTATAATAATATCTTGAGAATTAAGTGAACACTTTAATTCCATTGTTATAAGAAATAAATGAAGTAAATCCACTCTCACTGTAATGCAATAAATATAAAAATTAAATTGCAAAAGAACAAATTTATCAGTGAGCCAACTCACTAACCCGTGGTGGATTGGTCTAGGTTGCAAAATTTATGACTTAAAAAAAGGTGAGTCAAACGGTTGTGCTTGTCTATTTTTAGCTCAACCCGTGGTGAGCCAACCCCTACCTGCAACGAGTACAACCCTCGTGTTTAGTTGACAAGATTGAGTTTGGAATCTTTACCAGACTACTGGTCATAAGCCAAAGATGTCAGGTCATTGTTGTGTCATGTGACAGACAGTGTCAACATTACATGTGAGTGATAATGTCTTGTATTCAATTTAGTCTTTATATTTAAAAGATTGAATTAATAAAGTCTTAATATTTTTCTAAAATGAAACAACCTTGTTCCTCTTCAAAATGGTACCAAATTAGTTTCCATCTTGGAGAGGGACAACATATTTTCATTAAAAACATCTGGAACTTAATTGTGTCAAAATTTCATATATAAGGACGAAATTGAATATAAAACACTGTCATGTGGTGTTGACACTAAATCATGACACTGTCACATGATACCAAAACTGTCATATGGCACGACAATGATTTGATACAACAAAAAACTTGAAAATACTAGGAATTGTCATGTGAAGTCAAAATTTATCACGTGACATGACAGCAAATTGATACATCAACAAAAAAAAAAGAAAATAACTAAAAAAACTTAAAAATATTACAAATTGACATATGACATGTAAAAAAATATCATAAACTTCAATCTACCTTAATTGAATTGATTTAACAAAAATCGAGATTTAATTAAAAAAAATTAAAGAGATCAAATTGAATAATTAAAATAAATTAAAACCAAATAAAGATTTTAACCTTATTTTTATTATTCAATAATATTGTTATGTTATTTCTTATCCATTGTTATACTTTAAAAAAAAAAGTTGAGGGAGTCGCTATTTATTTCTGGGCACATAAAAAAAGCATAGTGACCCATGCAAGGGGACTTCTTTTTGCACCCCGAATAAACCCTATGTACAATTCGGGTTATGAATATGGGCCTCTAAAACCCTCTGGATCTCTGTGGGTTGCCGAGGGAAAAACGTTCTTTCCACTTCAGAACACGAGCTTCGTATCCGAATAACACTAGACGTTCATACATCAAACACCTTGTCCGCACGCAAAAACTAGGAACAAGAAAGCGAATCGAAGATGCAGACATTCAAAGCTCTGCTACCGCAAACAAGGACCTCACTTCGCACTCTCTATTCTTATCGTCGAGCTTTCTCTGCTCAACCAAATTACGCAGAGCACGACGATGACGATTCTCAGGAGCAGGTCACATTACTCACATTTCTCGTGTGCGCTTTCTCTGTGTTTTTCTCTTTGCTTTTTTGCCTTTCAATTTGCGACGTCGTTGTTTGACTCCAGATTCTAGTCGAAGGAAGAGCAAAATCACGAGCAGCTATTCTCAACAGGCCTTCTTCGCTGAACTCGCTCAATGCGTCCATGGTACGGCGTCGTTTTTTCCTTTTTCTTTCCGTGTTTTGAGTACGTTTGTCTCAGGTAAAGGCTGAGTCGTTTGCATTTCGCAGGTTGGTCGATTGAAGAGGTTGTATGATTCGTGGGAAGAGAACTCTGACATTGGATTTGTTTTGATGAAGGTATCACTGTTGTTTTCACGGCACTAAGTTACCAATGAACTAAACGACATAATGATATTGTAATTCATCATTCTTTTCCTTTTACTATGTTTATGGATATTGGTCATTCTTTGAGTTTCTATATTGAATGCTTTGAAGGGTAGTGGCAGAGCTTTCTGTTCTGGTGCAGATGTTCTTAGGTTGTATCACACACTCAATGAAGGTCAGTGGTATATTAATATTTTATTAATTAAGTAGCAAGTATATTGTCTTTTTAGTTTCATTAGTTTAATTTCTAAGCACTCTCAATGTGAAAACTTTTACTCTGGTAATCAATCAGAAGTGATGGTAGGTATGAATTTTGAGGTAGTGATTATTAAAGTCAACAAAATTATCAAGCATCACAATTTGTTATGATAATGTTGCACTGCCGCTGCATAAACTGTTTTCTCTATTTCATTCAATCTTTCAACTGAATACATCAAGTTCATTTAAATAAGTTTTCACTTTTTTTGAGTATTTGATCTGATTACTGTTTGTTATACATGTCATCTTCCAATTTCTATATAAAAGAAGTTGTTTTAGTAGCTTTATAAAATCTACTTTTGATATATGGTTAGGTAGATGACGCCAAGGGACCAGATCACTTTTCTATGCTAATGACCTCTGTATCTCAAGTCTTTTCATTTTCGTCTTTGCTGGCTGGGTGTATCTTGTCCTCGTGTTTTAATTTTTTTTGTTTTCATTTTAATAATATTTGTTTACTAAAAAACAAAAGTATTATTTCAACATAGGACTCCTGAATCACATTCAGACTGAGTCCTATTGCAAGGTGGTGATAAGAGGTTCATGTGCTTTGGTTGATTGACCCAAATTTTTAGTAAAAAAGAAAATATTGCTGAGATACTCTTATAGTAATGAATTGTGGTCAGATGGGTTGCGCAGATTAAGACAGTAATGTCATGTTAGTATCATGATCTGTAATTAGCGTTGGTCACTTTTAATTTTCAGTTGCTTATTCATCAAAGGTGCATTTTACATTTGCGTGAGTGATGACATTTTTAATTTTGTAATGAGCAGGAAATGCCGACGAAGCTGAACAGTTTTTCAAAACATTATATTCATTTGTATATCTTCAAGGGACTTATCTTAAACCACATGTAAGTTTTGAATAATTGCTAAAAGTGTTCTGTTTGAGATATTGAGTAATTTGGTTTGAGGAATTGATATATACCAAACATAATTCATCTTTGCTTATGTTCTTCACTCTCCGGTGGACCAATATTGATAATGCTAGGCATGGTTTTAAGCTACAGTGTCAACTTGTAAACTTCTCCAGGTTATGAGTTTTCAAGTTGACTGCTGCTAATTGAGCTGAAGCAGTGGTGAAATTGTCTCTTGGTGAACTTGGATAAACCTGGTGGGAATGCTCAAACTAACTCAAAGCTGAGTTGGCGAGTCTGCCTCCATTGCAATTTAAAAGCCAATTGACATTGATCTTCTGGTCTCTTGCATGACTAGAACTCACTTTTAGATCTCATCTCTTACATCCTCTCTTTACATGTTTCCTACCTCAAAGTGATGAAACCAGGGTCTGACATTTTCTGTTGTCAGCTCTCTCACATCACGCAATCTACAACTTTTTCCTTGCCATTCCCCTCTCGTTCTCTCCCTTGATTAATTTGTGAAGCTTACTGAACTAGGCTTCTTTATCCCCATTACAAAACTTTAGAGGTGTAACCTATTGAAAATTTCCAAATAGTGTAGATGTAGAGACTAACAAATAAATTTAACCAATATTCAATTTTAAAGCAAATAAATTTAAAATTTATTCAAATAAATTTAAATTCCATTTAGCCATCAATAAATTTACCACAAATAAATTTATGGTTCCTGCATCAGCATGAGTGAATTTCTATAGCAATGGCACAAATGTAATCTATTACTGGAAATAAGAGGCTATGAAAAAGAGAAGATTTAGTATGAGTCGAGTTGAAATTTTCTTCATGGTTGAACCAAATCCTTCTTTAAATTGAAAATAAGATGAAGTATTAAACACACCCATTTGTGTAGAATTTAAAGCAACTAGCAAGATAATTAGGCTAGTACGTTTTCTCATCCATTGATTGTGTATGTTAATATTATCATATACTGTAAGGTTATGGATAGTATCACAACATAACGAGTTACAATATATGTCTTTTCTATACGATGAATTTTGAGTGTGTTTCTTATTGTGAAAAGCTTGTTTGATACCTTAATGTTGATTTTGTTGGCATTTATGTAGGTGGCAATTTTGGATGGAATAACAATGGGATGTGGATCTGGAATTTCTCTACCAGGGATGTTTCGTGTTGTAACAGATAAAACTGTATGTGATTTCTTCATTAGCTCATCACTCAATGAATTGTTTTATATTTGAAACAAGTGCAGGCAGCTAAACCTTTTTCTGCTTAATCTTGTCAGTTTTTTTCTCACCCAGAGGCTCAAATAGGTTTCCATCCAGATGCAGGAGCTTCTTATATTTTGTCTCGGCTACCTGGCTACTTGGGTAATGTACATTTTGCATGCTATTTTAGAGCTGGACTCCTGTGTAACAGTTTTGATGCGCATTTTACTGATATATATAGTTTTTTTAAAATGCATTAATGTGTCATTTAAAAAAACTGGAACAGAAATCATTAACTAATCCTCAATAAGTTAACTACACAAAGTTGAAGAGAAATGTTTATAGAAAATATTTTCTGTGGAAGGTAATTTTCATTTTGTCTAAAAGAACCCAATTCCTTTCTTGAAAATGGTTCTTAAACTTTTGAAAGGTATCTGCATTCTATTTCCTTAGGTTTAGATCTGGTCCAGAAATTGGACAAAATGATTGCTTTATTGCCGAAAACTTCCCTGATTAGTATCAACAGGATATAGAATCAGTGATATAAGTTGATTTTTTTTTTGCTTTGGAATTTTTATATTTCCAATACTAAAGTATTTTGAGAGTTCAAATTTCAGGAAAAAATATATTTTTCTTATTTTATTTAACTAGATACACCAACTTTTTTCGTAAGGAACGATATTTGATGTGGTACTTACGTAGTATCATCTGTGCAAATTTGTCACAGAATGTTTAAACGGATGTTATTATGAAAAAATTATTATTGTTTTCATATTCTTTGTTACTTTTATTATTTTTAATATTATAGACTATTGATCACACTATTTTTTCTTTTCAAAGCTAAATGGTTTTTTTCGTTGCAAATATTTTGTATATGAAAATCTTATCTTTTCTAGAATTCAAGATTCCATTAGTTTCTGCAACCCAACCCCCCCTGCATAGCTCGAATTGGCTTTACTAAAGACATTTCCTACTGAATATTTATACAACCATTTTCTTTCAAGAGCATTGGAATATTCTTGATTTAACTATTGTTTTAAACTTGCTCTAATAGTCTTTGCAGAAAATGGTTCCAAGAAATTTATTTATTTTATACTATGTTGCACAGGGGAATACTTGGCCCTTACAGGAGATAAGCTTAATGGTGTTGAAATGATTGCCTGCGGCCTTGCTACTCATTATTCATTAAATGCAGTATGTTTTTCTCTGTTCATGTGTCTCTTTGTTCTATCTTTTGACCTACTTTTGCTTTGCTTATATTATTTGTCTTCTCCTGACAGAGGCTTGCTTTGCTTGAAGAACACCTCGGTAAACTAATCACAGATGAACCTTCTGTTGTTGAGGCATCCCTTGCACAGTATGGTGATATTGTTTATCCAGATAAGAGCAGTGTCCTTCACAGGTAGTGTTGCACAAGCTTGTCCTTATTTCGTTTGAGGGTTTATGAGGTATATATTTTTTTGGGAGGGGGTCATGAATATATCTCAGTTTTGCTCCTATCGATCCATAAACTTCTGTTCAAATAATTGCTAAAGTCAACCATCATAAATCCTAGATAAAATGTTAACCAATGCCTTTAAAAGAGATATAGGTAGAATTTATTATCAAAGCAAAAGCATTATATATATATGGTAAACATATAAGTCATTTAAAGCTGGTTTTTAAGTAATTGGAAGAATTTTAAAAGATGTTTTTTTGGTTGAATGAATGATTTTATTACGGAGACTAAAAGCCTTTAGGAAACACCCGTTTTTGCATTCATTACCAGAATCTTTAGATTTTATTAATAGTTTGTTACTGTGATCGAACTGAAAAAATTAGTATTCTGAAAAAAATGCAAGAGTGAATAAACACTCGTTAGTGATGATATTTCTTCTTGAAATATGTATATGATGAAATCCTCTCGGATTTATATTTGCTTATTTTTTATTATTCAGCTGGTGACATGAAGTAGTCGTTTTTTGAAGCTGTCAGTAGAGAAACATACCTCAACAGCGTAAGGGCGCTTTGTTGAAGTGTGTTTTAACAGCATAAGGGCGCTTTGATGAAGTGTTTTATTTGGGAAAATATAATATTTTCAATTATTAAATTTCTACTTCCAGATGTGCTAGTAATAGATGCTTCACTATTTATTGCTGTATACTGAAAATAAATAAGGGTCTGTTTTATTAGGAAATTGAATGACTGTCTGTATGGTTATTATTTTTTATTAGTTTTTGTGTGGATTAATTTATGCTTGTGCTGAACTGCTGTGTACTTGTCACTCTTCGCCTTCCACCTTGAATTAGGGCTATGTAGGGTGTTGGCAATTGGGGCAATTACCTAAGGCCCCCAAACACTTAAGGCCAGTAAAGAATATTTTATACCGTTAAGAGTTTTTTCCTATTGGTAATTTAAGGTATTAATTTAGAAATTTTGTTTTGGTTACCTTAAAATTGGTTTATTATTAACATAATAATTACCATTAATTGCTAATTTTCCGAAATACTTGGTATTCCAACTGTCCCCCTTTAATCATCATTCCTTTCCATCTCTTTCTTGAGTATTGTTTGTTTTCAGTTTCTAATTTGCTCCAGTCCATTGTAGTCTTTTATTTTATTACTTATCGTCTGAAGATTTGTGAATATTTGTCAGTCAAGTGAGTGATGGAGGTGTTGAAAATTGAAAAATAGGAGAGTATAATCTGCATGTGTTCCTTTTATTCGTAATATAGAAATTTAGTACTCAGAAATAATAAGTATGCTTAACGAAGTTGAGAAGAGATAAGGAATCACGGAACCATATGCTATGAAACAGAACCAATGTGTGAGGACAGTAACATCAATACCCGTTTTTAATATGACAGAATCCCATAAATACATGCATGATAACAGGGGCAGACGTCTTATCTTGACTTGGAGAAAGATTATCATGAATAAAACAAGTTCAACAGCGAGGTGTTATCATATTTTGATACTAAAATGTTACTACATTTATATTTATATACGGAAATTAATGATATATGAATCTAAAAAATAGAAATGAATCTAACAATTGTACAGGTGCTATTGAAATAGAATTCTTAAACATTTTAATTTGAACTAATTTTCAATTTCTGAGTGTTTCTTTCTTTCTTGACATAGGATTGATACTATTGACAGATGTTTTAGTCACGACACTGTGGAGGAAATTATTGAAGCTCTGGTAAGAATCGTATTAAATCTCTATATTATGTTTGGTTAGTCCAGAGAGAGTTGAAACTAAAAAAAGTTAACATCTTTTGGTGAATATATATACACACACACACACACATGAATGATCTGGGGAAAAATTAGTCTCTAAAGCTTTTTTTCTTTTCATTCTCAAGTATCTGTTTTTTGCTTTTCTGTTTTCTGACAAAATTTCCTTTATCAAACTTGTATTTTAGGCCGGGCACTATACAGATTAAATCTATCTTATACAGTTTATGATTAATTACCATAAAAAATATTGTAAGTAGGATATTAAATGTATTACGAGAAGTTGTAGAATATTAAATTTATTACTAGAAAGTAATAGAAGCGGTTAGAAGATTGTAGAGATCTCTTTGTAATTATTATTTTAGGGTTAGAGTTCTCTATATATAGAGACTGATGTGCTGTTTCAAATGAATCAATTGAATAACAATCTTCTTTCTTTTTCTAGTTGGTATCAAAGCTCCTGATCTTGGGAACCCTGTTTTCGCATTTCTTCCTCAGTGTCTTAGTTACTGTTCCTTTTAGGGTTGCTTGAAGTGCACCCATTTCCATTAAATATTCAGATTGCCTGAAGTGCATCCAACTTGTGGTTTTGTCCGTTCTTGCACCTGACTATCCATAGGAGTTGCTGTTGAACCTTCAGTGGACCTTCATCGGACCTTTGTTGGATCTGTCACTTGACCTTCGCCGGACCATGCTGGACCTTCGCTTGACCCGCGTCAGAGTTGTTGTTAGAGTCGTCGTCGGGCTTTCTTGATAGAGCTTCCGCTGTTGCAATAATTGTTTGCCTGACTGATTTCCATGTAATCACACCACCCTATGTGTGAATGCATAACCACTAATGGATTTTGTCTCATCTTAATCAGAGATCCGGTTAGCATCATTGTACCCTTCTAGTACAGCGCGAAATCTACTATGTTCAATGGTATAATCCATTGAACCTCTTAGATATCTCACAAGTCTTGCAAGTGCATCCCAATGTTCCTGATTAGGACATTGAGTGTACCTACTGCATAAGCAATGTCTGGTCTAGAAAAGATCATTAACTGCAGTAAGCTCCTAATTATTTGGGCATATTGAGGTTGAGAAATAGATTCTTCCCTATTTTTCTTTAATTAGAGTTTCTTAGTGTATTGTTTTTGGGATAGTAATATACTATTCCCTTCCTTATGATTCTAGCACCTTAAATTACATTGGCTTCAACCATGTCTTTCATTTCAAATTTAGATCTTAGAAACAATTGTTATATAGACAATATCAATGCATGTAGCAAAGATTAGCATGTCATCCACATACAAACATATAATGACACATTCGCCATTTTCATATTTAAAGTTCACATTTTATTAGCATCGTTAGGTGAAAAATCATCACAAAGTTTAGTTCATAGAGTATTGCAAAAAGCTTTTTGAATCTTCCAAAGAAAGATTAATGAGCACAATGCTAGTATGAGATCTTCTCGTCCCTTTGTGGCCTAAGGATGTCAATTTTGTTCTCGCATTAGCACCGTGTTCTCTTATCTCTCTCTGGAAGATTCAAAAAGCTTTTTGCAATACTCTATATAAACTAAACTCTTTTTCTACAACATTGACTTCTTTGGGAAGTCCATCTGAGTGTCATAACTTGTCTGTAGCCATAGCTATGGTCTCCTTAAATCACGATAATTTCATCTAAAATAACAAGAATTTGGTTCTTTTCTACGTTCCACTCTCCAGTTGAAGAAGGTACTCGGAACACCAAGGCGACATAAAATACAGGCAACGTATAGCATTTTGGGTTGTTACATAACGAAATTTCAATATTGATGATATCTTGATCAACAATCCAATTGGAGACAGAACAACTCCATAGTATCTGTTTTTATCTTCTACCCCCTCCCTGACCTCAATATACTGAAAATAGTGATTTTGGAAGAAGGAACCTTATTCAAACTTTTTCAGAAAGGAGTAACGGGGTTTCCTTAAATTTAAAACAACAGGCAGATAAGTAGGCAGTTAACTGAACATTTCCTATTTCTTTAGAAGAAAGAGGTGATGAATTTGTTGATGTTTTCCATCATCTGGTGGTTAATTACACTGCTTTTTGATAGTTTGGTTTACCTTTTCAAAATGGATTGTTATTCTGCCAGGAGAAAGAGGCTGTCGACTCTTATGACAATTGGTGCTCGACTACTCTTAGGAGAATAAGGGAAGCCTCCCCATTGAGTTTAAAAGTTATCTTACGATCTGTGAGTTTACACTTCCCTTGCATGCTTATTTCCCTTTCAAGGTCTTTGTCTTCTGCATTTACTTTCTTCTCTACTTATTCTAGATACGTGAAGGTAGATTTGAAACTCTCGATAAATGTCTCGTACGTGAGTACCGTATGTCCCTACGTGGAATTTCTAAGAATGTTTCCTCCGATTTCTTTGAGGTAATGATTTCTCTGTATCTTTTCTGTAAACAATTTTATTTTCTTTTTTATTTTACTTTACTCATTCTTTATGCAGGGTGTTCGAGCAAGAATGGTTGATAAAGATTTTGCACCAAAGGTATATCTATTTTGTCTTAAGCGTCTGTTAAATACCTTTTGTGGGAAATTATGTGAAGCATTTCATTCCCAAAATTGCAGTGGGATCCACCTAGTTTAAAAGAAATATCAGAGGACATGGTTGACTACTATTTCTCTCCATTAGAGTCTGAACTAGTGCTGCCGACGGCTTTGAGAGAACCTTACATGTGAAACTACCATACCTCTAAGCAATTATCCTCACTAGCAATGGTAAGGCAAATAAATTCTAATTTTGTGCTTAAGCTTCATTGGAAATATTTAACAATGTTTGTTGTATTGGTATAAAAATGTGGAACCCACACTTATATATTTGGTGGGGAGGGGTAGTTGAATTACTACTACCGCTCTTTCGTGAAATTGTACGCCATCTAATTTTCTCACTGTTTGCACTTAAGCATAAGCTAATCTAAAAGTCTAGTCCATTAATCTCAAGACTTTTGAGTCCTGAATAAAATAATTCTTTTATTCAATATGTGAGGGCAAGGAAAATGAGTATGGTCTGGATTGATCCAATGAGCAAGTGAAAAATAGGGCCAGTTGGGTCTGGCCATCCAAAATGGGCAAAAAGAAATGATTTTGGCCCATTTTTATTTTTATGTGTGTGTGTGTGTGATTGTAGTAATTATTTTTTAAAACAGGTGTGTCCATGAGTAAGCACGGTCTGAGTAGCTTTGAGCCACAGCTAAAACGGTTCAGTCTGTGTGTGTGAAATAAATAGATTTTTTAAAACGAGTACAAGGAAATTTAATTTGAATTTTTACATGTATTATAAATTTAACCCATGTCCATTTTTAGTAATGCATTTTAAAATTGTAGTAATTATTTTTTAAAACAGGTGTGTCCATGAGTAAGCACGGTCTGAGTAGCTTTGAGCCACAGCTAAAACGGTTTATGTAGAACTTGATCTGTTTCAATTTGGGTTTTTTTTTTTAATCTAGCATAGTTTATTTTACAGGTTTTCGGATGAAAGTACTAATTGTTGTCTTGGGCAAAGAGGAAAATCTAATCCAAAAGTCAAAAGTTTAGTCCATTGGGCAGGAGAATTTAGGGCTTAAGCATCACATCATGTAGATTTTCTTCCTTCCTACCTGAAGTGGGGACTCCTAACTGTCTCCTGTGGAAATGTCAACTTGTTATTACCCCTAAATAGAAGTGGTCACTAGGAGGATGAAAATTTTATATATGCACGCTTAATGCTAACTGTGGGAGGCTTGTAAACCTTTATTTTATAGATTATATGCATTTTTTAATTGAGTTTTACATCTTTTCGCAAGTCAAGCAGTGATTTATCTATCTACTGTAGATTATTTTATAAACAATTCCGGACGAAGAGGCGTTGATGCAGTCGGCAGATGCACCTTGGACTGTGGTATTCACCTGCTTCGACCAAACTTTCGCCATCAACGGTTCTTGTCTGATGAACTTCCCAATGTTCGAAATTATTATCATTGTCATTGGATGTGTGTAGTCTGATGTTGGCTCCATAATACTAGTGAAAGGATCATATATGCTTCTTTCGTTGTTTACTCCCATTTCAATTATATTGAAATCCCAGCTGTCTGAAAACCCTAATCAGTAAAGCGAGCCATGACCAGTGGCAGGGAAGACAATGTCCATTGTCTGGAATTTCTTTGAGTGGACATGTCATTGCTTGTTTAATTATAGCGTACATCAGAAGATTTTTTATGAAGTTTATAAAAAGGCTTTGTTATGAACCCTTTTTAACTTATTTTAGTCAGCATTTTTTAATTTATTCTAACATATTTTCTGTCAAATTTGGCATAGTGCACCAAAGTTGAATAGTTTTTTAATTTAAACTGATTGCTCACGTTGGCACCATGTTTTTTCTAATAGATGTATTACAGTGTAGTTGTAAGAAAACTGTTGACCGTAATTATCTATTTTTAGAAAACTACGCACATCGAGTTCTTGTCCTTCATTGAATGCCCCGAGAAAAAAAAAGAGAGGAGAAAAGTCGTTGTAGTGATCTCTATGCCTTTTTCTCTGAACAAAGATGTTTTTGGTACACTACCCCAGCTCAAAATTGAAACATATTTCCCGTGACGTTAATTCATTACCGTTAGGATTCATTACTGAAAAGGCATGAAGCGAGGTACAACATATGTTTAGTGGTTCTTAGCACTGTAGTAAGATGACAATAAAAAAAATAAATCTGTAAGACTAGAATTCGTACTTGTTTGAAGTGATGTTAAAGGAAGTAAAATAGTGTGAATATTTAAAAGATAATTGGTTGTTGGACTGTACAACACCTAATATTTTTTAACTACACCTTTTCTATTTTCTTTAATGATTATGCTTTCTTTTGGAAAACTGTAACAAGCCATGTGGTTCTTGGCGCTTACTGTCTCAACATGTTGTCTTTGGTTATCTTTATGTTGTCTTCATAAAATTAATCATTTCATCAATTATTATAAAGAGGAAACAAAATTAAATGCTTCAGAAGCTTATAACTTTAACCCAAATTTAATATCTTAAATTTATATTTAAAAATAATTAGTTCACTTTTATTTTAGTTTTAAATAAATAAAATAAATATATTAGACTTCTAGTAAAAAATTGCGTATGATTTTAATAATTATTTTTATTTTTATAATGGAATATATAGTTTTGTACAATTTCTTTTACTAAATTTGATCAAATTAAAATTAAAATTTATTCTTTTATTGAATTTCAACAAATGACAACTTTTGGTTGGGTGGGATATAGATGATTTCAAAAATAAAATTCATCCCGTCCATTTTTATTTCTGCGAATCCTATTTATTCACCTGAAAAGACATCTATATGATTTAATTCGTTTATTTTTTAAAATTAACTCTTAGAAGTTAAGAAAAATACTGTCTATCGTGAAAAACATGCTATCATGCACACAATTCAATTTCAAGATTATTAGTTAAGTTTTAATTATCATGCATTGAAGTATTCTAATAACCATGGTAAACTAGACAAAAAAATGGGTTGATATTCTAGTTTGAAAATATATTTTCTGAAGTCAAGAAATATATTACTTGAGAAACATTTAATAATTTTAATGTAATAATACAAACATAATATATTCGCTTAAATAGATTGATCTGTTAGGTTTAAAAGATTATTTAAATAATCTAAGAAAGACCTGAGTTTTCAACCAAATAGACTTTCATGAAAGTATAAGCCTGGTTTACTTCTTCAAAAAGTATGCTCTAGTTTACAACTAGCGAGTCACAGAGCCTAACTTATCTTCGTCTCTTAACATAAATGGAATCCATCAAAATTCATGATTTCCAATAACTTTCTGTCAGTCATATAAAAAATGCTAAAACAGCAATAAAGTATCACTTAATTAAGAGCATACTTAATCAATGAAACAACATCATATTAATGTTTTGTTCTTTCTAAACTCTGACTGGATTCAAATGCCTTCAGTCTAAACGGCGCAAGAGGTACTCAACCTCAATCTCCTTGGTGAGAGGTATCATCCAATTTTTGTACAAACGAGAAGCCACTGTTGGATCAAACTTACGTTTTCCATTGCCATCATTATCACTGTCAAGACTTACTTCCTGACCAAACACTGTGGCCTTCTTTTCAACCCTCTTCCTCACTGTCTCTTCAACGTCCGTAAATGTCAACAATTTCATCACACCTTCTCTATCCTGCAAAAATTTACCACTCAAATGAAAAACAACCCTTGTTTTATAATGCAGTTTTGTGGAAGTGAATAGGCCAAAACTCAAATTATAAAATGACCATAAAATAGATACATGAATGATGGAAATCATGGAACTAAATAAGCCAAGCCAAGCCAACACAAAGCAATCTACACACACATATATATACCTTAGCTCGAATTAAAGGCTCATAGTCTTGAGGAGCATCCCTGAATTTCACCTCAGCCACAAACTTTCCATAGTGAATCCTACTTGAGATAGCCTGCAAATATTTTATAGAATGAACTGTCAGATTCATTACTCAGTTATGACACTAGCAAGTTCTCAAGTTAGAGAACTTGCATTTAACTTTTCTAAAAACTGCTTAGTAGTGTATAATTGTGTGATTGTATCTTTATGTTTTCATGTCCAAAGCAGGAATAGACACAGAATCTACTCTTCGTAGCTTATGTCACTAAAGAACAATGGCCAGAGTACATGCACGAAACAATAGTTGAGTTGAGCTGTAAAGATTGTTCCACATGAATTCGTTCATAAAGATGTTTCTAAAGAACATAAGAGCTATATTACCTGCAGTAATGAAAGATCAGCAGCAGCAGTTTGCGCATAGTTGCCATCATCACCCGAAGTAGCAAGCAATGGAAGTAAATCTTGAAAGTACATTTTCCAGATTGACTTGTTTATGTTAATTGAAGCAGGTCCAGGATGCAAAAACTAAAGATGGAATTAAGTTAACAGAGAGACCCTTTATCATCTAAATTTCATGAATTATGGAAATTGGAAAATGGTATCACATGACTGAATTACCTGTGAGAAGGGGTAAGATGGAACATTTGATGGTGGTAAATTTTCAGGGAAGAAGGGGTGTTCTTTAGGGTTTGTGTATCTTCCAGCCTGTAATTCATTCTATTATTTTAGACTTAACATTCTTTCAAATTCAAATAACAGAATACAGAAAATAAGAACAACTCATGCTGATGACTAGCACAGATTTATTACACTTATGATGGTCATAAATAACTCATAACAGATGCAGAAAATTTCACAGATGGCCCTCATCTTGAAATAGCACGCTACTAGGAATGTTTTGTCTGAGAACTTTGGTGTTCTAAGTAATGATAAGGCAATAGCGGTAAATAGTACCTTAGCTTGAACGTCCTCCGCATTTTTAACAACAAATTCCACCAATGAGCCAGAAAAACCAGGGATTTGAGCATACTTGTCATCGTAGGTGTTAGAATTGGAAGGAAACTTGGCTCTCTCAATGAGACCGTAAATGATGGTATCCTCTTGCCTAATCAAATGCTCCCTCAGCGAAGCCAGCGTGTACACATTTTCTTCTGCTTTCGCCATTCTGCATCTCACTCCACATATTGTCAACACAAGAATCACGATTTATAGTAGCATAATTTGAGAAAAACTTAATGTGGGAGAACTATCACACAACAATATCCACGAACATGTTTGACATCCCAAACCACAAAGACAGAATGTGCATTGTAGACAAAGTGAAATGGTGGAGAAAGAAACGTACCTTGGAATTAAGGTGCGGGAAATGAAGTGGGGTTGTGGGAATTGGAATTGGAACGTAATTAGAGACCCCTTTTGAGGTTTATACTTTATATAACACACAAACGAGAGAGAGGAAGATGAAGGGCGTGCAATGCAAGGGATTAATAAATTGGCAATGATGGGCAGAAAAAAAAATTGTGGGGGGAAAAGAAGAAAGTGGGGTGTTGGTGTTGCCATCTTCCTTCCAAGTTGCAACCTGCCACAACCTGAGACAAAGTGTGGGTCCCACATCGATCTCCTCTTCTTAACTCATAATAATTCATGCATCGGTCTGGGACCCACTTAAAAGTGTTGGATTTCTTAATGGATGAAAATGTGATTTTAGAACTCAATCAATTCCGCAGGTAGTTAAAATTGAATGAATTTTAAAATGTTGACCTTTGGTAAAAACTTAGTCATCAAGTTAAAAGTGTTTAGTGGTTCTTAGTACTGTAGTAAGTTGACAATAAAAAAAAAATCGTACTTGCTTATAATAGCGATGGTAAAGTAAGTAAAATAGTGTGAATATTTTAAAGAACAATTGGTTGTTGGACTACACGATCTATGATGTTTTTTAACTACACCTTTTCCGTTTCCTTTAATGATTATACTTTTTTATGGAAATCTATAAGCAGCCATGTGGTTCTTGGCCCTCATGGTCTCAACACGTGATTTGCGCTTAGTTAGAACCATAAAGTTGGATTTGATTCCCTTATGTTGTCTTCATAAATATAATAATCTAATTACATTATTATAAAGAAAAAACAAAATTAAATGCTTCAGAAGATTATCACTTTATCCCAAATTTAATATCTTAAATTCTATATTCAAAAATAATTAACTCACTTTTATTTTAGTTTTAAATAAATAAAATAAATATACTATACTTTTAGTAGAAAAAAATTATATATGATTTTAATAATTACTTTTATAATGGAATATAGTTCTTACAGTATTTTACTAAAATAAAATTTCAACAAGGTGGAAATTGGAAATGAAAATTGCTACACATTTTGGGATTCGCGGGTTCAACATTTTAGAAATACAAATGAACACGAAGGTGACTTAGGTTAGCATTTCATATTTTCTAGTTAAAAAACCAACCCCAATTGAACTCCTTTCTTATCTTCCGAAGGTTAAAATATTTTTTTGGTCCCAATTTTTGTTAACTTTTTTCAAATAAGTCCCAATTTTTGCGGGGTGCTCAAATAGGTCCTAATTTTTGTCAATTTGGTTCAATTAGGTCCTAATTGGGTAACGCCGTTTAAATTGATAACATTTCACTGTACAGTTGGCTATTCTTTGCTACGTGTCCAAATACTAATCCTACGTGTCTGAGTTTCTTTACAATGAAGTGGTTAATTAGTGGGTTAAACACATTACGTTTTTAATTAAATGCAAATAATGAAAATTTAAAAAATAAAGTGTTAGGGTTTATAAAAAGTCGAAGAAGCCATCTCATGTGTGAACTTGGTCATGCTTGGAACGTTGAAGCTTTGTTGCAGCTATGTCTCAGACCCAATCATCTTTTTCATATTGTAATAATTGTGTGCAGCGTAGTGTTCCCTCTTCTCGCACCCAAGCTTTAAGACCCATTTGTGATTGTGGGGAAGCTGCAGTTCTGAGGACAATGACAACACAAACGCACAATAAAACAAACAGAACCGCTTTCGAAAATCACACCAACCCAATCGCAAACGAGTAAAACCAAAATCGCAAACGACCAATCACCAAAAAACGAAAGTGAAAGCTCTAACACAATAGAAAACCTAACCTGGATTCGATATCTGCGATGAATTGATGATGATCTCGTAACAATTGCACAACCCAAACGAAGCAAATTTGCTTTTCTTTCTTTCCCCCAAATTCGAGCACAGGTAACCTAAATCCCCAAATTTGCTTTTCTTTCTTTCCCCTAGACACGTTTAACCCCTTTTACTTTTTAATCTGCGTTCAAATATCTTTTTTATTTTCCTTTCTTTTACTTTTTTTCGTTAAATACTGTTAATTAAAACCTTAATGTGTTTAACCACCTAATTAATCACCTGATTATAAAGAAAAACTGACACGTAGGATTAGTATTTGGACATGTAGCAAATAATAGCCAACTGTACAGTGAAACGTTATCAATTTAAACGGCGTTACCCAATTAGGACCTAGTTGAACCAAATTGACAAAAATTAGGACCTATTTGAGCACCCCGCGAAAATTAGGACCTATTTGAAAAAAGTTGACGAAAATGGGGACCAAAAAGGTATTTTAACCTCTTCAAAAAGTATGCTCTAGTTTAAACTAGCGAGTCATTGAGCATAACGTATCTTCGTCTCTAAATATAAATGGAATCCAACAAAATTCATGATTTCCAATAACTTTCTGTCAGTCATATGGAAAGTGTTAAAACTGAAATAACATTTCTTTCTGAATCAAGAGTTGCATGAAATTGGCAATAAAGGATCACTTAATTAAGAGCATCCTTAATCAATGGAACAATATCATATTAACGCTTTTTGTACTTCTAAACTCTAACTGGATCCAAATGCCTTCAGTCTATACGGCGCAAGAGGTACTCAACCTGAACCTCCTTGGTGAGAGGTATCACCCAATCTTTGTACAAACGAGAAGCCACTGTTGGGTCAAACTTACTTTTCTCTTTGCCATCATTATCACTGTCAAGACTTACTTCTTGACCAAACACTGTGGCCTTCTTTTCAACCCTCTTCCTCACTGTCTCTTCAACGCTCGTAAATGTCAACAATTTCATCAAACCTTCTCTATCCTGCAAAAATTTAGTACTCACTGGTATAAGGGGCGTGTTCAAGTTTTCAAATTGACTATCAGTATAACCAAATTGAAGGGTGTAAATGAAAAACAACCCTTGTTATATAATGCACTTTTGTGACCATAAAATAGATACATGAATGATGAAAATCATGGAACTAAATAAGCCAAGCCAACACAGAGCAATCTACACACATATATATATATACCTTAGCTCGAATTAAAGGTTCATAGTCTTGAGGAGCATCCCTGAATTTTACCTCAGCCACAAACTTTCCATAATGAATCCTTCTTGAGATAGCCTGCAAATGTTTTATAGAATGAACTTTCAGATTCATTACTCAGTTAGGACACTAGCAAGTTCTCAAGTTAGAGAAGGGCTATGTTTGGATAAACTTGTTAATGAGCACTTGCAAAATTAAAATCAACTTGTGTAAAATAACTTTGCAGAAACACTTTCATTTAACTTTTCTAAAATCAACTTGTGTTTCTAATGCATGTTTCTTTCTGTTTTCACGTCCAAATCAAGAAAATACACACAATCTACTATTTTTGTAGCTTATGTCACAGATAACAAACATGTTATCTAAACATGGCCAGAGTACATGCACGAAACAATAGTTCAGTTGATAATACTTTCCATAATAGTTAAACTGTAAAGATTGTTCTATATGAATTCTTTCGTAAACATGCTCCTAAAATTACATAAGAGCGTACATTACCTGCAATAACGAAAGATCAGTCGCAGCAGTTTGCGCATAGTTGCCATCATCACCCGAATTAGCAAGCAATGGAAGTAAATCTTGCAGATACATTTTCCAGATGGACTTGTTTATGTTAATTGAAGCAGCTCCAGGATGCAAAAACTAAAGATGGAAATAAGTTAACAGAGAGACCCTTTATCATCTAAATTTCATGAATTGTGGAAATTGGAAAATGGTATCACATGACTGAATTACCTGTGAGAAGGGGTAAGATGGCACACTTGATGGTGGTAACTTTTCAGGGAAGAATGGGTTTTCTTCAGGGTTTGTGTATCTTCCAGCCTGAAATTCACTCTATTTATTTTAGACCTAACATTGTTTCAAATTTAAATAACAGAATACAGAAAATCAGAACAACTCATGCTGATGACTAGCAGAGATTTAAACACTTATGATGGTCATAAACTCATAACAGAAGCAGAAAATTCCAAGATGGCCCTCATCTTGAAATAGCATGCTACTAGGAATGTTTTGTCTGAGAATTTTGGTGTTCTAAGTAATGTTCAACATGAGTCTTTAACTCTTTATCTTGATGCTAAATTTTTATGCTTGGTTATACGGTTCCACATATCAGATGTGATTATGTTTATGTTTATTTTGAAGCTATTAGTTATAGCTTCCAAATACTGATTTCTGAACCAGTTATCAAACACTTTGATTATCGCAACATATTTAATGATACCCTTTTAACATCCATTTGCACACACTTACAATCTCAAGAAAAAAGAATATGCCAAAGTTATTGAAAGAAAAGCTCATGCCATCCGTTCAGATGCACAATCACTGTCACAATACCATTACAACGACATAATCTGACAACCCAACACAAAACAAGACAACAAAACAACAAAACAAACAAGCTAAGAATAAGGCAATAGCAGTAAATAGTACCTTAGCTTGAACGTCCTCGGTATTTTTAATAACAAATTCCACCAATGAGCCAGAAAAACCAGGGATTTGAGCATACTTATCATCATAGGTGTGAGAATTGGAAGGAAACTTGGCTCTCTCAATGAGACCATAAATAATGGTATCCTCTTGCCTAATCAAATTTTCCCTAACCGAAGCCAGCGTGTACACATTTTCATCTGCTTTCGCCATTCTGCATCTCACGCCACATATTGTCAACACAAGAATCACCAATGGAAACCGATGCATCATTTCATCAACCCAAGAGGTTCAAATTGAAACACCCAAAACCGATCACACCAAGATTCTGATTCTGATATGAAACAAATCATGATTGTGCTGACATTATATAGCACGAGGAGATACCAATATAATTAATACAATAACTCACAAGTCAAATTCAGCGCCACCCATTTCATCATATGACTCGGAATTTCATATGACACATACAACAATATCCACGAACATGTTTGACATCCCAAACCACAAAGATAGATTGTGCATTGTAGACAAAGTCAAATGGTGGAAAAAGAAACGTACCTTGGAATTAAGGTGCAGGAAATGAAGTGGGGTTGTGGGAATTGGAATTGGAACGTAATTAGAGACCCCTTTTGAGGTTTATACTTTAAATAACACACAAATGAGAGAGAGGAAGATAAAGGGTGTAAGGTATTAATAAATTGGCAATGAAGGGAAGAAAAAAAAATTGTGGGGGGAAAAGAAGAAAGTGGGGTGTTGGTGTTGCCATCTTCCTTCCAAGTTGGAAATTGCCACAACCTAAGACAAACGTGTGAGTCCCACATCGATGTCCCCTTCTTAACTCTTAAGAATTCACGCATTCGTTTGGGACCCACTTAAAAGTGTGGATTTTTTTAATCGATGAAATTGTGGTTCTAGAACTCTATGTATAAAATTGAATGAATTTTAAAATGTTGACCTTTGGTAAAAAATTTTGAGTCGTCAAGTTAAAAATGTAATAAATTAAGTAGGTTTTAACTACTTCAAATTCTGAAAATTTCTTCTAAACAGCATTTGAAGTCACTTTGGATATTTATAATTTTTCTTTCAAAGAATCAATATATAAAGTAACACATAAAATAACAACGTATAATCATTTGTTGAAAAAAAAACAAAGAAAAATATAGTTAAAATGGTTTTAACTTGTTTTTCGTTATGATTCTCAAGTTTACTATAACATCAAATTTGTAGCTGAGATAAATTTGACCACGCATCTTAATTTAAAATTAATTTCACTAAATTTCAAAACAAATGAACACTAAATCTGATTCTCCATTATCTGCTACTCCAATCGATGATATTTAAAACATTTGTTTAACATAAATTAAGAATAGATGTAAGTAAGAATTTTCAGAAGAATAATTATGAAAATACTTAATTGTTAGTTATTAAGATGACACAAAATTTCAAAACACGCTGAAAACTTTTTAAATAGCAATCTAAAATCAATTTATCTATCTTATCTTATTAGATAAAGTTGAGAAGACAAAAATAACTAATTGAAAAAAATAGATTACATATTATATATAAAAAAAATACAAGCTGTTAACTTTTATTTGAAGTAATAATTTTTAATACGATATAGTGAATTATATATAAAATATTCATTTTAGAAACTCGTTGACTTGGAAAAATTTACATTCAATGCATCTTTAGATGTATTCTTATTTTTATGTTATAATTAGAGTTTCACTTTACAAACAGAAATTATTTTTGGATAAATAGTTTTAGGTAATTGTAAACTTTTTTAAATAATATTATTACTTAACTCGAAGTAATTTTTATAAACAATCTATGGAAGTGATGAAAGTAATTATATAAAGTTTTTTTAAAAAAATATTTTATAAATTCCGTTAATCAAGTGAAGTTGTTGGCAGTTATACTACTTTCTACTATTAGAAAGTCAAAAGCTGACCTAGAAATGTGACCAATAATGTTCTGTTCCCACTCTAATTAATTTGCTTTATTACATGTTGTAGCATCATCTTTAAGTAAGTTCTCAATTATAAAATTGAACAAACACTTTCTACTTTAAAAATATAATTTTATTAATAATTAAATAAAAATAGGTGACAAAACATACTTTATTCTTAGTATAATTAATGAATACAACAAATATAAGTATGAATAAAAAAATTTAATTTCGTAGATTTATTTAAACTTTTTTAATAATTACGATAATTAAACATTATATATTTGATAGATATGAATTTTCATCTATGTTTATTAATGAAAAAAAATAATATTCAATTAATTTTATAAGAAACTATTAAATTTTAAAATTTTAAAAAATAATAAATAAAAAGTAAAAGATTTGAAAATTAATTGTATATTAAATTTGATATTTCTTATAATAAACACTTAGAACAATTATGAAAAACTAAATGCGTGTTATTCACTTACTTTAATCATTAAAATGAATTCAAACAAGATTTATAAAATTAAAAGTTTTATATTTATTATTATTATTATTATTTAAAACAAAAATAAAATATGTTAATATATTTTATACGACTACTTATCCAATAAAAGTTTACTAAATTACGAGAATAGAAACTAAAAAATATCTTAAAAGTAAAGTACCGTGTGTGCGACATATAAGAAAAATTAAATTAAGACATTATATTGCAAAGAAAGTGATTAGCACGAGTTGAAGTAAACGTGTGAATTCACGTTCGTAACATTATGTTTTGCTTAATTGGTGGTGCGAGAATAGCGTAAGAACGAAGATATGGAATATGCTTTGCATAATTTATCAAATTAAAACTTTTCTTCTTATCATGTTAATTTGATGAAAACACAATGAGTTTACACGTCCAAAAAATTTATGGGTTTGATTTACTATTTTCTGAAAATTCATCGTAAAATAGTATAATCGTGGTGAGAACACTGAAAATAAATTAGTTTATAATTTAGATGGGGAAAAATTCGTAATTAGGAATGACAACAGGACGGACGGGACGAATTTTACTATGTCATACATATTTTTGTAGAAAAAATTCATTTCATCTCCACATCTAAATTTAAGGGATATCAAATTTTTGTCTTATCCCCATTCTCACCGGGTAACAGGTATAATCTCAGAACCATACCTCTACCCGTTTTTTTATACTTCAAAATTAATTTTAATTAATTCTTATAAAACAATAAAAAATTACATAAAAAAAACATAATATTATCAAATATTCAATATTAGGAGGATCATTATTTCTTCGATATCAAATACTTTGAAATAAATTATAATTGTTTACATTTTAGATTAGAATACCAAATAAAAATTTATGAGAACCAAAACATTTATTAAATTTGCAAACATTAATGAAACCTAGTTGATAAAATTTAAAAATATTTAAAAAAATATATAAATGGAAAACAAATATTCAAATTAAAATATATTTTAAATATTTGTTTACTTCAATTTTTTAAATTCTAATAAATCTCTTTTTTAGACACTAATAAAAGTTATAATACATCACTTGATCAAAATGACGCAAAGAATAAATAATAAAATTTTGACATGGATATTGTATTTTTTGAACTCCAATATATGTTAGATGGTGATAAAAAAATATTCATGACAATTACATTAAATTTTTATATTGTAGTAAATAAAAGTTATTTATACAATTATAGTGAAAAAATAAATTACAGTATGATTGATAATAAATTAGAAAATAAAAAATAACCAGATAAAATATATCGAAATAATATTCTACATAACGAAAATAAACAACAAATAAAAAATTAAAAAAATTAACAAATGTGTCTTAAAAACAATTTGAGAGACTATTAAAAGAAATCACACAAAGAAATAAAGTATTATATTTGCTTAAAAACACCATATAGACATATGCAAATAGAGTCAGGCATATAAGATTGTTCTTAAAAAGATTTACTTTTATGATTTTTTGTTAAAACAAAAAAGAAATTTATTTAATGAGTTTTTAGTGAAAAATTTTGATAAAAAAAAAATCATTATAGACCATTCTTCAGTCAAAAAATAGTGATTAATCATACAGCGTTATACATTTATTTAGGAGATTGAATTCTTCAAACAATTTTTAGGTCAAATTCCTTAATACATTTTTTATAACAAATATGAAATGTATTATTCAAGGTTCATAATTGGTAGGATCTAGCGCTTACCATTAATAACCAAAAGCTATAGTCACGACACATGAATCTGATACCAATTGTTATAATCGAGCACTTACCACTAGGTCAAAAGATACAACTATTAGTCAGGACAAAACTCTTTTTACTTAAAAGTGTAACAGTTGAAGTATTGTGATCCAACCTACTTTACCTCGGTCACAAGATGATTAATAACGACCTGCAACAATAATTTTATTCAATTTAACCAAATAAATAATTTGAGGTGGATTAATTTATTAAACAATCCTTATTTATAAAGATTAGTACATTAAACATTCCTTTAAGTCCATATTTTGATATTGGGATGCTGATTTATGAAATTTAAAAACTCATATTACAATTCGAAATATTATGAGTGTTGAAAATTTATAGGAAGTGTGAAGATGAGAGATATAAGATATATGATAGATATACAAGATATGTTATAGGAGGACCTTGTTATTATATATATATATATATATATATATATATATATATATATATATATATATATATATATATATATATATATATATATATATATATAAGAAAATATAAAGTAAAATGATTTTACGTGATTTTTTCGAAAATAAAATTTAAAAAATATTGATTTGAAAATTTTCTCTTTTCAAATACATATGGTTTAAATTGGAGATAAACTTAAATAAGTGTGGACTTAGACGAATATTTATAAAGAGAATGCAAGAATTTGTAATAATAATAAATTTAAATATATTTGTAGTACAAATTAATATGAATACGTTTACTTATAATGTGATATTTTTTATACCTACTTTTAACACTTCTTGTTGGCTAACTAAGTAACTTTAACACTAAAATAAATAATCAATATAATTAAGATATCGAAATAATACATATTGTCAATTAAGGTAGTTAAACTTTTAAGTGTATAAACTATATATTTACCGATGAATATAAATAAGCTTATTATATATCATTTTTATTTATTGTTTAATACTTTACTTTTAATATTATATTTTTGTTAAAAGTAATTATAATTTGTTTAGAGTTTATAATTTGTTTTCTATGTGGTTTATGCTTTCATAATC
This sequence comes from Vigna unguiculata, assembly GCF_037176805.1. Lineage (NCBI taxonomy): Eukaryota > Viridiplantae > Streptophyta > Magnoliopsida > Fabales > Fabaceae > Vigna > Vigna unguiculata. Next base: position 4,828,764 of record NC_140799.1, read on the forward strand.
ACTACTTTTTCTTTTTCTTTTTCTATCTTACTGTAGTTTAACATTACTATAAAATAATAGACTTAAATATATTTTAAATTTCTGCTGTTCTTTTTATTTTGGTTATTGTAAATTCGTTTGTTAATTTAAATTTTTTGACATGTTTTTAGTGTTTTTAACTATTTAATATTAACCGTTGTTAATTTAGTATCCAAAATTGTAAAATATTACTTAAAACAAATAGATTATTTTAGTGCATAATTGAACTAAGTAAATATATTTAATAATTTTTTATATAAAGATTTAATACTTTTTATATTCACGTATAATTTTGTACTTTTAATATATCATGAACAGTAAATTTTATATTACTTTTTACTTACGCCAAAAATATTTAATTGTTTCAATTTTAAACTTTTTTACTTTAATTACATTGATTAATATATTAATTTTTGCGATTAAACTAAGTATACTAACTGATCAAACCTAAAAAAGATACTTATCAAAGAAAGATAGAAATTTAAAACTAACAAATATTCTTTTTGCAGAGATAAAAAATAAATAAAATAATATTTCCAGAAATTAAAAGCATATTTAATTTTAAAAAATGTACGGTTTACATTGTATGATTCCTGTTAACAATGAATTTTGAGAATTGTTATTTAAAAAATTAGAAATTAAAGGCATATTTAAATTAAAAAATGTACATGAATGCTCTTTTGGTCTACATTGTATGATTCCTGCTAACGATGAATTTTGAGAATTGTTATTTAAAAAATTATATAGTTTATAATAAATAGTTTTTAAAATACTTTTAGATTATCATAAAATCAACAAGTGTTTAAAAAACTATAATAATTTATCACACATCTTAAAAAAATAATATATCCATTTTAAATATTTTTTCATTACAATTAAGAAATTTAATGTAATTTAAATATAATTTTCACTATAAATTTACATTTATTCACATTTTAATACAAGAATAAATTGGTAATCATATATTTTTATCAATTAAAATATTTTTTTTTAATTTATCACATACATCACATCATTCACAAATTCTCAAACTTTCTTTACATTCATTCATTCAAATTTCTTAAACAACATCTCAATCCTACTTCCCCATCTTCTCATATCCATCCACTCACTTTTTTCTATTCCCTCCTTTACCAAACACTGACCGAGGATCTCATGGTTCATTGGTTTATTTGTTTAAGTGGAGAGAATTAAATTGATTTACCGTTTGAATGAAAAGTATGCGCATAAGGACAAAATATTCACAAAAATTGAGATTCTTTTTTTTTATTTAACTTTCTCTTCAATAGTGAAGAGATTTTCAAAGAATGTATAATAAATTTATTTTTAAATAAAATTAATTTTTAATATAAATAATAATAAAATAATGTAATAATAAAATATAAATAATAATAATAAAGTTTAATTACTGGGATGATACCTACCTTGGTAGGCGTGTGTCAATTTGGTATCCGTAGTTAAATAAATGTCAATTACGTTCCTACTTTTGAAAAGTGTCACGTGTCATTATCTGATTTTTTAATTTTTAATTTTATTTTAATTTTTTAAACTTTCTTTTGCAAAAAGATTTTGTGACATGTGTCAAGTCCTTGTTGTGTCACTTGTCAAGTCCGTGTTAGTGCCACGTGCAGGATAGTGTCACATGTAACAAATGTCATTGTATTGATTTCAATTTAATAGTCACGTTATTTCAATTTAGTTCCTACTTTTATGTCTTTGGTTCAATTTTGTCCCAATTTTTTTAATAATTGAAATATATTTTTTAATTCAACTTTTATAAGATTAAAACTAATTAAGTATAAATATTTTTATAAAATTAAGTACTGATATTTACATTAAAATTTAATGGCAAAAAAAAATGTTATACTAATAGAACAATATAGTCACCCCCACTTTTCTTTTCTTTCTTTTTTCAAAATAGACCAATATTATCTCTCTCCAATTCAAGGTGTAATGTCCCATTTAATTATTAAGCGAAATTAAAAGAAACATCACACAAAATAATAATGTAGAGTAGTCCTGGGGTCCTAACACATCCCCTACAAACTGGGCACACCACGATGCCAACGGAAAAAGTCTAACAAAAAGAGAGTAGAATCGTAAGGCATAGAGCAATACATGAGTCGTAGCCCTAAAGAAGACCCATGAAGAAAAGAAACATAAAGTCCAGCCCAGATGGCTAAGCAACGAAATCGCCATTTCCTTGCTGACCGCGGGAACCTCGCTCATCTGCTCCCATCAATTAAATTGATGATCATCGCAAGAAAGAATAGCCACATACAAGACAACCATACAACAAACAGGGTAAGCTAGAGCCAACAACATTCTTATCATACAGTCAAATATATTTTTCACCATTCAATATCCATACAACAACCAAGCATGTTATGACTTTCAATCGATACACTACGACTCGACTCGACTCATCCAGATACGTATAACTTGGTCGGATTCAGCGGATGCCCGCACTTGTGGTGGATACCTCTGCTCACCCCCGAGCTATGTGTTACAAGTGTTACAATGAATCAATTTCCCTCACCACAAGGTTAGCCCTTAATGAATTTCAGGCCTCCTGCTACTAGAGATGGCAAATAAACCCGTGCCTGTGGGTATCACCCGAACCCGTCCCCGTTTTGACGGGGAATCCCCGCTTTGACTGGGTATGGGTATGGGTATGGGTAATACCCGAAATTTTCAACTGGGGATGGGGATGGGGATGGGGATATATATATACCCGCCCAAATACCCGTCCCCGCTTAAATTACTAAACTATTTATAATTTATTAAATAATCTAAAAAATATATATAAATAAATAATATATTTACACATAAAATATAATATAATATAATATAATATAATATAATATAATATAGTATATATACATATAAATAAAATATACTTTTATATATATATATATATATATATATATTTACACATATACATGTAATATAATATAATATAATATAATATAATATAATATACATATAATATATATACATAATAATATAATATAATATATATAATATATACGTATAAAACAAATTAATCATTTAACTAGTGAGATATTTTATAAACAAATTTATAACATTACAAATTTATAAAAATTTAAAAAAAAAAAAAATATATATATATATATATATATATAAAAGCATAAAATATCTACACATATACATATAATATATATACATAATAATATAATATATATTATTATATAATATAATATAATATATACTTAAAATAAATATATATCTATAAATATATATATATATATATATATATATATATATATATATATATATATATATATATATATATATATATATAAACATAAGATATCCACACATATAATATATATACATAGTAATAATAATATAATATATAATATAATATAATATATATAAATAATTATATATATATATATATAAACATAAGATATCCACACATATAATATATATATACATAGTAATATAATATATAATATAATATAATATAATATAATATAATATATATATATATATATATATAACATATATAATATAATATAATATAATATAATATAATATATATATATATATATATATATATATATATATATATATATATATATATAACATATTTCTCATTCTCTTTGTTTTTTGTTATACACTTTGTTTACTCTCTCAATTGTCTGGTTTGTTTTTCAAGATTTAATTTTGAAGGTAATTTTTCTTCTTCTTATTACATAATTTTTACTCTCTGTACATGGTTATGTTCAAATAGGTGTTCCTCAATTTCATTCTATGAAATAATTTTTAGGTTACACATTTGATTATCTTTATTTATTTATTTATTTTCATGAAAATGTTTGACTCTTATTTTGTAGCTCTTCTTTTTGTTACTTTGGTTATACACTTTTTTACTCTCTTTTAATTGTTTGGCTTGTTCTTTAAGGTTTAAGCAGATCTTCAAGGTACTTTTCCTTTTATCATAATCTTAATTATACATTTTTTTTTCCGTTATGTTATGTTCAAATGGATATTCTCAAATTTGGGTCACACAATTAATTATCTTTACTCCTTTATGATAATGAATCTGATGAAGAAGGTACATTATATTCTAGTAATTAAAATTTTCAATTTCAATTATTATATCATATCTAATTTTTCATTTTTTTTCTATGTGTAGGTGGATCGAATGCAAATGAAACCACTGATCATTTGTAAAATTAATAAATATTTTGGTTATTATAAAATTTTAGTAATGTGTAATTTTTTAGCTTTTATATAATTATTTGAATTTTATTTAGTTGTTATTTGATACTTTAATTTGAGATTTATACTATTATAATATTTTTCTTAATATTTGACATCATGAAAATCAAAAAGAGTATGTTATTTTAATATTGAATATTTTGATAGTATCATGATTCCGTTGGTGTGATTTTTAAATTTTTTTTATAAAAAATATTTAATTGATATATGGAACAATAAAAAAATGGGTATGGGTATGGGTATAAGAAAATACCCGTTACCCGGTGGGGATGGGGATGGGTCAAAAGTTGTATACCCGTTGGGTTTGGGGATGGGGATGGGGATGAATTTTTATTATGGGGATGGGGATGGGATCATGATACCCGTACCCGCCCCGCCCCGTTGCCATCCCTACCTGCTACTCTCACCACAAGAGTTAGTCCGCTCTAGGTGAGACTAACTGACTCCTTAGAGTGTCAGGATGCAACCTTACCTTGAATCTTTACCTAGTTATACAGATGGGGCACCACCATGGACACCCACTAACAGGGGCCATGGAATTACGTCCTGACCACTGAAGCGCGACCTTGAAAGTCTCACCTAGAGACTCCAAGGAATTATGCACTGACACAGATCAACCATATTCACACAGCAAAAGAATATTCATCGTGCATAGATAAACATTAATCGTACCAACCTTTAAAGCCAATGCCTTTCATGTTCCAGGCCCAACCCATTTCAACTCATCATAAACCATCCATGCATAAAGGATTTCCATCTCATCTCATTATCATGCCTCTTTGATACCAACCATTTCATGCTCATTTCATGCCAAGGGTTAACTCAAGTTTGTCATTCATAATTCATACACTCTGTCACACATTCACAATACACCCCACATGCCATTATACGATAGTCCCACCAATTGCACACCAAACACAAAAGAGTAGAGAAATAAACACCCAACCAGCACGCACCCTCGCCCAAACTGGTCGCTCAGGCCAAGGGCTCTCGCTCAGGCGAGAAGGGCTCTCGCTCAGGCGAGTTCCCCTTCGCTTAGGCGAGAATTCGATAACGCTGGCAGAAGCTAAAACACCAGCTCGCTTAGGCGAGCTCACCTCGCCTGGGCGAGGCAGTGTCTCGCTCAAAACTCAAGGCCACCCGCTTGGGCGACCGCTCGCGCAGAAGGTCTGGGCGAACCTCCGCCAGACTCGCTTAGGCGAGTCTGACTCGCCTGGGCAAGATTACCAGGTCTCACCCTGAACTCACCTGCAGCAGATATATTTCCCAAACCCACCAATCATACAAGGTATCCCACGCACCACAAACAACGATTTATCCATACCAACATCCAACAAGCTCAAAAACAGATCAAAGACAACTCAAAAACATATCAGAGACAACTCAAACTCGAAACCCTAACTTCCCGTACCTGGAGGAAGGGTTAAAAGAAGCCTTGGCGGCACGATAGCGAGCATTGCTGCCCTGGGAGCGGCTAAAGAGCTGAAAACAGTGGATAAACGGAACAAAGGGCCAGATTATTATGAAACCCTAACTGTCAAAGACGAAGAAGGCCGATAGAAACCACACAACCTAAAAAGAAAGTACTTACGTGGCGTAGGAATAGCTTAAGCGAACTTGAAACGGTGAGGAGGCAAACCCTAGCAGAAGTGCGGTTGCGACTCTTTAGGATCAGGACAATTTCTGAAATGAGAGAAATGTTAGGTTTAGGGCAGACTTAGGGACCTTATCTGTTGGACCAGCCCTTAGGCCCACTTATAAGGGCGACCCCTTTACTTTAGGGCAGAAAAGAAATAAAAGGGTTTTTAATGGGCCTTACACAAGGCCAAATATATTATTTGTATAAATGTTATACTAATATTTTTTTTTTATTAAAAGTAACTTTGTAACATATTACATTATTGTATATTATTAACTCATATTTTGTCAATGTATTCTTTGACCACTAAATTTTAATATAAATATCAATACTTAATCTTGTAAAAATATTTATACTTAATTATTTTTAATATTATGAAAAATGAATTATAGAAATATATTTCAATTATTAAAAAATATTGGGACAAAATTGCATCAAAGAGATAAAAGTGGAAATTAAATCGAAACAATGAGATATATATGAGGACTAAATTAAAATCAGAACAATGACATTTGACACACGTGACATTGTTCTACCACGTGGCACTAACATTGTCACGTGTCATAACAGATACTTGACACGTGACAACAATTTTTCTTTTTGCAAAAGAAACAAATAAAAAATTGAAAAAAAAGTAAATAAAAAACCAGAGAGTGACACATGGCGTCTCGTTAACAACATTAATTATTTTTATCCAAAATGGACCTAATTGAAACATTTTTCAAAAGTAGGGACGTAATTGATATTTTTTTAACAATAGGTATCAAATTGACACACCCCTACCAAAGTTGGTACCATCCGAGTAATTAAAATTAATAATAATAATAATAATAATTAATATAGATAATAATAATTTACATTTTTATCAATTAAAATATTTTTTAATCTATCAAATCTACCACATCATTCACTCTTATAAACTTTCATCTCAAATCTCTTCATTTATCACCATGTTTATTTTAATCCAAACGATCTCACGTTAACCTCTTTTTCTTATCAAATCTACTCAAATCCACACTTCCTCAAATTCATCCTCCCATCCACATTTTCTTTTCTATTTTATTCTTTAAATATTGTTTTTCTTAAATGAAAATAATTATTTTTAATTTTAATTTTTATGTGACTTTTTTTAAATTTAAATATTTTTTAATTAAATCATTTTATTAAAATTTAATATTTTTTTAAACTAAAATATTTATTTAAGATAAAAAATTATCTATAAAATAAATACTCACTATCTATAATAATAAAAAATTATCTACAATAATAATAGTTTTATTATTTTTATCAAGCAAATATATATAAGGCATGTGTTTTCATCAATATTTTTTAATAATAATTAAAAATGGGTTATGAAAAAACACATAACTATTAACTTTTCCTCATGTTAAAAAAATAACTATTCAAAATACTTATCAGATAAAAAATAATACAATACTAATACTATGAAAGTAATATTTAACTATCAAGTAGGATAAGAGAGAGTTTTTTTTTTTGTCAAAAAATGAAATAAAACATTTGAGAAATTAAACCAAAATAATGAGTTTGGGTTTAACTTTTTTTTTTTAGAAATAAAATAAAGCATATGAGAGGACGAGAGATGAACAAAGTAACTCAAAAGAAAAAAGAGAGAAAATAAAATAAATATTTTAATAACAAATTTGTTTTCACTATATTTAATTTTATGTTTTACTATTTATTTATGATGCACAGATACAATAAGTAGGATAAAAGAGGTTTAATTTTTTTTTTATCAAAATAAAATAAAACATACGAGAAATTAAACCAAAATAATGAGTTTGGGTTAAATATTTTAATAATAAATTTGTTTTTCATTATATTTAACTTTATGTTTTACTATTTATTTATGATGCACATATACAATACATGTATCATATTCGATATGGCACCGTTGCCGGGGATCAAACTCTAGACACCCACATGACAAATGGAAATACTTATCACTACACTACAAATATTTTATATTATTCAAAATATTGGTCTATTTTTAATTTAGTTTATCATTTTGAGGTGATAATTAAAATAATGAAAAAAGTGAATTGTGACCAAAATGTTATTTTCAAATTGCACTGTTGGGATCGAACAAAAGTCACTCACCTAACAATCACTCTCACCTAACAAGCAGGAAAACTTACCAATATACCATAATTACTTAATTTTGTTCAAAACATTGGTTGGATTAGAATTAGGAAAAATTTGAATTGCGACCAAAATGTTATTTTGAAATGGCGCCATTGCCAAGGTTCTATACTAAAACTACTTTATTTTAAACAAAATATTGGTATATTTTTAAGTTAGTTTATCATTGTCAAGTGATCATTGAATTTAGAAAAAACTAAATTGCGACCAATATGTTGCTGTCAGGGATTGAACCTAGGTCATCCAAGTAACAAGCAATACTTACTCTTACTACTATACTACAACCACTTAATTTTGGTCAAAATCTTGGTCAAACATTTGTAAGAATACTTACCAAGTAGAAACAAAATGAATTGCAACAAAAATATTATTTTCAAAATGCATTATTGCCAAGGATTGAACCTAGGTCACTTGGTTCACAAATGAGAATACATACCGTCACGCAAGAATACTTACCATCATATGACGCCGTTGCCGGGGATCGAACCCGGGTCACCCGCGTGACAGGCGGGAATACTTACCACTATACTACAACGACTTAACTTTGTTCAAAATATTGGTCACACAACATTTGTAGGAATCCTGGGTCACTCGCGTGACATACTACAACAACTTAATTTTGTTCAAAATATTGGTTGCTAAACATTCGAAGGAATACCTACCATGTATATTAGAATTAGGAAAAAATTGTTGGTTTATTTTTAAGTTAGTTTATCATTGCCAGGTGATCATTAAAATTAGAGAAAACTAAATTGCGACCAATATATTATTTTCATATGACGCCGTTGCCGGGGATCGAACCCGTGTCACCCGTGTGACAGGCGGGAATACTTACCACTATACTACAACGACTTAATTTTATTCAAAATATTGGTCCCACAACATTTGTAGGAATACTTACTGAGTAGAATCTCAAATATGTTTGCTATATTTTTAAGTTAGTTTATCAATTTGAGGCTACTAATGAGTCTTTTGACTACAATGGTACTCATCAGAGCCAACTGTATCCTCTATTATGTATAATCGTGTGTCTAGGATTATGTAGACTTGTTGGACGAGGAAACCTTCTAGCGAGTTTTAAAAATAATATCACAAAGAGCACCAAGACTTTTCACTCACTGGGCAAGCTTTATCAAATCAACTCCCTGGGCCTGAGTCGTTGCACTAATGAAAGGGTTGCCAAATGAAAGTCAAGGGAGGTTTGGTTGTTGGGCAAATATGCTTTCGTTATGCGCATTTTGTCTACATTTTATTTCAGTGTCTTACTCCTTGGACGAGTCGCTGATTAAGTGCCTTCCTAGAGGTAACTCGCTAAGTGAGTAAATGGACTCATCTGTTAATTTTGGTATATGATGTTTGGTTTGAAATGTGGGAAATCTTTTTTATAAATTGGTATACAATGGAATGGTTACAATTTTAAGAGAATGGAAGTATGCTAATTTCATGAAAGGATTTGTACATAGATGTTGTGGATATTGTATGATATTTTTTTGAATAGAGTATGATTTAAAATGTTAAAATACAAAGAATACATGGAAGTATGAAGATTTGGTGGAAATACGATATGAATGAGGAGAAAATTATGAGAAATACCATTTATATGAAATGATTTGAAAGGAATTGTATATTCAAATTGTGTATATTGTATGGTTATTCTATTCATAAGGAGGAATGCTTGTTGGTTTATGAAAATATTAAAGAGCAAGTAACTCTACAAATAATAAATTAAGTAGTTCCCAATACTTCAAAGAATTAAATGCGGAAGCGTACCTTATGATTGGAAACAATAGATGGAGAAAGATGGTACCTGATCTTCCAACTGTAGAGCACCTGAAGGTTTCCTCTAGATTTTCTCTCTTGATGGAGAGAGAGAAAAAGGAGTAGGAATAATATGTGACGTAGTGTGCTCATAGATAGGGACCATAACCCTTTATGTAACTTCTGATAGTTATTTACTTAATTTCATTATTCCTAATTTGGCCTTTCATCAAATTAGAATATTGATGGCATCTACACATTTAATATATTATGACATATATATGTTCTTAGCCATAAATTTAATTAATTAGATCACTTAAATACTTTGGCTAATAATATAATGGTCCTAACACGTTTAATTATTTATTTTATATATATATATATATATATATATATATATATATGTATGACCCAAATTACTAACAATCTCTCACTGGTCATATATATATATATATATATATATATATATATATATATATATATATGACCAGTGAGAGATTGTTAGTAATTTGGGTCATACATATATATATATATATATATATATATATATATATATATATATATATATATATATATCCTTATAAATCCTTATAAATGTGTTAGACTTTATGAGCTCAAAATTGTCATTATATAAATTGGGCATACTCAAAAGATCATGTTCATTAATTACATCCGCATATAGAACCAAAACAATTTTAATTGCATTAATCGCAACTAAACCTAACAATGATCATTAATGCTGACAAAACCAAATGACATGGATTCATCATGACATGTGTAGCATGAAAATTACGTGAAGGTGATCTGTACACGCCTATTTTCAACTGGTCCTTACTTTATCTCAATGAGATCAATATAATAGCCTTAATATACATAGTGTAATTTCTTAATAATATCCAAAGTATGTCCAAAGACATTGCATGCATGCATAAAATCAACCATAGAACACAAAACACATAAAAGTGACAAACTCCCACTAAACCAAAGATTCCTCAAACAATAAAACACCCATATGAGCAATATGCTCATGAAAGACCATGGGTTGAAGTACCTTAGTAAGAGGATTTGTCATCACGAAGTTTGTCCATTAGTGTTCTATTGAAAATTGTCCACTTTGTACCTTATTGTTGTTAGAATACAACACAACTGATTTATTGTCACAATATAACTTAAGTGGTCTTTCAATTACTTCATAATGTGCAACCTTGTGACAAAATCCTTCAGCCATATTCCTTATTTGATGCCTCATAGCATCATGCAAAATATTGAGTCAAAATACCTAATGATCTCTTACTAATCTGACTCCCTGTATATGAGCATATAAACTCTTGTTCTTTGTAAATACCTCAAAATTCTTTTGGTTGCTTTCCAAATGATATTGCTTAAATATATGCCTAATAGCCCAACTATGTATGCATTATCCGGATGCGTACATATTTAGACATACATCAAACTCTCTACGACTACATTTCCTAAATTTCCAAATTTCCTTTTGGACATTGAATGAGATTGAGCTGAACTTCCTCCCACTGAACTTGTGATACACACAATTATCAACAACATCCATCTCGAAACCAAATGAGAGAATCACTTGATGAAATTTGTGGTACCATTAACGAGATGCCTGTTTTAGCCCATAAATGGATTCTATAAAATTGCAAACCATATTCTTTGAGTCTCTTAATACAAAGTTTTCTGGTTGCACCATATAATTCGTCTAAACAATGTTACCATTGAGAAATGTTGTCTTGACATCCGTTTTATGAAGCTCCAAATCATAATGTGTGTAAGACCCGTGAAAATTAATTAATTAAATAATTAATTAATCAATAAATGCGGGTAGTGGGAGCCTTTATGATATTTAATTTTGACATGTATGATATGAAAAAGTACTAGTTGAAATGGTTGAAAGTACTTGGTTGTGTTGAGAGAACTTGGGTTCAAGTCCTATGTATGCCAGGAAAACCACTTTTAATAATTCTTGAATGGTCATTACCATCACCATTAAGGTGATTTTCATTTTCTTGGTAATTAAAGTGGGGGAAAGCAAGGAGCATCCATTTTTTATCAAAGAAAAAGCCAAGAAACTTCAAGTTTTAGCAAGGAAAACCAGGTTAGGGGAGCTGATTAACGTTGTTTTGGTTGTTTAATGATTAAATGTATGATGTACAGTATATTATTGCATGATCATTCTCTGTTATCGTCTGAATTTCACGTTTCTGGAATTTTTCCAGAAACCGCCTGGCAGACGATGAACTGCCGCCAGGCGACACATATTGTTCTTCCTGTTTCTAGGTTCCTTTGAGGAACCGCCTGGCGGTGAGCGTCGTGTGTAACATCCGTAAGGAATATTACTGATATTAAACAAATAAAAATTCGAAAATAAATATTACATTTATAACATACACTATTTCCCAAAACACGGGAAATATAAAACTTTAAAAAATTAAAATCCATAAATCCTAGAGTCCAAAATTTATGAAACTAAATAAAAGTCCATGGCTCCTGCCAGGGTTACATAATATCCTCAACGCGAAAGTAATAAACATATATATACAAAATTATCCCCTGCTAGCCCTCGCTCCGAGTCTACGCATCACCTGACTCACCTGTCACATCATCTGCTCCCGGATAACAAATTATCCGATCATCGCCATACACACACAGATAGGGTGAGCTATGCACAAGAAAAATATAAACAGATATATGAAATAAATATGCTTCCCAACCCAAAATAACATAATCAAAATTCTCATACTCTCCAAATTACCCAACCATGACCTCATAGTCCTTCATGAGTCATATGCATGAACTAGGTCTTGGAACTTCCTTGTGCTCCCACGAAACTAACTCATTCGTGGTCCAACCCTATGAGCCTATCTCGCTCATAGTCCTACCCTACAGACTCCTCGCCTGTGGTATAAACATCCAAGTCTCATAACTTGGACCCTGGCACGCACGCAAACACCATACTATGGACTCCTCGCCCAATAGTAGCCGATGGGAACACCACAGTTCCTTGCCCATCGTGCGCCCGACACATGCAATCACCATATTAAGGACTCCTTGCCCATTAGTAGCCGACAGGAACTCAATCAGTTCCATGCCCATCATGTGTCCAACCACCAAGCACATCCCAAACCCCTATTGGACTTAGTCCTTCAAGCTCACACACCACCACATGCACATACTTCCTATACTTAAGAAAAGCAGTCATTCCACACACACAAGATCATTCAAACATGAGAAATCCACATAAACTTGCTCAAGCCAAAGCCTCTCGCCCAAGCTAAGGCCTCTGCTTCGCTTAGGCTAGTTCACCTCGCTTGGGCGAGCTGAAGCATCGCTCAAAATATCACCCACACCTCGCCTAGACGAGGATATGCTTAAACAACGTCATTTCTCATCATGACCTCGCTTAGGCGAGTGTCTCTCGCCTGAGCGAGACTAAGTCGCTCAAAAATACCAAACACTCTCGCCTGGGCGAGATGTCGCGCTCAAAGCGCCCAAATTGCCTCGCGACCTCGCTTAGGCGAGTGTCTCTCGGCTGAGCGAGACTAAGTCGCTCAACCCAAACCAAACGTCCCCTGAGCGAGCAGCGCGACCCAAACCAGACGTGAGGTTCTGCAACTCTCGCCTAGACGAGATAGACTCGCTTGGGCGAGACTTGTAGAGTTCCCTCACTGTCACACACGCATTTTACCCAAAACATTGTCAATTCATACCCAAAAATATACCACCAAACATGCAATCGATACTAATGTAATTGTAATGGAAATTAGCACCCAGAACCTTGCTTTTCACACATATTGACAACTACATTCAAACATACAACCCTCAATAACTTGAAATATCAAAACCCTCATCCCACAATACATTATCCATGTAATATCATACACCCCAAACTCAAATACTCCAATTCCCCATCACAGCACATAGAGTACGAAAATACATCATTCAGAATTCATTTGAGAAGGCAATAATCCAGCATTCGAAGCACACATCTCAATTAATTTACATGCACAAAGACAACTCCCCTAACCTGGAATTAGTGCTCAAAAATTGAAAAGGTAGAAGCCTTGATTCGCAATCCCTCTCTTGGTCCAGCCCTTGCACACTCAAAACTCCACTCCCTCTCTCAAATTCGTGCTTCTCTCTATAGCAGTCCACCAGAATGCCCAAAAACCCTTCCCCTTGCACACTCAAAACTCCACTCCCTCTCTCAAATTCGTGCTTCTCTCTATAGCAGTCCACCAGAATGCCCAAAAACCCTTCCCTTTACCTCAATTTTGGCTTTTATAGGTACCTCAAATTAGTGAGTGATTTTTCAGCACCTAATGATTACCCTTCTGCTAGGTTTTCTTTACCCCTTAACATTTATACCACAACTAATAGTTAACAAAAATAAAGCTTATTCTTTACCCACCAAGGTTTGAACCCGTGACCTTCCACTCATAAGGCCAAAGCACAACCATTGTGCCAATTCGCATTTGGTGATACCCTCCAATCAAAAACAGTTTATATAATCAATTCCATACTCATCCATATTATTAAAAATTAATAATAAAACAACAACACATAATTGACATACATAGGACTCGAACCCAAGTCCTCTCACACAATCAAAGTACTCTCAACCACTTGAGCTAATACTTTTCCACGTCACACCAACCAATAATTAATGTCATCAAGGCTCTTTTTACTCGCATTAATTAATTAATTAATTTCACGGATCTTACATCGTGATGCCAAGCAACATGAGCAGATCAACCCAATTTCTAGGTTTTGGCATGAACTGCCTGGCGGTGATGAATATCCGCCAGGCGACGCGAGTCGAATTGACTTGAATTTGATGTTTTTCTTGTTCTGGGAGGATTCTGATCGGGAAGAAATTAAGTTCTAATTGGTTGTGGATGATTGGAAGTTATACATATTTGAAAATTTTGGAATTTGCGGAGTTGAATTGGATGAACTCATATGAACATATTTTAGGGTTTGGCAAATTGGGAAAATTGAGGTTATTAGTGTTGGGGCTGGAATTGCGTTGATAATATGTAAACATTTGATTCAGGTTGGAGAATAGACACCCTAGTTAGAAGTGATTGAATGTTGGAATTGAGTAAAAGATCAATGCAGGGTGGTTGGAGTTTCTGGCATTCGTAGGTGCAGTGAAAAGTTGGAATTTTCCAGATTTTCAAGCACCGCCTGCTTGCATCTCCACCAGGCGCCAACATAGTGGATTCTTCACTGCGTGGTTGTGATGGTAGGCACTGGGTTTGGGTTCTGTTGCAGTCCTAAATGGAACTGGAAGGAGGGATTTGAGGATGTTTTTGAATGGTTAATGGGAGAAAAATAATGTATGAACTAAGGTGTTGACATAAACTTGGAATTGAGTGAATATAATATACTTTGAGTTGATTGGGAGAAGTTGAATTTATGGGCAGAGGACATGAGTTGTTTAATTGTAGTGTCAAGATAAGACTAGTAGGAATGGTATGAAAAACAAAGTAGTAGTATTTTGGGTTATTGGAGAGGGAATATAATTAATGGGACATGGAGATAACTAATGGTGGAATTGGTTTAAAGGTTGAAGAAATTCGTGTGGGTTGATATGTGTATTGGGTATTGTGGTCTGAAGTATAAAGAGAGGTAAGAATTAGTACATATAAGTGATGCATTTTGATGGTTGCAATCAAGTACATATAAGCATAAAAAGAAAGTATGAGAGTGGATTTTTGGAGATTCAAATTTGTTAGAGAGCATGTAAGGACAAGTCTCAATTGTGTGGAATGAATTGTGTAGGCTTAAGCACCATGTGATGCATTAGGGAGCTTGGATTACTTGGCAAAACTGACTGTAGTGGAAAAACCAGTATGTCTCGCAATACTGGTGCATCGCCTAGCGGTGGGATTAGAGTCGCCAGGCGATAGTTATAGGTTCAAAGGGCTCCTAGAATGCGTGCGCCTAGCAGTGAGGGTGTCCCCCGCCAGGCGGTCTGGAAGTGGAAAGCGCATGGCGCCTTGTGAGCAACGCCAAACGATATTGTTGTAGTAGAATCATGTTTTGATCGCTTTGATGTGCGTGGCCTACAAGGCTTCTACGATATCTTAAAGGTCGACTTGTTGGTGTTCCTTGAGTTGTGGCTCAGAACATATCCCTTGAGTTGTGGCCCATGATAGGGGTTAAGCACATGGTATTCCTTGATTTGTGACTCGGAATAGCATCTCTTGAGTTGTGGCTCGGGATGCCGGATGAACACGAGAAACTTTTGAGTTATGGCTCAGATTGACGAGTGTTGCTAGTGTGAGTGTGCACATAGCGGCGTGTACGAAAGGGTTCAGTTAGATTGCTCTCTTCAGTATTTAACTTACGAGTTTGGTAGTCTTGGGAGGTTACGAATGTTATTCATATTGGGAACTCCACCTAGCGTTACAGTGTGTGATCCATAGCATGGTTTCCCGCACGTACTCTATCAGTTGTGACTGATAGGTGTGGCAGTAAAACATCTTGAGATACTCGCTAGAAGACGTAGAACACGATTGACATGGGAGTGGCCATGTGTTATGGAATCAAAGGATGGATTTCCTTTGGTGTGGTTGTGATATATGTATATGCTTGTATATATGCTTATTTTATTGTTAGCTCACTCTATTTGCATGTGTTTGGTGATGATCGTGTTCGCGATACACGTGAGTAGATGATGTTGCAAGTGGATCTGGTGAGGCTTAGTAGCTTGGGAATTTATCAGAGTTTTAATATGATTTTGAATCAGTTGTAAACTTTTAAATTATCAAACTTGAGTTTTGTAATTGGATTTTTAATTATGGGTTTTTGGAATAAATTCTAAGGTATTAAATATTTTAAATTTCCCGCATTTTTGGGAAAATGATATTCAATAAATGAAGTTATTATTTATTTCTTTAGTTTATTTATTTAAATCCGTAATATCCGATCGGGATGTTACAGTGTGCAACAAGAGTCATGATTGTCCTAAAATAATCTTTCAATGAAACTAAAGAAAAATGCTCTTTAAAGTCAATCCCTTCCTTTTGAGTATAACCCTTTGCCACAAGACAAACCTTATACCTCTCCACATTACCTTTGGAATCTCTCTTGTTCTTCAAAAATCACTTACAACCAATGGGTTTCATGTAAGACCCGTGAAATTAATTAATTAAATAATTAATTAATTAATAAATGCGAGTAGAAAGCGCCTTTATGGAATTATTTATTGTTTAATGTGATGTGGAAAAGTGCTAGCTTATGTGGTTGAGAGTACTTTGGTTTATGTGAGAGGACTTGGGTTTGAGTCTTATGTATGCCAATTATGTGTTGTTATTTTATTATTAATTTTTAATAATATGTATGAGTATGGGATTGATAATGTAAACTATTTTTGATTAGAGGGTATCACCAAATGTGAATTGGCATAATGGTTGTGCTTTGGCCTTATGAGTGGAAGGTCACGGGTTCAAACCTTGATGGGCAAAGAATAAGCTTTATTTTTGCTAACTATTAGTTGTGGTATGAATGTGAAGGGGCAAAGAAAACCTAGCAGAAGGGTAACCATTAGGTGCTGAAAAATCACCTACTAAGGGACTTGAATAGCCATTAAGCCCACACTTTTCTTTCCAAATTGAGAGAGAGTCTGTGGCAAATTATTGGCAAACCAAGGAATCGCACTTTTCTTTCCAATTTCAATCAAACATCCAGGTTCTGATTGTGATTATGTGTTGTTTTAGTCTCAAATTGATTGGGTAAGATATGAATTGTATATTATAGGTACTGGGATTGAAAAATTGGTGTAATTGATATTATGCAGAAAGCTTTATACATTGTATGTTTTGGGAAGGAGGGTGTTAGGGTACGGTAAGGGTTGGTTGTGGCCAAACCTGTATTTTGGTGATTCAAATGTGCTTATACCATGTGCATACGTTGTGCTTTTGGGTATGAATTGTTTTGGTACTGTTGTATTATGTTCTGGTATAATTGTGGATTGGTTTGGGTATGGTTTGGATGGTTTGTGTGCGTAAACAGAGAGAAACTCTACAAGTCTCGCCCAAGCAAGTTTATCTCGTCTAAGCGAGAGTTGCAGAACCTCGTTTTTGGTTCTATTTTACGCTTCTCGCCTAGGCGAATGGGTTCTGGTTTGAGCGACGGACACTCTCGCCTAGGCGAGAGTGGCTCGCCTAAGCGAGGTCGCAAGGAAGTGTGCGCGTGTTGAGCGCGACTTCTCGTCCAGGCGAGGAGTTTAGTGTGTTGAGCGAACCCTGGTCTCGCTCAGGCGAGAAGACTTCGCCTAAGCGAGATGTCGTGGTCATGTGTGATGTTTTTGCGTGATGTGTAGCTCAGGCGAGGCTGATTTGAGTGTTTGGGCGAGAGGATCTCGCCTAAGCGAGATAACGTGTTTATGCCACTATTTTAAGCTCGCTCAGACGAGGTGGACTAGCCTAAGCGAGATTGAGTTCTCGTTGGCTACTAATGGGCGAGGAGTCCTTAGTATGGTGATTGCATGTGTCGGGCGCACGATGGACAAGGAACTGTTATGTTCCCGTCGGCTACTATTGGGCGAGGAGTTCATAGTATGGTGATTGCATGCATGCCAGGGTCCAAGTTGAGAAGACTTGGATGATTTACTACAGATGAGGAGTCTGTAGGGCAGGACTATGAGCGGGATAGGCTCATAGGGTTGGACCACGAATGAGTTAGTTTCGTGGGAGCACAGTGAAGTCCTAAAGACCTAGTTCATGCATATGACTCATAAAGGACTATGAGGTCATGGTTGGGTGATTTGAAAAGTATGAGAATTTAGTTATGTTATTTTGGGTTGGGGAACATATTTATATTCATGTTTTGTTTATATATATATTGTGCATAGCTCACCCTTTCTGTGTGTGTGTGGCGATGATTGGATAACTTGTTATCTAGGAGCAGATGATTTGACAGGCGGGCCAGGAGATGCTTAGACTCGGAGCGAGGGCTAGCAGGGGATATTTTTGTATATATATATATATATATATATATGTTTATTATTTTAGCTTTGAGAATATTATGTAACCCTGTCGGGAGCCATTGACTTTTATTTCAGTTTTATGAATTATGGACTCCTAGTTTTATGGCTATATATATATATATATATATATATATATATATATATATATATATATATATATATATATATATATATATATATATATATATATATATATATATATATATATATATATATATATATCAAAGTTTTAAATTTCCCGTGTTTTGAGAAATAGTTTATATTAAATGCGGTATTTATTTTATTTTGAACTTTATTTATTTAATATCAATAATATTCCTTAGGGATGTTACATTTTACACCTTATGGTAACGGGATAAGTTCCCAAACCTTATTGTCTTTCATGGACCTATACTCTCCATTCATTGCTTCAATCCATTTGTCCAAATGATCTCCGCAAATATATTGGCTCATGAAGCATGAGTTCTTGAGGATCTTAAGTTTGTTCTTGAGGATTTTGTCGCAACCGAAATCGCGTCGGGATAGTGAAAAAAAAAAAACGGGCTTGAAAAGAGATTTGGAGTCGTCACCATAGTTATTTCTGAAAAACTATGAAAAACCATGAAAATAAAACAAGTCTGCGAAAAACCAGATTTTAGATTCGAAAGTCGGTTACGCATAGGGAAGGTGTTAACACCCTACAACGTCCGCCCGAGGGGAGAGAGAGAAAATGAGCAGGAATAATACGTGACGTAGTGTGTTCACATATGAGACCATAACCCTTTATGTAACTTTTGACAATTACTTACTTAATTTCAATATTCATAATTTAGCCCCTTCATCAAATTGGAATATTGATGACATCTACACATTTAATATATCATGACATATATATTCTCTTAGCCATAGATTTAATCAATTAGATCACTTAAATACTTTGGATGATAATATAATGGCCCTAATACGTTTAATTATTTATTATATATATATATATATACATATATATATATATATATATACATATATATATATATATATATATATGTGTGTGTGTGTGTGTGTGTGTGTGTATATATGTATATGTATGACCCAAATTGCTAACAATGTCATGATGTTTATTATAGTGTTACGCATTGAGTAGGGAATCCACATTTTGAAGTTATCCTAACTCTATTAGACTCATATTGAGGATATGGTTTAGGTGGTGAGCGTTGATGGAGGTTCCTATTACGGGATTTAGGGTCGGGAACCCATTTTCTAGCGAAGTTATAAGTGAATTTACCCTGTCATGATGAATTGAGACCAAGTCAATCAGGGACGGTCATGACAATTTACTTCATGATTTCATGACAAGTGTCATACTTCATGAATATTCGATTCAATGCATAAATTCATAATTGAGTCTAGAATAAGTTATGTTAGAATTATAAGATGTAATTACTTAATCATACTTGTTTTGTGTGTGGACTGATATTTTTGTTTAATCTTTGTGATGTTATATTATGCAATGATATAAAATACTATTAGCTTACATTGTTTTTTTTTTTTTTTGGTTGTGGTTTATCCTCCTGCGATGATCGTTTGTTATATGTGAGTATATGAATTGTGAAGCAATGAGATTACATGATGGTTATATAGATTATAGTTTATGCATATGTATATAGTTTTTGTATTTTATAAATCCTCCATTTGTTGAAAAACTTTATATATCCTGAAAAGTGTATTATTGAGATTCATAGAGGACTTTACATACATATTATATGTTTATGTGATGATTTATTGCTTAATACCGAACATGTAATAGTTCAAATAATAGTGTAAATCTACTAAGATGTTACACTTATAAAAGAAATAAAAATCCACCTAATTTAATTCCCATAAATTTCCATTATAATATAGAGAAGTAAGTTTGGAAAGTCATAAGAACTCCATCTCCCATGATTAGGGATGTCAAAAAAATTTGTACCCGCGTGTATCCGCGGAATGAGTAGGAAATGAATATTGTAAATGGATACCCGCGGGTAACATGTACAAGTATTTTTATACCCGCATGTTAACAGGGCAGGTACGAGTATCATAGTATCAGTACCCGTGGATACCCGTACCTGCTATACTATAATTTAAATTATAAAAAATTTGATTAAAATGTTAACACATTGATATGTATTGTATTTTATTTGAATTTATAGTTAAAATATGTTGTTAAATATTTTATTTTATTTTTTTATAAATATCCGTAGATATTAAAAAACATATGTGGGTACCCGCATAACAGATACTTGTAGAACTATTAGGATGAGTATGAGTGAATATTTATCCAGCAGGTAGGGTACGGGAGAGTTAATACCTGTACCTTACTTGTCTCGTTGACATCCTTACCAATGATGATATTAGTTTATATTAAAAAACATATTTTGATGAGTTTTTTTTTATATATAAAACTTTTACAAAGAGAGAAATATGAGAAAAAAATAAAATTAATTTTTAAAATCTTTATTTTTTGAATAAGTTAATTTGTAGATTTTTTTATATAATTTTTAAAATTTTTATTTTTAAATCATGCATAATAAGTTAATTTGTACAACTTTTTTTCATGTAACTTTTCTAAAATATTAATTTCAATTTATGCATAATTTTTTTTTAATTTATGAAAAAATTCGTTTTATGTATTTATTTATTTTGGGACTGTAGCCTAACTTTATAATTTTTAATAAATAAAACGTATGTTATAAATGAATTCATAAAAATTCTATATCAAGTAATTCTTGTAGGACTAAACCTATTGTAACGTCCCATTTTAATAAATAGACGTAATTAAATGACACGTCACACATAAACAATATTCCGAGTAAAGGTTCGAAGTATAACTCACTCCTTAAGAATATCCAAGAGTCTTAAAAGAAAAACCTAAGGCACATCACGATGCCAATACACACAGGATACATAATCCAACCGTAATACAATTAAGATTGAAAACAAGTTAATACATGGGCCATAACCCTAAGAGAAAATCCACTAAGCGGGAACCAGCCCAGGAGGACTAAGCAACAGAGTCACCATTTCCCTGTTGACCGTGAGAAGCTCTCGAATCTGCTCACATCAATAAATTGATGATCATCACAAAAGGAGAAGAATCGCATACAAGGCAACCAACAAGCAAATAAGGTAAGCTAGAGTAGAAAACAATTTATCATACAGTCACATGCTATTACACAATCCAAGCAGTCTATATCATCCAAAACATGTTATGACTTCTCAATCAATACACTAGACTCAGACTCGACTCATCCGGATACATATAATCTAGTCGGATTCAGCGGATGCTTGCACTTGTGGTGGATTATCCTGCTCACCCCCGAGCTGCTCACCCCCGAGCTGCTCAACCCCCGAGCTAAGTTTTACAAGTATTACAATGTCTCAATCCCCCCCACACAAGGTTAGCCCTTAATGAGTTTCAGGCCTCCTGCTACTCTCACCACAAGAGTCAGTTCGCTCTATGTGAGACTAACTGACTCCTTAGAGCGTCAGGATGCAACCTTACCTTGAATCCTTACCAAATTATATAGATGGAGCACCACCATGAACTCCCACTAACAGGGGTCATGGAATTACGTCTCGACCATTGAAGCACCACCATGGGGTCTCACCTAGAGGCTCATGGGATTACGTATTGACCACAGACGAATCATACTCAATCAATCAAGTAATATTTATCATGCACATAAATGTCATGTCAGCCTCTATAACCAATCCTCATTCCCATCACATGTAGAGTCCATACCAACTCATCTTTCCCAAACCATGAATATAGAATTTCATCTCATACCAATACCATGCCACTTTAATTACCAACCATCTCATACATGCCACATGCCAAGGTCATGTTAAACTTATCAATCACAAACCATAAACCATTCTACTCATACCCATTCGCCCAATTCATGCTTTTAAAAGTAATTGAATCAATCCACAAGTTCAAGTTAAAATAAGGAATTAAAATTCTGCAGCAATTCTCGCTTAAGCTAGACTGATCTCGCTTAAGCTAGAAATTCTCGCTTAAGCTAGACTGATCTCGCTTAAGCTAGACTAGTCTCGCTTAAGCTAGAAATTCTCGCTTAAGCTAGAAATCCTCGCTTAAGCTAGACTGATCTCGCTTAAGCTAAAATCTATCGCTTAAGCTAAATTGACAGCTTTTCACTAGTTTCAACATGTAAGAACACAAAATCCCAAACAACAAAAACTAAAGAAAACACAAACACGTTGCATAAAACGTTGGCATCATATTTTCATGCTTTAAAAGGGTAAACAAATCAATCATGGGAGCATACAAGTATTTAAACAACTATGCTGTCAATCTCGCTCAAGCTAAGGAGCTCTTGCTTAGGCGACATGGGTCTCTCGCTCAAGCGAAAAGCTTTCGCTTAAGCGAGATTGAAAACATAAAGCACTTCGAGTTCTCGCTCAAGCTAGCCCATCTCGCTCAAGCGAGAGGCCTTCGCTCAGGCGAGCACTCGAAACCAAAGGGGGGCGAGTTACTGCCATTCTCGCTTAGACGAGAGCTCCTCGCTTAGGCGAGAGCTTCTCGTTTGGGCGAAAAACAGCTCGCTTAGGCGAGCATAGCATATCTGCCCCGCTCTCACGCAAGCCAAGCCAAAAAAATCCATCCATAAACAATACACAAATTATTTTCACACCATCAAAAGCACATCAAATCATTAAGAGCACCCAACAAAACCAAAACAAACACATTATTTATAAAAGCAAAAAAAAAAAATCTAGCTTTCCTTACCTGGAAAGAGCTAGCCAAAAGACTCGTATACCCAAACAGTGAGCACCACAACTCTGAGAATAACTTACTAAGCTGGAAAAAAAATGGTAGAACAGAGGAAAACAATGTTACCAAGAGGTACCCTTGCTGGAAAGACAACAATGCTAGAAAAAAAGGAAGTACGAGATGAGGTATAACTTACGTGAAGAAGGAATGAGTTCGAATTAGCTTGACCATAGTGGTATTGAGCCCTAGCAGAGTTTCTGTGGAGAGGAAAGATAAGAGTGAGGGCACTGATTTTGACAAGTGAGTGCAGAATGAAGGACCTTGGCTGCTTTAGGGGTCTTGACACCCTATGGATCAGCCTTTAGACCCAACTGATTAGGGTGGCCTTTAAAAATAAGGGCAGAAAATAAAGTGGGTCTTACACGCATAATTTAGTTGTTGAATACATTACATTTTTTTATCCTTGTCCTTAATAAATGACTTTTTACGTTTAATTATTTATGGTTTGATACATATGACCATTAGCTCCTTTCACATGTTATTAATTATTATTGTTTTTACAAATAAACATGTCTTTATAAAGAAATTATTGAATAATGATTAATTTTAATGACATAAAATAATTAGTTATTAAAATAATTAATTTAGATACTGATTTATTAATTAAAAAATATTGATAGCTAAAATAGTTTCAAAAAATTATATTGACTCTCTAAATTGGTAACTAAAATAATTTAAATTATGAATTTGTCTCTAAATTAGTCATTACTATCAACCATTAATTACCAAGATTTTGGCTATTAAAAAATTTACTCTATAAATTGTTCTACTTAATAAATTAAAATGAATTGATCTAATGAAAAAGGAATTACTTGTAATATTTATTTTACTATTTCATAAGTATATTTTAATAGATGGTAGATCTTTTTAAAAATATTTTCCTATTATATTTGTATTTAACTCTTTTTTCTTTATTTTATACATCTTGTATCTATTTAAAAATTGTTATTTTTAATTTATTATGAATTTAAAAAGAAATATTGTACAAGGTTAACAATAGATCTACATTATGAACAAACATAATAACTGGAAGTAAAACAAATGTAATTAAAATAATTTTGAGTGAATTAAATTTGTTAAGATTTGAAATCAATTAAAAATAAAAATTAGAAATACCATCAAAATATATTTTATCAAAAAAGAATTATATAGAAAATATTGTATAAGCATATCTAATTCTATCATTTATATTTTAACCTACTTTAATTGATAAATTCATCAAACACTCATAATTGAATAAAGTAGCTTAGCACTTTTTTTTACCAATTTTTAATTACTATCTAGGTTTTAACTATCTTTCTGATGACTTTTGTTGAATGTAACTTTAGTATTTGAGTGAATTATACTTGTCTCTCACTTTTTAATTTGAATTTCATAATAATCATTGTGGTTACCCACAAAAAATATTTTAATTGCTTTAACAATATCCTTTATAAATTACATTATTAATTGAAAAATAACATTTATAGTGATTGTTATGTATACTTTTGGGAAATTTCAAAAGAGATAAGTGTATAATTTACTCGATACTAAAAGAGGGATTAGAGAGAAATTTCTTAGATAGAATAAAATAAAGTATAAACCATAGTCCTAGGTTTGTATAATTTGATAATTGTAAGCAAGGTTGATTGTCTCGTGCCAATATTTTATATTTGAAGTGGGAAAAACCGAATGGTCACAACCTAGTACGGATCTTCTCCCTTGTGTTTTTTTCTTGTCTTTAACCATAAAGGGAATGATTGAGAGAAAATAAAAAATAAAAAAAATAACAACATACATGGGCACATCATCATCACAATTGACCACATACACATGTGTTCATTCTCAGAAAACAAAATGTTAAGATACGGACACAGAAACAGAGATTGCGTTAGAGAGAGAAACCTCGGATCCAAATTGTTCTTCTAAAGTTCTTATTTTTCTAACAACAACTAACCATATCTATTGTTCAACTCTTTCCATTTGAATATGACATATTATGCAACTGAGGATTGAGGTTAGATTCCCATCACCCACTTTCTTTGTCTTTTTTGATTGAAAGCTAAGTTTCCCTTCTTTCTCTTTCCATTAGATAGATATAGTGTGCATGTGAAGACAAGGACATTTCCAGAAAAAGTGTTTCTTAAAGACCCAGCAAAAATCCAGGCCTCTGATTCCTGAATACACACTCCCTTCAATGCCAACACCAATACTGTCTTCATGATTACGATTGCAATCTATTTCTATTTGGTGGGGGATCTAAAAAATTTGAGCTTGGATGCAATGTGGGTTGAATTAGGGCAGTTATAGGTGTCCTACCTGTCAGGGTGACCCTCTTGGATCTTCCACACAATGGCATTGTTCCGCAAGTTCTTCTATAAGAAGCCCCCAGATGGGCTTCTAGAAATCACTGAAAGGGTTTATGGTACGCTTCCTGTTGCCTCATTTTCTGTGAACTCATTTGTTCTGGTGGAAGTGAACAGTGTTGGTTTCTTCTCTGTGCAAATATATCATCCTTATGCATTTCGCGTTGGTGGGGGGTTGTGGTATGTAAGGCTTTTTAGCAGATTTGAAGTGAATAATGGGAATATTATAACGTCTTCATTGTTGGCTTCTGTTGAGTTCAAATGTTCCATCTTTATGCATTTTGTGTTAATGGTGGTTGGGGAATGTAAGACCTGTGTTGCATATTTAAAACGAATGATGAGAATAGTATAATGCGAAGAATGTTGGCTTCTGTTGAGTGCACATATTTAATCTTTTTGTGTGTTAGGGGAGGATTGGGTTAGTCTTGCTTTGCATCTTTGAAGTTAATAATGGGAATAGTATAATGTGAACAACGTTTGTTTCTGTACAGTGCAAATATTTCATCTTTAAGCATTTCGTGTTAGTGGGTTGTGGTATGGGGCCTATTTTGCAGATATAGGATGAACAACTAGGATCTTGTAATTTTCTACATTTTCATGTTCCACAATGTATCATTCCATCTAAAAGTTTGTTGGTCAATAGCTGTTAACATCTTGTTTGTGACTTAGCTGAATGGATGTTTTATCTTCTGGAGATACATACTTGTGGAAGGAATGTTGGTAATGGGAAGAACCTTCATAGATTCGACACGAAAAACTCAAGCTATTTTTTTTTTTTTTTTTTGTGGAGAACTATAACGTGTTATACTTTCTTAACAACTTTATAATCTCTTAGAATTTGGCTCTTCTGATTTTAGACTCTCGCTACTTTGCTTTTATGTGTGACATGTCATTCTACTTGGTAACTGAAGCATTTCTTCATCATAAAGAATCTTTATGTCATTCATATGTGTGATTGTGATTATTGTGTCATTGCACGTGCAGTCTTTGATTACTGCTTTACCACGGATGTTATGGAAGAAGATGAATATAGAGTGTATCTAGGAGGAATAATTGGGCAACTTCGTGGTCACTTCCCCGATGCTTCATTCATGGTGTTCAACATGCGGGAAGGAGACAGCCAAAGCCAGATTTCAAACATTTTGTGTGACTATGATATGACTGTGATAGATTATCCTCGACAGTATGAAGGGTGCCCGTTGCTTACCATGGAGATGATCCATCATTTCTTGAGATCAGGTGAAAACTGGCTTCAACTTGGGCATCAAAATGTTGTCTTGATGCATTGTGAACGAGGTGGGTGGCCGTTACTAGCGTTTATGCTGGCTGCACTCTTGATTTATAGGAAGATGTTTACAGGGGAGCAGAAAACACTAGACATGATATATAAACAAGCTCCTCGGGAACTTCTGCAGTTGATGTCACCATTGAATCCTTTACCTTCACAATTGAGATATCTTCAGTACATATCAAGAAGAAATGTTGGTTCAGAATGGCCTCCTCTTGATAGGGCACTTACTTTGGACTGTGTAATTATAAGACTCATTCCTAACATGGGTGGAGAGGGTGGTTGCCGTCCTATATTTAGAATATATGGGCAAGACCCTTTTATTCCTGCAGATCGAACTCCCAAAGTTCTCTTTTCAACTCCAAAAAGGAGCAAACTTGTTCGCTACTGTAAGCAGGTGGGGTACCTAAGTCCTTTTACCCTAATTTAATATGCTTTTTAACACCCTTTGTTTTGTTCTTACTACCTATATTGAGATGTTCCTTCCATTGTTTGTTTAATTATCTCAATTTCAACCATAATCAGTGCTGTGGAATTCCTACATTGAGTTAGTGTATGCATGCAGACAGAAAGACAGGAGAACATATATAAAAACATACAGTAATCCATCTGAACATGTTTTTTAACTAAGGAAGTTTTTATTTGAAGTTACTGTGCTATATGAAGTCAGTGATTACCCAAAATTATTTAAATAAAATTAGAACTTTGTGAATTCGTTTTAAGCATTATCTTTTTAATTGGGTTATGTTCTTGGTAAGTCGGGGAAGAGTTAGTGTTGCAAATCGGCAGTGGGGCTGGTGGCTTTGATGCAATCTAAGGAGGGATGGACTGAGCAGGAAATGGACCATTTTTGGTCATGAGAAGGAAGAATGGAGGAAAACCAGTATAGCTTTTTATAGGAGAATGCCTGTATGGAAATATTATCATCCATGGTTGCCAATCTAAACTATAAGGGAGAGTGTGGCAATTGTTTTGCAATGATGATTTGTTATGCCATTTTATTGTATGGGTTAAACATAAAAACTTCTTCTCATAGTTAGCTAATATTTGCATTAATTGATAAAGTGAGGTTCTTATTATGATTTGCATACAAACGGTTGGATAAAACTATTTAAAATGTGATTGGAATTTGGATATTTTGTTTTCTATCTCTACACAGGATTTTATCAGTTGGGGCTAAACTGAGTTAGAATAAAAAAGAAGTATATTATTTCTTTATTTTGCTCTATTTATATTCTAGTTACACAGGGTTCTTAATAAATGATTTGTTGTTTTCCCCATTTCTCTTTATTTAGTTTTCTTTTTTCATATTTGTTTCAGACTGATTGTGAACTGGTTAAGATTGACATCCACTGTCATGTTCAAGGAGATGTCGTTTTTGAGTGTATTCATCTGCACAGTGATTTAGAGCATGAAGAAATGATGTTTCGGGTGATGTTTAATACAGCATTCATAAGATCAAATATTTTGATGCTTAACCGTGATGAAATCGACATACTATGGAATGCTAAAGATTGCTTCCCTAAGAATTTCAGAGTGGAGGTATTAATCTCTCTCAGTCTCTCCTGTTTTTAAGTAATTGGTTAGTGATAAACCAACTTAATGTTTGTGGGGGTTATATATTGTATTTCTGGTTGAAGGTTCTTTTCTCAGATATGGATGCTTCATCTTCTGTTATTTCAATTGATCTGCCTCGTGTTGAGGAGAAAGATGGCCTCCCTGTTGAAGCATTTGCAAAGGTCAAGGAGATTTTCAGCAACGTGGATTGGCTAGATTCAAAGGAAGAAGTAGCAAGTGTGCTCCAACATATCACATCTTCAAATATCCTTCTGGAAAAATTCGACGCTGGGGTTTCTGCTGCAACTAGTGGCTTGCAAAGGGAGTCATCTGAAAATTCTGCAGCTGTTTTGAAGGCATACAGTGATCCAAACATTCAGACTTCTGCAGTTCAGGGGAAACATTCTACATCCTCATTGGGATCGTCTTTGGATTTTGCTTTGGGAAATAAGACCGAACCATTAGAGTCAAAGACATTGTCCGAAAATGACATGAAGACTCTAGAGTCATTAGCATCCACTGATGGAGATTCATTGGCAAAGAAGATTGATTTGTTAGGATCAAAGGAGAAAACAATTGATAACTCATCTGTTAGTGCTCCTATGGAAAAGAACAATGACTCTCTAGAACTGAAGGAATCACCAGAAAATAGCCTCAGGACTTCTGCTTCCACAAGTCAGGGGAAACAGCTTACTCCCTCATTAGATGAGGCCAAGGTTCCATATAAGGATGCATATTCAATGACACAGGACGTGGGACCATTAGAGACAAAGGAAAAGGATACTGAATCATTAGAAACAAAGTCATTAATGGAACAACCTGTTGAAGCAAGCACAATTAAAACGAAAATTGAACCTCATGAATTGCAGGTTTCCCTCCAGCTTCCCACTCAAACAAAAATAATTTCTTCACCGGTGCGTCCAACTGTCCGATCTGCTTCTGCTTCCACTTCTTATTTTAACTCCTTAAAAGGTTCACCTGTAGCTATCTCAAGATATCGTAGTGCACCATCAGCTCTTGGAATAACATCTGTGTTGCAGGATCATGAAGCAGTGGATATCAAAGAAGTAACTCATGCAGTTACAGTATCTCCTCCAGCTTCAGATTCCAAGGTGTTGAAAACTTCAGTTGATGCTCTTAAAACCACGGAAAAGGCTTTTGAATCCCTTTCTCCTGCAGCTGCAACTACACCACCACCACCGCCACCGCCACCACCATCTCCTCCTCCCCCATCAATTTCTCCAGCTCCTTCCCTTCCTAAAGGTCCTCCTCCACCGCCGCCTCCACCTGCGCTGTCTGGGTTTCCATCTTCATTGGGTATAAATGAATCAGTTTCTGTGCCTAGCACTCCTCCTCCTCCCCCGCCTCCACCTCCTAGCCTTTCAGGTTCTGCACCACCACCACCACCCCCTCCTCCCGCTTCTGCATTCCAAAATTCTTTGTCTGAGAACTCCAAAAGTGGTCCTCCTGTACCCCCACCTCCACCTCCTAGCCTTCCTGGTTCAGCTCCATCATCATCACCTTCAGCGCCACCACCACCCCCTCCTCCAGGCTCTACGTCCCAAAGTTCTTTGTCTAGCTCCACAAATGTTCCACCTGTACCCCCACCTCCCCTTTCTGCCAATGGATTGTCAAAACCTGGAGTTCCTGGACCACCTGGACCACCTGGAGTTCCTGGACCACCTTCTGCTCCTTTTGGTGCAAAGGGTCGTGGCCTGATGCGAGCTAATGCAAAAGGTCAATCTAAGAGGAGCAATCTGAAACCTTACCATTGGTTAAAATTAACAAGGGCGATGCAAGGAAGCTTATGGGCTGAGACACAAAAACTAGATGAGTTTTGTAGGTATGTGTCTTTTCTGACTTGAGTTATAAATATCTTATATCTCATCATATATGAACTGTGCTCATTATTTATTCTTTTTTTAAAACCCTTTTTGGTGTTAGGGCTCCAGAGTTTGACATGTCAGAACTTGAAACTTTGTTCTCCGCAGCTTCTCCAGCTTCTAATGAAAAAGGGGGAAAGTCAAATCGCCGTGCCTCTGGGCAAAAAGTTGAGAAAGTTCAACTGGTATGCCTTTTCATTAACATATAAGTAGTCCAGATAAAGAAACATATAAGTAGTTTTTTTCTTCATTTTTTTTCAGAAAAAGTCCCAAAAAATCCCTTTAATTATTCTAACATCTATTCAATGAACTTATTAATTAAAATATTAGATGTTAAATTTAAAAACAAAATTAGTAGAAATTGACATTTTTAAATAAGAGCTTTTATTCTACCATTTTCTCGTGACTGCTGTCATGTATGTGTAATGGTTTTCATTATAGGAACTTGAAGATAATTTCTTTTTCTTTTTTACCAGTGAGTTGGTTGTGATTTATCTGTGTAGGTTTTGTTTGGTCTCCTGACTCTTATGTCTCATCTCATGCCTTTCTTTAATGATTAAGTTGTTTATTTAATTCTTGTGAAGGCATTTTATAGAATTTGAGTTCTTGATAGAAGGTTCACGTTACCTTGCAGATTGAGCTCAGGCGGGCCTATAACTGTGAGATCATGCTTACAAAAGTCAAAATCCCTTTGCCTGACTTGATGGTAAGATATCATTCATTATGGTTTTTATTAACACATAGATGCTGATATTTTGATTTGAATTTATGTCTTAGTGGACATTCTTTCTCTTCTCAGTCACTGTTTTAAGCCTTTATAAATCATAACTGCTCAAGGAATTAATATTTGGAAGAATTTCTTGTCTCAACTGGGTAGTTCTCGACTTAGCAAGTAGTCTTTCTATTATGTGGACAGAGATTTGGGCTCGATTGATGTTAAAATGCAAGTTAAAAGTTTAGCCACTGCCTAGCTCAAATTATGGGGATATCTATTATGGCATTAAAGCAGTATTCATGCTTTGCTGCTGCGAGTGCACTAAATTAGTATTTGGCTAGATTTTATTTTATTCCTTGGATTAGATACTTAAATAGGATTGGTAGAATACTTTCTCTTTTATGCAATTTTATTTTGGTTTTAATTTAAAGAAAACTATGGGCAGAGAAGATGTTTACACACAGAAAGGTCATAAATAGTTCGTGTTGGTAGTACAAGGTTTTTGGAAGGAGGACATAATAGAGACATTAAGATATTGTTATATTGTTAGATATCTTTAAGTATGGTAATTTTGAGACTGTTACAAATTGATAGATATCCTTAATTATTGTAATTTGGAAATTCCATGATTTACATAATTATGTTAGAAAGTGAACTTTAGGCCCAATCAACTTTACAAAAATGATTTGGTAAGGTGAGATTTGTATTCATGTATATATTATAATTTCACTTTATATCTAGTTGGTGTGGGTCTCCAACACACCCTCTAACATCAAGGATTGGTAATCTCGATCATGAGAATATATATTTTATAGGTTCATCGAGGATTGGTCATCTCGAGGGTGAGAATATGTATTTTATGAGAAATATGCCCTTGACATGCTTTGATACCATGTTAGAAAGCAAACTTTAAATCTATTTCAATTCCACAAAACTAACTTTCTAAGATGAGGTCTGAACCTATTTTGTGAGGTGCAAATCTCACCTTACGAACCGATTTTATGAGGTTGAATTAGGCTTAAATTTCACTTTACAGAGTATTAAAGCCATGGGTTATTCCTGAGGTTTTGAACATCTAGTGATTATACAATACTAACTGCAATCATGGTTTATGACATTGAATGGGTTGCATAAGCTATCATTTGGTTTTACTTAAGAACTTGCATATGTGGCTATTATGTTATTAATAAAGATACCTATCATGATCATTTTACGTTCCTTTTGCTTTACAAGTTAATATTGTAGTTGTAGTGTTGTTTATAATCATATGATTTCTTGCTTGACTGTTGAATGCCCTTGTTTTGTTTAGGTTTTAATTGAAAATCCCAATTTTTTAAACCACTCAATTAGTCAGAAGCGAATTTTCCTAACCGCAGAAACATTTCAGTTCATACTTATAGTCTCACATTCCAGTCATTGTCTTTCAGTGTGCTGTGCTTGCAATGGATGATACAGTATTAGATATCGATCAAATTGAGAACCTTATAAAATTCTCTCCAACCAAAGAAGAGATGGAAACACTCAAGGTACCATGCCTTTTTCTTGTTTCTTCTAGCGGTACTTTGTGTCAGGTGGAGCATCAGCGAATTTGGTACAATCTAGTTTTATTTGAGCTATAGCCATACTTTTTATGCAGAACTATACCGGGAATAAGGACAACTTGGGAAAGTGTGAGCAGGTGGGTGGAGTTTTACCATTTGTTGTTCACTTTTTTCAACTCTTTTCTCTCACGTAAGACAACTTGTGATAGAATAACTTTTCTTGCATTAATTGAACAATAAAAAAAAAAATCAGTGGTGAACAATATAACTAGACATGATAGAAAACTGATACACTGATTTAGGGTGTGTTTGGTTCAGCATTGGAGAACTGATTCCAGCTGAATCGATTCTCCAATGCAGAAGCAAAAATTAGTTGTTTCTCATTCAACATGAATTTTTTACCCGTTAATTGATTTTGGAAACCAAACACATGCTGATTATGTGTTAGAAAATCAATTCTAATTAATTCTACATCAATTTGACGAAGAATCAAACACACACTTATTATTGTGAAAAAGGGTAAAAGACACAAGAGGAATATGAGACTACGATAACATAAGACTGTATACAGAGAGAGCTCAGTTACAAGTTAATTGTAGTTATCTAGTAGGTGGCAAAGGGTTGGTGAGAAGATCTGCCCACTAATCTTGACCAAGAATGTGTTAAACAAAAAACTGCTTGTTTTTGACCTTTTTGTACTCACCAAACTTCATGTGTGAGCCAAATTACATTGTCACACTGAATTAGGGATGGCAACGGGTCGGGTCAGGTACGAATAGTGCTTACCCGCAACCCGACTCGCAAAAGAAAATCCGCCCGCTAGCCGCCCGTTTACTCGTTGGGTATCCGCTTAAAAAATACCCGCAGATATTTTTAAAACCCGCGGGTACCCGTGGATACCCGATACCCACAAATATTTAAAAAATATATATATTTTATAAATTGTTTAATATAAAATTATAAAAATAAAATATAAAATTAAATTAAATTTTAATTATAATTAAATTTGACATAATAAAATATACAGCTAATTTTAATTTTAATTAAATTTAACTTAATAAAATATAAATTAAATTTTAATTTTAATTTTTTTACGGATAACGGGTACCCGCGGGTACGGATAGTATGATACCCGCACCCGACCCGTTTATAAGCGGGTATTAAAATACCCGTTACCCGCTATTCGCAGGTAATAAATACCCACGAGTACTAACTATCCGCCGCGGATTTTATCCGCAGATATCCACAGGCACGGGTATTTTTGCCATCCCTACTGAACAGTAGGAGTATAATGAGGAACTGAAAGATCCTTCAGAAGAGTTTGTATCCATAATGTGTGACCAGTAGGAGCAGCTAAACCCCTATATTCAGCTTTTGTGCTAGATCTTGAAAAGAATTTGTTTTATTGACCACCATGAAATTCAATTAGGTCCCAAGTAATTGGAAGCCCCTAAAGTACATCTTTTGTCATTAGCATCTGTTGAATATGGAGAAAATAGGATTTGAGATTAATCTCCCTTGTATATAAATCACACATAGGATAATCTATTTATAATAGAGAGAGGTACAACTAAAAAGAGTAATTGAAAATAAATAGAGTGAATAGAAGATATTGTTTGATATCGTGATTAACAATATCTAACAATATCTTACCAATATCAAACAATATCTAACAACATCCGTTGCCCAATCTGCATCACAAAAACTCTAATAGCTAGAGATTGATGAGGAATGGCAGGATGAACAATGAGACCACCATGTAAAGCCCTTTTAGGATATCACAATATTCTCTTAACAGCAACCCAATGATATTCAAGAGGGAAAGCCATATACTGGCATACCCTGTGTTGACTTCAAAACTTAATTTTGGATGAGTTATAGTAACATACCAAAGTGCACCAACAATAGACCTGTACAAAAAAGGTCTTGTATCAGATCTGAACCATGTTTGGACAATTTGCAGTTAGATAGCATAAGAGATGAAATGGGCTTGGATTCAGCATATTAGTCTTGTTAAGTCAATCTAATGTACTTAGCTTGAGTTATAACAATAGATCCATTAGGTAAATGTGAAACTCCAACTCACACTTGACTCCAACAAACTCCCCCTCAGGTGAGTCCCTTTCACATTGGTTACGTTTTCCCTCGAGCACAAACTTTCTTCACCAAATCCACATTTGTACTCATCCAAGCTGGTCACCATGACCAACGACTTTGATTCCACTTTGTTGGGGTTTGTTGAGGAGAGACACTGAGGAGATTTGAGGCATATAAGTCATAAGGAAATCCATATAAGGAACTATGACATCACCTTCAGCCCAGAACTTTAAGACAATAAGTTTGTGGGTCTTTTCTCCTTGTATGTTACTCTTTTTGCATATTTTTTTACTCAATGTGGGACTCTAACTCAAACTTGACTCCAACCGTTGTAATTGTCCAATGTATTACACTAGCCAAGAACATTCTAACAGAAACCACTGCTGTAACAAAAATAACATTTAAACTGAAACAACAACACTAGCAGAGCCAATACATGTCAAACAGAGTATTACACTAACAAGACACATCAATTTTTTATTTATTTAAACCCATGTATTTGTGGGCAGTGTTAATTTTGATAAAGGAGATATCACTTAAGGTCAACCTCTCAAATATATCTTGCAATATATAGCTTTTGCAGACCATCTTCAAGATTGCTTCTTTCATTTCTATTTTTTTCTTATTTGCTTTTTGCATTTTGTTATAGTTCTTCTTAGAATTGATGAAAGTGCCAAGAGTGGAAAGCAAGCTAAGAGTTTTCTCTTTTAAGATGCAATTCTTATCCCAGGTCAGAAGATAACCACACAATATTTTTAGTTATTATTAAATAATTCTGTTTTCGTGCCACTGAAAAATTTAGCTGTTCTGATGCACCTTGCATGTAATTTTCATGTAGGTTTCAGAGCTGAAAAGAGATTTGAATATTGTGAATTCTGCATCTGAAGAGGTGAGTCATACCTTTTTTTTCTGTTGAATACTCTATTTCCTGAGTCAATATACTTTTATCTTCAGCTTCCATTGATATGTGTATCAGATAAGGAATTCAGTCAAGTTGAAAAGAATCATGCAGACCATTCTTTCTCTGGGTAATGCTTTGAACCATGGAACTGCAAGAGGTGAATTAAAGCTTTAGCTTTCACAGTCACAAATCATGTTTCTGTACAAATAATGTAGTGAAGTTTTTATTGAAACATGGACTTTTCAAATACTCACAACTCAGATAGTTTATGTTCATTCTATTGCTCGTGTTTAAGATTTATTCTTGGTCTTGATAAATTAAATTTTATATGAAAACAAAACCACTGTAGCCTTGATTGCTTTCCTATTAATTTATGTGATTACTGAAGGTTCGGCTGTTGGGTTTCGATTGGATAGTCTCCTTAAACTAACTGATACACGAGCAAGAAACAACAAGATGACTCTTATGCATTATCTCTGTAAGGTAAACCACCTGATATCCTTAAATTTCAATATGAATTGTTTCTGTACAAGAAGTTTAGTTTGTCGTCAGTTTATAAGTTGTTGGTAAAATGATATTTTCTAAGAAGCATCTTCATTTCTTAGTATATATTGATACACTGGTTGGTGAAATGCAGCAAGTAATAAAGTTGATGAAGTGATTTATAGTTTATGTTTATTATAGAACTTCTAAGTCTCACATCGAGTAGTACAAGATGCTTGGTGGAATATTTAATTATTGGGTTATTCCCTATTAATCCATAGCTTTTGAGGGTGGATTCCTCAAATGCTTGGGTGCTTATAATTGCTATCAGGTGGTGGTGTCTGTGCCTGGGAGAAACATATATGTGTGTGCATGTGTGTTTCTTCTGTTTTCTGCTTATTAATATTTTGAGTGATGGAGAGGGGACTATTTGCCACTGTCCATTTTGCCCTTAATGATAAGAATGAGAAAACTGGACCGTAGATGTCGGCAATCAATATAAAATATGATATCTCCCTCGAGACATGAAAGAAAACCTTCATAAACTTACCATAAACTTGGTAGAGCATAATTACATTTCCAGTAGAGTTGATAAGAATGAAGTCCCAAGTAAGCAAGACTTGAATTTACTGGATGTCCAAAATTCAGTGAGTAACATATATATATATATATAT
Source organism: Vigna unguiculata (assembly GCF_037176805.1). Lineage (NCBI taxonomy): Eukaryota > Viridiplantae > Streptophyta > Magnoliopsida > Fabales > Fabaceae > Vigna > Vigna unguiculata. Next base: position 4,865,900 of record NC_140799.1, read on the forward strand.
ATATATATATATATATATATATATAGAGAGAGAGAGAGAGAGAGAGAGAGAGAGAGAGAGACATAGACACAGCATTTTTCATAAATTTCAAAGACTTGGTTTTGAGACCTGGAGAATTTTCAGCTTGACCTTCATCTTCTTTGCTAGCTTGATGCAGTTCAGTCTTAAGGGTTCTTTGAACTTGACTATTTTCCCAATCTCAATATGCATTCTCATCAAATTAATATCCCTAATGCATTTAATTTTTCTACATACTTTCCTTGCAACAATGGATCTTGTTGATGATTATGGTCTTTCCAAAAGGAATGTCGCAAAACTAAGGGAGGGATGTCTTTCCTTTCTTCTATAAATCCTAAGGGTTGGTGAAAGTAATTTTTTAGATTCAAAGTTTTCAAGAATGGGAAACTATAGTTGAGGTGAATTTGGTTCTGCTAAGGATGTGCCACACAGTGATATCCTAGCGAGATTTTTTGTTTGGCCTACCGTGCTACCTACTATTGAATTATCCATTAATATCTAATCATACTCTCAATATGTATATACTTTGACGTTAAGGGATGTTTGGAGATTCTGTATAAACTAGAGATAAGGTTAATTTATAGTATATAAGTGGGTGCAAATCTTACCTTACAAGTCAGTTTTATAGGGTTGAGTTAGGTTTAAAGTTCACTTCTTTTTAGTTTTCTGAAGTGAATATTCCCCTTATGTCTAACATGAAATTCACTTTCAATTACATCACCATCCTCAAAGAACCTCTGCTCTAGAGCTTGCAATTTACTAACCATCTAAGAAATAGATAATTTCTTGAGATCACATGACTCTCCAATAGCAACACCTTTGGTTTCAAAATTTTGAGATAGTCTACATCAACATTTTTTCTGCAACCTTGTCTTCTACGACCTCACCATATAGTTTCATATTCACCAAACGATACAATTATGAAGTGTACTCCTTGACAGACTCATTCTCCTTCATATTTCAAACTATCTTTTTAGATTCATAATCTTCGTGAACCTTACTGTTGGAAGTCCACATCGACTAGAGATAAGGCCAAGTTAGAGTATATAAGTGGGTACAAACCTCACTTTACAAGTCGGTTTTGTGGGGTTGAGTTAGGATAAAAGTTCACTTTTTAACATGGTATCAAAGTCATTGTTAGAGCCTATACTAGTGAGATTTGTTGTTTGTTGAGCATATTGTTCCACCCACAATCACCCATTAATGTCAAATCTCATGCTCGAGATGTATATACCTATGTGTGAGGGGTGTGTGTGTTGGAAGTCACACATTGACTAGAAATAAGGTCAAGTTAGATTCATAATGCTAGAAAACATCTCATCAGTCAAAGTTGAATGGAGACTTGAGAAAACTTTCTCCTTCATAGTCTCCTCATAGTTGGATTAGCCCTGAATTGTATAGTTTGCTTACCTTGGTCTGCGTACTCTCATAAGCCGTAGGACTTTAAACATTGTCTCATTTTGACAACCCACACGTGAGAATTTTCCCTGAAAAATTGAGGAACAACAAAAACAACATTGCCTCCTGAAGTTGTATTGACCTCTGACTAGTGTTTATTCACTCATCTCAATATTTTTCAGTTTCAGCTTATAAAAATACTGCTCCAGATACAAAAGTTAAAGGAAGAAAACTTATACCATAAAAACATAAAACAGTCGTGAAAAGAGAGGAGTGGTGAATAGAAACACAGCAATTTTGTATTTGCTGCGTTATCATACTGTTATTCATATTTTGATTCATATTTAAGGATGAACACATGACAAATGACTGTGCATCGTCATACTCATACATGTTATCAGATAAAGATCACGTGCCCACTACATTTAGAGTACAAATCTGTCCAAATTCAGACAAAACCCATAACTGAACATTACTACTACGGAGACAAGCAAACCTACTTTAATAAGCAAACATAATTACAGAAGTAAAAAAGTAGGGTTTTACAGTGAACTTAATAATTACACTGGAAAGTTTTGATTCATATTGAGAAAGATATCAATTGCTTCTCCAGTAACCATCCATCCCTCTCGGCTTGTTGAGAAAAAAATTATGTTTCTTCCTTTCGTAATTTTACTGTGGTTGGAGATAGTGATATAAATAGATTGTTTTTCACACAAGGATTTTATAGCTTCTTGGGAAAGAAACATGGAAAAGGGCTAAAATCTGGATATTTGGAACCCTTCCTTCGTGGTGCTTGACTGTTCCTTTGATACCCCATATCATTTTAAAAAAATAAGACAGGTGTATTCATCTGGAATTGTTAAGTAAATATGTAACTGATACTATTAAGATTACTAAAATCTTTTTCCTTCTACATTTTTTTCACTAAAGAAATAGACACTCCAGGAAAATGATAGGTTCACTCTAAAATTATAGGTCAACATAATTGCAACGCATATTTGACATTTGTTAGAATATTTCATCTTTCAGAATGTCTTAGGCTATTTGTTGGGATTAGTTTTTCTATTTCTTCACTATCACTTAGGATTGATCATCATATTTCCTTAATTGTCATGATTTTTTTGGAGATTCAGCTGCGAATGTATGCTGTTTCCATGGATGACAGTTTCCTGCACTCTGCTTATGCAACATAAGTTTGCCAGAGAATTATCAACTTCGATTGTGTTTTACTGCAATTATTCAATGTAAATCTTTGGCTTCGCTTCTTCCTGTGAAGTAATATTAATTGTTTGGTGATGGCTGAATTGTAGGTGCTTGCTGAAAAACTAGGAGAACTTCTCGATTTCCATAAAGACCTATTGAGTTTGGAGGCGGCAACCAAGGTTTTTTTTTTTTTCATTTATGTTACAGTTATACCAGGTGGTTTCAGTGTCTGTTTCAATTTTGATGTATTGAGTTATAAGCTTGTGTTCCATACAGATACAATTAAAATACTTGGCAGAGGAAATGCAAGCTATTAGTAAAGGACTGGAGAAAGTAGTTCAGGAATTGACTGCATCAGAGAATGATGGACCTGTGTCAGAATTCTTCTGCCAGGTATGATATGTAACTGGTCATCTAAAAATGCTTCAACCAGAATGAACTGATTCTGAATTCTCATGAATTTGGATCAATATATATTGTGAAGCTTGGCCTAGGCTATGTATGATACAAACATCAATGTAAATCATGGCATACTGAATATTAACATGCTGTAAACAAGAGTGCATTTGAAAGCACCTGCTTTCCTTAATAAGAATTTGACGGCACAATCATTTAGAATTTATGTTGACTTTAATTTTATGACAAAGAACTCCATAGCTAAATTGTTTTCTAATAGACTAAAGCAAATCTGGGTCAGTGATGCAGCATCATATATAATGATTAAAAGGGATGTGAAGTATCTCAGATACGTAGTTACCCTTCTGTTATGGTTACGTGCATGTGCAACTCATCTGAATTATAGATTTTGCTAATAAATTTGAATGGTGATAAAATGTTTAGCTTTACCTTTGAATGATTTGTTTTTGTTCTCTTGGTAATGTTCAGATTCTGAAGGAATTTCTTTCTTATGCTGAATCTGAAGTAAGGTCTTTGGCTCAACTTTATGCCAATGTGGTATGGATTTAGTTTTTTTAGGTAGCTTTCTGCTTACATGATGAACTGCAGATACTGGAGATGTATCTGATTTCCTGAATCTGGATGCACCAGGGTAGAAATGCAGATGCATTGGCTTTATACTTTGGTGAAGATCCAGCACGTTGTCCATTTGAACAAGGTAAACTGTATTTTTAATTAGCCTTTATTACCATTTTATGCACCAGTTTGGTCCGTTTATATGTTGTGTTTAGTTGTCTGGTTCAACTTTTTGGGGGATTTGATTCTTTTCCTTTCTCTAGTTGTATCTACGCTGCTCAACTTTGTGAGGTTGTTCGTGAAAGCACATGACGAAAATTGCAAGCAGATTGAACTAGACAGAAAGAGAGCAGAGAAGGAAGCAGAGCATGAGAAGTTGAAGCTAGCTGCTGCCAAGAAGGAGGCTGAACATATGATGAGGACCACCATAAAGAGTGGGGATATTAAATGATATGATCCTTTGAAGGCCTCAAAACAAGAGTTGTTCCACAGTGATAAAGATCCCGTGTGGTTGGATGAAGAAAACCCTTTGCGCAAGTGCAGAATCATCTTGTTCTTGGCTGCATTGACATTGATGATGACCCTATAACTCAAGTTCTCTAATGAAAGAAATGTGGTGCTCATGGCATATATGGCTGAGGATTATGTTCATGTTAAGTAATAAGCCTTCTCAAAGCTCGTTTTATGTTGATGTGTACCCTGCATAGTCATGAGTTTTTAATTGACATTCATTTCAATCTCAATTTGTTCCATGTCATGCAGAAAAGCAGTTTTATGGTGTTCACTTCAGTGAGGAGTGGTGAACTGTCAGTGTACAAATTGATCTAGTTTTACTCTTCTAGTCCAAAGTTGTGTACTCACATTAGCGATGTAAATGTTAATCCAGTGGTATATCCCCCCTATAAGATAGAGCAGTATTTAAATTTTACTTCAACTTGAGAGTGCTTAGAGGCACCAATACTGAGTTTTCATTTAACTAACTGATGAAGGAAAATGCTTTGTAAATATTGAACTTCTGGTTAGAGTACATGTTATTCATTTTACTGAAAACTGCTTTGTTTTTTTGTATCAAATCTCATCACCTCTTCGATCAAATAGCCCTTGGAGGAATACTTATGGCATGCTTGGATAGAAGAAAAATAAATTACTAATGATGATGTTATTTTTTCTATTTGGCTAGAAAGATAGTGAAAGTGTAAGGAAAATAAATGTTAATTTATAGAAACAGTTTATTTCTTCTTTCCACTATTGTCTAGATTTAAATATTAAACTTTTGCTTTCTTTTAATTGTACCAAGCAGATTAAGGTTAATGAAAAATGACTAATTGAACCTGTCTCAATTGAGCTATTATTTTATCTTAAATTTTTCCGAATGGCATTAAAAGTAAGAACAACATAGAAAAACTGCAAAGCTAGTATTCCAATCTGGCATGGAAAACTAAGAGGTGGTTTGATTTGGGTACGCGCTTTATATTTTTTATATTTTTCATTTTCTAGTTTGTTTCCAAAAGTTTGTGTTAGTAAGGGAAATATTCTTACCATTTTCTTTACAAACTTTTGAAAGAAAACCAGACAAACAATGTAACATTTGTGCAACTAGAAGTGTAAACAGAAAATGAAAAATAATATATTTCTTCAAAGTAAACCGACCTAAAGAAGTTTTCCTCTCTCTCATTGCTACCAGCTAGCATTTCACTGAACTAAAATTTGTCTTTACACTTGTATTTGGGTTTTGGGGGTTGTGGAGTTGGAGAAAGAAAAGAAAAAAGATTGAGATTTCACTCTTCCGGAATATTCAAATTGAGGTTTAGATCTTGCTGCTTGAGCTCCCCAGTGATGGTGCGAGCAACTGCTTCAGCTAATGACATGGTGAAGTCAGGATCTTTGATTAGAGAACTTACATATTCTTCAACTTTGACGTTGGTTTCATGGTTATGTTGATGCATTACTTCTTCACTGTGTCTTCTATCTGTTTGAGACAATGCAGAAAGAGCCAAAATGTTCATTGCTTCTTTGTCATTTGCTATGCTAGGCAACTGATTGGCCACTGAAGAGCCTCTAGGTGTGGATGAAGATGGCTCATGAAGAGCACCATGGTTGTGCTCTCCATCATAAGTTGCAACAAGGATAGACTTATCATGTAAACATCTTTGCACCTACAATGATCAAGTAAAAAACACTTCAGAAAACCATATGATAACACAAAACAACACTGAGACTTCTTGAACTCATATATGCACATGAAATATAGTATAATTAGTTAACCATCTTGAAGAAATGAAATGGGTTTTACTCCTAGCTAACTAAACTAATAAATTAGAAAACTTTTGCTATTTAAAATGACCGGGTCCCTTTTCCCTAATAGACTAAACCCATCTCAATTTTTGCTGGCATAATTATTTTGACAAATAATAAAATCACACAATAATTCATATTTAAAGTGTCCTAATGTTGAACATAAAGTTTTTAACTTATCCCTTCATTGATTTGAGTAGTTTATGAAGCATCCTAGATTCAAACCTTTTTATTGTGCATTCATATAGAATATATTCATTCTATGTACCTTCTTTTTGGCTGGGCAAATGGGAGCCATGGAGCACCTAAAGTAAGCTCTTGGTGAAGCATTGTCTTTGGTGACCTTTTGTCCATACTTTCTCCACTGATATCCATCTTTTACAATCTATATTCCCAAAGCAAAATTTGCATCAACATACTAACTTCAATATAGAATTTGATTTGAACATGAATTAAAGTCAGTTCACAGATACACAAACCAAATTTGTAGTGATGGGCCATAGCACATACCAAACTATCATCCATGGGATGTGTTCTGACAAAGATTTGTAGTGGTTTTTTTGCTGTGGGAAACTCTAGTCTCCGTCTCTTGTTCACATCCAAGATAGGTTCTGTTACTGATCCTATTTGATTCATGCCCTTGTGTTGTTCCTTGTTTATCTCTTGAAGATGGGACTCAAGCTTTGTGTACTTGCTGCTTAGAACTTCAAACATCACTCTTAGAGTGTTATTCTCCTCTCTCACTCTCTGTAACTCAGATTTAAGACTTTCCACCTGGTCATCAAATCAAGATTGTTGTAATAAGTCTAAGAATTAGCTACATATATGCTTTCTGAACTGTTAAGGGTGGTAACCTAAAAGCAAACCACAGAGAAACTCAAAAGTGAAATAGAAAAACAAGTTCACTGTGTGTTTCCAAGTCTTGTTTCTTCTTTGGTGAGAATACAAAAAACAAGAGTTAGTTTACCTTTTCGTCCATTATGACTGCTGTGTTGAGGACTTGAACGAGCATCAATCACAACTGATAGAATTTCTCTTAACTTAGAGCAAACGATGATAAGAAAACTGTGTTAAACATGAAGAAGCCCTCTTAATTAGAATATAATATTGAACAGGGGTAGTTGAGATGAGTGAGTGAAATGAAAGAAAATCTCTTTCTTTATATGGCTTTTGGTCCCTCACTTTCTCTGGTAATTCCACAGTATGAAAACAAAAGGGACCAAAGTAGATAGATCTTAGTATTGAGTAAATGGTTCAATTCAACTCCATGTGTTGGAAAAAAGCTTGTGTGATGGAATATTATATATAACAAGAATAAATGCTTTGAAAAGATGCATGGTGAGTCATATTTTCTAGTTTGTGCTTCGTTTGTAGAATGATGTCATGTCGGATGACATCTGCAGAACCCTTTTGGAAAGAAAACTGGTTTAGTTTTTCTTACAGATTATGATGTCCCCAACGTGTTCCAAGGTACACAAATAAAGCCAACAACTCTTTGATTATCTGGCATCGATGATAACGCCATTCAGTACACACAAACTGCATACTTTGTTTTATTCAATTATTTCTATCATAAATTTCAGACTTTTTTCAGCAACTACCAAAAATTAACATGTAAAGTTAGTCTATAAGTATATTCTCAAGTCATTGATTCAAATAAAATTATTCCAGTGTTCATACATATAAAAACGTGACTGAGAAATTTTTTTACTAAAAATTACAAGTCAAATTCACCTGAGAAATCAGCCAGTAATATATATAGCATAATTATCTGAAAAATATAAGCACTTATAAAATTTGATTGCAGTGTTATAGATTCTATCTGTGTTATTTTCCAACGAGATTTAAAGTTTTATAATGATATGCATACATACATATAATGACATAGTGTTGTCATATAGAACTTGATTAGAATGTGAACAACATGCAGTGGCAACTGTTACTGAAAATGAACATGACGCGTAAGAATTTTATTTTTCTTATTGTAGTTTGTAGACAATTCAGCAGAGAATATTTGATTGCAATGGTTTTTTTAAAATCAATTGTTGCCGAAAGTAATTTAATAATTTATAATTATTGAATAAAAATAGACAAATTATTTTCATTCTTCGAAAAAAAAAAAACCCTTCCTAATTTAAAAACCACTTTTATGGGAGGGTATTTTTTTTTTTCGTTATTTCTTCAGTTTCTTTATTTGTATTTTTTTATTTTATGTTAAAATGGGTCAAGGTTAAAAGGCTGAGTTATATTTTATATAAATAATCATTTTCTTACTTATGGGTGCTAGCAAGGCAATTTATTATGGGTTAAAGTTTATCGGGTTGATCGAAAATTTCATAACTCAATTATATAATTTTAGTGTTATAAGTTTTATTTATATCAATTGAGTCTTTTTAAGTGTGAATGTGTTTAGTCACGCATATTTCAATTTTGTTAATTGAATTTTTAGATATTAAATTTAAAGCTATGGTTAATTAAAAATTTGTTGTTTAGATATTGGGTTATGACATTTAGAAAACTAAAATCATATAATTGGGATATTCAAAAGATTCAATTGAACAATTAGGATATAAGAGATTCACATTGCATATATTTTTATACTTGAAGAACCAAATTGGTGCATGTAGAATATGAAATACTAAATTTACATAATTGTAATATGTGGTGGAGTTATTCAAAATCCAGACGACAAAAGAAAAATAATTGAAAGCGGATAAAAAAATTGAGAACTTATCAAAATCATTTTTTTTTTATATTTTCTTTTATCTAGTTCTTCTTCAAAATGAAACGGTTTGGTTTGAACTTTGCTTTTGAAAATCAAGAATTAAATAACCACTTACTTTTACATAATAGAATGTTATATGTTTGCAGTTAAAACTAAACATATATCATCATTTCTTCTTTTTATAACCACTTATTTCTTTTTCTTTTTTTTTTTATGCTCTTTTTCTTTTTTCTCAATCCCTTATCATTGTTGTCGTTGTCACCTCCATCAATATTGTTGTCATCGTTATCTCATTTTCCTCCTTCTTTTTCTCCTATCTTCTTCTCACTCATCTTCATTTTCTTATAGCAAATATTTCATCGAATTTGGCAAAAAAGTTGATACCTATTTGACTTACCGATTAATTGATAAAATTACCAATGGAATAAAATAATTCAATTAGCAACAATTTTTTGACAAATTTTAAAAGTATAATTACTGATTTATCAACAAATTTTAGCAAAGACAATTACTAATAGATTTATCAACAAATTTTAAAAAAAAATCATTACCAACAAATTTATCGACAAATTTTATGATATAATATAGAAAACGAAAACTTTAATATTCATTTTACTGAAGAAATTTACCCACAAAAATAACCATTGGTAATGAAAATTTTAAATTATCAAAAATTCTTTTAACGAGTTTTAACAACGAATTCATTGATGAATATTTTTGAAAATAATTAAAATTATATAATCTATCAATAAATTTAGTTTTACTCATGAATTTTTGTTTTTATCAAAAAAATTTGTCAATGAATTCTATTTTATCGATAAATTATTTTTTGTCAATCAATTATCATCACTAATATGACAATTTATTATATTGTAGTATGATAATAATTATACAAGTAATTCACACTGTATCTTTATATTTGAACAATTTTCATTATAAAATATTTAATTTTTAAAAAAAAAATATTTTACAATTTTTTGAAAAATTTATTAATCTTAAATTAATAAAAATTGTAAAAATCTATCCATATAAAGTTTAATTATAAAACATTGATATGAGTTTCAGATATTTTATATTAAGTAAAAATTAAACACGTTTAATCTTTTACGTTTAGTTTAAGTTATTTATAACAAAGAGATTCTCTTTTTTTTCCACATTTCAAAATTTTAATTTTATCCTTTAAAATTAAATTGTAATTATTTATTAAATTTTTAAAAGTTTATCGTTATTTTTATAATTTTTTTATAAAACTGTTTATCTATGCTCCTTTTTTCCTATTTATCAATCGTTATTCTCTCATCTTTTATGATATATTTCACTTTATTTTTAATAAATATAATTTTATTTTATATATTAACTTAATAACATAACAATATCATCACCTACTAATATAATATTATATATATTTAAAAAATGCATACACACAAACGCGATATCACACATATATTTACGCTAGTTATTTCATAAAAAAATCAAACCAAATTTAACCGTCCACACTTTAATATGTGTGAACAAAAGGTGAAACTAGTCGATTTATTAAAAAAAATAAAATTAATAAATATCATTAAATATAAAGAAACTATTATTTTTAATCAATATCAACCGGTTAATATTTCTATCTTAATTAATAAATTATAATATTCAATATTAATTGTTTTAATTAATTTGTATCAATTTGAAACAAATAGTATTAACTTGTGTTACTTAATGAAATCATTTAACTTTAATAACGATGTGACTTTGAACACGAAATGTATGGTAAATAAACAATATTTACAAATATTACATCTAAGTAAAATTGAAAGATATTTTTATAATAAATTATGTTGATAACATTTCATAATCGATCACTCTCTTAGTCTAGGAAAGAGTAATTTAATCCTTTTTAGATATTGATCTCGTATCATCTTCCTTAGAAAATATCTTTATTACTCTTTCACATACACACGATAAGACTATTGAAAAATATTTAATGAAAAGATAAAATAACAATAAAAATATGAGATTGAGCTCGATTATCACTATATTCTAACATAAAATCTTATTGGAGGCAAGATTATCTTAAATTTTGAAAACAATAAATGAACGAATAATTCTTTTAAAATGGAGTATTAGAAGAAAATAGTAATTATATAGAAATAGTTGAAATAAGTACTCACGTACAGCATAAGGGTTAGAATAGAATGATGAAGTGCAAAAATTCCATTTAGATATGATTAAGAAGAGGTTTCAGACGTTGGTGCGCAGTAATCACACTATGCATCCAATCCATGAAGACAACAACTTTACATTTTCCATGGCGCCGGCGCATAAGAGTCAAAACCTTACAAAAGTCTTTTGTTCACATTCTAAACAAAAATAAAAACACTTTCTAACATTAAAAAAATAAGGATTTTTTTACTAAACTTTTTTTAAAAACTAAAATTAGTCCATCTTCAAAATTTTAGTCCAATTTAACATTTTAAAAGTGTTTCATGATAACATTTGAGTTGTTTACATCGTTTAACAAATTTTCAATTCAATGTTAAGTAAGAAACTATCTTAAAACGCATTTAAAATATCAAATAAACTTAATAAAATTTTGGTTAAAAAAATTAAATACACACATCTTTAAAGTTGGAGGACTAAATTAGATTAAAAAATCGAAGATAAACTCATTTCAATTTTCACAAAAATTTAAAGATAAAAATATATTTAATCCAAAAAATAAAACAGCAACCCATAACTATATTATGATAAGATAATTTTAATTATACCAATTAAATTATTTAAATTTGAGAGATTTATATAAGCAGTTCTAGAAATGATGGGTTGTGAAAGAAAAGAAGAAAAGTGGTTGTTCTTGGAATTTGAAAGTCCTTGTAGAAGACAAATGATACTGCAGCAAGTGGAATACAATCCATGCACGTAACTCTCTGTTCCTTCTATTCAAGGCCTTTATTTGTTACTTCACCACTATCCACTGTATTTATACTTCTTCGACCATCTTGTTTCAATTTATTTCAATTTAAGACAAAACATCATATTTTTAATTGACTTCTCCACCTCCTAGAGGGAATGGAATTTTCTGGACCTTCTTTTCATAACGTGAAACTCACTACCTCTCCAGTTCACACATTTACAATTTTAAATTCTCATTTATTAGTAATTTAAAACTGAGACCGGTTACAAATTCCAACTATATATGACAAATTTTTTGGAAGTAAAAATTTCATTTTACAAATTTTTATATAAGTTTACTTGAGATTTTGATTTTTGAGGTAATTTTTGTTTGAAAAATGTAACATTATTGTACTAACTTCCAAACTAAGAATGGGTGAAGTGAAAATTGAATGGACATGTCTTTTTGTAAGTAGCGTACGTTGATTTGTTCCTTTCTTTTCATAATTATAACTCGGCCATAGTACTCCACCTTTGTCGACTCATTCTAAAGACTTTGACATCCAACACTTCCACATGTGATAGAAAAAAAAAAAAAAAGTTAAAATAGTTGTCACTTTGTGACATTAGTTATAGTACAATAACTATTACTTTAAGGTTCATACCAAACTTTTTATAAAAAAACTTCTTTGATGAAAAAGACTGTGTGCAATTCAAATTGATTTTAATACATTCTGACATATATTTTTATGGATTATTTATCAATTTATCTTGATTCTTATTTTTTCTAAAATTTTAGGATATTTTCTATAAATCTTATTAGTGATGAATTTTTGCCATGGAATTACCAACAAAATCCCAAATTATTAGAAATTCTAATTTAAATTCATATTAGAATCAAATAAGAAACAAGAATGATTATAAATTTAAGAGTTGAATATTGAATGAATAATTGTGATTGAAATTTTGAAGTATTTGCAAACATAATTAGTTTATCAAAATCCTAATTACAATAATCAAAAATTGATGAGGGACTAAATGATAATTATTAAAAAAATTCAAGGACTAAGATGTAAATACTAAATAAAATCAAGGGTCAATTTGCGAACGCAATTATGAAAAGTATTTTTGGAGTTAATAGAAAATACTAATTATTTTTTTTTTCTAGTAGGATTTTAAATCAATCATAAATAATAATTAATATAACTTTCTATATTATGTGATAAAATATTACAAACCTTTTCAAAAAAATTTAAAGGACAAAACTATGATTGATCTCAGAATTTCAAAATATTATCTCATAGAACATGGAGTTAGAACAACTCCTAAAAGAATATTTTCTCAACCTATACAAGATGAATAAGTAAAAAGAAATAATTTAATAACTCTTGTCCATATTCTTCTTTTTCTAAGAAATCATCTTTCTTGCTTTCATACAAATGAATCAAAGTGATTAATTTTTTAATAAACAATTGGTAGAAAAAGGTATTCAACAACAAACTGTATATAGAAGGAAAAGTTCAAGAAAAATTGGACCTAACCCACCAATTTATAATTACACCTCATCATACTAATAAGTACTATGAATGAATTAATTCATATTAAAGACGTTTAATTCGATTTTTGTACTCACAATTTTTTGGCAATAGTTTGACATGTATTCATAACAATACAAGATCAGCGGTAGAATTTGACCAATATATTTGAAAAGCAAGAAAATACACTCAAAAATTCATATATTTAATTAATGTCATTAATAAAAAACATACATTTTAAACATATAAGATGACAAACAATAAGCTTCATTTTTAGAAAGCAAACATTTTAAACCAATTAGATGTTTCTCTTAAAAAAAATAGTTTTTAAGTTGCATTTAATATGAACCCCAATCTAAATAAATTTTTCTAATTTCATTTCTTTATTAATCAATGGGATCTTGACAAATAATTGTGATGACAAAAAAATAACACGCTCAAAATTTATAAATTTAATTATTATTATTAATACAATAAAAATTAATACAAAATTTAGTTCATTTATACAATAAAAATTAACATAATTTAGTATAATTGTAACTACTAGTATAATTGTAACTAATGCTAACTATAAAACAAATATTTTATTAAGTGAAAAAACAATAATCAATAAAGTCACAATTAAAAATTGGTTATGAAAAAAATACATAATACATTACTTTTCTTTTATATTCATAAAAAATAAATAAACAAATGGCTCGTGAGATAAAAAATAATGCTAACTATTAAACAAATATTTCATTATTAAGCGAGAAGAAAGAATTACATTTTTTTCTTCAAGAATGGTAGAGAATAAATGAGAAATGAGAACATAAATAATGAATTTGTGTTCATATTTTCTTCGGTACAATTTGTGAAAATTAAAAAAAACAACGAAAAATAAAATAAAAATATCTTAATAAATATTTTTATTCAGTTATATTTAATTTTATGTTTTATTATTTATTAATATTAAATATTGTGTTTTATAAAATAAATAAAAAAGATAACCAATTTAATTTCCATCGATTTTGAATATATACTACATATAAGTTAATAAAATTTTGAAAATTTTGAAAATTTCTAATATATACATTTAATATAAAAAAATTAAAAAATAGGAGGGCACCCACCTCTCTTATGCTATTCCCATATTTTAGGAAAATATTTTCTTGGATCACAAATGATTAATATGAAAATTTTCACCTATAAATATTTGAATATTAAGAAAGATATGTTCTAATTAATTGAGTAGTATCATGCTTCATGTTTTAAAATATGCGAAGTTAAATATGTATTATTTTGATCTTTACGTGTAACTTCATTTTTTTACAATTAAAAATCTAAGTTATGAAAAAATACATAGTAGATAATTTACATTTTATGTTCATAAAGACAAAAAGTCCATGAAATAAAAAATGTTAACTATAAACTAATATTTCAGTATCAAGTAAAATAAAAAGAGTACTACTTTTACTTTCACAAATAGAACAAAACATATGTAAAATAAAAACAAAAATAATAATTTTTTTTTCATAAACAAAAAAAAACATGTCAAAATAGAAAATTAGTACAATTGATGAATAGTTCAAAAAAATATGAAAAAAAAATGCTAATAATTCTTTTATCTTTATTATATTTAATTATATTTTTTTTATTAATATTAAATTATATACTTTATAAAAAAACCTAATTTAATCGCTATAAATTCCCAACATATACTGCATAAAATTTTAAAATTTTTAAAAATTTGAAGTACCATAAGACCAATTTTAAAAATTTGTTTTAAAATAAAAAGATAATCAATTTAATTTCCATCAATTTTCAATGTATACTACATATAATTTTAAAAAATTTAGAAAAATTTGAAAATTCCTAATATATACATATAATATAAAAAATTAAAAAATAGGGGGCACCCACCCCTCTTATGCTTTGGCTCTACTGAGGATATTCCCATATTTTAGGAGAATATTTTCTTGGATCACAAATAATTAATATGAAATTTCTCACCTATATTATTTGAATAATAAGAAAGATTTGCTCTAATCAATTGAGTAGTATCATACTTCATATTTCAAGATATGCAAAAAAGTTAAATATGCATTGTTTTGATCTTTACATATATCTTCATTTTTTCACTCGTAAAAAACGAAAATATTTTTTTTTATCAATATATTTTTTTTAAAGAAAAAACATAGTTTAAAACTAAGATATAATTTATCAAAATTGAATAAAAAATTAAGACATAATTTATAAAATAAAAAGTTATGATAATTAGGCACAATTAAAAATCTATGTTATAAAAAAACACATAATAGATAATTTATATTTTATGTTCACAAATACAAAAAGCTCTTGAAATAAAAATAAATATTAATTATAAACTAATATTTCAATATCAAGTGAGATAAAAGAGTGCTACTTTTACTTTTACAAATAGAACAAAACATATGTAGAATGAAAACAAAAATAATAATTTTTTTATATAAACAAAAAGAAAGCATGTCAAAATAGAAAATTAGTACAATTGATGAGTAGCTAAAAAATATGAAAAAAATGCTAATAATTCTTTTATTTTTATTATATTTAATTATATATTTTTTTATTAAAATTAAATTATATACTTTATAAAAAAAAACCTAATTTAATCGCTATAAATTCTCAACATATACTGCATAGAATTTTAAAACTTTTAAAAATTTGAAGGACCATAAGACCTCGGCTTCCACAACGATCCGTCCACAACAATGACAATCAACTGGTTCAAGTTATTTTAAAGTAAACCAAGTGTACCAATATCTATTTTATATACTTCATAATTATGAAATTTATATCTTATTTTCATCTTTATTAATTAATGTGTACACTTATATTGGCACACTATCTACGAAAATGTTTATCAATTTTTTCTACGAAAATAGTACAAACATAATATTATAAAAAAATTCAATATAAAAACCCACACATCTTCTCTTCAATGTCAACTAACAATAAAAAATTATAATTACTTAGTTCATTTACATTAAAATATCAAATAAAGTAAGAAAAATTTAATATAAATTATATAAAAATAAAAACAATCAAATATTTACCTACGTCGCCCTCCTCTATATACTCTATTATTAATTTACTTATAATTTAGCAATCCAAATGTCAATCATTAATATTAAAAACAATTTAAACATTACTCACACAATTTTTCTTTCATCTCCAATTACAATGTCAACAAGAAAAACATAATTTGGACTCTTATAACGAAGTAAAGGCTCCACACTCTATGTTCAGATTGGTTGTGATGTGAATGAATATCATCACTTCTTTATTACTGTCAAAATTATAATAAGTGTGAAATCTGACGTGGGAGTGAGTAGACATAGTTATTATTCTTTTGGGGTTGGTTATGTTATGTGAATAATACTTCAACTTATGCCTAATTTTTTAATTCATGAATATAATAAATACAACTCTTTTTTTACACATACATTTATAAAGTCATATATAAATGTATTCGATTTTTTATTCTACATTGATCAACTAATCGATTTTCGAAACACTTGTGTTTTAATAACTTCAACCTAACAAACAACCGGTCTATTGAAATTTCAACTTCATCATTAAGAGGTTTATTTATAGAGAAAAGGTAGTGAACAATTTCACACATGAACAACTAAAACAACATGTAAATGTAGTATGATAGATTGTTTTTTTTTTTATAAATGGGAACGAAGATAGTCAAATTCAACATGAATTCTTCTACTAAAAATATTTATATTTTCTATCAATTTGTTTTAAATTCTTTTTTAAAAGATACTTATAAATTTTGTTATAAAATTTTTTTTAAAAAACTTACTGTCAATTTTTTTATAAAATATTTTGTATGAAACACTTTTGACAATAAATTTTATAGAAAATATTTGTTAATTTTAAAATTTTGTAAAAAATAATTATTCTCAAAAAAATTATTTGTTTTCTTAAAAAAAATAACAAAAAAAAATCCTTTTCAATAATTTTTTTTTAACAAATTCACAAAAAGATCATATAAAAATTTTGAGTAGTGATCTTTTCGTCCTGTGGATAAAGAACTTGTCCAACCAAACACAAACTCACAAAATAGTATTCACTTTAATGATGTTACTTTGTTAAGGAATGAATGCATAGTTGTGGTTAAGCCACGATTCCCAAAAATGTTGGCCACATGTTTTGCTTCCAAATCACGTTGCTATAGTATGTCACAGCATCGAGGTTGTACGGAAAAAAAGCATCACATAGGTTTCTCTTTATCTTTTTGACAAGGTGACTCAAATTTTTTGACAGGAAAAATGATGGATACAAAATTGTCATCCATTACTTTTCGAAGGTTAGAAATTGTAAGCAACCTTTTCATATATGTGTGCGCGTGAGATATCAGTTATCTCTTCTTTCGGTGTAACATGGACAACTTCATTATGTGTCTTGCTTTTTAAAGAAGAGATCAAACCCGTGAAACACATATGTAGACGCCGAAAGATATTTATGAAAAACAAATAGAAAATGGAAAATTAATTTGGATATTGTGAAAGATATTTTAGAATATATGAGTGTTTTTTTAGTCTTTAATCATTAATAGCAGAGAAAATGCTAAAATTAGGTTTATTCTAAATCTTCTCTCGACTTTGAAGGTTGAAGTTATTTATTTATACAACATAATATAAGTTAGATATTATTAGATATATTTGTATTTGTATTAATCCTTCATTGTTTTAAGTTTGTTTTTATTACAAAAATACTTTTATAAGATTGAGTTAAACTTAAAATTCATTTTTTAAAAATATTTTTGTATTTTATTACAAAAATACAAAAATACTTTTATTCTATCAAGTATTTGTTAGACATCGTTATTGACTTGATATTGGATTATTCATAAGTTTCATGTTCGATATGTATATGTCTCAGCATAAATGATGTGTTAAATATTCTACATCGACTAGAGATAAGATAAATTTACATTATATAAATAGTGTAAATCAAACTTTACAAATTGGTTTTATTAGGTTAAATTAAATTTAAAGTCCATTTCTTAATATATAATATAAACTTTGAGAAAATAATAACTTAAGAATTACAATAAACTGATTAGATTTTTTTTTTATGAATATAAGTATATGTATTTAATTTTTCTTCTTCTTTTCTTTGATAATTTGATTAGGGATCAATGTAAGGATTGGTACATTGTGTTCATTAAAATCTTATTTTGATAGTGCACAGTAGAAAGTTTTTTAATAGGTTCATTACCTAAGACAATTATTTTAGTATCTATTTTATAATATTCAATAGAAATATCGAAACAAAGACTTAAAAATGTAATCTTGATGCATAAATATGCATGTGGAAATGATTGTATATAAGCATGTGTATAGTTGTGAGATGTTTAAAATATGAACTTGAAGGTATAGAGTTTAGAAATTAGTATTAAAAGTTAATATGTTGTATTTGTTGGTGAAATTTTACTTTTGCCTGATATTGCCCAAGTAATACCTAAGCTTGAGTCATCATTGTATGGTTCTTCAATGTCGCTTAGCATGAACATGGATGGTCAAAATACAAAGTATATTGTTAGGTAAGAAAACTAATTTGAATTAGATTCTAATTTATGAATTATTATATATTGATGTTACACTTTGAGGTGTTTGAATCGAAACATGTGTGATTTTGTTGTTGTTGACCAGGAACATAGTAGTTGGTTTGGAATTTTAAAACTTAATTGTGGTCTCTTTGGATTTAAATGGGTGGATACTAAATTGTACTTGATTTCGACACTACAACAATTTATAATTTAGACCACACTAAAATAGACAACGGCTAAATAAATGTAGTCTAAACATATAATAAACAACATTTTTATAAATGATATATAAATATCATGAAAGTTCATGATTATATAATTGTTGTTTTAAACTATGTGGGCAAAACTAGTAAAAATGTGGTCTAAAAACATAGGTAAGGTATAAAATCAACATGTAAAATTGTTGTTTATTGTGAGAATTTGTAGCAACGGTTTTAAAAATCTTGTCATACTAAAAACCGTTGTCTATTACTTATAGCTACACTCACCTACACCACGCCTAAAAAATTGTGGTCTAATCTTTAGACCACGGTTTTTATAATTTATATCATAATTTTATGTTGTTGTCTAAAGTGATTTTTGTTGTAGTGCGAATATGATTTTAGTTGGGGTAGTTGAATATATATAATTTTAGTATAGGTTGCAAACTAGGTAATAAAATGTAGGTTAAATTACCCTTTTGATCCCTCTATTTGTCATGAAATTTCATTTTGGTCCTCACGTTTTTCGTTGTCTCAATTTGGTCCTCATTTTCTTAAAAATGACTCAATTTGGTCCTCACCGTTAACTTTAATCAGACGGTGTTAAAGTCAACGCCACGTGTCAATTTCTGGTTTTTTTTATTTTTTTAGTATTTTTTGATTTTTTTTTTGATTTTTTTTTGATTTTTTTTTTCTTTTTGACACGTGTCACTTCACAGTTTTGCCACGTGTCAAAGTGACTCAATTTGGTCCCTATATTTGTTTTTAATTTCAATTTAGTCTCAATTTTTGTAAAAATGAAGCAATATTGTCCTTCCTCAAATTGACACTAAATTTACTTTTTTATAAATTTTATGGTGATATTCTTACTAAAATTAACGTTTTTATTAAATATTTCTATAAATATTTTAAATTAACTTTAAATTCTACACAAAATATTAGACTTTGATTTTGTTTTGAACTTGAAATTTAGTTCCTAAATTTATGTGTGACAAGTTATTTGATTTTTAATCTTTACCAAATTTGTATAATATGATACACTTGATGCCTTTATATATGATGACAAAATTGTTAATTTTTGAAATTAAGTTTGGGGTTTCACTTTGTTTAATAATAAAACTAAAAAAAATTATTTAAAAATATTTCTATAAATATTTAATAAAAATGTCAATTTTATTAAGAATATCATCATCAGTTGTATACAAAGATTAAATTGAGTCTCAATCTAAGGAGAGACAATATTGCTTCATTTTTATAAAAATTGGGACTAAATTGAAACTAAAAACAAATATAGGGACCAAATTGAGTTACTTTGACACGTGGCACAACGGTGAAATGACACGTGTCAAAAATAAAAATAAAATTCAAAAAATTCAAAAAAAAATTCAAAAAAAATTCAAAAAAAATTAAAAAAATTAAAAAAAAACTAGAAATTGACACGTGACATTGACTTTAACACCGTCTGGTCAAAGTGACATTGACTTTAACACCGTCTGGTCAAAGTTAACTGTGAGGACCAAATTGAGTCATTTTTAAAAAAATGAGGACCAAATTGAGACAACGAAAAACGTAAGAAGCAAAATGAAATTTCATGACAAATAGAAAGACCAAAAGGGTAATTTAACCTAAAATGTATTGAGATTACTCTGAAATGTTAGAGAAGTAGTTTGCAAACAATTTATGATTGAATTGAAATGTATATTTAAGCTTAAATTAATTTGAATGACATGTGTGTATAATATATAAATGTTTAATGACATAATATTTACCTGAGTTGGACTTGCATTTGAATAATTATCAATTTATATTGAGTGCATGAAATTATATTGTATGAAATCATTTGAGGTTACCTGGTGAAAATATATTGACTAATTTGTAAAGTATAAGTATTAATTAAGCACAAGAAGCTATAATTAATAGAGATATATGTTTAACTTATTATTTAAACCATTGATATTAAAATATTAAGTGATAAAAGAAGAAGAAAAAGTTCTTGAACACCAAAAACACATTGGTGGATGTAGGAATGTTGGTGCAATAAATATCCTGACTTGTAAAGTTGAGATCCACTCATAAATTATTTTTGTTTTAAATTAATCAAATATTAGTTTATAATAGAATATTCTTAATTCAGATCACTAATAAAAAACAAAAATGCTTAATTTACATGATAGGCAATCAACTTTCTTAAATTCAATACATATATTTGTCATTTGAATTAAATGTTGCTCATTCTTAGATCAACACAACTACATGTATTTTTGTCAATAAAAAATGACAAAGTAGATTAAGTTGGAATGAAAAGTGTTCCAATTAAATTAGATAATAAATTATTCTAAAAGTAAAAGTAAAATAAGCAATAAATAATTTTAACATTTTATATGATATTTGTATATATATATATCCATCACGTCAATAATGATTTCCTAACACAATTTTTAAATTGAAAACATTATTCACAAACTAAATGCATAGTAAATAAATAAAAATGAGTTTAATTACATTTAAATTCTCTTTTTACTTTTACCGATTTTCTTAGTTCCAAATTTCATTTTATTCGATCTGATAGTTCATCAACAGAGAAATAATTATCTGATACTTAATTTATGTCTAGTGAAATAATTCACGTAAAAAAGCGTAATAACATTTTTATAAATAAGTAGAAGATATTTATGTCAAGCTCTTTATTAGCTCACATAAATAAGATAATTTATGTCAAATACTATTGGGTCTAACATAAATTGTCTAGTCAACCAATAAGGAGTTTGACATAAATTTACTTTTATATATCATATATAGGTTCTCATTATTTTTCATTGTGCGAAACATGTCAAAAATGCTTTTTCGAGTTAGTTTGTCTCTAATGATGAAA
Organism: Vigna unguiculata; assembly: GCF_037176805.1. Taxonomy (NCBI): domain Eukaryota; kingdom Viridiplantae; phylum Streptophyta; class Magnoliopsida; order Fabales; family Fabaceae; genus Vigna; species Vigna unguiculata. The sequence goes on from NC_140799.1 coordinate 4,887,585, forward strand.
TAATGCTAGTTTGAGATTCATTTCTGACCAAGTCTTCTTTTTCTTCTTCTTGTATGATGGGCTTCTATTGGACAACTTTTGTCCAATTTGTTTCGTCGTTGAGTTTTGTTTTTGCTAAACTTTTCCTTTTAATTTGTGATCGTGATTGTGATTATTTCTTAGAGAACTCGGTTGTGGTTTTGCGTGAGCGTCTTGTTGTTTGTATATCATGTTTGTCACATTAAGAATATGTTGTAGTGGTAAGAAAAACTTGTGTCTTTTGGATTTTTATGACATTTAAAATCAATAATGAATATTTGTTCTTACCTTAGTTTATTTCTATCACAAATAAAAAAAAATGATAAAATGAGTATTTCTGAACTTGTTTCAATTTTGTGTGTTGTCTATCAAATAACATTTTTTATAAATTTGAAGAAGAGTTACTGAGTGTTACTTATTTGAAATATATTATAATTTATGTATTATAAGTATGTAGATAAGCAAAAACAAACTTTTCATTTATTAGATTAGAAATTAATGGGTGGTCTGTTAGCGGTTCGATAGCAGGTGCAATTGTCTTAACCCGTTCGTAAGATGAGATTTGCATCTCACATATATATTATGAAATTGTCTTATCTCTACTTGATATGGGATTTCCAACACTATACATATATTGTTTACTTTTAATTTAAACATGAGATGGATATAATTTTTTTCACCAATCAGAGACAAAAAGAAAATACGAGTTGATTTATAAAAGTTAAATAAGAAAATGGTAGTTATGTTTTTAGGTTAAGATAGAAAAAATAAATGTTTTTATTTCTCATTTATCTTTCTTTATTTCTTTAAAACTCTTTCTTTATCTCTTTTTGGGAGAAGTTTTTTTTTCTTCTATAATTAGGATTTCAATGTGGTTCTTTACCAAGCCTTTGGAATCGTAATAGTGTATTGAATTAATGAAGTTTTGGAATAAAACTTTCTTAGCTAAATTTGGAGTAGTTTTACAATATTGAATGAACAAAAATGTGAAAATATGATTTCAAACTCTTTTATTTTTATTTTTAGATCGCTAACCTAAGAGATAGTGATTTTGTATTAGTGTTGATTTAATGATGTGATTTTGAATGAAATAGAAAGACATGTGTGTATTGATATGTGAAAACCTTCACATGACTTAATTGTAAGTGTTTTATGATTTTTATTTTTTACATCTCTCACTTAATTGACTTAAGTGCAAGTGATTTATGATTTTTATTTTTTAGATGTCTCACTTTGATTAGTTATTACTCAAGTGAGATAGATGTTGAATACTGATTTCCAAATATGGAGTTTTTTTGCAAGCAATGAGGTACATCATTCAAGCAATAACTCATCATTCAATTTATGGTTTTTTTATTGAATGATGTTTCTTGAACAATGAAGTGTCACTGAAGTAACAATTCATCTTTCAAGTGAAAAAAAAGACTAAATGCATTCTTTTTTTAGGATTATATCGTTTAAGTGAGAACAAATCGCTCGATTGAAGGTAGCTCGTTCCAGCAATATTTCCTATTTTTGTATTATATGTTTTGCTATTTAAAGGTGTTTTCATATGATATGATTTGTATATAATTGTATTGTTATATGGTATTTTGATTTCATTCTTGAAAAGTTAAAGGTTGTCTTCTAATGAATAATTGGAAATTCAAATATAAATTTTATTAGTGGTGTGAAGTATGGGTGGCAATGCGGCCCGCCCCGCCCCACATTTGGCACGTACAATGCGGGTTGGCACGCCCTACCCCACATTTTAATTGTGGGTTGAAATGTTTGGCCCGCCCCGCATAACTACGGGCTCGCGGGCCAGGCCGCTTTTTTTTATTTTTTATTTTTAAATTCTGATGATAAAACTTTCAATATTCAAAAAATTGGAAAATTTTAAGAAGTTCACAAAATTAAGCAAAGACTTTGGGAGAGTTTGATGATAAATTGATAATTTAACATTTTTATCATGTTCGTACTATGACATACACGATCTATTCTTTAAATTTTAGCACAGTAAACAATACATAATACTTGTCTTTATCAGTCATATAAGAATTTGAAACATTAATGCAAGAGTCCATAAAAAAATAATTGATATACACAAGTACAAATTTTTAATTTTTAATTTATTATTATTATTATTTTTATTTATACTGGCTTTGTGGGCCAGCCCGCGCGAACCACGGGTTAATATGAGCCTACGGGTTCACTATCCTGGTCCGCCCCATGCTATTTTTGCAGGTCTGCGAGCCGATGCGAGTCGGTCCGACAGGTCATATCAAATCCATATTGCCACCCCTAGTGTGAAGGTTAGTTATACAAGATTTCACTAATAACCCAAACCATATAAATGAATGTATCTAGTGGTAAGAAGTTGACAAAGGATTCACAATACTTTAAGATTTAAGTGAAACTAATTTCGCTGGTCAGAAAAAGAAAAAAAGTTCACAAATTTATTGGAAAGGAAATGCAAATACCAATGGAATTTCAACCTTTTTTTTCCACTTCACTTTTTTATATACAATCCTACGGTGTATATATATATATTTGACTCTGCAGCCTCTGAGAAAGAAGCAAACAATCTAACATACTCCCTGCTAAGAGCATACATGCTGTGGTTGAACTTATTCTAAGAAAATAACCTTTTTCAATCTTGTTCCAATTAAAAAAAGATTATTTTTAAAATTAATAATGTGTGTGTGTGTGTGAACGAATTCACCATTTGGCCTCTAGAATTTTTCCTGAAATGGCAGTGGCAAGTGCTGTAGTGAAATTGGGATCCCTTGTCAAAGAAGTAGCCATTTGTTGAACCAAAAATTGTTGGATAGATGACTTTTGGGCACTTTCAAACAATCCTGATTTGACCAAATCAAGCCTTACAGTTGGACTTGACCCTTTTCCTCCTTCACTTTGCTTTGAACCAATTTCACCTCTTTCATTACAATGGTTATGCTCTCCTTCATATGTTGTAACAAGTATTGTAGGGTCTTCTAAACTCCTTTGCACCTGCACAATATTTGTTCATCACAAAGTTACAAAAAGTTTCACCAATAACTAAGATAAACTTACATAAGATATTAATATCAATCTCGTCTAAAACCTAATACAATGAGTTTATCGGTTTTTTTAACAGTGATTTTGAATTACTACTAAAGTGTGAAAAAAGTTACCTTCTTTTTAACGGGGCAGGTTGGGGCAAAGGAGCACCTGAAGTAAGCTCTAGGAGAAGGGTTATCCCTAGTGACCTTTTGACCATATTTCCTCCATTGATATCCATCCATCACATACTTCAATTACACCCAAAAAACAAAATCAAGATTGTTAGTATTATTATTCAGAGATAACTAATCAAAATTGAAGATGCTAATCACAAGTTTAGTAACTTACTAAGCTGTTATTAGAAGCTTCTGTCTTTACAAGAACCTTCTGAACCTTTGGGGAGGAGCTGAAATCCTTGTACCTTTTGAAGGAATCCTCTGTTATGGAGCTGCACTCACCATTGTTGTTGTTGTTGTTGTTAACAACACCAAATTTGTTGGTACAACACTCACTCTCTGCTTTTCTCTTGCGTGATTCAAGTTGCTCTTGCTCTAAATTTGTGTTCATCAATTGGGTCAATTGCTTCTGCAAAACCATGTAGCTGTCACACAAGTGGGTCAACATCTCAGTCAACCTCTTGTTCTCACGTCTCAGCCTCTGCAACTCTTCCTCCAAAACCATGTCCTGCTCACAGAATGTTCGGTGTCAGAAATTCAAGAAGTAAAATGATTCTTTTTGTACCCTTTTCTGGATACAAACCTTCATACACAACAACAATTTTGATTCTTACAGAAAACTGATGCTTTTTGTGTATGAGAATATGTACTGACCGTGTGAAGAGAAGAAGGATGAACGTTGAGATTGAGTGAAGTATCCAAGCATGTTGGTTCCATTGAAGATTGTTGGAAGAGAAAATGAAATTAATGTTTGGGAGAAAGTGAGGGGAGAGATATATAAGAGTGAGGAGAAGAGAGGAAAGTTGCAGGAAATGAGAAGAAAAAGCAACATGATGAACTCACGTCACCCAAATGTCGTCACTGCTTTGCTTTGGTGTATATTTAAGCATACACGTTTTGTTTTTGAAACATTATTATTATATATTAATAAAAGGTTAAGTCTGTTTTAGTTATTAAAATTTTACATGAAATAAAATTTAGGTTCGTATAAAATTTGATTCAAATTTTACAAATAAATAAATATAATTTTTTTATTTAATTAGTTCAACTTTTTTAAATGTTAAATCCATTTTTTAACTTATTCTAAAGTGAAATTATGTTAAATTATATAAACAATTAATATGTTAAAAAAAACTTAACACAATAAAAAATAATTGAATTATAGAAAGGGTTAAATATATTTTTGATCTCTTAACTTTTAATGAATTTTGGAATTAGTCTATTTTAAAATTTTTGACCAATTTAGTCCTTCATCTTTCAAGATATGTGTAATTAGTCCTTTTAATCAAATTTTGTTAGGTTTATTTAATGTTTCGTATGCATTCGAGATTGTATTTGAGTTGTTTATACTGTTTAACATATTTTTGTTTTAATGTTAAGTTAAATATTATTATGAAATGTGCTTGAAATATTAAATAAACTTAACAAGATTTGATTAAAATGACTAAATTCACATGTATTTCGAAACATAATAAATTGGTCCAAAGTTTTGAAATAGACTAATTTCAACATTTACCAAATGTTAAGCAAAAAAACATATTTAATCCTTCAAAACAATTTATTTATTTAAAAAATTTGAGAATTAAAATATATAAAAAAATTTCACAAAAATAAATTTTAATTTTGCATCAGAATTTAAAAACTAAAAAAATATTTATCCCCTTAATAAACCGTCGTTTTATTTGTCGGTTGTTTTATATACAGGTGACACGACAAAGTTAGAACAAAACTTCTTCCATATTTTATTTCAGCTTCTACCTTCCATATGTCATCTGTGAATTACCACTTTTTTTCCCAATTAATAAAACTGTTTAAGTTCCTTTTCAAGTATTAAAATGTATATTAATTTAGCATCTAGATTAATATTTTCATTGACATTAAAGAATTCATTTGAAGACTGTTTCATTAATTGAAACACTATGTAACATGATTTTGAGGATCGAATAAATAATATGTTTATTATAATAAATGTTATAAAATTATAATTATATAACACTTATTATAATAAAAATGTATAATTTTAGTATATATATTTTAATTTTATTAACTTTATTAATTCTATTTAAATTTTATTAATAATTGAGATAATAATTTTTTTATTAAAATTGTAATCTTTTACTATATTAAAAATAAAATATTACTTGTTATAATTAACAATTATTTAATTTTTAAATACAAAAAAAAAATGTATGAAATTTTTATTTAAAATATATTCAAAAAATATTTCGGAGATGAATTTTTTTTAAATCATTTGTACTATTGAAAAAATATATAATTTAAATATTTAACGCAATCACCTACTTAAATATAAAACAACCAAGTTAGAAATAATATGTATAACCTCCTTATCTTTTATAATAATAACAATAATAATAATAATAATAATAATAATAATAATAATAATAATAATTACATCATTAATATTTTTTCATAACTACTTTATATATATATATATATATATATATATATATATATATAAATTCACAATTCTATCTTATTTAAATTTTGTAATTATTTTTCTCTTTTAGATTTAATTAACTATATGTAACAATTCAATTAAGTACATCATCCTATTAATTATAGTATCACAAAGTATTAAGCATAGTTAAACTTATAAGTAGATATTATACTATTCCACAATAAATTATATTTTAAAACTTTTATACATATGTAAAATTCCATAAAGAGGATGATTTCTACAATATAAAATTCTTATACCTAAGGTATAATTCTTTACTATTCAACCTTCAATAGTCTCATCGTTGTTCATCTTTCTCACATGTATTATCATTTGTTCACGTACAATATACGATTATCGCAAATAGATATCACACACCACAAAAACAAAGGGTAAACTTATTTATGAATTTCTTTCATGCATTTCATACTACGTCTTTCGTGTTTGAATTAGATAATTATCATTCATCAAAATATTGATATGATTTAGACTCAATTCCAAAATAACATGTATTAAGTCGAATATGAATGAAGTCATGCACTGTCATGTAGTCTTATAGTACAATGTCACGATCGACCTAGATTTACACGGCCTATTACAATGTCAATCAGAAAACTAATATATTCCTACCAAATAATCATTCATTCAACATAATCCAACAAAACCTCCAACTTGTTCTTGTTTCACATAACCATTGTAATTTCAAACCATACTCATTTATCTATTCGATTGAAAATCTTTATATATTCAAAGAAATGTATCTTTCAGATTTCATGGAGGATTATAAATACATGTTATATATAATATGTGATGATTTATTGCTTAATACGTAACTTGTAATAGTTTAGTTAGTAATGTAAATCAACTGATCCCACTAATATTGATAACTAAAATAACCAGAAAAGATAAAACCATTTTACAGAACAAAAATAAACTTACTTTGTTTTAAAATCTGATATGTTCAAAATACTCCTTAGCTCCTCAATTTCAACGTGACATTATCACATTTTAAAATAGATGAGAAATGAAGAAGAAATTAAGTAAGTCTATCCACAGTAAATAAATTATCAAGGATAAAATTGTAAAAGTAATTAAATAATTATTCTAATAATTATTCGTTATTTTTAAAAATATAATGTATTTCAATAGTAATTATTGTAATTTATTTTTTATACTTTATTGTTATAAGAAAAAAAAAAGTAGACAAACATACGCCTAATAATGGTCTTCTATCACACTTCTATCCTCTCTTTTTTCATTATTTCTATTATCACATCATTTGTTATATCACTCTTTTTTCTTCTTCTATATCTCGCTCCTTTTCATTTTCTACACTTTTTTTTTTAATTTCTATTAACGGTTATTATGATTTTGTATTACCACTAGGGATGGCAACGGGGCGGGGCGGGGACGGGTTTCACTATCCCATACCCATCCCCGCATAAAAAATTCATCCCCATCCCCATACCCAAACCCAACGGTATCAAACTTTTTTCCCATCCCCATCCCCACCGGGTAACGGGTATAATCTCGTACCCATACCCGTACCCATGTTCTAACTACTTCAATATTAATTTTTATAAAAGAAAAAAAATTACGGTAAAGAAAACATAATATTATGAAATATTCAATATTAGGAGGATTTTCTTCGATGCCAAATACATTAAAATAAATTATAATTGTTTATATTTTATATTAGAATACCAAATAAAATTTCATGTGAACCAAAACATTTATTAAATTTGCAAACTACAACATTAATGAACTTAGTTGATAAAATTAAAAAATATTTCAAAAAAGTATAAAAGGAAAACAAATATTCAAATTAAAATATATTTTAAATGTTTGTTTACTTCAATTTTTTAAATTCTAATGAATCTCTTTTTTATACACTAATAAAAGTTATAATATATCACTTGATCAAAATGACACAAAGAACAAATATTCAAATTAAAATATATTTTAAATATTTGTTTACTTCAATTTTTTAAATTATAATGAATCTCTTTTTTATACACTAATAAAAAGTTATAATACATCACTTGATCAAAATAACACAAAAAACAAATAATAAACATAATAATAAAATTTTGACATAGATTTTGTATCTTTTGAACTTCAATATATGTTGCATAGTGACAAAAAAATATTCATAGAAATTACATTAAATTTTTATATTGTAGTAAATAAAAGTTATTTATACAATTAAAGTAAAAAAAATTACAGTATGATTAATAGTGAGTTATAAAATAACAAATAATTAGATAGAATATATCGAAATATTTTATTCTACATGATGAAAATAAACAATAAATAAAAATATTAAAAAACTAACAAATGTGTGTTTTAGAAATAATTTGAGAGACTATCGAAAGAAATCGCACAAAGGAAATCAAATGTATAATTAAGGTATGATAAAATGAAAAAAACCTTAGAGAACTAATTATTAAATTATGTTTGAAGTGGTTAAAAATAAATAGAAATATCATTAGTGACCAAAAAATTTATCATTAAATTACAAATAAATTAGTAATTAAATTGGTCACTAAATCAAGTACCGATTCGATCATTGAATCAGTCACTAATTTAGACAATAAATCAACTACTACCACCAATGACGAAAAATAGTGACTGATATGGGTTACTGACTAAATCAGTCACCATTTCATTTTTTCTTGTAGTGAATTATCATATACTATTCCTAAATATCATTATATATATATATATATATATATATATATATATATATATAATTTTAACCACTTCAAACAGAATTTAAAGTGAAACAATTACATTATGATATATTATTCTACATGATGAAAATAAAAACAATAAATAAAAATATTAAAAAACTAACAAATGTGTGTTTTAGAAATAATTTGAAAGACTATCGAAAAAAATCACACAAAGGAAATCAAATGTATAACTAAGGTATGATAAGACGAAAAATATCTCAGAGAACTAAGAAAACTTTTCAAATATCAACATATATACTTAATGGTTGAAAAATAACGAAAATTACTTTAATGAAACAAAAGAGTTCTTCAAATTAAACAAAAATTAATAATAATAATAATAAGTGAAAATTTTTTTTTATATTACCTTAAATTGAGAGTATAAACATTCTCATGTGAAAGGAAAATTTATAATAAATAAAAATATTAAAAAATAATATAAATATTCAAATGTAAGGCATAATTTTTTTTATTAACATACATTATTTTAACATAATTACATAAAGGTTATGATAAGATAAAAAATATATTGGAGATGAGAATGAGTTTAATGACAAATGAAATAATTAAAAGAAATAAAAAATAATATATATATATATATATATATATATATATATATATATATATATATATATATGGGTTACTTGATTAATTGTGAATATTTTAATAATTTAAACGAGAATGAAGATATGGCGGGGACGGGTATTATGGCGGGTATATGTACATCCCCATACTCATCCTCATACCCAACTGAAAAAGTCGGGGATTCCCCATACCCATACCCATACCCAGTCAATGCGGGGATTCCCCGTCAAAACGGGGACGGGTTCGGACAATACCCACGGGGACGGGTTTATTTGCCATCTCTAATTACCACCAACTAATAAAAAATAATCGTTAGCATAATTTAAAAAAAAAAGATAAAAATCAACAACTTCATCAAATATATTTAACTTTAAATTGATTTGATGATAGTGTTACAACATTTACATTTTAATAACACTATCATCTGTTTCTCATAAATAAAAACAAAATACGATATTATTTTTTCAAATTTAGTTAACATCAACTTATCCAATTGGTATTAAAATAAATTTGAAATTTATAAATTAATATTTTGATATATCATTTCAAATTAACGAGTGATTCTAAAACAATTTCATAAGCTGAAATATGTAATGATTTTATTAAAAAAAAAAAAACACATCAAACTATATTAGTGTGGAAAGACGTTGATGTTTGATCTTCTAAGAGTGCTTGAAAATTTAATTTCACCAAGTGGTTAAGCTTATCTCTTTAAACATTAATTGTTGACGTTGAATTTAGAAATATTAATTTTCAATCAGTAATAAATAAAAAGAGTACCTCTTTGACTTTGTAACATTTTAAGCTTTTCATTTCTCATTGATAATGAAGTCTTTCTAAAATATTCAGTATTGTATTTCTTTTCATTTTTTTATGAATAATTTTTTTTATAATTTTATTGTAAAAATAAATATTTTTTGTGATTTTTTAAAATAATTTTTATTTATTTTGTAGGTACTTTTATAACTAAAAAATAATTAAATTTTAAAAAACAGTCAATTAAAAAATATTATTTAAAGGATAAAATTAATAAAATAATTATTTTAATTAAAAAAATTATACAAAGGATAAAATTAAAAAAAATGTGGAAAAAAAAGGAGAAAGGAGGTATAGAGTCAGTGATATTTTTTTTCTACCACTATTGTATTTATCTTATTTATTTTTACTCCTCCCTCGTATACTTTAAAAAGTTATATAATTTCTATTTAAAAAAGTGCATCACGTTTCATGCATAAACACAAAATTGAAACAACCATAGCTTGTCCTTTCTGATAAAAATAATTATAAAAAATATTACATGTGTTGAATCTTCAATCTTCTGTTTTCATGTAATTATTGATGAAAAAACACGTTTTTGCCTCTTGATTTTCTGAACATTTTAATTATATTTGTTTGGAAGATAAATTAAGATAACTTTATTTTTGTGAATTTCATTTGTTTGGTTTTAACTTTTCCCGCAAAAGAAATACTGTTATGTAAAATACAAGTAATGTTATAATTTAAGTTTTCAGGATAAATATTTTGTCTTTCCGTGTGATCTTATTAGTAGTATTTGATGATTTTTTTTGCTAGTTGAAGCATTTATAAAAAAAAAAAACGTTTTTAAAACACTGGTAAGTAGTTTCAACATATTCTTGATGGAAAATTTCTCCTTAACTAATTCATTTGAGAAGAATAAAAAAAAGGACATAAATTTAGATAAGTTCGATTATACTTAAAAATCAAGTTTTTATGGATCCAACTTTATCTATCGTAGAAAGAGAGAAAACATTTTTTGTAAGCTGAAAAATTTAGAATGAACAAAGAGTTTGTTCGGATAAATATTTTAAAAAAATTGTTTATTTTTTTTAGAGGATTTTAAATATTTTACAATAAAAGATGTTATTTGGATAAGGTGTTTTAAAAGAAATTGGAATTTTTAGAATTCTATTAAATTAATAAAATTATTTAAAATTAGATAAATTCACATTTAGTTTAAAAGATGAATTTGAAAAAATTTATATGCTATCATTTTCTTTTATATATTCGTATTTTTCTCATAGTTCAACTTTTTTTGTGCATTATTGATTTGATTAAAATCGAGATATTATCAAAATAATCATTTTTAAGTTAATATAATTATAAGAATTTTGTTTATTATCAATATTTTTCACAATAAATTTTAATTTATTAACGGATTTTGAATGTAAATTTTACTGATGGATATTTCTATTGAAACAAACTAAATCAATAAAATTTGTCGGATTGTCAATACTTTATCATTATATTTATTAACAATAGATGGAAAATGAAACCTAAAAAGATAAAAATAATCTGAACCGGTGGTGGTGGTGCGATTGTCAAGGGAAAAAAAAAAGAGGTAAAAAAAAATAAAAGAATAAAGAGGAAGAAAGAGATCCTATCGTGCATTTAATAAAAAATTTTACCGATAAATTTATGTCTGTCGATAATTCTTGATAAATATAATTTACCGATAAATTTTGGTTGTTACCAACAAATAATGACTTTTTATTATTACTGACAAATAATAGTGATAATATATAATATTTTTGTAGTGTATTAAATGGAATTTTCTTACTGGTATTAATTAATAATTATTTTATGATTTAAATTGTTAAATTATTTTTTTATCACAATTATATATTACTCGATATTAATTAGAGTTTTATCGGACGGTATGTCAGGAAAATTACTTTATTTTACATATGTGAATTATATTTCTTTTAATTGACGTCTGGCATGATTTTGTTTATCAATGTATAAGTTGATTTTTATCATTTTATGAGAGATACAAAATGTTATTCTTTATTAATAATTCATTACAAAAAAAAAAATCTAATGTTATCTCAAAAACTCTCAGACAACATTAAGTATGGTTTTTTTTTTTTTTTTATCAATATCAGTTGAGGCAATTTTTAGCCAACGTCAATAAAAAGTCGGCTAAAATCACCCAACTATCAACATTCTAAAAAATAACATTAATTGATTTCAACCTAAACAATTATAGCAAATATCAACTTAAAACAATATTTGTTAACATTAATTGAGAAAAGTTTCATAAATATTAGTTAATTTTTTATTTTATAAACGTTGATAAAAAATAACATCAATTAAGATTGACTACCAAATATCATCAATGTTAGAATTTTTAAATTTTTACTTTTATTTAATATTTAAATAATTTTTACATTTAGTGTAATTAAAATACTTCATCCAAACAAGAAAATAAAATTCACTATATTTGAATTAACTTATTCACACAAAACATTTAAAAAATGAATCAATATTTAGGGATTTGTAACTATTTTGAAACATTGTAACAATGTACAACTTTTTTATGCAAGGATAGTGCAATATATTATTGAATATATTGTATTGTAGTATGGTGGGTGATGTTTGAATAAATTGTATATATGGATTTTATGTTTTTCACATTGCATCCAAAATAGCAACTCATTTTAAAAATATTACGGAAAAGGTTGAATTAATGTGTTACTTTCAACATGGTTATTGACACGACTATTGAAAAGTCACAAATTTTCAATATTGATTGTCTACTTTTAATACCAATTTTAAGGTTAAAAATACCAACTTGTTTCACCAAATTCAACTCACTTTGATATATATGAATGAATAAATAAATAAATCCCTATATCTTAATGTATGAGTAAATAATAAAATAGTTGGTACTTACTAAGCAAATCAATCTCTTATACTATTTCATGCAACACGTGTCTTTGAGTTAGCCCTTGCATAAAATAAACCTTTTTTAAAATAAACTTTTTTTAAAATATGAATCTCGTGCAACTGTCTGCATTCACTTTTCAGAAGCTTGAGGAGTCGCCAAATCCACGTGGTTATGGTTGTGGTCGGAATACAAATATTAAATGGTTTCAAACTAACTTGTGAACTCAACACATTTAACGAAATTATAATTAAGTACTACTTGATTTAGGTTTGAATAGGTAAATTTTAAACAAAATCAATGAAGTTTCATCATTAAGTTCCAATATTGATTTCATATTTTCAGCTTAATGTAAGCTTTGAATCAATCTAAAATAATCCCATCTCAACATTGTAGTAGAAAAAAAAAACAAAAACATATTTAAGTCAGTGCAAACATTATTTTAGAAGTTGAGTTAAATTTAAATTCACTTTTTAAAATGGTATTAAAATTGTTTCAAATTCATTGCAATAAAAAATGTTATTTATTGGACATATAGTATCATTCAGTAAGCTACTCTTATAAGTCAGTTTAGTGGAGTTAAGTTGAACTTAAATTCAATTTTTAAAATCATATCAAATTATTATTATTATTATTATTATATATATATATATTATTTTATTTTATTTTAATTTATTTGTATATATACTTAGAAATTAATATTTAAAGTATATTTAATTATATAAATATTTTATAAGTTTTGAATTGATTAATTGGTATTTTTAATTGGATAAATTAAAATAATTATTATGTTAAATTACTCTTTATAACTAATAATTAAAATTTAATTTGTAAATTTTAATAATTTAAATTATAATAGTATTGCATATTTACGCTCTTAACCTGTTAAATTTGGCGGGCTAGACTAGTCGGACCAAAATGGACTGGCGAGTTGAAAATTGCAACTCAATCTGTCCTGTTTTGACAAGTTGATGGTTGGTACGTGCTAGTGCCCATTTTGACACTCCTAAAAATAACTCAAACAAAACTATTTATTTATATTTTTTTTATAATAAGTATAATTTGCTTATATTGTGCGGAGGGTAATTTTTATTATGAATTTAGTGTGAACCTCCATACTTTGTATTCATTTATTTTATTTTTAATAAATTTTATATGATGACAAAATATTGATAAGTTTATGAGGTGTCAACATAATTGAAATGTTAAAGTTTATAGTGATATCTAACGTGACCTTATTTAAAATGGGAGAAGCCTTATATTGAAAAACTATTCGCAAATCACAAATGTTGTATAATATAATTAAGAATTAACAAATAACCTAGGAAAAAATATTTCTTATTCAATTTATAAATAAATCTCTTAGAAATGTTTGAAAATGTATAAGTATGGTCATCTACTAATTTACTAAAAAAATAACTCTTATTATTTAGTATCATGTGTACCTCCTATTTATTATAGTTTCATCTTCGGTTAACTAAAGTATGGTGATTGCATTTTACCATTTCTAATAGTATTAATAACTAATCATTTGTCAAGAATCTTAGTTTGGTAGATAAATTTAATGAGTTTAATTTTATATGTTAGGTTCACACGTGGTCATGATACTATTAAATTGGTCAGACCCACAATTTTGCTATAACAAATCAAATTAGTCAAAAACATCATAAAATAAGAAGAAGTTTAAATGTTTCATATGAACGTTTGAATTTCTCTTCTATGTAATTTTTTTAATACAATATCTTCCAATTTAATCAACGCATTTAAATATATCCACTACATATATCAAATTACACGTGATTGTTTTAAATTTTTTAAATATCTTAAATTCAAAATTTAATATATAAAATTGTTTTAAATATCTGGACTTAATCATAGTAGGATTTTTTTTTTCATAAGCAATATTTATAATAAAAATTGTCAAACTTTCATACAAATAAACAATAAGTTAATATTATAGCATAATTAGTAATGTGAGTCTTGTATTTAGAAAATTGATTGTTTTAGTTATTTTGTTATATTTTTATTCAATTGAGTCTCATGCAGTTAATGTAATCTTATATGTTAATTTGATATTAACATAATTTTAAAGGTACATGCTAGTCCAATAAAAAATTAAATAATAATTTAATTCCTATATTTAGGCATATTTAGTCAATCATATTCATTCTATTTAATAAAAATTGATACTCAATTTAGTAAAAAATAATTAAAAAACCAAAACAAAGACCAAATTATTAATTAAACTTGATATTATTTAGTTTTACTAATTAAAATGGATTGTTTGAAATATTTTTCCCTATGACTTAATATTGGGATTTTGCACTAAGAAAAATAAATTTATTGCGATTTTTGTACTTTTCCATAGATAATAAAAAACAGGGCATGGAGAATAAAATTTCAATTGTTTGAAGGGATTTTGAGATAACATAACAAATGTAGCTAACTGTTTTTTATATTTTATTATAAAATATTGTTTTTATTTCTTGTAATTGAATCAATAAAGAGTATATTAATAATATTTAAAAAAAAAATCAACTTAGATAGATAAACAAACGTCAAATCAAAAATCCGAGTTTATTTTAATTATAAATTAGAGACATTAGTTAAGACAATTATATTATTGAACTGACAACAACTATGGTTTTGGATTCCAACGCCAATATTAATCAAGATCAATACGTGTTCTTAATTAACAATTTAATATCATAATTTGAAAATAATCTGGGTGACACCTCATTCAATCGTGGACATTTACACGTCACTCGATTACGTTAGGGTAGGTTCTTTAATTATTTCTATGTTTTTTTCCACATGATTCAATTACCAAACTTTGAAAAAGTTGAATTTTCTTTGTTCTTTCTTTTTCTTTCCAACGAATATCTCAGTCGTTTTCATATTTTCCTATCTCAAAGGAAATTGCTCTCTCTCTCTCTCTCTCTCTTTTGAGCATCTTGTTCTACACAAAACATTTTTTTTTTCTTCGACGTTGATTTTTATCCTCCATTAATGGCGGGTCTAAATCAAAGAATAGTGTTGTGCATGAAATTCCATATCTTTGATGAAAATGGAAAGTGGGTTGCACTTGCTTTCAGTCAATAACTTTTTATTAATTAATTTCCCAACTTTTCAATTATTAAACTCTTAGTTACTTACACTCGTGCCACCACACTTAATTAGGTGTTGGAAAAATGGGTGGGTACGTTTGTTTCTATCTTAAATTTTCATAAAGTGCTTTTGAATTTGCATTTAATATATTACTGAATTAATTCAATTTGTTGGTGTACCATATTGAGTTTTAGTGTTTAAAAATAAATAATCGTGATATACTTTATAATATATGCTATGATATTTTAAGAGATTCTTATATATTTATAAATATTTGTCTTTCTCAAACCAAACTAATCTTAACAAAGTAATTAAATACTCAAATACAAATTTTACAGCATATAGTAATTGTAATATATCATTACACTTAAAATTGAAATACTAGCCATAGATAAATTATCTAAATAAGGATATTTGTTTTCATAAGCGAGGAGTCTTAAATAATTTAAAATATTGAGGTCAAAATTCTCACATTATTTAAAAGTAAAATAAAAAATCTCGTGTTCCTTAAAAAGTATGGTCAATATTAGTTTGCTTATAAATAACACTTCTTTTACATGTAACGTGCTTTATTATCTATTCAGCTAGCTAGATGAAATATATAATATTAAAATACAAAAATACAAAAATACAAAAATACAAAAAAACTGAGCTAATTTCAGTTAACTTTTTTACTTCCATCTTTAATACTATGTGTTGTCTTACCAAATATAATCATAACAATACATATCAAAAAGAAAAAGAGTGAGTTAATTTTAAAAGAAACAACATACAACATAAAACATATATTAATCATATCACACTATTATCATAACAAAATATACATAAAATATATATTAATCATGTCACACTATTATCATAACATGCACACAAAAAGTTAAAAACTAATCACTTTCATAAAATATTATTTTGATGCATTATTACACACTTGAATAGTCTTTGTACACAACATAAAATTCACGTAAAAATACATGAAAATAAAAATTTAAAATACATAAGTATATATATTCAATGAAACTTCTATTCTATTATTATAATTATGAAAACTTAATCATAAGAGTAGAGAGTATACTTAAAAAAAAGTTCATTAGTTAAGACAGATTCATGAGATTCATGAACTAAATATCATATTAAATGATTTTTTTTTTAATTTAGTCAATTAATGTTGTTTAACTCATTTTTTTAATATAACACTTATTATTAAGATTCAAACGAGAAAAAAAAAATAATCTAAGGAAACAATAATTTATTTAATAAGAGAGTATGGAACCTTAAATATCATATTAAATAAATCATGTCGACAACATACAACATGCAATGCAATGCATTTTCGTGTATAAATGCAGGAAAGACCATAAATTGGTGATTTAGGTCAATCATAATAATATGGTTTTCAAAAGAATATTTCAAAATCAAGCAAGTCAAGTCATGCCAAACTACCAAATCCTTTTTATAGTAATGTGTGGTCATCATGATGACATGTTCAGATGACATCTTCTTGCGTATTTTATTATAAGGAAATTATAATGTCATATAACTAAACGAAAAAGTAAAGTTTAAACATAATTATGAAAAAAAAAAACATCTTACAAATTGTCTTATTACAAATCGGGACAAACTTTTTAAATAAAAATACATCAAACTCCTTCGCTTTGATAAGCAATGAAGAAGTGATAAAAATTACTAAAACTGAAGGGTTAAATGCAATTCAAAATTAAACTTTAAAAAATTTGTTAACAAAATAAATGTATATTTTTTTAATTTAAGAAAAATACTTATAATTTGAAACTGATGAGTGCGCAAGAAACAAAAAATGTAGTCATCAATGCAGGCTAGCTGCGGACCCACGGGCTTCAAGTCGGCCGTACCGGATCTACTCAGACTCACATTTTGCGACTCATGAGTTCAATGACAATTTAAATGACATTATATTTATAAATTTTTTTTGTTATGTAAATTTTATTACAAATTATGCAATTTCTTATGGAATTATTTGAACAACCGCAGTCTACATAATTTAGGATGTGGTTAGATTAGTGTTTAAAATATCAAGTTTGGTTAAACTTTATTTTGATTTTAAATTAAAAGTAAGTTTGATATAACTTGTTTGGATACTTTTATTTTTGAAATTACAATCAGAGTTATTTGGATGACATTAATAAAAAACACTCTGTGAGTATTAAATTCACCATTAATTTTATATTATATTATCAAGATAATTATTTTCGTAAATCTAAATCGATAATTTACAATTAATATATCATATTTTTATATTAACATTATACATTGTTTTAATCTTAAGTTTGTTGAGATAACATTTTCAAAGTCAATCATTACATATGAGGTATTATATACTTTAGAATTTAGAATTTATTCACGATTTTGTTTTTAAAAGGTGTCTGAGAGGATTGAAAGAAAAATATGTCTTTAAATTGTTCTTAATGTTTCAACCTCAAATCCATTGAGATAACATTGTTATGGTCAATCACCACATCCAAGGTATTGTCCGTTTTGAAGTTCGGAGTTCCTCTATGATTTTGTCCTTAAAAGGCACCCTAGAGAGTTGAACAAGAAAAGTGTATTTAAATTTCCCTTGGCCTTTACTTTTAAACGACGCACCACTATTGAGTGTACTGAAACAAGCCCCCTAGTTGAGGGTTAGGAGAGTTTTTGTCCTCAAACACAACACCAATATTCTGACTTCAAGTTCGTTGAGATAACATCGTTAGGTCAATCACTGCATCCAAGGTATATTGTACACTTTGGAACTCAAAGCTCTGTCACAATTTTGTTATTAAAAGGTACTTCAAAAGGTTGAAGGAACAAGATGTATGTAAACTACCATTGACCTCGACTCTTAAGCAATGTTGAACTATTGGATGTATTGGAACAAACCCTCAACTGAGGTCTAAAGGAAAATAAGGGTTTTTTTTCTGGTAAGAACATATATTTTGTTATGTTTTAGTAAATTTGAATTTGTATAGTATTTTTATTTTATGTGATTAGGGATAGCAACTAAACGGAACGAAAACAAATTTCATTATTCCGTATTCATCCCCAAAGTAAAAATTCATTCTCATCCCACATACTCAACGAGTATAAGATTTTCATCCCATCCCATCCTTATCTCCCATCGAATAAGGGAAAACTCGTATTCGTGCTCATACTCGCTTTCTTACGGTTTCAATATGAATTAATTATTTTTTATAAAAATAGTATAAATCATGTCAAAAGAAACATAATATTATCAAATATTCAATATCGAAAAGACATTGTCATATCTTCAATGTGAAATATTGAAAAATAAATTATAATTATTTAAATTTCATACCAAATAACAATTGGATAAAAGTGAAAGAATATTATATAAAATATTTCACAATTATACACAAATAAGATTTCATAAGAACCAAAACATCCATAAAGTTTACATACATTAATGAAGATTTGATACGGTTAAAAAAAGTATTTTTAAAAATTATAAAAAAAATCAAAAAAATTTAAAAATATTTCAAATTTCTCTTTACTACTTTCTTTTCTTAAAGATCAATAAAGATTATATTGAATGAAATCACACCGAGAAAAAAATATTAAACTAATAATAATTCAAATTTAGACATAAATATTTATCTTTTGAACTTTAATCTATGTTGAATGGTGTAAACAAGATTTATGAAAAAAATATTAAATTATTATATTATAGTAAATGAATGATTGTTATGCAATTGTAATGGTAAAATTATATTTATGAGAATGGATTAGAAAATAAGAATAATTATATAAAAAATTATCAAAACACTATTCTACACAATAAAACTAAACAACAAATAAGAATATTGAAAAAAAAAGATAAAAATGATCAAACGATTTCATTTACCATTGAATAAAATTACACAACGAACAAAATGTACAATTAAGGGTATAATAATATAGAAAATATTTTAGAGATCTTATAAAAATTTCCAAATATCAAAAATATCAAAATAGTTGAACTGTTGAGAGATAATAAAAATTATTTTAGAAAAAAAAATCAAAGAAAACAAAAATTATGATTATAAAACAGAATACAGAAGATTAGTTTTTATATTAACCATTAAATGAAGGACTAACAAGATTGAAAATTTGAAATTGAAAGTCAAACTTTTTTACGTGAACAAAGATAGACAATAAATAAAAATATAAAGAAGAAGTAAAAATAATCAACTTTGTTTCATTAACGTTTGCAAAATTAAGAAATATTTTTGTTGTTAGAAATCTCACATGGACTAAAAATAAGACAATTTCATAATATATAAGTGAGGTACAAACCTCATCTTAAAAACTGATTTTGTGGGGTTGAGTTAGGCTTAAAAGTCCACTCCGAATAGTTGTCATAAAGTTTTATATTTGATACTCTAATTTAAAATATATAATTAGAATTTGTTTTTAAATATTTAATAATATTATGATTTTTATCATAATTTTTTGTTTTTTATAAATTAATTAATCAATACTAAAATAATAAAAAATAGATATGAATATACGAATGTATACTCACTGTAATAAAAATGAATAAAATGGAGACGAGTTTTTTCTTTGACAACAAGTATACAGTAATGAATCTCCGTCCACCCGCCACTGCCATTCCTACTTCCATGAATCCCAATTGTGTGAATCTTAATGATATATACTATTTTTTTATCAAG
Organism: Vigna unguiculata; assembly: GCF_037176805.1. Lineage (NCBI taxonomy): Eukaryota > Viridiplantae > Streptophyta > Magnoliopsida > Fabales > Fabaceae > Vigna > Vigna unguiculata. Next base: position 4,908,059 of record NC_140799.1, read on the forward strand.
CTAACTAGTCTTGAATTCATTTTTATATAATATTTGATTGAAAACCAGATGAAATTTCATTACTTTTAGTAAATTGTGAACGATTTCTTTATATAAGATTTCCACTTCACATGAAAAGATGGCAAAAGAAAACATTAAAATATAATATATTTAACGGAATCCAATTAGTCTCAATATTTTATTAATTTTTAAAACATATTATACTTTTACACGAGTGTGTGAACTAAACCAGCTTGAAAGTGTGAACATGACATAAATATGAAGTCACTAATAAGCATCATCCCATGACGTAACATGATCAAACGCCTCATGTTAATATTCTACCGCAAATTTTCTGGGAAATTTCCAATTTATTTTGTTCAAATTATACGTGGAACCCACTTTTTATAAATATCCTTTTCTACAAGTTATAAATAGTTGTTTCTACATAAATGTTTTGTGGGTTTGATAAGGGATTATGGTTGTAATTATATTTATATTTATTGAAGTTTAATAAATTCTCGAGTTTCAAATATATTTTTCTTATATGGAAAAGATTTTTATTCGGTTATCATCATGTATTTTCTATTTTTTTTTCTCCATTCTTTTGTTTTTGTAAGGATTGAGATAATCCTATTGCTGTTAGGTTTATAGAGACGATTTTTTTAGAAGATACAATATTAATGAGATCTGAGTTTAATCACATAAAAAATTGATATCACTCTCAACCAAAAAGACAGTGAATTTATGAGTCTTTATCTTTATATAGTGTTCTATTTTTTCATCTCTAACCAATATGAGACTTAGACTCATCTTTAAATTCCTAATAATTACATATTCTCAATATATTTGTTATTGTTGATAAAAAAAAGTATTTGATAAAAAATGTATGAAATGGAAAAAGAAAAGTATGGAAACTTTAAATAATGAAAGGTGTTTATGAAAATTGTTATTCATATATAGTGATATTTGCTTTGTGATTCTGTATTTACAAGTCAATGTCATTTAGTTTGGTGGTGTTGTTGCTTTGTCACATTTATCAGTGCCTCATCTTGTTCAAATAGTGATGGTTCCAGAAAAGCCATGTAAATGGTTTTAGGTCAAATTCGTTTCAAGGTACTTTATATAAGTTTCAGCACCACGAGCCCCACGATACACATAATGCCACCTTTTTTGGCTATTCGAATTTTTGGATGATTCTTACGTGTGTAACGTGAAAGATAAAACCTTTGAATAGTTTTCTAACAATTCTTTGAAAGAAGGAGCACCTACGTTCCCATGTTAATATTGAATTCATAGAAAACACCTAAATATGTATTCATACGTTACCTATATTGGTGAAAAAGGTAGTATGTTTGGTTGGTTATGAGTTATCGGCAAGTGATTTTCCAAGTTTTTTGTTGAAACTTTTCATATTCTCTAATGTTTAGGAGAAGTTGCATTAGAGGAAAATATTTAATTCAAAAAGAGGAGTAGTGGTGTTTAATTAATAGAAAAGAAAAAAAATTGAAAGTCGAAATATGAGTCTAAGTTTCACATTAGATAAAAATGAGAAAACTTAATTTATATAAAGAAAAAAATTTATGAATTCATTGTCTCAAGATTTTTGGTATAATGTGGTGTCAATTCTTTATCTAAGTTATGTTCAAGTCTCATTAATGATGATTTTTGAAGATAAAAGGCCCGATGAATTCTTCCCTTATTAAATCCATCAATGATATAAAGTTGATAATTAGTCTTGATGAACGACTCATAAGTATAATATAGTCTTATCATTATCTTCAAATCCTAAAATCTTTCAAAATCAACAAAATTCTTAAATTTTCAACATTTTACCTATTAACACTCAAGTATATTTTTCAACCCACAAAATACATACTCAAAAATATAAATCGTAAAGTAAACATCATTATTTAGAACTAAGCCCTTCAATTTTCTAAGGAAAAATGTCTTTTTCAAGTTAAATCTTTTTTACTTGTAATTTTTAAAAGTAAAAATTAAGATAACTTCCTTTACCTTATTACTCTTATATTATAAGGAATCTAAGTCTTTAAAAGGAGTTATTGATCCACTCAGAAACCTAAAACCTAACCATCACATTAAACCCTAACTCCATATCCAAAGAAAGTTGACATACATGTCTTAAAATAAGGGTGGATAAACAAGAGGATTTTATCTTTAACTTTCAAAGATTTTAGCTTCATAATAAGAGGAAGCTTCTAAAATATGGAATTAGCCAACTCATTTTTTCTGAAACTGAGAAAAAAAAAAGGAAGAAAGAATAAACAATAAGTAAGAACAAAGAAAGAATAACCAAGTTCACTCTCTAGTATTTTTTTTTAGTTGAGCCAAACCAAGCCCATCATCATACTAAGCCCATCTATATCCACACATACCAATTAATACAAGGTCTTGTTCTTTCTGCTCCCCATTAATACTAACTACAGTCCCATATGAACAAGAAAAAGACTAAAATATCCTCTCTCACTACACCATGCCACCCTGCCACCACCGGTGCTGCACTGTCATCGCTGCATTTCCGTTCTCCGTTGTAATCTTTTTGTGGAAGTAAATTAGATAACTCATTCTAAAAACTCAATCTGAAAAAACTTATTTTGAAAATTTGTTCTGAAAGCTATCATTTATGCTTTGGAAAGCGTGTTCTAGAAGTTTTTTTTCCTAGAAAGATAGTTCCAAAACATATTCCATATTTTTGGAAAGCTTGTTCCCAAAAAAGTAGTTTGGAAAGCTCATTTCTATGGTATGATATATGTTTTGGAAAACTTATTTCAGAATTTATTTCATATTCTAGAAAATTTGTTTTGGAAATCTTATTTCATTTTTTTTTCGGGTTCCAAAAATCTACTTTGGAAATTTTATAAAGTTTGTTCTGGAATATTTCTTGAATAGGTAGTCTAGAAGTCACTTTTTTGAAAGATAAAATGAAAATTTTAGAATGGATAAATACTTGGTTCAGTATAACAAATATTAGCATATTTAATTTCTAATAAAAAAACATTATAATCTTAATGCAAAACACTTGAATCCAGTTAATTATATTTGCAGTGCATTAATAGTTGAAGTAATTAAACACATAATTGATTTTTAGTTTATTAAAAATTAACCTTGAATGTTTTTTGTTAATAGAGTTCAAACAAAATTAATAGAATTAATTTTTTTTACTCAAATTGCAATTAGTTTTTTATTGTGTTAAAAATGAAATATGTTAATATTTATTGTAATCAATCAACTATTTATTCTTTTAAAATTGTGTGGGTGTAAAACATAATAACTTTAATATAATATCCACAGACATGCAAATAATCACAACAAAATTTGGTATTGATTTACATAATCATAAAAAATGCAAATGTTTTTCAATATATAAAGAGATTCTGACTTGGTTTAACCTGACAAAATTTCATTTGGTTTTGTATGTTTCTGGGATTGGATCTTAACAAGGAAAGAGACAAAAGGATAAGAGTAACATATTTTTCTCATCAAAGATATAGGAAAAAGAAAAGAAGGAATAAAATATATTCTTGTACTATTTATAGTTATTGTACTATTACTTTCTGGTACTATTAAGTTAAGAAATGACAACGATAATTGGTTATGCGTTGTGCTCTAATTTAATCAGGGCTAGCTTTTATTAGCCTCCCATAAACTGGAGGTAGGTAAATATTAGCTAACTGCAGCTTGGATAAATTCACATTGAAGAGGCAAGATGGGTGAACTTTAGTGAAAATGTCTAAGCAATTGGTTTGAATAGGAAACTGAAAGCAACTGCATGAGACCGGCTTGGGATTTCTCTCTAAGTAGATGACAAACAATGTCTAAATACTTTGTCCATTCATGAAAAATAGGGTTGGCAACTATGTGACGAGCCTTTTGATTATCACAGTACATGATAGGTTGAGGTGAATGAAGAATATGCAAATCTACAAGAATAAAAGTAAGCCATTGAAGTTCATAAGTTGCAGGCAATATTCAACTTTGGAAGAAGAACAAGAAATCATATTTTGTTTCTTTAACTTCCATGAAACCATTGAATTATCAATGAAGAAGCAAAATAAGTAGTAGTCAATTAAGGATTGCCTAGAGTCTACACATGTTGCCCAATTTGCATCTCTGAATCCACGAATTTGAGTATTACAATTTTTGAAAAAAAAAGAGAGCCTTTATTGGGAGATAACGGAGAACCTTGATGGCAACATTGTGATGAGCTTTAGTGGGTCTTGACATAAACTGGCTCAATTGTTGTGTAGCAAATGTTATGTCAAGCCTGGTGATAATAAGGTAAATTAAGAGACCAACCAACCTTAAATATGGCATTGGGCCAAGAAGAAACCCAGAGGAGGGCTTGCAACCAAGGATCCCAAAATCCTTGAGAAGATCAAGGCAATTTTTTCTCTAGCATAGTGAAATCCCTTGTGTTGAGTGGGCCACTTCGATTCCTAAAATATTATTCAATGTGTCGAGATCCTTAATGTGAAAATTAGAATGTAAAATCCTCTTTATGTTGGTAATTTCATGAGGATAATTATCAGTTAAAACAATGTCATCAACACATATAACGAGAGCATTGAATTCAGAATGATGATTCTTAATGAAAAGACTATGATCAGCATGTCGATAGCCATAAGTCAAGAGAAGGGAGGATAATTTCTTATACCACTTTCGGCTTGCCTATTTCATACCATAAAGGGATTTGCGAAGTTTTCAACTCTGAGAGGGGTTGAATCCAGGCAGTCCAACCAATATCATCATATAAACATCTTCAAGCAAGTTTCTGTGTAGAAAAGTGTTACTCACATCTAATTGTTGAATGACCCAATGATTAAGTGAAGTTAGAGTAAGCACCACACAAATTGTGGACATTTTGACCACAAGAGAGAAAGTTTCAAAGTAATCCACACATTTAATTTGAGAGAACCTCTAAACCAAATAGTCTTCTAAGTTAAATTCACAATCTTCAACTCCATCATTCCTATCTCCTTCGTCATTCAAATCAGCCATATCTAAGTCTTGACTATGTAAAGTTTCATCTTCCTAAACTTCAACTGGAATCAAGTTCTCATCCAAATCCAATGCTTCATTTTGCTCATGCTCATCTTCCATAATCCACTCTTCATCGGATGAACAATCATCAATGTTAATTCGAGCTGGTTTTCTTGTTTGTTTCTTCTTGGCTAATTTTGAATTGGCCATAACAAAAACAACATCATTCATTGTGCTTTGCTTTAGCCTATTTCTTCTCTTTGTATGGACCTAAACAAATGCAAAGACAAATATGATAAGCGAGCACTACTAGTAATTTATTATAGTGATATATTCTAACATTAACTTACCATCTCAAAGGAACTCCAATTACGCTCACATCCGGAGGAGCTACATGTCAAGCTTAATACATGAATCGCAAATTTTTGGAGTTCAGGATATTCATCACCATAAGACTCCTACCAATCTGCTGGAGTCTTTAAATTAATTGACCTAGTAGCCAAAGGACAACCAAAACATTTTGCTCGTTTTCTAAAATCATCAATTTGAACATCAATGAGAGTTTGTTCATCCTCATCTTCAACCATCCTAGTTATACATTCCATCAAACCTCGTTTCACTTCCAAATCTGCTTTAAATTTGGGACGATAATGCATTTGAGGGTTAAGAAAATAACCTGCAACATGCAAAGGCCTATGGAGCTGCTTGTCCCACCTTTCATCAATGATGTTCCACAAAGGCAAATAACTAACCAAAATACATTACATTGAGTTAGTTTTTTGTTTTCCATTAACAAATATAAATAGGTAGATGACTAATACCTTTTTTTGACAGCATTGAAAGCCTTTTGAATCTTCTCCTTTGCTTGATCCATTGCTTCATAAATGAATCCCATGGTTGGCTTTTGATCTGAATCAACCAATCGAAGCACTTCAATTAAAGGCAATGCACCCTTCAAACAAGTTATTATATTCTTCCAAAACTCTTTATCTAAAACAACATCTTCAACTATTTTACCATCATTGGTTTTAGCAAACTTGCTAGACTTCCACTCATTGCTAGTAAACATTCTAATCAAAGCTCCTTTATTCTCATGTAGGCATCCTAACGTCAGACATGATGTAGCGAAACGAGTAACACCCGACCTCATCAAATCCCTTCCTTTTGTGAAATGTTGTAATAGACAAATTAGAGAAGATCTTGAATAAATAAAGGTAGTAATTTTTTTACCTTTTGGAATTGTCTCCTCATGAATGGGGATCTTCTTTTCATAATCTTCTAACATTAAGTCGACACAATGTGCAGCACACGGTGTCCAAAATAGCCTTTTTCTCTTTGTCATCAACAAGTGGCCAGTAGCTTTATAGTTTGCAGCATTATCGGTGACAACTTGAATGACATTTTCTTTTCCCACCTCTTCAACAATGCTATCCATCATCTCAAAAACTTTCTTAGTTGTTTTAGATATTGAAGAGGCATTTATGGATTTCAAAAACACAGTTCCTTTTGGGCTGTTCACCAAAATGTTTATTATTGTCCTTCTTTTCTTATCAGTCTAACCATCAGTCATAATAGTACATCCCATTTTTTTCCATTCATCCCTATGTGCTTGCAAAGCAAGGGATGTATTTTGAACTTCCTCCTTCAATTATTTAACTCTGATCTCATGATAAGATGGAGGCTTAAATCCAAGACCATGTCTTGAAACCAAATCAAGCATAACAATGAATTCTTCACTTTTTGCCACATTGAAAGATATAGCATTGTTATAGAAGAATCTAGCAATTGCTTGACAAGCTTCCTCTCTCATACCTTTTTTAAATATGTTGTTGATGGTAGTTTGTGTACCAACTACTCTCTTAAAAATATTTGTAAGACTTGAAGCTTCACTATTTTTTCTTTTCTCACTAGCTTCTATTGTTTCCTCTTCCATATTCAACCTTGATTTCTTTTTTAAATTTTGTTGCAAACCAACAACAATTTCCAACATCTCTTTCTTCACTTCATCAGTAACATCCTTGCAAGCACCAACATCCTTTTGAGTACCAGCCAAGTGATGCTTCAATCGATAAACTCCCCCTGTTACTACCTTCTGACAGTATTTGCATTGCAGCTTTCTAGTATCCTCACCAACAGAATTACAATGCTTCCATGCTATATCACTCCTATTTTTTGGGGCATTTTTTGAAGGTACAGGTATAGAAGATTTTGAAGTCATTTTAATAATGCAAAAGTGGATTGCAGTTTGGATGTCGTGAATAGTGTAAGTTGAAAAATTGGTGTGGTGATGGTGTGGAAGAAGCAAAGGGAATGGACGTTTAGTGAAAAAAAATAGACAGAATAGAGGGAATGGTAATTTTACTGTGTAGTACAATAGTCTATGTCATGTGTGTCGTGGTAGTTCTATTATTTATAAAGAAGAGGGAGTAGTTTTTTTAATCTTAGCAAAAGGAGATAATTAATGATTTTTAATTGTAAAAAGTGGCAGCAAGGAGAGAATTAGTAGTTTTTTAAAGTAAATAATCATTGTCCCACTTTTTAATATTGGAAATTAGTGATTTTTAATTGTAAAAAGTGGCAGCAAGGAGAGAATTAGTAGTTTTTTTTAAGGTAAGTTGTCCCACTTTTTATTTTCTTAATCTTTAAGGAGCAGATTTTTTAATCTTAATAAAATATTTTTTTAATTTTTGAGGAGCAAATTTTTTAATCCTAATAAAATATTTTTTTAATCTTTAAAGAGCAGATATTTTAATTTGATAAAATATTTTCTTAATTTGTAAGGAGCAGATTTTTTAATCTTAATAAAATATTTTCTTAATTTTTAAGGAGCAAATTTTTTAATCCTAATAAAATATTTTTGTAATTTTTAAAGAGCAAATTTTTTTAATCCTAATAAAATATTTTTTTAATCTTTAAAGAGCAGATTTTTTAATCTGATAAAATATTTTCTTAATTTTTAAGGAGCAGATTTTTTAATCTTAATAAAATATTTTCTAAATTTGTAAGGAGCAGATTTTTAAATCCTAATAAAATATTTTTTTAATCTTTAAAGAGCAAATTTTTTAATCTGATAAAATATTTTCTTAATTTTTAAGGAGCAGATTTTTTAATCTTAATAAAATATTTTCTAGATTTTTAAGTGTCGCAACCTGGATCGCGACGGGACGACGAACCAAAAAAAAAGGGTTTAAAAAGAGATTTGGAGTCGTCACCATAGTTATTCTGGAAAACTATGGAAAATCATAAAAATAAGACAAGTCTGCAAAAAACCAGATTTTAGATCCGGGAGTCGGTTACGCGTAGGGAAGGTATTAACACCCTACAGCGCCCGCCCAAGGGCGATACCCTTAATTAAAAATGCAAAGTAGATGTGGTTTTCATAATGTTAATTTTCCCAAAAAAATAACAAGACAAAAATGCTAAAAAGAAACAAAAATATTTTTTTAATTTTTTGGGCCCGACAAGGATTGACCTTGGTCCTACGTATTTTCGTTCAAAATGAGAAATCAGGGTTACGTAGTTCTTTAAAAGATATGAGAAACAATTGAGAAAATAATTTGATTTTTTTGGAGGTGAACTTGACAAAGACTGGTCTTGCTCCTACGTATCTCATGGTGGAGAATCAAGGATCACGTAGTTCTTAAAAAGCTTGTTTGTTTGAAAGCGTTGATATTTTTATATTTTGAAAATTTATATTTTTTTTGGTATTTTTGCATTACTTGAAGATACGTGTCACACAACGCGAGCGGTCGGACAGACACTAAAAGAGAAAGAAAACTATTTTTGATATTTTTAGAAAATGAGTGTCACACGGTGCGTACGACCGGACAGACACGAAAAAGAGAAAGAAAATTATTTTTGGTATTTGTTTGAATTTCTCATTTTATGTGATTTTTTATGATTTTCAAACTTTTTTTATATATAATTTTTGAAGTAGATTTTTTAATCCTAATAAAATAATTTTTTAATCTTTAAAGAGTAGATTTTTAAATCTGATAAAATATTTTCTTAATTTTTAAGGAGCAAATTTTTTAATCTTAATAAAATATTTTTTAGATTTTTAAGGAGCAGATTTTTTAATCCTAATAAAATATTTTTTTAATCTTTAAAGAGCATATTTTTTAATCTGATAAAATATTTTCTTAATTTTTAAAAAGCAGATTTTTTAATTTTAATAAAATATTTTCTAAATCTTTTTGAAGAGTAGATTTTTTAATTTAATAAGAGAAAGGAAATAAAGGAGTTATTATCCCGCTGATTGATTTTCTTAACATTAGATGTGTGATAGAGAGGGAGATAGTAACTTTTTAAATAAAAGTTACTTTTACCTGCAGTTATGGTTTTACTGTGCTGGTTACTTTGCAATTTTACTTCTGAATGGGCTTTTAAATTTGGGTTTTTTGAAAGTTAAAAAAGTTAGGTTAGAAATTTAGGGTTTTTGGAAATTAGGTTAAAAAGTGTTGTTGTAGCTGCGAAGCTTATTATTGTTGCTGTCGCTGCGAAGCTTACTGTTGTTGTTGCCGCTGCGAAGCTTACTGTTGTTGTTGCCGCTGCGAAGCTTACTGTTGCTGATGCCGCTGCGAAACTTACTGTTGCTGTTGTTGCTGCGAAGCTTACTGTTGCTGCTATCGCTGCGAAGCTTATTGTTGCTGCTGCCGCTGCGATGTGAAGCTGGTGCCGTTGTCGCTGCGATGCGAAGCTGGTGTCGTTGCCGCTGTGATGCGAAGCTCGTGCCATTGCCGCTACGAGATGTAAAGCTGGTGGTGTTGCTGTGATTAGCACCGTCGCGATTGGAAGGGACCGCATCGTCGAAATCGCTACTCCCAGCCGAGTTGCGATTTACAACGGCGATCCAACACGATCCTTGAAGATCGTGTATTTTAAGTGGAGTGGGATCGGAGAGGATGCAGAAGATCGTAGGCTCGTATGATCTTACGTTTTGGGTCACGATTTTGACAACCATGGGTATAAATGTTTGTGACACACTATTGTTAGCCTCTTCTCCTCAATGAGGTTAAGCTGATCAAACCGGGCTTGAACCCATTCTGCCTCTTCTAGTTGGGTCTCCATTAACACTTGTAAGGATGAGATTTCTACTTCGAAAGGTAGCACTGCCTCCATTCATAGATGTGAATCCTTCTTAACCCCATCTCTTTTCCTTGCATGCGATCCATATCGCGTCCTCTCTTTTCTTCCACCAGCCTTCTTTTGTCTTCTCAAGTAGGCTTGTATCTCAGGCTGTATATGTTCCTTTTCTCAGTGACCTCCAGAGGAAATAACAAACCTTGCTTGTCCTTGCTTAACCCTTTTTCCATACTCATATCCCTCTTTCAGCATGACCTTGGCAGTCAAAAGGGAAGCACGAGACAAGCGTGGGTTCATTGGATATGGCTCCACGTAGGCACTGCCCACAATTTCCAAAGACTGGAAGGCTGTCTCGAGGGCTTCCTCTGTTGCTTTAATATAGCGAGAAGATGGAGGTCCACTCACCAAAATATCTTCCTCTCCTGAAACTATCACTAGTTTATCACCCATGACATACTTCAACTTTTGGTGCAAGGTTGAAGGCACCACACCCGCTGAGTGAATCCAAGGGCGACCCAACAAGCAACTGTATGCTGGGAGGATATCCGTCACTTGAAAAGTTACTTCAAAGACACACTGCCCGATTTGGATTGACAATTCTACCTCTCCCATCACTTCTCTCTTACTCCCATCAAAATCCCTCACGATCATTGCGCTTGGTTTCACGTGAATACCCTCACACAGTAGCTTTCCCAATGTTGCTTTCGGCATTACATTCAAGGAAGAACCATTATCGATTAATACTCGCGCTATGACATGATCCAAGCATTTTACATAGACATGAAAGGCCTTGTTGTGTCCTCTCCCTTTAGCAGGTATCTCCTTATTGGTAAAAGTGAGGTAATTGTTAGCAGTGATGTTACTAACAATTCCCTCAAAACTATCCAGAGAAATATTTTGCTCTACATGCGCTCCACTGAGTATCTTTATTAGTAGCTTTGTATGTGAGGTTGAATGCATGAGTAAATCCAAAAGAGAAATCTGAGCAGGCATGCGATTCAACTACTTGACCACTTTATACTCGCTCTGTTGTATGAACTTCAAGAACTCACTAGCCTCTTCATTAGATATTTCTTTCTTGTCATCTTTTCTCGGACCTTCATCGGTTTGTATGATCTTTCCCTTCAAGAGTTCTTTAGACTTTTTGGCCATCACCAATTCATCATTTTCAGCTCCATCTTTCATAAGGAACAGAGGTGTAAAGATTCGACCACTCCTAGTTATTCCACCGATGCCCGATATATTTTCAATCGCTGGCTCACCACTGGTAGGTTGACCTTCTGTTCTTTGTTCTCCACCCGACACACATGCATTATATTTCCACGGGACAACTTTCTCACTCTTGTAAGGAAAAGAGGAGGGATTAGCTTTCTCAATCTTTGTTCCGTATCCTCAATGACATTTGTCGAAGGATTCCCATGTCCTGAAAGGGAATTAGCTTTAACACTAGGTTTGTCTTCGTGAAACTTTACCCACCCCGAGTTGATTAAAGTTTTCACTTTGTGTTTAAGGGCTACACACTTCTCAGTAGAGTGACCAACTCCCCTTCCGTGATAATCACATTTAACATTTGGATCATAATTCTTTGGGAACGAAGGTTGCATAGGTTTCATCGGACAAATTGCCACCAAGCACTTTTCGAGAAGATGAGGTAACAATTACGTATACGTCACAGGAATGAGAGTGAACTGAAAAAAATTCCTCTCTTGATTCCTCCTCAGATTAACATTTTGTCCTGCATTTCGGTTGAAATTCGAATTAGGTTCAATTTTCCAAGCATTATTTGGGGCATGCTGCGGTTGATAAAGATTTGATGTTTGATAAAACCCTTGTTGCTAAGGTTGTGTTTGATGAACAGACATTACACTGGCCACATAAGGAGGTTGGTTCAGGTGTGGTCGATAGTTATGATTAGGAGCCCTACCATCCCACACAGGCATTACTAAGGTTGCATGTACCTCGACTTCCTTCTTTTTTTCCAGAATTAAAACTGGGTTTTTTAGAAGTTGCAGCCACGAACATGCCATAAGCAATCTTTCCACTTTTAAAACCAATTTCTATCCTTTCGCCGATAATAATGATATCAGTGAAAGTAGAAGACACCTTCCCCAACACATGCTCATAAAATGGTGATTGTAGGGTATTTACAAACGTTGCCACCATCTCTTTATCAAGTAGAGGTGGCTGGTGGCTCGACTTGAGCAGCCAACTCTCTCCACCGTTATGCAAATTCCTTGAAGGACTCAGTATCCTTCTTGGCCATGTTTTGCAATTGCAATCTATCTGGCGTGCTATCTATGTTGTACTTATATTGCTTCACATAGGCGTCAACCAAATCCATCCAGGAATGAATTCGAGATGGCTCCAAGTGTGTATACCAATTCAACGCAACACCAACCAAATTATCTTGGAAACAATGTATCAACAACTTGTCATCATAGGCATAAGCAACCATCTTTCTACAGTACATTGTTAGATGGCTTTTAGGACCCGTGGTACCCTGATACTTTTCAAATTCTGGGACCTTAAACTTATGTGGTATCATCACACTAGGAACCAGGCTTAACCTCGTAACATCGTCGAACCCATAGCTTCCACCACCTTCAATGGCTCGAACCCTTTCTTCAAGAATCTCAAGCTTACTTTTAGCCCCATCAACACCGGTGGACATTACCTGGGTTGTAGCGTGCAGTATGACCTTAATCAAAGCATCTTCGTCGATATTTATGTTCGGAGTCTTAGGTGCGACAGTCACCCTCGGTCCTGCAAATGTGGTTGTCTCATTCATTCTCATTCCTGTCACGGGTGTTGAAGCTAACATCGGCCCTTGAGTATTGATCGGTAGTGTGTTGCTAGTCACAGGAAAAGAAAAGGAAGTCTGCTCCGCTTTCGAATATTCTCCAATGGGTAGAGTGTACCCCAGAGGCAGACCATACATTAGGAACGAGACTGGCGTGCCCCGAGTGTTCTAGACTTCATATCGCGGAACTTGAGAGTGAATATTTTCCTCAATCCTCGCAGAGGAGGCTTCTCCCGAAGCCTTAAACGACTTTAAGGCCTCCAGGATCTGGCTCAATTGATCTTTCAACTGGTTAATGTCAGCGTTCACAACTTCATGAGCCTCTTTCCAATCTTCCATGCTTCTGTGGTTAGCTCGTGTGCGGTAAGGGGTGTCGTGGAAATTTTGCCGTTGTATTTGCTTTTGCTCTCTATTTTTATTAAATGAAATGAATTATGAAAAATGAAAAGCATTAAAATGAATGCAAACATTTATTTTAGTCGGAAATTTTAAAGCCGTGAAAACCTTGAGGTAAACATATCATAGAAATTAACATGAAACTGAGTCAATCACATATTGTCAATACAACCCGATCATCCACAAGTCTTTTACATTCATTACACGAGAACAGAAAGAAAGACTATTCCCTAGCCCTAGCTATCATGTTCTTCATCTCCCTCATCAATTCCCTACAATGACTAAAGAATGCTTCAATTTCCCTAGACATATTGAATATTGGTAGTGCAGCTTCTGCTTCAACCAATAATCGCGAAATATCTTCGATTGCTCCATTTGCCAAGGAAGCCAGCTGTGAGAAACATCTCCTCCAATGTTCCATGGCCATTTCCTGCTCAACTGAGTATTCATTCATTCGACTTATCACCTCTTGATGTTCCTTTTCCAATTCAGCTCTGTGCCAACGTTCTTCATCCATCTTCACCTCATAGGTCGACACCATCTCTTTCATTTGTCGTTCAACCTCACTGATCCTAACTTGAGCGTTGTGCAACCGCTTTAGCGCTTCAGTCTTCTCTCTTAAATTCTTCACACAATTTTTCTCTTTGGCGCTTAGATGTTGTTGCTGCATCTCTCTGGGTCCCTCGATTTTAATGTGGTGTTGGCTGCAGCCAAATCCTGTTTAACTCTGAAAGCATAATCTCGTTCTTCTCTTTATTTCCTAAGAATCCCTTCATACGCTTTTGTCATTTCCTCGTTATCATGTCTTAGATCCACATACTCATGTCGACGACTTTGAAGCTCATTAATTAATTTGGCATTTTTGAGTTTCATCTTCTCCATTTCCTCTTTCAACCCCTTAATTTCCTCGGACTCAGTAGGTTCTGACTGCTCAGGAGCAGGAGAGTCTGATTTGAAAGGTAACTTGATCGTGTTAACCTTTTCCAGAATCCATTATTGGTAAGATATCTTCTTGTCAATCACCCATGGCCTTAGGTCCTTTTCTACACGCAGGACCTCACCCCAAGCACTCCCTTAATTCGCCGAATTAGATCGAGGGAAATTCCTTCTTCATAATAAGTCCAAATGGCAACCAAAGTTTCTGGAGTTGGGGAGCTCTTGATCGGACGCCCAAATTGTCGTTGAGCCAAGACAGGGTTATAATTCACACAACTTATAATGCCTATTAGGGGGACATTAGGAAAAATTCCACAAGAAATGACATGTGACTTTGGCAACCTCGGGACACACCATCTAATCCTTCCCCCTGTTCAAACTCGCACAAAATTGGGCCCATTCTTTCGCCCCCCGAATTTCAATGCCGCCAGGTAGTAATTCTCCAATCTGACATTCAACATTCAGTGTACCCAAGCAGATTCGGGATATAAACCATAAATACAGTACAAGTACACAACATAACATCTTCTTCCTCTTTAGTGCGTGGCATAGGTTCAAACTCCCATATAGCATTCATTGAATTTTTAAAAATTAAAAATTATTTTTATATATTTTCTATAAAATTATTTATTTTATTCTCTTCGTTTATTTTTTTATCAATTGTTATTTTTTCATTCATTTCTTTTTATTTTTAATAAATATAAATTTATGTTATATATTAATTTAACAACATTATATTATTATTATATATTAATATAATATTATACAAATTTTAAAAAATAAAATATGTACACGTATGTACGACAACGCTATACTCATGTTAATAATACTATAAAACTAACTTTTTATGTAACATGAAAAATAATCTATTAAATAAGATATTTTAGAGCACTTTGAATAAAGTTAAAAGATAAAATAATATCAAATGAAGTTAACCGAACCAATATTTTTTAGTGAAGTCGATCGGCCTGGACTCATTTTCACCTAGGTGAGTAGTGCGGGAAAGAGAGAGAGACGCAGAAGAACACTGTCAGTTTGATTTGGTTGGTGTGGGCATGGACGAAGATCAAATAGAAGGTTGTGTGAGTGGGTACCTCAAGCAGAAAGGGTTTGCGCAAAATGATGACAAACTTCAACTTTCCAACACCGATTCCTCTCTTCAACCCGACACTCTCAATCGCGCTCAGTATTCACTCTCTCTATCTTTTTCGTTTCAATTTTCGTTTTCAATTTATGTGAAATTATAGTACTCCATCACCTTTGAGTCACCAGGTGTCTTGATTTAAACTTTCGGGCTTGTGAATATGAAGCTGATGTATACCAGAGTTTAAAACTAGACATAAATAATCAAAGCATTCACCCAATTACTTTTATAATATGTATAGATAGATATAGACATGTGGTTTATTCCATGTATAAAGTGACATCACCAAGAATTGAAAGCTTGAATCACTTAAAATCGAGTATACTCACTGCTTAAATCATGCCAGGTATGTTATGGTATGACTGAGAGATGTCTTTGTCCTTCAGGCATGTGATTAGGAGTTTGATTTGTAGGCCTATCTGAACAGAAAAATAATTATTAGGACTGTGGGGTTTTCCATGGGAGATTTGACACTAAGAGCTGTGAGTAAACTCGTGTGTACTGTGAGATTATCTTTTTATCCAAAACCTTAAAAGACAACAAGTTTGGGTGTCATTTTTATGGTATATTGCTCAGTTTGTTCATTTCTGGACTTCTAATGCACTTGAATTTTTATATATAGCCGTATCTTGAGTGATTAGTCTTCAACCATTGGGAGGAATACTATGGATTCACTGAAAAAAACACATCAACTTTTCTGTTGAAAATTTTAGTTTTAAATTGTTAGATGTCAATGAAATTGCCGCTGGGGTAGTTGCCTACCTCAGTGCCTAAGATTTGGGTTATATTTCATATTTTGAAGATGCATTGTGTGCTCTGTAAAACTTATGAATTTTTGAACTTATGGTGCATTTTTAATCAATAGAGTTATCCTTCAATATTGCTACACGTTGCTAATTTCTTTGGCCGTAAACAGTGTTTCTTGCTCTTCAATGTTAATTTAGATGATGAACTTCAATGAAAATTATGTTAAAAGGGATAGGTGGGTAGTTTTACTTTTGTGCATGAGGCAGACAAAAATTTAATTAAGAGGATGAAACTTACAGTTGGCCTAGGTTTTTAAGCCACAAATGTTATCTGTTTTTGACTTTTTTAGCATCTCACAAGAAAACTATTGCACAAATATGATTTCAAATTGTATTGTTTTCCGTTGAAAACAGTTAGCAAACATGTAGGCTGAAAAGGTTTATGTGTTTTCTTAGAATATAGTCATCAGTTTACACGAATTCTATATTAGATACACTTTCAACTCAAATATTTTTAGGAGTGTTTCTTGAATTAAAACCTTTTATTTTGCAGATTGGAGAGAGGTTCTGCTAGATACCATGATGGGTATGGCAGACTAAGATCATGGGCATACAGGTCACTTGAATCATACAAGGTAGTATGGCGTTTGGTTACTGTCTTGTTTAAAGTTCATTCACAAAATTGCTGTGTTTCAGTTTCTTACACATGGTTTGCCACTTCTTTGCAGCATGAATTACTGCGTGTGCTTTATCCAGTATTTATCCATTGCTTCATGGATCTTGTGGCAAAAGGACATCTTCAGGAAGGTATGAAATATTTCTTCGCACAGACATTTAACAATAATTATTAATATTATTTTTGATGAATTTTGAAGTTCCTAATGTGGCAATCAATGCAACATTTGTTTTATGCTTCTGTCACATGATTCATGATTCTGTCGGATATACTCAGCTTGGAACTTTTTCAATACCTTTCGTGAGGACCATGAAATGTTGCACTCACGAGACCTTCAGAAATTGGAACTAGTTCTTTCTCCTACTCATTTGGAGGTTAGTTGCTGTCTAAAATGTGATATCTTTTATATGTTTCTTGAAGTTATTAGACAGCTAGCACTATATAATCCTTCAATATTGTTCTTTCTCAGGAAATGGAATTCGCACATTCCCTTAGGCAGAGTAAGTTCAACATAAAGATATGTCGGGTAATGTCTTTATTTACCTAGATTAGTTTGTTAATATGCTTTAATTGAACTGTTTCTCAGTAACTCCTTTCAGTACTCATCAGATTAAATGTTTTTTCAGTTAGTTTCATAATCCATGAGAAGTAGGGCAGAACTTTTGTGCCCCTTTTGGGCCTTGTTTTTAGGTGTTTGACTATTCTCCTGTGATCTTATTTTTTATTAATATTGGTGATGCTTTTCTCTTCGGAAAAATGCTTGGCTATTATTAGCATTTGATTTGCAGCTTCTGAATAAAGAAAAGAATCATATACGTAAAAACCAGTTTTGGCTTTATTTATAGTTTTGCTAAGAATTTTCATCACTGAGGTCATTGCGTTTAAGTTCTCTATACATTGAAAAATCTAATAGTTAATGTTTTGGACTTCTGGCAGTATTCTTATGAGCTTCTATTGCAACACCTACATAATATGCAATCCACCACAATAATGGGTATTATCAATGAGCATATTAACTTCCAAGGTACTTTTCCTCATTTTAAGTTGTGTGTTAATTCTGTTCATTTACTTGTCAGTTTTACATAAATTTCATTCGTGTTGCCTGCAGTTACAGCTGGGCAACCGAGCTCAATTTCTGATGATCCAGAAGCTGTTACCCTCAGTGGAAGCATCCAGGATGCAGTAAACCAGATAAATCAGAAAGAAATCCTTTGGGGGGTGAGTCCTTTAGTATATCTACAAAGCTAGACAATTTTATAAAATTATCTTGCTCTTTTTTGTTTCAATGCATTCCAGTTTCTTACTTCTGCAAACTTTTGTTATAAAAAGTGTATTATAATAGCATCTATAATACCTAAACTTTCAAATACTTAAAAATTTCTTACTTTTATGCATTTCACAATTGTAATGCCTTGAGCAACAGTGAAATGAACTTTGACATCTGTTACATCCTTTGTGTTTCCAGAGTGGGAGCAATGAGTCCTCCAAAATTTTTAAAACTACACAATTTTTCTTTCCTTTCCTCTTTTGTGATGTGTTGAAGGGGATTGAAGTAGCTGTTAATTTCATTTAATAGTAAACAAAATCACACACACACATTTATTGCCTATCATCCACCCTAAACTCCAGTCCAAAAATGTTCTTCATAGGATTCTTTAATAGAAATATTTTTCTGATTTAAATAATCATTGGCTGTTAAATTATAGTCTGATTTCAATCTCATTATTTCCACCTAGATGTTTGAAGATTCTGTGGAAGACCACATAGATAAGGCTGGGGCCTTGCTTTCAGGCACAGAAAAGGGTGAAGGCGAAGGTAAAGAGGGAGACAATGATGAGAGTAAGGTACATCCGTTATTAAAGTGCACCACTGACTCTTACGTTTCATAAAGGCTTTTACTGAATGATCTGATATAATACATTTCTCAGAATTTGTGCACTTGTAAAAAAGTTGAGCATTAGTTCCATTTGAATTCACTTTGATCACCTTAATACTGAAGATTCTTTGTTTGGTTGTCAAGAAGTGTTAATTGTTTTTCACTTGTTTCTCTTTTAGAAAAGGTCAATTGATGTAGGAAAGCAAGGTAATTCAGTAAAAAAGGTAAAAAAGGACAAGGTCAGCAGTGCAACAGGGAAAAATGCTAAACCAGAAGCTGGCACTATATCTGCAGCACCTCGCATTAAACCAGAGCTACCCTTGCCCACAGTGTATTCTCTCAAGTCTTTTTTTTGTATAATTGCTTTACATATTCTGTGTTGGTTGTTGTTTAAACTAGAAGATCATCCTATATTTATGTTTTTAATTACAGTGAGAACTGCAGAGTCAGAGTTTTGGTCTATTAAATGACATCGAAGCCATAGAAAAGCGTTCATTAAAAATATGTAGTTCTATTATGTTGAATGTTCTAATGTTATTCTTGCAGTTCAACTGATGTAGAACTGTCAATCCTAGAGGATTTAAGGAATCGTGTACAATTGAATAGTGTTGCTCTCCCTTCAGTTAACTTCTACACATTTGTAAATACACATAATGGGTAATCTCTTACACTTTAGTTTGGCAGAAGAAGTTTATTTATGTTTGGTTTTCTGTTGGGTAACACTTAACTGTTTGCTCAACTACCCAGTTTAAGCTGTTCATCAATATCCCACGATGGATCATTGCTTGTTGGAGGATTTTCTGACTCTTCACTAAAGGTTCTTTCTCTTCACCCTCCTCCTCTTTCCACCCTTCCGAAAGAACACCCTTTTTCCCTTTACAGCTTTATCTTGGGGTTATTTTTGACTCGTGTCTGCAGGTCTGGGATATGGCAAAACTTGAGCAACAATCCACTGCTCGTAAGTTCATTGCTTAAATCCTTTTGTTTAGACCAAGCTGAGTAAATTTGTTGCATACTTTGCTTTACAAACTTGAATATGATTATAAACAATTTTCACTCACTACTATTAATTGAGTATGATGGTTATCTGTAATGTGCTGCAAGGTTCTAATACGACTTATAAAAAAACTCACTTTGTTAAATTCCTTATAAGTATATGTATGTGTAAAAATGTATGCAAAATATACAGTAGCGTAGCTTCCTCATTGTGCTTTTTTCTTTTAGACCTTTGATTTTAAGAATTTGTAAGGTGACAAAACTTGGTATAAAACGTGACGTAAAACAGACTGGATGCACTATTTTCTCCCTGTAAGTCATTGGACATTGTAATACACACACTTGCCTTTTTTCTGGATTGTGCTATACAATGTCCAATGACATAATTTGTAATACATCACTCTCTTTTTTTCTGGATTGTGCAGTGGATCTTAAATATCATTTAAGAGAGTGATGTCATTGTAATACACACACTTGCCTGCAACATATACAATAGTAGCTTCCTTCATGGTGTGTCTTCTTTTAGATTTTTCCATAAAATGTTTTAGGGGAAAAAACTTTTGGCATAAGAATGTGATGTAAAAGAGTGGGTGCACTATTTGGCCCTGTAATAGGTTTTTATTGGAAATGTTCTCTAGAAGTTTTAGGGGATTTATCTGATCACTCTGGGTCCTTTTTCTGGATTGTGTAGTGGGTATTAAATATCGCTTGAGTGATGCCACTGTAATTTGTATGCGATGAAATCCATCGCTAATATGATGATAATCTTGATCAATCTTGTCCAGCCATATATGAAACTGGCTTCTTGAACTCTCAAATATCATGTCTAATGTTAAAACATTAGGGTGTCTAAAAAGAATAACTATTGTAGTTGAACCAAGTCTACACTGAAAGTTCTGGTTTAGCTAAATTTAAACTCATTGAAGCAAGCTTTTAAGTCTTGAGGAATTCAATATGCTCAAATATGAGTTTTATCTGTTTGCTTGCTATAATAGTTCAGTCATTTCTATCATCAGATTTTTCGCAGGGAGGGAATGACATGTCACAAAATGAACAAGTTATTGGGCAAAATAGTGGGAGAAGACAGTACACATTGTTTCAAGGTCACTCAGGTCCAGTCTATGCAGCCACTTTTAGTGCTGCCGGGGATTTTCTTCTTTCCTCTTCAGCGGACAAAACAGGTAATTTGATCCCATTTGAATGATCTATTGTTCTTTCTGAATTCTGTCTTCACCTTTGACAGTTTACTTTGTTGTTTCACATTCAAGTACTAGAAAATAGGGTATAATTGACAACTCCCACAATAACTACCTTCCTTAAAACTGTGATTTTTATCAATTGACAATGTTAAATAGTTTAAATTGGCAGTTCATAGAAATTAAGCTTTCTATATATTTGTTGTATTTTTAATTCTGAGTCTTATGATACGTTAATGCAGTTCGATTATGGAGTACAAAGCTTAATGCCAATCTTGTTTGTTACAAGGGTCACAATTACCCTATCTGGGATGTTCAGGTAGACTTTTATCATCTAAATCTTTCTAACTTCTATGGATCTTGTTAAACTCGAGAGTAGAGAAATATTGAAACTCTGTTTCTCAAACAGTACGTGTACTTTATTTATATTGAGAAAAAATAGTCAATACTGTAATAGAGGAGATTTGATATTTTTTAATGATAAAGATTTGATATTATTTAATGATAAAGATTTGATATGGGAATAAATTAAAACATCCTAATATACAACATTCTTGGTTATCTAGGATCAACGCCTATAATTATAACGGATGTCATAACATTGAACAACTCTCCATATACTCTAGGATAATTTTAAATTTAAAGATTTAAGACGTGGTGATGCCATGTGATTTTTAGAGAAGATGTATTGTTACAGAAAATTATGTAACACAGTAAGAGATGAAGATAACAGAGATGCTGTGGGATGAGATGGTTGGTGGGAGAGAGAGAGAAACTGAAAATAATAATGTAAAAGATGTAATATTCCTAAAAGTAGTATGCAGTGTATTCTCTCCGAAATATACACCTTGCATCTTTGTTCAATACAAGTATGAGCGTATCTTTGGAAATTCGTTCCCTCGAGTTTTATTTTTGGAGCTTATGAAGATTTTCTTCCCTATCCAGTGGATATTTTGTTTCTCATCTTTCCTTTTGTCTCATTCTATTTAATTTTGAGTCTGCATTTACATTCTAGACTGCTACATTTTTTTTCTGGTGCAGTTTAGTCCTGCAGGGCATTATTTTGCCAGCTGTTCACATGACAGAACTGCCAGGATTTGGTCTATGGACAGAATAAAACCTTTAAGAATAATGGCAGGACATTTGTCAGATGTTGATGTAAGTTCTAGCAGTTAATTTTTTTCCTTGTGCTTGTCCTAATTTTCTTTAGATTTATATCATCCGCTATTGATTACAATTTTTTATTTACACATTGATTGCTCCAGAAGTTTCATGTTTCATACACGTACACAAAGTTACTTCTGTTACCTTATATTAATGTGCGACGCAGTGCAATTTTAGAGTAACACACCTTATACTAAATTAAAGTGTGAATTGAGTTTATCCATACAAATTGTTGTCCGAGTCCTAGGTCCTCAAGCTACAATTTAAAGGGAGATTATCAAAATAAAAGTTGTGTCTGCCAACTCAACAAACATTTTTAGCCTTTTTGGTTCGATTATGTGTACTTTATTATGCTTCTCAAGGAAATACAGGATAAAATAATCATCAAAATGTCTGGCAAACCTGAGTTCACAAGGAAACTCCCTAGTTACCACGATAATAATAAAAATATTGATGATGATGATGACGATGAATAGAAATGTTAAATCTGCATTCTCCCCCTGGTTGACGGATAAAATTAGATGAGTAAAATAATTATAGAGGGGTGTTGGCTTTTGTTTTAGATAAATGAAAAATTTATAAAAAAATATATATATATTAAAGAACAAGTGTATCAAGAATGTTCTTATGGTTACAAAGATGATAAAACGAGGAGAGAGAAAGAAATCAACACACTCTGAAGGAATCCTGAATGATTTTGCCTAGTTATTCTTAGTTTCCCTCTACCTCTAGCAATTGGGTTACTTTTCCACACGTCCAGACCTCCTAAGCTGAATTTCTACTATCCTTTCTACAATAGGTGGTACTTTTTCTCTAATGCATTTATTCCTGATCTGATCGTGTGCCCATATGCTCACTCATTCAGCACAACATTCTCACCTATGTATGTTTAGTTTGTTCTTTTGTAGGTTTTTTACCACCCAACATGCATGCCTTAGTTGTGTGATAACTTTTTCGTTTACATTTAGCTCCTAGATATTTAAACCAATTGACAATCCTGCATTTATTTATTTTTTTCTCTTTTAGGAGAGGGGATCCATAATTGTGCTGACTCTTTACTCATTCCCTTTCTCCTCTCTTGTCCGTAGATGGATTAATTTTTTCCTCAAAATATTATTTGAAGTACTTGAAGAATATTTTCAGTTTTTCAATCCTTATTAATTATGCATCGTTTACCTGTTCTTCTGTGTCGTTTAGTGTGTGCAGTGGCATCCCAACTGCAACTACATTGCTACTGGCTCCAGTGATAAAACAGTTCGACTGTGGGATGTGCAGAGTGGGGAATGTGTGCGGGTTTTCATTGGTCATAGAAGTATGATTTTGTCTTTGGCAATGTCCCCTGATGGTCGCTACATGGCATCTGGTGATGAAGATGGCACAATCATGATGTGGGACCTCTCTAGCGGCTGTTGTGTCACACCTCTAGTCAGTCACACCTCATGTGTCTGGTCACTCGCTTTCAGGTGATCCCCACAAACAACCCCACTCAACATTTCAGCTTGATCATAGAAAGGTATTTTAGGTTGCTATCAAAGTCTTAACATCGCTTCTGTTCTTTGTTGTTGGATTTGTCAGTTGTGAAGGTTCTCTTCTAGCATCTGGATCTGCTGATTGCACCGTCAAATTTTGGGATGTAACTACTGGTATAAAGGTTCCAAGGAATGAAGAAAAGTAAGTAGTTTATGTGACGTGAAAACACAAAACCATCTCTTTAGGAATTTCTTTTCTAATGCAAGAACTGACAGCTCGTATTTTTTTCACACTAGTAGAAGTGGGAATGCTAACAGACTCAGATCATTAAAAAGCCTGCCAACCAAATCTGCTTCAGTTTACTCTCTCCAGGTACGTTCACTAATTACCCATTCTTTGTTTCACTTATCCATGTTAGTCTTGATTCAACTTTATAAAGATTTAACTGTTGTGTTCCGGAGCAGTTTTCTCGCAGGAATCTTCTTTTTGCAGCTGGTGCTCTTGCAAAAAGTGGTTGTTAGTATGTCAACAAATTTTGAAATGGCAGTTCTGACTTAACTCCAAAAAAACCTAATGTTGTGTTGTACAATATTTTTTATTTGTAAATTTATTAGTAAATTGAACTGAAATTATTCCCTCGGCAGGTTCTGATAATCCAGGCTATTTTGATAATTCCCCACCCATAAATGTATGATATATATTGTAAAATTATTAAGAGATAGGATGAATTACTCTTAATACTCAATTTGCTGCTTTACATTCTCATATGTAACCTTGTTTAATATTTTGTTAATATTGCCACTAGCTTCGAATGCTGCTAGGTTCAAAACTAGATACTATTTTGCCTTGATTAATTGAAGTAATTTTTCCACTATAGCAACATGGAATGGTACCCCTTGTTTATGATTAGTGCTGTCACTAAAACTAGCGACAACGTGTGTTTGCATTCTGATCTTGTTATTTTATCACTAAGTTAAAATTAATGTTTATACTAACTTTAGTTTTATATTATTAATAGTTAAGCATAGACAAGTGATTTATTGTGGATAGTTGACACGAAGAGACATGTATGTGTGAGTGATTTATTTAAACACGCTAATTTTTTAGCATGTTTAATTTAATGGAAGAATATTTTGAAAACAGTAGAATCTTCTGGTGAAAAAAAGTATTGAAAAATAGTATTATATACTCAAAAAAAGTAATTTTGAAAGAAAAAGTATTATATACACAAAAGAGTATTTAGCTTTATTAATTGTTGTATAAATACGTGCTAGTACATTTAACCTACAGTTATGAATAAGTTCACGATGGTCACTATTGGGAATCATTTAACTAGTTATATTTTTGAGCTTGCACAACGTTAACAATTAGATTTGCACCAAACAATGCCATAGGATTTCTATCAAAGTTTTCTTCCGATTTGAAACATAAAAACAAATATTTCTTGTACTCGTCTTAACTACTTTAGAGTTAAATTCATCACATTATTGAGTCGTTTTCTTTAATATTTTCATTTCATTCTTTATATCAAATTTCACAATGGTAGTTTTTTTAACTAACGTGATGTTTTCATATAGTGCGCATTTATACATATAAGTTAGTAGAATATTACAAAAAAATGTTAAAATTTTGGAAACTTGTACTCATTACTCGAAAAAGAAATCACTAGACATTACATGAAAAAGAAACCTTGCAATAGGGTTACTTTGAGAATTTTACTGTACTAACAATATATATATATTAAGACACCATAAAACCTTCAATAATTGTATCCACTTCTAGGTTAGAGTGTCATTAGACGTTGATTAGTTAATAGATTATAGCATATAATAATAATTTAATAGTAAAACTAGGAACGTAAGTGGTTTATGTCAGGTGTGGAGGAAGCATGTTTGATTGAGGGATGCATATTATGAACACAAAAAGGAACCAAAGAATCAAATCTCTGCATCAAAAGTGCCCACAATATCCAAAAATAATCATAACATATATACTCTTTGATAAACTTTTCATACTTTCAGGAAAAAAAATAGTATCATTTTCAATAAATTAATTTTTATATTAACTAATTTAATTTTTGAAATTTTTTTATTTTTATTTTTAAAAGTATTTGTGAAAAAAAATTTCAAAGCCAAATTTGATGAGTACTGAAATTCATTTTGTCTGATACCTCTCTTCTCCGGAGCTCAGAATAAACTGGTAACTATTTCTCACTATTTGTCAATATTTATGTTAACAACACCTTCTTTAGAAGTTAATAAGACCTTTTAAACACTACTAATAATTAAAATCGTCAAAAAATATATTATAAAAACTTCATTCTTATATGAGTTTTTTTTTTACTTTTAATAAATCGATATTAGATAAGATGAAAACATGTATTAACCAATATTTCGTTAATACTCTTTCAATAAAAGAAAAAAGAAGATACAACAGCTTAAGATTGTTTGAATAAATTTTTATACAAGTACTTTCAAGAAAAGGAAACAGAAAAATTAAACAAAATACGCTTCCTAATAAATTATAATTAATTTATACATCAAATTGATAACAAAGATTGAATTAGTTTCTCTAAAAAATTACTTTTAATTTATACACAAACTTGTAATTATAACTTTTTAAGCACTTATATTCATACACTCAATCTTGATAATTATGGATTGAACTCGATAATGCCCCCAAGAAGATAAATTGACCAACTTTAATTAGCAGCCACACATTTTCGAAATGCACAAAACAATACCCTCACACACACACACACACACACACACACACATATATATATATATATATATATATATATATATATATATATATATATATATATATATATATATATCCTAGTTGACTTGTATTATGCTATAATAGAACTTTTAAAATAGAATATTATTATTATTATTATTTTACTCATTGAAACTGGAGCTTCCAAAACTTATAAGCTATGCAAGGGAAAAATAAGAATAAAAGTTATCAATACACTAATAAAACATCATCATCATCTGCAAAATTAATGTTTCCTACTCTTCATCCAAATTCATAAAAACAAAATTGTAAGTCATTAAAACATGTAAAAAGGTTTTCACTCACTAACTCACTCCCACCCTGTTCAATCGATTGAGCAATCAAATTATGATGGCAATCAAATTTGGAGTATAAATATTCTCTAAATTATATCATAAATTTGTGTTTGAACTTTCAAGTCTGGCATATTAACTCAAAACATTTTATGAAAATATATGACTTCTAGCCATATATTATTAAGGCAGACACTAATACAAAGCATCATCAGCATCTTCAAAAAGTTGTCTGCATAAAAGATGCAAATATACTTTGAAGTTTACATATCAGAAGGCATAATAATCAAGAATTAGTATCATTATCCATACAAGTAAAATAATACTTCGTAGCACATCGAGAAAACATTACAGACACAAGTTCAAGAAAAAAAGAACATCCTTAAAAGATCAAACTACAGTTTGGAAGTTATTTTTATATCATAGTAAAAGAAAACAAGTGTCTTGTATAAACCAAATATATTATACTTGGTGAAAGTTATGTATATGTTTCCAAATAAAATAATATACAATTCGAAAATAATGTTGTGCAATGTCATACACAAAAACTGCTAACTGTTCTTTCACTGGAATAAACAATCTCGTTTCCAATACTCTTTTTTTTTTTTGGCTGTGTATGCATTTTTATACGTTGAAATTCTTATCTGGACAATTTCTTTTCTATAATGCCATGTGATGATGACCCTAATGATCATTAAAAAGCTTATTTTTTTCATAAGAAAAATGTATATTACATAAAAACTACCATTTCACTGCACAAGATTGCAGCAGAAAGGCATTCACACAACTACAAAAGCAAATATCTCCAAAACAATTGTGAAGCAAAAATGCAACCATGTGAGAAAATAGTGAGAACCCCTGCATAATTTTCTCAACCTACCCTTTTAACATTCTTTCCATTGATTTGAGTCATTGCCTCGTCTTGAAGCCATAGTTATAAGTTATGTAACTTTTCTCATTATGCAGTCATAAAATCTCAGTAGCAGTGTTGGAGAAAATTTCAGCTTCATTTAAACATGTACAAAGAAGATTCCTGTAAGCACACCAGTGATTACAACAAAAGTAAGGGACAATAGGAGATTAGAGGAAATTATCTATAATATACTCAGCTTAAAGCCCTTTGATTCCATGCAGTGGATAAGACTTTTGTTGTTGTTATTGTTCAGATGTATACATACATGTTTTTGTAAATACAATAACTTAATCAGTATTTAAAAGTCATGGATATAGTTCTCAAGAAGATATAGTTTAGATGTTGAGATTTGAAACATTGAAGAAGAGGAGATTATATAACAAACCTTACATAACAAACAATCACAAAATTCAAAAGCAAGTCATGTTATTGGAACAAACAATGAACTATTGAGCTTTCAACAACACTATTGCAACCATAAATGAAATTAATTATTAATCACTTCCAACAAAATGAAACCTTTTCATTATATACACCATTTACTATACTGCACATTTATTTGGGGTTGTTTTTGTGAAAACTGGGGTGTGTATACTCATATATATTATCTTTATCAGTATAACTATAAACTGATATATTACAGAAAGAAGTGCAAAAAAAAGGTAACTACAGAAAAAATATATCAAAATTAGTCTTGCATCATTTAAATTTACTACCACAAAAAGTACATAAATCAAACAGAATTATGCACCATCAATCAAATCACAATAATATAAAAAGTTGCACAACTTAGCCAGTTACCAGAATCAGGAGATTGTGTGTCATTCATTCGCCAGCATCTTAAAATTCTTCCATGCCTATTAGGATCAACATTGAACCAACTTAAAATCATAAGATAATTGGATGCATTGCTAAAAACTTCAGTAGACGATTCAAGTTTTTGTAGCCTACACCAGTCTGTTATTTGTATTCGAGTTACATATTCAAATTGAATTTTCTTAGACTGATTACAGAATATTTTCAACAATAAATAAATACTTACACGATATACACAGTGTAAACATCATGCCACTAATAGAAGAAATCATAAAAAAATAGAGAATTCAGTCAAAGAAAAAGGAGGTTAATGATATATCAGTTATATCCAAAAATACAAGATACATACTAATGATTATAAGAAAAACACAAAGCTAAATGAATATCATTATTTTTCAATATCATTCTGGATAATTAATATAAGACTTGACAAAGCCCCAAATATTAGTTATTCACTGTGAACTTACACATATATGTGACAAAAAAAGTTGCAGGAATTGCAGGGATGGTCTCAAAAGAAAAGTCTACCATAAAGCTTAAGGACTTGGTTTTTGTTTTAAGAATTGCAAACAAAAAATATGAAAACTTAAAATCCAAAAACTAATCAGTGATGGATCTCATTATCATGAAGCTAAACTTCACTGAAGAGAATAAGGGTGTGAATGAATAACTTCTCTCCATACAAGAGAAAAAAAAAAGTAAAAGATGGTGAAATAAATCAATCCCTAAATTAAAACTGGTTTACAAACTAAGTATAAACTTTTGGAAAAAAAAATAGAATGAGATTTTCTCTATGCATATGTTATAATTTTAACAATTAGAATATGAAAGAAGCTAATTTTTTGTGTTGGAGAAGTATATATAGACAGTTTATCCAAACATTTCTTAAGGCTGTTAGTTTTGTAAAGGTGTTTTAGATATACTTTTATATATTTATGTAGATGTAGGACCAAGCAAGCTGAATTTGTCTAACCACTACACGTACAACTGGAATAAAGACTTTGATTGTTAAACCTTTTCAGTAACAAATTGATATGTGCTTCTTGTCCACCACAGCCACGATACAAAAATATCACCACTCTTTCAATTTCATTCATAAAAAGCAATCACAACAAGTGGATATTTCACTGTTATAACAAAGATAATATGCTAGTAATGACAACTAAGAACATTCAGTTTATGCTACTCAGTAACAAAAATAAGGTTGCAAACTGTTTATATAAAATGCATGTTTATCAGTTTATCGAGATCTAAACAGACCCTTAACACAGTATCAGAACACATAACAGAAAGAAAAAACCAGAAAAAAAAAAAAAAAGGCAAAGTAAAATCATTTGACCAGTGACCTGTTTGAAAATGGGGTATTATTCTGACAAGTTTTGGTGGGTAATGATAAACCCTATATTCATGAACCTAAGTATAGGGTTGTTTGCTAAGAATCAGACCACAAAATAGTACTGTTTTAGAGATTCTAACTAATTAAGCCAAACACTGTTTCAGGTGAGAACATTACAGCAATGAACAAGTTGATGGCCCGCATACTCTATAAACTTAAAATATATGAAAGGCTATGGAATCAGAAAAACGATAATAGCTAGCTAGATGCTAGAAAGCGAAAACAACAACAAGTGTGGACCATACTATATAACGTGTATGGTCCCTCCCACTCGCTACCATACAAATACACATAAAAAGATAGAAAACGGTGCCCCTCAAGGTCTGCACAATAACCAGGGCACCTTGTGCAAGGTAATGCTATCAAAAGTCACACTTATCCGTTTTGCAAGGACTAATATACTATAAACCATAATAAAGCCAATCAAACAACACGTATCAGCCTGTTTCAACTGATTATATATAGTAGAAGTTAAAATAAAACAAAATATAAACAGATAACTTTTACTCACTGTTGTTGAATAATAATACTGAAACAGATAACAAACCATGTAACTAAACTGTTAGACATTTTTGGTCATGAGCTGCATCAGAATGAGAGAGAGAGAGTGAAGAAGATGATGTGGTTTGGTTTTGGTTGATGGAGAAGGAGAGTCGGAGAATTTTCTGGCACTGAAAACCGACAGAAAGAGTAGTGAGCACACAAAAGCAGTGATATAGAGTTATATCATGTGCCTCTTTGTGCTCACTCTCTTCTGTCAATTTCTGTCCAAATAGAAGGAATTAAAAGAAACTAAGTACACATACAATAGCATCCCAAATATGGAAAGTTTCACAGACAAAAGGTTTGGAAAAATCTGAAGGGAAGAATAAAAGCCACACAACCGAGTCAGATCTGAGGAGGAAAAATGTGACATCCATATTAAAGGAAAACTTCACGAAATCTGGAGCTAAAAAGGTGGGAAATCTAGGATCTGACATGCATGTTCTCAGAGGAACACAATTCTGAGAATTTAGGGTTTGTCACGAACAACCTCAGTCCGAGAAATAAGGGCAGAAACAAGAAAAGCAAACCCCAGAAGATGAATCAAGAGATGAGGAAGAGGATGAAATGGTTCTGAGACAACAACAACATAAAAACATTAAAGAAGAAAGGAAAAGGGTATTAAACACCATAAAATAAACTCCAACCAAACCAAAACCATGTTGGGACACACAAAACTCCTTCTCTCTCTCTCTTTCTCTCTTTCCATGTCTGACTTTCTGTACATTGAGTCAGAGAGAGTCATGCAAAACGTAGAGATGACAAGTAGCAAGCTTGGCAGATGGGTGTGACAGATCTATGTGCATGATGATGGGGTGTGAGAAACTGAATAAATAGGTGAAAAAAGTGATGAGTTGAAATGAAATGAGAAGAAGAAAGAGAAGAGAGAGTGCAATTTGTTTTTGTGTGTAGGAGCAGCAAAAGGGTAAACATCTTATCCTAACAATGAAAATGGAAATGGAGCAGCCTTTTGGTTTTTGGTGTGTGAAGTGTGTGGAAGAGAGTGGGAGATATATAGTAGTTTTTAATGGTACACTCAGAGAAAATGGGGTTTGAGTTTCCCACTTACGCTAGCAAAATTATCATTATTATCATCACTCTCTACCCATTCTCTCTCTCACTCTTCTCTTTTTGGGAACACAAATAAAACCAACACAAAGCTTTTGTCCACACATATCTTCATTTCCTTTCTTCTTGTTTACTCATAAATCAACCCTCGTTAACCTTTTTCTTTTATCTTATTTCAATTTCATTATTTCTCTCTAACTATTCATCACACTTATTGCTTTTTCTCTTCTCTCCCCTTATTTCTTTCATTTTTTTTTCATCCTACCCCACTCTATTTTGCCCTACATTACCCTTCAAACCCTCTTACTACTTCTTTTATTTCATTTGTATGGTGAGAATTAAATTCAATATTTTGTATTTCCAAGACACATTTACTCTTTCATTTATTGTATTCATTTAATGCTTTAGAGCCATACAATAACTCTTCTGTTTCTTTTTGTATCTCATTTAAGGTTTGTATATATCAAAAAAAATTACCAATAGATGTCATCATTTTTTAAATATTTTACTCTGTTCCTTCTTTTTACTTGTGTTGTTTACAGTCACAGTATGAAATGATTTTTTTTATTATAATAAAATTATTATGATTCCTATTTTACCTTTTATTACTTAAACTTTAACCAATAATTACTTCAACTTTAAGAATAATAAATAAATGGAAAATTCAAAAAACCGATAAATATGAAGAAAATAGTCGAGGTTTTCTATATTACTTTAATTGTATGTTTGAAATATATAGAAACTAAAATTATTCAAATATCTTAGAATGAATGAGTTGTGATGTATTTTGATATTGATTTTTGATGGGTCAAAGTGTTAAAATGTTTGTTTTCTTTATATGTACGTTGTAACTATTATAATCACAATTGACATAGATAAATAATGAGGTAGACATTAATAAATATATCAAAATCCATTAAGAGACTGCTTTTTTATAATTATCTTTTAATTATATGGAAATTCTATTGGAGTTTTTCTTTGTTATTATTATTTTAGTTATGTATAAATTTTATCCATGATCTTTTAAGAGGTATAATTAAATATATAATTAAAAATATTTTTAGTTTAAATTTTGATGTATGAAGTTGAAATTCATTATTATTCTAAAGTTTAAAAATAGATATATAGTTCCTCTAATTCAATTGTGTTAATTTTTTTTTACGTGTCAAATGATATTTTAGGATGTTGTGTTTTGTTTATCCCATTTGACATGTTCCAACTCAAATGTCAATATAAAACATCATTTCATATGTAAAAAAATTAACTATATTGTGTTAGAAGGATTATATCCATCCATTTATTACACTACAAGAAAATCATTAATTAAAAATCAATTTTAGAAATCAAGAATAGTTAGTCACTATAGTGACCAATTTAAATATCAATTTACAAAATAAAAAATTATTGATTACTAAAATAGTCATTATTATAAATAAAAATTCATAATAATCGCTGGTCAGAAGTTTTCTTGTAGTGTTATTTAATTATTATAATAAAAAAATATAAATATTAGTAATATATTATAACTAAGTAATATAAACATAAAAAATATTAATAGCGCTTTTGACAAAATAATATTTTAATAGCTAATTATACTTGAAATATAATTTATTATATAAATTTCTTTTTCGTATATTTCTTTTTACATGTATTCTATATTTTTTTCTCTTACTTTATTCATTACTTACTTTCTTCACCTAGGAATATATATATATATATATATATATATATATATATATATATATATATATATATATATATATATATATATAATTCATTATTTGTTCTATGAAGGTGAGTTGTTTTGATTTGAAAAAAAAAAGTTTCTAAAGAAAGAGGGAAGCATGACATGAGTATAATAAAATAATGGATTTGTGGGAGATTTGAGTTGAACTACTAATTTGCCTTATGTAATATATATTTTTTTAAATAATCTCATTTCTTTGATTTTTTTTTTATAAATCTCATTGAAAAATAATAAATGATATTTTTAAGGAATAATTTATTTTTATTTATTCAATTGTTTTTCTTAACTAAAAAAATACATTTTAGAAAATTATATCTAACAATGTGGTTGAGAATTTGTAGAGGTTATAAAATTATGAGACATATGTAATGTTATACTAGGAATTTGTTATTTTATTTTATTTATTTTATTTATGTATATATAAAAATAAAAAAATATAACCAAATATAAAATATTTAAATATTTCAATCTTAATTTCTTAATTATAAAATAATATAACTAATTTCTAAGATTGAAATATATTTTTTAAAACACAAATATTTCATAAAAATTAATATAAAAAAATTTATTAGATAAATATTTTGAACAATAATATAATAAATCTTAGAAGAGATTTGAGCAAATCATAAATGAGATCATAGGAACTTTCTAATGAACTCAATGATAGTAAATTTAAAATCAGCTTGGATAAAATTCAATTCAAATCATTAAAATCGGTTTGGATGAAATTCAATTCAAATCATTAAAAAATGTTATTAACCTTAACACAAACAACTTATAAATAGTTGTGAAATAACTTTACGTAACTTTTTTAAAATAAAATCAGCTGAACTTTTTTTCTTTCGAATTTTGGTGAAATACAAATTTAAATGACTACTGACTAAGTGAATATTACCTAGCTTTTTTTACTCAAATATACTTTATTTCCATTAAATCAAATCACTTGATTTTCCGCCCACTTATCCCAAATCATTTCAAATTCATTTCCTTAACTAAACATAATATTAATGAAACTTGTTGAAAAGTCAATAATTGAAATGCTTACCTATTTCGTGAAAGATATGTCTCCAACCTTACAAAGTCGATCCTTATTAGAGATGACAAATAAACCCGTCCCCGTGAGTATTGCCCGAACCCGTCTCCGTTTTGACGGAGAATCCCCGCATTGACTGGGTATGGGTATGGGTATGGGGAATCCCCGATTTTTTCAATTGGGTATGGGGATGGGGATGAATATATCCCCGCCATAATACCCGTCCCCGCCATATTTCCATCATCGTTTAAATTATTAAAATATTCATAATTAATTAAGTAACCCTGTATATTCTTTTTATTTTTTATTTCTTCTAAATATTTGGTTTGTCATGAAACTCATTCGCATCTCCAATATATTTTTTATCTTATCATAATCTTTATGTAATTATGTTAAAATGATGTATGTCAATTAAAAAAAAATTATGTCTAACATTTGAACATTTCTATTATTTTTTAATATTTTTATTTATTGTATATTTTCCTTTCACATGAGAATGTTTAATACTCTTAATTTAAGTGTTTAATAGCATAAATATTTCATTTACTTGGTAATATAAAAAAAAATATTTACTTATTATTATTAATTTTTATTTCATTTCAATAACTCTTTTATTTCGCTAAAACAATTTTTGTTATTTCTCAACCATTGAGTATATATGTTGATATTTGAAAAGTCTTCTTAGATCTCTAAGATATTTTTCGTCTTATCATATCCTTAATTATACATTTGTTTTTCTTTGTGCAATTCTTTCCAATAGTCTCCAAATTGTTTATAAGACACACATTTGTTAATTTTTTATTATTTTTATTTTTGTTTATTTTCATCATGTAGAATACTATTTCGATAATTTTTATCTAATTATTTTTTATTTTCTAACTCATTACAATCATACTTTAATTTTTTTCACTATAATTGTATAAATAATTTTTATTTACTACAATATAAAAATTTAATGTAATTGTCATGAATATTTTTTTATCACCATCCAACATATATTGGAGTTTAAAAGATACAATATCTATGATAAAATTTTATTATGTTTATTATTTGTTCTTTGCGTCATTTTTTTAATCAACCATTGAGTATATATGTTGATATTTGAAAAATTTTCTTACATTTTTAAGATATTTTTCATCTTATCATACCCATAATTATATATTTGTTTTCTTTTGTGTGATTCCTTCCAATAGTCTCCAAATTGTTTATAAGACACACTTTTGTTAATTTTTTATTTATTTTTTGTTTATTTTCATCATGTAGAATACTAATTCGATAAATTTTATCTAATTATTTTTTATTTTCTAACTCATTACAATCATACTTTAAGTTTTTCACTATAATTGTATAAATAATTTTTATTTACTACAATATAAAAATTTAATGTAATTGTCATGAATATTTTTTATCACCATCCAACATATATTGAAGTTTAAAAGATACAAGATCTATGATAAAATTTTATTATGTTTATTATTTGTTCTTTGTGTCGTTTCTTTATCAACCATTGAGTATATATGTTGATATTTGAAAAGTTTTCTTAGATCTTTAAGATATTTTTCATCTTATACCCTTAATTATATATTTGTTTCTTTTTGTGTGATTCCTTCCAATAGTCTCCAAATTGTTTATAAGACACACATTTGATAATTTCTTAATATTTTTATTTTTTGTTTATTTTCATCATGTAGAATACTATTTTGATAAATCTTATCTAATTATTTTTTATTTTCTATACAATCATACTTTAATTTTTTCAATATAATTGTATAAATAATTTTTATTTACTATAATATAAAAATTTAATGTAATTGCCATGAATATTTTTTTACCACCATCCAACATATATTGTGGTTCAAAAGATACAAGATCTATATTAAAATTTTATTATTATGTTTATTATTTGTTCTTTACGTCATTTTGATCAAGTGATGTATTATAACTTTTACTAGTGTATAAAATATAGATTCATTATAATTTAAAAAATTGAAGTAAACAAACATTTAAAATATATTTTAATTTAAATATTTTTTTCCTTTTATATTTTTTTAAAAATATTTTTTCCTTTTATAGTTTTTTTAAAAAATATTTTTAAAGTTTATCAACTAGGTTTCATTAATGTTTGCAAATTTAATAAATGTTTTGGTTCTCATTAAATTTTATTTGGTATTTTAATCTAAAATGTAAACAATTATAATTTATTTCAAAGTATTTGATATCAAAGAAACAGCCATACTCCTAATATTGAATATTTGATAATATTATGTTTCCTTTACCGTAATTTTTATTATTTTATAAAAATTAGTTAAAATTAATATTAAAGTAGTAAGTAAATGGGTACGGGTATGGATACGAGATTATACCCGTTACCCGGTGGGGATGGGGATGGGACAAAAGTTTGATACCCGTTGGGTTTGGGTATGGGGATGGGGATGAATTTTTTTTACGGAGATGGGTATGGGATAGTGAAACCCGTCCCCGCCCCGCCCCGTTGCCATCCCTAATCCTTATTAAGTAATATTAAAATTTGCTATCATTGAAAAAAAATTAAATAAGTTTGTCGTCTTTTAATTAAATATTAGTTTGTCAACTAATTTATGCTCAAAATATTTTTGTAATAAAAATAATACATTGATTTAAACAATATAACTACGTCGGCAAAAATGTCTATATACTCTTTGTAACGAAATTTTAGTATAGAAAAAAGACAGACACTATTATTAGTTTAGTTACTTTAGTTTTATTTTTTATTCACATTAAAAATTATGTTAAAATATAAGTTGTGATAGACTATTTTCATTAAAAAATCGTATTTTATTGAAGAATTATTACTAATAATAATTTCGTCAAACTCAAGTATATTGACAATCTTTTCCAACAAATTTTGTGATTTAATTTACCAACATATACTTTCATTCGGTAAGTAATCCATTGATAAAATTTGTTGATAAATTACAATATGTACTACAGATAATTTTTTCTACTAATAGCTTATAATTACAATTACATGTGAAATTTTTTCGTTGGTAAATCAGTAGGCATTTCGGACGACAAATTTTTTGTTAAGTGCGACAAAATATTTTGTATATTAAAGGGAGATGGTTGATAAGAAGACAAGAAGAAAAATAAAATAAGAAGAGAAGAGGAGGAGGAGATGGAGGTTATGTGATGAGTTATTGGCAGCTTGACTGTGGTAGTGCGATGGCTCGACGGTGACACGATTGCTTGTTTGCAGAGGCGCATCGATGACATAGAGGCGTCCCGATGATGTAAATGTGTGATGACAATGGTTGCCAAAGTTAGAAAAGGAGGTGGAAGAGGAGGGGTGGAAGAAGGTGAAAAGAAAGAGAAGGAAGATGAAGAGGATGAGTTGGAAGTAATGGACGTTGATCCTACGATGAGGAGAGAAGAAGAAAATGAAGAAAAAAAGGAAAAAAAAAGGAAAAAAGAAAAAAAGCTTGATTGTGTATTTTATCAACAGATTTTATCAATGATCAATATACGTTGATAATTAACGTTATAAACTTACCAACAAATATTCGTTAACAAATTTGTTGTTGATATTTACCAGTAAATTTTTTCATCAGATTGTGAAATTTATCGATGATCAATTTACCAACATATTTTTTATCGTTAGTAGTACATCAATAAACTCAAATTATTGACGAATTTTTCTATTAAAAACAAATTAAATTCGTTGTAATATGCGATTTTCATAGTATTTTCTCAATGTCTTTTACAAATTTTAATTTATTTTATTTTAGTTGAATTTGGTCAATTATCTTTTAAATTATTCACTTTACCTTTTTTAAAATTATTCAAAATGGTTCTTACGTTTATAAGTGACAAAGTTACTAATTCAACATAGTAAAAGAGTTTAACAACATTGACACTTAAAAACAGACAAAAATATTTTTTTTATTGAAATAATTTGTATTATCATTAAGATTCTCATTACTATAATATTCAAAATTTTCAAAAACAGAAAAACCTCTCTGCCTTTTTCTGCTTTTTGACCGTGACACTCATCACATTCTAAAAAAGGGAAAACTGAAAAACATCCATGGCCAAATGTCAGAACACCAGTCAAGAATGACAAAACATAGATGTAATAAAATGAAAAAAAAAAAAAAAACTCTAAAAGAAGAACCAAAATAACGCAATTTTTTGTCGAAGAAAAAAGGAAGAAAATGGCCAAGGATTTGTTACCTCTATCACCGGTAATCACATTCACCATTAGTAATCAAAGATCAAAAGAGAAAATAAAAAGGATAAAAAAGAAACTTTTTGGCGTACCAAAGGATAAAAACCTCTTACGAGAACCTCGTTGTTGCCAAAGTCACGAGCTTACGTTATTTTTTCCTGGTCATGGCACTCCATGTTGCATGTGAACAGAGGGTATGAAGGAAATGAAAGGGATAAATAAATTGGAATAAAAGGAGATAAAACTATTATATTATTTAATTTTTGAAAATATATAGTATAATCGATAACTAATAATTTAAATAAAACAATCGTTTATCATTAGTATTCATTCGAGTTTGTCTTAATAAAACTAGCAGAGGGTGGAAATTATCCTCTTAATCATATTTGTATTCAGAGTGAGTGTTTTTTTCTTTTTATATATTTTTTATCATTTCTTCTTAAGTTATTTGCACCTGAGTTATTTACATGCTTTGATGGATATGTTTGTGGGATTCGAACAAGAAAGATAAATTTATGTTAGTTTAGGGATATAGTGATACTTTTAATTTGACAATCAAAACTTTCTCTAAGCAATTTTGAGTTTTTAACGTTAAAACAATGCTTGTTGAAATTTAGTTTGAAGTAACTGGATTTTTCAAACAAATGAAGTTAGTTAATGAAACATATCTAAGATAGAAATTTTGAATGCTTGATTGTAAATAGACATATAAAAGTGAATTATTTTGGCTCATACGGATTGATTCATCACGAGTCAAGTTGAAATTGAATAAATTTAATTTGACTTATTTTATGGTGAATTATAAATTTTATAATACCAAAAATTTGTTAAGAAATATCGAGTAATGTGCTATTGAATTATTGGTGGATGAAAGAGTTATCCAAGTTGCTGATAGAATTGTTTTTATTGAATTTATCTACTTTATATTTTAGTTTTATTTCTTTGAGATTGATGTTGATTTGAATAGATAAATTTTGACTAATCAAATTAAAATTATTAGACAGGAATATATTCTAATAGATCTAGTTTTAATATGCTTAAAATCTAAGTGTTAAAATTGATTTATTTGAAAAATAAATCTTGCTGATGATGAATAACAAAACTTTGAGAATACGTTAAATTTGTTTTCTCCCCAATTTTTTATTAAATAAGTCATTTCCCCTTAAACAAAAATTAGGCAGATCAGTGAGACTTCTTCTCTAGAAAAAATATGCTTCGATACAAAATATTAAACATTGCGACACTTAATAAAAATAAGACTGAATTATTAATTAATCAAAACTTATTTCTGCAAACAAAATTGTGTATTATGCCAAAGTCATGTAATGGTTTAAAAAAGTGAGGAAGAAGAGTTAATAATAAATGGCAGAAACAGTAGTACAATCTCGAATAATCTCCTAAACAGTAGTACAAGAAATTTGATGTCTTCGTTATCTCTTATCAACAGTTCTTAGATATGTCTTTATCCAAAAACGGTGCAAGAAGTTTCCAAGATCTATTCAAGATATGCTTACTTTTTAATGTTAATCTAAAACAATTTATTTATTTTTCAACAAATTATTCTATTAAAAGTATACTATTAACAAAAATATACAATTTAATGCTAAAATATGTTAAATATTTTTCTAACTTTTTAATTTTATCAAAAATTAGTTCAAAATTTTGGTCTAATTATAAACTTTATAAATGTATAAATTTATCTTTTTTTATTAAATTTAATTAAATTTTAAATCCGTTCTATGATATCGAACTTTATTTGCTCTTTAAAATATAAAATAAATTAAATAAGAGATTAAAAAATTAAACCCACATTTATATTAGATCAACGTTTAAAAAAATAACTAATTTAATTTTCATTATTAATATTTATTATTATAATGAAAGATTGATTTTAAAATTAGTTAGATTATCCTTAAATTAAAATGAAGTTGTGAAGTAGTTATATTGATGGAAGAGATAGTTTCCACGTGTTTGTTTTGTAGAGATAGGTGTGAAGAAGAAAAAGAGAATCTGTGATTGTGTGCGCCTTTAGTGCAGACAGACAGAGTGTCCAATCACAGACACACACATATGTGGCCCTTGATTAAAGATATTTCAACTGTTCAACACATCCAAACAAATCTCAGCCCTTCGTGTCACTCAGACGGAGAACCCTCCTCCACCCTTGGATCTTCAAGTGACTCACCCATCCACTCATAACACATTTGGATTGCTCCAGAGACAATGATTGGTTCCGTATTAGTTTAACTATTTCTTTTATCTTTTACTTTATCTTTCATCACTCTTATGCCAAATATTTAAATCTATTTTTCTCATTCAAAATATCTTTACTTTATTTAAATTATTTATTTTGTTAATACATTACACGGGTTTTTTAAACCCTGTAGATTCGCTCTATTGGATAGGGAGAATTTGCAGGGCTGCTCCAAATTTGTGGACTATGCGGTTTCACACGGAAAAGTAACCAAGTAAAAAAATCTTTTAATTTGGTATAATTTAGTTAAATTGAAGTTAACTTTACGATTTTTTTTTAAATTGAATACTTTTTCATTTTCTTGAATTACTATTTAGATTCGTGAACTAATTCTTACAAGCTAAATAAAACAACGACATAATTTAATATCTAACTCCAACTTATTTTATCAGTTTGAAATATAGGTATAAGTTATACAAATTCATGGAGGCTCAAGAGTTTGGGACCTAAAACAAAATTAAAACATTCGATTTTTTATTTTAACTTTATTTTTTAAGTTTTTTTAATGCAAAATTATTTATTATATTATTATAATTAACTTTATTTAATATTTCATTTTCAATACACAATAAGGTTAATTTATTTAATTTTTTTAAGACATGGTTGACTAGTATTTTTTTAATTATTTTCTTTTATTTTTATAAATTTTTTCATAGTTCCTTTTTATGATGCAATTAAAGCCTTAATTTTTCTCTTTTTTTAGATTTTTTTAAATAACTTGACTCAAATTTTCTAATTGACATATCTTAATATTTTTAAATGAAATAAAAAATTATAATATATAAAACACTAAAGATAAATATATAAAACGAATGAGTTAAAACAATAAAACTTGTTTTTGGTTGTTAAGGAAGTAAACTAGATAATAGACTTGTATCTTGTAGTCTAAACTTTTCCACGAACCTATAGAATTTATTTTAAGACTAATCATTAACAAAAATAATTAAAAAAATTTGTTGTTCTTCTCAACGCTATAGTAAGTTTTTTTCATTCCTAAACCTGAATTATTTTTATACAAAAAATCCCAACTTTGAACTATTTCCAATTAATCTATTATCCACCAAAAGACTAAACCCTAATCTAGTTAATCAAAAGACTAAACTCTAATATAGTTAATAGTTTTGTAGAAAAATTATAGTTCTTCATCAAGATATATGCAAAAAATCTCTTAAACTCGTTAATAATAAGTATTGAAAAACAAAACTGGACAAAAGAAACACATTTATATATAATTCTAATATAAATTCAAAACATAATAAAAACATCAGTAACATAAATAGAAAGAAAAAAACATACTAACCAAAAATGAGAAAAAAATTTGGTACACACAGGACAATATGAGATTTAAGGAATGTAATATGCCAAAATCTTAAAAAAAAAGATTTTTATAAGATAAGAAGGTAAGGAAAGACAAAAGTAGTCATAGATAGATCAAAAGATAAAATAAAAAAATAACTGATCATCCTCTCTTTCGTAAATAAAATTATAATGCATTAAATAAAAGTTTTAACTCATTAATTATTATTCTTAATACCAATAAAAATTAACAAACACTCAAATAATTTAATTAAATTTTATTCTCAAATATAAACTTGTAATTAATTTAATAGAACTATATTAGTACTAAAAAAATGAGACTCTTTTTTATTGGAAGTCTAAAACCTGAGCCCAACTACATAAGACATTGACACCACTCTCAACCTAAAATCTTAAGGCAATGGGTTTATGGGTCTTTATTCTTATATAGTGCTCCACTTTCTCATTTCTAACCAATGTGGGACTTAGACTCACACTTGGATTCCTAACAATTTTGTGTCTCGATTTGAATATGGATTTTAGAGAGTTAAAAAAAATGAGATAAAAAAGAGTGAAAAGTGAAGTTATTTAGATTAAGAAAAATAAATAAAGTGGTGTGATAAAATATTTCAATAATAGTAAAATAAAGGGAAGGGAAAAAATATTAATTCAACTCCTTGGTTAATATTTAGAAAATATAAGGTCTTTACTTTTAGTTCTAATTTTAATCGTCTTTTAGTCATGATTATTTTATAAATTAAACGATAATTTTATATTTTCACTATTCTTGGCTTTTTTTTTTTACATGATAACAATATGAAAGGATCTTTTCTTGCATTTATCTTTTTTTTTTTTACATGATAACAATATGAAAGGATCTTTTCTTGCATTTATCTGTTGTTACTTCCTTCTAAATTAGGAAATACAAATAGAAATAACTCTCACAAATCCATTCACATAGACAATGCTCATGCGAATAAAAAAGAGTATAAATGAGACAAACTTATCAATTTATCTACCTACTTATTATTTAAGTCAACTACTTATATATATATATATATATATATATATATATATATATATATATATATATATATATATTGTAGAAGTAATTAGAATATTTAGGCAATCATGATGTGTAAGCTAGGAGGTTGAGTGTTGGATAACCTCTAACCTAGCATCTAGTTGTAGCCTTTAATGTTTCAACTTCTTTATATCTCCTTCATCATTTATATAAATATCAAGAACAATAGAGGGGACTAATTAAGCCCTCAAACATATCTTTGTCTGTTTTAATCTCAACTCGGTATCAGAGCGGGTCGATCCCGCTCTGGTTTCCGTTTGGTCTGTCCACCGGCACTTGTTGCCATCGTCCGCGGCTGTCCGCCGTCATTTGTCACTATTAATCATTGTCTACAGCTGTCCACTGCCATAAAACACTATCCAAAGCTACCCATTGTCACTGTTCACAAAATCGTCACTGTCTGCCACTATTCCGCCGTCGTCCGCCACTGTTCGCCGCCGGCCGCCGTCTCCAGCCACCTCAGTTTTCGCCGGCGACCACTGGATCTGAAGTGCCTCTCCGAGCGACAGCCACCCTCACTGGTGCCGGAAGCAGCCTCCCGTCCACGCGCCGCATCTTCTGCGCTGTGAACAGGCGCGTCGTCTCCGGCCACCTCAGTTTTCGCCGACGACCACTGGATCTGGAGCGCCTCTCCGAGCGACAGCCACCCCCACCAATGCCAGAACCAGCCTCCCGTCCACGCGCCGCCACGTGCCGCATCTTCTCCGCTGCGAACAGGCGCGTGCAGCCCATGCGCCGCCTTTTGTTGATCGGAACGTCACGGCGCCACCTCCGTAACTCTCGCCGGAGCCTTCTGCTGTTGTTCTAACCCTCAAAAATCCGATTTAGTGAGGTCCAGACGTCACCCTTGCGGACATCTCCCTCGATCATTTAAAAATATCCACTATTTTTTGCGTTTATGCGTTTTTGCTCTCTATTTTTGTTCCCTTGATCAGAAATGGCCTCTGGAAGTGTTATTTCATTCTCTGGAAGTCCTTCCATTACTTCCGAGAAGCTAGATGGACAAAGTTACCTCTCCTAGTCTGCTGTCGTCGAGATGTGGTTCCTTGGTCAAGGACATCATGACCACCTTGAGAAAGACGGAAGCCATATGCCTCAAGAAAAAGCCGAACAATGGAAGCAAGCAGATTTTCAATTGTGTGCCTTGTTGTGGCAATCCGTGGAGCCGAGACTGTTAATGTCTCTTAGGGCCTTCAAAACATGTCACTCGTTTTGGAAGAGGACTCAAAATATATATGCCAACGATATCCAATGCCTATATGATTCGACAGACAAGTTGGCATCTCTGAAAATGACCAACCATGACATGATCTCCTTCATGAATGAAGCACAATCAGCCGTGGAAGACCTGTGGATGTTTCTCGAAGTCGACGCTTCAGATGAAATGAAGAAGAAGCTGGACAAATATTATATGGTGATGATTCTTCACGCCATTCATCCAGACTTCAATCACATCAGAGATCAACTTCTGACCTCTCATGAGGTCCCTTCCATGGACACGCATGATTCGTGTCCCGAAAGTCCCAACACTTGAAATTCCAAAATCTCCTACTCGAGTAGAATCATCTATTATGGCCGCAACTCGAGGAAGAGGAGGACGTGGACCTAGAGGAGGTGGATGTGGAGGCCGTGGACGTCCTCAATGCACGTATTGCAAGAGGATGGGTCACACTCAGGAAAACTGTTACTCCTTACATGGTTTTCCTTCTAAGACTACCAATGTCTCTCAGGCTGACACTACTGAGTCCAAGTTCACTGAGGACGAGTATCAAGAGTACCTACGTCTCAAGTCCAATAGCCTGACAC
This sequence comes from Vigna unguiculata, assembly GCF_037176805.1. Lineage (NCBI taxonomy): Eukaryota > Viridiplantae > Streptophyta > Magnoliopsida > Fabales > Fabaceae > Vigna > Vigna unguiculata. Next base: position 4,952,758 of record NC_140799.1, read on the forward strand.
AATCATCTCAAGCCCTAAGTACTTCAACAACTTGCATTTCTCAATCTATTGAAAGTCACAATTCATGGGTGATTGATTTCGGTGCTTCTGACCACATCTCTGGTAATACCTCTTTGTTCTCAACCATTTCATTTCGAGACAAACCTCATTTTATAACCCTTGCAAATGGATCTAAAACTTCTTCAAAGGGAGTCGGTCGAGTCATCCTGTCTCCCTCCATAATTCTAAAATCTGTCCTTTTGTCCCTAATTGTCCCTTCAATTTAATTTCCTTAAGCCAGTTAACCAAATTGTTCAACTGTTCAGTAACCTTTGATCACAAATCTTTTGTTATGCAGGAGCGTGGTTCGGGGAGACAGATTGGAGAAGGATATGAAGCCGACGGTTTATATCATTTTGGATCTCGTCCACGAGTGTCATGTGTTGCAACTCCTAGTCCTAAAGTGTTACATAATCGGCTTGGTCACCCTTATATGTCCAAGTTAAAAAAAATGTGTCCTGAACTTAGTGGTCTCCAAACCTTAGAATGTGAATCATGTCAACTAGGCAAACATGTTAGATCTGCTTTTCCTAAAAAGTCTCTATCACAATGTAATTCTAGTTTCTCTATCATTCATTCCGATATTTGGGGACCTAGTCGTATTTCATCTTTTGGTTTTAGGTATTTTGTTACTTTCATTGATGAATTTTCACGATGTACTTGGGTTTATCTTATGAAAGATCATTCTGAATTGTTATCCATCTTCACATCTTTTTTACACGAAATCAAGAATAAATTCGATCGAGTAATCAAAATCTTAAGAAGTGACAATGCCAAAGAGTACTTCTCATCTGCTTTGTCTGCAGTTTTAAGTTCACATGGTATCTTGCATCAGTCCACTTGTCCACACACACCACAACAAAACGGTATAGTAGAAAGAAAAAATTGACACTTGGTTGAAACTGCTCGTACACTTTTGCTTGGTGCTCATATTCTTGTCCATCATTGGGGAGATGCCCTCTTAACTGCATGTTTTCTTATTAATCGGATGCCCTTCTCCTCTCTCAATTATAAAGTCCATGTCTCCATCTTGTTTCTAGATAACCCTCTTTTTCACATTCCTCCTCGGATTTTTGGTTGTGTATGTTTTGTTCACGACCTGTCTCTAGGTCTAGATAAGCTTTCTTCTCGTGCTCTCAAATGTGTCTTCTTGGGCTATTCCCGTCTTCAAAAAGGGTATCAATGTTACTCTCCTGAAACCAAGAAATACTACATGTCTGCCAATGTCACATTCTTTGAACAAACCCCTTATTTCTCTTCCTCTATTCAAGACCTCATGTCATACATCAAGTCCTCCCTCTTCCTGTGGTTGAGTCCCCTATCTCAGATGTCTTTGTCAACCTGAGTCCTAATCAACGTCCTCCCGAGCCCCCATCCCCACATACTGATACCTTCCCGAGTCCCGACCTCCAACACAGGACTCTGACGGATAGTCTAATTATCCAAGAATATGGTGAATCATCGACTTCAGATCCTTCTCCTTCGTCTCTTGCTCCCATGCCTCCTGATGAAGGTAATTCCGGTTGGCCTATTGCTCTCAGAAAAGGTATTCGTTCCACTCGGAACCCCCATCCCATTTATAATTTTCTTAGTTATCACAGATTGTCGCCTTCCTATTGTTCTCTTTTATCTTCAGTGTCTTCTGTTCCTATTCCCAAAAATGTGAAGGAAGCACTTGATCATCCTGGATGGCAACAAGCCATGATTGCAAAAATGCAAGCTCTTGAACACAACAATACTTGGGAGCTCATGTCTCTCCCACCGGGCAAGAAGGCGGTTGGTTGTCGATGGGTATATGCAGTTAAGGTTGGCTCTGACGGTCAGGTTGATAGGCTCAAAGGCCGATTAGTTGCCAAAGGGTACACTCAAATTTATGGCCTTGATTGTTGTGACACTTTCTCTCCTGTGGCAAAAATGACTGTTATTCGACTCTTCTTTGCAATGGCCGCCATTCGTCATTGGCCACTTTATCAATTGGATATCAAGAATGCTTTCCTTCATGGTGATCTTGAGAAGGAAGTCTACATGGAGCAACCTCCTGGGTTTGTTGCTTAGGGGGAGTCTGGTATGGTGTGCAAATTGCATCGCTCTTTATACGGCCTCAAACAATCACCACGTGCCTAGTTTGGAAAATTCAGCTCCATTGTTCAAAGTTTTGGGTTAAGACGCAATGAGGCAGATCACTCGATCTTTTACTCACATACTTCTCCTGAGAAATGTATCTACCTAATAATATATGTTGATGATATAGTCATTACAAGAAATGATATTGTTGGCATATCTCAATTAAAGGAGCACTTGTGTAGGCATTTTCAAACCAAGGATTTGGGAAGCCTCAAATACTTATTGGGCATTGAAGTGGCACAGTCTAAACATGGCATTGTAATCTCTCAAAGGAAGTATGCTCTTGATATCCTACAAGAAACTGGTATGATTGATTGTAAACCAGTAGAGAGTCCTATGGACCCAAATCAAAAGTTAACAACTGAAGAAGGTGAATTATTCTCTGACCCTGAAAGATGCAGGAGGCTGGTCGAAAAACTAATTTATCTCACCATTACAAGGCCAGATCTATCCTTTGCAGTTGGAGTGGTTAGTCAGTTTATGCAGTCTCCGTGTGTTGGCCATTGGAATTCTATCATCCGCATTCTAAGGTACCTAAAAAAGGCTCCCGGGCAAGGGTTGTTATATGAAGATAGAGGAAGCTTTCATGTCTCTGGATATTGTGATGCGGATTGGGCAGGATCTCCTATGGACAGACAGTCTACTACTGGATACTGTGTATTCCTTGGAGGTAATATTATTTCATGGAAAAGTAAGAAGCAAAGTGTAGTAGCTAGATCGATAGCTGAAGCTGAATATAGAGCCATGACATCACTAACATGTGAACTTATATAGGTGAAGCAATTTCTTCAAGAACTTAATTTTTGTGACATCAAGACTATGAAGATGTATTGCGATAATCAAGCTGCTCTCCACATTGCTTCAATTCCAGTGTTTCACGAGAGAACAAAACATATAGAAATAGACTGTCATTTTGTTCGTGAAAAGTTGTTGGCAAAGGAAATATGTATTGAGTTTGTGGGATCGAATGACCAACTCGCAGACATGTTGACCAAGTCATTAAGGGGACCTCAAATTGAGTTTATTTGTTCCAAGCTGGGTACATACAATTTGTATGCTCCAGCTTGAGGGGGAGTGTAGAAGTAATTAGTATATCTAGGCAATCATGATGTGTAAGCTAGGAGGTTGAGTGTTGGATAACCTCTAACCTAGCACCTAGTTGTAACCTTTAATGTTTCAACTTCTTTGTATCTCCTTCATCATTTATATAAATATCAGGAACAGTAGAGGGGACTAATTAAGCCCTCAAGCATATCTTTGTCTGTTTTAATCTCAACTTTTATATATATATATATATATATATATATATATATATAATATGTAATCAACATATAATATTGTAATTATTATAAAAATCAATGAAAAAGGACTTTGTTATATTGAAAAGTATTTTATTATGTACGTGTATAATTAAAGTCGAAAGACTTTTGTGAGTTTTTCTATTGAAAAAAATTTCTATTATTTTTTAAGAAACTCGTAAAATAAATTTTATCTCACATTCAAATACATTATTCTAATAATGATCTCACTTTTATCACTATGAAAGTATAAATGTAATGACCTAAATATAATTTAAGAGTAGAATTTGTATATGTACGATGAAATACAAATATTTTAATATTAAAGTGAAAAACTAATAGACAGAAAAAAAAAATCAATTATTCAAGCTTCATTTTTGAAAAACTACAATTTCTATAAACTTTTTTCTCTTTTCTTTCTCTAACATCTTTCATTGTTTTGAACAGAATCCATCATTGGAATGCTTATGTAAAATAGAACAACTTTGTTCCATTAAAATTTCCCTTTGAACAAGTTATTCCTTGTCCTTTTTTCTGAGAGTTTTGCATGTACGGGAAGGAGAAGGTTTGCACGTGACTCTTCTAAGGGCATAGAAAAATCTTTGTTAGTCGAAGATAATAAGGGTATGTTCGGATCTTTGATAAGATTTTTTTTTTCTTTTTTTTACAAATGTAATGTGAGAGTGAGAGTAGTAGTTTTTGGAGTTGTAGCTTGAGCCAAAAAGTTTAAATCGGATAAAGGAGACTAGTTTATTTCTAAATAGAACCCTAGCGTGTAGAAGATTTAAAATATGGAGGTGATGTAGTCACCATATTTGACTATGTGCATGTTTTTTATGTTGTTTGAACGTTGTGTAGTTGATGATCGTTAATGTTGAATGAGAAAGTTATTATTGTTGTGTGTTAAGAGTATTTTGTAGTGAGTCGTAGACAATAAAAATATATCAAAGGAGTTAAAATGATTTAGTTTGATGCTATTTTATAACAAAATCTATTAGGTTAGACATAAAAAATGAAGAGAAAAAAATCAGTTTGAACCAATTTGATCACTTAATTTATCAAATTTATTTTTTGAATTATGCAAAATTGTTGGACGATCCAATCTCTTGTCGAATGAAATTCGTTTTATTAAAAGTCGAAAAGTTTAACAAATATTAGTCATTTTACAAGTCAAAACTCATTGGACAAACCTTTAAATAAGATTCTTAGTGTTTGGGTCACTAGGTGAACCATTCTATCACTAAATGAAATTCATATAAGTGAAAATCCAAGAGCTGTAGTTCTTGAGTGAGTAAATTCTCAACTCAAGAAAGTTATTTATAAAATCATCTAATGATTAGTCATTTGGTGAACATAATCTTCTATCTTCATTAGAGAGTCAAAATACACTTATTGTGCTAATATTTGTAACGGTTTTAAATTAATATTAAAAGTAATAAAAACGTCTTAGCATCAACCAAAGTAACACTATACTACTTTTGTTAAAATTAATTTAGAAATTAATGATAAATTAACATCGACTTAAGTGATGTTAGTTAGAATCGATGTTTAAACGTCGACACTAATGCATTAATGTCAATAATTTTAAGTAGCATATACGTACTACACAAAACTATGTCTAATAACTATATAACATTTTTTTATAATGTGTATTTTTTATTTACTAATGCCAAACATTCATATTTTTTTTCATAATGTTCATTATTAAAGTCCTTTAGGGTACTTCCCTTAGTATGATGGATCTGGGAGAGAGTGTAAAGATAGATTTGTGTGGATTTGAGTGGATTGATATGTGTTTTTCTGAATGGATTTAGAGGGTAAAATGAGTGGATTTGAAGATGAATTTTGTGAAAGTTAGTGAGTGATTTGAATTATGTAGTAGATTAAAAAGAACTTTTAATAGATATAATTTGAAGATTACTAAAATACTCTTGATGGTAAAAATATATAAAATAATTTTTTGATAAGTTAAAAATATTAAATTTTTAAAAATATTATTTATTAAATTTTAATAAAAGCATAAATTACATTAAATTATTATTATTATTATTATTTTTTATAATAATTACTATTATTTGAAATATTATTAATAATTAATATTATTATTAATTATTATTTTTATTATTTATTGTTATCTTTAATTACTATATATATATATATATATTATTTATTATTATTATTTAATTATATTTATATATATATATATATATAAAATTTAATATATTAATATTATATATTTACTTATTATACATATTTCCATATATATATATATATATATATATATTATTAATTATTATTATATATATATATATATATATATTATTATTATACACATGCTACACAACACACACCACCGATTACGTAACTGATGTTACTCTAAGGAAGTTTGAAAGCTATAGTTATAATATTTTAATTTCAATAGAGTCCAGTAAAATTCTCTGATGTTACTCTCAACACGGTGTCACACACATCACCACACCGATTATGTAACCGGTGCACAACCACTCACAAAGTGCTCTCACTCAGACACCACCTGCAAGGATAATTTGATAAGATGAATGATAATACTCTGAAATCGTAGCATATCAACAAAGATAAAATATGGAATCCATCCCGTAAATTCATTCTTACAAATCAATACATAAAAACAAATAGTATGATCTATGCGATGGAACAATCTCTTAAAAGATTAGGCTTTTTTCAAACTTGAGGCCAAGTCCCTCAAGGTACTTTGATGATCTTAACAACACAATAGCAATTAAGATCGCTATGCAAACCAAAAATAACAATGGGCAAACATCTAATATCTAATACCATAAATAGGCCACTGATCATTAATAAGATATAAGGACACATGATGAATGTCTATCCAAATAAAATACATCGATATGACTAGATAGAACAAATTTAATATATATAATTCATTAAATACTCATTTGATTTGAGTTATTTAAAAGAAATTTTTGAAGAAGTTATAAGTATGATATTTGATTTGTGTAGAGACAGACATATGGTAAGATAAAAGTATGATTGGAGTAATTATTGAGAGGCACAGAAAACTGACGTGGGTCACAGTGTTGTGTGCTTTATATGTTTGGTTAGCATTAAGGAAGTGATAGAGTAATATAAAATTGATAAAAAAGAAGATAGAGAGAGTGAGATGTCGGTGGTGTGAAAGTCACTGGGCACAGCCCCATTAAAAACGTTAATGTCACTTCGCAAGTTGCAATTTCCCACTTGTCTTGATTCCTCATGTCTTCCCATCACTGCATTATCAGCAAGTCAACAATGAAAAGTCTTGTCTGCAATGAGGACAACTCAACACTCAGCTACAATTCCACCATTAATTAATGCTCTTCCTAACCTCACCATTACTTCCATAACCAACCTTTTAAATTTGAGACAGCAGTGTTGAAAAGATATTTAGTAATGATTATTTTTACTATTTGTCTCCATTTCAAAATTTAAACACATAAGATCAAGGTAAAAAAGAAAAAATCAATTTTTGGTCTCGGATGTTATCTAAACAGAAAACCTTCTTTCTATCTCGATTCTACTCAGAATTGAAACCATATACTAGATAATACCAATTTTAACATTTAAATTATTATTATGATTAATAGCAGTGGCGGAACTATTGAATGACATAGGGGAGCCATGGCTCCCCCAATTTTTTTTTTTTGGAATTTATTATATAATATATATATATATATACACACGTATATATATTTTTTAAAATTATATTTATATATTATTTATATTAAGTTTATATTATGGAAATTATAATAAAAGATAAAATAAAAAATTTAATGGAGATATTGATTTATAAAAGAGATTATCATGAAAGTGTATGAGGAGAAATAAATACAAAGAGATAGATTGGAAAACAAAAGTTAGGAAACACATAGATTGAGATTGAAGTATGCATTCACATGATCTCTCACAATGTTAGTATCTTATTATGATCTATGTATGTTAGATTTATGATTCTTTTAGTATGTTTCTTCAAATTAAGTTTATCCCAAATTAGTATAAACCTAATTATGATTTTAGGGATTCTTTTATGAAATTGGTATGAACCCTAATTATATTTTTTCTCAAATTATTATAACCCTTAATTATGAAATTTAGGGATTTTGTGTTTTCCGCTTACTATGGTAATTTTTTTTTAAGTTTTGAATTTATACTTATTTAATTAAAGTGGTATGAGTATTGTTATGTTTTGCATTGTGGTAATTGTGATTTGTGAATATAAATTTTATCTTTTTCTAAATAGGTGATATGTGATAAATTTATATTAGAAAGATTATGATAAAGAGTAAAAAAATTGATTATTTTTTTAAAGAAGAAGGTTTGTGATAAAGATGAAAAAAGTGCATATACGTTTAACTTTTCATGAGAACCAAGAATTCAACACAAAGAAAAACAAATCTCTAAAGTTCATAGACTTATATATAATGAATTTAAAAATTTATTAGAACGTAATCCAGGGAAAGCATCGTCAAATTTGACAATACCCACTCAATTAAATTGATGAGGTACGAAGAGCTTATCTAAAATGATATTCATGGTTTGGTATCATGATATAATAGCGAATAATAGTCATATTTTTTTGAATTCTACTATTATGTGTGCTTTGTTTTAAGAAGAGGAAATGAAGAGAAAAAATGAAAAACTTTTTTTTTTCTAACTAAAAATTATATATAACAAATCTAATTTGGCACCCCTAAATATTTTGTCCAAGTTCCGCCACTGATTAATAGTACATGAGATATTATTTGTTTTAAAGAAATCCATCAATAATTAATCTTAATGATACTATATCTCAAAGAATTTGAGATTGAATAATACTTTTAAATATAGTTAATATAGTAAATATTTAAAATTAAAAAAATATATGTTTTTTCTTATTAATTTATCTTAGATTCATGTAATCACTTTTAATTATACTTTTGCTTTGTAAATTTTAGTGTTCTTACTTTGTCAACTGTGATATTGGATGGTTACACTTTTTGTTGTTGTTCCACTATTATCTATTGTCAATTGAAGACACCACTTAACTTGAACCCCACTAAGAAGACTTTTAAATGTGTGTCTCACACCCATTTATAATTAGTTTGATCAAGTTTTCATAATTTTTACTTGTCATAACACACCCATTTCAATAATATTGTTGAAGAAAATGAATCTTATTTAAGCATAATAATGACAATGATATCACACACAAGCATTAAAAGAAAAAGTTAAATTATCAATAAAATTTTACTCACGACAAAAATCAATCTGTAAAACAAATATTATTGGTGGATTTTATAAATATATTTTAAAATTTTAATTATCAATGAAAATATCTATCAATAATATTATTAGTAAAGTTTATCATAAATTAGAATTTTTATTACCCATAGAAATATTTGTTGGCAATGGATTTGTTAGTAATATTTGTCACTAAAATTCATTAATAACTTATTGTTTATTACTAATAAATTATTTTTTCGGTTAATTTTATTAGTAAAATGAGTATTAAAGTTTTTATTTTGGATTTTGACCATGTCATTGAAATTTCATCGATAATGAATTTTATTTTAAAATATGTCAAAAATTTTGTTACTAATTGAATTTTTTAATATGCATTGGTAAATCTTTGGTAAACAATTTTTTAAAATCTATTAATAAATTCATCGATAATTCCATCAATAAAATGAGCATTAATATTTTTTCCAAATTTGGTGAGATATTTGTTATAATTTACTTAGAAATGGGAGAGAAGACGAATAAGAGAAGAAAAAAAGAATGAGGATGAGAAGGAGGAAGAAGAGGAGTAGGTATATGAGGAAGAGGAGGCAACGACAGTGGTGACAACGACAATGGTGGTAGCAACAACGATGGTAGCTTAGAGGCAGAGTCAGTGGTGATGCAAGAGGAAGAGGAAGACGAAGAGGAGAAGGAGAAGGTGGATAAGGAAGAGGAGGCGATGACAAGGACCATAACGACAACAATGGCAGTATAAATGATTGTAGTTGTAGAGGCAAAGTCAATGGTGATGTAAGAGGAGGAGGAAGAGGAGAAGGAATTGAAGGCGACGACGACAATAAACATGCCAGTGATGATGATGATGGAGGAGGAGAAAAAAAAGAAGCAAGAAGAAGAAAAAAAAGAGGAGGAGGAAGAAGAAGACAAAATTGCGATATTTATCAACGAATATTTATCGATGACCAAATTAAGGTTATTTATAGCTTCTATAGGTACTCACTAAAACTTTCCTTTTTTGTTTTCAATTTATGTAATTTTTCTTCTTTGATGGTTAATGAACATGAGGTTGTGCCTAATTGAATTCTAGACGATATGAGTGTACTTTCTAAGATAGATGCTAAAGATTTTGACTCTTTTGGTATATGGATTGGGCAAATTTGATTTGGTTGGATGTTGTGGCACCAGCTAAAATTTTGGTTCTTTGCAAGTTGTTATATAATTATTTGCCTATTGATTTGGAAGTTCAAATGACAGGTGTGGTTTTGTACATTATGTGGTATTTGTGTGTAAATAATGTTGAATCTTAATTTCTCTCATTTATTCTTTCAATGTTCTATTGCTATACAATTGTGGGAATGGTTGAATGGATTTTTCAGAATTTTTAATTTTCTCTTTGGATTTGGTGATTTAGTTTATGAAGTTTCCTTATAATCCTTTGCTTAAAGTGATTAAAGTGATTGTCATTACTGTAATTACCTTGATGATTTGAAGGACAAGAAACCATAGTAAATTTCAGTATCCAGTTGCTTTTACTTATGTTATTTTTCAAATTAAGGAGTTGGTGCATATGAATGAGAATAATTCAAAGAAGCCCATGAATAATATTGTCTCTTATTCTTTGGTATTGGAATTTTTAAATACTCAAATTAAGGAGGGTAGGATGGTTTCATATATACGGACGTAATATGGCAAGTTTCATATGTTAATTGGCTTGAGGGGAATACTTATGATGCAACTATAGGTTGTCTTGGTTTAGCTATAAGTACTAATATTTTTAGAGGAAGTTGCAGAGAATATATGGGTAGTTTTTTTAGATTTTTTAAGATTGTAAACTTTTATTTATGTCCACTTTCTGGGGTCATTTATATTTTGGAGCATGCTTTAAGGGAGGGCATTGTCAGACGCTTTGGTCGGAGAGTGATTCTACTTTAGTTTGTCATAGTGTTTTTGATTAACGAGTAATTTCTTGAAGTCTTGGAGACGGTGTCAGTGCACAATTAGCTAATTTGACTTTTATTCATAGAGATTATTATTGTTGCGAGTTGCACAATTATCCCGTGGTGAAGGCTAGGTGGGCCGAGTTACAATCCAAGAGTGAAATTCCTAGTGGGACAATTGTTGAGGGAGAGAGTGTTGTAGGTGACATAAATTATCCCATGGTAGAGGCCAAGTGGGTCAAGTTACAATCAAATTGTGACGCTTAGACGATTACACTCTTAAGTAAAAATAATTGTGTCTTGACTAATAACTATATTTTTTTGTCTAGTGGTAAGCATTCAATTTAACAATTATAAGTGGTTTAATGTTTTACCTCCATGTATTTATTTTGATTTTCTTCATAATAAATATGTATTTTTACCATAAGTTTAATGTGGTCCTCGTGTTTTATATTTTTGTTTTCCTTTTTCAATTTAATAAAATTTTATACAATAATAAATGATCGTTGAATTTTAGAATTTAGCATAATTAAAGTGTCAAAATTTTTAATGATACCTAGTATATGAACTTATTTGAAAATGAATATTTATAATTTCTGTTAATTTTAATTTTTATGTTTGTTTCTCTTAAATCCAATTATCTTTATTGAAAAAGAAAAGAATATTTTCACTATGAGATTCTTATTTACTTGTCTTCTTCTTCGTCTTCTTTCTCATTCACCCATTTCTTCTCCCTTGATACTTTTCAGCAGATGCAAACCACATCAAATCCTCACAAAGATCTTCACTTGTTCACTCTTTTTGAAGTTTCATTATGCATATCTGAGTAAAAAGGATAGAGTTGGTTATTTTGCGAAGATGTATGAAGCAAAAGTGGTCAAAGTGAAGGATTTTGGTGATTTCGTGCAAAAGATTTGGTGGCAGAGAATGAAAAATGAAACGACGGTTTGAAATTGACGTGTTGGTGTCTTATTTGGGAATAAGAAGATGAAGATTGAATGCAGACAGACACAGTAAGAATGTGAGATTAAAGAGAGTAAATTTCTACAGTCTTTCAATCGTACGGCCAAATCAGCTCTGCCCTATATTTATCGGTCGGTGGGGACGTAACCTAACTTTCTTTCCTCCATATAACGGTCATGTCAAATCATTTCATTTTCCCACACTTTTTTCTTAATACGTTCAAACCTTTTATTAACAACTAAATCATTCTAAATAATATAAAACTGCATTACAAAATGAAAACCTTTTTCCTTTAACACTCGTATATAATTATTTAAATGAAACTAAATTTTTTTATTTGTAAGCGTATATTAAAAATTATTGAAATAATAAAATACCTTTTATTAAAAATATGAAAATGGTTTAATTTTCATCAAGTTTTTAAAAATAATAGTAAAAAATAAACAATCTTTTATAAGGGTACGTGACAGAATGTAAATGAGAGTATTTAAGACTTTTTAATGTTTAATTAAATATAAATTTTCCTATAAAGATAATTTAATCATTTTATAATTTTATGATTAATAAATATTATTTAATTCAATCATATCAATTATTTTTTTTTAAATTTAAATTAACTCATTTGTCACTTTATTTATTTCTTGATTCTTTTAATAAATAACTCTTTTTCCAATAACACGGCTGTTCAATTGTACAAATATAGTTTTTACAGTATAATAACATTTTTTTCTTTGTCAATAATAAGTTTGAGTTATATATATATGTTTGGATGAGCCGAGAAACACAGTTAGGTATTAATTATGCCGCACCATTATAAGTTTCATAATTTATATTTAGAAGTTTAAAGAAAATAAAATGTTTGAAAAAGTTGGAATATTTTTGTTTTATTAAGTGAAATAAGACTTAAGGAAGAAGACACTCTAAGAAGAGAGTTCACATAGGTGATTGAATATAGTAATTTTACTTAAAAATATTCAATCCCTACAATAGTTTAGGAGAGTCCCTTTTATAAGTGTGGAAAAGGACCTCTTTACAAAAATACAAAGTAAAAACTAAAGGTGTAATAACACAGAACTTAATTTCTAGAAGTTAGATAGAAAAAGGAGGTGACTTGAAAAGGAGATAACCCTAAGTTGATCTTCGAACCTCAAAGGTGGTGCCTTGACTACTAGAAGAGAAGGTCAACATTGCCTTCCTTAAAGTTTATGAGTGCTTCCATATTTTATCAATATTATTTAGATAAATTATATTTAATAGCTTTAATTTAGCTAATTCACTTTCATAATATTCAAAAAAAAGTATTCTTTAGATTTTCATATTCTATATTCTAATAAAATTAAAAAGTTTTGATTCTAAAATCGAATAGAAAAGAAAAAAAGTTTTTAAAGACTCTCCAAAAATGCACCACCAGTGCAATAAAGGCTTTCTGCCTCGGTTATTTTTCACATTTTGCCTCGGGTCTGGAACCGAAGCATATTGGGGCGAGGTCAAAAGGTACACATTTTGGTCTCGGTTGTTTTGAAACTGGTGCCATATACACCGTTTTCTGCCTCGGGTCAGTTACGACCGAGGCCATAAGTGATAAATATTTTACCCACCACAGGATTTCTATCGCACAACTTCTGCACCAGAATCATCAATGTCACCTAACCGCGACGGCACCAGTGCCAGAAGATTGTGTGTGTGTCCCTTAAAGAATGAAAGTGACAGAAAGAAAAAATGCAAAGTTGGAAGGTGAAAATGGTGTGGTTATGGTGGAGTCCCCTGTAGCCAAATTCGCTATCCATGAAGTAGTAGCTACTGCTGCCTGTTCCACTGATGATCCTAACCCCGATTCCATCAAAGACTTCAAACTGCAAAATCCCAAATTTCATTTTTCATAACTCGCTTTTTAAACTTTTTTTCGATTGTGAGAGGAGTGTGAAATAGTAGTAGTACCTTGGAGAAGAAGAGGCACGCCGCCAGTGAATCAAACGCGCCGCTGCAGCAAAACTCCGGTTTCCCGAACGTTGAGAGGGTTCAAGATGCTGACGCAGGATTGCAGAAGGTTGTGGCAGTGGAGGAGGAGGTGGAGTACTCGGAGGCGATGGCGACGGTGCTGCGGAGGTCGCGGAGGAGGAGGGAGAGGTCGAGGGCGAAGGCGATGCGGTCGTCGTTGTTGCTGGAGATGCGGTTGACGTCGTTGTCGGTGACGAAAGAAAGCGAGAGAGAGAGAGAGAGAGACCGCGCGAGAGAGAGCGACAGAGAGAGGAACCCTATGGAGGCGCTGGCGCGGGGAGGAAGAAGGGTTCATGAATTTCAAACCCTAAATAAATCCTATGGCTTCGGTTGTTAGAGGAACCGAAGCCATTAACCCCCTTTTGGCACCGGATCTCCTTGGACCGAGGCCTATACCTTGATTTCCAACCACTTTTTGGCTTCGGGTCCTACTGGACCGTGGCCTATACCCCTCTTTGGCACCGGTTTTGAGCGAACCGGGGCCTATACCCCTCTTTGGCTCCGGATATTTAGAGAACCGAGGCCTAAAACTTGGCTCTAATTGCAAAAATGCCACCGCGCCATTATATGCTTCGGTTCCTGGCCAACCGAGACATATAAGGCGAGGTAAAATGAGAATTCTGCACTAGTGCACCCAAGTGTTTGGCTCCAAAGGTGATGCTCTCCTCCACTCCTAATGGTGTTATATTTCTCCAAGTTGGCACTAGCTTGTCCTATAAAACAAACAAACAAAAGGATCAACATGTCAACTTAAATCAAGTCAACTAAGGTCAATAAGTCAACCAAAGCCAAGTCAACTTAAGGAAAGTCAACATAAAGCTAAACCAAAAGAAGGTGAAAAATTGCCATTCTAAACATGTTTATTCCCCCGAAACATGTGTCCTCTACCTCCATCCTTAGTAAGGGTTAAGGGCTCATCAGGAAGTGGAGGAAGAGGAAGATAGATAGGAGGAGGATGAGACCCAAATGATGAAAATGACCTAGATTGGTAGTGGTGATGTGATTGTAATCGACGATACTTACTAAAAAAATAAAGAAACGAAACAAAAGAAGAAGAGGAGAAAGAGGGAAACCTTGTGCATTTTACTGACAAATTTGAGGTGATCGATAATAACCAACAAATATTTGTATTCATTGATAATTTTTACCGACAGATTTATATCCATTAGTAACCCGTTGGTAAACATAATTTATCGACAAATATATGCTAATACCAACGGATAGTAATCATCAACAATATGCAGTTTTCTTACCGTGAATTAATAATAAAATGAAAGTTCAATAAAGAAAAAAATTTAACAAATAGACAAGGGAGAAAATGAATTAAGGAATTAACAAGGAGTGAATTAGTATTAGAATTGCTTATTGAGGTTGATATGTAATAGTCATAACTAATTTATTGGTTACCATAAGATTTGTATAACCATTCTAACACCCCATAAAATTGTATACCCAATCCATTTTATTCAAAACATTTATTATTTTTTTTATCGAAATTTGTATACAATATAAACAAAAATCTACAAATTAAAAAATCCATCTCTTACACCAATTCACTCTTGCCAAAATTTTCTACTTGTTGTATCCTTTCTTCACTTGTAAAATACAATCACCGAAGACTCCTTATAATAAATATTACATAAATGATGTTAATAATTTAAAGGTTTTCATTACAATGAATAAATAAAGTTATTAATAATGAATAAAATTCATACCTATCATATTTCAATACTATATCCATACCAATCAATATTTTCAATCATACATTTTGACTTGAGTGTTTATTTATCTCATACCATAACCTAAATACGTCACATGCCACAACCTACACTCAACATTCCCTCATAAGCAAAATAAATTTTACAACATTTTGGAAACACATTGAATTTATACTTTAGATATCATGCACTTCTCATATTATGATTCTTTCTAACACTAGACAAAAGTAAAAAACGTCGTAAACTCCTCTAAAGATGAATTTCTATGACTCACAAAATATAATTCTTTTTCACATTGCAAACTATGCTGTAAACTTCTATTAACTCTAACCACCTAATACCTCTTTTTATGAAAAAAAATTACAAACACTACAAAGTTAATACATTTTATCACTATACAACACATAATTTTAGCTCATTTCTTTATACCATATCTTCAACCATCAATCCACATTAAATACAATTTCACAATTCGTCATTTATATTTATATTTTCTTTACAACATAATTCTTTTAAATAAAATCAAATAAAATAATTCAACATACAATTCAATAAATTCTAAGTAGATAGATATAACAAATATACTCATTTAATTAAAGAAATACATATTTTAAAATCAAATCTTTTTGTTTTTACAAATTCACTCAGCGAAATTTAGATATTTAGTACCAACTCTTTACCTAAAAAATTACCAGACAATTTTGAGATTTGTTAAGTGAGCAACACATACAAATTTCAGTTTTGAAGAGTCTCAAATTGATTAAGCACAAACAATTTACAAAACATGTGTGAACCTAATTCAACTATCAAATAACACATAATAACCAATATAACTCCATGTGACCATTTCAAACAACACTAACAAAACTTTCATAAATTTAATTACTTTTTTCAACTTAATTAAAATTAAGTATTCTTAATTCATTTCAACTTAAATGGTTCACAATAAAATATCATATACATTTGGTTTCATTAACTTTTTCAAATCAAAAACTAAGTCAATATAATCATAATATATACAATCAAACATAATATATAAGTTTTCAAACAGAATCCAAAATTGTAAACACACTAAATAAATCTTTAATCCATCCACGATATAACCACAACCCTATAATATCAAATGTTAATTAAGACAACAATTCAAAAAAGTTTTATCCATTTTTCAACTCAATATTTTTATTGACAATATAAATTAATCTAATACCCACCAACAACACAACATCAAGTCATCTTTAACTATACAATGTCCTTACATAAAATATAAATATGGCAAGCATATCACAACCAAGCATTAAGATATTCTACCTTAAAGTTTTATAAAAAAATATAAATATCTAACAAGTTATTTCTAAACTCTAACAAGTCTTTTAATATAATTAAGAAGCTCAAATCTACTTATAGAAAATGCTAAAACATTACATAAAAAAGATACCACTACTATCCTGAATTAGTATAAATTTATTTTTACCTAAGAAATATCACATACAAATTAGAAAACATGCAAAACCCTCACATGAAACAAGTAAAGAAAAAAGACAAAGAAAAACTTACTCTAAATATTATCTTAGAATTTAAATTATAAAAACCTAAAAGTTAATGATAGGAGTCAAACTAACCAAATTAAACTCTTAAGATAGTTCAACCACTTACTCCTCTGTGACTGTTTGATATCAATATATCAAAATTAATTCCGCTTTTCTTTCATAAATTACCTAAGAAACTTATGGTTGAACGAATTTATAAACAATCACTCACATTATTATTTAAGGAAATGCTTTTCTCTTTTATGTTATCTTTTGTAAGGGTGGTTATATTTGGCACTCACAAAACAAAAAATACCAATTTAACTCAAAATAATTATATTTATTTTATATTTAACTTAAAAATTTAATATTATTAAAGTGGATTGTGAAATAGGTATTTTTTTTGGAGGGGTGTCGTAATATTAAATAAAAAAACCATGACCAGCCTTCTATAATGTATGCTTTCTCATTGTAAAACCCTAGTGGAGTTACTAATAATATCTATCCTACGATAAGGGCAAAACAAGTCTACAACCATATATTTATTGTATTTTAGACATGGACTGACTTAAAGATTCAATTAAAAAATTCAAAATCTCAAACCTATGTGTTTGTGAATCGAGATTCTTAGTGATTGATAATTTTTTTAAATCAATATAGTCAAAGATATCCAATACTTTTGAGATTAGTGTATCCATATTGCGTATCAAAATATGAGCTAAGCTTTTGACCAATGCACCTTAGCATACTTTTAGAGAATTGTATTTAAAATATTTTTTGGTCCACTCATTTAAATTTTTCGACAACATACTGACAAAAATGTGAAAACAACAGTTAATTATGTAGTACTAATTAATAAAATGTTGTGTGGTGTATTTAAATGTTTTTTTTTGTTTAGACTATAAATATCTTTTATGAGATTTCAAAAATGTATAGTTGAGTAGGAAACATCCAATTGAAGTTGCTGTTTAAGGAGAATTAATCATGTACAATTTAAACTAATCACCTATTACTATCTTTAAATATTTATATTAACATAAAATAAAAATACTTCTGAATATCTATATTTATATTTAAGTTACGAATCATTACCAAATGAAAGAATTGTCAAAAAATAATTTTCCTTTCTGTTTCCTATTGCTGATGCTGTGTAGTACAGTTATTTTCCTACTTCTTATAGATTGCCCTTGAAAACCTCCTTCTTCTATTATTATCTCAGTTGTTCATCTATGGTGCACATTATGGAGAATAATTTTTGCAAGGAAGTTGGCACACAATTTGTTTTTTTAGGTGATTGTGTTCTAAATATAAAGGAAAATGGCTGAAGGAATAAAGTATGGTACGTTTGTAATGTTTTAAAAGACGGAGTATTTGAAAGATGAATTTCAATTTGGAGGGGATGAGAAGAGTGGATTTTTTTATTTCTAATAATGTTTTATTTTGGTAATACTTTTACTTATAAAGTACCATTTAAATAATTTAATTCGTTTTTATGAAAGTTATAACCAGCTCAATTTAAAATGAAAACTTATTTTCATTCCTTGTAAACATTAAGTTGTTTCTAAAAAAAATTAAAAAAGCACTTTAATATGAAATTCTATCACTGGGATCCCATGACTCCATTTTAGGTATTATCATTGCTTAGTTTGAGACTGCTCCACTATGAGCTTATGAGTTTACTTGCCTAAAATTAAAAGCACTTCGATGAATCCTCTCTCACTGTAACTGGTACAATAACATTTTTTTGGTATCTTAAAGAAAAGTTCCTTCCATTTTTATTTATTTATTTTATCTTAGAAGTCTTTACAGAAAAACTCATTTAGAAAGACTAAGTATATTTGCTAATTACCTACTAACAACATACTGCATAATTTCAGAAACCTCCAGAATAAAGCAGGCTATTTAGTAAGAGCATGAAAGCACAGATAAATATAGAACCTATATATATGCAAGTGGTGAAAGGGGAATCAACATAAGAATATAAAAGAAATCATTAGCTAATGCTTCTTAAATATAAGGGAGATTCTTATACATCATTTTCCTTTATATCCAACCTGATGAAAGAGATGTAGAAAAATTATAATGTGCATATATTAGAATCCTAAATAAAAATAGAAAACGGTTCTTGATTATTTGGAGCATCCCCAGTCTACTACTACAAATTCTTTCCAACTTTAATGCATTGCTAACAAATTTTTAAATTGGAAACAAGTCATGCCTCACGTGGTCCATCATAACCATTAGAATTTGCTGTTTAGCCTGAATCCGTATCAATGTTTACTCAAAATGCCTCCAAGACAAGTTGGGCATGAAAAGAAATCGGACATCAACCCAAATTTACACCACCACCGGAAAACTCCACCTCCTGAAGATAAGAAAAAAGTAGGAGACACGTCAACCAGTTATAGCCTCATAATTACGAAAATGACAAGCAATAATCAGATCTTTAAATTGACAAAAAACAGGAGACACTCAACCAGTTATAGATGATTTCTTCTTTTTCTGTGAAAATCAGGTATAGAGTTATTTTTAAAATCAACCTTCACAGTATCTTGTTTACACTACATAAAATTTAAAAGAATATGCTTGTATTTTGGTTAGAATCTAATACCAACGCACTAACTCTTACTATGTTTGTTTTACACATTGTATAGCTACGGTTCTTCTATATTTACTATGACATCAATACCATAGAATGACTTCCAAGGATTCTTTTGCAACCTCTGATACCAGTTTCAGTTCAATAAATGAAGAATGAATAAATTTCAATGAGCATGCAATTTCAAGTGTACGGTTACCTAACATAAATCATTGCCTTTTTTCTTTTCTTTTATGCTTTTGAAAGAATTGTTGCTCAAGAGTAATTCCAGCTTATAGAATTGAAAAGTATGACAGGGACTACAGTTAGGAAAAATCAAGAACCAGAAGCAATAACGGTTGTAAGCAGCAGTAAATAAAATTGATAGATTATTGATTTCATCATGGGAAGAATATTAAGAAAGGGTTTACAAGAAATTGGATTCATCGAATAAAATCCCCATAGCCCACTTGAACAGCAGGTTGTGAATAATAAACTCTTTGATATGGAATTTGTCATTAAAAGCATCTTCATAATACCGAAATTCCTTATTTTTCATATAATTTGAGAAACATTGTACGCCGATTTCACAAGATAAGATGATGACAAAATGAATATTTATCAAATTAAATTCAGACTTCTAAAGCATGTTGCTGTAACCTAGGAGAATAAAACATCAAAGTATTAAAGCAATTTATTTCCCAACTGACTAGTCAAGAGGTGGAGCTAGAACATGGTCAGGATTTTTGTTATAATATGGAGCTAGTAAGATAATATGACTAGCTTTTAACTATTGTTTGAAGAGAGCTCAAATATTACAAAGCCTAGACAAAACACGCAAATTTGTAAGTTTTTTAAAGGATTAGTGGAAAAACAGGTCATGGAAGACGGTACCACTCTCCTACCATGTTGAGAAGAGAAAAACAGAGAAGGAATACAATACATTCCATGTGTTAGGTACACATGAGTAATCTTATTTATAATGAAGGGATACAATAATAAGCAACATAATATCTGGTAATGGGAAATATTTGGTATGATATTTCCCTATCGAATTATACCATTTCTACCTATTTTTAATGTAATCAAATCATATCTCAAACATAAGTAATGCCAAAAACAGAAATCAAACCTGAGCAGGTGCCAAGGATGAGACCCAGTCTGATGTGTGTGTAGGAAGAAGCCCCAATGCATTGAGCTGCACAATAGGATAATCACATAAGAATTATTAAAAAAATGTACATAAAATCAAGGTTGTTAAACTTGATAATCTAGATAAACTTGTGAAATCCTAGTAAACTCAATCAATCTTAAAAGTGTTAATAAAAGACAGATTCTATTACTCAAACGCTATTCAATAGCATATCCATATCAATATAAAAAATTTGAACTCCATAAAAAGCAAACATAAGTAACAAAGTAAAAACATAACTCAACACTTGTCCCATATTATATTATATTATATTCAGGCATTTACACTTTTGTTGTAGTTTTACAGATCAGAATAAAATAATAATGAAAACATAAAATTAGCTTCATAAACCACGTGTATATTACAGAACACAAGCAATTTAATCCAAGTATCAAACAAAATCAACCAAAGGTATACACTTTGAGGCCAAAACCTCACATAAATCTAGGCTTGCAAACTTGCTTGTAAAACACAGTTTAAATTTGTAACAATTTGCCTGAACATGAGATATAAACAAAAGAGCTTACAAGCAATTTAACTTGTTTTTGTGTCAAGGGATCATAAACGCAAAACAGTGTAAGAGTTTGACAACAACAATGGCACATACATTTACTTAAAATTTTGAAATACAAGTATCAAGATGTCAACTATGAGGCACAAAATGACTACATATATTTACCTTCCAAACACCTAGTGCCAAGCCACCCAAATTAAGGGCTATAAATAACAACTTAGGTCCAAGAAGCTCCACCTTATTGTCTTTGTAGGGCTCAAAAACTGCAAAAACCAATAGAATGCATTAACAATCCCAGACCAAAGAGAAGCTCCCGAGTACATGTTTCATGAGGTTCTAGCCAACAAAAAAGCTAGTAAACCTAAAGACCGAGAACACATTCACTAATAGAACATTTTGTGTCAGTGTAATAAGACCAAAGGAAGTTAAAAGTATCAGCCATTCCAGGAGAGAATGAATTGCAATAGATACTAAAAAACACTCTTTCCATACCCTGGAAGGCTCAAACACCAGATCACAACTAACAAACAAAGTCTGAAAATAAGGGGAACGTGCAGAAGAAAGAACACCACAAAAAAGCTAACCAATCACTAATACTGAATTTTCAAAGCTTCTATTTTTTCTTTTCTTTTCAAACTTCTCTTAGAAAGCTTTCAATTAATGCCTGGTTTGGTTTAGGGGATTTCGGGGACAATTAAATTTGAAATTGGTGGAACCCACCCATTATTATTTTTCACCTATTTCCTCTCATCCCTCTCCTCGTATCTTCTCTATTTCTCTTCAAAAAGTACCTTTAATTTCTATTTTATTTCTCACATATTTTCACTCATTCTTTTTATTTCATTCACCCAATTTATCTTCGCTCTGCGGAACAGGACCTAAGGGTGCATTGGAGAAACTTATTTGCAACTTATTCGAGCTTTTCTTAAGCTATAATCACTTATATAACTATTTGTAAAACCTTATAAAAATAGCTGATAATACGTGCTTAATTTAGTTTTAGCTCATTTCAAAAGCTCTTGAGTATGACTTACAAAAACAACTTACAACTTAAGGAAAACAACTTAATCTTCTCGACTTGTTGATAATGGAGACAACTAGTACATACGCCATACGTGATAACATAATAAACACTTACTTAAGCTGTTTAACCAAACACGCTAACAAAATAACTGATCTATAAACACACACTTACACATCACAGATCAAGGAATTCGACATTAAAAATATAAAGGCAGAACCATACATCTAAGATCAACCATGCAATCGAACAAATATATACTAAAACGAGACGAGAAGGCGAAAACGTACTCTTTCCGACACTCTGCAAGGCACTAATGGGTTGCCAAAGAGCAGAGAAAGTAATCCCAATGCTGAACAAGTGGACTGTGCTACCAGCCATCCACATCATGAACCCCATCATCAGTAAATTCTTCAGAGGGGCTTGCGCTACCTCCCAAGCTTTCTGTTCATAACGAAAACACCAATCATAAAAAAACAATACTAAATAAAATTAACCAATTTTTCCACAATTAAGAAACCAATTATCATAACTAAAACAATAGTGAAAACAAAAAAAGAAGAAAAACCTGGGCTTTCCAATTGGATTCAGCATCCTTCTTCTGGCGACTGAGCGTTGAGTCGTCCTGCACGATTGAATTTCAAATTCAACTTAAAGAAACAAATAATTGGAAAAGATGAAAGAAATTGAAAGGGTTGAAGCGTGCGTGGGAAGGAACCTGGTCGGGAGAAGCGCGAGAGAAACCGGGAGGATCGGGAATATCGCGAGAAGTGGAATTGTCGGAGAGGTCAACGGCCCACCTTCTTCCTCCCGATCCCATCACTCCCTTTCCCTTCTCCATCGATTCTCTCTGCTGGCGAATGCGGCTGCACCGAACCAAACGGCGTCGTTAAGGAGCGGCGTGTCTCTCTGTGGATCGCGTTCAGTGCCGGGTGAGTGAGGGCAACGCTGATGTGAGGTTTCAGAAGTTTCTCTACGCTCGTTTTGCTTTTTCCAAAACGACGTGGTTTTGCGTAGTAGTCATCAGGTATAAACAGAAAAAAGAAAAAGAAAAAGGAGTAATGAGAGAGAAATACAGTGTAGCACTCTTTTCTTAATACTCACGGTGGTTACCTTTTAAGACGTTAAAATTTAATTTAAATACTCACGGTTGTTTGCTTTTTAAGACGTTAAAATTTAATTTAAAGATAGAGTAAATAACAGATATCTACTAGAGCTGTCAAAATGGGTTGGAATCTGTGAGTCAATCCGGCTCACCACGAGTTCGGGTTGGGTTAGGTTGAAATTTTTTTACAAATTTCAATACGGGTTGATTTTTGATCCGGCTCATTTAGAACCCGGCTCATCCGGGTTGAACCCGTGGTGAGCCGGGTTGGCTCACCAACCCGCAGATAAAAAGGTCACATAAGTATTTTTATTTTTTTATTAAGTTGAGTTTTACATTTGGGTCATGTTAAGTTATTTTTTTATCCAACACATAAATAATTTATAATTTTATTTATTTTGGTTTGTATTTGGATTGTATTAAAGTTTATTTAGATTTTAATTACAGTTACAATTTAGTTTTGACCAAAAAATAAAAAAATAATATTTTTTTTAATTAAGTGAACCCGTGAGCCAACCCCGTCAACCCGTGGTGGGCTAGGTCAGGTTCGAATTTTTTTGGCTTGCTAAAAAGTAAATCGGGTTGGGTTGGCTTACTAAATCATCAACCCGTGGTGGGTCGAGCCGAGTCGGACCAAATTACCCGTTTTGACAGTTCTGATATCTAGTGGCGGAGCTCTTTAGGAGCCGGCGGGGGCCACGGCCCCCCCAATTTTTTTTTCAATTTTTTTAAATTATTTGTTTAAATTTTTTTAAATTATGTATATTATTAAATTTTTTAAATTATGTCTATCTTTTTAAATTAGGTAATAATATATTAAAAAATTAATAAAAGTTAAGTTAGATTTTTTTTAAAGTATAATATTTAATGTTAATAAATAGTAAAATATAAAATCAAATATAATAAAAAAAATTATTAAGATAATTTTCATTTTCTCTTTTAATTGTTTACTAAGTTTTTTATATGTTGTACTTATCTCTCATTTTTATCTAACTTTTTGTTACCGAAGAAAAAAAAAACAAGTTAAATAGAAACTCATTATTTTTATCCTCATTTTTTAATTTTTTCTTTCATTTTTAAAGAAAAAAAAAAGATAACTTTATCTTGTCTAACTTGGTAATGAAATACCTATTTAATATTTAGTACTCATTTTTATCTTATGACATTTTGTATATTATTTATTTTTTATGAATATAAAAAAGTAAGTAATGTATTATGTGATTTTTTATAGACAATGTTTAAGTGAATTTGATTATTATAATTTTTTGTAGTAGTTATGTCTCTTAATGTTTGATTAGATTATGATAAAGAAAAAGTTAATATTAAATTTGTTTTTTAAATAGGTATATTGATGAAAAATAAAAGAATAAATTCATTTTTTTTAAATTGATAAAAGAAAAGTGAAGATCAAAACAGGACAATATCGTTACTCATTGCATAACAATGAAATGGAATACTTGTGATGACTTTTGAATCGATACATGCATATTAGTAAAAGGAAAAATGAATATTTTGTAGATAATATGGTTATTTATATTGGAAAAAAATAGCTGAAAAATGTACTTATAATTGAATTATTTGATAAGTTCTAGAATATAAAAAAATGATGGATAATCTTTAGATATGTGAAATTTCTTTTATAGTTATAGTTATACTAAATTATATATTCATTTTATTGAATTAGTAACAGTAATATTAAATATATAAATTTTAAGTATATTATTTTGGCTTCCATAAATTTTTGATCAAGATTCGTCACTGCTGATATCTACAAAGATAAAAAGTAGTAATTTGAAAAAAAAAATATAGTTATAATATTATAATACAGAGGCATCCGTAAACTAAGGTTTATATTCAATTATATATATCTAATGTATAATATAGTATAAGATTTGGATTTAAGAATTTTATATTAAACGTATATAAATCCAATTCAAGGTTTTTTTTTATTAGATTGAGTTTATTTGTAAATGTCGAGATGGAATACGATCCTTGAGTTAATTTACTACAAGTTTAAATTGAATTGGGTTAAAAAATTTATAAATTTGAGTAGAGACTAAAAGCCAACTCAACGATCCGAAAATAAAAACACATCACTTTTATACTTCCTGCACCGACCTTTTTATTTCCAGCACCTCCTTAGGTTAATAGGCTACTGTTTCTTCTTAGATCTACATCTTTACTTCCTGCACCTCCCATTAGTGAAAATAATGGTTTTTAATTATGATTTAGTTTTTGAATGAAAGATTTATTTATTGACTAAAATAAAAAAACAATTTTTTAAAATAAGTTTGAATTTTTTACATTTTGGTTTTAATATTAGATTGAAAAAAAAATCATAATTTATTTTAGTTAAATAAATTAACTTATTTAAACCATTAACTTGTAATGAGTCAAATCAAATTTAAATTTTTTAAACTCAATAATAAGTGAGTTAAGTTAAATTAAATCACTGATTAACTCGTATTAAATCGAACAAAATTAATTAGATGTACTGCTTTGACAATTCTAAGTTTCTCCAAACTCAACTCAACATGTAGATTAGTTATACTTTTTTACACGGTCTATTTCCTGATTTATCCTTTTAATTTTTAAATCTATATTCATAATGTTTGAAAATTTATATATTTTTTAAATATTTTCTTTAATAAAAACCTCACTTATTAAGATTTATAATATATTTGGATAAATTTATTTAAACAGAGTAGAAGCAATAAAAGATAACTTTTTTTAAAAAAAAGTTACTTTGAGTTGTTACGTTAAAAGATAAAAAAAAATAGAGATGTTTGTAGGACAAAATTTGATCTTTTAAAATTCTTAAATCTCTCAATATTCCTAGTGGGAAACATATATGATCCAATCAGAAAAAATAAATGTTTGTTAAATTTCAATTCTAATTTGAGGTTCCTCAACTCATTTATTTTCTTTAAAAATATTCTTTAAGAGCACGATGTTGTTAGGTAAGGGAAATTAAGAGTGAATTATGAATTAAGTTATGATACTAGAAGAAAATTGTAGAAATATTCAGATAGATTTAACTTAAGTGTTACGATTTAGTACGGTTAAAACTATAATTAAGCACAATTTAAATACAATAATTATTTTTTTATATAAAAATAATGTATTTTATTCTATGGAACCTTTTGATATATAAGAAATACGGAAATAATTTTAGCATGATGTGTTAAAACTTTAAAATTAAATTCAATTGCTAACAATTATTTATGTTAGTAATTAAGAAAAGTCTCGCATTTTGTACTAAATCATTCTCTTATATAATATCTCAAATTTAAATTTAAGTGTTTAATTAAAGTATCACTTGAATATACATGGTACTAAATTATTCTCCTTAATTGAATTAAAAATTGTACTGAATGATTATCTCAAATAATATTTTTTATGGATGAAAAAGAAATGCAATTAAATGAGCGACTATTAAATAAAATTTCTCAGAGAAATAAAATATATGGAAGAGAAACTCAACTAGTAATCTTGAAGCTTAACTCACAAAGCATAGTTTATTAAAGCATTTTCCTTTTCAATCTCATTGAATTGTGTTATATATTCAACTTCATTGTTTACGAACCAAAGTCAAATCAGCATTTCACACAGTTTAGGCTTCATGACTGTACTAAGATTCTTCCTTTTTTAATATACTCAACTCTTTATCACTTCTTGAAATCTTGTCCGAAAGGTTTGCCAGTGTAAATCCTGCAAAAACCTGTTTCCAACATAACCAAAGCATCAATGTCTAACTATAGAACACACCAATAACTTTAATTAAAACATGTTTTTGCATCATTAACTAATAAGAAACTTATTATAGAGAGAACATACACTGAGATTGTATACACTGTGAATTGTGATTGGATAAAAGAATAAGACTAACATGATCAATGCATATATACACTAATTTCTTTTAATTTATAAAGACTGATATATTTTTACACAAATATGGATATAACGAAAGACATAATTCTTTCTCATCAAAATATGAAATGTTGATCACCAATACATATCAGTGATAAGTTCTTCTTATTAGAAAAATAAGATACGAATGAGACATGATCATAAGACTTAAAATCACACTTAGATTAACAACGATAATTACAAAATGCTAATTTATGTTGAAAAAGAGAAATGAAACCTGAATGCATCCAAGAATGTAGACTGCAGAGTACATGCGACTATGAATAACCATGTCAGCTATCATGGCAATAGGAATTGTCAAGGACATGCCCAATGTAGCTACCAAAGGAGTTGTCCAAACTATAGAAAGTGCCCTGTTTCAATATTCATTCTAGTTATTACATGAAATACAATTAATATTCTGCAATCATATGATTATAATATGTGACAGAAGTATCATATAAAAGAGTTGTAACTTGTAAGTATTAAATATATATATATATATATATATATACCATAAAGACATAAAGGGAATATATACGATGTGACAGTTCTGATATATTTTAACATTTTGATATGTCAAATGTTCATTATATACAGCACAATGCATTGATCATCTTGAATGAAATGAAATGCTGATAAACAAGATTTTTCTCTGAAAAGATGATGTTCAACTTACCATAAAAAATCTGAAATCACGCTTGAGAAAATGCTATTTGCTATAACAATCTCCCAAGTTGAGATTGAACTTGGAAATTTGAAATAGGGTTCAATTCCCACAGCACTTAATGGCCATGCTGCATGGAAAGTTGAAGGAGTATCAGTTAAGACGTTTGAAAAAGAAAAAAGAGGCATATTCAATAAAGAATTTATCAATAATGAACTTTTTAATCCCTTTGGTGTCAAATTATCAAAAAAGAAATTCATACCAAGCCACCAAAATCCAAGAAAACTGTAGATACCAATGCAGCCAAAAAGCTTTTCCATGTCTACCATGTCTCCTGATCCAGCAGAGTTCTTGAGAAGCACTGCAATTAATTGATCAATGATTCACAATGATCTTTAAGTCAAAAATTTGAACTTAAACATGTATTATCATTATGAGGTAGAATCCATTGCAATTGATTATTCATACCTGTGAATAAGCCATAAAATACTGCTGAGAGTAGGCCAAAAACGTCTCCAATGATAGTATGCTTTTGAGTACTTGGTAAGAACAACAGTTTCCAATTTCAGAAATTGAAAGAATATAAAGGGAAACATGCATTTTAACATCAACTTGAATCTTTTAACATGTTAGCTAAGATGAACAAAGATGGAGGCTTTACTCAATCACTGAATAAAAGATACTGCATAATGCAGATACGGAAGTTGCAGTATTCTGCTATTCACTATGCATATTAACAAAATTAAAGGCTAAAACTCCTCACAGAAAGTGGAATTGATTTTCCTTGGGGAATTATGCATTTGTGCACTCTAATGAAGTGGACTAAAGGATTGCAGGGTTGAAGTATTGGATGAAAGAGGGTTTTTCACCTTAAAATGCAACTTTGAACTTACTCAGAGATGATGATATGTTCATCTGTTATCCAAGTTTTTCCAATTGTTGTCATGGCGACTCCAGCCATGCTGATCAAAACAGCTGCCATTTTGGTCATATTTACTGAGTCTTGGCCAAGAAAGGCTCCAAAGAAAAGGGTAAAGAGACCTGACATGGAATTCAGAACCGTTGTACTAGCAACACTAGTATTTGCAAGTGCCATGTTTGAAAAATACTGCATCATATCAATCAAGTATAGTGAACATAATGAGTGCAACATCTTCAGAAAAACTCATCATCATACATGAATATTAGAAAAATCTTTTCTTTGTACTTTTGGTGGGGTAGATGAGTGAGGCATGGAGGAAAATATGTTAAAAGCATTAAGAAACATTATAAAGATGTCATGTTGGAACATTTATAGACAAGTCAAGTGTATTTGTATACTGTCAATTATACGCAGTATCTCAACAACATACTCTCAATTCAAATATATAAGATTGTGGCCAACGAATTCAGATATATAAGATTATGCACACCTGATGTACACATAGGTCCATGGTTATAACATGTATTCACCATTCTCTGTACAAAAGTTTTGGGAAAATTTGAAAGGCATTGTTACCTCTTGTGCAAACCATATTGGAGTGAGGTACAAGCCACACTTGGCAATTTTCCATGAGCTACTTTCATTACTCTGTGCAAGCAAGGGAGTTTCATCTTTCTCTTTCTGGACCAAAGACACCCCTTCTTCGATTTCTCTGATGTCATTGTCGGTGATCAAACTACTTTTTATATCAGTTTCTGGTATTTGGAGAATCACATCATCTGTTCTAACTGATATATAGTCCTCATGAATTTTTCTGAACAAAATGTTCAGCAAGCTGAAAATCCACTTCTTGAAAACACAAATGGGAAAATAAATCACCATCACAGATACTCCAAAGTATGCGAGTGCAAAAGGCTGTTTATACTCTTCAAAAATCCTCTGCAATAAAGTGTTGAAATAAGCTTATCATAAGTCTATAACAAAGTCTTGCTGCATAATCAAACTATTCCAATGTTAACAGTGAAGCAAAATCAAGTTTTAAGGAACACTACT
Organism: Vigna unguiculata; assembly: GCF_037176805.1. NCBI lineage: Eukaryota > Viridiplantae > Streptophyta > Magnoliopsida > Fabales > Fabaceae > Vigna > Vigna unguiculata. The sequence goes on from NC_140799.1 coordinate 4,982,575, forward strand.
ACAGCATAATCAAACTATTCAGAGGTTCATAGCCATAGCTCATTCGTCACATGGATTTCTCTTTTTCTTTTCTTTACTATGCTTTGTTGTTCCATTTCGACGAATTCAATCAAAACTCTTGAAGTTAATCCTTTTCCAAAAGCCTTGTCAACTTGTTATTCTAAGAATAAATAACACATGTAATGACAGTTCCTTATACTTCATCCAATCACAAACAGAAATGTTTATTAATTCATTATATGAAAGTCAGGTCAATGCTTATACAACCTTGTTTTCTGTATCAATTTCACAATTATACAAATAAGATAGATGTGTGAAGGAACAGCTCGCAGTTTCAATAGATTATTATAGATTCAGATTTTGTTTTCCACGCTGAAAAAACACAACAGAATAACATCTTCAAAACACAACCAAAAACAAATGAAAAGTAGCTTAACGAAACAACATAGCAGGTCAACAAGGGAGGGTAAACATACAAAAAGGAAAAGAAAAAATTAGAAACATGAAAAACATAATTCATACCTGAGTTATTTCTGCACAACTAACCCATATTAAAACAAAAGCTCCAATAAGTCCCAACCCCGCATGGTACCTCCAACCCATTACAGAACTTTGTTTTAAGTTCTCTTATTCTATGTGTGAATATATACAAGCTGAAATTCACCCTACTTTTACTAGGAATTCAGCATTGTGTTTTATGGCAATGGTAAAGACAAGCTCTGGAGTTAATGGGAGATATACATAAGATATGAAGACTATTCTAGTACAAAGATTTTAGATGTTAATTCACCAAATTAAGTAACTTGGTTTTTGGAATCTTCATATTTAAAAGGTGGCACATTTATCTGAATTTTATGTTACTTCTATGATCAAATGTTCAGGTTATACATTTATCTGAATTTTATTAACTACTAATTGTAACTTAAAACTGAATTTGTGTGTGAAATAGATATCAGTCAGAGACCTTAAACAAACATTAATTATGAACACAATAATCTTTTTTTCATATTAGAAGGGTCACGTGACAGTGCTAAAAAAATCTAACCAAAGTCACGTGTTAAAGGTTACAATTACTTGCCTTAGCGTTATCTTAAACCTCTGACAGGTGCCATTGAAAAACTTCAGTTCTTAGCTGTCTTCTAACAGGTGCCATTGCAAAACTACAGTTTCATAGTATCGTGGCAGCGTAGGTTTTAAGGTTTCAACACGAGGACATGACTCACGACATGAACCAAAAGAATATTCACTTACACACCATTTTAGGATATATCCTGAAAGTGCATATTACTCTGCTACCGTTTGCATTGCATATGATTGATCGATAATGATGAATTGTGATTTCTGGAACTGTTTACCTCAGCATGCATTGCTTTTGTCGCAGTGGAAAAAAAAAAATGTAGCTGTTAGACATGTATGTAACACTATAACACTAGCAATTTCTTCTTTTGGTTTTCAGTTCATGTCATTGTAATTTAAGTAACATATATATAGCACTAATAACATACTTAATGTATTGATGAGATTTCAAGTGGAATGTAACTGGTTCATTAATGCATAGGAAGATTGTTTAACCATTATTGATCAGTAATTTTTAATATATATAAAAGAATAATTTTATTATTATTGTTTATATATAATTATAGTTTAATAATTTGATTGTAAAGAAGTACATTACTTTAATAAAGTTATATAAAGTTATATAGTTGACATGTGTGTGTCTTGACGTGCAGCCTTGTGATATATTGGAAGATTTGTTGTAGTGGATGATATACCCTCACTACTCTGAAGTGCATCATTGTGATGTTAAAATGGGTAAAGGAATGTTAAGTACCAATGGATCAACTTTATCTAAAGAAGGTGATCCTTCCTAACTATGGTTTGAGACAAGTAGAACTTTTTCATAATACCTTATTTATCTGAGTTTTAGAGTAAATGATTTATATTCTGATCAAGATAAATATGTGTTATGATAAAAACTTAATAATAAGAAGAATTATAAGAAGAGTGTTGAGATAGATGTACGAGAACAATGTTTTTGTTATAATGAAGACTATTAGGAATAGAAATATGAATTAAATGTCTTATTGAATAAAAATATTAAAAACGAATAATGTATAAAGAAAAAAAAAAGTTCATTAAGTATTAAATTTTAAGATTTTATGTTAAAAATAATATTTTATATTTTATATAGTTTATTTAAGTTTCATTCTCCTCCTTGTATTCTCTATGGAGATTTCTCGAATAGTCTATAAACTAATATTTTACATATAATTAAAAATTAAATTTTTAAAATTATAAAAATTTGAAGTTTAAATAAATAATTATAATTAAATTATTATTCAGTATAATAAATATTAACATATTTTATGTTTAGTATAATACAAATTTATAATCTTAATACAAAAAATGTTAATTTTACTTAAATTATGTTAATAATTAATATAATTAAATATTTTAATAATTATATGTTTGGTCTTTAATGATTATCATATTGTTATTGTGTTTATTAAAAAAAATATTGATATTCTTACTGAATACAAATATATATATATATATATATATATATATATATATATATATATATATATATATATATATATATATATATATATTTAATTACCTTATCAAGGATGAACTAAAATCTTTGTACTATTAATATAATTATTTTATTATACTAAAATCTAGTACTTATTATGCAACTCAACTATTTTTACACATAATTATAAAATATAGGATTTATAAAACACTGTTATTAAAGAAAAAACTTATGATTGTCTTCAAAATCTAACTTTGTAATATTCGCCTAAATGTCAACTTCTTACAAAATTCATGCAATGAAAAAAGAAATACACTTTTATGGAGAAAAAAATTTAATTCAAAAAAAGCCCTCTTGTAATAGGATTAGAATGACTAATCTAATTATATTTACAATCAACTCTGAAATAAAGTGCAAAACACCAGAACAAAACCCCCACCGATACCAAAAAATGTTAGATACATTAATCGATGTGTATGATAGTGACAACATAATTCAAACTATAAAAACAAATTTCTTGCAATTTCCTTCCATCACAAAATTCTAGATTAAAAATATGTATCTTAATAGTTAACATAACTAACTAAATCTTACTGAAACAAACCTAAAAATTGAGAAAAAAATCATCTTGTTTTTCAATTTATCTTTTACTTTTTTGTTACAGTTGAGTCTAGAAAGTGTTTAAACAGAAATAGGTATGGACTCATTTAATAACTGTCACATTATTATTCTACAAAGATATGAATATTAGACTTTCCCAAACTAAAATATTTATCATTTTTTTACATGCTGAGACTCTTTGAATACAGATTCAAACTTAACCCTTGAGTGATCTGTGAAGAGAGTTTTTCTCCAGTTTTTCACAGTAAAGTTACCAAAAGAGAAATGTATCCCTAACATGGAAACAAATTGATAAACAAGAAACATTCAAAACTATATCAACATCAAATTTTCAAAGGAGCATCTGAAAAATAATGATGGAAGACAAATACTCGAATTTCTGGTAGTGATCAGAAAAATGGTTGCCTAATACATTTTTTTCTCAGAAAAAAAAAAGGTGCAAAAAATACTCTCAGTTCAGTTAAGCTGTACAAGAATATTGTGGTAGGTAGCTTCTTTGTCTAACAAGCTCGTGAAGGTCATGAACAATCTTGAACACAGCATCTGGCCTTGCCAGCCTCAATGCATTTTGTGACATTTGTTGTAGTTCGTAGGCTTTAGGACCAAACCAATCGGCAACAATTTTTGCTATCTGTTTAGGAGATTTACAGAACTTTCCACATCCATTTTCAACTACATAGGGGACATTGCCAGCTTCCTGAAAATAAAAATCCACCATTTAATCAACCATGAAGAGGATTCCCGTAAACTCAAGCCAAAATCTCCAGCTTCTACATTTTTTCATGGAACATATACACAAGTACACAAACATGCAGTACCATAATCCTAATGTTTACTCCCTCTAACCTTGCTATCAAAAAAGGATTTGTTAACATACACTTGTATATTTTAAGAGTTTATTAACAAGTTATGTCTTGGACCTTTTAATATAAACTCATGGTATAGCTTGCTAAATTACTTCTTTTGAAAAACAAGTGTACCATAGGCTAATCCTAATGGGGTTGCTAAAGTACATTCACTTGCTTTTATGAGAAGTTTAACAAGTTATGACCTTTCGTAAAATACACTCTGGAGATTGTTTTACTTCTAGTAGAAAATAGTTGATGCATGTTTAACAAATCCCTATATGAAAAGTATGCATGGATAAAACAAATTAAACAAACACTTGTGAGAAAGATTTCTTGCACCTCTTTACTATTGTCAACTGAGCCTCTAGTTAGATCTAAAATATCACATTAAGTTTTAGAACCCAGTCGCAAATTTACTCCACTGACACAATTGAATCAGTTGGATTTCTTGTACAAAAGTCACAAATTTCAGGAATCAATCAGAATACCTGTCCAGCAATGTAACCATTCAGAATAATAGGGAGGCCTCTGATCTGGGCTTCTGCGATTGTCCCTGGACCCGCCTACAAAAAGAGAAAAACCCATCAACTGCTGCCATAATTAGGTAAAAAAACCTTAAGTCAGGATTGAGGGATCAAACCTTTGTAATGATGCAATCACAAGCACCCATGCACTCCTCCATTTTGGTAACAAATCCCTTGACCTAAATATGAATAAATTAATTCAGGGGCGAGTAGACCATGCTGAATAAATAATTGCTAGGCTCATCAAAAAATTGAAGTGTCACCGACCCCAAACAAAAAACTTAATATGGAAGTTTCACACCTTAAGTTTTCTAGGTTATCTAGTGAAAAGAAAAACTAATATTACCCAGGATCCTATGTATAAGACACTTTACTGCTTGTCCTTAACCAATGGCTCCGGTGCAATATTATTTCCAGTTTGACCATGGTTCAATTGGGTTGAACCAATGAATGGAAAATCAATATTTTCACTAGTTCAATCACCGGTCTAGTTTTAAAAAACATTGCATATGAACAATCTGATTCTAAGGCTAAATACCTAGTTCATTGTGCAATACACTAGCAAAAGTCAATCACCGTGAACAGCTGACAATTAAAATTTAAGCGTATTGAGGAAATACCAACGATGATAGAGAGGGTGCAACAAAACTAGAAAATATATGGAATTTATGTTTGAATAAAAAAATATTAACAAGGTTCTGGAAATATTTTAAGGGTAACAATACCTGCACAGGAACCTTCCAATTAATTGCATTCAGTTTGTTAAGAAGTTTCTTATTCCGTCCACAGATCACTAGGATCTGACCTACAGGGACCCCAATACTCTCATCGTATAATGAATCTGCAAGTGCCCGAGCAGTAGCCTCAATGGGACCCATACCTTCCCCTCCCCCCATCAATAGTACAGCAGGAAGATCCTCATCCATTCCTAGATCTCTCCTTAGTTCATCCTACAACATAAAGTAGAGAAGGTCAAAGAAGTCAATCTACCTGATGCACTTAAGAAAATATAACAGTGATGTAGTGTTGCTTGTGACTTCTATTTTACAGGGCTAATTATCTCAACCTTTGTTGGGTTAGTTCTTAGAAGATTTTACACCTACACCCTTCTAATTGATAAATTCCACCTAACACATTACTTTTTTATTTATTGGAAGACTTTGTGTGTAGTTTCCATAAAAGTAGGGGAGTTAGGTATAAAGTCTCTGATAGCAAATGGAATTAGAACAGAAGCACAGTAACAAGGAGGTACTGTAATTTTACCAACAAAAAGACTGTCCAAAAAATTAGCCTTAACCTTATACATCATTGTTACTAGCCCAATTTAAAACATCCACACTTCAACAAGCAATTAACTGAAACCTTAGATCATTTGAAAATAAAGTGAATTGAATTGTATGTTTGATGAAAAAGGAATAATAGTGAAACCAGTTCAGATCCAAGTTGTACAATTAAAGTATACACAATACACTCCTATATATGCATCAATTAGTTACAAGTATATCTGTTATGATGTACACTAATTAAAAATTATAATACTTGACTACAGCCTGTAGTAATAGAATCAGAGAACCCACACAGAACACCAAAGCTGATAATTTTAGTATCATACTATACATTTGGCTGTCGCTTAAACAAAATCAAGGGAAAAACAGTTTACAGGAAATCATTAGCAAAAGTGTGCAGCACTGTTGACATGGAAATGGCTATTATCTACTTTCAATTCAATAACTTCAAAACCTAATATAAATTACTACTCCTACTATCCTATCAGAATTTCAACAATTCAGAGGCATTCATTTGCTAATAGTATATATAGCACATCATTCCGTGTCACAATTACAGAATTGTTGGTAAACTTGCTAATAATTTAAGTAATGGCTATAAGAATGACACCTTTGGCCGGACAGGCTTAACAAAGGAAGGCCGGACAGGTAGACCAAAAATCTTTATTTGGGATTGCTGCAGTCCTGCTTTCAATGCCCTTTGCGCAACATCTGTTGTAGGACAATAGCATCTAGTTACGAGCTTATGAAACCTAAAGAGAACAAGAAATAGGACGTCAAAATAAAATTCTAGATAGATATTTTTTGAAAGGGAAACAATAAAAAAATAGAACTAACCACGTTGGATGGCATGTGCTTAAATCTGTGATAACTGTAGTAAAAACAATCTTATCTAAAAGACCCTTTGACCTCAAAATTCGAAGTGGAACGTGCTGCATCAGTGGATGGACACTGATTATTATATCTGGCTGATATTTCATAAGACCTTTAGCAACCTCACTGTAAAAAGAGAATGAATGGTTTAACTATGACATGTGATGTTATACTGTATTTGAAATGAGATATAAAGGACGTTAATAGATGTGATACTGTATATGCGCAAGGAAATATATTGTGAAACAAAAGATGCAGAAAAGTCAATAAACATTGCGAACATGCAGAGGTCAATCTATCCAGATTTACAGAATATCATTTACAGAACATGAATACCAAATTAGAAACACCCTGAAATACTACCAAATTACCATACTATCTTTTTCTTGAAAGTATCAAGTAATATAAAATTATGCTTTAACCCAAATAAATATAGAAACAGAAATAAATGATTCAATACAAGCACAATCTATTCCCACCACTACAAAAATAATGAAACTACTATTGTATAACTTATAAATTTAATGATCAAAGGAAAACTTCCAACTAGAAAGACAGGGAGAATGCTATACCAGTATATGCATGGAGCCTGGACTATCACATATGCATCATTTTGCATACCTATCAACTATATATATATATATATATATATATATATATATATATATATATATATATATATATATATATATATATATATATATATATATATATATATCCAATGAATGATCGGCTTTCTTACTCATCGAAGTAATTTGTCAAAAAATAAAAGTAGGAACTGTAGCATGAAGGCAACCAAATCCTCACCGAGCTATGAAAGTTCCAGTTGCTGCAAAATTAGACTGGTGCACAACTCGTGGGGCAGTTCCATAGTAAGTCATCTTCCACAACGGCCCGTGCTTCACCAAAAAGCTATAGCTCCTGGGAAGTTGGTTGAACGGCCAAGGTGTGTGATCAGCCCACAAATCAGTAACGAAAACCTGTACCATGAACCCCAAACTGAGAACACAACCTGACAAAAAAAATACATACTTTCATGTGATTCCCTCTAACCTCCCATCACCTTAAACAAGCAACCATTCCTAAAGTCATCATCACTAACTCAAAATTAGAGGGTATTTGGAAGAGCTTCTAGAAAACTTATTTGAGCTCACTCAAATGACATAACTCAAACTCTTTTTTCTGTGTGGGGAAACCACAGGGATCCTCCAAGGGAGGATGTCTTGCTTAAGTTACGTAGAATCACTGTGCTGTGAGCAAAAAAGGTCTCTTTCAACCAGTATTTGAAGCAATTCAATACCCAGAGCTCAAAACAAGGTCACTGGTTAAAACCCCCCATTTCAAGTTGATATATGTGTTTGGTAATCATATAAGGACTTTTTATAACTTCTCATTGCCTTAGAAAGCTAAAATATCCAACTCAGTCCTAAAGCTATCATCATTAACTTACAATTGAGGGTGTTTGGAAGTGCTTCTAGACAACTTATTGGAGCTTATAAAAATGACATATACCTCATGCTAACTCCTTTTTGTGCAAAGCCACATGTATACTTCACACACCACAATCTTACTCGAGCCAGTTAGAATTATTATAAGCCACAAAGTTTTCTTCTTTTTCAAGTATTTAATGAGCTGTATACCCCCAACACTCAAATTCTGAACTACTAAATAAGTGCAAACAACCTCAAATCACTTATGAGCTCACTGATACTCATAAACACTTTCTACGCTTTTCAAGAAGATTATTTTTAGTTAAACTAATCAAAACAGTCATCACAATTTCCCCCCTACTTCTTTAATAAAGAAACATCTCATACTATTCCCATTGCATTAAAAAAGAGTATAACAAACCAAACCTGGTAATCATCTCCAAATTCTTCATAGAAAGCAGCCTTGATAGCTTCAGCGGACGCTCGATGCCCCCCACCAGTGTCACTCATCAAAATCAAAACTTTCTTGGGCCTCTCACCCTCCACGCCATTCCCGCGAAGCCCCTCATTCTCCACCCCGCCACACTCATCCACTCTAACCCCACTCCCATCCCCGTCCCCGTCACAGCCACCACCACCACCACCACCGTCGCCCTCCGCAACTCGCAGCGAGGCGAACCCAATCGGGATCTTCTCGCAGTGAAACCTAACTGCTCTATTAAACTCGCTCAAAATATTCCTGACCCTAACTCCCGCCGCTCCCACCCTCAGTGAAACGCCGCGTTTGGCTCCCGCCCCGCCATTGAAGCGCAGGAAACTGGATTGCACGGCGGTGTCGGTGCGGAAATGATCGAAGGCGAAGCGATTGACGTGGGACGCCAAATCAAGAAGCACACTGGATTCTTGCCTAACACCGTTGTTCATTCTGGCTTCAAACGGTTACCAATCAGTAGTAATCGTTACTAATTGTTTCTAACACTAACAACAAAATTGTTTGAGAATTTTGAGAGAGGAAGAAGCATCGAGTAAAGAAAGTAGAGCAGAGAGTATTATTGGAGTCTTGTTAGAGTCATTTTGTTGTATGGTGTGGTGTGCGTTATGTCATGTGGATTGGGTTGAGGACACTGGGAAGGTGCTTGTCACGTGACGAGCCAATGGAGGAGTGCCACGTCACGTGCGACTGAAGCGAACGCAACGAATTTGGTAGTGCAGGCACGGTTTCAGGGTTGCACAAAGCTGGGTTTTTGTTTGAAGAAAACTACGCTGTTCAGCACAACAAAAAATTGTACGAGATGGATTTATAGAGTGTTCTTGGTGGTCGGTTGAAGGGTAAGGTAGTTAGTTTTCAACAGATGATGACAGCTTCAAAATAAATAAGGAAAGTCTATCCCAAATTCTTTTTGTACCTAGATAAATAATGTGTTTTTATTAAATCAAAGAAATTTGGTCTGAATTCGGTATTAAATAAAAACAAATGAAATTACATCTAATTATTGTCTATTTTTAAATCAATTTCAGCTAAACTTTTTTTCTCAGTTAATGTTGTTAAAAAATATTTTAGTCAAGTTTTTTCGATTAATAAAATTGAGTTCATTTTTTTCGCTATGAATAAATAACATCTTCCGTCCAACCCTAGAACACGTGGTTCTGAGACTCTTTCTTTGAATAGATAATTGCATTGTTTTGAGAGACATGAGATTGGCATGTGTTTGTTATGCACTAGGCATGAATAGTGGCAGGGAAGACCCATCACGCGCCATTGCCGTCCAAAACTTTCAACCATGGCTTATGGGTTCACACCTTCTCTCACTCATCACTCCAAAATGTGAATATCACGCACTTACTCTTATTCAAAAAATAAACAACAAAATACCTAAATTCTCTATCAATTTTTTTATTAAATACATGTAAAGAATTTATACGTTAGCACATAATTTTTAAAATTCAACTTAAATATTTAGTCAAATAAAGAATGTAAACAAGATATAGTATTTTTTAGCTTGTTAACTTGTAGTATTAGTCTACCAATGGCGTGTGATTTTTGAACTTTCATTTTCGTCCCTTTTGGTTATAGGTACTTGCTTGCTAACATATGTTGTTACATTTTGGATCAAATTTCTTCAAAGATAATTTTAACAAAAATATTTAAAGTAATTTTTTTAGAAAACTAAACTTACCTTCTATCTAAATTAATACGGTCTATTATGGGTTTTTTTTTTCTTTTAAATTAATTTATAAAGCTTCTTTGGTATTAGTTTTTTTTCTTTCTAAAAGCATTTTATGCATAGGATGTTTGAAGTAAACTTATATTATCATCCAATTGTAAGTTATTATATATAATACATTTGTTAAAATTTATAATAACGATGTTAAAAATTATATTAATAACATTTATGATTAATTAATAATGTAAAAAAAAAAACTCATGAAGTAGGTACTATTAATTATATTATACATGTAAGTGGAAAATTTCTTATTATGAGAAGTGAAAATATTTAGTTAATTTTGAAATTGTGGATTATTTATTGATAACTTCAGATGAAGTACAACATCTTTCATCAATTGAAATAATGTAGTTGTTAAATAAAACAAAACGGAGAGAAACCGAAAAAAATCTTTCAAAAAACTAAGAAAAACAAGTTAATCTTTAAACATAATTAAAAGAAGTAATTCCTGGTAAAAAAAAGTTAAAAATAAATAAAATAATGCCTCCCGAGCATGTTCTAAGGTCAATATGTCGTAAGTTAATTGATTAAATATTAAATGTTCTTTTAGTAGTTTATATTTTGATATTTTTATGCTTTAATATATTAAAGCTTAATTAAAAAAAATAAAATAGATATTTTAAAAACATAAATTATTATTATGGACATTTTAGAAAACTTAGAATAAAAATTAAGGCCTTTAAAACTTTATTAACGGATATGTTAATCAATTGTATTAATCTATTTAACAGTTTGATTAAAAATATTAAACGAATTATTTTAAAACATAAATTACAAATTACTGTACTAAAATTCGTAGATCTTAATATACCAAGGCACTATTATTTTACCGATTACAAATGTAATGAAATTTTAATTATTATGATTGGTTGAGAGTGACGTTACCTATGTGCCAATCGAAATCAGTTATAACAATCCAATAGAAATAAAATTGAAGAAAAATTATATACCTCTATTATAAAAAAATGCATATCTATTATATATTGCTAAGAAAAAAGAGATGCATTTTTACAAAAATAAATTGAATTAAAAAAGGTGATTATAGAGATTAATTATAAATAGAGGTTAAACATGATAGTAAGTAGTTAGTAGGGTGTTATTAAAGAATATAAATTATTTAGGTTATGGAACTATTTGAAAAACAGAAAAATGAATGAAAGATTAAAGAAAAATAAAATTTTAGGAGAAAAATAATAATTTACGATTCTATTTATATGAATAAAATAATAGAATATAAAATATATTTACTAAACCATCATAATCATTTAATTATATGATGTATAATTATAAAGAGTTAACATAAATGAAACATCCAAAAAAACTTAGTTATATATTAATACCAAACTTTCATTACTAATATTTGATTTTCAAAATATAAAATTCTTTTTCTTTATTTACCATCATTAACTCAATAGTAAATTTTTTTTCTCTTAAAACATCATTCGCTCTAGTATAACATATTATAATTATAGTTGAAAACAACACAAGCAACAAGTAAGCTAAAATTCTTCTAAAAATTTCATACACTTGGAAATATATATAAAATCATGCGACACATAATTTCACCTCTCATCCATTTAAATCTAGAGATATCATTCACAAAATGAAGTGTCTAAACCTCTCAAGTCATAAAGCATCACGTCATATAATCATAAACATTTGACTCTATATTTGCTAGACTTGTACATTGAACTAAACTCAACTTTGTAATTGTCATGCTACCTTTACTAGGTTGTTATCACAACAAAGTTACCTAGTAGGAATTCAATTCATTCATATATGACAAAGGTAAATTTCTTAAGACCTACCAGACACAATTTTTTTCCACATTGCGTATTAGGTTATAAGATTTTTGGTATAATTACTCGTATAGTACCAGTTTAAGTCTACTGTGTCAAATAGGTACCCGGTTTTAAAAAAGTGTCAATTACATCCCAACTTTTGAAAAAATTGCTTCAATTAGGTCTCTTTCAGACAGAGTTGACTAACGCCGTTAGTCAACGTGCCACGTGTCAATCTATGATTTTTTTGATTTTTTTTAAAATTTTAAAATTTTTAAAATTTTAATTTTTTTTTTAAATTTAAAAAAAAATTAAAAATGCCACGTGTCAAGTCCCTGTGTGTGACACGTGGCATTGTTAGTGCCACATGACATTGTAATGCCACGTGTCAGTGTCACTATCATATGTAATTGTGTTGATTTCGATTTAGTCCCCATATATGTTTTTTTGTTTCAATTTAGTACCTAAGTATATGTATCTGATTCAATTTTGTCCCAATTTTTTTTAATAATTAAAATATTTTTGTAATCCATTTTTTATAAGATTAAAAATAATTAAGTATAAATATTTTTACAAAATTAAATACTAATATTTATAATGTTTCACTCAATTTCAGACTAAATTTATTATTTGTATAAATATTATACTAATATTTTTTATTAAAAACGAATTTTTAACATATTATTTTATTAATTACTTTTTTATTAAGTACTCATGTTTTGTTAATTCTGAACCGCCTCTCCGCGCGACAGCCAACCCCGCCGGTGTCGCAGGCAGCGCCGTCGCCACGCGCCTCCACGCGCGTCTTCTCTGTTCGCTGCAGGCAGGCGCGTGCCGCTCACGCGCCGCCTTCCCGTCGCCAGTTCGTCGTCGCGCCACCTCCGTCGCCGTCGCCGGAGCCTCCTCTATCCGTTTTGACCATCAAATCTCTGTTCCGGTGAAGTTCAATAGCACCTCTTGTGGAAATCGTCCCTTTCGAAGTCGAAAATTGTCACTGTTTCACTGTTTTCGTCACTGTTTTACTGTTTCCGAGATCCTTTCTCTTTATTATGGCCACTGGAGGAACTGGGAGTGCTATTTCATTCTCTGGAAGCCCCTGCATTACGTCCGAGAAACTAAATGGCCAAAATTACTTATCTTGGTCCGCTGCCGTCGAGATGTGGTTTCTCGGTCAAGGACACCACGAACACCTTGAGAAAGATGGCAGCCACGTACCGTCTGAAAAAGCTGAACAGTGGAAACAAGCGGATTTCCAACTATGTGCTCTATTGTGGCAATCGGTGGAACCACGACTTTTGATGTCCCTACGGGCCTTCAAAACTTGCCACTCGTTTTGGAAGCGAACTCAGAATATCTATGCAAATGATATTCAACGCCTCTATGATTCGGCGAACAAGTTGGCATCTATGAAAATGACTAACCATGATATGATGTCATTCATGAATGACGCTCAAGCTGCTGTGGAAGAACTTCGAATGTTCTTGGAAGTCGACTCTCTAGATGAAATGAAGAAAAAGCTTGACAAGTACTATATGGTAATGATCCTCCGCGCTATACACCCAGACTTTAATCATATCCGAGATCAGCTTTTGACCTCTCATGAGGTTCCTTCCATGGAAACTTTGATCTCCCGCATGATACGTGTTCCAACTCTTCAAACTCCAGAAACTCTTGCTGTAATGGAACCATCTGTCATGGTTGCCACCCGAGGAAGAGGAGGTCGTGGAACTAGAGGGGGTGGACGTGGAGGTCGTGGGCGTCCTCAGTGTACGTATTGTAAAAGGATGGGTCATACCCAAGAAAACTGCTACACTTTACATGGATTTCCTGCCAAAACAGCCAATGTCTCCCAGGCAGAGACTACTGACTCCAAGTTCACTGAGGACGAGTATCAAGAGTACCTATGCCTCAAATCCAACAGCTTGGCACAGTCATCTCAAGCTCCAAGTACATCAACTGTTTGCATCTCTCAATCCATGGAAGGTCACAATTCATGGGTAATTGACTCTGGTGCTTCTGATCACATTTCTGGTAATACCTCCTTGTTCTCAACCATTTCATTCCAAGAAAAATCTCATTTTATAACCCTCGCAAATGGTTCTAAAACATCCTCAAAGGGAGTCGGTCAAGCCATCTTATCTCCGTCCTTAAATCTAAAATCTGTCCTTTTTGTCCCTAATTGTCCTTTCAATTTAATTTCCTTAAGTCAGTTAACCAAAACATTGAATTGCTCTGTAACCTTCGATGACAAATCTTTTGTTATACAGGAGCGTGGCTCGGGGAGACCGATTGGAGAAGGATATGAAGCGGGCGGATTATACCATTTTGGATCTCGTCCACGTGTGTCCTGTGTTGCAGCCCCCAATCCTAAAATGTTACGTGATCGGCTTGGTCACCCTCACCTGTCCAAGTTAAAGAAAATGTTTCCTGAACTTAGTCGTCTCCAGACTTTAGAATGTGAGTCATGTCAACTAGGAAAACATGTTAGATCTACCTTTCCTAAAAGATCTCAATCAAAGTGTACTTCTAGTTTTTCTGTCATCCATTCCGATATCTGGGGACCTAGTCGTGTCTCATCTTTTGGCTTTAGGTATTTTGTTACTTTCATTGATGAATATTCGAGATGTACTTGGGTTTATCTTATGAAAGATCGTTCTGAATTATTATCCCTCTTCACATCCTTTTTGAATGAAATCAAGAATCAATTTGGTCAAGTAATTAAAATCTTACGAAGTGACAATGCCAAAGAGTATTTTTCGTCTGCTCTTTCTAATGTTTTGAGTTCCCATGGTATCCTGCACCAGTCTACTTGTCCTCATACGCCACAACAAAATGGTATAGCAGAAAGAAAAAATCGACACTTAGTTGAAACTGCTCGTACCCTTTTGCTTAGTGCCAACGTTCCTGTCCATCACTGGGGAGATGCCATCTTAACTGCAGGTTTTCTTATTAATCGGATGCCATCTTCCTCTCTCAATCATAAGGTCCCTTTCTCCATTCTGTTTCCAGACAATCCTCTCTTTCACACTTCTCCTAGAGTTTTTGGTTGTGTATGTTTTGTTCATGACATGTCTCCCGGGTTAGACAAGCTTTCTGCTCGCTCTCTCAAATGTGTTTTCTTGGGCTATTCACGACTCCAAAAAGGGTATCGATGTTACTCTCCTGAAACCAAGAAATATTACATGTCTGCCAATGTTACATTTTTTGAACAGACCCCTTACTTCTCTCCATCTGTTCAAGATGTCCATGTCATCCAGCAGGTCCTTCCTATTCCCGTGGTTGAGTACAATATTTCCAATGTCCCTGTCCCTCCAAGTCTCGACCAAAGTCCTCCTGAGCCATCATCTCCAACTATTGACTCTCTCCAACACAGGACGCCGACGAATAGTCCAGTTGTTCAAGAACATGGTGAATCCCCTACTTCAGATTCTTCTCCCTCGTCTCTTGATCCCACGACTCCTGATGAAGGTGATTCAGGTTGGCCCATTGCTCTCAGAAAAGGTACTCGTTCCTCTCGAAATCCACATCCCATTTATAATTTTCTTAGCTATCACCGATTATCGCCTTCCTATTGTTCACTTTTATCCTCAGTGTCTTCTGTTGTTATTCCCAAAAATGTGAATGAAGCACTTGATCATCCTGGATGGCGACAAGCCATGATTGCAGAGATGCAGGCTCTTGAAAGCAATCATACTTGGGAGCTCGTGCCCCTCCCTTTGGGTAAGAAGGCTGTTGGTTGTCGATGGGTGTATGCAATTAAAGTTGGCCCTGATGGTCAGGTTGATCGACTCAAAGCCCGATTGGTTGCAAAAGGGTACACTCAGGTTTATGGCCTTGACTATTGTGACACCTTCTCTCCCGTGGCCAAGATGACTACTATTCGCCTCTTCTTTGCAATGGCAGCAATTCGTCACTGGCCTCTTCATCAATTGGATATCAAAAATGCCTTCCTTCATGGTGATCTTGAGGAGGAAGTTTACATGGAGCAACCTCCTGGGTTTGTTGCTCAGGGGGAGTCTGGTATGGTATGCAAATTGCATCGATCTTTATATGGCCTCAAACAATCACCACGAGCTTGGTTTGGAAAATTCAGCTCCATTGTTCAGAAATTTGGGTTAAGACGCAGTGAGGCAGATCACTCAGTCTTTTACAAACATATCTCTCCTGGGAAATGTGTCTACCTAATAGTATATGTTGATGATATTGTTATTACAGGAAATGATACTACTGGAATATCTCAACTGAAGGAGCACCTGTGTAAACATTTTCAAACCAAGGATCTCGGAAGCCTCAAATACTTCTTGGGCATTGAAGTAGCTCAGTCAAAAGATGGAGTTGTAATCTCTCAAAGGAAATATGCTCTTGATATATTACAAGAAACAGGTATGATTGACTGCAGACCAGTAGAGAGTCCTATGGACCCGAATCAGAAGTTAACAACAGTAGAAGGCGAATTATTCTCCGATCCAGAGAGATATAGGAGGCTCGTTGGAAAGTTAATTTATCTCACTATTACGAGGCCTGATCTATCTTTCGCAGTTGGAATTGTTAGCCAGTTTATGCAGACTCCATGTCTTGGACATTGGAATGCCATCATCCGTATTTTAAGGTACCTCAAGATGGCTCCAGGACAAGGTTTGCTATATGAAGATAAAGGCAATGTTCAAATCTCTGGGTACTGTGATGCTGATTGGGCAGGCTCTCCTATTGACAGACGCTCTACTACGGGATATTGTGTCCTCCTTGGAGGAAATGTTATCTCTTGGAAAAGTAAGAAGCAAAATGTAGTGGCTCGATCCACCGCTGAAGCTGAATATCGGGCAATGGCGTCTCTCACGTGTGAACTCATATGGGTAAAGCAATTTCTTCGAGAGCTTAACTTCTGTGAAATTCAGACCATGAAGATGTATTGTGACAACCAGGCTGCTCTCCACATTGCATCAAATCCAGTGTTTCATGAGAGAACTAAACACATAGAAATTGACTGCCACTTTGTCCGAGAAAAATTGATGACCAAGGAAATTTGTACTGAGTTCGTTGGGTCAAATGACCAACTTGCAGATGTGTTGACCAAGTCATTAAGGGGACCTCGGATTGAGTTCATTTGTTCCAAGCTTGGTTCATACAATTTGTATGCTCCAGCTTGAGGGGGAGTGTTAGAATTATTACCTATACCTATTGTATCATTAACCCTATGTGTAAGGTGTTGAGTGTGGGAAACTACCTACTGCCATATCTACTATTGCATGTAATCATGCCTAGTATCTTAGAGTAGTCTTTTCATATCTTTTCATATGTACGTGCTTGCTTCACTATAAATAGAAGAGGAAGAGAGTGGTACTGTTGTCCACTACTCCTATTTTAAAGTCTCAGTCTCAAGTCAACATATCACATCTCAATTCAAATAAATACACATTTCATATATACATCTCATATTATTCAAAAGTTTCATACACATTTCATCACGGTTCATAACATTCCTTCAACATCTATCCCAATTTAGAATACACAAAACATAATTTTCAAAAATTTAGAAAACATCTAATTTCTCATTTCTAAGACCCACTTGTCTAATGACTAAAGCTCTCAGATTTTCACAAAATGAATTTTGCCCCGTGAGAGTGTTGCTTGTCCAACGACCAAGTATTAGGAATTTTCACAAAATAGACTTGTTCAGCGAAACCTGACTTTTCCAATGACCAATCCTATATGAGCTTTAGGGTTTTTAATAAAATAAATTTCACTTAATGAGAGATTGACTCACACAGCGATCCAAAAACACTGTGAGCCTCACTTAAAGGCTCGTCTAACAAGCTATGTTTATTTAAAGAAACGAATTATCCCAAACTTGAGAATGTCTCATTCAGCGAGTCTATATAATTCAGAATACTCTAAGGACAAATCAATTGATCAAGTTGACTTAGATTGCCTTTTTCTCTAATCGAACCAATTAGACCCAATTGATCATAAATTATACTGTCCAAAATACTCAACATAACAAGTCAAATTCAATCAAACACATCATACCTGCATAAATCAACATGTAGTGACCCTGTCACTTCTACAATCAGATCATCTATCTTAGAGTGCTATCAGAATTTAAATTAACTTTTTTTACAAAGATTAAGCTTCTTGGCCCAAGCTAAATCTCTAAACACAAATATATGTGAAATGTTTAACTTGTATATTCTTTTTACTTTAATGTTTGCATATAAGATATATCTTGAATAATGCAATTCAACTAATGATTTACTTCCACTACCCTAACTCAGTAGTAACATTGCATAATTCCATTCTGTTTCTTTACATTTTAAGCAACCAGCTAGAAGGATACTACATTACTGTCCTGGTGATAGCAGATCAGTTACTTTGAACTATAGCAGAGAAAAGCAGTTTGTTGATATCTCCAGAATCAGCATCAAGTGTCTCCTTCCCTGCATTCAACACATTCACAGAAATTCATTTTTTCCAGAATTCTATCAGCAATTACCTAAGATCATATTATCTACTTCTGAATTCTTGCGGTGTCATGCATGGTAATTATCTAAGATCGTACAGTATGATAAACCAGATTTGATATTAGCCGTCCAAAATGCTTGGATAGTCCTTCCCTACAATGTCAATGTGGACATAACTCTGAAACAAACCATCCCTTCATTGATGTACTCTTCACCTAATTAGGCATCATAAGACTTCCAACCACAGCCACTGCCTGGCTATTTTCTAGGCACATCACCAATGGCAGAGGCATAATCTAAATAAATTACGCAAGTAATCAAGACAAAGGGTACCAGGATACACATGTTTCCACTAAGTCCTTACAGAAGAAAAAAATATGTAAAAAAATTAAATTTATTTCATAAATTAAAATTAACTTAAGCATATACTAACTTACAGATGATTTTTCATATTAACTTCTCTGAAAGATGCTTTTCAACAATTTAATTATAACTTGTAGAGGGCTAATTTCATTTTTTTCCTTCTCATTTTTTTCTCTAATTGGTTATTGACAAATTCATTTGAGAAAGCCCACAATAGTCTCAAATGGGGAAAAAGGACTTGTTGCAAAAGGAGATAAGAGGTACAAGATGGAAAGTTGGCTCTACTGAACTGTGCTCGTGCAAGCAGCAAACACTGTCGAAATAAGGAAACTTGGTTCATCCAGTATTCAGTGTTTCATTTCTAAAGGATTTTCAAAGAAGGCTTTTCAACACTAAAATCTCTACCAGAAGAGTCCTCTCTACACAAATGATCCCACAAGTAACAACTGACCTAAGGCAGATGCAGGAGGGATTGGACAGAAGTATGCCACAAGAGGAAACCCCTTTTGAATGCGGGATTTTTCTGATTCCTAACATCAAACTTGAGGTCTAGGTGGCTTTTTATAAACGAAACTGGTTAATTAAATGCAACAAATTCTTGGGAAAAACCAAAGTTCCATGTTGACTACAAATAGAACAAAAATATAATATTTAAGTTGAAGTAATTCTCACCTTTTTAGCCAATTTTCTAGGATGGAGTTAAGCCTAAACTCACTTTCTAGTATAATACTAGAGCCTATTCTAGCCAGATTTATTGAACCTATTATACCACCAGCATATAATCATATTATAGTAAGTGGAAAATTTACCTTACAAGCTAGTTTTATAGGAGATGAGCTAAGCCTAAATTCACTTAACTTCCAGGGAAATTAATAAGAGCTGCATCATTGTGGGCATGTGACTTTTTCACATTGAGGCATTAAAAAGTGCAACAAAATGAGTCAGTAGAAGTGAGATGACAACAGTAATAACTGTCTTAACATCTCAACTATGATAATATTAGTACAGATGGTACAAATAGGAACTTTAGGCAATATAAAAAGGTCACTCATATCTATAACTACACAACTAGCTCCATGACTTAGGAGTATAGATCAGGAAAGAAATGGGATTGTATTGAGGTTTGAGGGGTCTCTTACTGGACTCACAAGAAGAAATAACTTCTCTCCTTGTTCATTATTGTTATTAGATTACAAATAATAAAAAAAAAAACTTCACCTAATAGCTTAAGCTTTTGGGAGAATTAGTTCTTGACATCATTGCCCCTGTTTTTCTAAATATAAAAGTTGAATTTTGGCACGACGGACAGTGAGTTTGAGCATTATCCATGCTGCAAGTCTGAAGGGCCCGTGCATGTGACAAAATGTTAGGTATAAAACCAATCATGAACTTCAGTTAATAGGTAACAGCTTAAGTTTCTGCATGAACTAGCTCATGACAATTGTGTTCATGTGATGTGCCTAGTCCGATTTATTGAGAATAATATTCCATATTCTTCTTCAATCCCTCACTCTACCTCCAGTGCTATATGCAGTTGCTCTACTACAAAAAACCCAAGCTGTCCCTTGCAAGGATCAAAAACAACTATCTCACAAACTTGAGACTGAAGTGGTAGTTGGAGACTCAACAATACACTCTAACCCAAGCTCAATTTCCCCCTTTTTAGTCATTGCACTCCTCACATTTAATGTCTATTCAACTCCATTCCCCTTTCCTCACCACATCAGTCCCCGCTTCTAAGATAGTGGAACTGATCCAGACCACAACAAAGTATCCTCTTTCAATAGTCAAAAGACTAAAAGATATTGAATAAAATATATATTTAATTCAAACCAATACATTGGCATCGGGTAAATTTTGTCACTACAAGAACAATGACACACATATCCATTAAATAATGTTGTTAAATTTAATATATGGAAAATTGTCAATATAATAAATTTTTCAAACTCCGAACCTGTTTTGGATCTTACTTGAGCTGTCCATTCTTCAATTACCTGCATAATCGGTTAAAATTGTGTAAAAGAATATTGCAAATGCTCTTAGTTTCTGCTTGACTCACTAGGTGAAAAGTGATGACATACAAAATTTGGCATGAAAACACTTTACACCGGGATGGTATAACAGAAATGCAAGAAAACAGTAAACAGAATGAGAATGTATTGTTTTCTTCAATCCTCCATTTTCTATGTTCACACGTTCCACCAACTCAACCAAAAATAAACTTGGTTATGTAGGCAAAGCAACATGAAATCTACCCAAGGACACCTTTGCTTGGGTAAAATTAAAAGCAAAGCCCCAAATTTGATTTATCTTGGTTGCTTGCTGGCAAACGGTGTAAACACTAGAAACACCATTTGGAAAATAGGCAACCATTGATAATAGCAAAGATATACCTCATAAATTACCATCATGCCCCTTTTTGATACCTTCAGATGGAAGATACTACACTTTCATTATTGAACTATAACATTTTATTCCTTTATGAAATAAAGACCTAGCACAGATGATGAATCCTTTGAACAACTAAAACTCCTCTTCAGAGTCCATATGAACCATTATGCACTTCTCAGTAATTCATGAGAAAATGCACATCCAGTATAGGAAATTTCATTACTTGTTTAAAGACACTGAAAAGTTAACGTCAAAAAAAGTAAAAGGGAAATGATACACAGTTGCTCACATTTTTATTAATTTGTCTGCATAAAAGCATTGACAGACTAACTTAAAAAAATCAATTAAAAAAGATACACACCAATTTCCTCACTCTCTCCCACATAAGTTCATTGGTTTATTCATTGGTTTATTCATTTAAATTGAGGGGACCAACTTAAAAAACCAATTAAAACAAAAAGACACATATTCACAATTACCTGTTTGAAGTTAGTGAATGCAGCATCATCTTCACCGGTGGAGAAGATGCCCAAGGATGGTTGCATTCGCTGCACCAAATTCCTGTTCTCCACCAGAATTCTCTGAGCCTGATCAATCAAATCCTGCACAAGTGAACTACCATATCAAATTCAAAACACAGGCGCTCTTCATCTTTATAAGCACACAATTTTAGCCACATGTCAAGATTTTTGGAGTCACCGCAATTGCAACAGCAACCGCAATCTAAACCTTAGGTATCAATACCACTCAAATACACCTTGCAGCAATTCAAATCTATAGAACCCACGAGAAGACAAAACAATGCAGAATAGTTCATAATAAAGTACCTGCTTAGCAACCAGAAGCTCATGGCACTGCCCCTTCAAGGTTGCTATATCATCCTGAAGCTTCTTGATTCTAGAAACCAGCTGCATGGGGTTAGCCTGCAAAGCCCAGTACAGTTTTAAGCATAAAGGTCCGAACTTAGAGGTGCCCATGATTGGATTTAGCAAGGAATTGAAGAAATATGAATGAGGGTACACAGAAAACTGTGAAAACCGAGATGGGTCGTTGTGCTTACATTGTCAGGGTAAACCTGCAGAAACTCCTTTTCGAGGCGATGGTGAACAGAAGAGAGATCGTGATTGGCCTTTGTGAAAAGGTTCAAAAGCCCATCTGTCGCTTGGTGGTATTGATGCTCCATTTTCGCTTCACTCTGCAGTGTTGAATTGAGATTCAAATGTTCATATTGCTTTTGGGAACATCCGCTTCAATTTATCTATAGGAGCCAAAAACAAATTCAAATATCTGGACACGAGAATGTATGAAAAAATAAAATATTTTTTCCTTTTTGATTTAGATTTATTTTGATCTTTTCTTTATGTTAAAAAAAATTAGTTTTGTATCTTTTAAATTTCATTCGATCTCAGTTTTCCATTAGTAAAACAATAGTTGCAAGGATTAAATATGTTTTTGTCCTTCAAGTTTCAGTAAATTTTGGAATTAGTCCATCGTCAAAACTTTATACCAATTTAGTCATTCATGTTTTAAAATGCGTGAATTTAGTCATTTTAACCAAATTTTGTTAAATTTATCTAACATTTGCAAGCCTATTTCATATGATAGTATTTAAGTTAACATTAAAGCAAAAATGTATCAAATAATATAAATAATATAAATACTATCATGAAATGCGCTTGAAACGTTAGATAAACTTTACAAAATTTGGTTAAAAGGACTAAATTCACGCATTTTGAGAGATGAATGACTAAATTGGTCAAAAATTTTGATGAGGGACTAATTTCAAATTTCGCTGAAACTTGAGGACCAAAAACATATTTAACCCTAATTGCAAATATTTTTCCATTAGTAATATTTTTCTCTTCTTCTTATATAATTTTTTTAATTTGATTTATTCTATATTCATAAAATATATTTTACCTCTTATCACGCCTTTAATTATACTTTACTTTTCCAGTACTTATATTTAAATGATATATTATCACTCTCACTAAATCAAATAATTTTTATATCTCATATGTAATTATTTTTAATCATTTCTAGTATTTTTATTTATTATCTACTTTTTCACACAAAATATTTAACTTTCAATATAAGGTGTTCATTAAGGTAAATTCTTTATTTTATAAATAATATAAAAAAATTGTCTTCTTTATTTATTCTCTTTGATATTTCATTTTAATTTTATTTCAACGTTAAAACAATTTTTATTATCTTTGAAAAATTTGATTAATTGAAATACTTTTTTTGTAAGGCCCAGTTTTCTGCTTTAATATTTTAAGGGCTGCCCTTAACCTAATGGGCCTAAGGGCTGGTCCAAGGAGTAAAAACAGACCCCAATCTGCCCAAACGTTTTCACTTCCCTCACTTTCAAAATTAGTGCCTCCTTGCCTCTTTGAGCAGCTACAACGCTCTGCTAGGGTTTTGCCGTCAACCTTCTCCAAGCTAGCTCAAGCCAGGTTTCACCCACCTCTTTGGCCACCTTAAAACAGTCGTGCTCGCTGTGTGCGTATTGGGGGTTTTCTGCTTAGCTCTTCCAGGTAAGGGAAGCTAGGGTTTACAGTTATTTACAATTTTAGTATGCTTTCTGAGTTTGAATCATATGCTTGAAGTATGCCCATGATTTGATTGCGTGGTATTAGTAAAAGTATGATATTTGGTGTTGTTTCTGTGTTTTTCACGAGTGAACAGTGACGAGCCTGGTTTTCTCGCCCAAGCGAGCATGCCTCACCTAGGCGAGACTAACAGCGACTCGCCCAAGATTTTCTGCGCGAATAGTCACTCTTGGTGGCACCTCATCTGTTGGACGTAATTCCATGGACCTTCCTAATGGGAGTCCCTGGTGGTGCCTCACCTATTGGACTTAATTCCATGAACCTCGTGGTGAGAGTTCATGGTGGTGCCTCAACATAAGGACGTAATTCCACGCGAGTATCGTGGTGGTGCCTCAAGGCCAGGACGTAATTCCACGTAGGCCACGTGGTGGTGCCTCTTGTAAGGGTGTAATTTCGCGAAGGCCTCGTGGTGATGCCTCACTGCTAGGACTTAATTCCACTGTCTTGTGGTGGTGCCTCATTATGCGTATCCGGATAGTTAAGTCTTGTAGCTTTGAAGGGGTTTGGTATATCATGTGTGGGTTCTCGTCATTTATGCTTGATTATATGATTGAATGATGATTATTATGATGTATGAATTTTGTGCACTAGCTTACCCTTTCGCTTGTTTGTATGGTTGTGTGTGCGGTCTTCCTCCTTTGCAATGATCATCAATTTTATTGATGTGAGCAGATGTGAGAACTAGTGGCAGTGGTAATGGCGATGGAGATGCTACAGCTTGATGGTTATGGACGGGTATGGGGCTCACTATGGAGCCCTCAGCTGAAGAAGTTTTATTATCTAGATTTATCTTTCTGTACAAGAACTTGTGTTGTTGTTGATCCATTTTAATTAGGTTAGGCAGTGTAGTGCCTCCTCTCTTTTTGTTATGAACATGGTTGGGGTATTGTGTACCCTCTTATCTTATTAAATTGAATTTACTCTTTTTAATTGGGGTGTTATATTTATGATATCAGAGCGGTCGTTCCTTAGGATCTATGGTCTAGTGTGCCTGCTTAGCTACCGTTGTAGCTTGTGTGTTGCTAGCTAAGCTCTCATCTAACCAAGTCTAACTCTTGTTTTTCCTGTGTGCCAGTGACATGGCACCTCAGCGTAGGAACCCTCAGCCTTCTCAGGGCGATGCACCAGACATCGCCAGGGCGATAGAAGCGATGGTTACTGCTTTGACATAATAGAGTACTACAATGATGCAACAACATGAAGCATCAATGCAGCGACATGCGACATCACTTGAGCAGTCGTAGCTGGTCATGCAGCAGATGGAAGCTGCTAGGGTGGCTGTTGAGGACGCTCACCGTCAACACATGGAGGCCCTCCGTCAGTTGGAGGAAAACAGGACCACTACCCATGCCCACGGTCCCGAGCCAAGACCTCTCCATCGGGAATGGAGTTTGGAAGACTTTCTAAAGCACCACCCGACTAAGTTTAATGGGAAGACCAGTCCAGATGTCGCAGATCAGTGGTTGAAGGACATTGAAAGGATCTTTGATGCTAAGATGTGCCCCGAGGAGAGTAGATTGGCCTTCGCGGTGTACATGCTCACGGGTGAGGCTGAGCACTGGTGGATCAGTATGAAGTCCATCATGGAGGAGAGGCAGGAACCAGTTACTTGGGAGGTCTTTAGGAGAAAGTTTCTCTCCGACTACTTCCCCGACAGCGTCAAATATGCTAAAGAGGTGGAGTTTTTGCAGTTGACCCAAGGAAGCAAATTTGTGGCTGAGTATGCGAAAAAGTTTAAGCATCTCAGTCGTTTCTACACCATGCCACTAGATGAAGAGTGGCGATGCAGGAAATTCGAGAATGGCCTCCGTGGAGATCTTCGGCTGATGGTGGCCCCACTATCCATCAAGGACTTGGCAGCCTTGGTGGAGAAGACTAGGGTTATGGAAAAGATGAAGGTGGAGGTAGAAACTCAGCACCCACACCAGCAGAGAGTGGGAGGACCATCTGGGTCCAGGCATAGGCACGAGGAGAGGAGGAAACCCTATACTAGGCCTCATTCCCAGTCTCAAGGGTTTAGGGAATCTTTTTCTCAGCAGGGCATGATTTAGTGCTACCAGTGTGGGGGACCGCACAGAGGAATGTTTGCCCCCAACTTGCAGGTTTCAAGAGGTGCAACAATTGTGGCAAGGAAGGCCACTTCGGCAGAGATTACCCCAACCTTGTGAGGACAGCGACGCGTACCCTAATTCCAGTCCCAGCCCAGAATCAGCAGATGAAGGGAGGCAACAAGCCTCAAGCATCGGACAGAGTGTACGCCATGACTAGAGCGGAGGTAGCAGGCTCAGGTAACCTTGTCATGGGTCGTTGTGTGATTGTTGGTAAATCTGTATGTGTATTGTATGACTCTGGAGCGACACACTCTTTTGTGTCTGAAACTTGTGTGCAAAGGTTGGGTCTGCTAGTTTATGAACTACAATGTGACCTTATGGTATCTACTCTGACATTGAGTTTGGTTAGGACATCGTCCTTGTGTGCTAGGTGTCCAGTGGAGGTAGAAGGACACAAGTACAAAGTGAATCTGATCTGCCTACCTCTACAAGAGTTGGAAGTGATCCTAGGAATGGATTGGCTCTCTGCCAATCGTATCCTTATAGACTGCCGAGAGAAGAGGCTGTTATTTCCCAACTCAGAGGAGCCTGAGTTGTTATCGTCTCACGGGGTTATGAAGGAGCTACAGGACGGTGCTCAGTGTTTCCTGATCTTTACACGCTTGGAGGTAGAGGGAGAAGAGATGAAGTCTGTTATACTAGTGGTACAAGAATTTGAAGACGTGTTCCTAGAGGAAGTACCGTGATTACCCCTTAGTAGAGAAGTGGAGTTCTCAATTGATTTGGTACCTGGAACCGGGCCAGTGTCGATGGCTCCGTATCGTATGGCTTCGACAGAGTTGGTAGAGCTCAAGAAGCAGATATAGGAGTTTTTGGAAAAGCAGTTCATACGACCCAGCACTTCGCCTTGGGGAGCACCAGTACTGTTGGTGAAGAAGAAGGATGGGAGTTCACGTTTGTGCGTTGACTACCGACATCTGAACAAGATGACCATCAAGAACAAGTATCCTCTCTCGAGAATAGATGACTTAATGGATCAGTTGCATGGATCCTCGGTGTTTTCAAAGATTGACTTGCGATCGGATATCATCAGATTCTGGTGAAGGGTGAGGATGTGCAGAAGACGACCTTCAGGTCCCTGTATAGACATTACGAGTATGTAGTCATGCCCTTTGGTATGACCAATGCTCCAACGGTGTTCATGGACTACATGAACATAATTTTCAGGCCATTATTGGATAAGTTTGTCATGGTCTTCATAGACGACACTCTCATCTATTCCAGAACTCAGGAGGAGCATGTCGAGCACCTAAGACTAGTACTTAGGGTGCTTAGGGAGAAACAACTATATGCCAAGTTGTCTAAGTGCGAATTTTGGATGGATGAGGTACAATTCTTGGGCCATGTGATATCTGCACAAGGCATTACAGTAGAGCCAGCAAAAGTCGACGCGGTGGTTAAGTGGGTAAGTCCCAAGTCAACAACTGGAATCAGGAGTTTTGTGGGTTTAGCCGGCTACTATAGGAGATTCATAGAGGGATTCTCCAAGATAGTGGCGCCTCTGACCCAGCTTACTCGAAAAGACCAACCCTTCGCTTGGACAGGTAAGTGTGAGGAAAGTTTCCAAGAGCTGAAGCGACGTTTGATGAGCGCCCCGATATTGGTTATCCCGGATGTTGAAAAACCCTTTAAGGTTTTTGTGACGCCTCCCACCTTGGACTTGGTTGTGTTCTAATGCAAGAGAAAAAGGCAGTGGCATATGCGTCGAGGCAACTCAAGGTGCATGAGAGAAACTATCCCACTCATGACCTGGAGCTGGCAACTATAGTATTCGCCTTGAAAATTTGGAGACACTATCTCTACGGTGCTCAATTCTGGGTATTCAGCGATCATAAGAGTCTCAAGTACCTATTTGATTAGAAGGAGTTAAACATGAGACAGAGAAGATGGATGGAATTCTTGAAGGATTATGATTTTGAGCTTTTGTACCATCCAGGGAAGGCGAATGTAGTAGCCGATGATCTGAGTAGGAAGACGATGCATACCGTTCACCTCATGATCAAAGAGGTGAAACTATTGGAGAAATTCAGAGACATGAAACTACAGGTGGAGTTGGAATCAGGATTCATTAGATGTAGTAACCTGACCATATCTAGTGACCTCCTGAACTCGGTTAGAGAAAGACAATTATTGGATGTCAGTCTAAACAGGGTCAGAAAACAACTTGGGTCGGATGAGGCCAAAGACTTTGCTTTAGGTGATGATCGCATACTAAGGTTCCAGAGCAGAGTATGTATACCTGACGATGCTGAGGTAAAACGGTTGATCCTTGAGGAGGGGCATAAGAGTCGTCTTAGTCTACATCCTAGCATGACTAAGATGTACCAGGATCTCAAGAAAAACTTCTGGTGGCAAGGAATGAAGAAAGATGTGGCACAATTTGTATCCGCCTGTCTGACGTGTCAGAAGGCGAAAGTGGAGCCCTAGAGGCCCGATGGGATCTTACAACCCTTAGAGATACCAGTGTGGAAATGAGACAACATCTCAATGGACTTTGTGACCCATTTACCACGAACTTTTAGAGGGCATGACACCATCTGGGTGATAGTGGACCGATTGACCAAGAGTGCTCACTTCTTGACGATGAACTTGAGGATGCCAATGGCCAAGTTGGCCCAGTTGTACATTAAGGAGATAGTAAGGCTTCATGGGGTGCCTTCGAGCATAGTTTTCGATAGAGATCCGCGGTTCACGTCTCGGTTTTGGCAGACGCTACATAGTGCTATAGGTAGCAAACTCATCATGAGTTCGGCTTATCATCCTCAGACCGATAGTCAGTCTGAGAGGACGATCCAGTCACTAGAGGATTTGTTGAGGACATGCACATTGGACCACCTAGGTGCTTGGGATGAGGTATTGCCTTTGATAAAGTTTACCTACAACAACAATTTTCATGCGAGCATTGGCATGGCGCCATACGAGGCTCTTTATGGCAGGAGGTGTAGGACTCCTCTATATTGGTATCAGGATGGAAAAGCGGTGTTGGTTGGGCCAGAATTGTTAGAGCAGACCACTGAGAAGGTGAGGATGGTGAGGGATAGGATGCATGCCTCTCAGAGTAGGCAGAAGGCTTATTCAGACTGTAAGAGGAGGCCTTTGGAGTTCGAGGCTGGAGATCACATGTTCTTGAGGGTGACCCGAACCACTGATGTGGGAAGGGCTCTCTGCTCAAGAAAACTTTCTCCTAAGTTCCTTGGTCCCTATCAAATCTCGAGGAGGATTGGGCCGATGGCTTATGAGATAGCTTTGCCCCCTCAATTGGCAAATCTCCAACCGGTGTTCCACGTGTCTAGTTGAGGAAGTATGTCTTTGATCCCTCTCATGTGCTTGAAGTAGAGGATGTGCAAATCAGGAAGGATCTCACTATGGAAATACCACCAGTGGCTTTAGAGGAGAGCCGAGTTGAGGAACGTTGAGGGAAAACAGTTAGTCTTGTCAAAGTTATCTGGGATCGGAGAATGGGCGACTCGACTTGGGAGTTAGAAGAGGATATGAGGAAGTCACATTCGCATCTTTTTCCCTGTTAAGTCTGTTTTTTTCGAGGACGAAAAATTTTGTTGTTGGGGAGAATGTAAGGCCCAGTTTTCTGCCTTAATGTTTTAAGGGCTGCCCTTAACCTAGTGGGCCTAAGGGTTCGTCCAAGGAGTAAAAACAGACCCCAATCTGCCCTAACGTTTCCACTTCCCTCACTTTTAGAATCAGTGCCTCCTTGCCATCAACCTTCTCCAAGCTAGCTCAAGCCAGGTTCCACCCACCTCTTTGGCCACCTTAAGACAGTCGTGCTCGCTGTGTGCGTATTGGGGGTTTTTCGCTTAGCTCTTCCAGTTAAGGGAAGCTAGGGTTTATAGTTATTTACATTTTTAGTATGCTTTCTGAGTTTGAATCATATGCTTGAAGTATGCCCATGATTTGATTGCATGGTATTGGTAAATGTATGACATTTGGTGCTGTTTCTGCGTTTTTCACGAGTGAACAGTGGCATACACTGGTTTTCTTGTCCAAGCGAGCATGCCTCGCCTAGGTGAGACTAACAGTGACTCGCCCAAGCTTTTCTGCGCGAATAGTCGCTCAGGCGACTTGTCTTCATTTTTGAGTGAGAGGTGATCTCACTTAGGCGAGAAGGAACTCGCCTGAGCGAGGGGATCTCTCTCGCCTGAGCGAGGTCTTCTAGCCTAAGCGAGACAGGGGCGAGTTGTGTGCTTTGATGTGAATGGTCAGTGATGTGGTTGCTTGTTTGTCTGGTTTGGACACCTTACTTAGATGGTTTGAGGGATGATGCCTTGATTATTATGTGGGGTTGAGGTGAAAGTGATATATTGCTTTGTTGTGTATGAGTTGGAAAACATGAAATGTATGATTGGTTGTTTATGCATGGTGTTAGTACCGTGGGATCTTTCTGATTTGGTTGGTGAGACATGTACAAAGTGTGGGTAGGACTTAATTCCATGACTCTTGTAGTAAGAACTCTTGGTGGCGCCTCATCTGTTAGACGTAATTCCATAGACCTTCCTAATGGGAGTCCCTGGTGATGCCTCACCTATTGGACTTAATTCCATGAACCTCGTGGTGAAAGTTCATGGTGGTGCCTCAACATAAGGACGTAATTCCACGCGAGTATCGTGGTGGTGCCTCAAGGCCAGGACGTAATTCCACGTAGGCCACGTGGTGGTGCCTCTTGTAAGGGTGTAATTCCGCGAAGGCCTCGTGGTGATACCTTACTGCTAGGACTTAATTCCATTGTCTTGTGGTGGTGCCTCATTATGCATATCCGGATAGTCAAGTCTTGTAGTTTTGAAGGGGTTTGGTATATCATGTGTGGGTTCCCGTCATTTATGCTTGATTATATGATTGAATGATGATTATTATGATGTATGAATTTTGTGCACTAGCTTACCCTTTCGCTCGTTTGTATGGTTGTGTGTGGGATCTTCCTCCTTTGAAATGATCATTAATTCTATTGATGTGAGCAGATGTGAGAACCAATGGCAGTGGTAATGGCGATGGAGATGCTACAGCTTGATGGTTATGGACGGGTATGGGGCTCACTATGGAGCCCTCAGCTGAAGAAGTTTTATTATCTAGATTTATCTTTCTGTACAAGAACTTGTGTTGTTATTGATCCATTTTAATTAGGTTAGGCAGTGTAGTGCCTCCTCTCTTTTTGTTATGAACATGGTTGGGGATATTATGTACCTTCTTATCCTATTTCTGCACTCTCTGGATATTTATATATGTGTGACGCTTTATTAAATTGAATTTACCCTTTTTAATTGGGGCGTTACATTTTTAGATCTCTAAAATATTTTTCATTTATCCTATCATTAGTTATACATTTACTTTCCTTAATGCGATTTTGTTTAATGATATATCAAATTATTTTTAAGACACACATTTGATCATTCTACTTTTTTGAATATTTCTATTTATTATTTATTTTGTCATATACAATATTATTTTGATGATAATTATATTTTTTATCATATAAGTTTACCATTACAATTGCATAAAGACGTTCGATTTATTATAATATAATAATTTAATATGATAATGAATATCTTTTATTATTATTAATTAAAGTTTAATGTTTTTTTTTTGCAATTTTTTGGAATGATGTATCATAATCATAATGTTTATTTTTTAACTTGTATATTTTTACTTTTTTTTATAATATTAAAAATTATTTTTTAATTTTATTAACTTTCTTTTATTACCATATGCAAAATTAACAGATTTTTCTGTTGTCATGAAATTTTATTTAGTTGTAATCATGTAATACTATATATAATTTTTTCACTTTTTTTATTATTATTTCAATACTATAATTTGAAATTTATAAAATTATAATTTCTTTATAAATATTTAAGAAATAAGAATATGTCTTATTATTATTAAACATCCGATAATATTATATACTTTTTTACTGTTTTTTTAAACTAATTAATTAATTTTGGAACATAAAAAAGCAGATATAATGGATATAATTATAGATACGGTATAGCCATTATTTCATAGGGATGATGCAGAGATACAAATTTTAAATCCATTGGATATGGCGATTGGACATGGCGATGAGAATGAAAATGTTTTAGCAATGTCTTATGAAAAAAATTGAAAAGATATGTTGGCCTTAATGTCGAAACTTATGTTGTTGTAACACCCCACTTAAATATTAACATAATCAAATAGAATATTACACAAGATAACATAAAGGACTAATTTGCGGAGTATCAAGTCACTCCTTACAAATATCCAAGGTACTTAAAAATGAAATACTGGGACACACCACGATGCCAATAACTTGACAGAGAAAATAGTTGGACAGTGTTTAAAATAAATACTTAGAGAGTAGATAATACATGGGCCATAGCCCTAAAGTAAACTCTGAAAAGCGGGATCTGTCCCAACACGGACTAAGCAGCGGAACCTCCATCACCCTGATGACCACGAGGAGTTCTCGCATCTGCTCACATCAATAAATTGACGATCATCGCAAAAAGAGAAAACCACACACATAACAATCAAACAAACAAAGGGTAAGCTTGAGTAGAAAACAATTTATCATGCAATCACATGCTATTACACAATCCAAGTAGTATATGTCATCCAAACATGTTATGACTCCTCAAGCAATACACTAGACTCGACACGACTCATCCGGATACATATAATCTGATCGGATTCAGCGGATGCTTACACCTGTGGTGAATACCTCTGCTCACCCCCGAACTGCTCACCCCCGAGCTAAGTGTTACAAGTGTTACAATGTCTCAATCCCCCACACACAAGGTTATCCCTTGATGAGTTTCAGGCCTCTTGCTACTCTCACCACAAGAGTCAGTCCGCTCTAAGTGAGACTAACTGGGTCCTTAGAGTGTCAGGATGCAACCTTACCTTGAATCCTTACCAAATTATATAGATGGGACACCACCATGAACTCCCACAACAGGGGTCATGGAATTACGTCCCGACCACTGAAGCACTACCATGAGGTCTCACCTAGAGGCTCATGGAATTACGCACTGACACAAACCAAACATACTCAATCAATAAAGTAATATTTATCATGCACATAACTCTCATGCCAACCTTTATAACCAAATCCTCATTCATATTCCATGTTGAATCCATTCTAACTCATCCTTCCCAATCCATGAATATAGAATTTCACCTCATACCAATACCATGCCATTTTGATACCAACCATTTCATTGAAATCACATGCCAAGATTTATCCAAGCTCATCATTCACAACTCATACACCCTCTTACTCATGCATATTCACTCATCTCATGCTTTAACATAACAATCCAACTTAACATCACATTATGCAAACGATTTAGGAATTTTAGAAATAAAATTGCAGCTTGTGTAAAGCTCAGAAAATTTTTGTATTTATATTCAAATTAAATATGATTGAATCAAGAACCAACTTAATTGAATAACTATAAAGAAAGTTGTAAACCAAACAAGCAACAAAGGTCAATGTTGTCAACAACCAAACTACAGTGACCTTGCGATAAAAACTGCTCTCACTACAGAGCTCAGATTAAGGATCTGACCGGTCAAAGTCAAGAATTTTGTGTTAAGGATCAGCTGTAAAAATATCAGCCCGATCCAACGGTTAACGAAGTAGTAACTTTCATTTTACGAAAAGTGTGCAGTGCTGTCAACAAACAAACTACAGTGACCTTGCTATAAAAACTGCTCTCACTACAGAGCTTCGATTAAAGATCCGACCGGTCAAAGTAAAGAATTTTGTGTTAAGGATCAGCTGTTAAAATTTCAGCTCGATCCAACGGTTAATACAGTAGTAACTTTAATTTTACGAAAAGTGTGCAATGCAGAAAAAGAGTAGCGCCACATCAATCAAACATACTCGCACACCATACATTTTTATTCGACCAACAACCTCATTCAAGCATCACAGCCATACAAACAGACCAAAAATCGTCAAAATAACTTTAAATACATAAACCCTAGCTTCCCTTACCTGAAAAAAGCTAGCAAAATATCCTGACACCCAAGTAAGTGAGTACTACCGACCACGGAGCAGATTTACGATCTGTAAAACAGTGGAATAGATTCAAAATGGGTTACCATGGTGAACCCTAGTTAGAATCATGATGACAGAGCTGGGAATGAAAAAGGTACGGTGGAGAATCAACTTACATGGATTGAAGAATGGGGTTGAGTTAACGCAAAGAAGGGTAAAACCCAAACCCTAGCAGAACTTTTGTGGAGAGAAAAGGGAAGAGCGAGAGCATTGATTTTGGCAATTGAGTGCAGAATGAGGGGTCTTGGTTGCTTTAGGGGCCTTGTCACCCTATGAGCTAGCCTTTAGGTCCAACTGATTAGGGACATCCCTTAAAAATAAGAGTAGAAAATAATTGAGCCTTACATCGATACATATGCAAACTTAAATGGACTGACTCGTTTGCATACTAAATTCTAGTTTTAGTCAATAAAAATGATATCAATATCAATGAGTTGTTTGATATGTATCAATAAGCATTAACTAGAATTCAACCTTGACAAAAGCATTTTTTTTAATCAATCAAATTATAATCTAACAACTATGACATATGGGAGTTGAGAAATGGTTTTCTTCTAAACTCAATTCATTTATATTTATATAAATTTTTAAATAAGTTAGATATAAATATTACTATAGTCCAAACAATATATAAAGAATAATTAATAATTAAAAAAATTTAAAAATAAATGAAGAACTAAAGTATATTTTGGTAATGGTGAAAAACAAACTATCTAAAGATAAATTAAAATAAAATTTAAAAAGGAAAGATTTTACATACCAGTATTATTATGCAACCATTTTGATCTTAACGAAATGGATTCATGTTGATGATCACCATGACATAAAGTCGATCTCTCAAGTCATAAAGAAACTTGAAGTAAGCATGCCTCAATTTTCTGTTTAAGAAAATAGCACAACAAACTCCCAAAAAGCCAGTCACAAATCCAGATTCTATTCCGATGTAAAACCATGTCAAAAATTTAGATTGATTTCCATTTTCATCTACAAGCTCTGTTTCTTTATGTTTATCATCCTGAAAGCACATTTTGATAAGTGGGGGTCCACAAAGATCACGATTGCCAATGTAACTAAGTGCAGTGAACCCTTGAAGTTGTGTGCCTGATGGTATTTTTCCCGTTAAATTATTGAATGATAGGTTCAAATAACCTAAAAAGGACAAACTGGACAAGCTGTAAGGAATTTCTCCCCTAAGTTGGTTTGCTGAAAAATCAAGGGACTCTAAATTTTTCATGTTTCCTATCTCATTTGGTATTTTTCCTGCTAGTTTATTGTGGGACAAGTTCAAAGAGGACAATCCAATGAGATTAAACATTTGTGGAGGTATTGTTCCAGACAAATTGTTACTTGACATATCAATTAAGGTCATAAAATGTAGGTTTTCACTATATTCTAAAACTTGACCTTTAGTAACCAATTCAAGACTATCATCATTGAGGAAGTAATTATTATCAAATGAAGGAAAGGAAAAAGAAAGTTTGTGTTGTGAAACATTGTTGAAAAGTAGGGTTTTAATATTATCAAGACAACTAGGTATATGACCTGATATTGCATTATGCGCAATATCCAATATAATAAGGGAAGACAATCGGCATATTTTTGGTGAGATTTCACCACTAAAATGATTGGACCTTAATTGAAGAGCCATGACACTGTGAGATATCCAATCTGGTATGTTTCCTGATAAGTGGTTATTGCGAACATTAAATACCAATAAAGAGTGACAATTTTGCAATAAGGAAGGAATCACTCCATGTAGTTTGTTCTCATGCAAATGGAGTGATGTGAGATTAGATAACAACCCCATTGATGAGGGTATGTTGCCTGATAGATTATTGCTTCCCATGTGAATAGCAACCAAAGATTTCCAATTTT
Organism: Vigna unguiculata; assembly: GCF_037176805.1. Classification (NCBI taxonomy): domain Eukaryota; kingdom Viridiplantae; phylum Streptophyta; class Magnoliopsida; order Fabales; family Fabaceae; genus Vigna; species Vigna unguiculata. The sequence goes on from NC_140799.1 coordinate 5,018,568, forward strand.
TCCAACAATTGGTAAGCTCTCCAGACAGATTATTTAATGATATGTCCAAGAACAACAAATTGTTTTTTCCATTCAACATCTTGTGATCACAAAGGAGGGGAGACAAGTCTCCTGAGAATGAATTATTTGATAACGACACAATGGTCACCTGTGGTGATAATTGAGGCAAGGAACCCTTTAGACCATTCGATGACAGATCAATGAATGTAGAGTTCAGCAACACATCTGACATGTTTCCGTCTATCAAATTATTTACTAGTTGGACCTCAGTCACTCTTGATACAAAATTCCAAAATTTGTCTCCGGCTTTAAATGATGAATACTCAATAATTAAAGTTTCAATAGATCGTTGTGTATACAACCACGCAGGAAGGTTGGGATTTGAAAACCCAAGAGTTAATTCTTCAAGTTGAAATGGTGGAATCCAGTGGGAGTCAAAATGTAATATTAACGTTGAATATGAGTATATTTCCAGTTCCTTTAATTTTGACAATTTGGCTAAATTTCTCTCAGACACAACCCCTGTCAATGGATTTGCGGCAACACTGAAGGTAGTTAAGGATGATAGATTTCCCAAATTTGTGGGAATGGATCCAGAAAACATGTTCGTTCCAATATTAAGAGTTTGTAGATGTTCCAGTTCACCTAACCAGTCTGGAATGGATCCAACAAAGTTATTGAATCGTAAGATCAAGTGTTCAAGTTCTCGAAGATTTAACAAAGCCTTCGGTAGAGGTCCCATTAAATGATTTACGCTAAGGTCTAAAATATAGATAGTGGAACTAAGATTGAATAGCCACTTAGGTAACTCTGACTTAAATTCATTTTGAGAAAGTTCAAGAACCTGAAGAGCAGTAAAATTAGCATACGGGAGAGACAAACTCAAGTCTTTAAGTTGACAAGCATCCATATTGAGGAATGAAAGTGATGGAAGCATAGTCACTAATTGAAGCCAATTAGTTTCCTTACTAAGATCAATATGACGGAGGTTGAGATATTCCAAGGAGGAAATATAGGGAAGCCATTGAAGGCTATTGAGGACAAGATTTGAGTTAAGTGATAAATCAAGATAACGAAAGGTTGAAGAGTTGACACACTGAGGAGGAGAAGTAGGAAAAGATAGATTGTGACAATTATGATTATGCAGATAATCAAATTGTAATGCTAAGAAGTCATTGTTTGTCAAATCCAAGTAATCTAAAAATTGCAACTCCAGTAACAACAATGAGAGGTGAATGGAACCTGTAAGACAATGTGATTTGTCTTCTTGGTCCCTGTAAATTGGAAGAGTTGTAGAACATGGGAGAGTGATTCCAGTGACTCTACTTGTGATGTTGTTACAGATGACTCCTTTCCATTCACAACAATCTAGTTCAATGAACCATGAAGAAAGGACACCTGAGGGATCTCTCACTCCTTGCTTGAAGTTTAAGAGAGCATGCATGTCTTGTTGGTTGCAACGACTCTCAAAGCTGCAAAAGACGGTGTTGAACATGATTCCGCATAACAACCACCAAAAAATAATTGCATTTTGAGAGGGAGATATATTCATGATTACAAGAGAAATGAAGTGGTGAATGACTTGAACCTAACGGAGAGAAACTATCTATTTATACTAATTGGGGGCAGGTTATCCATTAATTATCGGATTACGAGTAATTATATGTTTTTAATAATTTTAAGGTATTTTAAAAAAAATTAAATTGCAATAAAAATAGTAAGCTTTTAAATAAATAATTGTTATTTTTAATCTGAAACTTTTATGCTTTCCCGGGTAAAATCACTATAAAAGATTTTTTTTCTCTAAATCTTTAATGTAGTGGCATATTTACAACTTAAATATTAAAATGAAATTAAATATTTCAAAACATTTTGAATAATAAAACCATGATGAGAATATTTAATTTTAAAATAAATAATAATTTTTTTAATCTGAAATAGTTATGCTTTCACCGGGTGAGATTATTATAAAAGACAATTTTTTTATAAAACTTTAATTAATACCTTATTAACAAAATCTTTATAATATATGGATGTACATTAGTTTCTGATGTTTTAAAATATATAAAAAAAAAATTTAGTATACTAACACTAATATATTTTAAAGATTGAATAAATAGACAACAGCAGAAAATTATCAGAAAATGTGATTGAGTCCTCACAGTGGGTCAAAACAAGGAATGATTCCTTCTTTTGACATTGGCAAGTTATTGGAATTTTAACCACTACACCACCATGGACTATGGCTTCCCATCACCTTCCACTTACTCCTGTTCTAATAAATACTTAAGAATGGAGTATTGTACTTCATTACAATTTATGGTGGAAGGATTTGTCACAAAGTATAATTATCTTGTATTCAGTTACCTAACAAACTAGTAGTGTCATGTCTTATTATCTTGTATTTAGTTATTATATTTAATTTTTTTATTCAATTAGTCTTAATTTTTTAAAATAAAACAATGTTATCTCTTTCCATCTGGGACTAAATTTGTTGTTTAGATGAATGTTATATAAATATATTTTAATACTTTATTTATGTAAAATAAATAAAAAAAATATTTAAAATGGCATAGAAGAAAGTGTTCTACCATAGAGGCTCTGCATTTCTTAGAAGGAAAGTAGTATAGTATTTTGATCATTAAAAAAAAAGTTAATTTTTGTATTTGTAAAGAAATAGAGAAAATTAAAAGATAAAATAACGGATGTTAAGTATGTAAAAGTTTGTTAGGTATCAAAATAATAATATCCTTTCCAAAATCCTTTTTGTTTTCCTTTCTCATTCTTTATTCGGGTTCCTTCTTCTTTTAAAGGCTCTCTTCCGATTCTAGGAGATGTTTTAACGTTATCAACAATACACACAGTATAAAAGTGGTATTTTTTTTCCTCTTTCTTTTTCTCCTTTCTTAGGATGCAATTGTTCTGAAGATGTTTATGTAAATTTATGAAATAGTTTTTTCTAATACAGGGTAATATTTGATTTAGATAATTCTGAAATATTTTATTCTTCGTCTTTTTTTTTTTCTTTTAATTAAAATAAATTATGGCTTCTTTATTATTATTATCTATATCATCAATGTATAAAAAAATATCCTGTTTTGTGTCAATATATAAAAATGATGCTTTTTTGTGTCTACATTTATATATATTTCATATATATTTCAGTTTTATCCTTAATTATTATTTTAAAAAATAATTATTTTATAAACAGTTTATTTTTAACTATTATTCTATAAACCACTTTTATCTTTAACAGTTATTTTGATAACTTCTTTTGTATACATTTTTTTTCTAATTTTAATCATTCATAAATATCTTAATTTAATTAAATATTTCTTATTAATCTTAATTCAAATCTCAATGAAACTTAAAAAATCAAAGGCAAAGACGTGATAGCGTATTGATAGCGTATTTATTTTCGCTAATAACAATAATAAAAGTGACTAGATCACTTAGGCTATGTTCACTTCAAAAGATGGATTTAAAGGAGAGTGAGAAGATGAATTTGAGTGGATTAAAGGGTGAAGTGTATGTTGTTTTTTTAAGGATTTTGAGAGTAAAATTGAGTAAATTTAGAAGTAAATTTATGAAATTTTGTGAGTGATTTGAATGATGTGATAGATAAAAAAAATAAAGTTTTAATGTATTAAAATATAAGATTACAATTTTACCCTTAAAGTTAAAATTAATATATTTTTATTATTACTATTATTATTATTATTATTATCAAAACAATAATTATTAATATTATTTTTATCATTATTATTTAATATTGTTATTAATATTATTATTATTATTATTATTATATATATATATATATATATATATATATATATATATATATATATATATATATATATATATATATAAAGTTGGAATCGGATCTAAGCATCATGGGATTGGATCCAATATCATTGGGATCGATCTAGATGCATTGGATTTGATCCAACATTAGTGGGAACGGATCCAATATTAGTGGGAACGGATCCAACTCATTCCAATGTATATAAAATGGGTAAAATAGTCATTTGTTGAAGTAATCCTTCAAATATACGTTCCATACGCGAGATAAAAAAAAACCATTCATCCTTCAAATCATTGCAAACACTCACCCATATATCATCTAAAACGAACACCTTACTTCTTTGCTGATCCATCCTTTGATCTCCACTGAAACAGAAAATCTTCGCAAGCGAACAGGCTCTTAGTTCAAGAATAATTATTGTCAAAACAATATTTTCTAGTTTTTAAATAAATTGGATTCACGCTACATATCCAAGGAAGTGTGAGACACAGTTTTGTGCAAGTTTCTATATCCATATCTGGCATGCTCTTCTAAAGCACAGTGTTGTGCACGCCTTAGTTGCCTTAGTTGATATGAAACACTCAATTTCATTTGGATGAATGTATTGATTTTTAAAAAATAGAAAGATGTATGTTTTTAATTAATGGTAGATAAGTAAAAAAAGTTGAAATAAGAAAGAAGAAGAAGGAAGAGCCCAATTTATTTTTAATTATCACATTTTTCTTCATGAGTTTCAATGTTTTCACCCCACTCCTTGTTATTTATTTACACTATTTACATTTCTCACATGATATGTCATCAAAAGATATTTTAACATCACTGTTTTCAAATAAGGGTATAATTTTAATTATTAGAAGCAATATTCTTTAGTAATTATAATCAATGTCATCTTATTGATTTTATGCTTATGTGATGTGTCTCATTAGGATTTTTGTCACTCAGATGAAGATATTTTTTTTACTAATTGAAGCAAATATTCCTGATAAATGATTAGAATCAATATATTGATACTATGTTATGATTTGATTCAAGTTATGCTTATATTGATACATTGTTATAAATCAATGTGTTGCATTAGGATTTTCAGTTTAAGGAAAATATATGATTCTAATAATTAGATGCAATATTTTTTAATAATTATAATCAATACTATGGATATTATGCAATGATTTAATTTCTATAATATGTTTCATGGGGACCAATTCTTTCCTCATATATATCTCATTATAATTAAATACTAGAATTTCAATGATGGGCCAAGAGGTCTATATGAGCGCAAAGTTTCTCCAATGCAAGACACAAAAGGAATTTCACACTTCTCTTTCTTTTTTTATTGCCAAAACACACACACAACGGGGATCACCTCAAAATCCTCTTAGTTGGGTTTGCTCTGTTTGTGGCCTTCAAAGGTAAGTTCTTTTCTCCTTCTAATGTTATTCATGTATTTGTGACAATATAAAGTTAATGGGTTGTGAATCCTGACTTAAGTGTATGATTTATTGACTTAACATATTGCTAAATGCATTTGGGGTCTGATGTTATGTAATTCTGGGGCTGAATTCATGATTGATATGTGTCTATGACAACATTATAAACTCTTCGTAAACTTTTAATCCTCCTCTTTTTAAAAAAATAAAAAATATAAATTATATTACTTAAATATACATGTAATTAATAAAATAATAGGATAACTTAAATAATACTTACATTACTTTCAATTTATGAATATTCATAACATTTCACAATTTTGGCTAGTTGTGTTGCATGATGAGTTTTATATGTTGAACTCGAGACCATCCTTAAAAGATTGAGTTACATTCGATTAGGTGGATTTGACCAAATCTCAAATAAATTGAATTCAATTTGTTTGGTTGAATTGAGTCGTTGGATTATTTTAATGCAATTTTGTGTTTAACATTCTTCTCACACCCATGTGGGTGCAACCATATCCATGTGAGTGCAATCACACCTATATGAGGAAGAAAAATGAGGATTTCAAGTCACTTATACCTTTGAGATATCAAACGAGTGGCTTGTTCTAACAAAAATATGAAATCGCTAAGAATTTGAGGTTAGATGTAGTTTTTCCTCTTTTAACCCATTAAGATGCTTTCTAGGGATAGGAACATGATCCAAGCATCAAGACCAAACATAGACAATCCATCAACAATGGTGGACTGCAACAAAGTTATCTTAAGTGGAATTAGGTTGGAACATTACCATAGTCTTTAGAAAAAAAAAAGAGAATTACAAGTAATTCTTTTTCCGTTAACCCTTTACAATGGGATTTGTTTGATATATCCAAAAGTTTCACGTTACTTAAAAGTCAAGTCTAATAGTAGTTATATATGCATGGTTATTAAACTCACGAGTTAAAGTTAACTCATCCAAGTTTACGTTCTTACTAATAGCTTTCGAGTTGGAAGCAAACTCATTTTTTGTATAAACTTGATAAATTCGGAGATGAACTCGGTGAGCTCGCTCAAACTCACAGGTTTGGTACCGCATGCGCGAGTTCAAGAAAAAAAAATTAATTTGAAGTAACCAATATTTTATTGCATGATGCTATATATTAAAATTAAAATTAAGAAAATGTAACAATTGTTTAAATTGATAAATAATAAGTAAATAAATTTTATTAAACATTAACTCATTTAAACAAGATAACTTGTCCAAATTAAAAGCCTATACAGTTTTTAGAAAATAAATAAATGCACAAAACAGTTTAATAAAAGAAATATTTAAAAAATTATATAATTATGTAACAATATATTTTTGTTTTAAAAACACATTTTCATTAATATAATAATGGTTAATCATATTCTTATATGTCGTTTTCCAATAATTTACTTTATCTACCAATCAAATAAATTGATTTATAAACGGCAACAAAACTCTTACTGATAAAAAATATTTAAAGACTAATTTTTTAATTAAAAATTAATTTAGAGATAAATTTTTTTAGTAAAAAATTAGATAATTTATGTTAATAATAAATTCAGAAGTTAATTCATAATAAAAATTATTTTAATTATTAATTATAAATTTTTGAAACTATTTTAATTACTAATAATATATAATTATAAATTAATATTTAAATTGATTTCTATAATAATTAATTACTTTCATCAGAAAAATCGATTATTATTTAAGAAAAACTTTTAGTGATATTTTCAGAAGCATATGTTAAGAACTTATCAATTAGTCGTTAGCTTCTTATTAGATAAAAAATTAACTTAATAGCTATATTTTTTAAAGAGACTCTAACCCTAACCCTAGTATATTATCACATTACTTTCTAGGAACATTTTAAGAAGCACTGCATCATGCTAAAAAAAAATCTACTTTTCTACATACTGACTATAGTAGAATGACAAAATTTTGCAATTACTAATAGAATATAAATTAGTTGAAATGACGTCAATTTTCATGGACGATGATCTTATTAACTTCCTTTAAATATATTAAAATTTATACCAATATTTAGTACTTTGAATATTAAGAAAAGTTAATATGGAACATTTTTACTAGTTTATAAAACATACAACATAAACTTATCTCATTTAAATGCTGCAGAGAACAAAGAAAAAAAGAAAAGATAAAGTAGGAAACCATCACCGTAACTTAAAAGGAAAAAACAAAATACACCAACTATTAATAATAACCAAATCTAAATATTAAGTTCATCACTGCTGAGACTGTTTGTAGTGTTTTCATAACAACTAACACCACATGTTCTCTTCTACGCTTGAAGACTTGTTCCTTTTTCATGAATGAAAAACACCTGAGATATAATAATGAAAGAAATTTTATAAGAATAAATGAATTAATAGACAAGTTTTCATTATCATATAATTTTGTAACTTATTTAATACACCATAAAACATCTTAAATTGATATTTCTTCTTTCCATTATTCTAATATATTTTCATTTTTCTTATAGTTGTTTTTCATGGACCCAATTTTTATAAATAAAAAATAGGATTAGACAAAAATAAAGAAAATTGATTTAATTAGTTACTCTACTTTAACCACCTAAATAATAATAGAATTTGCAGAGAAAAACAAACTTAAAAGCTAAGATGCCACATGTGAGTTGAGAAAACTCATATTCTTAACTCAATTCATTTATTTATATATGTTTTTAAATAAGTTGGATATAAATATTACTGCAATTCAAACAATATGTAAAACAATATATAAAGAATAATTAATAATTAAAAAACTAAAAAGAAAATGAAGAAGTAAAGTATATTTTGGTAATGGTGAAGAGCAAACTATTCAAAGATAAATTAAAATAAAATTTCAAAAAGAAAGATTTTACATACCAGTATTATTATGCAACCATTTTGATCTTAACGGAATGGATTCATATTGATGATCACCATGACATAAAGTCGATCTCTCAAGTCATAAAGAAACTTGAAGTAAGCATGCCTCAATTTTCTATTCAAGAAAATAGCACAACAAACTCCTAAAAAGCCTGTCGTAAATCCAGATTCAATTCCGATGTAAAACCATGCCAAAAATATAGATTGATTTCCATCTTCATCTACAAGCTTTGTGTCTTTATGATTATCATCTTGAACGCACATTTTGGTAAGTGGAGGTCCACAAAGATCATGATTTCCCATGTAACTAAGTGTAGTGAACCCTTGAAGTTGTGTGCCTGATGGTATTTTTCCTGTTAGATTGTTGAATGATAGGTTCAAGTAACCCAAAAAGGACAAGCTGGACAAGCTCTGAGGAATTTCACCACCAAATTGGTTTAATGAAAAATCAAGGGACTCTAAGTTTTTCATGTTTCCTATCTCATTTGGTATTTTTCCTGCTAATTTATTGTGGGATAAGTTCAAGGAAGACAATCCAATGAGATTAAATATCTGTGGAGGTATTGTTCCAGACAAATTGTTACTTGACATATCAATTAAGGTCATGAAGTGTAGATTGTTTGCATATACTAATACTTGACCTTTTATAACCAATTCAAGATATTCATCACTATAGAAGTAGTAACCATCATATGAAGGAAAGGAAAAAGAAAGTTTGTGTTGTGAAGCATTGTTGAAAAGTAGGGTTTTAATATTATCAAGACAGCTAGGAATGTGACCAGAGATTGCATTATCTGCAATATCCAATATAATGAGGGAAGACAATTGGCAAATTTTTGGTGAGATTTTACCAGTAAAATGATTGGACCTTAATTGAAGAGCCATCACATTGTGAGATATCCAATCTGGTATATTTCCTGATAAGTGGTTATTGCGAACATTAAAGACCAATAGAGAGTGACAATTTTGCAATGAGAGAGGAATCTCTCCATGTAGTTTATTCTCATGCAAATGGAGTGAGGTGAGATTAGATAACAAACCCATTGATGGTGGTATCTTGCCTGATAGATTATTGCTTCCCAATCGAACAACAACTAAAGATTTCCAATTCTTCCAACAATTGGTAAGCCCTCCAGATAGATTATTCAATGATATGTCTAAGGATAACAAATTGTTTTTCACATTCAACATCTTATGATCACACAAGAGGGGAGACATGTCTCCTGATAATGAATTATTTAATAACGAGACAAAGACCACATTTGGTGATAATTGAGGCAAGAACCCTGTAAGACCATTCGATGACAGATCGATAAATGTAGAGTTCAACAATACATTTGACATGTTCCCGTCTATCAAATTATATATTAATTGGATATCATTCACTCTTGATACAAGATTCCAAAATTTGTCTCCAGCCTCAAATGATGATCCCAAAATAGTTAGACTTTCGATACATCTTTGTGTATACAACCACGCAGGAAGATTGGGATTTGAAAACCCAAGAACCAATAATTCAAGTTGAAAAGGTGGAATCCAATGGGAGTCAAAATCAAAGATTAATGTGGAATATGAGTATATTTGCAGTTCCTTTAATTTTGACAATTTGATTAAATTTCTCTCAGACACAACTCCTGTCAATGGATTTGAGGCAACATCCAAGGTAATTAAGGATGATAGATTTCCCAAATTTGTAGGAATGGATCCAGAAAACATGTTTTCTCCAAGTAAAAGATTTTCTAAATTCCCGAATTCGCCTAACCAATCTGGAATGGGTCCATTAAAGTTATTGTCATCCAAAGCCAAGTCTTTCAGTTCATGAAGATTTAACAGAGCCTTAGGTAGATGTCCTTTCAAAGAACTTGAGCTAAGGTATAAATGATAAATGCCAGAACTAAGATTGAATAACCACTTAGGTAACTGTGAGTTAAATTCATTTGCAGAAAGACTAAGAACTTTGAGTTTAGTAAAATTAGCATACTGAAGAGACAATTTCAAGTCTTTAAGCTGACAATCACGCATATTGAGGAATGAAAGTGATGGAAGCATAGTCACTAATTGAAGCCAGTTAGTTTCCTTGCTAAGATCAATAGCATGAAGGTTAAGATATTCCAAAGAGGAGATGTAAGGAAGCCACTGAATGGTATTGATGACAAGATTCCAGTTATATGATAGATCAAGATGACGAAGAGTTGAAGAGTTGACACATTGACTATGAGAAGTAGGTATAGATAGATTGTGACAATTATGATTATGCAGATAATCAAATTGTAACGATAAAAAGTCATTGTTTGTCAAATCCAAATAATCTAAAAATTGCAACTCCACTAACAACAAGGAGAGGTGAATGGAACCTGTAAGACAATGTGATTTGTCTTCTTGGTCCTTGTAAATTGGAAGAGTTGTAGAACATGGGAGAGTGATTCCGGTGACTCTACTTGTGATGTTACTACACATTACTCCTTTCCATTCACAACAATCTAGTTTGGAAGACCATGAAGAAAGGACACCAGATAGGTCTGTGACTCCCTTCTTGAAGTTCTGAAGAGCATGCATGTCTTGTTGGTGGCAACCAATATTGAAGCTGCAGTAGACATGGTTGAACATGATTCCACATATCAACCACCAAAAAATGATTGCATTTTGGAACATAGATATGTTCATGATTACAAGAGAAATGAAGGGGTGAGTAGGTATGAATGACTTCAACATAATGGAGACAAACTTTATTTATAGGAATTGGAGTCTATACAAAGTTTCACTTTACGTAACGTAATAATAGATTCAGAGATTATATTCCTGTATAACTTCAAAACATTATAAATAATAAAACCATGATGAAAAAAAAAAATTCAACTTTAAAATAAATAATATTTTTTTAATCTGAAATAATTATGCTTTCAGTGGTAAGATTATTATAAAAGATAATTTTTTTATAAATTCTTTAATGTAATGTCATATTTACAAATTTACTATTAAACTGAAATAGTTTGTTATGATTTAATAGAAGTAGTTGATGATAGTTGAGTTTGCCTTATGATAATATGATGAAATTTTGTATTAAATAAGAAAACTGATTGCAACTTTGTTGACAAACACGAAGACGATCTTGGAAAAACCTATCAAATCAAACATAATTTAATGCATCCATCCAATTCATTGCTTATTCTTTATTCTTTAAATTATATTCTTTTGAGAGGCTTCACACAGTTGTCTATGTAATAATTAATAATTATATTCTTCCATTTACAATAATTAATCCCGAAATTTTATGCAATATTTTTTAAGAAATTAATTTCTAGTCTCGGAAAAAAGAAAAGAAAAAAGCATAGAAGTACTCGTGGTTCTTTCATTTATTCCTCTCATTAATACAACATTCTAGTACTAACGTACTTAAACAAATAATTTGATATTTAAAATATAAACAAAATGATAAGTTTATTAATATGTAATGTAATTATGATGTATGATGGCAGAGAAGACCCATCACCCAATGTCGTCCAAAGCAACCAATGGTTCCCTGGCACTGCAAAGTTAATGAAATTTCTAAACACTCCACCATGGACTATGGGTTCACATCTACCCACCCAAAAATATAAATATAATATAATGCACTTACTCTTATTCTAATAAATAAATTAGTCAATGTACTCATTCTTTTCAGTTTTTAAAATTTTATAGTATTATTTTAAATTTTATATTAACAGTGATTTATGATAATTAATAATATAAAAAATATTAATTATGGTAGACACTATCAATTCTAATATATATGTGTATGCGTTTTTATGAAAATTGTAATCATTATGCAAAACTAAATATTTAATCATTTATTTAAATTGTAGAATATTTTTTTATAAGTCCAGGTAATACAACATCTTTTCAAGGACGGCCAATTAAAGTATTGTTAAATAAAATAGAGAAAAGAAAAAAAAAATCTTTAAAGAAACTGAAAACCAAATAATCTTTAAAAAAACTAAAAGAGGTAATTCATTGTAAAAAAATGTAAAAAAAAATAACTTAATTTAATTTATTAAAAATTAAATCTTACCTTTAGTAATTTATATTTTGATATTTTTGTGATTAATATATTAAATTTTAATTAAAAAGTAAATATTTATAAAACATTAACTACTAAAATGGACATTTTTTAAATCTTAGAATATAAATGAAGAATTTCAAAACTTTGTTAACATTTATGTTAATAAATTTTATGAAATTATCTAAAATTTTAATTAAAAATATCAAATGAATTATTGTAAAAAATAAATTACAATTTGTTGCATTAAAAGTCTTAAGACTTGGTAATATAATATTAACGGTTACATATAATGAAATTTTAATTATTATGATTAGTTGAGAGTGAAGTTACTATTTGTATTTGTGTCGGTCTAATAGAAATCAATTATCATAATCGAATATTTATAACCTTAAAAAAAGACATTGAAATAAAGTTGTAAACTTTGTATGTCTATTATATCTTATTGAGAAAAAAGAAGTTCACAATTAAATTAAATTCAAAAATAAAAAACAGAGATTTATTGCTAAAAAATATTATTTTGAAAGAAAAATGTCCAAATTATAAATCAGCATGAAAACTTTTGCATTGGATTCAAAAGTCTTCACAAAGAAGTGTAATTGTGATCAATTCGTGATACCATATCTATTATCAGAAAACTTTGTTTATTTAAAGCAACGACTTGACTATAACGTTGATTTACAAAATGTGTCCCCTACGCCCACGATAACCATTTTGGAAAAACCTTTCAAATCAAACATAATTTATTGATTGCTTATTCTTTATTCTTTAAATAATTCATTTGAAGGCTTCACACGTATACGCTACTGTAAATTATGTTAAATCACCAATATTAAGAAAAATAATTCTAGTAATTTTATGAAGAATATAAAAAAATAAAACAACGTAAAGTTCATCTCCTACTGGGTTTAAGTTGATGATATTTGAGTTTGCCCTATGATAATATGATGAAATTTTGTGTTAAATAAGAAAACACAGTTAATTAGGATTTCAACGACTTGACTATAAAAAAAGCGATTGAAACTTTGTTGAAAAAATGTGTCCCCTACCGATTTTTTATTTTTTTTTCTGACGGAGCACCTTTTGAGAATAAAATTAGAGAGGTAGCATGAGTTGAATTTTTTTTTTTTTGAATTATTTACAATTGGAAGATGAAAAAACACTAAATTAAGAAAAGATAAAATAAGGTAAAATTAATTAATGTAGTAATAATTTATAATTGTTGTAAATTTTTGAGAAAATAATTTTAAGAAATACATAAGTATATTGTTAAATATAATTTAATTTAATTATATTTTGTTGTTGGAAGTTTGTAAAGTAGCAATTGATAATTAGAAAAAATGAAGTGAATTTATATGTTATTCAAATTAGTTAATAAATAAAGGAAAACAGAGTCAAAATTTGTTGTTTCATAAAAGAATTATTAATAGATAAGTATTAAAATAAGTATAAAGATGTTAAGTATAACATTCCATTTAATTAATCAACGTAATTAAAATAAGCATCACACAATTATAATATAACATAACAGTCCTAGAGTTTAAACATAACTCTTTACTATTCAAGGCACACAATAATACCCATCAAGAAACAAGTTATACAGTTTACTGAAATCATATAGAAATTTAAAGACCCACAAGTATATGGGCCGTATCCCTAAAAAAAGTCCAAGAAGGACAGGAAGTTCAGCCCAAGAAGACCAAGCAGCGGAATCATCTACCTCCTGTTGACCACGAGTACCTCTCGCATCTAGTGTGTGCAACTGGTCTTAGTGTCTCTGGATAAAAGAAAATGATATGGGAATTGTCGATGGGTTTGATGGAGTGGAGGTCTTGAGAAATGAAAATGGTGATGAGTTGTGTAAAATGATTGGTGTTGAGGTGTCGATGACGAAGAAGAAAAATGCAAAGATGGAGGTGAGGCCCCTGTGGTGATGAGTGAAGGAGAAGATAAATTGTGTAGGTGCCCTAAGTGAAAAATCTGTTTGGTGAGGGTGCCTGGTGCTGTTAATAAGTATTTGGAGAATGAAAAAATGATGAATGGGTTGAAGATTGAGGTTGAAGATGGATGATGCAGCAGCATATTTTAATTTGAAGTAACCAATATTTTATTTCTATATGGTGATGACAGTAGAATGACAAAAATTTTGCAATTAATAATAGAATATAAATTAGTTGAAATGACGTAAAGTCCTATGCATATTTCATGGGACGATCCACTTTTACTATATAAAACATACAGCATATACTTATCTCACTTAAATGCTACGAAGATCAACACGCTTACATAGTTGTTAGAACAAAGGAAAAATAAAAGATAAAGTAGGAAACCATCACTGTAACTTAAAGAAAAAAACAAAATACACAAATTATTAATAATAACAAAATTTAAATATTAAGTTCATCTTGCTGACATTGTTTATAAGAACTATACCCCCATGTTCTCTTCTCCTACGCTTGATGACTCGTTCTCTTTTGACGAATGAAAAATACCTACGATATAAGATAATGAAAGAATTTATATTAGAATAATTAAATTAATTGGCAAGGTTTCATTGTATATAATTTTGCAATTTTAAAAAAAATATTAATACACTATAAAATATCTTAAATTGATATTTCTTCTTTCCATTATTTTAATATATTTTCATTTTTCTTACAATTTTTTCGACTTTCGATAAATAAAAATTGAAGATTAGAAAAGCAAATTGAAGGATAAAATATTTTACAAAAATAAAAAATTAAAAGTTAAAAGCTAAGATACTACTATGACATATGTGAGATGAGAAAACTCATCTGGTTTTCTTCTAAACTGAATTCATATATATTTATATATATTTGTAAATAAGTTGGATATAAATATTAATGCAATTCAAAGCAATATATAAAGAATAATTTACAATAAAAATTAAAAAATAAATGAACAATTAATGTATGTTTTACTAATTGTGAAGAACATACTATGTAAACATAAATTGAAATAAATTTTTTAACAAAAAGTTTTTTCACTCACCAGTATTATTTTATAACTTGCTTGACCTATGGAAGAGATTCACGTTGATAATCACATGGCACGAAATCGATCTCTCAAAGAATAAAGAAACTTGAAGTAAGCATGCCTTAGTTTTTTGTTTAAGAGAATGGCACAACTAACTCCCAAAAAGCCAGTTACAAATCCAGATTCAATTCCGATGTAAAACCATGCCAGAAACATAGATTGATTTCCATCTTCATCTACAAGTTTTGTGTCTTTATGATTATCATCTTGAACGCACATTTTGGTAAGTGGAGGTCCACAAAGAGCATGATTTCCCATGTAACTAAGTGTAGTGAACCCTTGAAGTTGTGTGCCTGATGGTATTTCTCCTGTTAGATTGTTGAATGATAGGTTCAAGTAACCCAAAAAGGACAAGCTGGACAAGCTCTGAGGAATTTGACCACCAAGTTGGTTTAATGAAAAATCAAGGGACTCTAAGTTTTTCATGTTTCCTATCTCATTTGGTATTTTTCCTACTAATTTATTGTGGGATAAATTCAAGGAGGACAAGCCGATGAGACTAAACATTTCTGGCGGTATTATTCCAGACAAGTTGTTACTTGACATATCAATTAAGGTCATAAAGTGCAGGTTTTTTGCATATTCTAATACTTGACCTTTAGTAACCAATTCAAGATATTCATCTATGAAGGTGTAACGACCACCATATGAAGGAATGTAAAAACAAAGTTTGTTAAATGAAGTATCGCAACCGGAATCGCGACGGGAAGGCGAATTGAAAAAGAAAACGGGTTTAAAAGAGATTTGGAGTCGCCACCATAGTTATTCTGGAAAACTACGGTGGCGACTCCCAAATCTTTTTTAAATCCGTTTTCTTTTTTGGGTTGTCTTTCCGTCGCGATTTCGGTTGCGACAGCTGGCGACTCCACTGGGAATTCTAGAGAGTCAAGCCATTTAATTAGATATGCACACTTGATGTGATTTTTTCTAATGTTTTCTTTCCCCCTTCTTTTATTTGTATATTCTTGTATTCATATGTGTTTGTATATAATTTCTTTTTGGGTAAATTGTGTGTTAATTATTTTTGCTTATGTTGATAAATGTTTTGGAATTGCTCTACTTGCCTGGGAAATTTTTTGGTTGTTTTGCAGGTGGGGGTTTGGGTATGCATCATTCTCCCTTCACACACACATTGTGCATATCATGAGTGGGGCCCTATACCCGGGTCTGTGTAACTTAGAATTAGAGGGGAATGTGTAGCAGTGCCACAGTGGATGAACTTCCCAAGTGGTCATTGTGAGAACCCCAACTAGAGTTTGCTTGTTTCCTTGGTACTCTCACTCTTTGTTGTATACCAACTATTGTGGGAAATATCATGAAGTGGGTCAAAGCTCTAGTGACCTTGATCCTTAAGTTTAGGGAACCATCCCGGGGAGCGCATGTACTTCACCCTAGACCTTAAGCGCCAAACCTCTATTAAGCACAAAGGGAGATTACTTGCTTTAATCATCATCTTGTGGTGTGCATAATGTACATGTGAATAAGTGCCTATTGAGGCACAATCATGCATAGCATTTTTATATCATACATCACATCTTATGAAAATAAGCGCCTCTTGACGCATAAACATGCATTTCATTATGTCACTCTGCATTCATGCATTTCATTATGTCATTCTGCATATCATGCATGGTGTTTTCAAATAATTGTATCACATTTCATCATCATATCATGGGAATAAATGCCTCTTGAGGCACATGCATTACATCTCATATAGGTTTTTTTTTCAATTAGTTGCATGTCATGCATGGTACTCTTTAATCGCATCGACATACAAGTGAGTAAGTGCCTCTTGGGCACAAACTTGCGTTGCAATTGTTGTTTTTAGTCATAGTGGCATGTACATAGTTTTTTTTAATCCATATCACGCAGACTTTGCAAAAGAGAGGAAGGAAATAAAAAAGTTTGTCACATTTTAAGTCACTTGTTTTTCTCGCGAATCATCAAATTCACTTCGTAAAAAAAAGAAGAAGAGAATAATGGGGTGCCACGCTTTTCTGGAGACAAATGTTTAACCAAGAATAACGACTTGACTTTTTCTTTTCAGACGTTCGTGTGCGCATGGTTTGAAACAGTTCATCCTTCGGCTTCCCTACAATGAAGGATTTGCCCTATCAACATTGACATTACCCAAGTTGATAAACATAAACCTTTAGAGTTGGTAGATTTTCTAAGTTTATCCTTGTCTACACTTGTGGGGTGGTCCTTGAATCCATTGAGACAAAAAAAAATCATTAAAAAAAAAGAAAATGAAAAAAAAATAAAGTTTGCTAGACTGAAAACCAAAAAAACAGTTTTGGCAAAAAAAAAATGCTTTGGTCAAATCAGTAGTAGGTTGAATGAATATATAATGTTTGATATCATATCTTTTGAAGCATTTGTCTAATCTACATAACATGAGAATTTCAAACTATCCTCTTTCATTACATTTCCACCATAAAACCTACATTTTGAATTTCATGGAGGATCAACATAAAATGGGCACACTGGCCTGGATAGACTGCGAGCAAATCTCTTAGCATGAAAATAAAAAATAAAAAATGTCTGCTAGACTGAAGACCTGAAAGGGTGGTTTAGGCAAAAAAAAAGACAAGAATAAAAGTAAGGGACAACCTGTAACATGAACCAATTTTCTTAATGAGTTGAAACTTCTTGAAAGAGAAAATAATCATATTTTGAAAATGATGTGTGGCCATGTTTCTTTATCATAAAACACAAAATGTGAACCTTTGTTACCCCTTTGAGACTTAAAAGAGCAAATATTTTTCTTTCAAATTACCTCGAACAAGGTTCACCTCACATTGATGATTTGCACTTTTGTTTGACAAACGGTTCACCAATAAAAAAATCCATGAGAATCAAAAAGTTTGAAAAAGACAAAAAAAAAATGATGATGATGATTTGGTTACATCAAGAAGAAAAAGAAGGAGGATCGATGTTAGAAAAAAGGAGAAATGCTGAACACATAAGAGACAAATGAATTTATGATGCATCATTATTCAAAGATCATTCTTCCAAGATACCATCACATCTTTTTGAGTTTTTACTATCCACATTTCCTTTCATACGCTTAGCCTTGACCACGATACAAGCATAATAAAGCCCACACAGATCCAAGACTGATTGTCGATACCTTTCAAAAAGTTTAATTCATGGAAATCATATTGACGTGCTGAAAGGTTTGTCCAAAAAAAAAATAGAAAATCTAAAGAATGAAAAATATTTTCTTTCACTTTATTGTGTCTGTCCGGTCGCTCGCACCGCGTGACACTCATTTTCAAAAATACCAAAATAATTTTCTTTCCTTTTGGTGTCTGTCCGACCGCTCGCATCGCGTGACACGTATTTTTCAAGTAAAAAAAATAATACAGAAAAATATAAAATTCCAAAATATAAAAAACATCGTTTCTTTTAAACAAACAAGCTTTTCTAAAGAACTATGTAACCCTAATTTCTCATTTTTAATGAGAATACGTAGGACCAAGGTCAATCCTTGTCGGGCCCAAGAAATTAAAAAATATTTTTTGTTTCTTTTTAGCATTTTTGTCTTATTATTTTCGGGGAATATTAATATTTTGAAAATCACATCAACTTTGCGTTTTTAATTAAAGGTACCGCCCTTGGGCGGGCGCTGTAGGGTGTTAACACCTTCCTTACGTGCAACCGACTCCCGGATCCAAAATCAGGTTTTTCGCAGACTTGTCTTATTATTTATGGTTTTCCGTAGTTTTCCAGAATAACTATGGTGGCGACTCCAAATCTCTTTTAAACCCGTTTTTTTTTTCAGTTCGCCTTCCCGTCGCGATTCCTGTGACGACTGAAGCATTGTTGAAAAGTAAGGTTTTGATATTACTAAGACAATTGGGTATATAACCAGAGATTGCGTTATTTGCTATATCCAATACAATGAGGGAAGATAATAGACATATTTGTGGTGCGATTTTACCAGTAAAATGATTGGACCTTAATTGGAGAGCCATTACACCATGAGATATCCAATGTGGTATGTTTCCAGATAATTGGTTATTGCGAACATTAAAGACCAAAAGAGAACGACAATTTTGCAATGAGCGAGGAATGTCTCCTTGTAGTTTATTTTCATGCAAATGGAGTGAGGTGAGATTAGATAACAAGCCCATTGATGGAGGTATTTTGCCTGAGAGATTATTGCTTCCCAAGTGAATAACAACCAAAGATTTCCAATTCTTCCAACAATTTGTAAGTCCTCTAGATAGATTATTCAATGATATGTCCAAGAACAACAAATTGTTTTTCCCATTCAACATCTTATGATCACACAAGAGAGGAGACATGTCCCCTGATAATGAATTATTTGATAACAAGACGATGACCACGTTTGGTGATAATTGAGGCAAGGAGCCTTTCAAACCATTCGATGATAGATAAATGAATGAAGAATTCAATAACACATTTAACATGTTCCCATCTATCAAATTGTCTTCCAATCGGATTTCAGTCACTCTTGATACAAAATTCCAAAATTTTTCTGGAGCCTCAAATGTTGATTCACATATAGTTAAACTTTCAATAGATTGTTGTGTATAAAACCACGTAGGAAGGTTGGGATTTGAAAACCCAAGAGTTAGTCTTTCAAGTTGAAAAGGTGGAATCCATTGGGAGTCAAAATCAAAAGTTAATGTGGAATACGAGTATATACCCAGATCCTTTAATTTTGACAATTTGGCTAAATTTCTCTCAGACACGACTCTAGTCAATCGATTTGAAGAAACATCTAAGATAATTAAGGATGATAGATTTCCCAAATTTATGGGAATGGATCCAGAAAACATGTTGTCACTAAGACTAAGAGTTTCTAAATGGTAGAATTCACCAAACCAATCTGGAATGGGTCTGTTAGTATTTTAAGGTTGTTAAAGGGATAGTTGAAGGGATAGAGAAAATGTGTGGATAGTAGAGTGTGAAAGTAATAGTTGGAGAAGTGTATTTTGTAGTTGAGAGTAGTTGTATTAGATATTGTGCTAGTTGTTCTTCATGTTACAAATGGTAGGATACATGGGTATTTATAGACCCATAGATTATTCTAGAAACTTCTAGCTAGAACTAATGCAAATACTTCTAGATTTTTCTACATAGTTGAATGTTCTTGATTTTTCTTTCTATCCTAGGCTTTTCTCCAATACTCTAGAAGTTTCTTTACATTCCAACAACTCTATCTTATATTTTTCTAGATTCTTCTAGAATTTGCATTATACTTTAATACTCCTCCTTGATGCAAATTCGGTAACTCCAAGCATAGTGCGTAGTAGTTCAAATCTTGGTCTTGGTAAGGCCTTTGTGAAGATATCTGCAATTTGATCTTCTAGTCGTGTAGCCGTCAGATAAAGTAGACTTCCAACTAGACTCCTGTATCGAGATGCATCGGCTTCTGGTGCTCCATCCACTTTTTGTAGTTTCTCATTCGTCACTAGTGGTGTGCTTACAGGTTTGCACCCGTACATCTTAAATTTCTTCAGCAAATCTTCTATATATTTCTTTTGTGAGATGAATATTCCATCATCTCTTTGACTTACCTTTATGCCGAGGAAATAACTCATCAAGCCAAGATCAGTCATCTCAAAGGTCTTCATCATATCTTCTTTAAACTCCATCAACATCTTTGTGTTGGTTCCAGTATAAATAAGATCATCTACATATAGAGAGAGTAAAAGAGTATGCTGACCTTGTGTCTTGATGTATAGTGTAGGCTCACTCTTGCTCCTCCTGAATCCTTGATTGGTGAAATATTGATCGATTCTGCTGTACCATGCACGAGGAGCTTGTTTTAGGCCATATAAAGCTTTCTTTAATCTCAACACTTTGGCTTCTTGGCCTTTAACCACAAATCCTGGTGGTTGCTCTATATAGATCTCTTCTTCAAGAACACCATTGAGGAATGCATACTTGACGTCTAATTGGTAGATGCTCCATCCTTTTTGTGCTGCAAGGGCTATTAGAGTTCTTATTGTGTCTAGTCGAGCAACTGGAGCAAATGTCTCATTGTAGTCTACTCCAGGTTGTTGTGAATAACCCTTAGCTACCAACCTTGCCTTGTGTTTGTGTATGGTACCATCAGGGTTTAACTTTGTCTTGAAGAACGACTTAACTCCGATGATATCTTTATCTTTTGGACAGTCTGCTAGCTACCAAGTGTTATTTTTCTCTATTGTCTTTATCTCTTCTTTCATTGCCTTGACCCATTCTTCTTGTTTTGCGGCCTCTTCAAAGGTTCCAGGCTCTAGTATGGCCAAGTTGCAAGATTCATAGATGTCTGTTAGAGATCTGATTCGTCTCAGAGTGGATTCAGGCGATGATTCTTCTTGATCTTGAATTGATGTTGGAGTTGCAAGAGATTCTAGAGTTATAATGGTATCTTGATCATTATCTTCTTGGCTTGTAGTTGGTTGATTGTTGGGCATGTATATTGTCTTCCTCTCAATTTGTTCCTATTCCCAGTTCCAAGTAGAACTTTCATCTACTTCAATGTCCCTACTGATAGTTAGCTTCTTTGTTTGAAGATTATAGACTCTGTAGCCTTTGGATTGTGTACTATATCCCAAGAAGATGCCTCGTACGGTCTTGTCTTCTAGTTTGTGTCTCTTTTGGTCTGGAACATGAATATAGCAAACAGATCCAAATACTCTTAGATGTTTAGCTGATGGTTTCTTACCGCTCTAGGCTTCGATTGGAGTTTTGTCTTGGACTGCTTTAGTAGGACATCTATTGAGTAGGTAGACAAAAATGTATTTGGTAGTCCTTTCTCCTTCAACATTGATCTCGCCATCTCCATGACTGTGCGATTCTTTCTCTCTGAAACACCATTTTGTTGTGGAGTATATACGACTGTAAGTTGTCGTTCTATGCCTTCATCTTTGCAGAATTTGTCAAACTCACGAGTTGTGTACTCTTTTCCACGATCACTTCTAAGTACTTTTATCTGTTTTCCACTTTGTTTCTCGACAAGAGCCTTGAATTTCTTGAATATTCCGAAGACTTCTGACTTTGCCTTTAAGAAATAGACCCATGTCATTCTAGAGAAGTCATCAATGAAAAGGATGAAGTACCTATTGTTGTGATGTGAAGGCGTCCTCATTGGTCCACAAACATCGATGTGGATTAATTCTAGTAAGTCTTTTGCTCTCCATGCTTTGTCTGTTGAGAATGGTAATCGGTGTTGCTTACCGAGAAGACATCCTTCGCATGATTCATTATTCTCCTTCAAGTAAGGAAGATCCCTCATCATGTTTTTTTGATTTAGAAGCTTTAAGGCATGTGTGTTGAAGTGGCCGAATCTTCTATGCCAAAGCCATGAGTCATCAACTTCCGCCTTCATGGCAATATTAGTTCCAGGTTTGAAGCTTATGGGAAAGCTTCTATTTCTCTTCTCCATTTTTACTTCACCAATTTCTAACCTTCTACTGTCATAAATTTTGCATGTATCTTTCTCAAAGTGAAGAGAATACCCATTCTTCATCATTTGGCCAATACTTAAAAGATTTTCTTTAAGATTGGAAACTAGTAAAACGTCCTTGATGAATTTCGTACCTTTCTTTGTCTCCACCATGACAGTTCCTTTGCCTTGAGACTCCACTGTGGCGCCATTTCCAAGTCGAACTTTGACATTGACAGATTTATCAATGTCTTTGAAGATACTTTGATATTTGGCCATGTGATTGCTGCATCCACTGTCCAAGTACCATTTTCCTTCTCCACTATGAGATTCTTGATTGGCATAGAATAAACCTTGCTCCTGATTATGTTCTTCAGTAAAGTTTGTTTGATGCTTATTTTTATTACGACAATATTTCTCCACATGTCCAGGCTTCTTGCAATAATGACATATTGGCTTCCCACGATGCCAACAGTCTTTTTCTGCATGACTTGACTTATTGCAAATGCCACACGGAGGATATTTATCTTTCTTGCTTCCAGAGAAATTTCTAGAATCTTTGCTTCTAGAATATTCTTCAATATTTTTCTTTTCTTCTTCTTCTCTCCTTTTGGGTTGTAATTTGAGCTTTGATTGGAAAGCATTTTCGACTGAATTTGTATCAGCACGATTATTTAATCTTGCTTCGTGCGCTCCAAGGAGACCAACTAATTTACTTATCGATAGAGAAGATGGATCCGAGGAAGTTTCTATGGAAGCTACTATGGAATCATATTTCTCTGAGAGTGATAAGAATTTTTTCTACCACTCTTTTTTCCTTAATTTCTTTTCCATATAGCTTCATTTTATTCACTATTTCTTTTATTCTTCCATAGTATTCTTCAATGGTCTTAGATTCCTTCATCCTGATGGTCTCAAATTCTCTTCTTAGATAGTGTAGTTTAACGGAGCGTACCTGTTCATTGCCTTCAAATTCTTCTTCCAAAATATCCTATGCCCTTTTTGCAGTTTCTGCATCCATGATCCTCCTGGCGATAGTTTCTCCCACAGCTTGTTGAAGAACAAATAATGCTTGGGCATCCTTTTGTTCAGAATCTTCTAACTTTTTCCGTTCCTCCTCAGATAGAGTCTCAATATTATCTGGTTTTGTATAACCAGATTGAACAATATCCCACAATTTTTGTGAGATAAAATATGTCTTTAGTTTGAGTTTCCAAAGGTCAAAATTTTCACCAGTAAAAATTGGTAGGGGGACTGAAGAAAAGTGAACAATGTTAGAAGCCATAGATTAAGAGAAAAAAACTCTCTTCTTTTGGAAGTATAGAAGGAAGGTTTTGGAAGTAATAGAGTAATTTTTCTACGCCCAATAAATGATCGAACGTAGCTCTGGTACCACTGTTAGTATTTTAAGGTTGTTAAAGGGATAGTTGAAGGGATAGAGAAAATGTGTGGATAGTAGAGTGTGAAAGTAATAGTTGGAGAAGTGTATTTTGTAGTTGAGAGTAGTTGTATTGGATATTGTGTTAGTTGTTCTTCATGTTACAAATGGTAGGATACATGGGTATTTATAGACCCATAGATTATTCTAGAAACTTCTAGCTAGAACTAATGCAAATACTTCTAGATTTTTCTACATAGTTGAATGTTCTTGATTTTTCTTTCTATCCTAGGCTTTTCTCCAATACTCTAGAAGTTTCTTTACATTTCAACAACTTTATCTTATATTTTTCTAGATTCTTCTAGAATTTGCATTATACTTTAATAGGGTCCATCAAAGTTATTTTCATCCAATACCAAGGCTTTGATTTCTCGAAGATTTAACAAAGTCTTAGGTAGATGTCCTTTTAAAGAACTTGATCTAAGGTATAAATAATATATATCACAACTAAGATTGAATAACCACTTAGGTAACTCTGAGTTAAATTCATTTGCAGAAAGACTAAGAAATTCGAGTTTAGTAAAATTAGCATACCGAAGAGACAAACTCAAGTCTTTAAGTTGACAATTACGCAAATGGAGGAATGAAAGTGATGGAAGCATAGTTACTAATTGAAGCCAATTGGTTTCCTTGCTAAGATCAATAGAACGGAGGTTAAGATACTCCAAAGAGGAGATATAGGGAAGCCACTGAAGGCTATTGATGGCAAGATTCGAGTTAAATGATAGATCAAGATGGCGAAGAGTTGAAGAGTTGACACATCGAAGAGGAGAAGTAAGTATAGATAGATTGTGACAATTATGATTATGTAGATAATCAAATTGTAATTCTAAGAAGTCATTGTTTCCCAAATCCAAGTAATCTAAAAATTGCAACTCCACTAACAACAAGGAGAGGTGAATGGAACCTGTAAGACAATGCGTTTTGTCTTCTTGATCTGTGTAACTTTGAATAGTTGAAGAACATGGGAGAGTGATTCGAGTAACTCTACTTGTGATGTTACTACACATTACTCCATTCCATTTACAACAATCTATTTCAGCGGACCATGAAGAAAGTACACCTGATGAATCTATGACTCCTTGCTTGAAGTTGAAGAGAGCATGCATGTCTTGTTGGTTGCAACGAATATTGATGTTGCAGAAGCCTGTGTTGAACATGGTTCCACACAACAACCATGAAAAAATGATAGCTTTTTGAAAAGGAGATATATTCATGATTACAAAAGAAATGAAGGTGTGAGCAAGGATGGATGACTTGAACATAATGGAAACAAACTTTATTTATAGTAATTGGAGTCTATTAAAAGTTTCACATTACGTAATAATATATTGAGGGTATTATATATATATATATATATATATATATATATATATATATATATATATATATATATATATATATATATATATATTTAAGATATTTAAAAAAAATATAATAATGAAAATATTCAATCTTAAAAGAAATAATAATTATTTTTAATCCGAAATAATTATGCTTTCAGAGGGTAAGATTATTATAAAAGATGTTTTTAAAAATCTTTAACGTAATGTCTTATTTACAAGTTTAATATTTATTCAATTTCTTTACTCACTCCCATACCATTATATTTCAATATTATCCTAAAACTCTTACTCACTTTAAATAGAATTATAAGTCTATTTTAAGAAAAACCCTACTACTACATTAATTTTGAATATATAATGTAATGTAATTATTGTTTTTTCTTTAACTTTTAACGGTTGGTAGTAGATAAAATTGTTGTTTTATGGTGAACTTTTGACGATGGTTTCGACCCATTGTTGATTCTTTTAACTTTTAACAATATTTAATATAATAATATTCAAAAATCGTCTTTAAAAGTCTTGATCTTTCCATAATTGTTATAGATGGTTCTCACTCTTTCAAAATATTTATGTTTTGATTTTCAACTTATTTTAAAAAGTATCAGCTTAAACATACACATATGCGATAGTGCCTGTGTCAACACTCAATTTCGTCCGGGTAACAATGATCAAAATAATAAAAAAAATTAATTAATTAAAGTTCAATTGAGAAGAATAAATAAGTAAATAATTAAAAAAAGAAAAGAAAAAAATATGTTTTAGTTTGAGGAAAAAATAATTATCTATTTATTTTTTTATTATTTTTTTTATTTATTTTAGTTTTTTTTATTTGTTTATTTGGACTTATTATTTTGATTATTACATTATTTTTCTTTCCATTATTACAGCTCCATTTTTGTTTTAAGTTTCTCATTCTAGTTTAATAAAAAAGAAAGATAAAAAAAAAGAAAAAAAAAAGAAAAAAAAAAGAAAGAAAAAAGAGAGAAGGGAAAGGGGAAAGAAACAGGTAACGTAAGGTCTCTCTTCTGTCAGACCCATGCATGCTATGCTATCATGGTTTTGTATTGGGAAGGGCAT
Source organism: Vigna unguiculata (assembly GCF_037176805.1). Classification (NCBI taxonomy): domain Eukaryota; kingdom Viridiplantae; phylum Streptophyta; class Magnoliopsida; order Fabales; family Fabaceae; genus Vigna; species Vigna unguiculata. The sequence continues at coordinate 5,045,069 of NC_140799.1, forward strand.
GTAGCATGGTGATGATGGCTGAAGGAGCAGGAAGCAACATCTGCTCTCAGCCTTGTCCCAAATTTCGAAATTGGAAGGTGTAGAGGGTTACATAATAAAAAGGGGAAGATTCATAAGGAGAGGGGTCTTTTTTTTGTTACTATCTGATAGGGGAGAGGGCACAAGAGATAAGTGAGGGAGAGAAGGAGTCAAATTTGGAAACAGAAACAAAGCTGTTGTTAGTGCATTAAGTTACCGTTACCGTGACGACTTGATGTTGTTGTTGATGTATGAATTAGAGCTTATGTTAATTTGATATTAAAGTTAGATGGTTTGAAATGAGCATGGTTATATCTCTTATTCATTTTTTATTCCCATCGCACCTGGTACAGTAAAGAACAGAGCACAATGTTTGTTTTTTAAGATATGTTCTTGTTTGGTGTTACTGTTGTCCGAATGAATACTGAAAATTGCCAAACCAAAACCCAAACATTTCACCAACAGTTATATTCTGCAGAGCACATTTTCACTAACTTTCTCGTCACACGTGCATAAAAATAAAAAATAAAACATGACCCAAAAGCAGTACTCACACACTGCATTCCATCATCCTTCGTAGTCCACGCATCCTTTCATTTTCACTCCACCCCCATTTTTTCTGCACAACACAAACACAAGATTCCTCCATCATCATTTTCACATTCACCTGCATAAAAAATCAAAATAAAAATAAAAAAAATAAAAAAACAGATTCACTATCATTAGCGACCGCTCTAACGTTTTCACAACACACCAAACCTTGGCGTCTCAAGACCCAAAAATCCAAATTCCAGAACAGAGAAACAGAGAAGAAAGAGAAATCGCCGACGGCAATGTCGCCAGCGAGTCGGACTTCGAACGAGCTGAGCAGCAGCGGCTTCAATCACGGTTGGGGCGCGACAGCAGGGGGCGCGACAGCGGGGCTCGCGAGGTGGATTCCAGACTTAGCGTGACTCGCGCGAGAAGAAGACTGAGAGACTTGGAACGCAGCGGAGGCCGGCGACGCTTTCGGCAGCGGTTGGCGCCGTCACCGGTGGCTCTGGTGGCACGCGAAGCTTGCGAGAGAGTGAATCGTGTTTGGAGGACAAGATGCGATTGAGGGAGCGTTCGCGCGCGCGGAAAATTAAAGGAAAAAACTGCAATGCGAACGCCGACGGCCTTCAACGGTGGCCGGCGTCGTCGATGCAGGTCATGGCCTGCCCTGTGATGGAGGTGAGCGGCGACAGGATCTTGGGTCGAGAAGAAGGAGCTGCCGTAGTAGAGGGAATGAATTTTATTTTCAATTAGGGTTTTTCTTGAAAAAGAAAGAAAAAGAGCTTCAGGCTTCATCACTGCATTACCACACGCACCCTCTCTTTTACCTCAACCACACCCTCCTCCTTTCTCTCCTTCGTGTACACCCTCTTTTTTTAATTCCTGCACCTCCATTTTGTGTTTCCTTAACACACCCCTTTATTTACTGCACACACCCCACCTGTTACTTCTCGCACCTCCCACATGTGATACTCCTGCACCCCATGCATTTGTCTATTATTTTTGGGTTTGTTGTTGTATTTGCTTTGTGCACCCCACCAATTACTCGTGCACCCTTACTTTTTTGTTTTCCACTTTTATCCATCTTAAATTTTTTTATCCTTTTATAAATTTATTTATTTATTTTTATTTATTTTATTTTAAAAAAAGAAAACAATTATATTTGAACATTATAAAAATTAAAATATAGAAAAAAAATCAAAAAATGGTTCTCTTTCATTTTTATTGTGTCTGACCGACCACCCGCGTCGTGTGACACTTTCTTCCAAATAATTTAAAAAATACTAAAATAATTTTCTTTCCCTTTTAGTGTTTGTCCGATCGCTCGCATCGTATGACACATGTTTTCAAATAATTCAAAAACACCAAAAAATATATAAAATTTCAAAATACAAAAACATCAACGTTTTTAAACAAGATATCTTTTTAAGAACTACGTGATTCTTGATTTTCCATTGTGAGATACGTAGGAACTAGGCCAGTCCTTGTCAGGTTCACCTCCAAAAATTAAATCTTTTTTTTTAAATGTTTTCCAAATATCTTTTAAAGAACTACGTAACCCTGATTTCTCATTTTTAATGAGAATACGTAGGACCAAGGTCAATCCTTGTCGGGCCCAAAAAATTAATTTTTTTTTTGTTTCTTTTCAATATTGTTTGTCTCATTATTTTTGGGGAAAATTAATATTTCGAAAACCACATCAACTTTGCACTTTTAATTAAAGGTACCGCCTTCGGGCGGGCGCTGTAGGGTGCTAACACCTTCCCTACGCGTAACCGACTCCCGGATCCAAAAATCTGGTTTTTCGCAGACTTGCTTTATTTTTATGGTTTTCCATAGTTTTCCAAAAATAACTGTGGTGGCGACTCCCAATCTTTTTAAAAAACCCGTTTTCTTTTTTCGATTCGCCTTCCCGTCGCGATTCCGGTTGCGACAGCCTGTATATGCAATATTTAGATATGCATGATATTATATTAAAAATAAAATGAGATGAACGGAAAAAAATAATTATCGATGATTATAGAAAAAAAAGAATAAGAGAAGATACATAGTCTTATAGAAAACATTATTAATTTTTAAAAATTTAACAATTAATTATATTATAAGGATAAAATTAAAATTATGAATTGCGAACACAGAAGAGAAAATATCTTTATACATTATTATAGATAAAATTGATATATTTTCTTTTTTTTTTTCTATTATTTAATTCAATTTTTCATTCATTTCATGTTTGGACCACACCAACATCTCACCGAAGAATGTAACTAAGGATGGCAATTAGGGCCCGGTCCGCGGGTCTAGCCCGCGGGCCCGCAGAAAAAACGTGGGGCGGGCCAAGATAGTGAGCCCGCATGCCCGCGGCCCGTGCGGACTGGCCCGCAAGCCCGCATAAAATTAAAAAAAAGAAAAACTTGCACTGTGTATATTAATTACTTCTTTTGTGGACTCTTGCATTAACGTTTCAAATTCTTGTATAACTGGAAAAGACAAATATTATGTAATTTTTAATGTGCTAAAATTTAAAGAATACATTGTGTATGTCATAGTCTGAATATCATGAAAATGTTGAATTATCAATTTATCATCTAATTCCCCAAAGTCTTTACTTAATTTTGTGAACTTCTTAAAGTTTTATCATAAAAATTTAAAAAAAATTTAAAAAATTATAAAAAAAAAGTGAACCGGCCCGCGGGCCTGCGAACCAAGGGGTATGCAGGGCGAGCCAGTGTTTTCAGCCCGCATAAAGTATGCGGGGCGGGACGGGCTAGCCCCGCATTGTCACCCCAAAATGTAACAATTATATATTGGGGATTTTGATTAATTGTTATGAAAAGAGATAAGATGATGTAAATTTTTCGTTCACAAATTTCCTTCCGTTGAAATATCAAATCCGTGTAATACTAAGAATTAATTGTTTGTTTGTCCGCAAGATATGAAAACAATAAAAAAACGAATTTAATTAGATTTATTTGGCAAAAAGAAGAAAATGATATTTTCTTTTGAAGGAAAGTTTGTGGAAGATATGAATAACAAAATTAAAGTCAGATCCGTGTAAAGTAGGTGTGGAAAAAAGAGAAGACACTTGCTCCGATTTAGGTTAATTTTCTTTCGAAAGGGAAGTTTGTGGAGGATGTCAAAAGATCAATATTTCCTCTTCTTTTATTACAAAATTCAAAACTTTCAACGTAACTATATATTCATCAAGTTTAACAACTATTCTCATCTACTTTGGTCCAAGTTTTCAAATTATTTTGTTTTTAAATGTAAAATTTATACATGTAGTTTTAGCTTCAATGTCTTAGGTCATTAGACCAAAAGTTGACTTAGACATCGGATCTAGTACGATAAGTGTTATTAAAATAATGACTTTAGGAGGGCAAGGATGAAAATAAGGGGACCATAACTCTTTTACCTTTTGGTTAGAATATTTTAGTGTCATGGTGTCCGTAAAACACCACAAGGTATGCGATTGTTAACTTAAAAATAAAGAAAATATAAGAATTAAATATGTTTTTGGTATCATAATTTTTAGTGAAAATTGAAATTAGTTACGATTTAAAATTTTGATTCAATTTAATAATTTAACTTTAAAAATACATAAATATAATCATTTTAAAAATAGTTATTAAGTTTATTTGATATTTTAATTGCGTTTCATGATAATTTATTAGCTAAAACAGAAATGTATAAATAACTCTAATATTATTATAAAACACAATTAGAATGTCAAATAAATTTAATAAAATTTGATTAAATTAACTAAAATCACATATTTATAAAATTAGAGACTAAATTTGATTACAAATTTGAATCCTAACTAATTTCAAAAACATTTAATTCAAGTGATGAAAAAAATTATTGGCACTACCTCTGTAGCTCATGGAGCGTACCCATACCCAAAAATTTGTTAAATTAGGGTAGATACTCTGTTATGAGGAGAGAGCGACAAAAGAAACAAAGAAGAAAATTAGGGACGCGAGAGGTTGAAAAAGAGAAGGACCCACACTATCACACGGAAGACTTTTCTTTGCACCAGCTAAGTTTCCCTTAACCTTCCTTTCCTCTATCTCCATGCTTCTGTAGAATCACTCACCAGTGAAAATGCATGCCATAAGTGAAACGACAGTTCAATCTTTTAAGCACAACTTTTTATCATTCATTGACCAAATTGTGATCCCTTGAGTGGATTCTTCATATTTTGAAAGTTGTTTTCCCATATTTATGTTTGTACAATCCGATGAGACTAAACATTTGTGGAGGTATTGTTCCAGACAAATTGTTACTTGACATATCAATTAAGGTCATGAAGTGTAGATTGTTTCCATATACTAATACTTGACCTTTAGTCACCAATTCAAGATTGTCGTCATTAGCGAAGTAACCATCTTCATATGAAGAAGCAAAGAAAAAACAAAGTTTGCTGGCTGAAACATTATTGAAAACTAGGGTTTTTATATTATCAAGACAATTGGGTATATGTCCAGAGATGGCATTATTTGCAATATCTAATATAATGAGGGAAGACAGTTGGCACATTTGTGGAGGGATTTTACCTGTAAAATAATTGGACCTTAATTGGAGAGCCATTACACCATGAGATATCCAATGTGGAATGTTTCCTGATAAGTGGTTATTGCGAACATTAAAGACCAATAAAGAGCCACAATTTTTCAATGAGGGAGGAATCTCTCCATGTAGTTTATTCTCATGCAAATGGAGTGAGGTGAGATTAGATAACAAACCCATTAATGAAGGTATCTTCCCTGATAGATTATTGCTTCCCAAGTGAATAACAATCAAAGATTTCCAATTCTTCCAACAATTTGTAAGCCCTCCAGATAAATTATTATATGATATGTCCAAGAATAACAAATTGTTTTTCCCATTCGACACATTATGACCACATAAGAGGGGAGATATATCTCCTGAAAACGAATTATTTGACAATGAAAGAAATGCTACATTTGGTGATAATTGAGGCAAGCAACCTTTCAAACCATTCGATGATAAATCAATGAATGTAGAGTTCAACAACACATTTGACATGTTACCGTCTATCAAATTGTTTATTATTTGGACTTCAGGCGTTGTTGATAGTAAATTCCAAAATTTGTCTGGAGCCTCAAATGATGAATCAAAAATAGCTAATCTTTCAATATATCGTTGTGTGTACAACCACGCAGGAAGGTTGGGATTTGAAAACCCAAGACCTAATTGTTCAAGTTGAAAAGATGGAATCCAATTGGAGTCAAAATCAAAGGTTAATGTGGAATATGAGTTTATATACAATAACTTTAATTTTGACAATTTGGCTAAATTTCTCTCAGACACAACTCCTGTCAATGGATTTGAGGAAACATCCAAGGTAATTAAGGATGATAGATTTCCCAAATTTGTGGGAATTGATCCAGAAAACATGTTATCTCCAAGACCAAGAGTTTCTAAATGCTTGAATTCACCTAACCAATCTGGAATGGGTCCATCAAAGTTATTGTCATCCAAAGCCAAGTCTTTCAGTTCATGAAGATTTAACAAAGCCTTAGGTAGATATCCTTTTAAAGAACTTGAGCTAAGGTATAAATCATAAATGCCAGAACTAAGATTGAATAACCACTTAGGTAACTCTGAGTTAAATTCATTTGCTGAAAGACTAAGAAATTGTAGTTTGGTAAAATTAGCATACTGAAGAGACAATTTCAAGTCTTTAAGTTGGCAATAACGCATCTTGAGGTATGAAAGTGATGGAAGCATAGTCACTGATTGAAGCCAATTAGTTTCCATGCTAAGATCAATATGACGGAGGTTGAGATATTCTACAGAGGAGATGTAGGGGAGCCATCTAAGATTATTAATGACAAGATTCCAGTTACGTGATAGATCAAGATGACGAAGAGTTGAAGAGTTGACACACTGATGAGAAGAAGTAGCTATGTGACAATTATGATTATGTAGATAATCAAATTGTAATAATAAGAAGTCATTGTTTGTCAAATCCAAGTAATCTAAAAATTCCAACTCCATCAACAATAAAGAGAGGTGAATGGAACCTGTAAGGCAGTGTGATTTATCTTCTTCATCCCTGTAACTTAGAAGATGTGAGAGTGATTCCAATGACTCTACTTGTGATGTTACTGCACATTACTCATTTCCATTCACAACAATCTACTTCAGTGGACCATGATGGGTCATTCACTCCTTGCTTGAAGTTGAAGAGAGCATGCATGTCTTTTTGTAACAACCATACAAAAATGATTGCATTTTGAGAGGGAAATGTTCTCATGATTACAAGAGAAATGAAGGAGTGAAGATGGATGACATGAACATAGAAGAGAGAAAGTTTACTTATAGTAATTGAAATCCACACAAAAGTTTCACATTATTGAATTATTTAAATATATAGAGATAGATAATTTTTGAAAAATAAAGCAATAATGAAAATATTAAATTTTAAAATAAATAATTGTTATTTTTTAATCTGAAATATTTATACATTTACGGGCAATAAAGATCATTCTAAAAGATAATTATTTTTCTAAATCTTTAATTTAATGCCGCCTTTACAACTTAAATATTGAAATGAAATAATTTGTTATGATTTAATAGAAGTGTGTGATGATATCGGAGTTTGTCATCTGATAATATAATGACATTTTGTGATAAATAAAGAAAATATAGTAAATTAGCATTGCAACGACTTGACTAGAGAAACCGATCGTAACATTGCTTCACAAAATGTGTCCCACGAAAACTATCTTGGAAAGACGTATCCAAATCAAACATGAATTTAACTAAAAATGTTTAATTCATAGAAACGCGTGAATGGTTTAAAATATAGTATAATTTAATGACAAGAGACGATGAAAGATGAGGTTGAAACTTTTTATTCTTTTCATTCTTTATTGTTTTAGTGGTTAAAAAACATCATCAAGTTGTAATTTTTGTAATTTTCTAACTCTCACTAATAACAGCTGCATAGAGGATTAAAAATTAATATTTAAAATTCAAAAATATGGAACTAAAAGCAAAGTAACAAAATTTAAGCAACTAAAAATATATTTAAATATAAATACATTTTATGTAACTAAAGTTTTAATAAATAAAAAATTTAATATATAATTTATATTATCATTAAAATTTGTAATAATTAATTTTAATATCTAAGTTACATTTCAAATTTATGATAAATAAATTTTATTGTTATGGAAAGTTATTTAAAATATTCAAAATTATTATAACAACAAATCATTTAGGAACATTAAGTTCACAAAATACACATAAAGTATCTCAAAACATAAATGTGAAATTAAATAACACTCTTAGTCTTGTTTAGATAATGATACTATACACAATTCACAATATATAATTCAAACCATATTATATCACTTACAAATTACAATCCTAAATGCTGTGATAAGATATAAGATCATAATTTTTCGTTCACAAATTTCCGTCCGTTGAGATATTACACGATTAATTATTTGTTTGTTCGGATGAATGAAAACAAAAATAAAGAAAATGAATTTAACTAAATTTATTTGGTAGAAAACAAGAACTTTTTTTTTTTCAGAAAGGGAAGTTTGTGGAGGATGTAAATATAATAAAATTATAGTCATATTCTTTTTCGAAAGGGAAGTTTATGGAGGAGATAAATATAATGAAATCATACACATATCAATATCTACATGGTGGAAAATAAATGAGAAAAAGAGAGTAAAGAATAGTTTAGTGACAATCCAATTCACGATTCAATCCAAAAAAAGGTGGTTAATTATATTTTATGGCTTAGATAATTTTTTTTTTATCTTTCTTTGCAAATTTTAGATATATGATCTTTACTAAAAGAATTCTACTATTTTTTTCAATAAAATCTGTATTTGGTTTTACTTACTAAATTTACTTGTATTCATTAAATGATAAAATGTCTATAAAATCTAATTTATATATATTAAAAGAAATAATTTTACATTAAATGAAAAATAGATATATCTTTAAGAAGTATATATAAATAGATTAAAAATAATTCATATTACCTTTAACTTTCAGAAGTTCTTTTCGCCGAAGAAATTAGAAATTGTTAAATTATTCTATAATATATATATATATATATATATATATATATATATATATATATATATATATATTTTGTAGAAAAATATCCATTCGGCACCTTTTTAACTCTACTATGGCACCATTAATGAAAAAGACTTGATTGTATCAAATTTTTAAAAAATAGACACAAAATTGAGATGACCAAATTGATGTTTTGTTACGAAAATTGGGACCAAAGACATAATTTAACCTTAATTATATTCAACATTAAATTGTATTTCATTTAAACTCAGTTGCATTGATAGGAAAGCCCTCAACTGAAGAAGATTCCTCTCTCTTTGAACAATCCTCTTGGTGCACTAAATCAGCTTGCTAAAATCATAACTGATAAGTCGATGTAGGTTCGTTGAGATTCTAATACTTTTGGGAGAGACCTTGACATCCCAATATACTTGCATAAACAAGATGTCATAGAAGTGATATTTTTGGGAGAGACCTTGACATCCCACAAAGAAGAATTGAATATTACCATTATTCAATTATGGATGATGTAAATCTTTTAGTTATTACTGTTATTTGATTTATTTATCTAATTACTTATATCAAATCAATTTTGTGTTTAGGTATATGTGTGGTGTCATTGACAATACAAGGTTGAATGATGTATATGGGTTCATAGACCCTCAACTCACTCATGAAGGCAATAAGTTTGATGACATCCAAGCATACATGACCAAATGCTTTCAACAGGGAAAATAATTTTATTTTATCCCTTATATAATTGGGTAAGTGTACTTTGTTAACTAGTGAATATAATCTATCATTTTAACGCATAACAATGAATTTATTTTCTTCATAGGCGTCATGGCAACTACTTGTGATTTCCTTGAGGGAAAACCTTGCTGTGTGGTTTTGCTCCTAGTATCACCCTCCTCCTCCCCATCTCAAAGAAGTAATAGATTGCAAGAACCTCAATGTTACGAACATTCTTTGTTATATAAAAGTATCCTAACACATTCCCTTTATCATAGTTCAATTGTTAGACATAACATGTTGTTAAAAAGATCAACTGCTAAAGCAAAAAATCTTTTATGATTGTCCCTCTAGGTTTGATATTTTTGTTCATATATTTATAATTATTTGATTTAATTTTTTTCCTTAATTATTTATAATTGTGTTGGTATATTACGGTGCAATAAACAAAAGTTAACCTGAGCATTTACTAACTTGTAGAAGATTTTTCATATTAACTTCTCTAAAAAAATGCATTTTGACGGTTCAATTTTAACTTTTGTACAGTGTTAATTTCTTTTTTTTTTTTTCCTTCTCATTCTTTTTTTCTCTAATTGTTTATCCACAAATTCAATCAAGAAAGCCAACAATTCTAACATGTGGTGCCATTTTTATTCTTAAATTATTTTGACATCCAACCTTCAAACAAAATAAGTGACATGATTTTTACTCTTAAATCACTTTGTTCATGTTTTTAATTTGACTTTAGTTATAAGTGGTGGAACTTAAATTCTCAAAATTGTTCAGACATCTGATTGAAATAACCTAAGCGACACAATGTCACTTTATTTGTCCAATCAATTTGACTATTAATAACAAGTGGCATGATTTCACTTCTTAAATTATTTCATTACATCTTTTTATGACCATGGTGACATGTCAACAATTTTAGATAATTACTCCAAAAAACTGAACTAATTATGAATGTTCTACTTGAGTCCCATAAATATTTTGGATGGAAAATTTTGGTGTCTATGATGAGGGTGGTAAATTTTTTTCTACCTTTTCAAACTAAAAAATGAGAATTGTGTAACATCTTTTAAACATACAGTTGTAACAAAAATATCATGTTTTAAGATACAAAAAGTATTGTAGTTAACTCTAACAATATTAATATATTAATATGATGACAAGTAACATTTAAAAAAATGCTAAAAAAACTCCTTTACCACACTGAAAAAAAAAATCAATTAATAAAAAACAAATTGTTGAAATAACTTTGTCGTCATAATGCACCATTATTAATTTGTTTAAATACCGTAAATTAGGTTTAGTACTTTGATTATTAAGCCAAGTTAATATGGAATGATCCACTTTTGCTATAAAATAGATAGATATACTCATCTCACACAAATGATAGAGACATAACAAATGAAAAACAAAAGATAAAACAGAAAACCATCACTATACAGCTTAAAAAGCAAAAACTAAATACTCCAACTATTAATAATAAAAATATCTAGATATTAAGATCATCATTGTTGACATTGCTTGTAATTTTGCCATAAGAACTGCACCTTTATTTTCTCTTCTTTTCCACTTGCATTAGAATGAGAAATACCTATAGATATAAGATAATAAAAGAATTCTTATAAGAATAAATGAATTAGAGGAAAAACTTTAAGGATTTCATTATCATATATACTTTTTCTACTTCATAAATTTTAATACATCATAAGATATCCTTAAATTTATATTTCTGAATTACTCTTCCCATAGATTTGCAAGAGTTTGTAGGATCTACTTAAAAAAGAAAACATTGTCAAAATTAAAATATTACATTATGTTTATAGACATGTTATGGCTATGAAGCGAGAAATACTTTTGTTATATAATTTAAAATCATATCATACTTACAGAAATATGCGCGCCTCTAAACCTATATTTTTAATCATTGTCATTAGGTCATGCTTTTGAAGAAGAGAATAAACTCTTTAATGCTTTGATAGAAGGTTATAGGGATGAAGGATTTATAGTTCATCAAAAAATAAGTGCAAAATAATTAAGTCATGTATAAATAATATTGCAATTCAAACAATATAAAAAAATAATTAATAATTCAAAAATAAATGAAGAACAGGAGTATATTTTAATAATGACTAACAATAAACTATATAAACATAAATTAAAATAATATTTCTAAAATAAAGATTTTACTAACCAATATTATTTTGCAACTTCTTTGACTTTAATGGAATGGATTCATGTTGACGTTCACCATGACATAAAGTTGATCTCTCAAGTTACAAATAAGCTTGAAGCAAACATGCCTCATGTTTCTGTTCAAGAAAATAGCACAACAAACTCCCAAAAAGCCTGTCACAAATCCAGATTCTAATCCAATGTAAAACCATGCCCAAAATTTAGATTGATTTCCATCTTCATCTACAAGCTCTTTGTCTTTATGTTTATCATCCTGAAAGCACATTTTGGTAAGTGGGGATCCACAAAGATCACGATTGCCAATGTAACTAAGTACAGAGAAGCCTTGAAGTTGTGTGCCTGATGGTATTTTTCCTGTTAGATTGTTGAATGATAGGTTCAAGTAACCCAAAAAGGACAAATTGGACAAGCTCTGAGGAATTTCACTCTCAAGTTGATTTGATGAAAAATCAAGGGACTCTAAGTTTTTCATGTTTCCTATCTCATATGGTATTTTTCCAACTAATTTATTGTTGGATAAGTTCAAGGAGGATAATCCAACGAGACTAAACATTTGAGGAGGTATTGCTCCAGACAAATTGTTACTTGACATATCAATTAAGGTCATGAAATGTAAGTTTTTATCATATTCTAATACTTGACCTTTAGTAACCAATTCAAGATTGTCATCATTGAATAAGTACCTATCACCATCAAATGAAGGAAAGTAGAAACGAAGTTTGTTAAGTGAAGCATTATTAAAAACTAGGGTTTTGATGTTACCGAGACAACTAGGTATATGATCGTAAATTGCGTTATATGCAATATCCAATATAAGGAGGGAAGACATTTGGCAAATTTGTGGTGGGATTTTACCACCAAAATGATTGGACCTTAATTGGAGAGCCATCACACCCTTAGATATCCAATCTGGTATGTTTCCTGACAAGTCATTATTACGAACATTGAAGACCAATAAGGAGTGACAATTTTTTAATGAGAGAGGAATCTCTCCATGTAGTTTGTTTTCATGCAAATGGAGTGAGGTGAGATTAGATAACAAGCCCATTGATGGAGGTATTTTGCCTGAGAGATTATTGCTTCCCAAGTGAATAGCAACCAAAGATTTCCAATTCTTCCAACAATTGGTAAGCCCTCCAGATAGATTATTCAATGATATGTCCAAGAACAACAAATTGTTTTTCCCATTCGACACATTATGACCACATAAGAGGGGAGACATTTCTCCTGATAATGAATTATTTGATAACGACAAAAAGGCCACGTTTGGTGATAATTGAGGCAAGCAACCTTTCAAACCATTCCATGATAGATTAATGATTGTAGAGTTCAACAACACATTTGACATGTTCCCATCAATCAAATTGCCTTGTAAATCGACTTGACTAATTCTTGATATAAAATTCCAAAATTTGTTCGAAGCCTCAAATGATGAGTCCCAAATAGTTAAAAATCGAATAGATCGTTGTGTATACAACCACCCAGGAAGGTTGGGATTCGAAAATCTAAGAAATAGTTCTTCAAGTTGAAAAGGTGGAATCCAGTGGGGATCAAAATCAAAGATTAACGTGGAATATGAGTATATTTCCAGACCCTTTAATTTTGACAATTTGGCTAAATTTCTCTCTGACACAACTCCTGTCAATGGATTTTCTGAAACATCCAAGTTAATTAAGGATGATAGATTTCCCAAATTTGTGGGAATTGATCCAGAAAACATGTTATCTCCAAGACCTAGAGTTTCTAAATGATCGAATTCACCTAACCAATCTGGAATGGGTCCATCAAAGTTATTGTCATACAAACCCAAGTCTTTCAGTTCAAGAAGATTTAACAAAGTCTTAGGCAGATGTCCTTTTAAAGAACTTGAGCTAAGGTATAAATGATAAATATCAGAACTAAGATTGAATAACCACTTAGGTAACTCTGAGTTAAATTCATTTCTAGAAAGACTAAGAAATTCTAGTTTGGTAAAATTAGCATATTGAAGAGACAAACTCAAGTCTTTAAGTTCGCAATCATGCATATTAAGGAATGAAAGTGAAGGAAGCATGGTCACTAATTGAAGCCAATTGGTTTCCTTGCTAAGATCAATACCATTGAGGTTGAGATATTCCAAAGAGGAGATGTAGGGAAGCCACTGAATGGTATTGATGACAAGATTCCAGTTATATGATAGATCAAGATGACGAAGAGTTGAAGAGTTGACACATTGACTATGAGAAGTAGGTATAGATAGATTGTGACAATTATGATTATGCAGATAATCAAATTGTAATTCTAAGAAGTCATTGTTTCCTAAATCCAAGTAATCTAATAATTGGAACTCAACTAACAACAAGGAGAGGTGAATGGAACCTGTAAGGCAATGTGATTTATCTTCTTTGTCTACGTAACTTTGGAGAGTTGTAGAACATGGGAGAGTAATTCCAGTGACTCTACTTGTGATGTTGTTACAGATGACTCCTTTCCATTCACAACAATCTAGTTCAATGGACCATGAAGAAAGGACACCTGAGGGATCTCTCACTCCTTGCTTGAAGTTTAAGAGAGCATGCATGTCTTGTTGGCTGCAACGATTATTGAAGCTGCAAAAGCTAGTGTTGAACATGATTCCACATAGCAACCATACAAAAATGATTGCATATTGAGGAGATGTATTCATGATTGCAAGAGAAATCAAGGGGTGAATGGCTGGAATGCATAATCGAGAGAATCTATTTATAGTAATTTGGGCAGTTTTCCCATTAATTATCGGATTTAGAGTAATTATATATCTTTCATAATTTTAATAGATATCTTTAAAAATAAAAGCGTAATGAAAATATTCATTTTTAAAATAAATAATAATTATTTTTAATCTGAAATAATTATGCTTTCAGTGGATAAAATTCTTATAAAAGATATTTTTTTATAAAATCTTTACTGTAATGCCATATTTACAAGTTTAATATTAAACTGAAATAATTTGTTATGATATAGTAGAAGTATCTGACGATATTAGAGTTTGTCCTTTGATAATATAATGAAATTTTGTGTTAAACAAGAAAGTATAACTAATTAGCATTGCAACGACTTGACTAGAGAAACCGATCGTAACATCGCTTGCAAAAATGTGTCCCCCACCCCGCGAATTTTGGAAAGACCTATTCAAATCAAACAAATTACGCATCGATCGTATTCATTACTTAAAATATTACCAAACATTTTAGAATTAATAATTTTATTTAGGTATATATATTTTTTCAAACTAAAATATTTAATTTATAGAAACGCGTGCTACGGTTTGAAATACAGTATAATATAGATGAAAGATGAGACAAAAGTTTTCAATGTTCTTGAGATACAAGATTTAAACTTTTTATTTCCTAACTCTCACTAATAACATCTGCATAGAGAGTTAATATATAATTTTCAAAATTAAAAAAATATGGAAATTAAAAATAAAGTAACCAACTTTGAGTAACTAAAAATATAAATATAAATATATTTTTATGCAACTTAAGTTTTAATAATTGGACATTTTAATATATAATATTTATATTATCATGAAAATTTGTAATAATTAATTTTAATACATAAGTCATATTTCAAACTTATAATAAATACATTTTATTGTTATAAAATTTTATTTAAATTATTCAAAAATTGTATAACAACTAATCATTTAGAACATTAAGTTCCTAAATACACATTAAGTATCTCAAAATACAAAAAGAAAATTAAATAATACTCAAATAATTTTATCGAGAAATATTATAGTTTTCACCATTACTCTCGTACTCATTATGAATAAAAAAAATCATAAAATATCACTAATGCAAATATACAATTTGACTACACAGAGAAATTACGATTACTCAAATAACATAATATATGCTGACATAGTGACGTTTTTTAAAATAATTTCAATATGTTATGGTAGAAATAATATTGAAATACCAGTATATGTAATGGTTTCTTGGAGTAATCGCAGCATAAAATAGTCTTAGTTTAGGCTATGATTACTTTGAATGAATTGTAGCCATATGTTACAATTTTATCTCAACCGTAACCTAAATCTCATTGAATAAGATTAATTTCTTAATTTTTCACCTACTTGAGAAAGTTATTGTTGTCTTCCACCATGCAGAGCTCGTTCTTTTCCTCCTTTACCGCAAAAGAGAGAAGTCTTTTCTCCTTTGTTCTTAGACTGAGTTTGGAATCACCCCATTTAATTTTACTGAGCTTGTGTATGGTTCCGTGCAACGGCATATCTTAACCAATGAAAAAATAAATATATTTTTTTATTCTTCGATGTATTTTTTTTAAATATTTATTAAAATATTTACGTTCAATTAAGTAACTATATATATATATATATATTACATATTTTTTAGTTTTTATTTCTTTTAATTATTTGGTTTGTCATGAAATTCATTTATATCTCATATATTTTTCATCATATCATGACCTTTATGCAATTATGTTCAAATGATCTAATTAAATATTTTTTATGTTTCATATTTGAATATTTATATTCCTTTTTAATATTTTGATTTCACGTGAGAATGTTTAGCCCTCTCAATTTAAGTGTTAACCTTTCATTTCATTTACTATGTAATATAAAAATTTATCTTTTTTACTTTATTATTATTAAATTTTGTTTCATTTTAATAACTCTTTTGTTTACCTAAAACAGTTCTCGTTATCTCTCAACCATTGACTATGTTGATATTTAAAAAATTTTCTTAAGTCGTGTTCTTTTGGGTGGATATACTATTCACAAAGAATGAGAAGAGATGATTAGGAGCTGAGTGTGTTCTTTTGGAGGTGATACAAAATGATGGGAAGAGATGATTAGAGGGATGGACTGAAAATTCAATCTCATCATTAATGGTGAGATTAGAGGGTGACACAGTTGGATTTACGAAATTATCCTTCATTATTTAATTTGTTACATGTGATCTAGCGGTTAAAATCAATATACGCGGTGGTTTTAGTTCACTTTCTTAATTCTATGTTAATGGTAATAATAATTTATTATGGTTATAATAAAATTTATTACTTCTAAAATTACTATTAAAAAGAAAAAAAAGTTTTCATGTAAATTAATTATTTTCTACCTTATATATTATATTTATTTTTATACAAAATATATTGTACTATTCATTTTTTATAAATATTTTTTTATATTTTCAATAATTCAATAAAATTTATAAAATAATTTTAAATTATTTATATATAATTTTATATTACCTATAACAATAAAGACATTTTGGTAATGTAATTTTTTCTATTAAAATACTTTTTTAATATATCACATCAGTCAATTCAGACACAAACTTTTACAGACTTTAGCCTCTAATCAACTCTAAAATCACCTCTGAATTACTTAATAGAAACAACACCAACTTCACCCTCTAATCCTTTCGATCTCTTCCTCTCCCTCTCCCTCTAATCCTTCCTCTAAAAAGAACACGACCTTAGATCTCTAAGATATTTTTCATCTTATCATACCCTTAATTATATAATTGTTTACCTTACTGCGATTTAATTCAATAGTCTCTCAAATTATTTCTAAGACACTCATTTGATAATTTTTTAATATTTTTATTTGTTATTTATTTTTATCGTGTATAATACTATTTTGATATATTTTATATAATTATTTTTTATTTTTCAACTCATTATCTTACTGTAATTTTGTCACTATAATTGTATAAATAAATTTTATTTACTATAATCTAAATGCCATGAATTTTTTTTATCACCATCCAACATATATTGAAGTTCAAAAGATATCATATTTATGTTAAAATTTTATTATTATTAGTTTAATATTTTGGTCTTTGCGTGATTTTGATCAAGTGATGTATTATAACTTTTATTAGTGTATGAAAAAAAGATTCTTTAGGATTTGAAAAATTAAAGTAAACCGACATTTAAAATATATTTTAATTTGAATATTTGTTTTTCATTTATATTTTTTTAAAATATTTTTAAATTTTATCAACTAGGTTTCATTAACGTTTGCAAATTTACTAAATGTTTTGGTTTTCATGAAATTTGATTTGGTATTCTAATTTGAAATTTATACAATTATAATTTCTATATAAATATTTGATATTTAAGAAACAATCATCCTCTTAATATTGAATAGTTGATAATATTATTTTTCTTTTATCGTAATTTTTTATTATTTTATAAAGATTAGTTAATTAATATTGAAACAGTAACAAAGCGGGTACGGGCATAGGTAGGAGTATATACCCGTTATCCAGGATGGGATGAGACAAAAGTTTGATACCCGTTGGGTTCGGGTATGAGGATATAGATGAATTTTTTCTATGGGGATGAGTATGGGAAAGCGAAACTCGTCCCCACCCCACCCTGTTGCCAGGGTCGGCTCAAGGGTAAAGTGAGTAAAGCACTCGCTTTAGTCCTCCAGCAAAATAAGGCCTCAACAATTTTTTTTACTACTATTGTTTTTTTATTAAATTAATTATAAAATTATGTTTAAGAAAAAATACCTCAAATTTTTTTTAATACTAATATACCTCTATTAAATTAATTATAAAATTATGTTTAAGAAAAAAAAAGGCTCAAATAAATATTTTATTACTAGTATAGCTCTATTAAATTAAATATAAGTTTATGTTTAAAAATAAAATAAAATACAATTATTATTGTCTGATAATTTTTATTGGTATTAAAAAGGATAATTAAAGAGTTAAAACTTTTTTTAGTAAATTATAATTTTGTTTACGAAAAGGAGAATGATTGGTGATATCTTTATTCTCTTATAATCAATTTGTATTCTATTATCTTCTTTTACCTCTCAGTGACTTCTCTTGTCTCTTCTTACTTTATTCTCTTCTAAGAGTCACTTTTTTAGGATTTTAGCATATTACATTCCTTGAATCTCCTCATCTTGAATCTCATGTTGTCCGTGTGTACCAATATTTTCATCCCCATTTCTAATTAGTATGTTTTTTCTTTCTATTTGTGTTGCTCTTATTTTTATTTTGTTTTAGATTTGTATAAGAATTAGAAATACGTTTCTTTTGCCTAGTTTTTTCTTTGATACTTTTCGATTTACGAGTTTCTAGAGTTTTTTTCATATATCTTGCCTACTTACGGTTGAGGAACAATAATTTTTTTGAATTAATTTTATCGATTATTAATCTTAAAATAAACTCTGCAGGTTTGTGAAAGACTTGAGGCTTGAGAAGGAGAAAGAGGTTTAAGACGTTAAGATACTACAAGTCTACGATCAAGTTTACTTCCTTGACAACCAAAACCAGGTTTTATTGTTTTAATACATTGGTTTTATATATTTATCTTTAATAGTATTTTATATATTATAATTTTTTATTTCATATAGATATGTCAATTATAAAATTTGAATCAGGCTATTCGGAAGTCCAAAAAAAAGAGAAAAATTGAGACATTAATTGCATCACAAAAAGGAGCTATGAATAAATTTATAAAAATAAATAAGAAAAATGAATTAGAAAATTCAAGTGGATGCTCTTTGAATTGACAAGATAATAAAAATATAGATATAAGTGAAAGCAACAATAGAGAAAGAGAAATAGTTATTGATTAGGATAATGTTAACAACTCCAATGTTAGTTGTTTTCACCCAAAAGGAGTTTCTCAAAGCTAAAGCTAATAAAAATTTATTTAAGATCAACAATGTCCCAAGACAAATTAGACGAATTAGCCTGATTATCTATTGAAAAAGAAATGTTAAATAAAATTAATTATGACAATTTAATAAATAATTTTGCATAAAAAAAGTTCAAAAAATAAATTTAAATAAAAGACCTCATTTTTTAAGTTTGCTTTAGGTTTCTAAAACTCTTGAGTCGTCCCTGCCCGATGCCATCCCTTCCAGAACCATTATAGATACAAACGATATAAAAATTTTCTGATTTTATATCAGTTCCAGAATCGATATAGAAAAGTTTCTTTTTTATACCAGTTAAGGTCACACCCAATATAATAACCTAAGACTATTCTTTCTTTTCCTACACCAACCATGAATAATGAATAAAACCAAGAACTAAAAAACAATTATTCATTGATTGAACACACCACCAATATATGATAATCAAACCACAATTAAAATTGGTTATGAAAAAATCTATAGCAAATTACTTTTTCTTCTATATTCATTAAAAATGAATATACGAAAGACTCATGAAATAAAAAAATAATGTTAACTATCAAATAAATATTTCAATATCAAGTGAGATGAGAGAGTTACTTTTTTTATTCAAGAATGGAAATGAACAAATAATAAGTAAGAGCAGAAATGATGAGTTTATGTCTAATTTTTTTTTTTCAAAAAACAAAAACACATAAGAGTGGAAGATAATAGACAATTTTATTGTAGTATAATTACAATTTATGAAAAATTCAAAAAGACAATAAAAAAATTAAAAAATATCTTAATAAATATTTTTATTCTTTATTATATTTACTTCTATGTTTCATTATTTATTAACTTTAGATATCATGTTTTTTTAAATAAATAAAAAAATATTTAATTTAATTTTTATTAATTTCTAATATATACTATATATATATAATTTTTTTTTTAAAATTTGAAAATGTTTAATATATACATATAATATAAAAAAAATTAAAAAACATTTGACCACTCCTCCCCTCTTATGCTTCTCCACGGGTTCCCTGTGGTTTTCTTCCTGACGCTTTCCTCTCGTCTTATTACCAGGGCCGTAAGGAGCATTCCAAGGACTATATCCGGTGGTGGAACTTCGATAAAGAATTCAGAAGTTTCATTTTATTTTTTTAAATTCATTAAATTATAAAATTTTTGGAAAGTTATTTTTAATTATCTTGGATTCATGTGAAATTCCTCAAGTTTTATTTACGTAGAATTATCTTTTTCATCTTCATCATAAGTTTTCTCTTTGAAAAATAAAGAATCAATTATTTTACTCTATATTATAATTTTCTAATATAAATTTATTATTACTCACCTGTTTAAAAAAGAATAAATTTATCACTTTCAAGTGATACACATAATAATATACAATAGACAAATTTATCACATAGAAGAAAACATAATGCTTTAAAAAAAAGTAAAAAGCAAATTTATTCAAAAGAAAAAATTAGTCGATTTAAAATGTTTCTTAACTTCTTAAGTCTATCTTGATATAATTTTATTTTAAAAATAATGTGAGATTGAGAATGAAAATTAAAATAAAAAATAAAATGGAAGAAGTGGAGATGTATAAGAAAGAAATGAAAAATAAAAGAAAATAAAAACTATGCATGAAGTTACATAAAAGGTTATTGAACAAATTATATATTATTCATATTCCTTTCTTTTCATTCTCACGGGAAGTGTTGGGTCGGGCTGAGTTGACGAACTTGACGGACATGACCTGCCCGCCGTCAGGTTGATCAGGCTTGTCTAGATCATCGAGCCGACCCAACCTAGTACGTATGGGTTTTACGACCCGATTAAATCGTCGGGTCGGCCCGACCCATCTAAGTCGTCGAACCCATTTCCAAATTTATCATGAACTCAAAACATAATTAATTCTAAAATAAATATTTTTAAAATAAAATTTTATCTCACAAAAAATTCAATTATTTTATCCAAACAAGAAATTGAAATGTAAGGTATTTTTTTATCCAAACAAGTTATTTAGAAAATGAAGGGAATTTAATTGTAAGCAATTCAAATACAATACATTTCAATTTCTCATAATTATTTAAATGTTTCATCCAAACACAAGGTAAATGTTCTACAGTTAGAAAATCAAATACTAATTTTCCAAATTTTCCATCCCAAATAACCAAGTATATTTCCACTTTTAATTCTTTACCTTGTGTTTGGATGAAGCATTTCAACAATACTAAGAAATTGAAATGCATTGTATTTGAATTGTTTGCAATTTTAAATTTCTTTCATTTTCTAAATAACTTGTTTGGATAAAGAAACTATAATACCTTACATTTCAATTTCTTATTTGAATAAGATAATTGAATTTCTTGTGAGATAAAATTTCATTTTAACAATATTTATTTTAGGTTTAATTATGTTTTGAGTTCATGATAAATTTGGAAACGGGCTCGGCGATCCAATTGGGTCGGGTCGACCCGATGACTCAACCGGGCTGGGAAACCCAAACGGGCTAGGTTGAGTCGGCTCGATGATCTGATCAACCTGACGGCCCATATAGGCCGGTCATGCCCGTTAATTTCTTTGACCCAACCCGTCTAGGTTGTTGGCCCGACTTGGCCCCACTAGGTCGTCGGGGTCGTCCGACCCATCTGGATTGTCGTGCTTGTTTGTGTCATCGGGCACACCTGACAAGTCTGTGTCGATGGGTCGACCCGACCTAGCAAGGTCGTCGGGCCTGATTAGGTCATTTGGTCGGTCAGGCTTGTTGGGTCAACAGGTCGGTCGGGTCCTTAGGCCTGCCCGACATGTCTAGGTCGTCTTGCCCACCTGACACCTCTAGGTTGTCTGGTCTACCAAACTCGTGTGGGTCATCGGACCCGCTGACCTATCTTGGTTGTCAAGTCGGTTCGACCCATCTCTGTCTACGAGCCCACCCAACTTGTCTAGGTCGTCAGTCCCGTTTGGGTCATTAGGCCCACCTAACTCATTGATGTTGTCGGGCCCGCTGGTTAGTGTGGGGTGTCGGGCTTGACCGACCTATTTGAGTTGTCAAGCTCGACCGACCCATATGTGTCATCAGGTCACTCAGGTCTGTCTAGTTCGTTGGGCCCGTTCGACCCGTCTGGGTCATTGGGCTTGCTTGACCCGTTTGTGTCGTCAGGTTGGTCTGATCCGTCTTGATCGTCTAGCCAATCCAGCCTGTCATGGTTGTTGAGTGTGTCGGGTTCGTTTGAGGTTGAGTGAGAAGAATTTTAAATTCTACCTATTTTGAGAGTATTTGAATTTCTTCTAATTTAGCTAATTTAAATACTTCAAAAAAATATGCATACATTTTAAATGCTTTTTAATTTCTCTATTCAAACAAATCATTTTATTATAAAGAATTTCAAATTCTCCAAATAAATGAATGATCCTCTTAATTGTCTCATCCAAACATACCATTAGAATATTAAAAATATTTATTAAAATTTATTACTTTTATGTTTTCATAAACCCAATTATATATGTTCAGTAAACAGTCCAAAAAAATATAAAACCTACCATCTGAGGAAGTCATATCCACCTGAGAACCCTCCTTCCAGAAACTGCACTAACCGAACTTAACCAACAACCTGCACTGCACCGAACCGGCCTGCAGTTCAGCCAAATCATGTGACCCACTTATTAAGAATGGACCAAGTCTACACCGAATGCAAAGACCTAATCTACCAGAGCAAATCCCGCCGCACCTCTTTTTCCCAATCACTCTCGTCAATCAAATCCACGTCATGTTCAATAATTCCATAAAAAATAAATGTTAAGGAAAAAATATTGCTCTAAAGAAATTCCTGATTGTTGATCTTAGAAATAGATTAGTCACATTCTTAACAAATAGTATTATTTTTACAAATACTTTTATTTTCATTTTCTTCTCATTTTAAAACGTATAAGACGGGTGTCTTCTATTTTTCCATTATTTTATTATGTACATTTTAATTTTATTTATTTCATCTCCGTCTTAACGCGTGTTTGGTTTAGTTTTTATTGGACACATAATTAATTTTTCAACCTAAAATCAGTCTTCTTTAATTTTAAAATTAATTTAAATAAAATTCACGTTTACAGAAAACTAATTGTTATTTTTTCTTTAATGAGTCCGTTCAACCACAAAATTATTTTTCAAAAGCATCTCACCGAAAAGTGTAATAATATATATATTAGATTTAATTGCTGTGATAAGAGATAATATCTTAATTTTTCGTTCATAAATTTCCGTCCGTTGCGATATAAAATACGTGTAGTAGTCAGAATTAATTATTTGTTTGTCGATGAACGGAAACAAAAATAGAGAAAATGAATTTATTTTAATAATGTTGTAAAAAGAAGAGCGGAATATCCTTTTCAGAAAGGGAAGTTTATGGAGGGTGTAAATATAACAAAATTATAGTCAAATTCGTGCACATTACGGTGGAAAAAAGCAGAAGGAACAAACTCCAATTTAGATATACTTTTTTTTTTTTTCGAAAGGAAAGTTTGCGAAGGATGAAAATATAATGAAATTATAGTCATATCCAAATTTACATGGTGGAGAAGAAAAGATAGTAAAAGAATGGTCTAGAGTGCACCATCCGATTAACATCTCAATTGAAAAAAAAAAAAAAATAGGTTGTTAAGTATTTTTTTAGGACTTAAATAAATTTTTTATCTTTCTTTGCGAATTTTAAATATATAATATTTAATAAAAGAATTATATTATGTTCCTTAATAAAAGTTGTATTTAGTTTTACATACATCTATGAAAAAAACTCTTTTTAAGATAATTTTATATTTCAAGCTCAAATAACTATCTCACAATAAATTCTAATTAAAATAATATTTTAAAAACAAATTAATTAAAAAACCAATATTAACAACTAAACGAGGACATAACTAAATGAGATATAAATATGTACTTATCAATTTTGTATAAAAAAAATATTTAATTTAACTTTCAAATATCAGTATAAGTCAATTAGTGAAATTTTGACATCGAACTAATCTACTCTATAACACAATGGATTAATATAAAAAAAAATTATAAAAATAAAATTATTTTTAAATCTTTATTAAATAAATATTTATGTTATTGTCAAGTTAATGAACACTAACATTATTTATTTTTCAATACTTATATTTATTTAAGTTAGCATTATTCCATTCATATTATTTTCTTTTTTTCTTTTTTTCACAACATACAATTTAAAAGTACAAAATAAAGATCTTATCTTAAAAAGCCTAAAATGTCTGTGTCGGTGGATGTAATTAAAATAAATATAAAATTATTGATTCTAAGGTAAGTATAACTTTAACAAATAATAAATCTATATATTTTAAGTATTGAGCATAGGAATACTCTATTAAATTATTAATATTAAAAAAATAATTTTAAAATTGTTAAAGTGAACCAAACAGACGTTAATAGTGTTGGCTTTAGCAAAATTAGATTTAACGTCAGTTTGGCTTACTCTAATAGCATTGCATTTAAAAGTTGACGTTGTAGTAATGGATTTTGTTTTTTTAAGTCTCCATTTTATAAGATACAAAACCGATGCTAGTTTCCATTTAGCGTCAGTTGTTTTGAATTTGCATCGGTTTTTACCCGACTCTAACCGAAAATTTTTTCTCAGTGAAATCAATTTTATAATATAATTTAATCATATATTTGATGTCTCCAACATTATAATGTTGACATATGCAAATTTAAATAAATTGATTTTATGCATCTCAAATCTTTTACTCCATCAATTGAATAAAGAGATAAATGATTAAGAAAGTCATGACACTATGAAAAAATCTCCTATCAATTATCAAATTTAGAGATAAAAAATAATTAGTCACTATAGTCCAATTTATAAATTAAAAATTATTGATAATTAAAATGATTTTTAAATTTATTCCTATAGTGAACTGATATTTAAATTGGTCACTAACATTAACTATCAATATTTTAGTTACAAAAAAGAATAGTCTTTAAATTTGTATCTAAATTGGTCACTAATTTGACAAATTTAGAGATCAATTTTTTTAGTAGTTAATGTTAGTGACCAATTCACTATAGTGACAAATATAAAGACTAATTTAAAAACTAATTTAGTTACCGATAATTTTTAATTTATAATCTGACATCTAAATTGGTCCCTATAAAGACTAATTTTTTATCTTTAAAATTAGTTATTAATAAAATATTTTTTTGTAGTGTTATAAATGCTATGAATAAAACATAGTTCCTTGAAAAACTTTTATTTAAAAATGGTTATTTATAATTCATTTAATTTACTTGATCATGTTCTTATTAGTTATTATGAAAAGAGATAAGATCATGTTTTCATTATATTTATTTGGTATCAAGAAGAATGTTTCAATAAGGAAAGTTTATGGAAGATGTAAAAAATAAAAGGTTAAATTATGTATTTTGTCCTTATTTTAGTAGAAAAATATCAATTTGATTCCTTTATCTTTATTTATCTCAATTTGATTCCTATTTTGGGAGATTTGATGCAAGTATTTTTTGTTAGTAGTGTAATAACAACGTTTTAAAGAGGAGGTTATAGAGGTGTCAAGTGTTAGTTCCTTGTTTTTTATTTTTTATTTTAAAAAAAATATTTTTTTAATTTTTTAAAAAAGTTAAAAATTTGTTATGTCAAGCTGACGTCGTGCCACGTGACAGTGGCAGTGTGATGTGGCAGAGACAGTGCCACGTGTCACTGTTACGCAATGTGCCATTTCCTCATCCTCAATTTGATCCCTATATTTTTATTTTGTCTCAATTTTTGTAATCCTTCTCCAAATTAAAATAAATTAATTTTTATATAAATGTTATACAAATATTTTTATTAAATTTGATATTTTTATTATATATTTTAAACAAAACTTAGATTATTTAAATTTGTATTTAATATTCAACTTCATTTAAAATTGCTTTCAAATTTTAAATTTTTATATAAATTGTTTAAAATTATTTTAAAAATTTATATTTGTATTTATATAATTATTATTTTTACACCAACTCAAACATTTATATAGAAATTATTGAACTCCACACATTTTAAAAATATAAAATTATTTGAAATATAAATTCAAATAAAAAAAAGTATTAAAGTATGATGTAATAAAATATCAATACAATTACTTAAATTTTTTCCATTAGCATTATTTTTTATTAACTACTTTAAAATAATTTTAATTAAAGTTCAATGTAAAATATAAATTTAAATTAAATTTAGTTTCAATTTGGAGAGGGACAAAATTATTCAATTTTTACAAAAATTAGGATTAAATTGAAACAAAATAAAAATACAGAAACCAAATTGAGGAGGAGGAAATGGCAGCTGGCGTAACAATGACATGTGACACTGCCACTGCCATATCACACGGTCACTATCACGTGATACGACATCAGCTTGACACATGGCAAACTTTTATTTATTTTAAAAAATTAAAAAAATAATAAATCAAATATTAAAAAATCAAAAAATCAAAAAAAGAAATCAAAAACTAACACGTAACATGTCTTAACCAATGTTAGTAGAATACTAACAAAAATTGCTTGGTTACATCAAATTTTCGAAAATAGAGACCAAATTAAGATAAATAAAAATAAATAAACCAAATTAATATTTTCTTAAAAAATGGAGAACAAATTTATAATTTAACCAAAACAAAATTATAGTCAAATTATTGAAAAGTAAGTTTGGAGAAAAGAGAAGACACTAACTCCAATTTAGATATAATTTCTTTTTAGAATGGGAAGTTTGTGGAAGATATCATCCTCTTCTTTTATTACAAAATTCAATAAAACTTTCAACATAGCTATTTCTTTGTTAAGCTTTAACAACTATTCTTATCTACTTTAGTCTAAGTTGTAAAAATCTAATGTTAAAAAAAATTCATACCTTTCCAAAATCTCTTAATACACATCAATGGAATAGATGCTCTCCATTAAATATCATAATACTGTCTATTTGATCTTACTACAACCAAAACATTATTCAATTCTAACCAAACCTATCAAGAAAAATCTAAATTTATTTCTAGTAGCAATGGTTGAGACAAAAATTGGCCAAAAAAATAGCCAAAAAAATATTATCACCTTCTTTCAAGATTGGAGTCAAGAACTTTATAAGTTAAAATCTTTTTCTAGAAAAATTATTCTTCAAAATTATAATTAAAATCTCTATATTTATAATTATTATAAATTTGACGTGGTCTCTATATTTTTTTATTCGATTTTTTTTAATAAAATTTTCATGACGACAAATGTTTAATATCAGCTCGCGGAAAATGGTAAGAAAATTTTGATATATGTTATATATATATATATATATATATATATATATATATATAAAGAATAGATTACTTGATCTCATATATGATGTAGAGTAAAATTAAAAGAAGCTTTATTTTTCACAGAAAAATTAAAAAAAATGATAATGTATCTATTACTTTCTCAAAAAAGAATGACAATAAAATTAAGCGACTTGAAGATGAAGAAATCTTTTGATAACTATTTGTAAAATAAGGAATTAGGATGGACAATATCTCCCTTGAACCAATATTTATACTTTCAAAATTATTCGATATTGCAAAAAATTCAACTCAATCTGTTTAAGTTAATTTGAGCAACGAAGTAATTGGTTTCAATGCAATTTTCTATTACATTATTCAAATAAAAGAAGGATAAGAATTTGTTCAAAGCTCCTATAGTGAGCGAGAATGGGTAGAATGAAATAGATTAGTTACGTAAACAAAGGATATTATATTTAACCTATAAAATATTTATGGCAACAATTGCCTACAAAATTAAAAGATTTTTGGAGTATAATGCAAGTTTCATATGTTAATTCACATGTTTATAAAAATGTTGGAAGGATAATTTATGTACTAAACACTAAAACAAGATGTTGTAAGAACTTTAATATAAACAATAATTCAAAAAATTACTTCTTGCACACCCCCATAGGATTTGAAATACTGGTTTTGTCCCTTCGAGTTTTATTTGAAATAGTATCCTTCTTGAAGATGTTGTGTTTTGCTGCTGGCCTAAGCTTGAAAGAGGATAGTTCCCAGAAGAGGGTAATGTCACATTTAACCTTTTAGATTTTTATCAATTTTTTTAATAGAAAAATTATCACGAAGTAAAATATTAAATTTTTGAAGTTATTGTTTTGGTATCTATTTTAGTTCATATAAAGACTTTAAAAGTTTGTATAGTTTGTTCTCTTGACGAGAAAAACTTAATCTTTAAATTGAGCTGTAAGTTTCTTCATTTATTTTAGGTATAAATACACATTTGGTATCCAAACTTTTTTGAAAAGTTCAATTTGGTACCCGAATTTTAGGAATGTTCAATTTGGTACCCAATTTTTTAAAGAGATTCAATTTGGTCATCTCCGTTAGGTTGGAGTTAACACCGTGTCCGTACAGGACACGTGTCAAGCCATTAAATTTTTATTTTTATTTTTAACTTTTTTTTCAAAAAAAATAATTTATTTTTTTCAAAAATTTAAAAACTGCCACGTGTCAGTCGTGCCACGTGGCAGCTTACAATCATGATATGTGGCAGTGTAATAGTTATTTTCAATTTAGTACCCTAATTTAAATTTTTTGTTCAATTTAGTACCCAAATTTTTTAAAATGATCCAATATTGTTCTTGCCTATTTGAGACCAAATTAGTAAATAAGCTTAATTATAACTTATATAAACATGTTAAAATAATTGTTTTGAATTTATACATCAAATCACTACACCTAAATATTCAAATTATTTTAATCATGACAAGTGTAAAAAATTTCATGTATAAAAAATTACAAAGGTTAAAATGTAAAAAATAAAATAATTTAAGTATTTAGGTGAAATGATTTGATGTATATATTAGAAAAAATTATTATAATATATATATATATATATATATATATATATATAGGTTGTAATTAAGCTTATTTACTAATTTGGTCTCAAATGAAAGATGACGAAATTGGATGATTTTAAAAAATTGGGTACTAAATTGAACCAAAAATTTAAATTGGGTACTAAATTGAAAACAACTATTACACGGCCACGTGTCATGATTGTAAGCTGCCACGTGACATGATGATAAACTGACACGTGGCAGTTTTTTAAATTTTTTGAAAAAAATTTATTTTTTTGAAAAATAAAATAAAATAAAAATAAAAATTTCATAGCTTGACACGTGTCCTATACGGACACGGTGTTAACTCCAACTTAACGAAAATGACCAAATGGAATCTCTTTAGAAAATTGGGGTACCAAATTGAACATTCCTAAAGTTCGGATACCAAATTGAACTTTCCGAAAAAGTTTGGATACCAAATGTGTATTTATACCTTTATTTTACTATTTAAAAAAATTGTCTTAACATTTATTTGGTGAATAACTAATTCATAAATTGATTCTAGAGATAACAACATTGAATAGAAGAAACAATGGCAACCATAGCAGATTTATAAATTAATTTATGTCGGGTTATTGAGTAAATTTTGTCTTATATTTTTCTATAAATCTAATGGAATGATATTTTTTCTTAAAAGTTTATTTACAACTAATGAGTTATGTCTCTTTAGACAAATATACTAAAATTCAAGTATTATTTTACGTAATTAAATCAATTTCAATGTTAATGACTTTATTTCAATATTTTACATCAGAAACACTAATAACTTCTAAAAAACTTATGGAACCATTTTTTACGATATAAGTCTAAAAGTAAGAAGTTTATTTTGTGTCTTTTGCATTCTCAAACCCTCACACATAATTAACATCTAAAGAATTCAACGTGTTCATCTCTATTATAATAATTCGATCAATTACATCACTTCTAATAAAAAACAAAATCTACAAACAACACCGTGTTCCACGTAGGCTAAAAACAGACAATAAAACTTGTTTTTCTTTTGTCACAGTCGGTAACAACATTTTAACTAAACGCCATCACTCTTTAGGATATTTGAAATTAAATTAACTTTTATTCCAAATCGAATGAGAGTCTGAATTTTGTCTTGAGTTAATTGGTCTCGATCTTTGATCAGATTAAGTTGGTTCGACCTTCAATCTGCAACAACTTGTCGTGACCTTCAACTTAGATTTATTTGTCTCGACCTTTGACCCGAGACCTTTGACCCGAGTCAATTCTGGACCAACTCGTCTTGACTTTTAGCTCAAGTCGACTCGTCATGACCTTCATCCTAGATTGAGTTATCTCGACCTTCAGCTCGGGTAGACTCGTCACAACTTTTGGTCTAGACTAACTCATCTCGACTTTTAACCTGAACCGAGTAGACTCAACCTTCGATCCTGGCCAAATCGACTTGACCTTCGACTTATGCAATTAACTTGACTTTTATTCCAAACCGACTCTACTCTATTTGAAATTCTTCCAGTTTTTCAATTCATTTGAAATATCTAACAAATTTTCTTAAATTTTAGGTCTTTATTAATTACTTTATCCAAATAAGTTGTTTTATTGTTAAAAATTTTAAAATCTTCAAATAAATGAATTATCCTTTTAAATCATCTTCCCAAATACAACATAAAGTTTTAAATTGAAAATGATCTCGATCCTTACATAAATCAACTAATATCTGATTTATTGTTGTGTCTCTAAGATGATTCCTCGTTCAAAAGACCCATCACTCTTTAGTGTCAACAAGAACCTTCTCACCATACCCATCTTTGTGATCAAGCAAAGGTTGCATCTTTGAGGGCTGCACACATGTGGTGCACGTTCCTTCTGCATGAAGTGACAATAGTTTGAACGGTTGTGAAAAGAGTGTGCAGAGTACTACTTTGGAGAACTGTGTTTAGAGGGCAGTGATGGAGGCAAACCCAGAGAAGATGGGGTGAGCGAGAGAAATGTGTTGGCCAAAGCCATCACTGTTGTGTTTTGTGGTTGTTTGACTCATCATTTGTGCAAGTGGAGTGAACAAAATAGGAAAGTGATGAAGCAAACCATGATATAGCTGCGAAGTAACTTCATATGTAGTTAGAGATTCAACTTTTAACTTATTGTATATCCATGGTCCTTAAAGAGCTTGATCAAATTAATTGAGAGTATTCTTCCATATTGTGACCCTTAAGAAAATATTGGAACTATTAAATTTACAGATAATTTGTGGTGGAAAAAATGTTGATACATTAATTACAATTTCATCCTCTTATCCTTTTGTTCTCTCCTATTGTCTGACAACATTTACTAGTGTTAGACCAGAAAAGTGTGGTGGACCTTTATAGTTAGCGGTGGAAATGAAATGATGAAAGTACTCTTTTCTAATGATTCCTCAGCATAGAGATTTTTATCCATTCCTGGTGTAGAACAAGCCTCTTATAATTGTTGTTCCAAACACATGGTTGGTGTAAGGTAATAGAATTTACCATTATCTATAGTTACCAGGAAACATTCTTAAATGCTCCAGAGCTGGGAAAATGCATGACCATAACCTCTAACATTTATGTCATGCCACTGATTTCATCCAACCACATAAATGTAGCTTTGAATTTGGTCTATTTCACGGACACATTTTGCTGTATGCATCTCCCTTCTCTATCATTATCATGTGACTCGGAGATTCTCCTTCACACTGCAAACACTGAGCCCTTACTCAAAAGGACTAAAACTTGGTTCTATGGAGAAAGGAGCAACGGTTTTTCCTTTTCCCACAGCAGTTTCTTGTCTTTTCATTGTCTTCATTTTCGCTACTTCTGTTTCAGGTAGCCTGCTTTTCAACTTCTATGCAGCTTCATGCCCAACTGCAGAACTCATCGTAAGAAACACTGTCACTTCATCTTCTTCTTCTGATCCTTCAATACCTGGGAAGCTTCTTCGCTTGGTTTTTCATGATTGCTTTGTGGAGGTTAGCTTATACTATTAAAATTTTGGCTGTATATATTCATATTACTCAAAAATTTTCATGATCTTTCTCATTTTCTGCATTTCACTGTTGTGCTTGGACTTAATCGCAATTGTTAATAAAAAATCAAATGGGATTAGCTCTTAAGATGATGATGAATCATTTCATGATATGTAGGGATGTGATGCATCTTTGATGCTATTAGGGAACAATACAGAACAAAGTGATCCAGCAAATAGGTCTATTGGAGGATTTTCAGTTATAGAATCAGCAAAAAGAGTGCTTGAGTTCCTTTGTCCAGGAACAGTTTCTTGTGCTGACATAATTGCTTTGGCTGCAAGAGATGCTGTTGCACTCGTAAGTTATCCACTTACCCTCATTGTTACATTACTTATACTATAAATCTAAATGTAGAAATGAGAAAATTGAGTAATATATCAGAAATTGAGTTTAATTTGTTATGACTATTTATCTGAGTGGCACTGACTTAAGAACAGACTGGTGGTCCTATGATTCAAATTCCCACTGGAAGGAGAGATGGCATGGTTTCAGTTGCTTCAAATGTAAGACCAAACATTTTGGACACAAGTTTTACAATGGATGAGATGATTAACCGATTCTCCAACAAAGGGTTGTCTTTATTTGACCTTGTCATCCTCTCAGGTTCATATTCTTCTAAGTATTTTCATGTCCTATAATATTGGCACGCTTCTCTTTGATAAGTATCATTCCATTCCTTTGATTTTCGGTATCTTCTTCTCCTACCCTTTATTCTTAGAATGTAATTGACCATGCGTTTCATCATGATTGTGGTGAAAACCCCATAAAGACACGAGGCTAGACAATAGGTTCTGTTAGGTAGAAAGAATTGAATTTCTGATGCCATGCAGATGGAAACCAACTCACCACATTTATTACAATTCTGAGTTGGTCTTGTTTTCAGATCTCATTTTTTAACATTAAGAAAGTGAATATGTTTGGTATTCAGTACAAAGATCTCATAATATATAAAGACCAAATTAGACCGTCACCCTCCTACAATTCATAACTTTAGGTTTAAATATTATTTTGTTATTTGTTTTGGTCCAATTTGTTCAATTCGGTTCCTTTTATTTTGTACGTTCATTTTGGTTCATGATTTGTTAAATTATATTTAATTTCGTCATTTTCGTTGATGTTGTTTAAATGGATAACAACATAGTATACAAGCCGACACGGTTCACATGACGTGATACTGGTCACATTATGACTAGTTGTGTTTTGTTTAAATAAGTGCTTATTTTAGTTAAATTTGTTTAATTTAGTCTCTATTTTAGTTAAATTGGTTCAATTTAGTCTCACCCTCTATTTCATGATCCTTCATCACTGTCATCACCACCACTACCACTATCACCATCACCACTGTTTTTGCCACCACCAAATTGAACAAACTGGAGTAAAATAGTATTTAACTTTATAACATCCCTTCTTGTACATGAATACATCTTTTATTAGTTCTCAACAATTTAGAATCTCTACTAGTTTTTCCTGTATTGTTTGTTTGTTGTACCTTCAAATTACGCTGATAAATACTGATTTTAATATTTCAAATATATTTAATATTGTTTCAGGGTATTACTTATATGGAAAATGATATTTTGACTACTAAATTATGATAACTTTCTCTTACAACATGAAGTGTCATCTTTTAAGTAGTTTTAAAATACTAAAAATAAGAAAAAAGAAAAAATGGAAAACCACTTAGAAAATAAGATCTAACATTGTAAGAGAAATTGTCAGTCAAAAAATCATTTTCCTACTTTTATAGCAACTATACTTAAGGGCAATGAGTTTTAAGATGAAACTAGTAACATGCTTTTTTTGGATTTGTAGGTGCTCACACCATAGGAACAGCTCATTGCAGCTCATTCAGGGATAGGTTTCAACAAGACTCCAAGGGAAAGCTGACACTCATTGACAAAACCTTAGATAGTAGCTATGCTAATGAGTTAATGAAGGAGTGTCCCTTAAGTGCAAGCCCATCAGTGCTAGTTAACAATGATCCTGAAACTTCCATGGTCTTTGACAACCAGTACTACACAAATCTTCTCACCAACAAGGGTTTGTTCCAATCTGATTCTGTCTTGCTTAGTGACAACAGAACAAGGAAAATGGTGGAGGACTTGGCAAAAGATCAACAGTTTTTCTTTGAAAGTTGGGGCCAGTCTTTCTTGAAACTCACTACTATTGGAGTCAAAACTGGTGATGAAGGTGAAATTAGGAGCTTCTGTGCATCAACTAATGCATAAAAAACACACATATATATATAAAAGAGTGCAGCAACCAAGATTCTCTATGCATAATGGAAAATAAAGTCCAGGCACAGTTTTTATACCATGTAAAAAACACAGTTTATGTGTTTATGTATCCCTTCTCAATTCTTTCTGTCATCTGATGCATATTTCTTTTGTATTGCTGTAGCATAACAAATATTGATTTTCTTAATGAAGTAATGGCAATTGAAACTATACATGATTCACAAATATTGTTTCTTTCTAAAATAGGAACTTCTGATGCAATCTCTTTTTTTCCCTTGCCAGTCTAGATTTCCTTATAGATGAAGACTACATATGTACTAAACTAAAATTCATCTTTAAACTATAATAAAATTTTGTGTTTAATGTCTAAATTAAATTATAATGTATTTGCTCTCCAACAAAGGATACGCAGTTTCACAATATAACCTCAACATATAATCTATTAAAGAGAATATGCATATCTAAGAAGGATCTTCCCGATTAACTCAAAAGTCACTATTCTTAATAGAAAAGCAAAAGTTATTAGTCAAATTAGATTATGCAAAAAGATATGCAGAAGAATTTGAAGAACTAGTAAGAGCCAAATCAATAGCCTTAATCCGGATGAGACGAAAAAAACAATCAATTTAATCCATTTGATATGTTCAACTAAAATCGAAAAAGATAAGAAGAATAAAATTAAAAAGGCAAGATTTTTGGGATAATATTTCTAAGAATATAATATTTATCAAGAAGTTTTTAAACCACGAAAAAATTTAAAAGTATTCGTCAATAATTTCTCTTTAAGAGTATTATTGTAAAATATGTGTATTCTAGTAGACATGTCAAAGTGAGCCAACTCAACTCACACGAGTTGGTTCATCATGAGCCGGGTTGAAAATGAGTGAACTCAATCCGGCTCACTTTATGGTGAGTCAGAAATTTTGTAACCTGGCTTAACCTACCACGGGTTGGTGGGTTAAGTGGGTTGGAACCCACATAAAAAATTATTTATTTATTTATTTTCTAGTATTCAAATATTTAAATCAATTTTTAAGTAACCCATGAGATGACAATCATAGTAAAATCAAGAACCAATGTCTTGATCATGCTCACCACCAATATATGAAGAATTATTTTCAAGAAAATATCCATATAGTCTAAGAAAACATGGCGAATATTACAAATTTTCTATCATGCTATTCAACAAAATATAAATAAAAAAATTATACATTTTTGTCATGCTAATTTAGAAAAAATTATTTATAAGACGATTGCTTGAGTAATTTATTATAAAGATTACAATTAAAGATTAAAGTATCAACATATATAACTTAACAATCAAATTAATTAAAGATTCAAACTATTCAAACTTGAGCAACATTCTAGCATTTAAAAATATGAAATTATGAACATATATAATAGGAGTAGTAAATAATTATTAAAAAAATTAAACAAAAAATAAAAAAAATTGTAAAAAGATGTTGATGGATTAAGTGAGTTTGGTTAAATTCAACCTGACCACTTTTTAAAAAATTGAAAACCCAACCCGATTTGAACCCGTGATGAATCGGGTTGACACACGGGTTAAAAGTCATTTTGACATCTCTATATTCTAATATCTTCTTGTTCATATCTAATAACAACATCTCTATCAAGTATGAGTCGAGTGTTTTGTGAATTTAAGTTTGTTGACGAAATAAAATAGTCTCGATATTTTTTTAAATGTTTTTTGTCAAAGAGTTGTTTTTCAATATTTGTAAGTCTTTCTTTAACTTAATAACTTTTATTCTTTTTTTATCATTTGATGAGTCTGGGAGAGAAAGAAAGTGTGAGTTTAACTTCTCAGTTAACACATATTAGGAATGAATATTGTAGATACAAAATAGTTATCCTGAAAATGTAAAATATTTTCAAAATTATTAATCTATATATATCAACTTTAGTTACTTATGAGAAGAATTTGCAGAAGTAGGGTCACTATATCATAAGTAGATTTG
Organism: Vigna unguiculata; assembly: GCF_037176805.1. NCBI lineage: Eukaryota > Viridiplantae > Streptophyta > Magnoliopsida > Fabales > Fabaceae > Vigna > Vigna unguiculata. The sequence goes on from NC_140799.1 coordinate 5,081,434, forward strand.
ATATTGAAAAATTACAACCAATCATTGTAGATCTTCAACTTTGTGTTGTCTTGCAGTCTTACACCATTATTTTATAACTAAAGTCCACCTTACCCAGGTTGGCATCCATGACTAAAAAAATTGTGCATGGGTGCTGCTGGTTCGTATCAACAGCTATAGATCATAATGATGGGATAAGTTGAGTGTCACTTCATTATTCGTTCTCTTTTCTGAATTAAAAATTAATTTTCATCCTCATCCCTATATTTAATAACTATACATTTTTTATCTTAATTTCATCTCTATTTTATATCCATATTATTTTTACCGATTTTTTAATGTTTTGAATATTAGTTAGATAATTTTTTTACTAAAAATAAAATTACAATAAAATCAATATAATATTATAAGACATTGATTGTCGAAAGATATTTTTTAATTCTCATATAAAATATCAAGAAAAATAATATTAAATAATAATTGAATAAAAATCATATAATTATATAAAAACGTAAAAAAGAGTTAATGTATGTTTAGATATAAAACTAAATTTTAGTAATTTAAAACGGAGTTACGTGTGAAAACAAAATTAGTATTAGGATGTACCATATCTATGAAGAGATTCATTTGTTATCTCGATATATATAAGTTCATATATATTTTCTTGTATGTGAATAGAAAAAAAGTTAAAGAAATCTATTAGAATTAATAGTTAGATTCTTCTATAAAAAAATTATCAATTAATTTTGTCTTTTTAAACAAAAATTGTGTAGCTCAAAACGGAGAAGTAAGGAATGTACAATACGCATTACCATTTGTTTTTCAACATAAAAATATTCAAATTAGTGCAACAACTGGTATAAAACTGGGCTGGGATAAATACAATAAACTCTCTTCTCTTTTCAACATAAAAAAAAAAAAAACTATTTGTGTGAAATTGTAAACATTGTTTCGTTAAAATAAAATAAAAATCATTAAATTAACCTTTTATATACATGCACTTTAGAATAAAATTAACCTTGGACAAGCACAAAGGTACAAAATATTGGCATTATTTTCTATATATCCAATAAATGAGGAATTAAAATCATAGGAGGGAGAAGGATTAAAATTCAAAAAAATCATAATCTTTTGTCACTAAAAACATATTCATAATCTAACGATCCAAAGCAAGGAGATCATCCGCAGACATATGGTGATTCACTTTGGCAGACCCAATCCCACGCTGCACGTGCGCTACTTGCGGCACGTGCAACGCCTCCACCACGGTGGCCGACGACATCTCCATCTGGCAAACCCTGACGCCGCCGATCAACTTCTCCGGCAGCTCATCCTCCGTCTGCGCCTCCACCACGAATCCCATGTCGATCGTAACTGCCGTCACATGTCCCAAGGCGACGTGCAGAATCGCATTCGCAATGGCGCTGCTTCCTATATCGACGTCGATTTCGAGGTAATTGGTCCCTCTGTGGTACGAGCATTGTAACGCCTTCCCTAACAAGCATGCGCCGTGGTTACCCACGGCTTTCTTCACGATCCACGGTCCCTTCACAATCCGGTTCACCAGCTTGAACCGCTGGTTCCGGAACGTGTCGTCGCCGTGCACGAACCGGTTCAGCAGCGAACACCTTTGGAGCGATTCCGGATCCTCCGCCGCGAAGTAGAACACCGCGCTGTGGTGCTCCTTCCCGCCGGGGATCTGGAGGTTCACGGCGAAGACGAAGCTCTTCATCGACTGCCCTTGGGTTTCCTGCGACCTTTTCAGCGCCTGCATTACGCGATTGTCCGTGCGTGAGAGCACGTGCTCGATTTTGGCGGTGGATTTGAGCCAGTCCATGCCGGCCGGCGCGAGGAGGTAATCGCCGGCGGGGGATTTTTGGCGGTTCTTGAGGTAGTCGGAGGAGCGGAGGGAGAAGAGTTCCCCCGGCGGCGACGCCCAGCCATTGGTTCCGTGTTCCAGGTCGACGTGGCGGAGGGATCCGCCGTGGATCGAGTCAGAGATCCAATCGGGAATTCCGCCGACAGAAGCGGATCTCCGGTGAGGATACGGCGGCGGCGTCATTGGTGGAGGATTTTATTGCAGACACTGTAGAAGTTGAACTGAACTGCATTTAAGATGGAGAGAAGAGTGTGTTAGCAAGGATAATTTGAAGGAGGACCTAGAAATAAAAGATAATAATTACTTAAAAACAATTAAGTCTTGGACGATAAAAGTTAAAAGTGTTAAAATAATACAATTAGAGACTAAAAATAATTAAGACAGTATGTACAGAGATTAAATAGATTATCTTTAAATATAAAGATAAAATTTGTATGATTGTAAGAACTGAATAATTTCTTACAAAATTAAATTTATAAAACAGCATATGTACTATTTAAAAATGTTCAAAGTTCAATAATTTAAGACATCAAATAAAGGTTCAACTTTTTCTGTAAACTGGAGAATAAAACTTTAGAACACAGTAATGAAATTATTGGCTTTGACAACTATATTTGGTGAATTATTGATTTTAAACATTATACTAATTCTGGAATGAGTTGGAAAAGCAGTGTGTATATTATTTTCAACTGTGTCCACATAGCATATATTATGTAAGATATTCTTTAAGAAATGTGTTTATCTACCAACCATATCATACATAACTTATCATCATTAAATTGCATAGATTTCTCCTCCTTTATTTAGTAGAAGAAAAGAAGGTTCTTAAATGTTGTAGATTAGGTGCATAATGAAAAATGTTAAATATCAAACCTTGATGAAGCATGTGCATAATACATTAATTTGAAGGAAATTGTTTGACAAAAAGACCTCGTTGAAGCTTGAAGAGATGAAAATGGGTTTGTTGAATTTGAAGCGAAAAATGAATGAGCGTTGGAAGGTGGTGGTGGTGGTGTAGGCATGTAAAGTTGTGTTGTGTTTTTGATGGATTTCATCGGCCATTGTTACTTGATTTGGAGTTGCTGGAAAGAATTTTTGCGTTTCCGTGAATTTTAGCAAATTTTTGGGGCCATGGGATTTAAGGAATTTTCTATTTCCTTCCCTTTCCCTTCTCTTTCTCTCTGATCCTCGTTTTGTGGTGTATCTACTCTTGTGGATCATTTCTTAATGTAGCTATTTTTATTTTTGGGTAAGAGAGGTGTTTCATAAAATCTCCAACCAAGAAAATATCATTTTCTGGTGTTGGCTATAGTGTTGTAAGAAAATATTATTACTTAGAAGATCTATTGAAATAAAATGTAGTGGCTATAGGTATATATACATCTTTCAATTAATATAATATAGATTTTTTTTTTAATTTAAAAAAAATGAATTGACAAATCAGCCTATCTCATCCATTTTGTAACTCACTAATTTAACTTCAATTCGTCATCCATGTTATTCAAAAGTTTCACTTAACTTGTAAATCAAAGTTGTTACTCGATTCATTACTAGTAAAAATTATTTTTTTTCAAAAAGTTTAATACTTTAAAGCTATTTATGTTAAATATAGGTTAAATTTCGTTTGATTTCAATTTTTATTGAAATCATTTAAGAAGGCCTCTTTTCTTTTTCAATTAAGTTTCATTTTTTATAAATTAATTTAATTGAGTCTTTTATACCACCTACATTAAAAACATATCACCTGTCAATTCTTAGATTTATAAAAACTATTAATTAGTATAAGTATATTTATTAAATAAATTTAAGTTTCATTTACAAAAAGAATAATACCTAGAACTATTATATTATTAATCCATATGTTTTATAAGATTAAAAGTAATTTATTTAAATGAAATCCAATGATATTGTTAGAATTTGTTTAAAAATAATTTTATAAATATTTAATAAAAATGTTTAATTTTTCTAAATATGAGACTTAATTAAAAAAGTAAATTTCCAGTTAAGTACATATCAAAGTATTTGAAAAGAAGACACAATTCACGGCATACAAAATATATTAATCTTAAATTTATCCAAAGAAAAAAAAAAGGAAAAAAAAATCATATACACTTCGAGTAGTTATTTACACCCACCATGTAAGACTTAAACGCAAATGAGTTTCTTAACAAGATTCATTTAAAGAAATATATGAGATTCCCCTTAAGGATCTCTCGAGAGTCCTCATTCTTCTTGATGTAATCATTGAAAATCTTGGTCATCGTCTCTCAAATTCTAACTGTGATCATCCTTTACTTTAATGGTTGATAAGATAAGTCCTCTAGAACTTAAGTTATTTTCTTAATCAAATTCTTTACTTTCGTATTCAATATTATGTGTGGTTATGATTTTTGTAACAAAATCTGCTTCAGTGCGGCTTTTACGAGTTTCATAAAGAGGCTTACCGACCCAAACCAATAGACATGAATGATTGTGAACATCGTACACAATATGATTTAGTTTGCAGTTGTGAAATCACAATAATAATAAAACAAGATTAAGTTCCAGCTCAATATGATACAAAGAGATCATTTTCCCAAATAATTTGAGAAAGTTCTACAAAATTGACATGATTTGTTAATCCATATATGAAACAACAAGTATAAACTAACATTCTTTAGTAAAATGTAAATGCTTTTCCGCACACAAAAAATACATAGTGAATAGCCATTTACGTTTATTGAACAACATGTGTGGTTACAATTTTATTTGAGTACAATGACTTCGAATAAATATTTTTAAAATGATTCATTTTTAGACAAACGACTTATTTTATAAGCATATGGGATTTGCTTCTTGAAATAAATAAATGACTACTCATTTGTTAAAATAACATTATAAAAACATTTTAAAAAAACCTGTTTAACATATTAAAAAACATTAGTTTTAAAAATACAAAACCAATCCATATAATTATGTTTAAAATAAATCGGATAAAGTGGGAATGTTTTATGGATGAAGACTTAAACCGAAATTCATTATTTTGTGAAGGATCAACTAACCCCTTCTATTAAGACATAAGCATAACTCGTTAAACTAAAGAGATGAATTTTATGCCAAATTTTCACATATCCTTTCATATGAAAAAGAAAGTTAAACATAAACTATTTCCAAAAGATTTTGGTAGAGTTGCACCATTCTACTAGTGCTTCAGTGGGGTATGAACATCAAAAAGTTCCCCAATCGTTAAGACCAAAATTACTTATCAAAAGAGACTAAAGTCGTCCCAACCAACCACAAAGACCAAATTTAGAGTTCATCCAAACCACACTTTTGGAGGAAAAAGAAAACTTAAAACAAAACAAAACACACCATTAAGAAGCACAGTGAAATCACTTTCAGCTTTAGATTACACGCAGGCAGCTACATATAGGTTAACTGGTTAAGCCAATTCCCTAAAATGCAATATAAATTGACCACTGATATCAAATAGCACACAGCTTACACTATTGTACACATCTATAAAAGTAAAATTACCAACACCAAAACTGCAACTTATTGTTATTATAGAAGTTACAAAAATTAAATTACATAAGACATACCCTTACCAATCGCTTATTTCGATTGATACCTGCATTAGATCACAGAACCAGTATATAATGCTTTTTTGTTCCAAATTTTATTGCGTACTCTGTGTGTATGGAACTTCAATGAACATCAGACAAACCCAGTAAACATGAGACCCGAGTTCAGAAATTAAGTGAACAGCAGATATATCATTCATATTTCCCATTATTTATTCTCTACAGGCAGTAACAGGTATGGTACAAAACTATGAACTAGACAAATTTTCTACTTCTCAAAGATATTCTCACAAACTTGTTGGTGTTTCAGATTTTTTCTTGTGTGAATATCAGAATTAACAAGTAAACACATGCATATTTCTAAGACCTACAGCCAAGGCTTAAAAAGTCAACATTGACAAGATAAGAAAGATGAAATCAAAGGAAGATCATTTTATTGTGAGAAATAGGAATGCCGGGACTCATCAATATTAACTAGTAAACACTTTAACAACTTTTTTTCTAACAAATTCATTGTTATATTCACTAATATGTAGTGAGACTCGTCCAGATACAAGAGTCTCAATAAATTTTAATCAATAGTGAAGAGTGTGCTACAAAAGGCTCAATAAATTTCAACTAATATTGAAGAATATATTACATTGGTACATTAAAGATTGTTGCTAGCATTTCTCTAGTTCTAAGCTAAATCCCGGGATACTGGTTTAGCTCTGGTTATAGATCAGGACTCCAACAGACACCCAAAAATTTAATGTAATACCTTTGGTTAAGGCAAACTATAATAACACAATGCAATCATTCATAACAAACAGTTTAGATCAAGTTTCCAAGGAAACATCTTTTACCCACCTTAAATACCAACATAAGTGCTCAACTGCTCATAAATACCTGATTCTCCCTGGTGTATCACAGCCTTGTTACCCACTTCTCGACAAAAATGATACAACTTACTTAAACACCAAGATCCATGCCCCTTCCCATAGCCCACAACTTCAAAGTCTTAATTTGTAACACCATTCACATCTATGAATGCAATACATAGATATAAATACTTGAAGAGGAGAGCAAATAAAACAATTTTCTCCATAAATTAAAATAAATTGCTGCAAAATCTAATTTATAAAATCTCTCATATACCAAGTTCTCCAGTAACTTATTTTTATTTATAAAATAAGCTCACAAGAAAACTTGTTTCATTTGTTTCTTCTTCTCATATAGGTGTTGATTTCGATATTTTTGAATCACGGAAATAAACATAATGCATGTTTGAATAAACATCACCATAAAATACTTCTATGAACAAGAGAGCTAGTATAGGTTAAGAAAAATCATGCTGTAGAGAAACTAACACGAGAACTACAAATTACTTTACATATAAATAACTCATGGAATAACTTCTTTCGTTTTTGTTGCTATTTTGTCCTTGAAGTATCTATGAAAACCTTTATCCAAAGACACAAAGCACACAATACAAAGAACATAAGATGAACTAAATTGCAGCAAGATTCTACTCCTCGGAGATTATTCAATTTTGGCACAACAAATCACACTCTAGCTTGTGAAAGCAAGCAATGTTGACTATATCACTAACACTCAATTTAAAAATAAACAGAAACCTCATTCACCACTCTTACACAAAAAAAAAAAACAAAAATCCTATCCTCTAATGCACATAATTTCACACAACAATTATTTGTAGAAAACGAAACTAAATGAGATTTTTTTTTTTTTTTAATTCAATCAGTGAGCTTTTCTTCTCACTTGCTGAAGTTCTTGTTGTTGTTGTTGCTGCTGCTGCTGTTGCGACCTATTGTCAGTGGCCAATCTATAAATCCAATAGACCTGAAAAAGAGAGATAGAAGTGATTAGATTAGGTTTTGATAAGGTGAAGAAGAGGAAGAAGAAGAGTTAAATTGTTAGGGCTACCAAGGCGAAGACGTGAAGCGCTATTAGAAGAACGATCAACAACGACACTGCATAGGAGATCCATGAAGGACCTTGCGATTCAGATTCCGCCATTGAACAAAAAGAAGAGAGGATTTGGATGCGCAGCAGCACGGCGTCGTTTTACTGGAATGCGGATCCAACCCTTTCCTTTTCCATTTTCTGGTTTCTCGACACTCTCAGTAAGATCTCACTCTGTCTCTTGTCGGAACATGCTCTCACTTTCTCACTTCGTTGAAAAAGTTGAAAAAGTAGAAATGAATCCAATGGTTCATTTTGTTTACGATTTAGAAGAGAAAACTGAGTTTGCCGTAAAATTTAGTCATTTTCAATAATTTATGCTGATTTTCTTGGTCTAATTTATGTGCATTTAGTTTTCAAAAATGTTCTTATGAAATTCCTACAATGTTTAAAATTGACTTATTTAGTGATGTTATGTTAGGTTTGAAAATTTTCAATCTTTGTTTTTTGTTTTTCTTTTTAATCCGAAAAAAGTTTTGAAAAACCTGATACTAAATATTTAATGGTAAAATGTGATTACAAGGTTCTTGTCCCTAAAAGAGAAATGATGCAATGACACCTTTTTTCTTACCACTTCCTTACCACTTGATATGGCGTGAGATATTTAATTTTAATTTTTTTTAATTTAATTGAAAAATGAAATGACAATGCAGAAGGTTAGATTATGCACTCGCGCCTATTGGATACTTACCATTCATCACAGAACCTTCCTCTCTTTTCATTTTGATTTTTCAAAAAACGTCTCTCCTCTGCTCCAACTCTTCCCCAAACCTCCCCAGAAAACCCTCCCCGCACACACCTCTCCTCCACCTTGAAAATTCATCACAGACCCCTCTCTCCTTTGAATGTTGAAACCCCAAACTGTTCTTCGAAAAACCCTATACCATTTTAATCTTCAAATTGTTCCCCCTTTCCCAAATCCCTCTGAACCAACTGTTCCCCATACCTTTGAACCAACTGTTCCCGAAACCTCCCCAGAAAACCCTTCCCGGACACACCTCTTCTTTCATTGTTGAATCCCCCAACCCGTATCAATTCTTCGAAAAACCATAAACCCCAAATCCCTTTCCCCTCCCCCTCGACACCACTATCTCCTTTCTCGACACACGCATTGCGAAACCGTCAGTCGTGGAGGCGAATGTGAGGTGCAAGAAGAGCGATTTTGGAACCTACTCGTCGCCCTGATTTTGCTGTCGTTGGTGAGAAGGTTCAATGTTTCTCCCTTTTGAACTACTTTTTTTTGCACACTTAGATTCTGTTGGTTGTTTATTGTTTTGTGTAATTGGTTATTGATTTGTGCAATTGTTTTGTGCAATGGCTGCAATAAGTGTACTCAGTTCAATAGCTTTACACCTACACACCACTCACATCCAAAGTATGTCAAGAAAGGAAGCAACTTGGAATATAGATTTAAACAGACAGCCTACTTCAGAACAGAACATCAGTGATTCCATCAAACTGAACCAGAATTTATGTTTTGAAACAAACATTAGAAAATCAACAAAAGATAGAAATTAATTGAAATTGCTTGCTTATTTATTGTTAATATTCGGTGTATTCCATGTTGGTCTTTAGTATGAAGTATAATTAAAAAGAAAAAGGGAAATGATCTAACACACTCATATTACTTGAAATTGATTGCAAATGACATAATTTTATTACACTCAAAAGCCCATAATTGTAACAAAATTTTAACAGCCTTAACTAATAATTCAGGATCATAATTAATAAAACAACCAATTTACAATTAATTTATTATAGCTGTAACAAATAAACACAACCATAGACATGAAAGTATTTCGCATTTCCTTCGTCGCTCAACAACAATGAAGTAGTACATAGACTCCCAACCAAGTACTCATACACAAGACTACCCTAATTATATTTTCCAAGACTTCCAAAGTCATCCACAATGTTGAACAATATTGGAAAAATTCTACCACTGCGACTAGACAATAGAAACTCACATATGCCTATCAAAACATACAATCTACAAAAATCAACTACACTTAAATCTCCATGATGTTGCAATAAGAATTCATAAACCATTTTGACATCAACATTTTCATCATCAAAGTGTTTCCTACACTCACTATGAACAAAACCCTCATTCAAATCAATTTTAGTTCCAACAACCCTCAACCATAAACCTAAGCATACATCTAATAAAGAAAATCTAACGATTTCTTTACTAAGGCGAAAACCTCTTCTCCTCTCAACCCAGACATTTACCAACTCATTCAGAAGATTTCTACTTATCTTCATAGACTCTTTCAACTTCAGCATCCAAGCAAATGGTGTTTTTCTAGACAAATAATTTGTTCTGGTGTTAAGCTCTTATTCAAAGAACCAACATATTGCGTCCGACATGAATGTCTAAAATAAATCTGCATCCATCATAAAAAAACTACATAAAGTCATTATTTAATAGATATATTGAACAAGCTTATATAACTATTTCCAAAGTCATACCTTTGTCTCAGTTGTACAACCATCGTCTTCATTAGCATCACTCATCATTCCCAAATCAGATCTTCACTTCACAAAAATAAATATATATCAAATAATTCATTATGTATTCATAAACCATTTTGACATCATAAATGCACACATGTATTCAAGTGCATTTATGAAATATAACATATAAAACTCCTAATGAAATATTAATCAAATGTTAACTGAATCCACAAAATAGTATTATGTATGTTGCCCCAACAAATTGCTTTGATCATTGAGCACGCAGAGAACTATTTTAGCTCAATCAGTTCATCATCAAATTCATGAACCATAACTGCAACGTTGGACAAACTCCATTATTCATCAAATGGTAATAATTCTCCAACATACATAAATGAAATATGTATTCAAATATAAAGTTTGAATAGCTAAAATAGATATTTATTGAAAACAATGAATACAATTGCTATTGATATAATATTTGAGTACTCTTATTGCAGCCATTAACACAAAAATCATATTCGAAAACTTCTTAAACCACAAAATGAATAACTTCTTTGCGATCATCACTATATGGTGGGCTCAAATTGCATTGTATCATTTACAAAAATCAATAACCAATTGCACAAAACAATAGACAACCAACAAAAACTAAGCGTGCAAAAAACAGTAGTTCAAAAGGGAGAAACATTGAACCTTCTCACCAACGACACCAACGACAGCAAAATCAGGGCGACGAGTAGGTTCCAAAATCGCTCTTCTTGCACCTCACATTCGCCTCCACGTCCGACGGTTTCGCAATGCGTGTGTCGAGAAAGGAGATAGTGGTGTCGAGGGGGAGTGGAAAGGGATTTGGGGTTTATGATTTTTCGAAGAACTGATACGAGTTGGGGGATTCAACAATGAAAGGAGAGGTGTGTCCGGGAAGGGTTTTCTGGGGAGGTTTCGGGAACAGTTGGTTCAGAGGTATGGGGAATAGTTGGTTCAGAGGGATTTGGGATAAGGGGAACAATTTGAAGATTAAAATGGGATAGGGTTTTTCGAAGAACAGTTTCGGGTTTCAACATTCAAAGGAGAGAGGGGTCTGTGATGAATTTTCACGGTGGAGGAGAGGTGTGTGCGGAGAGGGTTTTCTGGGGAGGTTTGGGGAAGAGTTGGAGTAGAGAAGAGACATTTTTTGAAGAATCAAAATGAAAAAAGAGCAGGGTTCTGTGATGAATGGTAAGTGTCCAACACGCGTAAGTGTATACTCTAACCTTCTGCATTGTCATTTCATTTTTCAATTAAATTAAAAAAATTTAAAATTTAATATCTCACGCCACATCAGGTGGTAAGAGAAGTGGTAAGAAAAAGGTGTCATTGTATCATTTCTCGTCGCTAAAATTATGTGTTCTTTTAAACATGTGTTTTTATTTGATTATAAAAATACCATTATGTTTTGGTTTTCGTATTTATGTTGGAAATAAAAAAAATGAATTTCAATTGATTTTTAGATTTGAGATCTATTTAGGAAATAAAAAAATAGTAATTCATAAACAGATTTGTAAAAACATAAAATAAAAGAAGTAAATGAATCTAATTGTACATTAGTGACAAGTCATCTTTCAATCTTATTTCTCAAACAATTTTGACCGATGTTGCAACACATCTTCACATAAATACAAACACAAAAGTCTTTTTAAATAACATTGTTTTACTTTTTTCTGCCAGCAAACAAGAGGATAGTACTAGAAGTTAGTGTATAGAAGCAACAACCAATGAATTTTCAATCATTCATAATATTAGAAAATTAACTAATATATATATATATATATATATATATATATATATATATTAACACCCCATTTAATTAATAAAGCTAATTAAAGGAAATGTCACACAATATAATATAAGAAGCAAGATCAGAGGAGTATAACATTACTCCTACAAATATCCAAGGTACTTATAGGACAATAATTGAGGCACACCACGATGTCGATACAGAAAAGGGTAGAAAGTCTAAAGTATCCCAAAATACAGTGATAATAATGTAATACATGGGTCACAACCCTAACAAAAGACATAATGAGTAGAGCCCAAGTCCAGATGACTAAGCAGCGGAACCTCCATCTCCCTGTTGGCCACGAGCATTTCTCGCATTTGCTCACATCAATAAATTGATGATCATCGCATGAAGAGAGAACCACACAAGCAAGACATACAACAAACAAAAGGGTAAGCTAGAGTAGAAAATAGTTTATCATACTGTCACATACAATTTCACAGCCAAGATGCATATGTCAACCAATCATGTTATGACTTTCCAACCAATACACTAAGACTCAGATACGACTCATCTGGATACGTATAATTAACTCAATTATGTTATTTTTTTATGTGTCAAACGTGTTTCCTAGTAGATATTAAAGCGAAAACGTGTTAGATAGTGTAAACAATTTACATGATAACATAAAATATGGTTGACACTTTAAAAATATTAAAAAAATATTAACGTAATTAAATTAAAAGGACTATATCCATTTATTTTTATAATTTAAGTACAAATATGTATTAAATTTTTGGACATGGACAAATTAATAATTTTGTGTCAGAGTTCATAAATCAAAGATTAATATATAAAATTTTTAGAGAAATTTATTAATATATATATATATATATATATATATATATATATATATATGAAAAAAAATTTGGGGACCATGCCCCTATAACTAGTCTAAGGTCCTCCTTCTTCTTTACAAGCTTTTATTACATATAAAAGCATACCATTAAAGAGACTTTTAGATCAGGTCAACCGGACTTTATAAACATGTCAAACTCAAAATCAAAGATAATATACCATAAAAAAAAACAAAAGTAAATTTATTAATAATGATAGAGCCTTATTTAGAGATGTCAAAATGAGTTTCAACCTGTAAGTCAATCCGGCTTACCACGGTTTCGAACTAGATTGAGTCGAAAAAAATTCAATTTTTTCAAAAGTAGGTTGAACTCAAACCGGCTCACTTTAATTTTTAAAAAGTATATAGTTTTTTAATTTATATTTTATTGAATAACATAATAGAAAATGTGTAATATTAAGCATGTTTTCTTGAACTATATGAACATTTTCTTCGAAACAATTAATCACATATTAGTGGTGAACATGATGAACACATTGGTTCAAGATTTTACTGTGATGGTCATCTCATGGATTGCTTAAAAAATTATTTAAATATTTGAATACTTAAAAATAAATAAATAAATAATTCTTTTATGTGAGTTGATGAGTCATCCACTTAATCCACCAACCCATAGTAGGTTAAGCTGGGTTGCAAAATTTATAGTTTACCATAAAGTGAACTGAATTAGATTCACTCATTTTCAATTCGACTTAAGGTAAACCAACCCGTGTGAGCTGGATTGACTCAATTTAACATATCTAATCTTATAATAGGTTATTTGGTAACAAATTAGACTTAAGCCCAATTTGTGAAAACAAAAAATAATATAGAAATGGAATACCAATGGCCCAATTCATATGATAATCTTTATACGCTGAAACATTGAATTTGTGCAAAATCATGTCTTAGATGAGATTAATTCTTGTAACAGGAACATTAAAACATTAACGTAACATTAGTAAATGGAACATTGTGGGAGTGAAAGTTGTCGTTGTTACACTAAAATAACATATATTAACCTAATTTATATAACACCAACATCACCATACGATATAACCATTTAATATGAAATAGTTATTTGTTAAAATATATCTGTGTACTAAATTAGTTCAAAAAATTATTAATACATATACTAGTTAGTTTTATTTTTACTTTCCAAATATAAACATAAAAGAAAAATATTTTATATTGAAAACCTCAAACACTAATAGGACAAAAAAGACTATTATTTTAGCATTTTCCTTCTATTTCACCTACTAGATTTTGATTTAACAATTCTTATAGCAATCCATTCACTTTCTTATATCACATAGGTAACTAATAATACCTATTATGTAAACTATAGAGCACTACTACCTTCAAATTTCAAATAGACATGTTAAACTCTGAAGCTATTTTATTGTTATTTAAAAAGTACTATAGTATGGTTTGAGTAATGTTTGAAACTTGAAATTTCAAATCCTAGTGGCTAAGGCACCAATCCTACAACAAATTCAAATCACGAAATATTCTTCAAAGTTAAAAGAAGGCACTACTATAACAATATCCACAATGGCTAAACAAAGTCTATAAAGACAGTCTTAAATCCATCGTTAATTAAATCGTCATTAAAATCCTAAACAACAACGACGGTTATAAAACCGTAATTATAACTAATACCACGATGATTTGAAGAGTCGTAATTAACTACAAACAACAATTATATGTCTTATACACTAATGAACCAAACACATTTGAAATATCTCCTCTTATTTTTACTAATTTATTTCTCTTATAACATTCAACTTTTAACCTATATAATTAAACCATCATCAAAATACAAATTTATATCTCACACTATACAAAGATTTTAGCTATTATTTTATATATGCAGCCCACCAAGGAAATAGGTCTATATTCATTTAAGCCAATAGGGTTATCTGTTTTGGGTATCAAGGATATGAAAGAAGCATTGCACCCTTTTGGAATGAAGTTATTTACCTGAAAATCAGTTATAGCTTGTTCAACATCCCTTTTAACAATTTCCCAATGCTTTTTTAATAAATCCAAAATTAAACCCAGCTGGTCCAGGACTCTTAGTGCCATCACACTGCCATACAGCTGCTCTAATTTCATCCTTTGAAATCACCCCGATTAGCTTTTCATTATCCTGCTCAGTTATAGAATTAAACTCTATTTTTCCAAACCTAATTTGCAATGGTGTTGGCTCTGTAAGCCTTTGTTTAAAGTAATCCTTTACAATCACTTTCACCACATCTGGTTTCTCATACCATTGTCCGAGGATATTCACACCTTTGATCTCATTTTTCTTTTTTCTCCAATTAACTATAAAGTGAAAATACTTAGAGGTTTATTGGATAGTGTTGTTGTGGCTAATGAAGTAATTGAGGAAGCACGCAATAACAAGAAGCAATGCTTGATAGTAAAGTTAGAATTTGAAAAGGCATATGACTCAGTTAGTTGGGATTTCTTATACTATATGTTGGGCACATTAGGGTTTGGAACTAAATGGGTAAGTTGGATAAAAGCATGCCTTGAGTCATCCAAAATTTCTGTCCTTGTGAATGGTAGCCCAACTCAAGAGTTCACTCCAACAAGAGGATTAAGGCAAGGGGACCCTCTAGCACCTCTTTTATTCCTCCTAATCGCAGAAGGGTTATCGGGCTTAGTCAGACAATCTGATAAGATGAATTTGCTTGAAGGCATAAGGGTAGGGAGAAATAAGCTTAATGTCAATATGCTGCAATTTGCAGATGATACTTTGTTCTTTTGCAAGCCAAGTTCTAATGATTTAGTGGATATTAAAAGTATCCTCAGATGCTTTGAACTTGCATCAGGTCTTAAGATTAATTTCCACAAGAGTAAGCTAGGAGGTGTGGGGGTTGGGGAAGATGAATTGTTAAGAAGCTCTAATATACTCAATTATGGATTAATGAATGTCCCATTCAAGTATCTAGGTGTTTGTGTAGGAGGAAATCTTAGAAGGAAGCAATTTTGGGAGCCTGTAGTGAATAAAATAAAGAAAAAATTAACTCGATGGAAAGGAAGGTTCTTATCTTTTGCTGGGAGAGTGTGCTTACTTAAATCGGTTTTGACATTTGTACCATTGTATTATATGTCTTTATTCAAAATGCCAATCATAGTTAGCAAAGATATAATGAGAATACAAAGAAAATTCTTATGGGGTTAGGGCACAGAAGGGAGAAAAATAGCATGGGTGAAATGGGCAACTTTATGTAAACCAAGGGGGGAGGGTGGTTTAGGTATCAAAAATATAAATCTATTCAACAAAGCTCTCTTGGCTAAGTGGAAGTGGAGATTAGGTATTGATGAAAAGGGGCTATGGAAAGATATCTTAGAGTCTATATATGGATCTTGGAAAAGTCTGGATGATAGAAAGGTTGTTGAAAGTGAATCTAGATGATGGAAAGACTTAAGAAAGATTTGTGGATCTAGTGATGATAGAAAATGGTTTGAAGAGAATGTGAGGTGGAAAGTAGGTTCAGGAAATAGGATTTTGTTTTGGGAAGACAAATGGATGGGAGATAGATCACTTAAGGAGGCTTATCCTAGGTTATATGCCAACACACATAACAAAAACAAAACAATAAGCGAATGCGGGAAGTGGGACAATGATAGATGGGAATGGATTTTTTCTTGGAGAAGACATTGGTTTGAATGGGAGAAGTCTCAAATTGAAACGTTCTTGGAAGAAATTGATAGCAAAACTCTTGTTAGAGGAAGAAGCGATATGTGGATATGGAATAATGGGGAAGATATGATATACACGGTTAAGTCAGCATATAATTTGTTGCAAGATTCATGCCCTTCAGATAAAACACAATTCTTTGAGGGCTTTTGGAGAATAAAGGTTATACCATCTGCAAAGTTCTTTGTATGGCGGACTATTCTAAATGGGGTGCCGACAATGATTAACTTAAGGCATAAAGGGGTCTTTTTAAACAATGTTAGCTGTGTTATGTGCGGTGAGCAGGATGATGCCATCAATCATCTTCTGATTACTTGTAAAGTGGCTACTAACATATGGAATATGTATAACAAATGGATTGGGAACTTGGGGGTAAGCCATAACCAAATTCAAGCACATTTTGAGCATTTTCATCTTTTAGAGCTAGACCTCAAAGGTAATATGTTATGGAAAGGGGTGTGGATTGTTATAGTATGGACACTATGGAATCATAAGAACAATATTGTTTTTAGGAATGGTGTACCAGACCCTGAAGAGATGTTTAGTTTGGCCCAAGTGAAGATATGGGCATGGTTGAAAAATAAAATGAAAAATGTAAATTTTTCATTTTCTGATTGGTGCATATGTCCCATTCTGTGTTTAAGGTCCATAGCTTAGAAAATCTTTATCCTTTTTGCTTTAATGAACTAGGGGCAATAATAGGCTACTTGTATATGGTTTTCTAACTTATAGCCTAGACTTCATGGTCTAGAGTGCTTGGTTGTTTTTCTTGCGGATGTAGGCTTCAACTCTCTATATGGATTAATCACTTTTTTCTATGGTTGGTTGAACTCTTTGTAGAGTAGTTGCAGAGAGAGGCTACCTGGAAATTCACTGGAACCACTTTCTTCACTTGCATTTCAATATGCAAGAGGAGTAGTTGTAACCTGTGACAAACCACGATATTTTGTGCTTGAGGGCTAGTATAACATAAATGAGTAAAAAAATACCCTCATGTACTCACTTTACCTATATGTACCGGATAATATTATTAATCTGTTGTGAAAATCTACAGGAAGATGGAAATGTTCTTGGTAGCTAAAACTATATGATTTACCTGTTGATTTTGTAATTGATGAACTAATTTTTTTTGTAAAAGGGTTAAAACATCCCAAGTACTTTATTATTAATATATTATTTATTTGCCGATAAAAAAACTATACAAAGATAATAACATTTAAATCACACTCTAAGAAAATTAACATTACAAAATTTATTTTTTTATCGACTTTTGAGTATACTAACAATTCTGTCAAGATTTATTTTCTTCTTGAAACATTTATATGCTTTACTGCAAGAATGATGAAAGAAACCATTCTTTACATGCATCAATGACTGAAACAATCCATTTACATGTATCAATGACTCATAATGTTAAGATTTAAAATAACTTGTTACTAATGTTACAATAGTTTAAGTTAAACTAATTCAATTCCTTTTAAAAATATAATAATAATTAGAAATTTTTATAGTTGGACAATCTGGAGAGATAATAAAGTAAAGTACTTACACGTAAATTAAAAAATGACTTTAAGAGTACGCTACATATGTTACTTGAATTATGATGATAAAATAAATCAATCTCATCCATTTTTTTCAAACCTATCCTGATTAGATAGGTTGGAAAATTTGACACATCTCATAACTTACCTTTTTTTTATACCTTATTTTTTATCTTTATATATATATATATATATATATATATATATATATATATATATATATTACATTTAATTATATATATTTTTTTAAAAATTTTAATTAATTAATTAATTAATTAATGTTTTTAATTGAAAAAATTAAAAAGATAAAAGATTGTTATTTTCATACATTAAATTACTTTATAATAACTAATAATTGAAGTTTGATTTTTTAATGGTAATAATTTAAATTACAACATTATTTCATATTTATACCTTTTAAATAATATAATACAAAAAAATTATCTATTAAATTATTTTTCATTTTAATTTTTTATTTAAAAAAATTACTTGTTCCATCTTGTAACCCACATAAGTTGTCTAAGTAATTAAAAGAATTATCAACTTGTCGTTACTAATTCTAATAACTCATGTTTACAAGATATTAGTGATAAAAAAAAAAATTCTATACCATCAAATGATTGAAAAAAGCTAGCATAAATAAAATGTTAGTCTCACAATAAATATGATGTTAAAAAAATGAGTGATCCTCATGATTACACTTACCACATGATTAATGGTAAGATCCTCATCATCACCCAACATAAGACCTAATTTAAAAAATAAATAGTTTCTCCTAACTTTACCATTTCTAACCAATCTCTTGTTATAATTAAGAAATATATTTGAGTGAAAACAAATCCCAAGAGTGATCATGAGATACAATATGAATCAAGTAATTAAAATTAATTCAAAATCAAGTAATTACGTCCTAATAATTATAACTTAAATAAATAACTTACTCAAAAATTTAGATTGTGTTACAATCACTTGCTATGATTATTTAATTTATTTCACTAAACACATAAATAATCAAACAATGATTTCAAAATTTGAAAGAACGATAACTAGATTCTCTTACACAAAGCAACAACATAAACATATGCATTCATATTAATTACAACAATGAAAACCAACCATGTCTAACTCAATTGAAGATCCAATCAATAGAAACTTGACCCTAATTAATATGTGGTTGAAAAGAACACAACACAACACAAGCCACCATTGTTTTTGGAAGTACAAGTATGATAAATGGAGTTGTAGTTTAGTTAGGGTTTTGCATACGTGGTAGTTGGAAATTAATTGGGACAAAATAGAAGCTCCCTTTTGATAGGGTTGATTTGTGCCCTTTTTCTTGTGATACACACATAAGAAAGTAGTTGAATTAGATAGGCCAATGAATTAATTGCAATGGAGAAGAGAGGCAAAACATGTGCCCTATAAACAAAGATGTTTTAGAGGTAAGAGAGATTGTGATATATCTTGAGATGTGGAAATCACACCATGGGAAAATGTCAAAGATAAGATCCAAAACTTTGAAAATAACACCATCATAATAACAACACAATTTATTCACACCATTCTAACATGGGATTTCTCTTCAAGGAGCTTCTAATCTCTCTCCATGTCTCTTCTAACCCTAAACCACCATAAAAAAAAATATTACTTAGTTGTGTCATTTGAAAAGGACTTTTCCATTAATCTTTATAAGAAGATAATCAAAATAAGTTTTTGATTACAAGTTATTAGTTTATGCATGTGTTAAAATTTAGATTTTAGAAATGTTAATAAGAAATGACTTTTTCTATAAAAGGGTCTCTTTTAACAAATTTCTTCATAGGTATTTTCAGGGGAGAAAATTAAGAAAGAAAATAAAGTTTTATCATGAATTAAAATTAGTGTCAACTAAAAATAAGACTTTTAAAATAAATTAGATGTGTTGTATAAACTGGTTTAATTTATGGATTTTATTTTTAATCTTCTCTAGAAGAAATAGTTATTTAAAAATTATAATTTTTTTTATTTAAACATAAATTAATTTATAAACCAGTTTTAAAAGTCTTGTTTTTAGTTAAAAAATGAGTGTTAATAGGATACGAATCACAAAAGGTGCTACCAAACAAATAAAATAGTTTAACATTTTTTTAGTAGGGATCAACTTTTTAAAATAATGTTTGCATGATTATTTAATTTTTTTCTAGATTTCAACACTTTCCCCATCTCTTGCCACATGGCATGATTACCATACTTTCAGTCTTACATGAGAACCCAACAAACAAAGAAAATTTAAGAAAAAGCAATGTCTTATCATACCATTTATTCAGGCAACCATTAATTGTTTCTTCTTTTTATAGTTTCATTGATGCTACGTTACTGTTTTTAATATGCATTTCTCTTTTTCGAGTTTCGTTTTTTAACTAATGTTTTAATTTTAAATTGATTTCAATGTTTGGATTTGAAATTTAGTCCAATAAACCATCAAAAGAGCTTAATATTCCTTTGAGTGTGTTTGAAAAGAATGTTACGAGATTATTTATTAACTCATAAATATTGTCAAGTAGTATAGTAGGTATGAGATCATTTTTATTAGTATAAGTTAAATTATTACTATAAACATGTTGAGTTTATATCGTTAAATAATTTGTTAATACAAGATATCAAAGAAGATCACAAGAGCCTGTCTATTAGTAAAAATTTTGAATAATTTGTATACGATTTTTGGATTCAAATTTTATTATTTTTATTGTAAAAAATATATAATAATTAAATACATTGCTAATGCAACAAAAAGTAGTAGAATGTAATGTAATGTAGATCCTCAGTGCATGTATTAGTTATTTAATTTCTGTTAAATTAAATTTGTAGCACAATAATTTCAACTTGCAAGAAAAAGTCATATTTTTATACTATAAATGAGGTTTTTATGTTCATTAGAAGTCATATACTTTTGAAAAATAAGATTAAAAATATCTGAGTGATAAATTACATGTTCTCTAATTAATTGAATGGACTCAAATTGCAATTAAAACATCTTCAAAAGTTAAATAAACAATTATGAGAATATTTTTCTTTTGTGAATAAATAGTAACATAATAGGGCATATGAGAGAAATGCATAATGCATGCTCTATCACATGAAAAGTTGAGTTTTTCAAAGGAATGAATGGATTTTTTTAATCAAAGCCTTTTACTTATGAAAATACATAGCAAAGTGAGCATCTAATGTAATGTACAAGATAAGGCAGAGATCTCATAGAGTGGAGAATGAACAATATTATAAACTTATTTTCTATTCATATTTTTCTTAATTTATCATATTAAAGATTAATCTCATTTACAATATTGTACTTATTATTATTACTTAATTAGATAAGTTTTTTTTTTCAGACAAAAAAATATAAATTATCTATTATATGAATACTCTCCAGATTTATGAACAATAATGTTTAAGCATTTTGACAACAACACTTTACAAGGGTATAATCACTTTATTAGAAAGACTACAAATTATCAAGTTTTGTGATTGCTTTTTCTTATATTTAACTCATAATTTTCTTTCACATAATAGACTAATTGTTTTAATTGAGTTTTCTTCCACCAGCAACACATTTGTGAGAAAAATATCATTGTTGAAAGAAGATACAAAGGGTTTTTCACACGTTATTATGTATATTTTATTATCAAAAATGATGCAAAAGGTTGATATTTCAAGCATAGCAATAGTGAGCATGAACAACACAATGTCTTTTTATACATAACAAGAGCTAAGAGTTAAAACATAAGAGAAAAGCTCGTGGATGAGATTGTTTCTCTCTATTTTAGATTAATTAACATAAACCATGTAATTTAGATAAAATAATCGTGATTAATTTCTTAAAATTATATTTTACTCATTGGAAAGAGTATTAATGTGGCATTGACTTACCCCTCACAAAAACTTCCCTTATCCTCCGGCAACTTGCACGTTGAATACCGACCAAGTTTTAGTGCTTAATGAATGAATCACCAAACAAACATTTTAAACTTCACCAAAAAGTTTAAAAGTAATAACCCAAAGTAGAGGAAATATTCTATGTATAATAAATTTAATATTAATTTTGCTAGAATTTTATTTCATGTGTTTATTCATGTAAACGTCATTAATGAACAAAAAATTATTATATTTTACAATTACTATTTTGAAAAGTCTTAAATGAAGATTTTATAATTTGTTAATTTCACAATTAATTTTTATTATGCAATAAAGTTTATTCCACATACTTGATGTAACTGAAGACTCCAAAACAAATCATTAATTAAACGAGAATAATTTGTATTTGAATAGTATCAAAATTATTAAACTCTTTGTACTGACATGTAAACTGATGATAGTGTAAAAACTTTTTAAATTCTTACTTACTACAATTTTATTCAATTTGAAAAAATATGATTTTGTTTGAAAGAAAAAGACATTTTCTGATTTCGATTGGTTTCTCATTAAACTCAGAAATTTCAAAAAAGAATTTTGGGATGTAAATTATGAGTTAATTTACTAAAAGATGGTGTCTGAATTTGTTGGTGGAACAAACAAAACCATGAAGCTATCTTGAACTAAAAATGAAACAGAATCCACCCTGTTTTCTCACCCTTGGTGGAACCTTGTCTCCTTTTTCTTTCTCTCTCTTCTTTGTGTCATGCAATTTCTTCCCTGTTCTCTTTCTCGGGTACTTTCTTTCTCTCTACCTCTCTCTCTAATTGCAGATTTTACTGTGTTCATAATAATTCTCACCAAATCCCAACCCAGTTCTGAATTTGATTTGGTTAATAATACCAAGATCCAAGCATAAAGTTTGTTTTTTTTTTTTTTTTTTTTCCTTTTGGGTGGAACAAAGTTTGAGCCTTTTTCGGAAATTTATCTGTTTTGTGATATTAACTGCACTCTCTTCCTTGTGGGGTTTCTGTGCAGATTAAACTTGGGATTGTGTGATTATTCCGAAATGACCCCACACCACTAAGTGTTATGATAACTTGGAACCTGTTGCACGCAAGAATAAGCTGGACACACGCAATAGCGCTATTATTTCTTCATTTTTTTGTTCTTGGTCAAAGAAATAGTACTTGGGAGCCCTGAATATTCAAGCTCTGATATGGGGTACCTCAATTCAGTTTTATCCTCTTCAGGTCAGGTTCATGCCGCAGAAGATTCACCTGTCAGTGGAGGGGGCCTCAGGTTTGTAATTTGTTCATCTTTCTGTAGATCTAGAGTTGGTTCAGTATAATGAAGAATTGGTGTGTTTATTTGATGGTTACAATTACTGATGTTGGTTAATGGTATTCTTTCTAGGTAGTTTTGTGTCGAATTCTCTGTTATGCTCTGTCCGTTTTGTTGTATCGTCCCATGTGTTGCTTTGCAGATTCACAATCATAGTTCTGTTCTATGCTGTTCTTGTTAGTGTGGATTTTGTGACCATGGGTCAAGAAGCAAATTTAGTGTAGTTTTTCTTTGTATAACATGATTGTTTGAAGAGGGGCCATGGTTGATGTAGAACTAGTCATTCTTTGTTTTGTTGAACGTCATTACTAAGTTCTGGTTTTTCTACTTCTTATCCGTTTATCCCTTTTTACATTTGATTCTCTCTTATTGGCTATAAGTTATGTTGGACAATGTTACAATTCATACTCTTACTGAAATGAATGACTACCCTTTGCTGAATTTTTTCTATGACAATGATTGAAAATAGATGGTGATTTATGCGTGCATAATTCAATGGTTATTTTTTATGATAGATGATTTTAATTGGTATTCTTTATATTCCTGTCTTTTGGCTGATGGAATGATTTGGTTTTGACAAATTTGTTATGACTTGTAATTGCAGTCAGAATGGCAAATTCAGCTATGGGTATGCTAGCTTCCCTGGCAAGAGATCTTCAATGGAAGATTTTTATGAGACAAAAATTGATGGCGTTGATGGTGAAATTGTTGGCCTTTTTGGAGTTTTTGATGGTATTTTTACATAACACTTTCATCTCCTTGGCCTTGTACTGTATCCATGCTACTTATGCTAAGAGAAAATGCCAAGATGGGGGAGTTGCTGATGTAAATTAATTGGAAACTTAGAAATTGTTTCCTTTAGAGCCAATAAAAAGTGGTTATTTCAATCTGACTGTCGAATGTTTAATTGTTATGATTTGCTATGGTACTGTTTTCTGCACACCAGGAGGGAAATCTCTCTGTAGGTTCTTTATCTAAGTAATCTGTATTTGAGCATAATTTCCAGAGGCTTTAACCATTAACCTGTACTTTCTGTTTCAAGTATTCTTAATTGTTATATAGAACCTTCATGAGTGCTGAATGTTTCTTTCTTCAGTTTTTCATTTCTATCATTAAGACATGTATGATATCTTTTGTACTGTTCTTTATTGGCTAAAAATCTGCAACTATCCTTTTTGAAACTTTCAGGTCATGGAGGTGCTCGTGCTGCCGAGTATGTCAAGCAAAACCTGTTTAGCAATTTGATCAGACATCCAAAATTCATTTCTGATACCAAATCTGCAATAGGTCTGTAATTTCCTACCCATGATATAGCATCATGATCCCTTAGCCTGATGTCCTTCAATTGATAAATCCTGAGATTAACTTTCTTTTCCTGCTGTCAAACTGTTTTTCTTCACAGCTGATGCATATAACCATACCGACTCTGAATTTCTGAAATCTGAAAATAATCAAAACAGAGATGCTGGATCAACTGCTTCCACTGCCATTCTTGTCGGAGACCGCTTGCTTGTTGCAAATGTTGGGGATTCCAGAGCTGTTATATGCAGGGGTGGAAATGGTAAGGCTTGTTGTCTTGTATCGTAAATTCTTGCTTAGTTGCACAGATTGTATTACAGATATTGTTTCACAGTAATTTTAGTTTTCTGACACCTTGATGTCATAATATTCGTTATTGTTATTTTCAAATGGTTCTGGAGGTTTCAGTATTATGCTAACCCTTTGCATTTCTGCTTGATTGCTGCAATATTTGTCTCTACATGCTAATGCCTATACTTAATATTTGTATTGTCTCACCAAATTTACAGCCATTAAGTAATCATTTTTACTATTGTGTTTCCATTTCCTTGCGTCTATAAGTTAACAACTTTTAGGCACTTGTATCATATGCTATTTAGGCACTTGAATTGAATGGTGACTCAAATATTTTGCTTTCCTATGTTGTTTCAACTAGCCATTGCTGTTTCCCGAGATCACAAGCCAGATCAAACTGATGAGAGGCGAAGGATTGAAGATGCAGGTGGCTTTGTCATGTGGGCTGGTAAGGTCACCTTATAGTTAGCTTTTGTTACCAGGTTTATGGATTCATCTTGTTTGTCTCTGGTAAGTTTTACATTATGTACAGGAACTTGGAGAGTTGGTGGTGTTCTTGCTGTTTCTCGTGCATTTGGCGATAGACTCCTCAAGCAGTATGTTGTTGCTGATCCAGAAATCCAGGTGTGTTTACAATTTATTTCATATATTGTTAGATCCATCAATATCTCTGTATATTACTCTATGAAACATCCATTCAGTAAATTAGAGACCAATTTCTTTGGCCCTCTTTTGTATATTTCCCTTCTTAACTAAAACATGTTTGTGATCTTGCAGGAAGAAAAGGTTGATAGCTCTCTTGAGTTTCTCATATTGGCCAGTGATGGGCTATGGGATGTTGTCTCAAACGAGGTTTGCAACGATTTTCATTTCTTTCATGTTAGAAACCACACTAGAGACCTAGTACTCATCCTTAAATTCTGTGCAACACACGTAGGTTCATCATTACTGATGTGTTTTTTCTTCTAAGAAGGTTCATTAGGGAGATATTATATACATGTAACACGAGTCTAACTCATGTAAAAAGTTGACATCACTTTAAATTCACATAACCACACATCATGTGGTGTTTAACTTTGTTTTTTTTGCAAAACAACGTGAGACTTAGACTCACATTTGGATTATAATGACCTCTACATGATGTGTGGCTCAAGAAAATTAGCTATCAATCTCCTAGAAAAGCTCAAGACCAAGCTCATGAATGTGCAAACAAGAAATCCAAGTCATGTTGTCTTGCTACTCATCTAAATCTCATAATCTTATCACCTCTATTCAGGAAGCTGTTTCCATGATTAAACCGATTCAGGACGCGGAGGAGGCAGCAAAGAGACTGATGCAAGAAGCATACCAGAGAGGTAGTTCTGACAACATTACATGCATCGTTGTTCGTTTCTTGTCGAACCAAGGTGCTTCTTCTCACAGTAACTCTGGCTAAGTGTTCTTCATTAGAAGATCAGTGTTGTATCTGGAGATAGATAAAGAAAAGATGGCACGAGGCAAAATGAGTTTGTTATAGTTGGTCAAAGACATTCCTTGTAGCTGTGTACCATGCAAGAATAGAAATCAAATTTGAACTCACTATGGTCCTCTAGCATAGATATGTTTTCACATTTTCAAACCATTTCACTTCCATAATTGAGTCCTATTTATAGCCAGGAAAAAATAGCTGTGCAAAAGAGTTTAAAGTGTTTGAATATTTGACATGATGTTTGTAAATGTGGTGTTGATCCTATTAATCCCCTCTCCCAAACAAACTACTAGTGTGCTTGGTTGAACTTATGTTCCCTTTTCATTGTTAATCTGGTTTTACAGTGTTAGTCCCATCCCATGTAACACCTACACTCATGTTCTACTTTAATAGTGGCTTTTCATCAAGTGTACAATAATGTGAATCAAGTTACAAACAATGTTCTTCCTCTTTTTCTTTTGTCACTATTTTCAACTGTTTATAGCATATGTATGAATGGTTTTAGATTATCTAGATTCTGCAAATTAACTTTTCATTAAGATTGAGTTCAAAATAAGGCGATTTGGAAATATTTATTTAAACACAGGAACTAAGATGATGTTCCATTCAAAATTTTAAGTTTGACTTTAAACTATCAGACATTTTTTAAAGAAGAAAGAGAAAAGTTTGTTGTCCAATGAAAAGAATGAGCTACTTTTAGAAATGGACTCAGAAAATTACGTTGTCGACAAGGCAGGTTTTGCACTTACGTACGACGAGCGAACTTGTAATTTTCTTCATCATCGTCCAATAAAACAAAAGATGTACATGGTAAAATATTCAGTTAAATATAAATATATATATTATATTTATATTCACATAATCAAGAATAATATATTTTTTATGAAAGCCTTTTCTAAGACATATATGCATGACTGATAGAGTGGAAAAATAGAGGGAATGACAGAAAACGAAAAGAAGAAGAAAAAGTAGTAAAGAATAAAAGAAAAATTAAAACTTATATGTATATTAGTATCTCTAATTACTAATAAACATACATAACTTAGTTTGAGAAAGAGTGTATAACATCATATATATATATATATATATATATATAGAGAGAGAGAGAGAGAGAGAGGATTTGAGTTGAAAGAAGGATGAATGAAGAAGGCAAGTTGAAGGCTTATATAGGAGAAATGAAATATATTTTATTTGTAGAAAAGAAGAAAATTTTGTATGCCTTGCCTACCAAGTCATGGAATAACAAGTAAAGTGAAACCAGCCAAAAGTAAAAGGTTGAATATCATTAAAATAGGAATATTAGTATTTGAACATTGTATTATTGTTAACTGGAAAATATTAAAAATGTAAATCTTACTTTTTTTTAATATGATTCTGCAATTTTTAATTAATAAGAGACACATTGTTAGAAAAAAGAAATATTGTAGTAGCATTATAGTCTCAATTAAAATACTAAGATATTGCATTACCAACCAATCTATTGGGTCCCAAATCTCGTTTTCATACGATGTTTTTTAATGTACGAAATTTGGCTTCTGTTTAATTAAAGAACATCGTGATGCATGTGGAACTCATAAAATAATTAGTTATGAATTTATTAAAATTGACTTACCTAAGGCTTTTCGTTTCCTTTTTTTTTTTTTTTGCAAAAAAAAATTATTCACTTTACAATTGTTAAGTAAACAGAGGTGAAAAGATAGGTTACCATAAGTGAAGTTATATTTTTTTTATGATAAAATTTTATTAAATAATCTAGTACGAAGACAATAAATATAATCGTGGTGTAAATATTTTTGTACATTAATCTTTTGTAATGTATAAATTATGTTTCATTTATGTATTCTTATGTCGGAGTTTCATAACTTCTTATCCTCAACCCTTATTGGATATGAGAAAAGTGACTTCAACCCTCAAGATTTTGTTCGTGATTTCTGTTTTGAATTTTCTTATACATCATGGATTTTATTGTTGAATTCAGTTTGAATAATTTAGTAATATTTTTACTAATTATCTCATTATGGGTGAAATAAAATATTTTTTTCGTCAAAATAAATATTACCAGTTCTAGAAAATTTAAATAGCAATGAAATGGGTGCTAATAGTATCTGACAGAAATTAGATTTAGGTTCTTTCTTCGTGCACCCCAAAATTACTAACTGTAACCACATAACAATGAAAAGGACACAAATATCCTTCAACTCTAAACCATACCACTATTGTTGTTGTTGTCACTTCCACCACTGTCGCTATTCAGAACCGCTCAGAGAAAGAAATAAAGAAAGAGAATTAGGAGTGACAATATGGCCTTAGTTCGACGGGTCAATCTGTAGGTCCATAAAAAAAAATGTGGGACAAACAAAGATATTGAATGTGTTGATATGTAAAAGTTCGGCTCACATAACCCACAACCTGGACGGTTTGGCCCATGACCCACACAATTTGGCCTGCGGTCCACAGAAGTTGGTTTGCGACCCACATAAAAAAAAACTTGCACTTGTGTATATTTATTACTTTTTTTTTTCTTGTGCATAAATATTTCAAATTTTTGTATAAGTGAAAAATATATATTATTTGAATGCGCTAAAATTTGAAAAATTCATCATAGATGTCAAAGTACGAATATGAATATAATGAAAATATTAAATTATCAATTTATCATTAACTTCTTAAAGTATTTCTTTAATTTTGTGAACTTGTTAATCCTTTCCAACTTGCTTCGTAAGAAGAAAATAAAATACACGAGAAAAAATCATTTCGAAACGAATTTTATGTGTTCCAAAAGACTCATTTCAAAATATATTTCATATAGGAGTGTTCTGTAAAAAAATTTCCCAAAGGCATCATATATGTTTCGGAAAGTTTGTTCCCAAATTTCTATTATGTAAAACCTTTCCGAAAATACATTTCATGCATTCTGGAAATGTAATTCTACAAATTTTGTTCCAATTTTTTTTTTTTCAGAAATGTTATTTTGAAAATGACCTTTCCACCATCATCCCTATACCCCTCCTGCAGAGAAAAAAAATGGAAAGGGAGATAACGTTGTAAAGAAAGAAGAGAAAATATGAAAACAAAAATTGTTTTGAAAAGCTCTCTTCGGAACGTATTTCATGTGTTCCAAAAATCTTTTTTTAAAACGTATTTTGCATAGCTTTTCCGGAAAACTCATTTTAGAAGACATTATATGCATTATGAAAAGTTTATTTTGAAAATTCTTATTTATAATGTTTTTTCCTAAGTATATTTCATTCATTTCAGAAATTTAGTTCTGGAAATTGTGTCAAAAATATGATTCCACAAATTTTATTCTGAAAATCTTATTAAAAAATTTTGAAAAATCTGATCTGAATTTTTTTTTCAAATATACTTTTTTGGAATTTAATTTTTCAAAAGATAAAATGGTTATTTTAAAAATTTGTGGTAGCGCGAAAAAATTGTGAAGGTGCAGGAAGTAAAAAGCCCTCCATTTTGAGTCTATTATATTTTTCAGCCCAACAACAAAAAATGCAAGGTATTTTCTTTACTACATCATCAATTAAACGTTATTATCACCCCTCTACTTAAATACAAATATTATTCCCTAAATAAAATTAACATAGATACCTCATACATAATTTAAATACAAAATAAAATAATTTAGAGATTAAACATAACTTTAAATTTAACCAAATTTTGTTAAATTTATTTCATGTTTCGAAGGCTTTTCATAGTAGCATTTGAGTGATTTATATTACATAAATGTGTTAAATTGTGTAAAAAAGTTCAAATGATATTGTAAAAAACGTTTGAAATGTCAAATACACTTAATAAAATTTGGTTAAAATGACTAAATATACGTATTTCTAAAGTTAAAAGACTAAATTGAACCAAAGTTGCAAATAAAGACTAATTTCAATTTTCATTGAAAGTTAAGAGATAAAAAACATATTTAACCCAAATTTTAATTTACATTATATTAACTTATATCTAGATAAATATAACTTAAAAAAATGATAAAAGACTAACCTTTCTTATTATACATTACCTATCACCTTTGTATGTATCTTTT
Organism: Vigna unguiculata; assembly: GCF_037176805.1. Lineage (NCBI taxonomy): Eukaryota > Viridiplantae > Streptophyta > Magnoliopsida > Fabales > Fabaceae > Vigna > Vigna unguiculata. The sequence continues at coordinate 5,111,531 of NC_140799.1, forward strand.
CTCGTTGCTTCACTTAAAAAAAAAAAAAATGTTTGGAAAAATTTCCTCTTAAATATTTTTTACGAAATAGAAAAAGGAAAAAAATGATATAAAACTTTTACATAAGTTAAAATTATTACATGTATAAAAAGTTATTTCACATAGTTACTCTAATTCTTATTTTTAACGTATTATGTACTATACCTTAGTTTTAATTTATGAAAAAAATGAACCTTTTTGTGAGTATGTTTACAGAAACATCTGGAAACATACTTAAAAAAATATAAAAAAAAACATGAAGAGAATATAAACTAGTTTTGAAAAATAAATGATTTGAACTAGAATTTAAAATATTGAAGAAGTTAAGGGTTTGAACGGGGTTTGGCTGACAGAAGAAGCACACTTTATGATAATGCTAAGTGGATGTTGAGGTTAGAAGAATATAAACTCGACTTCAAAAATTTCCACTTCAAAGTCACACACAAATGCCACACTCAAAAGGAAACTCTCCTGCATCTCATTAAATCATTATTTTTCTTAGAGGTAAACTAAAAAAAAAAAAGTATTTTTGCGACCATTTTATAATTAAGAAATTCCATTTTTTATTCGCATCTTTTATTTTTTTTATGTATGTAAGTTATTAATTCATTAAAAAAATAATAAATTAATCTATAATCTACATTAAATCATGTCAAAAAAATAAAAAATAAAAATTAAAAGACAATAGTCATAATATTATTATCTATATCTAATCTCGTATTAAGTTGAGGTTGAAGTTAAAAAAGTTTTTTTTTTTTTTTAACTTTAACGGTGGATAGAATTTAGATACATAAAATGAGGAATAACCATTTCTTTTTATGAATAAATGAGATTATTTATTTTGTAAAAAGTACCCAAAAAGAAAAAGGAGAAAGAGTCACCATTCATTGATGGAAAAAATAAACAAAAAATGGAATGACATTTCATCACTATTCACTCTTTAAACCACACCACCACTACCACAGAAGCTTAAACCCCAATCACTCATCAAAGAAGAAGAAGAGAGAATAAGCAGACAAAATCGTGGTGGAGAGCAAAGAGAGGATCAAAACTCATAATTTTCACTGACTAGCTAGGTTGTTGATTACGTTCACCACGAGAACTTCCATTTTCGTCTGAAACATCATCAACAACAACACGTTTGTTGTCGGAAATTTCCATCTGGGACATGTCGAAAGCTTCTGAATTTCCGAGGTGTTTGAGGAAACTGGTATTGGCAGATGGGGTGGCCAAGAAGGTTGGTTTGTGATCTCCAGCCATGATGACCAAGATCTTCTCTTGATAGACCAAAGGTTGTTCCTTTTGTTGAGGGTCATCATCACCCTCTTTGTTGGTGTTGATATTGTCCATGTCCCTTTGTTGGGTACTCCTTGTGAGCCTCCAATAGGAGCAAGCAAGTATGAAGAGTGCCATGGATATGAGAGCCATGATGATGGCTAAGCCTCCAAAGAGGTAAGGAACAGGAGAGTGCCATGGAGAGGCAAGAGGTGATGAAGTTGATGATGTTGTTGTTTTTGTTGCTGTCACAGTTTCTATTGTGGAGGTTGTTGGCGCTAATGTGGTGGTTTTGGTGTTGTTGGGAATGGGAAAGCTTCTCATTTTGCTGGGTTCTCTCTGTGTTGTGCTTTTGCTTTTGGTTACTTTCTTGGTTTGTGGAAGGAAAAGAAGAAGAGAAGATTTGTGAGAGGTTGTAAAAGGGACATGGGGAGCAGGGTATTTATAGTGGCCAACAACACTAAGACCAAGATATTGAAAGAGACAAAAGGAAGAAGATTGTGTCTTTCTTGTTGTGTAATGATATAAATGATATAATATGCGTAAGTATTGTGTAAAGAGTGTGAAATTCAAAAGGAAAATTATTTCTTTGAGAAATTTTGTTTAAATACTATAAATAGAATTAAAATAAATAATTTTTTATTTTTTTAATTAGAATGAAGTAATAAAGTAGTATTTTATTTTATCTATTGTCAAAATTTGTAAAGAATAACTTTGTTAATGTATCATTTTCTAATTCAAAATTAATGTCAGTTGATTCTTTTTAGAAAAATGATAGTTTAATAATATTTCTTTTGCAAGATACTTTACCTATTTAGATAAAATAAAATACTATTTTATTACTTTATTTTAATTAAAAATAAAAAAATTAATCTATTTTAATTTGATTTATGGAAATTTTTTCAAATTTATTTAAAAAGAATTTGTCAAAAAATAGTTTTCCTTTTTCTTTAATATAATACTCTTTTCTATTCCTTTTCCTATCGTTGGTGTTAAAAGAAAAGTTTAGAGCAACTTTTCCTAATTAACCGAGAAAGAGACATTCATGATCATGTACGGATTCTTATTATTGTATATAAAAGTTCTCATTTTATCTAATTTTTTATTTGTATTTTTAGTTGTTTATTTTTCTTTTTATTTCCACGTACTCTTTCTTTTCCTTTTCTGTCTACTTTTATTTGATTAATTTCTTCTTAATTTTCATCCAAATGTTTAAGACGACAAATCAATTTGTTTCTATGAGTATTATCAAAATTCTAATTTTGATGGAGAATTTTACATTAACTAGATACATATATAAATGTAAGGATATTTTAAAATTGGATATGAAAAAAGAGATAAGTATACACACATTTGTTTATCCTATATATTTTTATAATTTTATTATTTATAAAAAAACTATTTATTTAATATTTAAAATATTATATGAGTGAGTATGATCACATATACTTGTTCTCCCATGAAAAATAGATAAAATTTCATAACCAAAAACAAAAATAAATTTTTACTTTAAATATAATCATTTTTCTTAATCTAAAAAAAGATTTTCTATTTACTTTATTTTTATATCTGAATCACAATAAATATTTATGTAGTGTAATACAATATTAGATACAAAATAAAGATATATATAATAAAAGAGAAATTAATGTTTCAATAAATTTCAAATTCTAAAAATCCAACTTCTAAAAAAGAAATAAAGGAAGTATATTTCAGCTAAAAAAAATTAAAGTACTACAATTACAAAATCTAACCGATCGAGTTTACACCATTAGAACACGAGACTAATTGCACATCTTTGATACTTGTAGATATATTAAAACAATAAGTTACTTAGACACTCAAAAGTGCAAATCTTTATCAATTCAAATTATTTACATGATTGTAAGTCAATTGTAACAAGAAAAATGTTAAAAAAATAGTAAGATATTAAAATGAACAATTAAAATTATTAAAACAATTTACAATATTTATGTATTTTAAAATATTTTAATAATTTTTCTGTTGTGTTTAGTATTTGAGTACTGATCATGATCTAAGCTCTAATTATTTGGACCAAGATATGTTCATGTTGACTGATATCTAAGGTGTATCGACAATGACATTGAACTCTATTTTATAAAATTATCAACAAAGAAATATAATATTTTTAAAAATTTATAAAATAAAACAAAGAACACATTCTATTACAATATTCTAAATCTTATTTACTTGTGATAAGTTAATAGTTAAAATATGTAGATAAAGTTATATAAGGAATCTTCTCTTCAAAGGAAAACACATTTACATGTAAGATCATAAATAAAAATACACTTACGTCTTAAGGACTTATATTCATAAATACTCAATTTTATTAGTAAAAGTTACAAACCTTAATAACATTTTTGTGAAAAAAATTGCTAACATTTTCATGTCTACACATATACTCAACTCTCCTATAAATAAAATTTATTGAATTGTAATAATAACTCTCAAATTAACTCTTTTTCTACAATCTCTTTTTCTACAATAATTTTTTTTACTATTTCCTTTTTCATATAAATATGCAAAACTATGATGAATACTAAAAAAAATCAAAAGAATCATCATACTCTCTATTTAAATAAGTTAAAATGTACTTATGATAAAATAAATTGTTAACTACATTTTTTGTCCCTACACCGTAATGAAATCTTGACTTTTGTTTTGTTATGACAAGATGAAAAGAAACAGATTAAAAGAAAAAGAAGACACACAAATTTACGTGGTTCAGTAAATGTGACCTACGTCCACGGGGCAGTTCAAGAGTTTCTTATTTCTGAATAATGATAGAGAGATACATGATACAGATGCCTTTTAGCCTTATAAAAGAGCAAAAAAAATAACAGTCCCTTTAAACCTCATTACAACCCATAACTATATCATAAATATATGAAGTAAGGAAGATGAAGGGACAACATAACATTCAAGGCATCTTAACAATTCTCCACCTTGACTTGAATTTTCCCAAGTCACTAATAACCAAGAACAACTCTCCTGCCTCTTCATCCCGAAGGGTCTCAAGCTATGCGAACATTCACCAAGTCCAAGCTATGCTTAAACTTGGCAGAAGACAAAGGCTTAGTCAACATATCTGCGAGATTGTCTACGATGGATATCTTCTCTATCGAGAACGATTTGTTTTCAATTACATCGCGTATGAAATTCAACCTGACATCAATATGCTTTGATCTTTCGTGATAAACTGGATTTTTAGCCAAGCACAATGCACTTTGACTATCACAATAAAGTATACGCCTTTGCACATGCAAACCCAAACTATCAATAAGACCTTGCAACCATATACCTTCTTTGACTCCTTCTGTCAAAGACATGTATTCCGCTTCAGTAGGCTGAAGTGTTGCTTTCCAACTAATAGCACAACCATAAAGAGTGAAGATATAATACGTCAAAGATCTTCTTTTCACAAGATCTCCACCATAATCAGAATCTGCATAACCAATAAGACCACACTCAATATCATTGGAACCATAAACCAAGCATATATTACTAGTACCTTTTAAATATCGCATAATCCACTTCACAGCTTCCCAGTGAGCTTTCCCAGGATTACCCATAAATCTACTAACCACACTCACAGCATGAGCCAAATCTGGTCTTGTACAAACCATTGCATACATCAAGCTCCCAACAACACTCGAGTAAGGAACCTTATTCATATAATCCTTCTCTTCATCAGTACTAGGAAGAGTGCTAGCATCAAGTTTAAAATGTGCTGCCAAAGGAGTACTAACAGGCTTAGAATTCTCCATTTGAAAAGACTGCAACAACTTTTCAATGTATTTCTTCTGAGATACATAAAGTAGACCTACATTCCTGTCTCTCCAAATCTCCATTCCTAAAATCTTCTTGGCTGCACCCAAATCCTTCATCTCAAACTCACTGTTTTACATAGCTTTAAGAGCATCAATATCAGTCTTGCTCTTAGCTGCAATTAACATGTCATCCACATATAGTAACAAATATATATAGGAACCATCTTGCAACTTCCTACTATAAACACAATTATCAAACTCATTTCGAACAAAATTATAGGAAACCATAAAAGCATCAAACCTCTTGTACCACTGCCTCGGGCTCTGTTTTAAACCATACAAGGACTTTTTTTAGCAAACATACATGGTTCTCTTTTCCAACCTCAAGGAATCCATCTGGCTGCGACATATAAATTTGCTCCTCTAAATTCTCATGCAAGAATGCAGTTTTCACATCAAGTTGCTCTAACTCCATATCCAAAGCGCTCACCATGGCCAACAAAACTCGAATAGTCTTATGTTTTACCACAGGTGAAAACACTTCATGGTAGTCAATTCCCTCTTTTTGTGAAAAACCTTTTGCCACAAGTCTTGCCTTGAATCTAGATGGTTCAACATCAAGAATCCCTTCTTTCTTCTTGAACACTCATTTGCATCCTACTGACTTTACACCTTTAGGTAATGGTACTAACTCCCAGGTCTGATTTTTCTTAAGTGATTGCATCTCCTCATTCATGGGAATTAACCATTCTGATGCTTCTTTACTTTGGATTGCATTCTTATAGGATTTAGGCTCATCATAATAGAGATTTTCACCAACTGCCAAGGCATATGAAACAAAGTTAGTATCAACAACACATGTAACATCTGCATACCTTGCAGGTTTTCTGATTTCCCTTTTTGTTCTCCTTGTTGCTATACTTTGAGGTTCTTCTTGGACATTACTAGATTGATCTATCGAATCCAAATTTTCTTTATTTGAATCTTCAACCTCAAGCTCCACCTTTTGATGAACTCCCTTATTCCCTGCAATATTTTCAACCTCTTCTTTTTGGCCAAACATAGCAGACTCATTAAAGGTAACATCTCTGCTAATAATAAACCTTTTATTTCTATTATTTTCAGTACACCATAATTTATATCCTTTGACACCCGTAGGATACCCAAGAAATATACATTTCATTGCCCTAGGCTCTAATTTACCATCATTCACATGAGCATAAGCAGGACAACCAAATATACGTAAACCAGAATACTTAGAAGGTTTACCAGACCATACCTCTTGAGGAGTCTTTAAATCAATAGTAGTAGATGGAGACCTGTTCACCAAATAAACAACAGTATTAACTGCTTCAGCCCAAAATTCTTTTGAGAGACCAATATTTAAACGCATGCACCGAGCACGCTGAAGTAGTGTTTGATTCATCCGTTCAACGACACCATTCTGTTGTGGTGTATGTCGTACTGTAAGGTGCCTGACTATACCTGCTTCTTTGCAGTAATCATCAAACTCTGTATTGCAGAACTCCAGTCCATTATCTGTTCTTAGAGTCTTGACTTGTTTCCCAGTCTGTTTCTCAACCATAGTCTTTCACTCCTTGAACCGTCCAAACACTTCATCCTTGGTCTTCAAAAAATACACCCAAACCTTTCTAGAGTAGTCATCGATAAAGGTCACAAAATACCTGCATCTTCCATGAGACAAGACAGGGGAAGGACCCCATAAATCAGAATGAACATATTGTAATTTTTCAGTTGAAGTGTGCTTACCGTGACAAAATTTCAGCCTGCGTTTTTTACCCATAACACAAGATTCACAAAATTTCAATTTCCCTGTCACCGCTCCACCCAACAATCCTTGTTTACTTAACACAGCAAGACCACGTTCACTCATATGATCCAATCTACGATGCTATAATTATGTATTATCAACATGTTGCTCTAAGGAATGGGATACAGACACCGTTCCCTGAAAGGAATGGCCAAGCATAACATAAATTCCATGTTGTAGCTTTCCTTTCATGACAACTAGAGCACCTTTGGAAACTGTAATTTGTCCATCTTTTCCTGAAAAATTGTACCCTTGTTTGTCTAAGGTATCAATAGAGATCAGGTTCTTTCGCAAGCCAGGAACATACCAAGCATCAAACGTTCTAACAATGCCATCATACATTTTTATCTGCACAACGTCACTTCCTTTCACACCAAGCTCCTCATTATCACCCAACTTTACACTGCCATTCCATTCTTTAAATGAACTGAACAACTCCTTGTTAAAAGTCATGTGATAAGAAGCACCGGTATCCATGACCCATGTATCAGTAGAACCAATAGTGCTGACCGTCAAAACATCTTCGCCATCTCCTTCATCTGAGCTCTCACCTGAGACAACTGCACTAGAACGAGCAACAGTTGCTCTGACATTATTATTTCTTTCTTTCTTCAGTTGTGGACAATTCTTCCTTATGTGCCCCACCTCTTTGCACTTGTAACATCTCACTTTCTTTGACTTTGAAAGTGAATTACTGCGCGTATGACCCTTGCTACTATTTCCTCTTTCCATGCTTCTGCCTCTGCTAACTATCAAGCCTGCATCATCCCCATTGGAACTAGAGACTCTTCTCTTCAGTTCTTTAGATTGTAAACTATCTTTCACGTTGTTAACAGTAATACTATCCCTGCCATACAACATAGTATCAATAAAATTTTCATATGATTTCGGCAGAGAACATAACAAAATAATAGCTTGATCCTCATCATCAATTTTAACTCCAATACTCTGTAGATCCAAGATAACTCGATTAAAGTTATCAAGATGATCTCTCACAGATATATTCTCAAACATCTGCAACGTATAGAGACGTTGTTTCTGATACAATCGATTGGTTAGAGATTTTTTCTGGAATTTATCTTCCAACATCGTCCACATCCCTGCAGTTGTTGTCTCTTCACCCACCTCTCTCAGAACTTCATCAGTCAAACTCAAGAGAATCAAACTGTGTGCTTTTTCCAACATCAAGTTTTTCGCATCATCTGTTATAGTCGTTGGTAATTGATCTGCACCCTCTGTGTTGCAGCGCACCCCTGATGCACCAGAACCGCCTTCATCTTCAATTTCCACAAAGTGAAATCATTCAATCCATTGAATTTATCAATATCGAATTTGTACGAAGACATTGCGTTTCTCCAGAGTAGGTCCCTAGTGTAACTTAGAGCTCTTGATACCACCTGTTATGACAAGATGAAAAGAAACAGATTAAGAGAAAAAGAAGACACACAAATTTACGTGGTTCAGTAAATGTGACCTACGTCCACGGGGCAGTTCAAGAGTTTTTTATTTCTGAATAATGATAGAGCGATACATAATACAGATGCCTTTTAGTCTTATAAAAGAGCAAAAAAATAACAGCCCCTTTAAACCTCATTACAACCCATAACTATATCATAAATATATGAAGTAAGGAAGATGAAGGGACAACATAACATTCAAGACAGCTTAACATGTTTTTATCTCAAACTTTGATTATGTTAAGTTCGTATACTTAAGAGATGCAGACAATCTTTCTTATCCTATAATACAAGTTTTCGTCCCATTAACATATTAAAAATTAGTGTAATTTATTGTTTGTTACTCAAAAAATAGTTAACACAATAAAAAGAACTACATTCATACATTTGTTAAATATGAAAATTTAAATGGATCAAAGTTTAAAATACAAACAAATACCAAAATCAATTTTAAAGACAAAAAATATAGTTAACCTTAAAATAAAAAAAAAAACATTCATAACTACTTTATTCTATTCTAATCAGTAAACAAATCCTAAGAAATAAGTTTAATAATAAAATGTAAATATTGTTTTAGAAAAACCAATGTAGTGCGTGCTCCACATACTTGACTCCTTGCAAAGAATATGATGCGTAAAGAAGAGTGAAGTGATGATATAATAGTCTTCAACCTTATCCATGGCTACTACTAGCTAACAATACGCCTACAAAAGGAATATATATATTTATATTTGTTATGAGGATGATGCAATAATTTTTCATATTTTGGGAAAAGAAAAGCAAAGAAATAAGTTTGTTGTCTATTTTTGGAGAGGCACGTGTGTAGGTTATTGGGTCCCAATAAGGACATAGTGAGTTAGCATGATGGTGCATAATTGGATATTTTATATTGTGAAAGGAACCACAATGATGAAAGTGGGGATAAAACAGAATAAACAATGTGGGCAAAGGAGGAAACAAACCCATTGGGGCTTTTGCTTTTCTTTCATCATTACTTCCATTTCAAATGTCATCATTATGTACTCTTAATTATTCATCAACTCATCAAACTATGCCCCCTAGATTAAAAAAAATATTTAGCTATTTCTATTATTAAAGATTTTAGTTTGTGTTTAACAGTCCAATAAAAATAAGAAAATTAAAAAAAAAACTTTATACTTCGTTGGTTTATGATCTGGGATGGAAGATTGCATTAATATTTTTTTTTATGATTTTGAATTAAAAGCAGTACGATAATACGGATGCTTTGTGTTAAATTTATTTGATATATTTTTTTAATGACTCAAATTATTTATATAGTTATATATAAAATTTTCATATAAAATAGTTACAATGAAGTTTTAAAAGTAATATAACATACTAAAATTTAGGTAAAGTTGTAAATTTTACCTTTTTAAGTGATATAGTAGACAAGTGCTACTCAACATTTTGTAGTTTCTTTTAGGGGTGGTAATAAGGGTTTGATTTGGCGGGTCAGTCCATAAGTCTGCTAAAAATGTGTGGTACGAGCCGAGACATTGAATCTACATGCCCGTTAAAGTCTTACCTGCTCGTTCGCGTAAAAAGAAAAAAAATTTACATTTGTGTATATCGGTTACTTTCCTTCTAGACTCTTGCATGAACATTCCAAATTTTTGTATGATTGGAAAAAACAAATATCATGTATTTTTGAATATGATAAAATTTGAAGAATACATTGTGTATGTCAAAGTACAAATATGAATATAATGAAAATGTTAAATTATTAATATATCATCAAATTCTCTAAAAGTCTTTATTTAATTTTGTGAATTTATTAAAATTTTCCAGTTTATTGAATATTGAAATTTTTATCATAACAACTTAAAAAAAAAAAGACTAGCTTGCGAATCCACACTTATATAAGACAGACTTCATTTTTCGGTTCACGTAAAAAATACGAGGATCGACCCGCGTTTCCATTCCTAATTTGTCTGATACTTTACATCACGTTTCCTTAGTGTAAAATATCATCATCCAATCCAATAAATGGATGTCTTAATAATGGTTTTGAAGGTACAATATCTATTTTACTGTATATTCACTCAAAATCGATTCACAAACTTCACAATTAATTCTTTTGGGTGTGAAAAATGTTGATAATTGATTAAGGAGAAAAAAAGAGCAATTACTTTTTGTGATAAATGTATCACTGAATAAAATGTCATCTACTGATCAAGAAAATAAAGTGATTTTTGGAGTCACACTAATTGATGCACATCATATAATAATAATCAATCTTACTATTAATAAAAAATTTGTTGCACATCGTTCAAGAGAAAGATTAATAAAATATTGAATAAAATTGTTGCATTTTTTATGAGTTTTTTAATTTAGGATTACGATAGTATTTGAATATTTTATCGTTAAATATCAATGAAACAAATGTCACTTAATTATCTTATTCTTATTTCTAAATAAGTAATTATTTTTATACTTATTTAATAAGTATGAAAATTTTATTTATCTTCATTCTTATAAGAACACGGGTATATCCATATCCTCTTTCGTATTTATTTCTTTATTATTCTAAATGTTAATTAGATATTTTTCTTCACAAAAGATAAACATTATAATAAAAAAAATGATATTATCAAATATTATAATATCACATTTAACAGCTTAAAATTATTAATTAAAATATTAGACATTGATAAAACCAAAACATAAGTTAAAGATCAATATAAAATATTAATATAATTATTAAAAATAACCATAATAATATAAATATATATACACAACCAAGCACATGAGTCTAAGAGAATTTTTTCAATGTTAAATAAAATATAAATTGTTCCTAGTGACAGATCCTACTCGGTCTTATTGTTATTCATTAGAATGGTATTTTCATCTACGTCTTCTTCTGCTCACGCAATTAAGTGATCATTACAAAAGAAATAACTAAACAAGAAAAAGGTAAGCTAATGTAAACAAAAAGTATTTATAGAAAAAAAAATTAAAATCATGTTACAGGATAACACAGATATGAATATAAACATATAAATAGTTGACACCAAACTCGATTGTCGAATACATGCATGTTGACATTTAACTCACTGGTAGTGTGCATTTGTTGTGGTTCTCAAACTCTATAAAGTTTGACAAGAATTATCACTCAACTATTATAAAATAAGTTCTTTTTGTGCTTAAGACTTGATCAAGTCCAATAATTAAATATATTTTAATAATTTAAAACCCGAATGAGTACGATGATGAAGACTCCTATGACATACGGAAACAAGGACTTAATAGACATACATGAACATTCCCATGTATATATTGAGCAACACTTAAAAAATACCTGACAAAAACATATTTATTTATTATCCATATTCATTCATGATAGAATCAAATGATATACTACCCTGACAATCATGTTTATTTTTGTTTTCATGGTTTCAATTTTTTTTTAAAAATATTTAATTCATTTTTGACGTTAGCTAGGGAGATTTATTTTTTAAATCAACACTTTTAATTCCTGTTGAATTTTTGGAGATTTCATGTATCAAATTTCATTCCCTAATTAATGTCAACGTTTGGCACTATATACTTTAAGATAAAATACGATATTCTGTGCAAATTTCTGATATTCTTATTCCTGAAGAAGATCATAACATTTCTTTAACTCATTATGGATTTGTTGGCTTTTTCAGCATATTGGTACCTTCGTTATTCACGGATATATAAATTATATATTAAATAACTTAGTGTCACTTTGTATATACACCAACTTTTTTTTTTCTACTAAAGCTACTTTGAAGACAATTAATTAAATGGTGGAATCCTTTTTCAGATAGAGATGATATCATCAAAATTAATTTTACTTTATTGATAAATTATATAATTGATTAAGAATAAATCCTAATCGTATGATTAATAAACATATACTTTGTCATAGGGTGGGAATATAACTAATCTCCATTATATATGATTTACTTTCTCTCTAATCAAACATCATATCATATTTATAATTAAATATACAATTTGAGTTTATGTGATAGGAAAAAACTATACAATTTTATTTTATATTTTTTCAATAGATACGGTTGTTATCTTATATCCTATTCCTTTATTTCTGCATATTAAGAAAATATGATGTTATGTTAATAAAAAAATGATATTGTGGTTTATATAAAACGAGAAGTGACATTGTTTTCATTGAAAAAAGTGTTGGATAACCAAATTGTCACGTTATCTGATTATCCGATGATTTTCACATTATCATTTATATTTTGATCAAATTTGATCCCATCATCACAATTGATATATAGGATTATTGTTATTATTCAACACCTTTTTATTGAAAACAATAAAAGTGACTCATATTTTCATTAATTGTATTATCATTTTATACTAATAAAAAAATCTTACAATTTTTACTATGTGCAAACAAGTAAAGAAGATAATAAAACAAAATAATAGTCATATTATTAGTTAATAATAAAAAAAATATTCAATAAAAAATATAAAAATTTTAAACACATGATAAATAAAAAATTTAATAAAAATTCAATTAAAAATATTCAAATTCATAAAAAAAATATTTAATTAAGTTTATGCTTTATTTTTTTTTATCTGTCATCAACTCTACTCAAATCTCTATCAATTTTAATCAAAATATGGAAGTCACTATAATTTAATCAGTTTTAATCGGTTTTGATTACTAAAATAATTACTAAATTGCATTAAGTTAAAGACAATTATTAGCATCAACTTAGGTATAACTTTTTCTAATGCGATGTTGTATTGACTTTTAATTAGTCAATATTAAAATTAGCTTCATTTAATTGACGATATTTTGTAGAGTTATCAAAATTAGTTGTTTAGTCTGATCCGATTTACCACGGATTGATCATTTAGTGGGTCAATTCAACCCAACTCACTTATAAGCGAGTCAAAAAATTTCGAACCCAGCTCGGCCCACCACGGGTTGGTGGGTTAAATGGGTTGGCTCACTAGCCCACTTAATTAAAATAAAATATATTTTTTTTTCTTAAGTCATAAATTATAATTCGGATTAAAATTTAAATAAACTTCAATACAATCTAAATACAATCCAAAATAATGTTAAACTTCAATACAAACCAAAATAAAAATAAAAATAAATTACAATCTAAGATCAAAGCATTATTGTCACTTATCCAGCTATAATATTAGAGTCTTGAATGGATAAATCCACAACGTTTTCATCTATTGAAGCATCTTCTTTATCCCCATCTATTTGGAGTTGAAGCTAGGTTTCTATTTGCCAACCTACTAATGTATTTGGTTAAGAAAAGAGCCCAACATTGTAAAATCCAACATAATGTGTGTGACCATACGGGTTGGTGGACCAACCGGACTCACCACGGGTTCAACCCGGGTGAGCCGGGTTCTTGGTAGGCCAAGTCAAAAATTGACCCGTATTGACATTTGTAAAAAAATTTCAACCCAACTCGACCCAAATTCGTGGTGGGCCGAGTTGGCCCACGAGTTCTGACCCACTTTGACAACTCTAATATTTTCTAAACATTAGTGTCAACTTTTTTTAACAGAATATTAATTTTGAACTTTGAAATATCATGCATTAGACTATAACATAAAATGAAGATTGTATATTGGATCTTGAGTTTTTAGCTTAGGCCAAAATGCTGAATTCTCATAACAATATGTATATAAGAAGAAATAAAAATTGTTCTAAAATTAATTTTTAAGAGTTATTTTCTATTTTCACTCTTTTTTATATTTTAATTTAACAATTTATATAAAACATTCACTTGAAAAATATGAATGAATATAAAAAAGTTAGTCTTGAATATCTTAACCATGATATATATATTATTCTTTAAATTTAACATAGGTGATTCCATATTCTATCCACTTGATTGGTTAGTTCCATATTCTATCTACCTTCATTAGTTAGTTTCATAATCATACATGTGAAGAAGAACACTTTTTGGATCAAAACAGGAACAACTTTTACTTTGGGAAATGTAATTTCAACTTCGATGCTTCATTTTATCTGCTTTGTTACGTCAAAATATATTCTCCACCCACAAATTTATTCTATCTAACTTTGATTCTTCATTTCTCATAGGTCACTTTTATTCTACTATCTTCTTGCTCGTACATTATCATTATCATATTCTTTACTTTAAAGTTCCACTTTACTACTTATATATATGATTTATTATGTCATTAGTGTGCTATTTTATAAAAAAGTCTTTAAAATTAACTAAATTTTACTTCTTCAATATGTTACTTATTTTTGTTTTAATTATTAATAACTTGTTTTTTTGGTATTCAGTAATTATTATTTGAAATTGAATACGTAATAAATTATAAAAGTCTGGTTTAAGTTTCTAAAAGAATTATTTATATTTTCTCTTTTAGTTTATTTATAAATATTTTTATTCCTTTATTTTTAATTTTTTTTTTCATAATAAGTAATATATTTTTCATCATATATAAAACATATATATTATCAATAATATATAGATAATTTAATAGTGTATAATTTTTAATATGCTAGATACTAATATAGATAATACATAGAAAAAAGGGTACACAGACTAAAAATGGTTCATGTATTATATTATTTATAGCTTTATTACTCTTAATCATATGCATTAGCCATTAATCCATTCAACGGTTTAACTGCTAGAAATGCTTCATTTGTTTATAAAAGAAAATCAGAAAACATTCCACCAAAAGTGACTTCAAATCAAGTTTTGGATAACCATTTTATCTTTTTGGCCTCAAGACAATATACATACAAAGCGAATTTCCTAAACAAAAAACATCAGTTGTGAGAAATTGATTTTCTTTTCTATTTTGTATATATTTTTCTTTTTTCTATATGTTGTGTGTTTGACAAGACATATAAGTTGACTTTTAACTCATGTAATGTAACTAATTAACTTCTGTTCTCAAGAATTTGTAAGCAACAGAAAAATGCTTGTTCTAAATAATTAGTTATACTTTTATCATTTATAATTATAATTTTAAAATTTTAGTTTCTCAACTTCTTAACATACCAATAAATACGATAAATATCATATATAAATATATATATATATATATATATATATATATATATATATATATATATATATATATATATATATATATATATATCATTTTAGCCCCTAAATTTTAATTGTGTAAATTAAGTGTTTCTATATTACAATTATGTTATTTTAGTTGAATTATAACATTACCATATAATATAAATCTCATATCGAATAAAAATAAAGAAATGAAAAATCATATATTAATAAATAATTACGAACTTATTGTTTTAAAGTGTTGTATTGAAAATCTCATATCAATTATAAATAAGATAATTTTATAATATAAAAGTAAATGTAAATTTTATTTTATAAGTTGATTTTGTAAAATTAAATTAAATTTAAAATTTATTTGTTAATATGGCATGCAAACTTTAAAAGACGGTTTTTTAAAATTGAATTACTCTTAAAATCTACTTAATATAAGAATTAAACCAGTGACAATATAAATTAAACTTATTTCTTTTGATGATTTTTTTCTTGAAAAATCTATAAATAATATCAGAATTTGAAGATTCGTATTGTGATCAGCTTAATTTAATATGTGTATATAATAATAATAATAATTAATGCAACATGTCTGTAGCATAAACAACAATTGTCCATGACCTCATTTTAGCACTATAATACCTTAATCATGCTCAGATTTTTGTAACTACATATATCTATGACCAGTTTCAAAGTGGATATAGAGCACTAGTCCTCAAATTTATTTACACAATTCAGTGAAATGAAATGTTATTATAATATAATATATGTTAGACATATTTTGATGTTAGAATATTTTGTTGCAGGCTCACAAAAGTGACACAGACAGATGCATAGAATAACTTGCATGGATGCATGTGTGATCTGTGACGTATACTTCCACTAATCCAAAATTCTCTCTAAATATATAAATATATATATTCTTTCTTTGATATGTGCCACACATAATTCCAGATAAGGAAGCTACCACTTCAACTCAGGTTAACTCATGTTGCTTTGGATACATTAATTAATATAAACACTAATTGAGGCTGACTAAGAGAGCAATGAAATTATGATTAATATATATAATCTAAGTAACAAAACAAAATCTTAATGTTGTTTAACTATTACTTTACTTTTCCTTTATTCTTCTTCTGCTTTTCAGAATTTGCACCATAACAAGCTTCTTAGTGTCTCCACTGTATGCATATGATATGAACATTGAATTCTATACAATTAATTCATCTTTTATAATCACGCACAGTAACATTTAGTTTATGTTATCCATTAATATCTACTTCACATATATTCTGAGTTTATGATAAATTACTGAGTTTATGATTACATGAATCAACCAAGAAATTCACCTGAAAGATTCTATATTCTGTTATTGTGTCACTCAAATATCAGAATTCATGCTTAGCAAATTGGTCTCAGAACTTTATAATCTTTTTTTTTTTCATCAAAATCTTCGATGGTCCAGTGTATCTCATTGTTTAGCTTCTTAAAAGATTGTTCCTTTAATTTCCTTTGCTTCATGAGTCACTGTAAATGTTTCCATTTACAATTGCTTTAGCATCTCATTCCTCTCAAGAGGGTTGCTTCCACAACTGTTTTAGTTCTACAACGACAAAAAGGGGCTTTTATTAAGGGTTATAAAACCTTCCATAAAGAGTATTTTTTTTTCTTTTACGAATTAATTTAATTTTTTAATTTTTAACAAAATTTCTCATTCATCAATAATTAATTCAGTAGCCTTTTTCATAACAACCGTTAATAAACTGTTAATTAAATTTCCCATTTATCAATATACACTATTGATAATGTTAATTTTTATCATTATCCAAACTATATTTCATTAGCAAAATCATCTCTTCCAAAGCTTTTAACCTACTTAATCCTCAATTTTACCTTACTTTTGTAAATAAATACAATTTGGGTTACATTGATCTAAATATACCACTAATCCCCATTTTTGTGTCCTTTTTGTAGATTGGAAGCTTTGCTCCAAAAGTTCAAACAAATGAGTGACCCATAATAGCAAGGAGAAGAGCAAAAATGTCAACAGGAAGCGCCCGGCGACACAGAGCCAGCGCCAGGCGCCAGACTAGCGCCAACCAGGCGCCACTGTTGGTCACCGCCTGGCGGCACATTGGACACCGCTGGGCAGTAGCAGGAAGATTTGACCCCTGTTTGATGGCTAGCGCCTAACGGTGAGAGGCTTCTGTCAGGCGTCTGTTTTCGCTGATGTGTCAAGTGGCCCTTTTTCTTCTGTTTTCGCGAAAGGAAACTTATCTTGGACATTTTGGAGCTCGAGAAACGCGATTTGGAGAGCTTGAAGGAGTGCTAGGGCTTGTGGGAACAGCTCCATCTTCCTCTTTATATCTCTTTCTCTTCCATTTTCCATTTTGTAAGCTTGAGTTCTCCATGATAATGGCGAGCTAAACCCATTTTTGTTGGGGTTAGATGTAGCCACTGAACTTTCATGTATTTTTGAATGGTTTGAATATATATATGCTTCTTCCATTGATTTCTAGTATCTTTGTTTATGTATTTAAAGCTTGTTTTGTTTTACCCATTCATTGCATGATATTTGGGTCATTAGGTATTGGAAAATATCTCTTGAAACCTAGAATTGGAACAAGATACCTAATGGAACTTGTATCTAGGAATGGAACTTGACCCATTAGTTGTCTTAAACCCTAATTTGTAAAGCGGGTTTGTTTATTTAGGGATTCAAGGAATTGACTCTAAATAAGGGAACCTAGGCTCATTCAACTAAGGGATTAGAGTTTGAGTAGACTTGTGGGTTGACATTAGTAATTAATGGAGAAGAGTTTTATTGTTTAATATACATGAGAGTGAAGTAGGTGAAGTCTAACTCCAACAATATCAATCCATTGCATTTCTAATCTTTACCATTTTCTAGAGTCTTCAAATATCCAAGTTCAATTTTACTTATTTATGAAATATTTACTTTCTTGCATACAAAAACCCAAATTATGAATTTATTCATTAGTTTAAATTAGTCACTAATTATGCAAATATTTAGTATACACGAGTCTCTTGGGAAATGATATCGCGGTCTTACCGGTTACTACTTGCGCGACTTGGTACACTTGCCAAAGTCTTAACAACTATAACCATCCAAGGGGCATGCATATGAATTTAAGGAAAATAGGGTATATTGAGTTGATATTTGTCTAATTTCTCTCTCATGGTCAACATAGTTTTATATATAAAATTAATGATAAATATACATTTTTTTTTTGTGAATCTCATTATTAGTTGTACTTGATCAGAACTGTTCTAGTATGGAATCAAACAATCTTAAGAATCTTGTGTTGGTCTTCCTTCCGCTCTTCTCCATATTCTTTCTGGGATTGCTTGCTGCATGAACTTCGAGGGTGGGATACCTGCAGACACTCCGACGCTCAAGTCAATATGGGGCGTATGTAAGAAAGTGAGAAAAATATACCTCTACGTAGTCACTAGACTCTTATTTATATTATTCACTTAGTAGACCTGTTATTATTATTTGCGCACCGTTCATATTTGAGGATCAGCTCTTTTCTTTCTGACTGAGATTATGCACGTCTTGTCAAGGATCAGTTCTTTCCTTATTGACTGAGATTATGCATGCCTTATCAAGGATCAATTCTTTCCTAATTGATTGAGATTACACGCTCCTTGTCTGCACATTTGCACACCAATTCTCTTTGTCACCCATCACACTATTGGACCGAGATATACATGACCAAATGGGCTGAGATATACCTGGCCTTCTTACATCGCCAACCTCCTATTGTGCTTTATTGGGTTGAAACGGTTTCCTTCCACGACCATAGGGCTGGGATATGGCCGGCTCCCCATCACTACTAGAACCGGGATAATGTCGGCCCACACGTACACCCTGGCCGACTTTTTCCACGTAATCTAGGCCGGGATGATACCGGCCTACAACTACATTAGTTAAATAATTATTTAGAACTTAAATTTTTAAATAATTGTGCAACCTTTACTACCTTTTTATAATGAAATATACAATTATGGTTTTAATGCATTTTCTTATCTCTACCTTTTATATCTGTTTTACTTTTTAGTCTCTAGCTAGTTTTTCACTCTTGTGGTCTCTTAACTTTTATCTATTTAAAATTTTGATATATTACACTAATTGATAGAGATTAAATTTACTCATAGATATATCATAAATATATGGTATATGAGACTTCTTATATATTAATGGACAACTTAGAAAACCGATATGTTTGCTATGTCATCAATTATCATTAATACCTGAAAGTAGTGACTAAAATTATTAATAGAAAAATAAAAACAATAAAAACCACAAATTCAAGAATGAAAATGAAAATCGGAAACAAGAATCAAAAATGAGGAAGACATTAATCCTTAAAGTCATTTTCCTGGTGATGCTATATATGTTTTGAACTCACATATTTTCATTTCAAAGGCAGCCTATATATGTTTGCATGATGCATTCTGAATTTCTTTATGCATTTGGTGAGAAACAATTATTTTATTATAATATATATACACTTCTGGTGATAAACAATGTTAGGTGTAACTAAGGATGTGGTGTAAATCGAATTTGAACCATATGCACAAAAAATGGGTAACGATAACGACGTTGCTTTGTCAAAGGGAAAAAAATGTGTTGTCGGAGGTGACATGGTAGAATAACATATGCTTTAACAACTATCCTTTTCCTTCAAGCTTCCAACTGCAACGTAAGATTAGAATCTGAATTATTTTTTTTTATCAAGAGTTTTTCCATGTGTAGGTTATAAATCCAGAAAATATTAATAAATAAAATAGAATTTAAGTTCTTGATATCTTTATTTTATATCTTATGCAATTATTCAAGCATAGAAACTTAGTGTTATGGTATGGTATGGATTGACAAGAATTCGGCTAATCCAAAACTTTTAAGAAAGTTCACTTGAAGAGTTGGGAAAGGTGAAATAAATGCACATGTGTTATAAAATAAAGGTAATAAGAGAGACAAAGGAGAGGAAGAATATTTTGTATTTACTATTTGATTTTATATCCTTTCTGGGTTACCATATTGTACCTATAAATAGGACTCGTCCTATCAGTAATAAGACACACATACAAACAGAAGTTGCTCCCTACTCTCTCATTCTCTATTCTTCCTCTCCTTTGTCTCTCTTATTACCTTTATTTTATAACACGTTATCAGCACGAGGGTTATCCAACTGAGCGTGAAGGCATATTTTTTTTTTCTCCCTAAGAACAACGCTCTATATTCCTTAACCGAGGTTCTTTCTAATCTTTTTCTCATTCACAAACTTTATCTCATTTTCTTTTTTTTTTTGTGTAATGATAATTGTTTGATTTATTT
The DNA here is from genome assembly GCF_037176805.1 of Vigna unguiculata. NCBI lineage: Eukaryota > Viridiplantae > Streptophyta > Magnoliopsida > Fabales > Fabaceae > Vigna > Vigna unguiculata. The sequence goes on from NC_140799.1 coordinate 5,132,326, forward strand.
TTCTCTGTCATATTATTATTATTATTATTATTATTTGATTTTAATAATTTCATACATGAAATTTGATTATATTAATATTTTATGTGCTAGTTTTAAACATGCGAAACGTTGCAAAATTCTCTGTCATAATATTTTTATTATGACGATGATTATTATTAATATTATTATTTTGATGATGATGATTATTATTAATATTATTATTTTATGTGTTAGTTTTAAACACGCGAAACGTTGCAAAATTTGGATTTGTGACCCTTGATATTGTAAGGAAGAATTCCTTATATTGGATTTTAAATGTTGAAATATATTTAGATGCAATGGATATTGGGATACCATTAAATAAAGAAATAAAGCAACTAATTTGCTCATAACAAAAATATTGTGAAAAGAGACTTCACAAATATTGTGAATTTATTTCATGCCTATGCATGGCTGGCTGGACAAAGCAATAAAGCTTTTGATGAAAAATCATGAGATCCGCCTAATCTGCTCCATTCCCAGAAGTGAATGGAGCAATCAATATTATGAATTGATTTCATGCCTTCTTGTGGCTGAACAAAATAATGAGCTTTTGATGAAAAATCATGAGGCCCGACCAACTGGTTCTGCTCCATTCCCAGAAGTGAATGCAGCAACATCTGATCCATATAATCATGGACGAGGTCAAGACCATAATAATAATCGTGGTCGTAATTTTGGCCGTGGTCGTAGCCATGGTCGTGGTCGTGGTCGTGCTATTAATCATGGTCGTGGACATGGTTATAAAGGAAATTTCAAAGAGAAACTTCATCAACAGAAGTGGAACAAGAATGCGAAAAAGGAAAAAGAAAGGGGTGAAAATAATGGCAAAAAGGCTGAAAATATATGTTATCGTTGTGGTAGTAAAGGTCATTGGACCCGTGCCTGTTATACACCAAAGCATCTTGTTGAACTCTACCAAGAATCACTTAAAAAGAAGAATGTAGAAACACACTTTGCTTATGAAGATGGTGATTCTGATTATGGTCATATGGATACTACTCATCTTGATATTGGTGATTTCTTTTCTAAACCCGATGGAAGCATTGATCACCTTATTGGTGATGGGAGTGTTAGAAAATAGTTTTATTTTATGATTAAATTTTAAGACAATGTTTTATATTTAATTCATGTTGCTTTTATATGTACAAGTTTTTATGTTTTTATGAATAAAATCCTCTATTTTATTTTATTTTATTTTTTTTTTCTCTCCTCTTACAAAGTAATCTCTAATATTGATATTTATGTTTATATGAAGAATGAATATTGGCATTAACACCAATGATGAGGATCTGTGCCTTGCTGATAGTGCAACAACTCATACAATTCTCAAGAGTAATAAATTTTTCTCTACTTTGGTAATGCGAGAAGTCAATGTTAGTACTATTTCTGGTACTACAAATATAATTGAAGGCTCTGGAAGAGCTACAGTACTTCTGCCAAGAGGTACAAGATTGCATATTAAAAATGCATTTTATTCTCCTAAGTCCAATAGAAACTTATTAAGTTTCAAGGATATTCGTCTAAATGGATATCATATTGAGACAAATAATGAAGGAGATGTTGAATATCTTTATATCACTCAAATTGAGTCAAATAAAAAATGTGTATTGGAGAAATTATCAGCCTTCTCTTATGGCTTGTACTACACATATATTAATGCGATTGAGACGCATGTTATTGTAAGCCAGAAGCTTACAAATAAGAATGAATTTCTTGTTTGGCATGATCGGTTGGGTCATCCTGGATATATCATGATGCGAAAAATAGCTGAAAACTCATGTGGACATCCACTTAAAAGTCAAAAGCTTCTTCAGTCCAATGATTTCTCATGTACTGCATGTTCGCAGGGAAAATTGATAATAAGACCATCACCAGAAAAAATTAGAAATGAGTCAATCTCATTTTTAGAACGAATACAAGGTGATATTTGTGGTCCAATACACCCACCATGTGGATCATTTAGATATTTCATGGTATTAATTGATGCGTCCACTAGATGGTCACATATTTGTTTACTATCAACTCGAAATCAAGCATTTGCTAAGTTATTAGCACAATTGATCAAGTTAAGAGCCCACTTCCCAGATTATCCAATTAAGAAAATTCGTCTTGATAATGCTGGTGAATTTACATCTCATGCTTTTAATGAGTATTGTATGTCAATTGGAATTGAAGTTGAACATCCAGTAGCACATGTTCATACTCAAAATGGACTTGCAGAATCATTGATAAAACGTCTAAAATTGATTGCACGACCTTTACTTATGAAAGCTAATCTTCCAATGACTACTTGGGGATATGCAATTTTGCATGCTGCAGTATTGATTCGCATCAGACCAACAAGTTATCACAAATACTCTCCTTTACAGTTGGTTTTTGGTCAACAACCAAATATTTCTCATTTAAGAATTTTTGGGTGTGCTGTATATGTCCCAATTTCCCCACCAAAAAGGACTATGATGGGTCCTCAAAGACGTTTGGGAATATATGTTGGATATGATTCTCCATCGATAATAAAATATCTTGAACCATCAACAGGTGACTTATTTACAGCTCGATTTGCTGATAGTCATTTTGATGAATCAATTTTTCCAACGTTAGGGGGAGAAAGAAAGAAACTGGAAAAAGATATTGGTTGGAATGAATTATCATTATCTCATCTTGATCCTCGTACAAAAGAGTGTGAACTAGAAGTTCAACGGATAATTCATTTACAAAAATTGGCCAACCAATTACCAGATGCTTTTACTGACACAAAAAGGGTAACTAAGTCGCATATACCCGCTGCTAATACTCCAATCAGAATTGATATTCCTGTTGGACAATCTAATATAGCAAATGAATCTCAAACACGCCTAAAGCGTGGTAGGCCTTTGGGTTCCAAAGATAAAAATCCTCGTGTGAGAAAAAGGGAAAAAAGGCAAGATGGCCTAATCGAGGGGGTAAAAGTCCCAAAAGATTCTTTTGACATAATCAATGATTCGGTTCCAGAAGAACCTCAGGTACCTGAAATTGTTGAAAATGATGAGATCTCAATAAATTATGTCATGAATCATAAAATATGGAATCGAAATAAAGTCAATATTGACGAGGTTTTTGCATATAATGTAGCAAAGGATGTCATAAGTGACAATGATGATCAAGAACCAATGACAATTGAAGATTGTCGGCAAAGAAATGATTGGCCAAAATGGAAAGATGCAATCCAAGCAGAATTAGATTCGCTTGCTAAACGAAAGGTTTTTGGACCTGTAGTTCGCACACCTGAGGGTGTAAAACCTATTGGGTACAGATGGGTTTTTGTACAAAAACGAAATGAGAATGGTGAAATTGTTAGATACAAAGCACGGTTAGTTGCTCAAGGTTTTTCACAAAGACCTGGTATTGATTTTGAGGAGACATATTCTCCAGTATTGGATGCAACAACATTTAGATATTTAATTAGCCTTGTTGCACAAGAAGGTTTGAATTTGCACCTCATGGATGTTGTTACAGCCTATTTGTATGGCTCTTTGGAAAATGATATTTATATGAAACTCCCTGAAGGATTTAATGTGCCCAACAAAGCAAATTCTAAAAAGGATTATTCAATAAAATTGAATAAGTCCCTTTATGGATTGAAACAATCAGGACGTATGTGGTATAACCGTCTAAGTGAGTACTTATTAAAGGAAGGGTATAAAAATGACCCTATTTGTCCTTGTATTTATATGAAAAGATCCGAGAATGAATTTGCCATAATTGCTGTTTATGTAGATGACATAAACATAGTTGGAACTCCTAATGAGCTCACAAAGGCAATTGATTGTTTAAAGAAAGAATTTGAGATGAAGGATCTTGGAAGGACAAAGTTTTGTTTGGGATTACAAATTGAGTATTTAAACAAAGGTGTTCTTGTACATCAAGAAGCTTATATAACGAAAGTGCTTAAAAAGTTCTATATGGACAAATCACATTCACTATGCACTCCAATGGTGGTGAGGTCATTAGATGTTGATAAAGACCCTTTTAGACCTCAAGAAAAAGATGAAGAACTACTTGGTCCTGAAGTACCATATCTTAGTGCTATAGGAGCACTAATGTATCTTGCTAATTATACTCGACCCGATATAGCATTTGCTGTAAATTTGTTAGCAAGATATAGTTCTTCACCTACAAGAAGACATTGGAATGGAGTAAAACAAATACTCCGTTACCTTAAAGGCACTATGAATATGGGCTTGTTTTACCCAAATGATTCAAAATTAGATCTAATGGGTTATGCAAATGCAGGTTATTTATCAGATCCTCATAATGGTCGATCACAAACAGGATATTTGTTCACATGTGGTGGCACAGCGATTTCATGGCGATCTGTGAAACAAACAATAACAGCAACATCGTCAAATCATGCAGAAATTTTAGCATTACATGAGGCAAGTCGTGAATGCGTTTGGTTAAGGTCTATAATTCAACATGTGCGACAAACTTGTGGTTTATCCTTGGGAAAAATGAAACCAACAACGATATATGAAGACAATAGTGCATGCATTGCTCAATTGAAAGAAGGATATATTAAAGGAGACAGAACAAAACATATTCTTCCAAAATTCTTTTTCACTCATGATCTTCAAAGAAATGGTGATGTAGAGATCCAAAAGATTCGCTCATGTGAAAATCTAGCAGATTTATTTACAAAATCTTTACCAAGGAGAACTTTTGAGCAATTGGTTCATAGGATTGGACTCCGCCATCTTAATGATGTAAGTTTACATGAGGGGGAGAAATAGAAGATGCAAAGAACAATATTATATAGAATGATGTACTCTTTTTCCTTCACTAGGTTTTTATCCCAAAGGGTTTTTCCTAGTAAGGTTTTAACGAGGCACATTCTTTTATCAATGGACACCCAAGGGGGAGTGTTATGAATTAATGGTCGTCCATTGATTTATACAATTACTCATATGATTGATAATCATATTATTCATTACTCTTTATGATGTAATATTTTGTATTTACTATTTGATTTTATATCCTTTCTGGGTTACCATATTGTACCTATAAATAGGACTCGTCCTATCAGTAATAAGACACACATACAAACAGAAGTTGCTCCCTACTCTCTCATTCTCTATTCTTCCTCTCCTTTGTCTCTCTTATTACCTTTATTTTATAACAACATGAAACTTTTCATAATAACGTCAAATAAGAATTAATATAGATGTTGTTAAACAAATAAACACTTCGACGGTTGAGAAGTGATTGTATCTCTGTACAAGAAAGTTGTTTTAATTCTAAAATTTGTGGTAGATGTGATTCCTATACATTTTTTAATATTAGTCCATATATTTATGTTTGTGATTTACTTTGGTTATATATATATATATATATATATATATATATATATATATATATATATATATACTAAATTGAGTTTTAATATTTGTTTGATAGAGTCAATTTGGTCTCTATCATGATTTGACATAAGGTTAATATCTTTTAGATGTATCATGTATCAAAATTTGGATTATCTACTATCTTGGAACATCTTTGTTTTTTTTGTTCCATCTCACCACCTTCTCTTACGGGTTTTAGTTAAAAAAATAAAATTGAGATTATAGATTATCATCAAATGTAGTTAAGTAAGCAAAATTGAGATTTTAAAGTTTGTTACCTTGTTTTGTTGTGCTCTAGTGAAAATTGTTTTTAAAATTGCATAAATAAGATTACCCTGTTGATACAATGTTGTTTTATTCTTTGGAAATTGTGCAAAATGAATATTTAGTGGAGGTGGAAGGAGGTGGAAGAAGGAGGAGGAAAGTGGTGGGAGGTAGGGGTGGCAAACGGGTCAGCCCGACCCGTTTTGGCTCGACCCGTATGTGGTCCGTCAAAAAACGGGTCGGGCCGGGCTGGCCCGTCAAACAGAAACTGACCAATAATCACAACCCGTCCCGTATAGGACGGGCTAATGGGCTGGGCCGGGCTGGCCCGTCTATTTTTTTTTAATTTTTTTAATTAGTTTTCAAATTTTTTAATTTGTTTTATTTTTTAAATTTGTTTATATATACATATAAATTATTATTAAAGTCATATTTAATCAAATAAAATATTATTTTAACTTTTAATTGATTAGTTAATGTTTTTAATTAGATAAGTTAAAATAATTATTAAATTTACATATTAAATTATTCAATTATAACTAATAATTCAAACTGAATTTGTAGGTGTTAATGATTTAAATTACAATACTATTATATATTTCTACATTTAAAATATATAATCTAAAAAATTAATCTTTTTAATTATTTTTATTTTATTTTATTTTTTAAAACGGGCCAACGGGCCAGGACGGACCGGGCCGTACTTTGACCCGTCAAGTTAACGGGCTGGACGGGACAGGCCAGAACGGGCTGACGGGTTGAAATCTTCAACCCAGCCCGTTCCTTTTAGCACGGGCTGGCGGGCTGACCCGTTGGGCCCAACCCGTTTTGCCACCCCTAGTGGGAGGTAGAGGAAGGTGGTGTGAGATGGAAGGAGGTGGAGGGAGAAAAAGAAATATAAAAAAAAAATTTCTAAGGTAGAAAATGACATAAATTTTGACACGTGATAGTGTTAATATTAATTTAACATATGGAACTAAATTAACTATATTTAACAAATATTGAAACTCAATTGAGTAAAATAAAATATAAGGACCAAAGTGAATTATAAACCTAAATATACGGACCAAATTACTAACTAAATCGTATTTATTTTATTTTTACCTAACTTTAAACTACTATTCCTATCTAAATCTTCATTGAAAGTCATGTAGGATAACAATTGTAATAAGAATCATCATTATATATGTAAAAATTTTTAATAATTTTTATTGTTATGGTTATTTCAAACCTAACTTCAAATAGACCACCCATACTTATAATTATTAGATTTTATCTTACTTCATTTCATATCACAAACACAATAATATTCAAGATCATTTTTGAATTAATATATAATTTACTTAAATATTTAATTGAAGTCTAAATTTTGTTGGATCAAACATTTATCGTTAGGTTAAAAATTATAGTTAATACTCAATGTACAACTTTTTTCTACTTATGAGCATAGTAGTTCAAGCACCATAATTTGATTATGACTTGACTCACCTAACTTATTTTATGAGATAATTGATATCACATGCAACAATCTCACCCTAAAAAATTGTCACATTGAAAAGTTGACTCACCTGTAATATTTGTCCCTCAACAATTGTTTTACTAATATTCAAGCTTATGACTTAGGTTTTGGTGGAAATTAACAAGGAAAACTTATGAGGGGAATATTTCTATGAAATACAAATCTCTCTAGTAGATATTCTCAACTGAGACCCCGTGATCAATAACTATGGTAGGAGGTTTTGACTCAACATAAATGTATGTATAAGTAACCCATCTTGCCTTCTTTTTCTCGTCAATATCTTCAATAGTTTGGTCCTTATGAAATATAACATCTTAGCTTCTAATAATTTTCTTATCAATTGGATTCCAAAATTTGTAACCAAAATGATCAAGATTGTAGCCTAAAAAGATACATTGTTTAGACTTTCCATCAATATAGATCTTTCATCTCTAGCGATGCATGCAATTTTGCATACAATTCCATTGTTGAAGTGTCTATGGAAGGATTTTCTGGAAAGGATAGTATGGATTTCATATGCTCTTGTATGACTTTAATACCATTATTAGGACATACAAGGAGATCTGTCACCATTAATTTAGTTTGTGCTCTAAGGATGGGAGATTATAATGGTGTATAATAATTAAATAGAATTCTACCAATTACTTAATGCTTGTATCACCATTTTACCAATGAGCCATAAACAAACTCCTATAGTTCTTAGAATGCTAACCTTTTTATCTTGAGTGCTCACCTATTTATATTATTTCCCTCTTAGGCCTTTACTATTTATATGATTAAAGGTGACTCAGTTCTACCTTAATCACAATTTGGAACTTTGTTTATGTTTTACTTTTTGTGATATCTTATAACGTTGACTTTACTTTAATTGATTTAGTTGTTGTGTGCGCCTAAAGAACACACTAAATCAATATTCACTAGGTTGATTATGTTCTTAAACCAAAATTTTCACCTCTGCTCGAAAAAATTTGTATCCAGAGGCTGAAAGATAGATACTCAATATAAGACGATTTACTATATAGTTCTTAAAACTATAACTATTATTTAATAATAAAATAGTTCTATAAAATTTAATGGTTGAACACAATTACATTATTTTTTTAGTAAAATGAATATTTTGTCTATTTAGGGATGAATTAAATTGACTACGTAGTAAATTTAAGTTTGTTGTAACATAGTAGAACTTTCCCTTACTTTTATTGTATTCCAATCCGATCATTCACTTAAAATTTTTCCACCAAATTCTCGACTTCTGATTTTATTCACTGTTCCAGAAATTAAGATAAACAAGAATACACAGTTTCAAGAGATTTCTATGAGAAGCAGCTTGCATTTTAATCACATTTATGACTGAATTTTTACACTATGTTTCATCCGAAATCAAAGCAAAGTATATTTTAATTCTCCAATTTATGATTTTGTCCCTCAATACTAAATTTAAGAGTCTCAAAATCATTTAGAAAAGAATTTTAATTTTTTAAGTTCAATGTTTAAGGACCAAAATCATTTTTTTTACAAGTTGTGTTAAGAAAAATGAAGATAAAATTAACAGTACTAAATATAGGAAAAAAAATAAAGTGTACTATAATAAAAGTGTATATGGTGATTCATTCTCCCACCAACATTAATCATCAAAACTCTATATTATGTTAAAAAAACAAATGCATGGCTAACACTACTATTCTTTGTGTTTATATTTATACACATTTAGAAGAAACATGATCTGGAGCATAAATATTGAAGTCGAGAATTTGAGATGATATCTCCTGCAAAATTACACAGGGTCCTACACTCTCTTCTTTTCCCTAACTGCACCTCGTCCAATACTGCAGGAGACTCAAATCATTCATGTACATAAATTCTCACACACCCTTTTCACTCCTTTAATTTTAGAACCAAACTCTTCATAATTTCTACTAGCAGCAAGTAAAATATTACCATCAACTTCAAAAGTGTGTCTCTTTATGATTTCTTGCAGTGCCAACATTGCCAAAACCTCTACATTCACGCTCCAACTAGTCCTATCAGCTTTCTAACAGCTATTATGCATTCCGAGAGATGAAAAAGAATGTTTTAGATCTATACAATTTAAGGTAGACACTGATGAAGAGGAGAGAACATGGTGCATTCTTAGCAAAACTTTCCTAGGCTCTTATTCTTTTATACACAAGCAAAAATTTACATGTTATTATCATCACCTCAGATACTGTTCTAGACAGTCTTTCAATTTTTGGAATGTAACAGGTTTTGACACAAACGAGTCCATACCATTTGCATAACACTCCTCAGCACTCTCTGACATTGTGTTTGCTGTCATCTGCATTATCATGAAAGATAAAGAATATGTTACTTTACTTTTCACATATTGAGTTTACACAGAATAAAAGTGTAGTTAAATAATATAGTGCTGGTATTTTGTTTGCATGTTCATAAAGGTTAACATGTTGGAGTTCTTGTCTTCTAGATTAGATGTAATGAATCACAGAAATGTGGACAAATTACTCACCGCAACAATGTGGATCCGGTTTTTAGGTGGTGCAGAACATTCATGTGAAATTGGTAAGCATTGTTCAATTCCAGCTTTTCTTGCAGCATCCCAATTGCCAGTTTCCTCATAAGACCGAATCAGTTTTGTTGTTTGAAGACCATTCATAACTGGCATGAACACATCCTGTAAAGCACACACACCAAATGATCAACTTTTAGTTATGAACATTTGCATTAGTAAAAGAAACATTGCATAAAAATGAACTCAAGGGTATTATCCATTCTATTTCTTATGTAATACACTGATTTGTACAATGAAAATGCATATGGGTTAAAAATTGAGATTCAATGAAATTACCATCAAAATGACATCATAAGTATGGCGTTGAACTGCACGTACAGCTTCCACTCCATTGTTCACAACATCCATGCTATAGCCTAACCTCTTCATCATTGACTGTGTCACCATGACATTGATCTTGTTATCTTCAACAAGAAGAATCTTAGGCCCTGATGAGGATTTGATTTCTTCTGATGAAGTGTTATTGTTACTACTAACGACACATGTTTGTTGGAGTTCATTTGACATTGTTCCTAGTGTGATTGCCTCCTTATGTTGAGAAGAGTCTACACTACCATTCTGTAACCGAGCATGTACCTTATCTTGATTCTGTTGGTTGGTGTTAACTGCACTTTCATTCTTCGTTTCAGGGCTATGGTTTGATGAACTTGTTGATTCATACATCTCAGGAGCATCAACAACAACTGAAGATGCATCCTCAGTTGAACTGGTCCCTTTTGATTTTATGTCTGTAGTGGGGAATGAGTAAGAATTCTCTGAAAATCCATTGAACTTGTTTGAGCTTCTGAAACCTGGTAGTATATTTTGGGGCCTGGTAGGTCCATTAGAAGAGAAGAGAGAGCCTAGCGTGCGTGGTTGGAATTGGAAGAACCCCTCTGTGGTATCATCCTCATTATCATCCACATCTGAAAGTTCATCTGGGTCATCAGAATTATCACAACCCGTTGAAACTTTGTAGGGAAGAATGAATGTGAAGGTAGAACCACAATGTTCTTTGCTAGATACTGTTAAATGACCCCCCATTAACTCAACCTGTTCCAAGTGCAAGGAAACATTGACAAAGTGTAATACATGATTAGTCTCAGAAAGAAAATCATGTTAATGTTGGTCCAGTTGGAATATGACAGAGATACCTACATAATGTGAAATATTATTGTTTCTTTTCTCTTTTTCATGAGTCCAAAAACCATTTTTTTGTCAAGTTATAACAAAGAGAAAATAGAGTATGCAAAAATAGTTGTATCTATCAGACTCTCAGACATTCAGAGATATATGTATATCTAAATAGAGATAACAAAATTCAGAGATATATTCCTAGCTGAATATAGATAACAAAATATTTATCTGTTATCAAAATAACGAAAGCTGAAAACTTTCAAATATAGTTACTCAAATCAACATTTGAATGTCCATGTTACTGTTATCCAAGAATTTACTTTCACCAAAATAAAGAGGGTATAAAAAAAGCTTACCAGTTGTTTGCATATTGCCAGTCCCAGACCTGTGCCACCATATTTTCGAGCATGGTCTGCACTTACTTGCATGTACCTTCTAAATAAATTAGGTATTGCCTTTTCTGTCACATAATAAGATGTAAAAAGTTAAGTACTTTCACACTTATTTGGATACAGAGTAACATAAATCCTATAACAAATGAGTACTGACATAGCGTTTTTATGTACCTGGTATTCCAATTCCTGTGTCATACACATCACAACGTATCCACACTGTTGTTTCAGTAGAATGAGTTTGCTCCTCAGTATCTCCATTCATTGAGCATTCACTTTTAACTGAAGATCTACATTCATCGTTGAATAAATGATTTTGGCTAGGATGGTCGTTGTGTTTCTGACCATCAAGACCATTTTTATCACTGCTGCTTCGTGGTGTTGATGCATAGTTCTCTTCCTTCACTCCATTTGCTGAATTTGTAGACTGATCTATGGCCATCTTTTGATGGCCTTCTGCTTTGGCAAAAGGTGGCTCTGAAACAACGTAAAGGTTGATACCAACTTTGCCTTCATGTGTAAACTTCACAGCATTGCTGAAAACACATTAGAGAATAATAACTGTAGAGTAATGGATAATCAGAAATACATTCTTTAGTGGGTTATACTGAAGGATAAGTAAAAGGTAATTGTCAATATATGTTTGATAATATCTATATTGTATTCATGAAGCAATGATGTAGTTTAATATTAAAATATCAAACCATATTATCAAAATATTGAATGTAGGACAAAGTTATGTATGAACTAGCAACATTGTGCAACCAATTACAAAAGAGTGTACTCCTCTAGAATAAATGGAACTAAGAGTTTGATTTCACACATCAAAACCAAAATGGAAACATTTGTATTGGTTGATTGCAGATTATAAGACTAATAATCAATTAAAGTTCAGTACCTGACTAAATTTGTGAGGATCTGCCGAATCCTCAAAACATCTCCAATGACCTGCAATTATGCATGAAGATATTGAAGTGTAAGTTACTTGACTATCAGGTGAAATCATGTCTTTGCATTCAAAAGTCATGTCAGGACCCAAGTCCTGCATTATGTTTTCCATTTATCAGTTAACTACTTCAGTAGTACTTGAGATTTATGAAAATAATCAACAATGCTGAATCTTTACAAGTGTATGCAAGCGTTACTCAAGTACTCACCTCAATAGGTATATCATCTGCTACATTTCCTTCTAAGGTTAACATTTTCTGCAGTGATGCTGCAGCAGTCTGGAGTACATGTTTTACCACCTCTCTTGGCCGGAATTTGGTTGCTTCCAATTTCATAACTCCTATAAAAAAAAACCAATGGGGTTGGTGGTTTGGTGGGGTGGGAATAAGTTTAAATGATCTAACAAAAAATGGTGTGAGAGAAATTTCTAACCTGACTCAACCTTGGAAAGATCAAGAATGTCATTTATAAGTTGAAGAACCAAATCTCCTGAAGATATCATGACATTCAAAAGCTGTCTTTGTTCCCGATCAAGTTTCGTGGTGGAAAGAATTTCAGCCATGCTAACAACTCCAGATAGTGGAGATCTTATCTCATGAGACATTGTTGCCAGCATTTGTTTTGCTCTCATAGTCTCCTCTGTTTGAAAAGGAGAAAAAATTAAGCTTTTTGCAGCCAAACCAAACTTATAGTAAAATTCATAAATACAGATTTGGCTGAGTGATTAAACCTGTAATGTGAATGGTTTTATTAAGTTCTGTTTCTTTGGCTTTCTGCACTGCAATCTCTTCCCTAAGCTTTGCCATTCTTTCTCTTTTTCTTACCTGAAGTTTGTGAAAAACATAAGTATCCTCTTTGTAAGCACAAGACTGCAAGTAACATTCAAAAGCAAATAGCATTCACCTGATCTGTTATTTCCATTCCCATATAATTTATTCCAATTGTCTCCCCTGCTTTGCTAAAGACAGGTTCTACATATATCAAAAATGTCTTTGACCCAAATAGTTCTGTCTCAAAAGTAATTTCCTTCTTTGCAGGCAACCCTTTCTCCATCACTTCCCTCTTGAAATCTTGAGACTCCTTAACACCGGATCCAGTGAAAATTTCAACATCAGTTTTTCCTATGATGTCCTGAAAAATACCAATGAGTTTTAAGAAACAAGAAATTTCAGCCTACTTAAAACTCCTGTGCAAAAGAAGTAAAATAACTCAAGAAAAGTAAAGAAGTTTCTTCCGAAGTATGTGAAGCTTTTTATTCAGTAAAATAAAAATTGCAATGCAACTTAATCATATGACCTTGAAATAAGAGCTTCAACAGCAATCATTACCTCCTCTTGTAAACTTGGAAAATGATTGTAGATAAAGCGATATCGCAACTCTTTGTCCTGGAAGAAAAACATCAGAGTCAGCCCTTGGCAGATTGAAAGATCCCTTACAGTGGCAAACACATATTTAGCTTTCATAACGATGGACCAATCAAAACTACAATAAAGCCGGTACAAGTTTTGCACAAAATATGGATCATGTGTTAGAAGGAAAACAATGCAATGCAATTCCAAAGCATGGCATATTTTTGTCATAGGTGACAAGTTCCTATATATACGTTTAATGTTATATCAATGTGGTGACATGTTACCATATCAGTGTTTCACATGTTAATGCACCAACCACCTAATTCTCCAACACAACACAAATTGAGATAACAGATTAGTAGCACAGTTCACTTATTGTAGCCTTTTGAAAAGACAGATATAGGAATCATTCTGTGTCCACTGCATTTAGGCAATACGGCCATAGAGCAATCTTCCATCTAATCCAACAGAACAGAAAAGTGTTGTCTATGTGCATCATGTGCTTCCATATACATATTTCAACATGTCAACCATCATGCTCTAAACCAAAGAAGAAGAATGTGCTTAGAAGAGGGAGCTGGTAGTCTACAGAAAAATTACTGAAGGTGAGTGCAAAAGTAGCCTCATATACTTGAAAGGTCCTAAGTCTTTGAGTATTTACACTAAGGTAAAGCTAATCTAAGATAAGTGTACACAATATACACAATATGTCTAAAATTTTCTGTGAAGTACTTTCAGATCTTGCCATATGGATATAAACTCAATACTCACTGTAATGTACCTGATGGCCAATAACAACAGGTGCATTTTGGAGTATAAAATGTAAGAAATTATCTGCTCTCTTCAGAATCTGAGTTAGTTCTTCCACTGGTGAAGATTGCCTTTCAAAATTCTTTATACTTTCTTGCAACTTGTCTGTTAGTATCTGCTCTCTGTTGACACTTGCCTCCAACTGTTTTTCCAACTGCAGTGCCCGCTGTTTCCAATACACAACAGTGTCATACTCAGCATCAATCTCAATCCTCTTGTTCTGCACAACCACATCACTTTTCCTGAGTGGCACTGGAACATCTTGCCATGTGTAGTAAATCTCATCCAATATAGAAACTGGTCGTTTGTCACCTCCATAATTCTCTTCCTCAAACCGATTGTCTTTCAGTATCTCCAATTTTCTGAGCTCAACTTCCTGTCTTTGTTTGCTAAGGTTGTCGAGTTCCTCTCTGAGAAGCCGAACTGCATTAGCCTGCTTATACTCCCAGTGTTGCATGAGATATGCCAGCTGAGAAGACCCTTTATCTGTGTAATTTGTAAGCTCCATGAGACGCTGAAAATCAGCTATAGTTGGCTCCTCTAAGATTGTTACTTCCTCCAACATATCTTGGTCCCTTCCAGGCTTCTCTATATTGAACTGTTTTCCAACATCAGAGCCAATATCTTCTGGCCACATTGAAGAGAGGACTTCAACGTCCATGTCTTCAATACAATCACTTTCCATCTCACAAACCATTGAAAACAAACTGATAGCATCCAATTTTCTTCCTTCAATCCATTAGCACTTGCATCTCAAGAAGCACTGGTCAATGCTTAATTCTTGGCTTTATCTATAAGCCAGAGCGCTAGTGCCAGCTGCAATTTGTGAAGAGTCTCTCATAAGAAATCGAAACAGATATATAATAATAAAACTAAGTTACCATTAAGGAAAGGTGGAGTTGAAATAAAAGATGTGTGTACAAAAACCAAAGTAGTACAGTGAAAGTAACCAAGATCAGGAACTTAACTTTAAACGACCAAAACTAGAAGAATAAGGAAAAAGTTAAAAGAAACGAAACAAAAAAAATGGACACTGATTAGACGTCATTATGTCATGCTAAAGAATTGAAATATGGACAGTGACAAAACCACGACCCAAAGACAACAGTTAAAAGAATTTATATCTGATGTCAGCCTCTCAGGAAATCACACTTGAATAGAAGTTTAACTGTTTAAGAAATCCCATAGTTGGAGAATTAAACCACTTTCAAAAAGTTATTGAAAATTTTTGTAACAGAAGTTGAATAGCACCTGACACTGCACATTCAGAAAACGAGAAAGGAATTGACAGAAAAGGCACCTGAGACTTTTAACAGCACAATCACACAAACCAGATAAAATAAAACACTTGCAAATTGCATAAGAAAAAAACTATTTCACATTTTCATAACTACAAGAAGATTGGATGAATGATCTCAATTGCAATAAACGAAATCAAGATCCATCATTTACAAGAACAACAACAACCCCAAGACAAGAATGAAGAAAAAAGAACTCAAGGGAAAAGGCATGAGGATATATAAAGCAATACATTAAATGCAAACCAACCTTGTATATGATTGTAAATCATGTCATGAGAATGAACTGATGAAGGAGTTAAAGCGAGTGAGGAAAAAAGAGCCCAGAAAGATGAAGAATTGAGGCTGACAATGTCGAAAAGTGGTGCCCTGTAGATCTGAGGAATCTCTTCAACTATGGAGTCAAAAGCATTCAATGACACAGCTGAAACATGTATGTAGCCAATCACTATAGATGAGAGAGAAAGAGAGAGTCAGCTCAGAGCAGAAGAGAGAGGACAGCATGTGATTGTAAACTTGTGAGGGTAAAGGCAAAAACTTTTAAAAAACCAAAAACTAATAGAACAGAAACCCAAGCAGCCATGTGCATTTGGAGGTCAAATATGATAGAGAAATGTTCTTGCTCATTATTTTTTCCCTTCCTTATTTTAATTCCCTTTCTTGTGTCATGTTATGAGGCAACAACATTGCTCACTTCACAGTTCTTTTTCCTCTGCTACACCTCACCATTAAGCCATAGTTATAGGTATATTAGTCCCCATGCAACCATTTTTAATTAAACTTAAGCTTCTTAGTTAGTATTAAGCACCATAATTCATATCTTATTCAAGTTTTGCTGAGATAGGATGATGGGGCACCAGCAAGGATAAAATAATCAAAAAATAAGAAAAATGGTAATGCTTTTATCATTGAACAATTGCTTTATATTGTATCAAACCATGTTGGTCCTTGTACCATTATTTTCCCATTAATAAATGAAATATCAATATCAATATCAATATCAAGAACTACAAGATGAGGTACAAAAAATTAAAACTTTATTAATATTACTACACATAGGCGAAAAAAGTTAACAAATTTCAACCAATCATGCAGTGTGAAGAGAGAGAAGAGATTTGTTTTTATGGGGACAAGGAGTTTTTAAATCCCCATTGATGTTCCCCGCCATTTCCAAGGTGACGTGGGAGGTGGTGGGGTGGCGCGTGCGGTGACGCGCGTAGAGGGAGAATGTGGGTTTTACTGAAAGAACACTGCACATGATAGATCTGAGCTTAATGTTTAATTTACTATTTTACTTTGTGATGAGATGCAATGCATGTATTGAGACCCAAAAGAAGCGACCAAACAGGGCGGTTGCACAGATTCTTAGTTCTTAATGCTATAAATTAAGATTATCTCTGATCCACTTTTATTAATCTTACATTCATTCAGCTCAAATCAGAGGTTAACGTAGTACTTTGTCTGGTCATTTATTTTACCATGCCAAGTGTCACTCTGCATGTTTTTCTTCATCAGCAGTTTTGCTTGGTTAAACAAATAATATGTGCATGTCAATGATGGCTATTACTTTAAGGGTTTATATATGAATCCGTGAAGCAACATACAATACTTACAATAGTAAGTAAATTTTATTTCAATAATGGGGAGGAAAAAACTCATATTTTCAACCTTCTTCAGCTACTTTTATCGGTGTAGAGGATAATCTTTCAAGAGATTCGTCTGATATTTCAAAATAAATGGAGGGTTAGGATTTTTCATAAATGTGTTTAAAAAGAAATATATGAAATAAATAGGTTAAAACTAATATATATATATATATATATATATATATATATATATATATATATATATTATTGTAAGTAGCATATCAGGTAAAACTTTATCTTATGTTTACATAAAAGGTAACTTATTTAAAGAATTTAAAATTTCTTTATATTAAAATGAGTTGATGGATAAAGTAATCTATAAAAATATAAAAATATATAAAGAGATATGTTCTTTAATATCTACGTTTCTTTGTTTTAGTTTTACACTTAATTATTATTTTAAAAATTAATTATTTAATAAATAATTTATTTTTAATCATTTTTTAAAAAACGTCGGTTGTCTTTAATAGTTACTTTAGAAGCTTTATATATATATATATATATATATATATATATATATATATATATATATAAATATATATTTCTAATTTTACATTTATATTTTAAAAATTAATTATATATTCATTATTGATTTTAACTTAAATTTTTATAAAAATTTAATAATTGATTACACAAGCGCGATAATACTTATGTTTTCGCTAGTTAAAAGAAATGAAATATAATAAAATTTGGAAAATATTTCAAATGAATAAAATACAAGAAATTCAAATGCTCTAAAAAATATAATAAATTTGAAATTTCACTTTTTTAACTTCATTCACGAGGGTTGAGTTGAATTAACTCAAGTTGAAGGTTTAGTCAAATCAGTTTGACTGAAAGCTTATATCTCGAGCTGAAAGTCAAATTAATTCGGCTTAGACGAGTTTAAGACGAATTGGCTCGAGTTGAAGGTTGAATCAGGGTAAAGGTCATGACGAGTCATTGTAGGTCAAAGATCGAGTCAATTTAACACAAGTCAAAATTCAATACAGTTGGGACCAAACAAGCTTATTCGATCATGGACTGTGGTCGAAAAGTTAAGATGGATTGACCAAATCAAAGATCGAGACAACTAAACCCGGATTGATGATCGAGTCTGGTTAGAGATAAGAGAAAATTTATCTAAGTCTTCAAGAAGAGATTGTCCAAAAATTGAAAGTGAAAGATTCATTCAAATGCACTAAAAAATAAGGACAAGGTTCCAACGGGATTTTAAGAAATTTTGAATTTTTTTAGATACAAATTTGTCTATTTATGAAATGGTAAGTGATGACAAAGTAGCCCACGATAATTGCGAAAAACTTATTTCTTTAAAAAACATAGAAATCACAATTATGTTTTAGTATAACAAGTTTGAAATAAATGCAGAGAGAAGAACACAACTTTTTTATATTGGTTCGTCTTCATATGATCGAGATTATGCTCAATTCTTAATAAATAATGTCAAATTTCATCATCAACTAATAAACACGAGTGTTTAACTTGGTGTAAAAAATGGAAGTGTTTAAGCTTATACTAAAAGGGCTAAAAACCAGTCCTTCATAGTGCCATTGAGACTTTTCTTATCCTCTTATTTCTTCTTTCACTTAAAGTTTTCCTCACTCCAAATTGGAGGTGCATTAAATGTTTACATGAAACATTTGATATTGCAATAAATGTTTTTCATCTTTATTAGGACTCTTTATGTCAAACAACTCATGTTGTTTATCTCCATTGAGGAGTGCATTTTCTGCTTTTATCAAGTATTGTCACATCTTCATGCACAAACAAAAATCATTGTAGCAGTTGAGACAGATGCATGGAGCACCCTTTAATGTGATTAGATTTTAAAGATTGAATATTAGACACAAAAATTGTTGTGAATCTTCTCATTGAGATTCTCCACATTCAAAAACACTAGCTGCAACACAACAAGTCAAATCATGCAATAAATTATTGTTCCAATAAGTTATAGCCCCTATCAGATGCAACATGTTACTTGAGCAATCAAATGCAAAGTGTATACTAAATATAGATGATGTAAATGATTTGCACATACATATATGAAAGTGCAAACTAGATAACAAATTATACTAGACATAACTTACACTAATAAAAATTAGAGTTTTTTGAACTTGAATCTAATATCAATTCCATTTATATTTCATGTGGTTGAAGTCATGCTAAGGTTAATGTCACTTGAATGACAACAGTTATGTGTTGGTTCTATTTGATAAAGATTCTGAAAAGGATCAAAGTTTGTCATAATAAGATGTAAAAGTCAAATATCCTTGTTGCAATGTTGCTAAACAGTTATTCAAGGAATAACATTCCTTTGCAAAATGCATTCCTTATAAGGTTAATCCAAATGCTATTTTGATAATAGGGTTAAATATGTTTTTGGTCCCTCAAGTTTCAGTGAATTTTGGAATTAGTCTATCTTCGAAACTTTATACCAATTTAGTCATTCATCTTTAGAAATGCGTGGATTTAGTCCTTCTTACCAAATTTTATTAAGTTTATTTGACATTTTAAACGCATTTTATGATAATATTTGAGTTAACATTAAAACAAAAATGTGTCAAACAGTGTAAATAAGTCAAATACTATCATGAAATGCGCTTGAAACGTTAGATAAACTTAACAAAATTCGGTTAAAAGGACTAAATTCACATATTTTTAAAAATGAAGGACTAAATTGGTCAAAAGTTTTGATGAGGGACTAATTCCAAATTTCGTTGAAACTTGAGGGACCAAAAACATATTTAACCCTTGATAATATTATGGCACAACAACACCATTCTTAAAGCACATTATAGTTTGTATTTTCTCGGTGATCAAATTTAGGAGCCATGAGATAATAATATTGTTTTATTTGTAGTCATGTTAAAAAAGTGGGATGCGTGATGGAGGTTTAAGGATTAATCGTCCCTATTATCTATGGATATGTGTATCGGATACGATATGTATCCAATACGTTAATATATTTATTTTAAAAATAAGGATATGATACGTAATATATACATATTTAAAAATATATAATAATTTTTAAAAATATAATAATACATGATTATTGTGTGAATTCAAACTAAAATCATATGTATTAAAGTTGTTCACATAAAAAGTTATGAATTATTGTCATCATAAAAATATTATTGTTTTATAGATTATATATGATAAATATTGATAAAGTATCTCAAAGTATCGGATACAAATACGTGTCAAACACAAATACATGATTTAAATTGAAGTATGAATGCATTATAGATCAATATTAAATTTGTATTTATTCTTACTTAGAATATATAGTTACTATATATCATCTCTTCTCCTAATAATTATAACTATTACTGCACAAAGTCTAAATTCATCTAAAATTATAATAATGAAATAATAAAAGAATTAGATTCATCCATATAAATTGTGTCGAATCTAAAGAAATAAGGACAAAAATGTTAAGATAGAATTAAAGAATTAACATTTTTTAAGTGATACCATATTGAAGGAAGAGAAAAGAATATAATGAATTTTATTCATCAAACAAAGGTCTTATACAGGTGTGTGAAAAAAAGAAGAAGAGAAAACTATCTTAACTAATTATTACACAAGAAAATTGACAAAATTATCTATCTTTAATAAAAATTATTTACGGAGAAATTTGTCTAAATAAATCATTTATAGAAAAAACAAATCCTAAAAATCTGGGTAAAGAAACTGCATCGTGAAAAAGAATCATTCGTATATGTAGTGTACATTTGATTTAAATAATATTTAGTTCGAACTTTATATGTAATCTTTTATTTGAATTGCATTGATAAAAGATTAATATAATCCTAGAAATAAGTTATAAATAAAAGTTTAGATAAATTCCATCGCGAAGGTAGAAAATTAATTGTTGCGTAAATATTTGAAAATCCAATTCGTACGATTATTTAAAATAAAATACAATACAAAAGGTTTAATTATAATTTTGGTTGCAGTAGTATCCGTAGTTCTGATTTTTAACTTTTTTCACAATTTTAGTTCCTTACTTTTAATTTTGTAATGCTGGTTTCTAATTTTTTTTACACAATTTTGATTCTTTATTATTTAATTAAATTGATGAAAATGTATGATACTTGTGGTAGTTTCAAAAGATTGAAGACGGTAATACCTGTATGATTGAAGATGATGATTTTTTTAAAAACACAAAATTACAATAAATTAAAAATGAAGAGTTTCAATTGTGTAAAAAAATATTGAAAAGCAAAATTAATGATCCAAATCAAGAAAAATTTGAGAATCAAAATTGCAAATTTTATAAAATATAGAAACCAAAATTACAAGATAAAAATACATTTTTTTCTAAATTTTTATTACTTTTCCCAGAATAACACAACCTAATCAAATCATCACCAGGAGATAGTAATTAAAACAACTAATATTTTATTTAATTTTGGTCTGACGATAACATCGATAATTATGTTTGTAACATCATCCAAAGTTAATTTCCTCCGGTAATTAACTTTTTTTGTGCACTTAAATTAAACACTAATAAAAACTATTTAAAGTTGAATCAATATCAATAATGAGTGTAGATATAATTTAACACATCATGCTGTTAAAAGTTTTTTCTTTTTCTCAGAAAATGATGCGTAAGTTGAGTATTAATTATATATACTCAAAACAAAAGTTTTCAGAGTTGAAACTATATTGTCCACTTTCTAATCATGTTCTGTGTTCGAGGATATATAGGGTGGTTGTTTTTATTACACACAGACCTTTCTCATAATATTATAATGATTCCCCTTAAATTTATTAAGTAAAAAAGAGACAAAAGATAAAGAAAAGAAAACCCTAATATTAAAATCACGTCCTTTTCAAAATTTTAATAACAACAACAACAGTTGGAAGTCATGGGTGTGTTACAAATTGGTCTAGGTTATAAAAAAATTAAGAAATTAAAAAAAAAAAAAAACACTATAACACACACATTATGGTATTTGTTTATGCAATTGAACAACTAAGCCATATTCTGTTGTGCTGTGTCTGGTTCTTGAACTCTGTCAAAATAACCATTCCCATGTGAGAGTGGCTTCTTTGGCTTCCACCTACATTAACTCAACAACTGCCACGTGGCACGCTGACTTTCATGACACATGGCAACTACATGACATTATAATAATATATTAGGGTTTGGACAGTTATGTGTTGTTTATTTCTTTTCTATCTTTCAATATTTAATTGCAAATGCCAGTTAACATTCGATCATCCCTTCTGTCTAGAATGATTAATATCCACAAAACAAGTTTCAATGCTTCTTTATGCATGAAAGGAAAAATAGTGTACATGTTATTTATGGTTTTTTTAAGCAAGTTATTTCTAAATATACTCAAAATGTGTAAGTATTGAAAATTATTGAAATATGTTTTACCCTTTTTAGTTAACAATTAATATTATATTGGCATTGTTTTTTATTATAAGTTTCTTGTACATACGAAAGTGTTGCTACCACATGAACAGAAAGTATATATTTAACCTGATTATTATTTGTTTGAATTTTATTTAAATTATTTAAGATTCGAATAACTTAAAGTAAATCGCAGGAAACAATTATGCACTTTCATGTATATTAAACGTATGAAAACATAAAGTCTTAATTATATATTTTACAATTTATCACTTAAATTCTTTGTTTTGTGTACTTTACTATATCAATTCTTCTAATTTTTCTTTTGTGAGTTTTAACAATCATTATATGTTTAACAAAATGGTTGCATGCAAAACAAAATTAAATTTTTTTATTATTACTTTCTATAAAATAATGTTAGTTTTTTATCTGATTTTTTGTTTTTGCGTGACATGTCTCTACTTTGTGAATAGAAATTTAACATGTTAATGAATAAAGCTAAGAATTAAAAATTCATGATAAAACATAAAGGAATAAACGATATAAACTATAAAATAATGATAGTTGAATAGTGAAAATGTATAATTAAACTAAAATTTCATACAGAGAGAAATAAACATATATATGGACAAATAATTATGAATTTATGTGTAGCATTTCCATGTGATTAGCAATATAAACAAATGCAAGTAGTAATTAGCAAGTATATAAGAGTAATAAAGAAAATGAAACAAAGATATTTCTAACCGTTGATACCATATAGATTTGTTATGAACCAGGGACACACGAATGGAAACGTGGAAGGGTGACACTTTTTCAGAATAAACATTAATTTACAAATAAAAAATATAAAAAATTATTTGTGGGAAATCACAATGGTACCTTCTTTGAAATATTAATGTTATTTGTTCACTTTAAAGACCAAATTGGATTACAACATATGTTATTATTGTAAGAGAGTGAGGTTATGGTGGATCATTGTTCATATGATCTATGGTGGATAATTTGGTTTTCATATTTACACTTGTCTTTAAAAAATTATGTAGCAACGTAATGATAAAATTTATGAAAAAGATAACTAATATATGTGATTAAAAAATAAATAAGAGTAATTAGCTATTAAGTGCCAACAGCTCTTGAAGAAAAGTAGTTGCTTTAGACAAAACCCTTAATAAGCGGATTTGCTTATATATTAAGTTATATTTGGGTTAACGTGATCCACTTCCTATCATTGGTTTATAAATTATGTTAGGCTATTATATATATATATATATATATATATATATATATATATATATATATATATATATATATATATATATATATATATATATATGAAATATTTTAATCATAAAAATTTTAAACACATTATACTCTTTTCTACCCTTAATATGAGGTTATTATAATATAATTATATAAACGGTTAGAAGTCTCACATCGACTAGACATAAGACAATTTCATAATATATAAATGACATGCAAACCTCACCTTACAAGTCAGATTTTGTGAGGTTGAGTTAGGCTTAAAATTCACTTCTAACATGGTATCAGAGTCATTGTTTAAAAAAAAACATATCCTAGTGAGTTTTTTTGGTCATTCTGTTTCACCTGCTATTGGTTCGCTAACGAACCACCCATTAATTTATAGTTCCAAATCGATTAGAGATAATGCCTTATAAGCCGGTTTATCTTGTAGAAAGATAATGCATTAATTTTGAGTAAATGAAGTTTTGAGTGTGGCTTTATATATAGGGAAAAGAGAAGCTTTCTATTTTTTCATGGATCCCATATACATGAGAATTCATGAAGGTTAGACCAATTTTATTTAATTGCACCGACCTAATTAAATAAAGGTAAGTTAGGGTCCTCATATATGCGCCCAAATAATGGAATAAAATGTTGGGGAAAAAGACAAGTGAGTAGTTATCTCTTTGGATAAATAACTTAATTAAGTCTTCTTAAATAAGTATATCTATATATAGATGTTTATGATAACTTGTTTCACAATCAAAGAAAATTGACTTACGTTTATATATATATATATATATATATATATATATATATATATATATACGTACGAAGAAAATGCAATATTTAGTTAGTTTAGCTTATTTTAAAATATGTCAATTTTAAAAATAATTTTTTTTTCTTCAAAAATAAGTATTCAAAACAAATAATGTGGTTGATTAACTTATTTTAAAATGTAATTATTTATTTTAATTAAAATGTAAAATTGGCTTTTAAGAACTAAGCGATTATTTTAGAAAAAAAAGTTATCCAAACATATGTTAAGACAAAATTCTTGGTGTTGGTCTCTTGCATCATCAATCATATTTATATAACTAGTAAAGTTAATGTTAATGACGTCGATTTTGATTGTGCAATAATATGCGTATAAACGAAGAATTAAGTTTTCACAGAAATAATATATATATATATATATATATATATATATATATATATATATATATAATTTGTGCCCATATTTATTTAAATTTAGCCTTTAAATGAAAAATTTTAAATTAGAATTATTTTATCAAATTTTTTTAAAAATTTAATCGTTTTTTTCAATTTAACTGTTTTTTAAACTTAAAAATATTTTAATCCTAAATTTGTCTTTAAAATAAACAAAAACTATTTACAATAAAATTATAAAAATGTTTATATTTATTTTCATAATTATAGTAATAATTATTTTATAATTTTTAATTATCATAAAAATAATGAAGACACATGTGTTATAAAACAATATAAATATTTGTAGTTATTGTTGAGATGGTGTAATCTTTAGAATTCATCATGTAATCTAACACTAATAAACCACTTAGTGATTTTGATGGTAACAAATATTGCAAGTGTTATTTGTTTAATAGTATTTAAACATTTTAATGTGTACATAGATGGAGGAAACTCGGAATCATGTAACACAGTTTATGTCTATGTCTATGAAAAAAAAAACAGTATTTTCAAGTAATAAAGAGTCTAATAGATCTCTTTCACAGGATATTATGGTTGTTTAAAATGATTTTAAGAAAATCATAATATTTAAATATTTAGATAAAAATGAGAATTTATTGGAAATCTCACATCAACTAAAGATAAGACCAATTTATAATATATAAGTGGGTGCAAACCTCATCTTATAAATCAATTTTGTAGAGTTGAATTAGACTTAAAATTTATTTTTTATTAGTATTCGAAATGATTTTATTAAATGTATATATTATTTTTGTCTAAGATGATTTTTATATCCTTCCTTTTCAAAGATTTTGTAGAATCAAGAATTAGTTGATTCAAGCTCCAACTACCATCTCCAAGGATACTACAAACTATTCTTTAAGTTTTACAATGATAAACAAATGTTCTTTGTGCGTGTGAGAAATCTATTGTAAATCTTTTATGATGTGAAGTTACCTTTGTGAGCTTAAATTATATTCTTTGTGAGAGTGTTTTCTTTCTGATTACTTAATAGTTATACATCTAAGAGGGAGATTAAGAAAGTTAACTTGCAGTGGGTTGTGTACTCATGAGAACCAAGAGTTGTTTGTCTACATGTGTAACCATGAGTTGTTGGTATCATTGCTTTGATTAGTGAAACCTCTTGAACAAACTACTTAAGGAAGAATTGAACGTAGCCCAAGTGTTTAGGTTGAACTAATATAAAATTTGTGTGTTTTTTGAGTTTAGTTTTTGTGAAAAAAAAAAAGTCTAAGGCTCCATTCAACGTCTCCTTCTGAAGCAATTTGTTCCAACAGTTATGTCACATCTCTATACTAAAATTTGCGTAACATTGTTTATTTTTGTATCAAGTATGATTATTGTAGTTTTATAACATACATGTAGGGTGAGTTACAAAAATTTAAATAATTAAGAAAAAATAATATATTATACAACATATAGTTACATCAATCACATCACACCTTTACTATAAAGAACTTCAAATTACACATGAATCACCATCTAAGACTATCAAAATCATCAATTATATCTCAATGATTATGAGTGTTTTATCAAACTCAATATCTTCTTAAAGACTTATTCGACATCCACCATAACATTTGGCTCATTCCAAACCTTTTTGGTACACAAACCTTAACTTCATGGCATCAAAGTTGTTCTTTGCACAACAATTATCATTATAGTTATACAAGAACCTTCCTTAGTTTTTACCTACTTGATATTTTAATTAATATCATATCTTATACAACCACACTAGGCCAAAATGTCAAATACATATACTCACATTCACATATGATATACAAAAATAAGTTTATCATATATGTGTATGCATCTCATCATCATCATATCATAAACATAGATATTAAACCATACATGTGTTTCATAAATGAACCACAATACCATCATATGGAAATCGTTTGATCAAACTTATCTTATTTCAATAACCTTATTTTCTGAAATAAACTTGAACAACATGTCACTTGAACGACACAATAGCCAAAGTAGAGAGATTTAGTGCAACCTCTCTCACTCGAGCGTATTCTCACCCTTGTGACCATCTTTAGAAAAGAGATACTTATGGTGTGTTTGGATTATGGTTGAACAAGTTAAGTAATTGGTTGAATGAAACAATAACTTTTGGGTGCTCAAACAATAATAAAACACACTTAGTTTGATCTCTCTTCAATCCAACTTAACAATGCATATCACACATATAATTCAATATAAAACTAAAAATATGCAATTTAATAAACTCCCCTTACTTGAAAGCAACATGCCTACAACAAAAGTGTTCTTGTATAGCTATAGTGGTCAAAATTGCGCTACTAAAACTCCCAAAATTTTAACCTTAAACCATCAGAACCTACCCATAATCAAAATCCATACAAAAGAAGAAAAATGAGTCAAATCAATAATAAGGAAATGAATCCTACTTTGATCAAGAATCTTTTTAGACCATCTTGATCTACTAGTTGATATCTTTATAGAGATATAATATATTTTAAAAAATAACATATAACTTTAGAACTTAGAATATTAAAGAAAGTTACAAAGAATCAAAATTATAAAGAGATAAAATTTCTAATAAAAAAATTACAATCTATTTATAGAATTTTTATTCTTTATCAATTTTAAAATTATATCTCTTTATAAAATTATAAGTCTTACCGAAATAAGAGAAAGTGTAATAAATAATAAAATAATCTTATACAAAATAGTAAAATTCAATAAAACAACTAAATAATAAAATACGCTTATGCTTATTTGATTAAGTATTTATTTTCATGAGTAAACATATAACATAAAACTTGTATATTTTTTATGTTTTTTTTATTGAGTTTAAAACTTCATTAAACTAGTGACATGCACAAATTAAATTATAGCACAAACCTTTTTAGAGATAAAGTTACTTATGCAAATGATATGACAAATTGAAAGGCAATGTTCAAATTTAAATAAAACTTTGAGCATAGACAATTTGTGATTTTAACATTAAATCTAAAGTAAACAAAATAGAAATAAAAATGAAGATATAATTTGGTGAATAAGATTTTTTTATTAATATTTAACCTTAAAACATTAAGGCATCTCAATTCATATCCTAACTTTATTTTTAGATTTGGTTGGAATTCTTGAAACTTCTTAAACAAAATCAAAGCACAAAAATGTTTACCTACTACTACTACTACCTAGGAGATGTAGCTCAACCATATTGTATATTCATTTATGAAATTTGAAGAAGAAGAAATTAATGAAATGACTATATAAACTATATAGTGGAAAACACCATTCCGGTTTTTCTTGCCCTAACTTTCCCTCCTCTAACCTTGTGCTACAAATGCAAATAATTGACATATATATGTCTTTGTCAAACATATTAAAACAAAGCCACTATCATTTTCGGTTAGGGTTTTTTTTATATTCTGAAAAGGCACAGTACAATAGAGTACTCCTATTATAGCCTATACCCTAAACTTGGGACCAAGATGCACCTAATTATAACCATCGAATTTAGTTTAATCATTTGTATATGGCAACTTGCTTTTAAGGGTTCTTCATAATTTGACCTAATGTGCTTAATTCTTCTTCCTTTAAAGGGTTCTGATCCACATAATATTTGAGTCCTTGCATGTCTTGATTTTTGCGTTGGGATCTTCCACAAACATAGAGGCACCCTTTAATTTAACTACTTTATTAATACATAACAGGAAACAACACAAAAGGTTGCTTTGCTAAAGAAGGAGGCATCATGAGTTTTTCTCTTTTTTTAATCTTATTTTTAAGATTCATGGTCCTTTACTGTTTTAAAAAATTCATGTTGACCCTTTTCAATTTCTCAACATCATTTTAACTTATAGGGTTAAATATATTTTGATCCTTAAATTTTAGTGAATTTTGGAATTAGTCCATTTGAAATTTTGGACCAATTTAGTCATTCATCTTTTGAAATACATGAACTTAGCCTTTTTAATCAAATTTTGTTAGATTTATTTTATGTTTCTTACGTATTTCAAGATTGTATTTAAGTTATTTATATTGTTTGACACATCCTTGCTTTAATGTTAAGTAAAATATTATTATGAAACGTGTTTGAAATGTCAAATAAACTTAACAAAATTTGATTAAAAGGACCTAAATTCACGTATTTCGAAAAATGAAAGATTAAATTGATCCAAAGTTTTGATATGGATTAATTTCAAAATTCGCTAAAAGTTAAGGAATCAAAAACATATTTAACTCTAACTTTTATATTGATTTGAAATCGAGACGTTGTTGGAAACCTCATGTCAACTAAAGATAAAATAATTTTATAATATATAAGTGGATATAAACCTCACTTTATAAACTAATTTTGTAAGATTGAATTGAACTTAAATTTTATTGTTTAACGGACTAAAATGTGTACGTTGTTATATTCATCTCTAAGTAAAGACTATACATCCAAAATGATATTTGAATTAAGAAATAAACTTATAAACATAATGGAAATCGCATGAAAACTAATTCAAAAATTAAAACATTTTAATACATTTTTTTTCGGTTGTTAATGTCTAGATACTTAATAAAATAACATCATACTTAAAATTTAAAGCCCAAATGTTTTATTATTAATTAGAAGAAAAAAAACAACTATATACATAAATAATATAGTGGAGATGGTTTGTAATAAATTAAGAGAGCAAGGTGAGTGCTTAGAGCAAAAAAGGGAGTATTAGAAAAAAGGTTAGTTTCCCTTAAATCCTAATTAATTGTTCCTTCATATATGCTTTATATGAAAGATGAGCAATAAAATTGGATATATATTAAGAAGTTGTTAATTAATTAGTAAATATAATTAGGGTTATGGGTGATGACTTGAGTGAGACACAAAGGTTCCTTCCCACATGCTGGTTCTTCTTATTTGGAGCTAAAATCAATTTGGATCCACTTAAGTTGTTATTATAATAATAGAGAGTGGTGGGTGTTTATCTTAAAAAACTATGATAAAAATCAAAGTATGTCATTTATTTATTAACACCCAAATAATGCTTCCCTGGTGCCCATTCCATTAAAACTGCATTATTATTCCTAATACTATATTTATCTTGCAAATGGAAGTGCCATTTGTACTCTCTTTTTTTTTTCTCATTTGTTAACTTCTTTTTTTTTTTTTTGTGTCTAGAGGGTTCAGGTGCTTTTTTGTTTTTGGTTTGTGGCGATGGAAGTAGCTTAAGAAAGGTAATTTATTCCTGTGCTGTTATAAATTTCTCCTGCATCTCATATAAAAAAAATTATTTTCTTACTTTTTCAATTATATAATTTAAAGTGATTATTAAAAATAAAAAATAACTTTTAAATTGTACAAATCGAAAATTAAAAATTACTTATGACTGTGCAAACCGGAAACCATTTTTTTTCTAAAGAAATGGGTTTTCATATATATCAGAAATTAAAATTGATTTCTGTAATCAAAATTTGGATTAAATATGTTTTTGTCCTTAGTAAAAATTGGAATTAGTTTCTTTTAGAAATCTTGAACTAAATAATTTAGTCTTTCAATTATGTAAATATGTGGATTTAATCATTTTAACCAAATTTTATTAAGTTTATTTGACGTTTTAAGCACATCTCATTATAGTATTTTAGTTTGTTTATATTGTTTGACAAATGTCCGCTTTAATGTTAATTGAGAAACTTCAAATAAACTTAAAAAAAAAATGATTTAAAGGACTAAGTTCACACATTTTTAAAAATGGGACTAAATTAGTTCAAAGTTTCTAAGAGGGACTAATTCTAATTTTCACGGAAAAATTTAAGGAAAAAAATGTTTAATCCTAAAAAGTTTAATAAAAGTCAAATATTTTTCAGACTCTACGTTCAAAAAACTATTCTTTTTTATCCTTTTCAACTTTTGAAAGTTGTTTTTGAATTTTTAATTATACAATTTAAAAGGAATAAAAATAAAATTTCTTTTACATTGGGATGCAGGGGGATTTATGGAGGTGCAAGAAGAAAGTGTTCTTAAGAAATTTAAATACCTACCCTACAAGGAAATTGGGCCACTGAGCCCAATAATACTACCAGGGAAAACAGTAACGGTTTTGATTTTCAATTTTCTCTGCATATTTTTGGAATGGATTTTCTGAAATATAAAAAATACATTCCGAAAAAAAATTGAAATGAAAATTTGAGATGATCCCTATCAATCATTTAAAAAAAATATCTGAAATAAAAAGTTTACATTCCAAGTTACTTAATTCAATATTTACTAGTGAGATATGAAAAAGAAAAATGAATTGTGAATAAATGTGATATTGTGAGCGAAGAGAATTAAAAAAAGAGGAAAATTAACTAAAAAGTTGAAAGTATTATAAATTTAATATTTATATGAGTGCAAATGTTCTTAGAAACATCATAGTGATCGTCTGAAGAGAGGGATTAGGTTAACTCGTCCAAGAATAATGATAGAAATGTTATTTTATTATCAATTTCATGTCATAAATTAGTAAATAATAATATCAACTTAAGGGTTTTAACGCATTTCTTTTAAATACAACTTTATTGTTGATTGAATTTAAAAAAAAATTTGTAGATTCCGCTTCTGATTTAACTATTCCCTCCTAATTTCATAATTTGTAATGATTTTTAACTAATAATAGAGAAACTAAAAAAAAAAAAGAGTATTTTTAGCACTCATCAAACTAAAATATACAATTTAGAGAATAAGGTTCTCTGTAAGACCCAGAAAATTCATATAAATAATAACTAATAAAGTACAAGTAATGGTGGGTTGATAATAACTTAAGAGAATTTCTTGACAAGTCCTAGATAAGAAATAATACTTGTTTAAGTGGTTGAGAGTACTTAGTTATGTTAAAAGGATTTGGGTTTGAGTATTGTATGTGCCATTAGTGTGATATTTTAATTGGGTTTTATTTTACCAATATATTATGAATGCGAACACATGGTTTAAGCTTGTATGTATGTGTGAATTAACAGGAATCATATGATAGTTTGTTGGTGTGCATGTGTTTGATGGGTAGGAAGGATGTGGATTTGAATCTTGACTAGAGTGAATATATTAACTTTATGTTTTACTATTTTGCGAGATGGCTATTTAAATTTGAATTAATTTCGTTTTTATCATTTTTTATTTATTTTGGGCTGAATTGGTGAGAGGGAAAAGAGGGAGTGAGAAAGCAAAGAGTTATAGAGTGTGGTAGCAGAGAGGGGACTGGAAAACTGTGGCATAGAGGGAGAGAGTGAGGGTTGAAAGGGAGTTGGAGAGGATACAAAGAGTGGAGTATTTGGACAACAAGCGCGAATCATTATAATTTCATCTGGAGCAAGGAAATCAGATAAGGGGAGCTAACTTGATATTTTTCTTTTATATGAATATGTGTTATCTCGTGTTGATAAGGGTTTATGGAAAGATCAGAGGAATCTTAATAGGAATCCATAAGTGCGTCGATGAATAATACAATATATATGAATTTTAAACTCTTTCATATTTCGTATTTTTATTATACATCTAAATGTGCCGTGACAAATGCATTATAATATATTAGTCTGGAGAAAACGGGTAAGATGTTGGGTCGTTGTGTTTGGAGTTGCAGAAGTGAATTAAGCATTATAGGATTGGTGATTTGCTTTACTTTTTGGTTTGATGCATTTTGATGGATGAGTGTACACAGATGTTTCTTTTATGCATCATAAGTAAATCTTTCGAATATTAGGTTTTCGGTATTATCAATGGGATAAAGATGATATGGTTTTGGAAAATTACAGTTTTGGTTTTGCTCTGTCAACGCAACTTTGATGGGGCATAATGTGTTTTGCTTTTATTATGGTTACATGAAAAGACAATATGTGACTTTGTTAGAATTTATTTATATAACGTAGGGTATAAAAATTAAAGGGGATATTGTTTAGTTTAAAGTTTATAATAAATCATACAATTTTCAAGAAAAGGAAATTATATGCAGATGAATATATTATATATATTTTAGGATTATGATGTATAAACATATATAATAATAAGGGAATAAGTAACGTGCAAGTGTGGGAGTATAATTGTTTTAGTTTGGCATGTGTTTAAACTTTCAGGTGACATTATGGTTTTGTTAGGTGGCATCAAAATAAATTATATATGAGCCGAATAAAAGTAGTTTTTTTTTGCTTTGTATGTGAATTCATATAATATAAAAGATAGCATGTATAATTTTTGTAAATTGTTTAGAAACCTGAGAAATTATTATTATATAAAATGAATAAATAAATAAATTCAATTGTAGAACTTGATACAGTTTGACAATTGGGTATATTAACGGGTGGGTTTCTAAATTAAAAAGGTGATCTATAGGTTGGCATAAGAAAATAAATAAAGTGGTATATATTTATGGTGTTCGTAAGAATAATATATATTATATATTAATACGTATTTTAAATGTATAAAAATAAATTAGAGTTATTGAGTTATTTAATGAAAGGGTAATAAAAGGTCAATATGTGTATGAAGATGTATATAATAATAATAATAATTTTTTTTATTAATTGGGATTGAAAAAAAATGTGGGTGTGATGTTTTATTTTATTTAGTTAATGGCTAAATGTACGAGAGTATATTATTACTTTGGGCATGATATTAATATAATACTAGTTATTTGTTTTTATTAAAGATTACTATTTGATTTGTGGAATCATATATTTATTTGTTTGGTTTTGATTAAGGTTTTATAATATAAAAATATAATTCTAAGTGATTAAGGGTTTATGATAGCATCATTGGATAATGATATGTTTAGTTTATTAGGTTTAATCCAATTCGGTGATTATTAAAATAATTTATAGTTGATAAAAGTTGGAAGATATGTTTATCAATTATTTTTAAATATGTGAAAAATTTATATTTTATATGGTAGCATATTCTTGTTACATGCGGGATTTATATTTACTATGATGGGAATGACACATAAATATGTGTGAAATAACATGTTGTTGAGATACATTTTATTGCTATGTTTGAATGATGAATGATGTATGTTTAGTATAATGTTGATAATTGTATGTTGTCAATGTGTTGTGATATATGTGATGATGCAATTTTGGAGCATGATGTAGTGTATGAGTATGCATTTGGTAATATGGATGTGAGCCTGGGTGACTGGTGTGTTAAGAACCCGTTTTGGAGTGCTTAAACCAGTAGTTTTACGGTACTAGTATAGCGCCTAGTGACACGAGGGAAACCACCAAGCGATGGTAGGAGACAAGGAAGTCCTATGTGTTGTGGTGCTCGACGATGATGTGGAATCGCCAGGCGGTCTGCACTGCCAATTCGCCTGGCAACACTTAGGCTATGCCAGGTGTTGGTGCAGTGGTAGGGTGCGTTTGTTGTGTATTTTGCATGACTCTTTGTGAGGGTTTGATCAGGGATATGCTGGACTAGTTACGAGCGGGAAGGTTCGTAACGGAGATTTGAGATGCATGATTGATGCGGGCGGGGAGGTCCGTATCTTTTGTACTCTTGTGTGGGGATACGAGCGGGGAGCTTCGTATGTTCCGTGCTCACACTTGAGGCTACTATGAGCGGGGAGGTTCATAGTAGGTGTTCACGCATGTTGGACTACGAGCGGGTAGGTTCGTAGAGTTGGACTACGGGCGGGGAGGTCCGTAGAGTTGGACCACGAGCGGGTAGGTTCGTGGAAGTATTGGAATCCCTAAGACCAGCTTGAGTATGTACATATTATAGTGCAATGTGCTTTTCTTAATTTTCATTTTGATGTTATGATGTGAGACTTGGACCAGGAGATGCTGATTGTGTCATATCATGGCTGGTGGTGAACATGTGATGATATGAGCAGGGAGGTTCATATCCTGATGCTCTCGTGTGGGGATACGAGCGGTGAGGTTTGTATGTTTCGTTCTCACACTTGAGAGCTGCTGCGAGCAGGGAGGTTCATAGTTGGTGGATCACGTGTGTTGGACTACGGGTGAGGAGGTCCGTAGTGTTGGACTACGAGCGGGAAGGTTCGTAGAGGTAGGACCACTAGCGGACAGGTTCGTGGAAGCATCATATATCCTGAGTCCATGGTCAATTATTTGTGTGACTTGCAGGTTTAAAAACCTTGGGATAATAAGGTCTTAGTTAAGAATTAACTAGAATAAAATAGTTGGATGTATCTTGATTTTACTAATTTATATGTTAACTATTTATGAGCTCACCCTTTCTGTGTGTGTGTGGCGATGATCGTGTGACTTGTCACACGGGAGCAGATGATGTTCCAGGTGATGCTGGTGTGACATAGAGCTGGAGAGGGGCTAGCGTGGGAAAGCTTTTTATAGAAGTTTACTATCATTTTGATTTCAGATTTTTTTTGTAAACCGCATTTTTACTGGAATATGAACTAGTATGGATTATTAGAACACTGTGGTTTAATTGGATGAGTTTAATAAATGTTTTTAATTTCCTGTGTTTTGGGAAAACATTTAAATAAATGTGACTTTATTATTTATTTTATTTTATATTATTTAAAATTAGTAATATCCGACCGGGATGTTACATTCTCACACTTTCCAGATTCTCAATTAGAATTTGTCAAGGTTATACTATGATATTTCTTTATTTCATTATTATGTTTAATATATATATATATATATATATATATATATATATATATATATATAATGAAAGATTATGTAAAAGAAGATAAAACACAAGAAGATGGTTAAATTATATTTTAATAGGTTTCCAAGAAGCTTTTAGCAAGTAGACAAGTTTCTCAAAGAAAATAGTACAAATTGTAAAGGGTTCTTTTGAAAACTTCTTCTTTTTCAAAACGCATTTTATTATTATTCAACAAGAATAAAACAAATAACAAGGAAAAGGAGATGAAAATGAAATAGTTTATACTAGTTTAACTCATTTAGCATAAAGTAAACAATAGTCGAAATTATATAATTAATATACTATTACAATATAAAACTTTATACTTAATCTTTAATTTTCATTTTGAATTCATCCAATTTGAAAATAACAAATTTAATAGTCAAACCATTCATCTGTACATTTGATTGATTTAATTTAACTTAGATTCGAATAGACTAAAAACGGAAATCAATTTAATTGTATTAGTTTAGATGTTTAGATTCGTGATTTGACCCAAACCATTAAGACTTCAAATCAACTTAGTAAAATATATATGTTAAAATTTTAAAGATTTTAAGAAACTCAAATCAACTTAGTAAAATATATATGTTAAAATTTTAAAGATTTTAAGAAACTCATTTTCTTGTGTTGGAGACTGACAAATATTTAAGAGAAATTTTATTATAAGAAAATATATAGCATGACAATTGGTTCTGACAATTTTAAAAGATATAGTTTAACGGATTACTGACCCATCAATTTAACAAAAAATAAATATAATATTAAGGATTAACTATGTTTTAGTTCTTCAATTTTCACCAAAAATTGAAATTTATCCTTCTTCAAAACTTCGATATATATGGATTTCTACACTTTAAGAATGAACGAATGAATATAATTTTTTTAGTCCAATTATGTTAAGTTTTTTTACGTGTCGAACGTGTTTCATGTTAGTATTGAAATTGTTTACAATGTTTCGACACATTCCCAAATCAATATCTGTTGGGAGATGCGTTTGATGTAACATGCATAAATTTTATAATATAATTTATTAATATCACATTATTTATAAATGTTTTATTAGAAATAATGACAGTCATAAAATATATATATATATATATATATATATAGAATAATAATAATAATAATAATAATAATAATAATAATAATTAATAAGTAATATTATAATGATGATAATAAACATTTAAATAAAATGATAAAAATATAAAGATAAAGAAATTAAGATAATTTTTTAGAAAAATAAATATATAAATAATAAAGAAAAAGTAATAATAATAAAGAAAAATTATATATTTATATATATAGATACGTATATTAAAAGAGCCCATGCGTCGTGGTATATATATATATATATATATATATATATATATATATATATATATATATATATATATATATATATATATATATATATATATATATATATATATATATATATATATATATATATATATATATATATATATATATATATATATATATATATATATATATATATATATATATATATATATATATATATATATATATATATATATATATGAGTTTTATTCCTTTTGATATAAGATGCAGGGAATATAGTAATAGCATTCCTGTTTGTCTAATTACGTTGTTGGATAAACCATATATATATATATATATATATATATATGTGAGTTTTATTCCTTTTGATACAGGATGCAGGGAATATAGTAATAGCATTCCTGTTTGTCTAATTACGTTGAACGTTGTTGGATAAACCTTAAGTACATAACGTCAGAACATTAAATGTTGAGAGCTTTGGATAAATGGAGATAAACCAAATCTGAACAAAATCTAAAAGAAATTGAATGCAAAATTATATCTATATATGTATGTATAGATTTAGATGGCTATAAATAACAAAGATTCAAAGCCGAAAGAAAACAAAACACAGTGAGAGTGAAAGGAAGTAGAGAAGTGAATGATAAAAACAAGGAAGGCGTTAAAAAGAGAGTGCTAACCGTGCTAGTGTATAAAAGGGAGAAACGTGCATTTATCTTTTCCAATCTTTGAGGTAAGGGAAGGAGACATCTATCATTTTATCTTTTTAATATGATTATTTTTATCTTTTCATAATTATTTTTATCTCTATATTTACCTTAAGTGAGGTGTCCCTAACCTCATTCTAATTTATATTTAGTTCTCGTTCCTATTTATTTATTTATATTCATCTCCAGTTGTGCACTGGTCCTATTTATTCAATTTATATTTACTCTCATTTACTTATTTATATTTATCTCCAGTTACGTACTGGTCCTTTTTATTTATTTATATTTATTATTCATTGATCCTATCTATTTAATTATTTATATAATTATATGGTTTAATATTAAAATGAAACTTATGATAAATAAATATTTGATTATTGTAGTTAGAGGTATGACCTTGGGGATTTAAACGAGTTAGTATTACTCAAGATGAGATGTTCTTGAGTTATTTTGTTGGTCATGAGCTCATTTATCCTGACTAGTCACTACAAAATTAATCAATATCTTTATAAAGTATAATAAAATCCAGTCTTATGGATTTGGGAAAATTTTCATTTTATTTTATCTTATTATGATATGTTATATTTTTTTATGTGATATTTGTCTCACTTTCCTATTTTATGATTGGGTGTGAAAAATAAAATTTTATAACATTATTATAGATGGTTGCTCCCAACATGCCTGATCCGTTCTTCGTTGACATTGTGGCTGTTTTTCCGGGAAATGCATGACAAACCAATGCAGTGAATAATTCTATAACATTTCAGGGAACGGGAAATTGTATCATTACTTTTCTCTCTGCTCCGAATGCGCCGATTGTCATCGAAGGATAAATCGGAGTTACCTTTTATTTACCCCCAACAATCCAAGTGAATCCTATCCATAACCTTTTCCCTCCACCTGTTTGAAAGCCAGTATATGAGGAAAAAATTTTAAATAAATAATACTTTTTCCCCTTCTAGTATAGGAAATATAAGAGGTACTAAATATAAGATGTATACAGTATTGTAAATATATATATATATATATATATATATATATATGTGAATATTTTAAATATAATTATATATTAGTGTATAATTTTGCCTCTAAATTTTTATAAGTATATTGTAATAAATAAATAAATAGAATTTCTTTTATCGTCACATTAGATGGTATCATAGCTACGTTTCATGCGAGATCTGTGAAATGTGCTGATTATTTACTAACTCATACGATTCCAGATGGCAAACATTAGGAGGAACAATGAATTAACTGAAGCAATGCAAGTTATCCGAGACATGGCTGCTGCTCTAATGAGGAATCAAAGACCTGAAGGAAACCCTGAATCACAAGGTTTAGCTGAATTTAGGAGAAACAAACCCCCACATTTTTCTAGAGGATATGATCCAGAAAAAGCTGAATTATGGATTAAGGAAATGGAGGAAATATTTCGAGTTATGAATTGTGCTGACAACCAAAAGGTGAATTATGTTGTATTTATGTTAATAGGAGAAGCCGAATATTGGTGGGATGGTACCAGGAGATTACTTGAAGGAGGAAGAATAATTATTACCTAGGATGTATTTAGAACAAAGTTTTTAGAAAAATATTTCCCTAATGATGTGAGGAGAGCAAAAGAAATAGAGTTTATGCAGTTGAAGCAAGGAAGTATGACAGTGGGGGGATATGCTTCTAAGTTTGAAGAATTAGGAAAATACTCTATTTTCTTTTATCACCCAGAGGAAAGGATGAAGTGTATAAAATTTAAAAATGGACTTAGAGATGAATTGAGAAAAGCAGTAGGAATACTAGAAATTGTTGATTTTCCTACGCTTATTCACAAGTGTAGATTTTTGGAAGATTTTGAGAACAACCAAAATATCAAACCAAAATATTTTGGACCCTAAATAAATAAAAATAAACGCAATGAGGGAAAACCTTACAATCGCCCACAATGGAGGACCCAATCCAACCAATCTTCATCAGGAAATTCTAGTAAACCTGTATATGATCATATCAGATGCTTTAAATGTGGACAAGGTCATCATGCTAAAGATTGTCATCTTAAGGGACCAGTCTGTTTCAAGTGTGGAAAACTTGGTCACCTATTCTCTGAGTGTGGACAACAGAAGCCATATTTCAATCCAGTTGCAACCAAGACAAGACCTACCACAACAGGAAGAGTGTACACCATGACTGGAGCTGAAGTTGCTAAAAACCATGATCTAATTCAAGGTATGTGTTTTATTAAAGGAAAAACTTTAAATGTACTGTATGACTCAGGTGCAACTCACTCATTCATTTCCAATTATTGTGTTCACCATCTCAATATGTCGACCTCTTTTCTAAAAACTAGTTTGGTTGTTTCAACTCCCACAAATGACTCAGTAATTACCAATAGAGTTTGTTTAGATTGTCCACTGTTCATTGAGAATAGAAAATTCCTTGTAAATTTAATATGTCTACCTTTATCTCAATTAGATGTAATCTTAGGTATGGACTGGTTATCTTCCAATCGAGTCCTTTTGAGTTGTGCTAAGAAATCAGTGATATTTCCAAACTCTGAGAATCTTCTAAAATCACCTACCAATTCAAAAAGTGAGCCTTTAAGGAATGAAATTCAAGGGTACTTGTTATTATCTTCTATGGAAATAAAAGAGGAAGTTGAGTTGAAAAATATAGTAGTTGTTCAAGATTTTCCTGAAGTTTTTCCCAATGATATTCCTGGTTTACTACCTAACAGAGAAATTGAATTTTCCATAGATCTGATGTCTGGAGTTGGACCAATCTCTATGGCACCATATAGGATGTCGTCCTCTAAATTAGCAGAATTGAAGAAACAATTAGAAGAGTTACTTGAAAAACAGTTCATTCGTCCTAGTGTGTCACCTTGGGGAGCCCCAGTTTTGTTAGTTAAAAAGAAAGATGGAAGTTTTAGGTTGTGCGTAGATTACCGTCAATTAAATAAATTCACCATAAAGAATAAATACCTTCTTCCTAGAATAGATGACTTGACTGACCAATTGAGAGGAGCCTCTATATTTTCTAAGATAGATTTAAGGTCAGGATATCATCAAATTAGAGTAAAAGCAGAAGACATACAAAAAACTGCTTTCAGAACTAGGTATGGCCATTATGAATATCAAGTGATGCCTTTTGGTGTGACCAATGCTCCTGCAATATTTATGGATTATATGAATAGGATCTTCCATCCCTTTTTAGATCAATTTGTAGTTGTTTTTATAGATGACATTCTTATTTACTCTATGACTCTTGAGGAACATAAGGAACACCTTCGGATTGTCTTGCAAATCTTGAAAGAAAAGAGATTGTATGCTAAATTGTTTAAGTGTGAATTCTGGTTAGAGGAAGTAAAATTCTTAGGACATGTGATTTCCAATAAGGGAGTGTTAGTGGATCTGACCAAAGTAGAAGCAATTTTACAATGGGAACCACCAAAAATAGTGACTGAGATTCGCAGTTTTCTCGGTTTAGCAGGATGTTATAGAAGATTCATTGAGGGATTTTCTAAAATAGCTATTCTTTTAACCTAACTCACCAAAAAGGGCCAAGCTTTTGTATGGACAGAAAAATGTGAAAATAGTTTTCAAGAACTCAAGAAAAGATTAACCACTTATCCTGTTTTAGCATTACCTAATCCTACTGGACACTTTGTTATATTTTGTGATGCTTCCAAAATGGGATTAGGTTGTGTTCTTATGCAAGATAAAAGGGTAGTGGCATATAGTTCTAGGCAACTAAGAACACATGAGAAAAATTACCCAACCCATGATCTAGAACTAGCTGCCATTGTTTTTGCACTTAAGATATGGAGACATTATGTTTATGGTGGTAAGTTCAAAATTTTTATTGATCATAAGAGTCTCAAATACTTGTTTGACCAAAAGGAATTAAATATGAGACAAAGGAGATGGGTGGAATTTCTAAAAGACTATGATTTTGAATTACATTACCATCCAGGAAAGGCAAATGTAGTAGCAGATGCTTTAAGCAGAAAATCTTCACTAATGATTCATGAAATGAATTTGTTAGAAAAATTTAGAGACATGAATTTGTCGATCACCCTAAGCCATGATAAAATGCAATTAAACTCCATTCAGATCACTAACAATTTACAAAAGCAAATCCATGAGGCACAAGAAAGAGATGAGTTCATTAATAAGAAAAAGAAATTGATAGGTCAAAGGGGTGGGGAGAATTTTGGCATAAATAAAACCGGAATTATATATATACACGACGCATGGGCTCTTTTAATTAATATATATATATATATATATATATATATAAATTTTCTTTATTATTATTATTATTTTTTCTTTATTATTTATATATATTTTTTTCTAAAAAAATATCTTAATTTCTTTATTCTTTATATTTTTATCATTTTATTTAAATGTTTATTATCATCATTATAGTATTACTTATTAATTATTATTATTATTCTATATATATATATTATGATTGTCATTATTTCTAATAAAATATTTATAAATAATGTGATATTAATAAATTGTATTATAAAATTTATGCATGTTATAATTCTTCTCTTCTTATAAAAATTTCATCCTCGAAATTTTGCTTTTATTGACTAAAATAAATGAGGATAAATTCCTCTTATTTTTTCTTCTAATTCCCATGTAATATCTCCATTAGCTTCATTCCACATGACCTTCACTAGAGGGATCTGTCTGTCTCTCAATTCTTTGACCTTCTTGTCCATAATGTAAGGTTATTCTTTGATTGTACTGTATCACGTCTTATCACATGAGTCGGGTCAGAGATATATTTTCTTAATTGAGACACATGAAAAATATTATGAAGGTTGGAAAGGAACGGGGGTAAACAAATTTGATAAGCAACAAGACCTATTTTTTTAAGAATTTGGTAAGGACCAATAAACTGGGGAGTGAGTTTTTTTTTTTATTTCATCACTCTACCAATTCCAGTGGTTGGTGTTACTTTCAAGAATACATGATCACCTTCTTGAAATTCAAGAGGTCGTCTTTTCTTGTCAGCATAACTTTTTTGTCTACTCTGATTTGTTCTCAATTTTTCCCTAATCATTTTGATTTTCTTGGTTGTATGTTGAATCATCTTAGGACCTAATACTGAACTCTCACCGGTCTCAAACCAACACAAAGGTGTTCTACATTTCCTTCCATATAATGCCTCATAGGGTGCCATACCTATGCTGGAATGGAAACTATTGTTATAGGTGAACTCAATCAAAGACAAGCATCG
Source organism: Vigna unguiculata (assembly GCF_037176805.1). Taxonomy (NCBI): domain Eukaryota; kingdom Viridiplantae; phylum Streptophyta; class Magnoliopsida; order Fabales; family Fabaceae; genus Vigna; species Vigna unguiculata. The sequence goes on from NC_140799.1 coordinate 5,175,362, forward strand.
ATCCCAACTATCATAATTTTCTAACACACAAGCTCTCAGCAAATCTTCCAAAGATTGAATGGTTCTTTCAGATTGTCCATCAGTTTGGGGATGATAAGCTGAGCTAAGGTAAAGCTTGGTACCTAAGGCTTGATGTAAACTTCCCCAAAATTTTGAAGTAAATCTAGGGTCCCTATCAGATATAATATTTATTGGAACTCCATGTAACTTGACAATTTCTCCTATGTATAATTCAGTCAAATTTTCTAATGAATACCTAATGTTAATGGGTAAGAAATGAGCGGACTTTGTTAACCTATCCATGATAACCCATATGGAATCAAATTTTTGAATGGTTCGTGGGAGGCCAACTACAAAATCCATTGCTATACTATCCCATTTCCATTCAGGTATATCAAAGGATTGTGGCATTCCTGCTGGCTTTTGGTGTTCTATTTTAGCGTTTTGACAAACTAGACATTTTGCTACATATTGTGCCACTTCCTTCTTTATTTTGGGCCACCAAAACATTTTCTTGAGATCTTGATACATTTGTGTTATGCCCAGATGTATGCTTAATTTGCTTTTATGTGCTTCTTCCAGAATCATTTCCTTAATTTCCTCATTATTGGGTACACACATCCTGTCCTTAAATCTCAAAATTCCGGTTTTAAGCTTCTAGATGTTTATTAAATGAACATACGTAGAATATTATAATATATATATATATATATATATATATATATATATATATATATATATATATATATATATATAAATGTGAGTTTTATTCCTTTTGATACAGGATGCAGGGAATATAGTAATAGCATTCCTGCTTGTCTAATCACGTTGAACGTTGTTGGATAAATCTTAAGTACATAACGTCAGAACATTAAATGTTGAGAGCTTTGGATAAATGGAGATAAACCAAATCTGAACAAAATCTAAAAGAAATTGAATGCAAAATTATATCTATATATGTATGTATAGATTTAGATGGCTATAAATAACAAAGATTCAAAGCTGAAAGAAAACAAAACACAGTGAGAGTGAAAGGAAGTAGAGAAGTGAATGATAAAAACAAGGAAGGCGTTAAAAAGAGAGTGCTAACCGTGCTAGTGTATAAAAAGGAGAAACGTGCATTTATCTTTTTCAATCTTTGAGGTAAGGGAATGAGACATCTATCATTTTATCTTTTTAATATGATTATTTTTATCTTTTCATAATTATTTTTATCTCTATATTTACCTTAAGTGAGGTGTCCCTAACCTCATTCTAATTTATATTTAGTTCTCGTTCCTATTTATTTATTTATATTCATCTCCAGTTGTGCACTGGTCCTATTTATTCAATTTATATTTACTCTCATTTACTTATTTATATTTATCTCCAGTTACGTACTGGTCCTTTTTATTTATTTATATTTATTATTCATTGATCCTATCTATTTAATTATTTATATAATTATATGGTTTAATATTAAAATGAAACTTATGATAAATAAATATTTGATTATTGTAGTTAGAGGTATGACCTTGGGGATTTAAACGGGTTAGTATTACTCAAGATGAGATGTTCTTGAGTTACTTTGTTGGTCATGAGCTCATTTATCCTGACTAGTCACTACAAAATTAATCAATATCTTTATAAAGTATAATAAAATCCAGTCTTATGGATTTGGGAAAATTTTCATTTCATTTTATCTTATTATGATATGTTATATTTTTTTATGTGATATTTGTCTCACTTCCCTATTTTATGATTGGGTGTGAAAAACAAAATTTTATAACATTATTATATATGGCTGCTCCCAACATGCTTGATCCCTTCTTCGTTGACATTGTGGCTGTTTTTCCGAAAAATGCATGGCAAACCAATGCAGTGAATAATTCTGTAACATTTCAGGGAACGGAAAACTCTACCATTACTTTTCTCTCTGCTCCGAATGCGCCGATTGTCATCGAAGGACAAATCGGAGTTACCTTTTATTTACCCCCAACAATCCAAGTGAACCTATCCATAACCTTTTCCCTCCACCTGTTTGAAAGCTAGTATATGAGAGAAAAACTGTAAATAAATAATACTTTTTCCCCTTCTAGTATAGGAAATATAAGATGTACTAAACTGTGTAAATATAAGATGTATACAGTATTGTAAATATATATATATATATATATATATATATATATATATATAAATGTGAATATTTTAAATATAATTATATATTAGTGTATAATTTTTGCCTCTAAATTTTTATAAGTATATTGTAATAAATAAATAAATAGAATTTTTTTTATCGTCACATTTGACTCCTAAAAAAAAAAGGCAACGCGCTTAAAGAACTATATTGATTTACTTCTAAAGTTTATAGAGCAAAATGTATCAAAAGTTTGGACATAGACAAATAATTCTGAGTCATGGAAATTAAAAACATATTTAACTCTAATATTAAATAGTTTGACATTAAATGATGATTAATTGTTTGACATTATTTAGAAATTGAAAGAAGGATTGATACAAACTCATTGAATATTTGTCCTAATATCACAACGATAATTCAATTTCACAAATGCACTTAGAGCATGCTTAAATGTTTGAAATCTATAATAGGTTTTGTTGTTTTCGTAGTCATTAGTTAATTAGTTAATTAACCTCTTCAAAATAAAAAGCAATGTTCGAGCTAAAGAATTAAAAAATAATGAGTTGAGATTTAGTTAAAAGGTTTCCATATATTTTAGCTAATAAACCATACATAGGTTTCTTATCGTATTTTTACTCTAATCTAAACACGTTGACAATAATTATCATTTTATTAGAAATCTAGTGTACTCTACCATGTACATACATATTATGTTGTTAATTTTTTTTTTATGAAGATTTATAGGGTATAATTTATTTTTATAAAGAAAAATTAAGATATTTTTGTGACAAAAGTTTTTTTATAGAAAGAAATGGATTTTTTTATGTGAAAGTGATTTAATTACTTACAATCTAATTATTTTAAATTTTATTTAAAAATTAAGATTTCAAATATACTTAAACTCTCTTGTTTTTTTAATATTTATTTCTTTTATCCCTTCATATTTTCTCCATAATTTAGCTAGAACATTATTATCTTGATTAAGATTAGGATGTTCACTTGATTGTGGTTGAAAAGTCATTGGTTTGACATAATGTAGATGAATGTTTTTGTTAGATTAAAATAAAGTGTTAAATATGTTTTGGGTTCCTTAATCTTTAGTGAAAATTGTAATTAGTTCTTGAAACTTGGATCTAATTTAGTTCTCCAATTGTAAAAATACATCAATTTAATCATTTTAATCAAATTTTGTTAAATTTATTTGACATTTAAAAAATAGTTCAGATGATATTTGAGTTAATATTGAAGCGAAAATGAGTCAAACAATGTAAAAAACTCAAATACTATCATAAAATATGTTTAAAACATTAAATAAACTTAACAAAATTTAGTTAAAATAACTAAGTCCACACAATTTTTAAAATGAGAAACTAAATTGGTCCAAAGTTTAAGAAAAAGAATAATTTCAATTTTTCACTAAAAGTTAATGGACTAAAAACATATTTAATCCTAAAATAAATTATGTTTTTTTTTAGCTAAAATTGATCTTATACTTATATGATAACCAAAATATAGGTTATGATAAACATCACACAATATACAACATAATACATGTCATATAGTTGCATCAAACATATTAATTTAATTTTCATCTCATCCAATTCATAAATATATACATATATCAATACTTACAAATATAAAACATATCATGTTGCCTAGGTGACAACTCATCACTTAAAGTATGTCAATGTCATTTCAACACTACTAACTCAATAAAGGAGATATCAAATCTCTCTTATTTAACATTCTCATTTTCTTTCTAAATGACCAACTCTAAAGAAAATAGAATCAATGATGATTTTTTTCTTACTAACATGTTATTTGTCGATTGGGCAACATAATTTAGTGCATAAATAAGTTCATTAAAAAACTTTACCCTAAACTCAAATTCTTCATAAATTTAGTGATCACTTGTCAACTTTTTGAAGAATTTATCATCAACATGTCTTGATCTATCCACTGCTACCTCCTTAATAATGTAATTTGTTTAAAGTAGGAATAAATGATGAACTAAAAGTATCTATAACACCATATTTACAGCATTTATTTGAACAAAATTAATTATTTTAAAATTTAATTTAATATAATCATGCAATCCAAAAAATTGACCCAATTAACATGTAACTGGAATTCGATTAACCAAATAAATTAAATAGTTGAATATAAATTTTAAAATATTAAATTCAGTTATACTAGATTCATCAAATTAATTTTAAGTCTGATATAATCAAAGTCTGATATAATCGATTAATACTTCCTTTTAATAAAGACCAATCATTTTAAGTTTTGTTTTTTCTTATAAATATTAGAAAAAACTATATTTGTTTTAAGTTTCTTCGAATAATATTCACATTTTTTATTTAAAAATAAATACATGATATTGTATATTATTATTATTATTATTAATTAATTAATTAATACAATAACACCCTGTGTTCTTATTAGATTTTTCCTAAGATTTTATCTATATTAGAATAATATAAATGAGATATTATAATTAATTTATATATTATAATATTTTAAAAATATCAAATAATCAATTATTATATTATAATATCTTTAAAAATATAATAAAATCTGTTTATAATTTTTATTTTATAAAATATTATCTTTAAATATTTTGAATGTATTGCATAATATCTTGTATATAATATAAATACTGTGTTTAAATTCAAAAACAAATGAATTTTTTTAGGAGGTAATTAGGAAATAAACAACAGACAAATAATTTAACTTTAAAAACCAACAGGAAAAATAAAGAATTCCATACGAATAAACACATATGTAAAACAATATCAATCTAAATTAATATACACATATTTTTAAAATTATATTTTTAGGAATTTATAACTTTTTCAATGTAATTTAGGAGCAGAAGACTATTCAATTTTAATCATAAGTTAATAATCCATAACAAAAATCATTAATAAATAATAATAATTTCATAATTTGTTGGCACTTTTCTGTTTTTGTTGTTGATAAGGATCTTATTACTATCACGCTTTCCTTTCTCTTTCCCAAAATGGATTCCCACATGATGGGGCATTCATTGTTTCAGTTACAAAGAAGCACAAGTGTCACAGGAAAGTAAGAAGATAAAACAGTTATAATATATATCATAAATATTTATTATTATTATTATTTTTATTATGTTATAATAAATTGATTATTTTTTTATTATATATTCATATCGAAGTTCTTGATACAAATAACAGAAATTGAGAGAGTGTGTGTGTGTGTGATAGATAGAAGAAGATATAAGATTGGAAGAGGAATATAAGTATATTGAAGAAGGAGAAAACCCTAATTGGAGGATGTGATGTATTGCGTGATCGATGGAAAAACCCTAGAATCGGAGTAGGGACGCAATCGACGACGTAGATGCTTGTTGTGGTTGGAGTGTCGTGGGATCTGAATTGGTTCCTGCAGCTGTTTCTCTCTGTGATCGTCGTGGCCATTGGGGTTCACTTTTTCGTCAAGTCCACCGCTTCCAAGTACTTCGAGGTCGACGCCAATTTCGAAGGGGACCAACACCACGCCCTCGCCGACGCAATGCCCGGCGTTCTATCCTCCGCCGATGATTCTCTCTGCGCCGTCTGCGCCACCCCCTCCTCCAAGAAGTGCTCGCGCTGCAAAGCGGTTCTTTATTGGTACGGTTCCTTTCTTTAATCACCAATGTGATCGTTAACGTTACTAGGAGTTTTATTAGTTAATTAATTCATTTATCTATTTATTTAGTTTTAATTTATTTACGTATTATCTATGTATTTATTTGATGTTGGGGTAATTTAGAGCATGCACAATGGTGTTGGTGGTTTGAGTAGTACTGGAACTGTGTTTGGATTTTTTTAGTAAAGTTTTGAATTGGAGTATCGTGGATGTAAATTATACGCCTACATACTAAAAGTGGTTAGAATCTCATGTAGTGATTAGTCATTGATAAAATTGGTAGATATTTCGTACTAATGACATAGTTACCAACGAAATAAGGATGTATTTTTTTTTGGAAAGTTTTGGTTGTTACTTAATATTAATTATGTTATGCGGTGTGAAATGAATGTGGGTATTTGCTGAAAAAATTGACGTGTTTCCATATATATATATATATTTAAGAAATTTTGGTATTCGAACGGGAAAGAGGAGGGGTGGCTAGATTTAATTTGTTTATGTTTATGTGGATTTTGCAGCTCCCAAGAATGCCAGCAGTCGCATTGGAGGTCTGGGCATAAAATAGTATGCAAGGATTTTCACCAAGCTGGTGCAAGAAGCCCGGCTCAAAATGGGGTAATTAATCGTGGGTTTAAGTCTTCTGCTGCTGGGGGCAAGAGCTCTTCAGCTATTGCGCTGATACCTGCCCGTGGAACAATTTATAGGCCAATTAAGCAGCCTAAAGATGTAAGTTTCTTTTATTGATGTAATTACAAATTCATGTTATGTGCTTTGCTTACTGTTGTTTGTGAAAGGGAAGGGAAACTCTGAGGTGCTAGGTTTTATTGCCTTGAGGATGATGTGCAAAATGCATGCAGCGTAGTAAAGAAAATCTTCGAGTCAGGGGGAGAAAAGGAAAATACTAATACATGTGACTATTTTGCGTTACTCTTCCTTATTAGGTTAATACACAAGATAATAAGAATTTAAGATTATGATTTACTATTAAGAAAAGGGAAAAATAACAGTTGTGGCTGTTTTGCATTTGTCTTCCTTATGAGTAAATACACGAGGCAATAAGCATATATTACTATGGTTACTGATTAAAAAAAGGAAAATACTAATACATATGACTATTTTCTGGTACTCTTCCTTATTTAATGTGTGCCTATTTGCGTTAGTCTTATATGTTATGATTTCCAATTTGCAAAACCTTAATCTACTTGCTGGTAAGGGACCTGAAAGACCAAAGTTGTTAGTTTTATTGTTTTACCCCTTTAGCTTCAATAATCAGGATGGAAAATGTTGGGCTTTTAGGATTTTTATGTAATAATCAATCAGTTACCAAAGGTGCGCCTCTCCTCAACTTCGTAAGGTAACAGTGGTGTGCTCTTGATTTTTTTGTTCTGGGTTGGGTCTTTAGACCCTTGATATTTGGGAGTCACGTTAGAATGTTGTGCCCTTTACCCAAGGAACAGCTCAATCAGCACAAGTGGCTGACTCCTTCTGGAGCCTTCCCAAAGTGCCTGAGTCTCTGATGTTATTTTGTTTACAGGGCTAAATTTGGTTTATTTTCTCACATGCAAATGCCTTGTCTTGTTTAGGTTCTTTTTCCCTATGATGAATTTGTCAAATATTTTAACTGGAACAAGCTAGGATTTCCTCCTTGTGGGCTATTGAATTGTGGAAACAGGTTTGTTCATTTTCATGACTGAGCTTCAACTTTATTGCACTGTTGGTGATATTTACAATAATAGGATATGGAAAATAATCTACATTTATTGCAATTTTTTAGTTGCTTTGCAAATGTGGTTCTTCAGTGCCTCTCATTCACAAGGCCACTTGTTGCCTACTTGTTGGAGAAGGGTCACCGTCGAGAATGTAATATCATAACTCAGACCTTTTTGCTGTGAACTCAACTATTCCTCATGCTTATGTCATCATTTTTTGTTCTCCAGGCAGTTGTAATGATTGGTGCTTTCTATGTGAATTTGAAAATCATGTTGAAAGAACAATGCAAAGTTCACAGGTGTTTTCTCCTACGAATATTCTCTCTCGATTGCCTAATATTGGTGGTACTCTGGGCTATGGAAGACAAGAGGATGCTCATGAGTTTATGAGGTTGTTTTTCCTTCTAACATTATCGTTTCACATTTTGTGGTGAAGTGTTCATTCTCTGTTTTTAATTATCTTTTATATTATATTTTGTTTGGTAAACGTAGAAGGTAATTTTTCCAGTACTTTTTCTTTGTAGGTTTTCCATTGATACCATGCAATCTGTGTGCCTTGATGAGTTTGGTGGAGAAAAATCTGTCCCTCCTAACCTCCAGGAGACTACCCTTATTCAACACATATTTGGCGGCCGTCTACAATCTGAGGTTGGACATTTAATCAGATTGAAATAAGCTTTTCTTGTTACTTTTCTATTGTTTCATTACATGTATAATGCAAATAAAATTATTACTGATTATGTTGGTTGGGATGAAGTGAAATTTGTTTTATTTTTTCTCATCTGTCTTTGAACTTTATTGGTTGTCTAGCTTAAGAGCTGGAAGTCCATAATTTGCATCTTTATTTAATGTTTTACTTTTTAGAGTAATTTAATATCCTACTTGGTTTCTGTTTTGAACTACAAATGATTACTGATAACGATGATATTTATTTACAATTTCAATCTCTAGAACAAGGGAAATCAAATTACCTAACCAATTTTCTTATAAAAACATTTGGTTCCACAAAACTGTTTGAAAGTTCTGTTTTTTACAGAATTGATTTCAAAAGCAAAGAAACAAAGACTAAACCAGACATGGATACTTAGATAGGCCCCCAAAGTCTCTAGTTTGAAATGTTCCGTTCTCTTTCATGAAATTGGCTGAGGGCGAATTTTGTTTCTCTTCCTTCAATTATCAAAACTTTAGATTTTGAGTTTATTCTGCAATATGGAATCAATGGAAGAAACCTTTACAGTACTCGGGAATAAAGCCTTTATATAATGTCAAAATAATGCATTTCTCTATTTTGATACTGACATGGATGTGGCTGTCTGTTTATTCTTTTTTATGCTGAAACTAAATAGGTGGTTTGCACAAAATGTGAAAAGATTTCAAAACAGTATGAAAATATGATGGATTTGACAGTTGAGATTCATGGAGATGCTGCCTCCTTGGAGGAATGTCTAGATCAGTTTACTGCCAGGGAGCCACTTGATGGGGAGAATATGTATAAATGTGAGGGGTAAGGTTACTCTTCCTATTGAAATATACTTGTACCATGTACCATACCAATGTTTAATATAACATTGCAAATATTTTCTTGCCATTGATGTCAGCATCCTCAAAAATTAATATTAATTATAATAACTGTTTTTGTAGTTTGATGAATTGAATGTGGATGATAACGTGATGATTTTAGATTATGAATTGAAAGGGAATTTAGATGTCCTCAGTCTGGGGAGAACATTAAGTTCACAACGATGTTCTGTTGCAGTAAACCATCTACAATAATAAGTTAAAAAACTAAATTATTAACAATGTAATAACTTAACTAAATTATTATATTCGAAACTGAATTCCATATTTGGGCTTGGAACTATGGAATGTCTATAATATAGTCACTGTATTAGTCTCATCTACATAAATTTTACCTCAGCCCTTAATTTTGATAACCAAGATGTCAGCTTATAATGTAACTATGATAGAACCATATTGTACTGTCACCTGTCTCCTTACTTTTGATGCAAAATGATAATTATTAAATTACAAACATTTATTGGATCAATTATGGATGTTATTGAGTTTAAGTTATTTGTGTTCTTGGTTTAGCTTTTATTAAAGAATTTGGAAGGTGGTGATTATATGATGTCTCCTGTCAAATTACAAGATTAAGTTGATTTATGACTATGATTTGTAGTTTTATGGGTAGAGCAAAATTTGTTTTTCTTAAGAATCAACCATAAAATTATGTTTAGTTTAGCAGTTTCTTTTTGGTCCGATGATACCAGATTTCTCATTTAAGTTTGTTCCCTGCTTAATGGAGGCTTTTGATTTTATTTTTATTCTTTAAAATTTTGATGCGTGTATTTGGATAGCTGAGACTTACAATTTGGCAAAAAAATTATAAATAGGAAAAGTTTCAATAGTGGAAAGTAAGTTGTCAATTTAAATATAATTCAAATATGTGCTTTTGGTAATGTATTTTTTTCTGTTAGGAATATCCTGTTGTTAAAGAAGTTTCCCGCTGTTTGTCAGGTGCAAGGATTATGTCAAGGCATGGAAACGCCTTACTGTGAAATGCGCTCCAAATATTCTTACAGTCGCCTTGAAAAGATTTCAGGTCTGACTAATATCATCTAGACTTACATACAGCCTACTAGTATACAGAAGCATGAAAGGCTTGAACTGTTAACTATTTTTTATCAACTTTCTCATTTCTTTTTTTGGGGTGTTGTGCACATGCAGAGTGGGAGGTTTGGGAAGCTTAACAAGAGAATAGCCTTCCCTGAGACTTTAAATCTTAGCCCTTATATGAGTGAAGCTGGAGATGGATCTGACGTTTATAAGCTGTATGGTGTTGTAGTACATATTGATATGCTAAATGCTTCATTTTTTGGTCATTACATCTGCTATATCAAGGACTTCCTGGGGAACTGGTATAGGATTGATGACTGGAAGGTAGATTTCTTTGTCTCCTTGTCCAAGTTTGAATATTTTTCTTTTTGGTCACCGAGTACCCTGTCTAATGTGCTTGAACTGCCAGTCTGTCAGTATCCTCATTTGTGTTCCATTACATTTCTCAGGTTACGACTGTGGAGTTGGAAGAGGTACTTTCTGAGGGAGCATATATGCTTTTGTATAGCAGGTATTCTTGTGATTCGGTTAAAGGCTAATGCTCTCTTTGTTTCTCTGTCACGCACCAATAATTTCAGAGTATTCGTGGTTTGTATTTTCACTTCTTCTGAATGATATTTCTTTCCCAAATAGCTGGCTTTTGTAAACATTGTATCAAGTTGAGCCCGTGAGTACAAATTTAGGTGATTTTGATGACTAATATGGGCCGTATTTTGCTCAACTTGGTAACTATCCGTTAATTTGATCCCTGGCAGTTGCATTTTAAATTATAAATCTAGTCCCTGCCATCTTGGACCAAATTTACTGGTGGTTTCTTAATCCATTTAATTGATTAGGTAATGTCAGCCACAATTTTTAATGATGCATTCTCATGAAACTCATTGATAGGCAGTTGTTTAAGTTAGGGATTTAGTTCCGGTGTTTACTTCTTTGTCAAGCTTCATCTTTCATTGTGCTCTGTCATTGCCATAATATTTTTTAGTTCCTTTTTTGAAAGAGTGGAATAGTGATTTTCGATTTGATCCTGGACAGGTGTAGTGCCCGGCCATCAGGCCTTCAAATTCAAACTAGTGAATCTTCAGGGATAGCAGAAGTTCAAACAACAGAAGTGGAAGTGGAGTCTGGACAAACTCAACAAGATGACTGCCTCCTTTCGGAAATGAAGACTTTAACTTGTAGAGGTTCTGAGGTTTTGCCATCTGATTATAGTCCAGAATCGAAAGTTTCTTCCACCTATGATTGCGGCGAGTCTTGTGCTGGACTGAACTCAGAAGCCAAAAGAGAGCAGTTTGAGGATACGGGCATGACCAATGTTGATTCAACTGGTATCGGTAATGAAATTTCTTGTAGTGCTGTTGAATCAACATCTGTGCCTATTTCTCAAGCCGTCATCGATTTGGGGGATGTAGATATAACGGACAGATCGTTTGAAGATACTTCAGGCGAGCAAGATAATACTGATATGGTTAGGTCGTCTGGTTCTTGTCCTGGTTCACCCGAGGACTCTTCCTTCGGTAAGCATTCTTCCGTTTCAAGGGATCATCGAAACGTGGAAGATTTAGAACACAAAGCTGTGGCGAAAGACAAGCTGATTATAGCTAAAGATAATACATATTATGGTAATGGATACGTGAGTGCAAACGAGTCTTCTATTCCAGTTGAAGACGAAGGCAAACAATTTTCTGGCATCGGTTCTTCCCACTGAAATGACAAAGGAAATGAAAATATCAGCTGGCATCTTGGTGCAGCTTTTTTGTTATTTCTTATCATTTAATTATCCCATCATCGAAAAAGGTGGTGAGTTGGGAAATTTTTGTCCGGGGTTTCATTATTTGCAACAACCTTGGATCTTATTTGTAACAGTTCTAGATGGATTTCCTGATCTATTTTTTCTCATAGAATATAATCCTTTTTGTCTTTATCTCTTTGGTTTAATTATTTTGAAAGTCAATTTTTTAAATATCTGTAGAGCCAATGCATAAATGTTTGTTGAATTAATTAATTACACACTCAAATGATATTATTCGGAAGTGGTGATACAGATCTAAATCGAACATTATAAAATGGCATCCATGGAAATTTCCAGCTTCCTAAAAGAAGTCAAAACACTATAATGTTTAAAGTTACATTTAAGAATATCTTTTTCAATTGAGAAATGTTTTGTATATAAATTTGTACAATAACATCTTAGTGTCTGTTTCTCTAATTGTGAAGATTCAATGGCGAAAGTTGAAGAGAGGCTTTTTGTCCTTGTTTTGGTAAAGGCTAATTAAACAAAATGAGGTTGTGTTGTATGATACGTGGATTAAGACCTTAGCGGCTTTTGGTTGTGCGAGCATCTGGTAGAGGTGAAAGCACACGAGGAGCAGAAAAGAAAAAGATCACCACAATTAACTGCTTTTGCTTTTCAACATTTGCCCTTCCCACACTAATCTAAACCCTTTCGTTTGTTGCAATAAAAAATACCTGTCTTGTGGATGGGGCTTGAGCATTGACTTGTACAAAACAACACAGCAAAACCAAAAGAAGACAAAGATTCTTCAACGAGGAGCGAAAAGGAAGCAAAAATAGATGGTTGCTTCTTGCTTTTGCTCTAGGAAGGTCAGCCGAAAACCGCACGAGTTTCAGACAAAATTGACATTGCTGATATCCACTTTGAAACAACTCGGTGGTCCTTTCTCTTTCTTTTATGCAACCTAAAATCATTAAACTATTACCCCAGCGGTTTTTTGTTTGCGTGCTGAGTGCACCCTTTTTCTCTTTTTTCAACCCGAATCCAAAGCATAGGTAGCTAGCCACCCCAAGGCCACTATCCAAAGTCAACGACTTATGACTTGTTATCTAATCCAACGGCACAGGATTTATGTTTTTAAGACTAAGAAGCCACACACGGGTGTGTGGTGTGTGGTGTATGCGTGTGCCTTGTCATCACATGATAGTGTCTCAAGTGTCAACCATCCAATATCCAACCAAAAGAGTTCCACGGGAAGCTTCCTACCTCTCTTCCTACTTGCTGGGCTCGCTTTCCCTTTTACCCTTTTTCACTTTCTTCTGATTTCCTCCTCCAAACTCCCTTTTAAACACACAATATTGTGTTCTCCAACGCATTCACTCACTCACTCACTCACTCTTTCTTGCTTACATTTCCTATCCTATCCACTCTCAACATACCAGCAACTGCCTCACTTCCGTTATCAGGTACTTGTCATCATTATTCTTCTGCTCTTTCCTGCTATGAAATGAAGCCCCTTATGTCTGGAGTCACTCTTTCTACTGTTTTCTTATCTTCTGCGTCGATTTCTACTAATAGGGTTAGTCACGAAAGGGAAAAGAAGGAAATTGCTTTGGATTTTGAAGTCTCTAGTTTCATGGTTGCTTCTAAACTATAGCTTGTCAGGTTTTTTTTTTTTTTTAATAGCTTTTCATGGGTGTGGGACGGGTTTCAACTTACCAAAATTCAAGAACGAGTCTTGCGAATTCACGGGGTTGGAGAAAGAAAGGGAAAGTTTTGATCTTTTTGGGTGCAGATAAACAATTTTTGGCGTTACCCATTTAAGTTGATAGTCTTAATTCACATCAATTGGCGTTTATGATTGATAAAAGCTATTAAAGTGAAAAAAGATTGATTTTTTGATAACGTCTAAACACTTTTGTTGTTTCTACAGTTGTTTTCTCCAAATTTGTGGCCAATGGAACACGGTTTGAAAAGAAAGTCTCCAGAAAATGGAGACTATTCACACTTGAACGGTTTTTCTCTGGATGACCTTAACGAAGATCTCTTAGAGAGGGTCCTTTCATGGCTACCAACTTCCTCCTTCTTCCGCCTTACTTCTGTCTGCAAGAGATGGAAATCAGCTGCTGCTTCTGTGAGTTTCAAGCTTGCCTGCTCACACATTCCCTCGAGAGATCCATGGTTTCTGATGGTTTCTCCTAGCCTCAACCACTCCATTGTCTTTGACACTGCTGAAAACAGTTGGAAAAAACTCAATCACTTGCGTCTTCCTCTCGAAGACTCTAACATAAACTGCATGCCTGTTGCAGCATCTGGTGGCCTGGTTTGCTACCGCAAACTCTCAGGAAACTTTGTTGTATGCAATCCAGTCACAGGATCCTGCACTGAACTCCCTCCATTGCATTTCCCCTCAGAAAACCAGCCTCTCAATGCCGTTGTGATGAGTACAACTCTCAGAGATCAAATCTCCTACAAGATTGTGTTAGTCTTCGGTGAACTCCCTAATCTTTTGTTCAAAGTCTATGACTCAACCTCTTGCTGTTGGGAAGATGACACTGCACTGAGGAGGGAGGTTGATGACAGTTCCATTGATTGTGATTCAACCGATGATGGTGATGATGACAATGTTGTGTACTTCCTTAGTAAAGCTGGAACAGTGGTGGCAAGTAGCATGCAGAGGAGCCCTTCTAAGCAATATTCCTCGGTCATTACCACAAAAAATGGTCATGAAATGCTGTATTTCCTCAGCTCCTCAGGGACAGTGGTAGCTTGCAATTTGACATCCAAGTGTTTTTTTGAGTATCCGAGGTTGTTGCCTGTTTTCAGTGAGTACTCCATTGACATTGTGGAGTGTGGTGGTGAGATGCTGGTTGTTCTGTTATCAGAATTCTTGGAGAGCACGAGTCTTAGGGTGTGGAAATACGATGACACCAATAGATGCTGGCAACAGATTGCTGCAATGGCTGCAGCAATGTCTCAAGAATGGTATGGAAAGAAGGCAGATATTAACTGTGTTGGTGCTGGCCATCAGATACTTATATGCTTGAACTCTCCTGAGCTATGCACTTACGTTCTCTGTGATTTGGTGACCAACACATGGACAGAGTTGCCCAAATGTTGCATGAATGGAGAAGTCATGGAGTTCATGTCTGCATTTTCGTTTGAGCCGAGGATAGAGGCTTGTGTATGACACCAAACTGCCTCAGTTTGGTACCTTGATTTTGATTATCAACTGGTTTTTGTTGTTCTTCTGTTACCTTGTACTTGAATTTGTCATAGGGCTGATTTGGTATGAAAATAGAGATGGAAGCTCTCTAACCAAATGATTGATTTCTAACTTAGATATTGTATTGTTCTCCATTGATTGTTAGATGTACAATGTTTTCAGTGAATGGCATTATCAATGAATGCACCCTGTGTTAGTTACAGAATGCACAAATACTGAATTTCTTCATGTTATGATTTCATCAGTTAAATTATTTTCTTAAGCATCGTTTCAGCCCTCAAAGATATATAGGATATCAATTTGGTGAATGGAAGAAAGTTGACTTTTATTTAGTTCTTCATTGATGCATAATAATGGTTTAAAATCATACTTTGTGATACCAGAACACTGTTGACGAAGCCGTTAAGCTTCGTATTTAGTTCAAAAAGGACATGTAACGTGTGTGCATGGCATTGTCTTCTTTCTTTCTTTGTGATGTTGTCTCAATAGAGGGCCCTTACCCTTTGCTACTAGAAGACAATGTTAGAGTTGTCAGAAGTTTGTTTGTATGTTGTAAATCACTCTCATTTATTATTTTTTAGATGTGAATTAGATTTTATTTTTCAATTATTTCTTTTGGTTGATGTTTACATTTATTATTATTTTTTATCATCAACACATGTTATTTTTCATCAATAATTTGTTAGGATATGTTTTCTAATGTTAATTAAGAAAATTTCACTTAACATTAAATAGAATTGTTTTCTACGAGTGTCAATTGGGAGAATTTTCCAGCCACATTAAGTCAGCAAAAATCCAAATTATCAATATTGTATGAAAGTAATCTCGATTCATGTCAGTCTAAATTGTTGTAGTCGCTGTCAAATAGTTTCGGTTGATATCAATTGATAAACCTTTTTGCAAATGGAAGATGATAGTTTAACTTATTTTTTTTACCCACATTTTGTTCATTGAGGTGTTAGAGGCACGTGGAATTTATTAAATTGTTTTTGAATTAAAAAAAAATGTTTCTGATGGAGTGTGGTAGTGGATAAAGTATTGTGGGATCGGTGTACATGTGAGGAAATCAAATGTGCGAACGAAATCGAAAAATTTGATTTTTTCGTTTTTCAGAAATCAATTCCAAGCAAGCGGTGTCGAACACATATTATAGAAGCGGTGGTGGTTTGCAGAAAGCGGTTGACGAGAACACTACTTCACCGAACGAAATCAAAAGCAAGTTGCTACCGTGCCGAACAAATCTTCGAGGAGCAGTGCCTAACAAATCTTCCAGAAGCGGTGGTGGTTTGACGAACCAACTCACAATCTTCTAAAAAAAATCTGAACCAGAAGAAGAACGACAACCACTTTGGGAGCAATATTTTTTCAGGGGTTTTTTTGTTTTGTTCGTGCGCGTGCAAAGAGAACGAAAAGAAGAGCCCGACCTCGTCGGTTCGTTTTTCAGGTGAGGTTTTCTTTTTGCGGTCGTACATTGGTGTTGTGGTGTTGTGGTGTTTTGTGTTACTGCATTGGACAAAAAAATTTAGTTTTGGTTTTTTTTTTTTGTGTCGCTATTATTAGTAGAAAAAAGGTTGGGTTGCTTGAGTTCATTTTTTTTACATGTGCATGGCTGACAGAGATGGAAGGTTAATTTATTTTCTGAGCAGGTGATTTGGTGAAAGGGAAACTGAAAATTGTTTGTGAAATTGATGCTAGGTTTCTTAGTTGGGGTGCATTGATTTGTTGTTGTCTGTTTATTGCTTTTGTGTGGGTTGTTGTTACGACATGGCTCGAAAGGGGACAAAACCGGACGCAGAGAAAGAAGAAAGGGTTAGTGCTCTGAATTATTATATGGTGTTTGATGTTGTGCATGATAATATGGATTAATTTTGTGGACACACAACACATCGTGGAGATAAACAAATTGTTGATGAATGGACACCGGAGACGTATAAGACTCACACCTTTCAAATGGTGGTGTTTGGAGTTAAAGAGGTCTTTAGATATCTACAGTCCTCTATTAATTGAGCTTTTTCGACGATGGGATGAGAGTGAACAATCTTTTCACATATGGAAGCACCTTGTGCCTTTATTTATGGTTGATGTTTGTTTTAGTTTGGGGTTAGGTGTAGTTGGTGAAGAAGTAGAATTTGATGTATATGGATGCGAGTTAATTGATTCACTTTTTTGTGGGGAAAGAATCATTATTAAAGGTATAACAAACATGATTAGAAGTATAATAGGAACCGATTGGGATGATGTAGATAATGTTCCCCGTTTGTATATATTGTTGGGCTTTGTCGTGTTGTTTTTTCCTAGGAATTCAAAAGTGGTTTATAATATGCCTTTTAGAATATTAGACGATATTGATAGTTTGGTTAACTTCAATTGGGGGACTGCAGTGCACAATTTTTTTGTTAATGGATTAAGTCGTGCATATGTTGTTCATAACCAAAACAAAAATGACTATAACATCACATTGGGAGGGTCAGTTGTAGTTTTGTAGGTAACTTGTTTGTTATTATGTTTTAATATTGAATTTTTTTGACATTTGTTGTGTCAAATATTAATAAGGTAATATTTGTCATTTTTAGATTTGGGCTTTTGAGAGGTTAGGATTGGGTGAAGTTTATAGGGAAATAGTCTTTCCTAGAATATTACGATGGCCACGTTTGAGGTTAAGGATTTCAAGCATTCAGAGGCTATTCATTAAACCCAAGGTATTTTGTTTTTTTTTTCATACTATATCGGTGTTAAAATAGTTATTTTAAGTAATAGTTAAATGATATTGCAGGTCATGTTTGATTGGGCTTTAACGGAACACGATCGATGTAATGAAGTAGTTCGGTTTGCGTTAAATCTTGATAGGGTTAGTGAAGATGGTGAGCATGCTGGGGCATCCAATTCGGGTGATGTTTGCTTAAAGAAATTTTACACCAATGAGATGGAAATAATTGAAATCAAGAAACGATTGAAAATTTTGGAAGCTTAGTGGTAGACAGCTTTTGTCGCCTAAACTATCCCAAACAAACTGAATTAATCAACCTTTACTAATGCAGTATAAGGATTAACTCAGGTCAGTCCAAGGACGGAACCAATGCAATGAGTGGATTGAATGCTATATACATGTTTTTGGGGGATTTTTTTTTAAGCATAAAAGATAGATAATGAAACTGAAGTAAAAGCAATTAAAAGGGGCTAAACTAAGAAAACTAAATTCATTTAAAATACTAGACTATTACACATTTAATTCAAACAAAAAGAAATAACTCAAGACTAAAGATTAACTCCACAAACTAAACTAAACTACATGCAAGAATGTAAGTTGAATTAAGAGTATGCCATGACAAGAATAAATGCAATGCAGAATGCATGATGTGATATGGAATCTGAATGGGAATGGTGGATGGTGCATTAGATCTAAAAAGAGAGTGAAAGTGAACCTAGATGAACTAAAGCATGTGTGAATGCGTAGCTGCAATTCAGTCAAATGCAGCCACGCTCAAACTATTGAGAATACAACCCCTACACATACAACATTAATCTTGTTGTTGTTTTAAAAAAAATAAAAACTAAAACTGGAAGAATATGGCAGCAGAGAAATTAGAGCTTGCAGCAACATAAATGCATGACTGCAGAAACAAAATTGAGCAATAACAGTGGACCGTAAATGATGCTAAAAATGAATGCAAGATAAACACTGCTTCAAATCCAAGTTGATATGCATGAATAAGTGAATCCTAGGCTGTTACAAGTGCAAACTGATCACTGAAAGATGATAGCAGATTTGGGACAACAAAAACATGTTAGTTTGAACAAGTTGAGTGAGTTGAGCATTGTTGAATGATGAAAACACAAGCCACTAACGAAGAAGTATTCAATGCATAATACCCTATAAGCAATAAAACAGTACCATGATCTTCATAGTTTTGTCCAGTAAAAACCAATCCAAAAATATTAGTCCTATAGAAATGTGCAAAAATTAGCATTCTATTGAAAATCCCATAGAACCCCTAAAAAAAACTCGAGCGCTCCCCTGCTCTCTCTATTCCTCCTATTCTCTCCAAATTCCCCAACCGCCTTTTGTCCAAAAGCTGCTAAAAGCTGATCCTGCTTTTTCAGTGTGTGTGCTGCCAATTCAAACAGAATTTTCTTCTGTTTTGTCTGCTGATGTGGCAATGATGGCCAACCCTAGATCAGCTCCCTTTTTGGGCTATTCCATGTGCAGAGAAGAAACCCATTAGGTGAAGAAAGGGTCTGCTTCAAGGCTTTGCTAAATGCACCAAATTTTCAACGAAAACATGAGGTGGCTTTTGCCTTTGTAACTGCTGCCATCTTCCAGAGTAAACTGCATCTCGCACAAAATTCCAAAAATTGCGTTCTACCACTTCGATTAAAGCTCTTTGAGTGTAGAATCCAACGCAACAAGAACCAACTCATTTGGACACCTGTAGAGAAAGTTATGATCAAAACAAGCAACAAATGTCATTGCTGAAAAATCAGCGTTTTTCTGCCAGCGCCTAGCGGAAGAAGGATAGCGCCAGGCGGGAATGTGACAGTGGAAAATGATCCTTTAAGATGCGCTGGGCGGTAATAAATACCGCCAGGCGATACTGCAGCTTTTGAAGACAACTTTAAAATATCACATTTTTAAGCTAAGATTGAAAGATAACGGAAACTAAAATGGCAAGTGAGTGCAATAAGCTTCAATATGAAGGTATAGAAATTGAGTTATCACTGAGGTTTTTAGTGAGATCGAAAGTAAGTTAGTTGAAAAGGAAGACGCGGGTGATGATAATGGCCAACATTTTCACTCAAAAGGTGAAATTAATGTAGATGTAAGTGATAGTGATATGGCTAAAGATTTGGGTGCAAGTCATGCACATGATGTTAACATCGCTGATATTTCATACCAAAGTGGAGATGACGATGTAGGCAAAGTTGGTGTGGATGGAAAGTCACCAAGTTTGCATGACGTGGCAGATAAGATTTATGAAGAGAACTCAATTCATGATGTCAGATGTAGTGAATTGTTGGCAATTGTACCACGGCTTGAGCCCATTAAAGTAAGCTGCAGTTTTAGGCATGTGGATGTCATTAAGCTTTACAGGACGCTAACTCAGGTTGATTGTCCTTATAGGTATGTTATCATTACGATACTTAATAACTAAATAACTTAATTCCGGTTTCTAAATAGTTGTAGTAACGTAATATTTATTTGTTGAATGGTTGTAGTAGTGATAAATGGTCAAATACTGTCTACAAATGACTGTATGAGTTTTTGACCAATGGGTTACATTTGCAATATGGTAATTTATTATTCATATTATTTGACATGGTATATATTAGTAATTGCAAATAATTTCATTAAAGTGTGTTTTATGAATATAGACAGTTATGTTTGGATGTAACCTCTTCATGCATAGTGAAAGGAAGTTGCATTAATGGGTGCGAAGGATTGCTTTAAGTCCAATATATACGGTAGGTGTTTGTGTTTTTTAGTTAGGTGAACCAAATATTAAGATAAATTTATTTGAGTACAATTTATTGACCATTATTATTCTAGACATCGGTTGTTCATGACAGTAATAAGAGAATCGCAAAGAGACGAGTTTGGAAATTAAGCGATTACGACATGTTCTTTTGTCGCATGTTGATTACCATGGAAGAAATATTGACTGCTGAATTTGTAAGTCAAATATTTGACTTGTTGAGTAGTTTGTCGTTTTAAATTATTTTTGGCATTAAAATATGTAACATGTATTGTAATTGTTTGCTCCAATTGTACACGATGATCATTGGTGGTGTTATGCCGTAAAGTTGGAGACAATGGAATTCTTTGTGCTTGATTCTCTCGGACACGGTAGAAAGAAACGAACCAAGATCGACAATAACGTGGTTAGTTTGATTGGTGAAAGTTTTGTTTGATTTTTTAATTCAAATATGTCGTTTTGAAATTGAAAGATTTAGTAGTTTAACATGGTAGATGATATTTTCAGGCCCGTAACATGGAAAACTTTATAAGGATGTTGTTAAATTGTAAGGAAGACCAAAAACTAAGTTTTGAAATCCAACATGTGTTGACCTTTATTCAACCAAACTTGTGAGTTTTTTGTGTTGGTTTATTTCAATAATGGGTTTTATTATTGATTATTGGATAACGCTTTATTGGTTTCAGTAACCAAACCTGATTTTGTATGCTTAATATTGTGGAGTCATCGTTTTAAAATTTATAGAGTTGCAGGATGGTCATCCCAAATTCAATGGCAATTGCATGCCACAATACACTACTGTAAGTAATTGTTAATTTGGTTATGTACGTGTCTTCATTTGATTTGAATTTTGACATAAACATGTTTGTTCGTTGCAGGAGGACCTCCAACAAATAAGGCAAAACTTTATTTGTGAATGGATTCTCCATGAAGATAACCAGAACAGAGACGAAGTCCTTCAACATTATGATCTTTACCTTCGACAGTAGTTTTTGTTGTAGTTAAATTTAATAACATCTCACATATGTTAAGTCTATTGCAAAAGTTATTCAACAAAGTAAAGTACTCCTAACTAAAATAGACTTCAAATTCGCCACTTTATGTACTATTGATGACTATTGACTTGTATGATGAATAGAAGTCACGCATGAAGTCGTTGACAAAAACATGGACATCTTCATCATCTCCGTCATACTCCATCTCAAACAACACACGATCACTCTCTTTCAGTTGATGGTCTTTGCAAAATTCTTTCCAACCCTTACCGATCTTTGTGGCATACGAGGTAGTTAATAGGTTATACGAGCTTCTTAATTTTTTTATTACGGATCAAGCTAGTGAAATCATCCTTTAGGTCCTGCATTAATGGAAAACGAAATTTATTTGAAACCTGTGTTAACATAAAAATAGTGCAACACTATAACCTATTATCAGTAATGTACCAAATGATTTGTTGTGGCCTGCTCATTTGTCAACTTCACACAGTGAATATGGTTGTCTAAGTTTGTGGATCTTGGTTGTACCTAAGTTTGTGAATATTGTCATTGTTGTCCATTAATTGTTATTTATCACCAAATTCATCCGCATATGCAACAACAAAATGTCTATCAACGTACCCAAAATTATGCAGCACACAATGACGGTCATTTAATGGGAAAAAACATGCAACGATAAATACTTAAACAATAGAAGATGTAAATCTGGTTCAATGTGGGATGAGGAATAATGTTACCCTATTATGGATGTGTAGCGTCGTGAAAATCCATAGGCAGTTGGTGGGTTGATTGTTTGTGGAGGTTGTCATGTCCGTCCTTGAGTACATATACAAACCCTACTGGAATAGTAAACGATTATTGTGAAGGTGAATGGGAGATCGTTGTTTCCTCAAATGAGCACCATTAAATAGAGAATTTTGGCATGTTTGAAAGAGTCTCAACTCTTCACTGCATTGAATGCTAGGGGGTACGGTTCTAGTGCAATTACGCTACATGTGTTGAGGGAGGTTACGATGTTTGGTATGTAATAAATACATGAATTCAATTTTGTTCAATAACATTCAACCATTGGACTGGCAACTTTTATTCTTTTATTTTGTCATTAATAATACATAAATAGACAATTATACCGTAAGTGATATTTTTTGAAGGTGAAAGGAGTTAGAATATTAAACAATTGCACTAACCAAACGCCAAATTGAATAACAATTTTTCAATCTTCTACAATCGCCAATTTAAATCCCACATGCTTCTAAAACCTAAATCCCCCGAAGGAGTTTTGTATATCCATGGTTTTATGTCCTCGTAAGATTCGTCTAGTATTGGTGGCCTGATGTGTTAGATTATAAATCCAAAAACAAATAATAAGAAGCATCAAATTATCGATATAATATATTATTGTAATATTAAGAGCAGTTCCTAATAACAAGAGCAGTATGCGGAAGCGTACCTGATGATCAGTAATTAAGAACAATATAGATAAAAGTGATACCTGATCTTCCAAATAGAATCAATGAGAGATTAGAAATTATTTACGTGTGAGACTATACTGCTCTCTTTCTGGTAGTTTTTTCTAGAGCGCATCTTACAAATGTATTTTGATGTCGTCTCATAAAACTGACTAATGGGATATCAATTTTATATCCTTACCAGCAGAGACCAGGGACCTCTCAACAAGTTCCTGAATACTAAGTCCATCACAGACCGTTCATTGAACAATCCAACCCATCACGGATCGTTCATCAGAAACCCAATATATATTATCCATCAATTAATAACAATTGTGCAATATAATTGATATTTACAAATAATATAATTTATTAATTAATGTTAATCCATAATAATAATAGAAAATAATAATTTTATATAATAAAATTATATAAAATACAACAATCTCCCACTTGGATAACATTAATAAATAAATTAATTATATCAATTACAACATAAGCACAAATACCAATTAAGAAATATAAGCATGAATCACAAATATAATATCCGATAGGGATACATATCATGTGCTTAGATTTCAAAAATAATGGATAATAAATAAAATAAAAACAAACATAACAAATATGTGATCCCAAAATGGTTCAAACATTTTATATGTTGAAAGAGATGTAATGAAACTGAAGTCATTTATAAATTTACATCTCATGAAAACCATTATAATATAAAGGGTACATTTCAGACTCCCACTAACCCAATACATCAAAAGATTTAACCACAACTATATGAGTTACATGATTTTGAAAAAACTCCAATAGCTAGGCCTTTAGTTAGTGGATATGCTAACATATGTTATGTAACAATATGTTCAATCCGAGTCTGAAAATCCAAAACTTTCTCTCTAACAAACATAAATTTTATATCAAGATGCTTTGAGCATTAGAACGTATGTTGTTTTGAGAGAAATCCAAGGCAGTAGTATTTCCACAATATATTACAAGTAGCCTAGAAATACTTTCAACAATTTGAAAGTCAAAAAACAAATTTTAGGCCACATAGTTTGACAAGTGCTTCATAAGAAGCAACATACTGCCTGTAGGAGTAACTATAAGAGTTTGTTTAACCCTTTTCCAAGAAATAGCTTCTCCTTCCATCATAAAACCAAAGCCGGAAGTAGATTTTAGGTCGTCAGGGCAACCATCAAAACCAGAATCAGAATAACTAATGACCTGAAGTTGATCAAACTTCGTATAGGTCAACATGTGATCCTTGGTTCCTTGCAAATATCTAAAGACCCTTTTTAACAGCTTTACAATCACCCAAACCTGGGTTGCTCAAGTACCTCCCTACCATATTAAAGTAAAAGATTTAAAGGGACGAATACAAACTTGAGCATACATTAGACTAACAATAGCGGAAGCAATTATGGAAATTTTTCCAAGTCAACTCTATCATTATCTATTTGAGGACATTCACATGAGGAGTAAGAATGCATGTTAAACTTTGAGTACTTTATCAATGTATCCTCTCTGAAACAATCCAAGAATGCCACGTAACCTATAACAAAAATATGAATGCCTAGAACAACAAAGGCATAGGTCCATCATATCAAAGTGGCTATTTAACATAAATTTTGTCTCAGTCAAAAGTTTAACCCTGCTATTAATTAGCAAGAAGAATATCATCAACATATTAGACAATAATGATGAATTGACTCCCACTAGCCTTCAAGTAAATGCAATGATTTGTGGTATTTTCCTTGAAGCCAAAAGAAGTGACCATCCGGCCAAATATCAAATGTCATTGTCTATAAGTTTGTCTAATTCATAAATAGACTTCTTCAACTTGCAAACTAAATGCTCTTTGCCTTATTTAACAAAAGCCATCAGGTTGAACCATATATAGACTTCCTTATAGTGTTTTTCAACAACTTTAAACACACTTTATTTGAGTGTTCCCATTTCTTACGAGAAGCTATCTTGATAGTAATGAACTTAATAGTAATTAAAAGTAAAAGTGGGAGGCTTTTCTTCTCTCAAACACAAGTTCAATTATTCTGTCTGGTCCTTAAAATTTGTCTTGTTCAAAGTTTTGACTGAAGTCAATTGCATGGACAAAAAAGTCGATATCAAAATGACAAAGAAACATCTAATATGCACAATTATTGTGCAATAAAATTTAATGTTTCTGAATACATAGTCAAACATGCCTAGAATACCAAATTACTCATCCACTGTGATCCTGCCTAAGGGTCCCGAATCATAATAAATAAGAAATATAATTAAGAAATAAAAGACAATGCACAACTCATGTCATAAAGAAATCTAATATCGATAGGGTACAAGACAAATAATTGACATAAGATAAAATTCAAAGTACATCATATCATCAAGAATTAAAATAACATATGAGCATGATTGACATTAATGTAATATAAAATTAACTAACACAAAATTTCATATAACTAACACAAAAATTTCATATAATTGTACTCACGATAGGTAAGTTCACAATCATATAAAATTATATCACCCATGCTTAACAAAATATAATAAAATTATATTATGCATGAACAACCCCTTAAATAATAAGATTTCCAAATAAGGGTCAAAAAATTAATTTCAAGTATAATATCACGTCACCAAAATAGTAGAGAACTTGTACAAAAATTTCATACCCAAAAGTCGAGAATATAATATATAAACTTAAGTTTTATTCATGAAATAATTAAAAAAATTAAATTATTTCATTCACACAAAATCTTATACAACTGTGCCCATGACAGGTGAGATCACAATCATATAAAATTATATTACTCATACTTAACCAAATATAATAAAATTATATAATGCATGAAATAATTATATTTAAAAGAAATATCTGGGCAATTTATACAACACAATGACGCGATCTTCTAACTACATGATTGCCATCACGCAACGACGGTTAAAATCCAAAACAATTAAAATTAAAATGCATGGATATATATATATATATATATATATATATATATATATATATATATATATATATATATATATATATATATATATATAAACACAAATGTTTAATATTTTTTTCCGAACCATCTACTTAAAAGATGTCACTTGGAATATAAGGTCATAAAATGCTAAACATTTAATTTGCTCATAAAATACAAAACTATCATGAAATTAAATATTTATTTATTTACCAAAACCAAATATATTTATAATAATAAAATAAATTGTTTATGCAATTCACATTCGCTTAAAATTGGACTTTTATTTTTCGATCAAACCACTCAATTAGCCATAAAGGAACCTAATACAAGACAAGATCAAACCACTCAATTAGCCATAAAGGAACCTAATACAAGACAAGTGAAAATTAAAATGTCCCTAATTGAATTCCATTTGAAAAATGAAATTCAAACTCATGCACGGACATCCAATTGAACATTGGAATCAAATTTTAATCAAAATAAAAAGTGTGGCAATAGATTTTACTTATGAGCATTATTAATTGCATTACTTAATTCAAAGACATTGCAATATTGGTCTGCAGCCGCAACTTCCAATGCATGAATCAATTGTACACCAATTATTACCAAATGTTATCCATCCAAAATAATGTTGTTACAATAATGTTGTTACATGAGAATAAAATGATAAAAAAAACCTTTCAATTCAATGGTCATGATTCCAAATCCAAATTCACATATTTTGCTTCCTTTTGCACCCTTATTCACATAATACAATTAACACATGTATTATAAGCAATAATCCAGTATCCAAAAACTATATGGCACTTTATTTTCAACTCCCAAACAACACGCATGCATCATTTTAGTGCATCCAAAAAATACACGCAACGTATGAATTTTAGTTCCAGTGCATGGGTCACACAGGTTGCAAATCACATCGATAATTGTATCAACAGTGACCAGATCATCACTCACTTCATGCTTAAGTAGAGAAAAGCTTAATTGATACAATCCACCGATACCATTAAAGGTCATAAATAGACATCACGATCCAGTAACAATAGCAAGACACACAAATTGCAAATGAATTCATACATGCACGTAGAACAATCCAAAACCATGTGCAATTCCAATAAACACCCAATTAATTAAACACTAAATGTGTAAAGCAAACCCCATTTCTCTCTTTCTCCTCTCTTGCGAGTCACCATAACCAAAAAAACCACCACTGCAGGCTGCGAACCAGACTCACCGCGACAGGGAGAGACCACTGCAATGAACCACAACGACTCTCAAAATCACGACGCACCACCACTGCACAGTCTGATTGCAAATCATGTCCACTATTGTAGGAAGAAGAAGGGTTCGAAAAAAGGGTTTATTGGTCCGAAACTCAAATGCGTCAAACATCAATAACCCATGAGAGAATTGCGTGAGAAGAAGAAATTGGGGTTTCGTAAAATATACAAAATGCGATAGATGTTGATACAAAAACCCATTATAGATGAAATCAAATTGGGATTAACCAATTGGATTTAGGGTTCGAAAAACCCACGAGAGAAATCAACACCAAATTGAAGATTTTCCAAAAAAAAAAATCTCAATTTGCCCATGGCTACCGACAAGGGTTTTCAAGAACAATTAGGTTTGCCATGTGCCAACACGAAACTGCACACAAAATGTTTGTCAAGAGATAAAAGAAAATCCCTAAATCACAATTAGGTTTTCTCATAAAATTTGATGCAATATAATATCGATATAATATATTATTGTAATATTAAGAGCAGTTCCTAATAACAATAGCAGTATGCGGAAGCGTACCTAATGATCAGTAATTAAGAACAATGTAGATAAAAGTGATACTTGATCTTCCAAATAGAATCAATAAAAGATTAGAAATTATTTACGTGTGAGACTATACTGCTCTCTTTCTGGTAGTGTTTTCTAGAGCGTATCTTACAAATGTATTTTGATGTCGTCTCATAAAACTGACTAATGGGATATCAATTTTATATCTTTACCAGCAGAGACCAGGGACCTCTTAACAAGTTTCTGAATACTTAAGTCCATCACAGATCGTTCATTGAACAATCCAACCCATCACGGATCGTTCATCAGAAACCTAATATATATTATCCATCAATTAATAACAATTGTGCAATATAATTGATATTTACAAATAATATAATTTATTAATTAATGTTAATCCACAATAATAATAGAAAATAATAATTTTATATAATAAAATTATATAAAATACAACATGATGTCCTTCGTTTGTATAAAGAGTTTGATATCAGATGTTGTTGGTGGACTCATAACTTTTCTCTTAATTTTTTGAACATCTTTTCACTGCTGAATCATTTGGATAATATCACTGTCACTTGTGATTTCAAAAATGTCATGGAATAGTTTGTTTTTAACAACTTTAACTGCACGTCTATAACTAATTTATGTGATCATTTTCCGATCTCCACAACAAATTCCATGTGATATCTTCTCCACAAGCTTAGTGAAGGTGCAATTGTGGCGAATGGACATGGACACTACTGCGTGGGACTTAAACATTAACCCATGACGGTAGGGGCACTCTACAATAGTAACTCATCGAAGTTGGGCTCCATAATATATTAACATTTTATATCTCTCCATACACATTGGGGGTCCAGAAGTCGAACATGCACTTCTTTGTAACAGTTCTATTATTTCATTTGCAAACCTTTGTAAGTTACAAAAAATTCAATAATAGAGTTAATTGGTAATTGAGGCTTACACATAATCATCCTCATAACATCCTCATCACATGCTAATTCAGTAGCATGATACATGACAACTCCATTTTCATTGAACATTGGCTGCCTGAAGTATAACTTGTTAATATTCGTTGCAATTTGTAAGTTCAGACTCTTGGTAACCAACTCAGTTAACAACTCAAACGTACAAGAGTATGGGATGCAGAACAAGGTCGAAAATGAACCTTCAAACTGGACACCATCATCATATTCCTTCATTTTTCCTTCCCTAAAAGTGGCAGTTAGATATGAATGGGCAAAATTGTATTCACCTTCACTGCCAACAAATGGTTCCATTTTTTGCACTTCTCACGAACTTCGACGACAACTACGAAGAAAAAAAATAAGTAGTGAAATGAAATTAAAATTTCAGGAAAAAAAACTAGTTTAATTACTTGTGCTTTAAGCGAAGACGACCACTGAAAGTGTTCACCTTAGATCTGTTATATATGGGGGAAAATAATATTTTAATGTACCAAAGTATAAATGGATAAAATTGCCCTTCTTTAACGTACTAAAGAAGCAAACTTATCCACCAACCTATTGTACCATTTTACATTGAATGAAGTCTTCACTTTTTCACTTCCCCTTCCACCTACCTATACACACTAAAATCCTCTTTATTACTCCGGCGACGACGACGATAAATTCAACCTCAATGCACACCACACAGCAAGTGAAATAAATCCACAAAGACCGTCTTGGTGAAAGGTTAGGCTCCACATTTATTTCATCTTAGTTTACTTCATTAAAGGTCCGTCTTATTATCTGATTCCACCAACAATGGTAAAAAAAATTCAAACTTTACTTGTTTTACTTATATGATTAAAGATAATTTTGTTCAGTTAACCAAATATTTATGGCATTATTCTGTGAATAGCTTATGAAATGTTTTTTTTTTGGACTTCGGTGCTTCTAGACCCAACAATTTATACGACACCCCCTTTTTAATATTGTATTCTACAAATGCACATTTTTAAACAATTGTAAGGGAAAGAATACGAAATGTCGACATCACAAGTACTGAACCCGATTTCACTAGAGGACATTAGTCTATGCAACGACGACCAAGTTCAGGAGGTTACATTAATGGATTCTATTACTGTCCTCACCAAAGAAAGAGAGTTGGATGAAGTTCCTGAGATAGGAATGGCATTTGAAATGGTTGACAAGGTCAAAGAATTTTACAAGCAATATGCAATTAGATGTGGATTTGGTGTCAGAGTGAGAAGTTCCAGCAAAGGAGAAGACAATGAAATATGCTTCATCAAATTGGTTTACAGTCGTGAAGGCAACTATGTGTCCTACATCCCTCCTGAATTGAAAAGTCAACCAACAAAGACTAAAAATTGTGCTACTTGGATAACAGTTGTGAAGAAGGCAGCACAGTGGGACATAAGGAATGTGATACTTCACCACAATCATGACCTTAGTCCTATGAAGTCAAGGATGATTTGCGAGAACAAAAAAATTAACGTGCAAGTTAAGCGAACACTGGATATGAATGATGAAGCGGGTGTGCGCATTAATAAAAGTTTCTAATCACTAGTTTGTGAGGTTGGTGGATTTGAAAACCTTCCATTTGTGGAGCCTGACTTTAGAAATTACATCGGCCGACAAAGAAGGGCATTAGGGAAGGATGAGGATGGTTAAGCATTGATGTCACACTTCTCTCACATGAGGCAAATGAACAACGACTTCTTCTTTGAGATTGATTTTGATGAGAACAATAGAATATCAAATGTATTTTGGGCTAACGCACGTAGTAGGGCAGCGTGCGAGGAATTTGGAGATGTAGTCTCACTTGACACAACATATCTAACCAACAAGTATGATATGCCATTTGCACCATTTGTTGAAGTCAATCACCATGGTCAGTCAATATTACTAGGATGTAGATTGTTGTCTACGAAAGATACATTACATTTGTGTGGCTTTTTCAATGTTGGCATAAGTGCATGTCAGATAAGTCATCAGATGGTGCTTATGGCATATAATGCAATTGAAATTATTTTCCCAAATAGTCACCATCAGTGGTGCTTATGGTATATAATGAAAAAAAAAATCCTGAAAAGTTACAAGGGTATACTCATTACAAAACTATTAAATCCTAGTTGAAGACATTAGTGTACGAGACGCTAACTGTCCAACAATTCTAGAGTGGGTGGCGACAATTAATTAATGATCATGACTTGAATAACAATGACTGGTTAAGGACACATATGAAGAGAGAAAACGTTGGATGCTTTAAATATTTTTTCGTTATGTCAACTACAATTAGGATGGTTTTTTCTTTAATTAAATTATTATATAATAATTTTTTACTCCATTTTTTTAATGTTTGTAATGATTTTTACCATTAACATCAAAGTTATTCTTTGTTAATAATTTGATAGAAATTTTCTTAATGTTGACCAGAAAATTTCCGATCAATATTAATTAGGATTGTTTTTATCAATGTTAATTCGAAAAAATTTTCAATCAACATCAATCAAAATGTCATAAAAGAAAATCTCAAAACAACAATTTTTCTAAAAAGAAACCATGGTTGGTGTTAAGAATCATATTGATTGTTGTCAACTCAGAAAAAGTAATAAACAAGGTAAATAAAGAATATAAAAAATATGAAAATTAACTTAAATTTAAATTAATTAATACAAGTGCTTTCATATTAATTTACGACAAATTTTATTTTACTTATTTTATTTAATTTTATTAAAAGTGTTTACTAAAAAATTATCAAAGCGTGTAATTATAACAATACGGTGGCAAAATGTTTTTAGAATCTTCTCTACAGGTTGAAAAAAACTCTATTTTTAGTAGAGAAACCCTTAAAAGTTAAAAACACTTCTTTTTATACAAACCTCTTAATCTTTTAATAATCTTCATGTGACACCTTTTGAATTTTCACTTTGATTTACTCTGCTTTGTTCATGTAGGAAGGTTCCTCACCCCTTCTTCACAATCCATTGTGCTATTTAATTCCTTTAAACTGGGATAACTTAAGATGTACTCTTCATTTTGATAATGAAAGGTATAAGTAGATATTTCTTCTAATGTTGAAATAAATTAATATATATTCATTTGTATTGTTTATGTATTAACCAAAGTTTAACACATTATTTTATAATTTTTCCTTTTGTTAGAATTAGCACAATTTCAATATAAAACAAATTCTCTTGTGATGTGATGAAAAATCCTTCTCATAAAAAATAAACTAAAATAAATTGGTGTGTTTATGTGTAAATGGAAAATCCAAATAACTTAGCCTCT
This sequence comes from Vigna unguiculata, assembly GCF_037176805.1. NCBI lineage: Eukaryota > Viridiplantae > Streptophyta > Magnoliopsida > Fabales > Fabaceae > Vigna > Vigna unguiculata. The sequence continues at coordinate 5,207,375 of NC_140799.1, forward strand.
TTTTTTCTTCCTAGGTGAGAAGAAAACTTTATGGAAAAAAAATAAGTTAGATTTGTTGAGTTTATGAAAATAATAAGTCTTCAAAAGGCACACATTACATTTGTGGGAACAAATTCTCTTGCGATGCGATGAAAAACCATTCTTATAAAAAAAACTAAAATAAATTGATGTGTTTATACGAAAATGGAAAATTCAAATAATTTAACCTCTCTTTTTTTCATAGGTGAGAAGAAAACTTTATGGAAAAAAAAAGTTAAATTTTTTGAGTTTATGAAAATAATACATTTTAAAAAGTCACACATTACATCCGTGGGATAAGTAAGAGAATAAGAAGGGAATGAATGACAATAGTTATATAATGAAAAGTCTATGGTATTTATTGTCCTAATAAAAAATAATTTAAGTTTGTGTTTGATTTTTCTTATCTCTTGTAATATACGAGTGTTTCGAGGTTTATGGTTAAATTCTTACTTTGAAAAATATACGTTTATTGAAATCAAAAGATACGAGAGATTGGTTTATATATTGTACAAAATTTCACATAATATTATTTTTTGTTGTCTTTAGACAACAATTATAATTTTTTTTTTCAATTTTGAAGTTTTCGTGATATATTTTTGTGTTTTTTGTATTTATTTTATTTCTTGAAACTAAAAATAATAATTTTCTTAATTGATGACACATTTTTTTCCAACAAGATTTATATTTAAAAGTAACTCATGCATGCCTAGTACTATATTTAGAAATTTAGAAAATTGCATGATATGATAGAATTTTCATATGTATGAGATGTAATGAACCTGTATTCAAGTCTATAAATATAACATAAGAAGAATCATGAGAGAAATTTATTTTTGTTAAATTATTATTTATCAATCCACTAATATTGTAGTGACTTTGTAGTACTTCTTACCTTTATCTCATTTTGAATTCACTATACTTTCATAGTAGGGAAATACATTCTTTTAAAATACTTTAAGTTTTAAATTATAAATATTCTTAGAGCTTACAAACGTGTTGAGTTTCGTTATATATTTAAAAATGTTGTTTAGATCAAGTGTTCAAGTTCATTTTCATTTTCAAACCTTTTAGAAATTTTAAACAAGTTTTGGAATCTACAATTATCTCTAGTTAAGAGTCCAATTTTAGTTAACCTTTTTTTTTATTAAGTTGTTTGGTTTGAAAAAAAAAATGAATCTACCCAAATAGGTAAACTTAATCGAACAAATTTGTCTACACAACCAGCAATATTTTGATAATTTGCATACAAGTTTTTTATTTTTAAAAATGATTAGAATAAACTAAGTTGAGTTTATTGGAATTTATTTTTGACCTATATTAAACTTGCTTAAGAATATCTGTGAAATAAGTAGTACAAAATTTAATATTCTATTAAGAAATTTATTATAAAGTTGCTTACCATAAATCACATAATCTATTTGATCACCTTTTAGTATCCGTCTAAAATTCAATTACAAATCAATATTTATAATAATTCTATTTGATATTCACTACTATTTTATAAGCAATAATTTAGTAATTTATTATTAATCAATAACAATTTTTTTATGGTAAAACGGAAAGAAGTTAAAGGGATATAAAATTTGATTCTTGAATATGAGACAACTAATTTAGTTCTTGAAAAAAAAATGAAATATAAATACATAAACTATTCAAATTGATCTGTAATGATAATACTTCCCCATTTTCTATTAAATTAATCTTTAAATATATTTTAATAACAAAATAATTATGAAAAAAACAGAATTTTTACAAATTTAAGAATGAAAGTTAATATTTCGTTTTAATTAACTATTTATCCAAATCTATAACAATATATAAAAGAAGATTTCGCTTATTTTTTAAAATATCAATTTTATTCTTTAAATATAATAATTTATTAAATTTTTAAAAATTAACTATTATTTTTATAAATTTTATATAAAATTGAATGTTTTTATTTTTTTATTTTATTTATCAATAATTATTTTTTATCTGTTTTAATATATTTTATTTTATTTTTAATAAATATAATTTTAATTTATATATTAATTCAATAACATTATAATATAACCTACTAATATAATTTTTAATAAATACATATGCTCGTATGCGATAGCGCGCTAGTTAAACCAAACGTAATTCAGTAGTTTCAAATTAACTCAATCTTTTGTTGGAATGACGTGGCGGATAGAAACGGGGAGATTCACTCACATACCAGTGTGCTCGTCCGTAGGCGATAACCCCTTCGGTTTTCCCCTTCCAGAAGAAAAACGATTTCCAAAGTATATAAAAAATATCAAAACGCGCAAAACAAGAACACAAAAACGCTTCTGAATTTCCCTGTTTCGATCATAATCTGAAGAAAATTCACTTCAATCAGAATTCGAATTCTAGTTTCGAGTAGAAAAGGAAGAGAAGAAATGGAATCGGAGAATTTGGTGAAACAGGAATTGGAGGAATTGCTGAAACAATTGGGGAAGAAGCAAAGGTTTGAAGCCTCTGTTTTGGCCCTCAAATCCCTTTTCCAAAGCTCATATCCTTCTGCTTCTCCATCGCTTCGCCAATCCGTATGCTCTTCTCTGTTTATGTTCAAATTTCTCATTATAAATTTTGCTACGTTTTTCAATTTAACTTTTTAAGGTTTCTGGGTTTAGTTCCTTTTGCTCAGCTTCGTTCAGTCCGAAAGAATTGACTTTGATTTGCTTGAGTTAATAAATATGGTTGTGTATGGAATAATAATTTATCAAATTAGTGTTTGGTTAACCTTTCTCATGATCATTGATTCAACTGAAAAGTCTGTAGCTGGAGACCGATCTTGTTTTCATTTGCATGTCATGTGTAAGCACCTAGGAAGCACGATCAAATTGCATGAACACCTTGAAGTCTTCTAGCAATACAAATTGGAGTAATGTTATATCACAATTTTACAAATTGGAACATCATTATATCACAAATTGGATACCAATACAAGTATTTTGTATATGGTTCCGACTGGACAATTCTCCCTAAGGACTTGAAGGAGAGAAAAATACGAAGAAAAAATGAAATTGTTTTCTCCTTTAAGTTAAAATTAGTTTGTGCAAAAGCTAATTTGTAGAATCTCTCAGGTATTTGCTACAAATTTTTATTTTTAGTTTGTCCGTAAACTAGTTTTAATATATGGGGAAGTCAATTTCATTCTTTTTATATTTTATTTTAGAGGTCTTAGTGGAGAAACCTCGTCAAAACGGGCACTATGTTAAGGTTTTAAAATACAATCTGTGACTCAAGGTTTTTGGGTGTTTCCCATTGCTTGTAAACTGTAATTGTCGCCATATGAACTGCATTTGTCTGCAACTTTCAGTAATATGAAAGATTGTGACAGAACTGCAAACATGATTTCAGCCACAATTTAAAACCTTGGTCTAAGTTTACTTGTTCTCATTTTTTAAACTTGGATTGGATTCTTTGTTATGAATTATGATTCAACATTTTTATTTTTGTGTTAATTTAAATTAATTTTATATAATTTTTATTATGTTCGATAGTGTGTGATTTTAAAAATTTCTTCGTAGTATTGCTTTTGTGTCATATAGTGTATCTGTGCTTTCTTGGTATAGGCTCCCTCGTTCAGATGTGACCTGTGTGTGTGAATAGGGTTCAACCTTTACTTTAAACTTTAATGTTAAAGAAAATGTTTGTTATGTTTGCTGAGGAGCTAAAAGGCAGGAGATTGACTGTTGTTGCTGGTGTTGTTGGCAGTTTTATTCTGTTGTTTGCCGAGTTGCTACTGTGTTGAAGACCAGATATACAGCACCAGGTTTTTGGAATGCTGGACTGGGACTTTTTGAGCTGGCATATTTGCTTGTTTCTGAACCTTCTGAGAAGGAACACTTGAAGGCTTGCATTGCTCAGGCCAGGGAACATTTGCATGGGGAAGACAACCCATTACTACAAGCTTCACAACTTGCAGATAATCAAGCACCCAGAGGTGATTTTCTTTCTAAATAATTATGTTTTCTTTGTCATTTTTTGTTATGGAAAATGATATTTTAACCCACTTTTTTTGACCCACTTTTAACCCATTGCTTTAATTACCATTAGATCATCTTTTTTTATTCTTTTTAGTGATGTGATGTGATGATCTAATGGTGATTGAAGTGGTGGGTTAAAAGTGAGTCAAAAAAAGTAGGTTAAAGCATCATTGTCCTTTTGTTATTTATAGTTGCTCACGTTTTTGTGTTGTACACATCATTCAGAGGTTTTGAAATAATTAACCTTTTTCTTCTTGTGTTTATCTCATCTCGCTATGATTCAGGATACCTTTTTGAGGGGCACCTTACGGTTGATCCTGAACCACCACAACCTCAATGGTTGGTGCAGTCAAACCTCTTGACGACAGCTGCTACACTCTTTTCTGCCGAATCCTCCCAAGCTTCTGCAGCAAATGAAACCACCCAAGAGGATGCAGCCAGTATTCTTCAAGATCTTATAAATAGATTGGAAGAAGTTGTGCCCTTGGTATTTATTCACAATCTTTCACATGCTTTTTGATAACCATTATTTATCAGACTTTCAATTTACTCTCAAATATCAACGTGGCTTTGAATTCCAGGTTGAGTTTCTAAAGTTGGATAAGTTTCTTGAAAGAGGTATAGTGTGGCTTAGTCATTGTTTGAACCTAAGGAAATCAGGCCACGGTAGAAGTATTTAAGACCATTTTTATGGTCTACTTCGTACTTGAATTACTTCAGGTTAAATTAACAAAATAAGCTACTTGAAATTGGTTCAGTAGAGTACTATTTTCACAAAAGATTTAGGAATCAATGCAAACAGCTTAGGTATTAAGTCAACTTTTAATTAAATCATATACTTACTGTCCCATGCCGCACTCACTTTTTAAGGATCTGTTATTGATGTTAATGCATCATTTGAAGGGTAACTTGATATAAACTTACTCAGTTAAATTCATTTTGTTAATTCCCTGGTCATATTTTAGTTCTTTCCAACTACTTGCCTTTTGATTGATATATATTTTGTCTAATATAATCAGCCTTTCCATTGCTACAATTTACACTGCCCACTCAAGGAACATATAAATACTGAATTTTTTTGTGTTAGATGGTGGATGAAGGTACTGTAGCTCCAAGAGCCCCTCCTGCCAGTAAAGAGGTTGTGGCAAAACTTCCAGTCATCACTCTCACAGAGGAAATCCTGGCTACATTGGGGAAAGATGCAGAGTGTGCCATTTGCAGAGAGAACTTGGTTTTAAATGACAAAATGCAAGAGTTGCCATGCAAACACACATTCCACCCACCATGTCTAAAGCCATGGCTGGTATTGTGTTTCTAACTCCTCTTTCTATTGGAAATTTTATGATCTTCTAAAATCAAGTTCGTGCATTTCATAATATTGAATTCTTTAAAAATGGTATGTTTAAATATAAATTGAGTTCAATTTCAGGATGAGCACAATTCTTGTCCAATCTGTCGGTATGAGCTGCAAACTGATGATCATGCCTATGAAAGCTGGAAGGAGCGAGAAAAGGAAGCTGAAGAGGAGAGAAAAGGTGCTGAAAATGCAATTCGAGGTGGTGAATATATGTATGTTTAAATGGCCAATCAAATTTTATGGTTGATAATATGGTTGTTCGTGTAACAATGGATGGATGTGAATTTTTCTTTTGTTGAAGTAGTTGTTGTATTCTTTATTATGTTTAAGCTATAGATATCTCAAATTTTCAGGTTGCTCGCTTAGAACTTTTAGTTTTTACTATAATGGTAATGAAGTTAGAACCTAAGATTATCACTTAAACATATCACCATACTGGGATTTAATTTATAACTATCCATTTAAAACAAAGCTAAAATGATATATTGTAATGATTAGTTGGAATCCTACCAATGGAGTGGTAAACATGACAGTCAAAATATTAAACGATTTCTTATATTTTGAGGGACGAATATTTATATGTTTGGCAATTTCAGTAATAAACCCTTTAACCATTTAGGGATCATGACACTATAGTCACTGATTTTGTATACAAATAACCTTTGAAAAAATTTGATCCTTAAACCATTTTTTTTTTTGCGCTTCTACAAATTTTAATTTAGATCTTACATGAATAGTACATTCTTAATTTTTACATGAGCTACAACACCCAATTTGACAAATTTAATATGTGCAGATCAAATTAACAATTAATTAGTTTTACGAAAATTAAATTGTATTATTATCTTTTTAGTAAGAAATTTGTGAAAATGTGAAGTAGGAACAATATTTTCCCATTTACAAATACTTGAGCATTCCAACACTGCACTGCATCAAACATTTTAAGTGTCATATAACTGGTAAGTACAGTGAACACAGTCAAGCAATTTTAAGATTTTAATATAACTAATTTTGAATAGTTGAATATAAATATGATATATTTAAAATGTGATTATTTTATAGACATATGTTTGAGTCTTTAAACTTGAAAACTTTCAATTGATTTTGCAATTTATTGAGTTCTCAATGTTTTAAAATGTTTCAACTGAGTTTTTGTAATCAGATATTTTTGTTAATTATATAATATATCATTTTGTACTCTTATTAAATGTCATCACATTATATTTTATATAATATATTATAATATTTTATTATAAGAAATCATGTTAAAATTTACTTTAACAAAAATTATTTTAAAATTAATTAACATTACAAAATTATAAAATATTAAATATAAATACAAAATTATAAAATTCTGAAAAAAAAAATTAAAATTATAAAATTTAGAATTTAATAATTTCATAATCTAACGATGTCATAACTTTTTAATTTTGTAGTTTTATAATTATCTAATTTTATAATTTTATTTTTGTATATTTTATAATTTTATAATTATGAATTTATATATTTTTATAATATAATTTTGTAATTTTCTATTTTGTAATTTTGTAATTTAACAATTTTGTAATTTTTTATTTCACAATTAATAGTTACATATTTTATATTTTTATAATTTTGTATTTTATAATTGTATAATTTTAAATAAATTTAAAAATAATTTATAATACAGTAAATGTTTGAAAGATATTTTTTTATATCGTGTAACAAAATATTTTTTAATGACATTTAAGCATAGTGACAATGCAAGTAAGTGTCACACCACAAAATTAACACAAACATTCATCTACATGGATTCCATAGAAAAATTGTAAAATTTTTAGACTTAATAGAAAACAAAAATTTAGTAAAAACTCATTAAAATTAAAGATTTTTAAATTTATCATATACTCTGTTATAAATTATTAAGCTTTAGTACAAGTATAAGTTGTTTGCATACCTAATTAAGTGATAAAGTTTAATTTATGATTATGTCATCATGTATAAAATAAACCATATTGCATTGAGATGAAAATACCTTGTATTGCTTTAGTTAAGAAATAAATCATATCAATACCATGATTAAAACGAAACACATATTTATAAATATTTTTTTAAAACAGTTAGGCCAATATTTTACGATCAAGAGGAAAGGGGAATTGGTTTCGTAAATTTTTTTGTAATTCTTTACACCTTAAATCTGATTTTAAATGATCTTTAATTAATTGAGATTGTGCATACAAGAATGCATTGCTTTAAATCTTTATATTTGAAGAATGCATTGATCTTTTGTTTCTCTTTGTGTAACATGAGAACTTATGCAAATTTTTAATATGTAAGTAGGGTAGTTTTCTAATAGAATTAAATGATTAGGTTATTTGTCTAATCAATTAATTTGATTGCAGTGTTAATGTTCATTTTCCAGACTTAATTTAATTGATTAGATTAACAACCTAATCATTTAATGTGTTTGTAGAAAATCATCAATCACTTTCATAACTTAACCTAATTGATTAGATTAATGACCTAATTAATTAATATGAAGACAGAGTTAATTGTTTCTTTCCGAACTTAACCTAATTGATTATATTAATGGTTTAATAAATTAATTTGACAATTTTAACATCTTTAGCTTTACCCTCAACATATTTAAACATATACTTACATTTGGTTAAGATCTACTATTCTAAATTATTCTTTTCACGTGGACATTATAAAAACAACGTGGACATTATAAAAACAACAATTTAATTCACACTTTGAAAAGTAACAGCATATTTAACCAGTTTAGTTTCTAGTTTCTAATTGAACCGGGAGATCTGGTCAGATAAGAAAAATTCGACACAAAGCGTAGCAACAAATACAATTCTTTAAAAGAAAAAACCTTTTTTTTCAATGATTTTCTTTGGCAGGCATTAATGGAAATTCAAATAAAATATTATTTTAATTCTTTTGTTTAAAACGTGTCATTTTCATTCCAAAAAACTTGTTATTAAAAACATATATTCTTGTTGAAATTTAAATCTAGGTTTGCATGCATTTTAAATGTTACTAACTTCCGAATGTTCTATTTTTAGTTTTTGTCATTAAATTGTGATTTAATATTTCTCAAAAGTTCATTACTATTGTTATTTTATTTAAGTCAGGGTATTGATCAGTTCAATGACTAGTACAAATTTTTGAAACACTTAAAAATTCCTATAAGATAGTGCCAAACAATGATAATGCAGATGATGAAGCAACCTTGCCATAAAAGTTCTATATCCCAGACGAACTATAGAACAAACAATCTTACTCAATAATAGCAATTATCCTATATTCAAAAAACATAGAACAATAGTAATTGGTATTGTGAACGTCCACACAAGTATAAATGGTGTAAATACAACTAATATAGAATCTCCACTCAAATAAAAAAGACAAAAGTATCTATTTTAATGTATTTAACAGCATTTTTGACACCACCTTTTCATAAGCAAGCAATTTCGAAGTAATTTGTTCCAGCTGCTGCAAGTCTCAACCCAGCAAATATAGGAATGCTGAATGCTGACCTCACAATGCAACCATCAACAATGAATATTTTCAAGTCACTCATCAGTACTATATAAAGTATCAATCTTATAAAATCTCAAAATGCCTTATTATAGCCCAGCCACTTTTTAGCTTGGTACTAAAAAAACAGATGAATCACAACTTCTCACCAAATAGCAACCATTATTAACTAGAAAAGTTCACTCAAATATACACTAGGGCCTGAGGCTAGGAGACAAAGTTACCAGAGCAGCACCTCAAGTGACCAACTTCACCATATAACCATAAGAAAATTGCTGCTGTGTAAAGCTTTCCCAGAACCAAAGTGAAGACACCTCCATAAAAAACTTGTTGATATGTAAAGGATTTCATGAACAAAACCAACATGTGGTTGTTAAGTTCAGAAAACTGTGAACCATCAGGAACCTTTGGCCCTAATAACACTGCATCTGTCAACCATCAAGATTTCTACTCCACCTATTTCCAGATCTGGGTGTATTATGATTCGAATCACGCTCTGAGAACCTATCATTTCTAGATGCAAATCCCATTGCATCATTCCTGCCACCTCTCCGGTCTCTTTGTCTTCTCACATGATGACTAGATCTGTGTCCACCTGATTTCTTTTCGTCCTCAGCTTTATAGGTCAATGGTTGGATTCCCTGAAGATCAGGTTCAGGAACATACCCAAAAGGCCTCTTTGACTCGTCCATTCTTCTAAATGTGATTGATATCCTAGCAAAAGTTTTAACAAAAACAATATCAATAATTTGTGATTTGTTTGAAAACTTAGAAGCCATTGATAGAATATCAAATCGCTTAGCACCTTTTTGCAGGAACTGCTGGCACACAGTGCTTAGCTACATCAGCTCCATTTCCATTCAAGACAAGTACAGATCTGAAGAAAAAGACTACTTATAAGATTCTGAATCTTCTATAGAAATAAGAAAGTTGAAGAAGAATTCAATCTAACTATAAGAAATGTAATAGTTGAATCCAGACTGAATACTTACCCCACAGGTAATGGAATAGCAATCGAACCATCAAATTCACCGGGGCCTACAATCTTTAAGTTTGCTCCAAAAACTATATTGCACTCGCTAAGAAATGAGACAGTGCAAAATGGTCGAACAAAGTCATGGTTATCTATGTGTGGAGGTATACAGTCCCCTTCTTCATATATATTAACAATGCAACTGTCTGGCACACAAGTAGGAGGTAGTACATGCCACTTGATCAGTCGTCGGATGATGACTTTGAAAAGATCAGGTAAAGGATCAACCATTGAATGTGGAAGAATACCAGGTGGGTTACCATCTCTATCCTGTAACAAAAAACGTTACCATATTGAGACTTAAGTCACTTTTTACTCTGTTTCAAAATAAAGAAACATAAAAGCAGGTTGAGATATAGACTAACCACTGCATAATTGTAACAGCACCCAAATTGGATAGTTTGTCGTCCCTTGCCCCTCATCCACTTTTGGGGAGCAGAAAATGTTCGCTCTGAACAAGTGAAGAATTAACATCATATAGTCCATCAGAAACAACAACAGCAAACACTAAATAGTCAAGGAAATTGCTGTGAGAAAAAGTATTTTATGTTTTCAGCATCTAAAGGTAAGTCGTTAGCATACTGATATTGACCCCACCACAGGATCTAAAGTCTGATTTTTCCTAAATAATATCTCTGTTAAATTACAAGACAATATTTACTGAATAAGGTATCTGGATAATGCTTCAATTCATTAACTAATAATATAAAAAAATCAAATATGGATAGTTGACAAATCAGAAGCAAATATAGTGGTAAAAAATCTTAACAGAATGACTGAAGTGACAGAACAAGCATGTTATTGACAGTTTGTAGTACCAGAAACAGGTTGGGAGACACGAATTAATAAAATTCTACAATAAGTTGCAGTTATAAATCATCAAATCCATAATATTACTTTACACTCGCAGCAGCTGTGCTAAAGAACACCTCAAATAATCTGATTAAATTTATATTTGAAATAAATATAAAATTCAACCCTCAAAACTATTTTTGTTGCTTAAGTCCTCTAAAAGTTTCTGTTTACACAAACTGGTCCCAACCAGTGCTAAACTTTTTAAGAACATAATCACCCAATGGAAGTTGTTAACTCGTTAATAAGTTCATACCCTCAGAGAACAACTAAACTTGAAAGGCTAAAGCAACAAATGTAATAAATGAAAAAGTAGATATTTACATTTTTCATTAAAGTTCAGCACAATAAGCCATGAAGAGTGACTGCGATTTCGGCTACATGCTTGATTTTATTATGTACTCTCTCTGAACATAATTATGAGAAAAAACATAAAGTTTGGTAGACCAAATTCTAAGCAAATTATAAGTGCTTGCACCCCACTTGATGAAATCTTATAAAACATAACTTTAAAATAATTGAGATTATATTTTCTATGACTCTTATTCTTGATAAAAGAATCCAATGATGGAAGTTTTGGTGTGGGGGGAGGGGATTATTTTCAAATTTGATTAGTAGAATTAAATGACATTGACACCCCCTTAACTAGTGCAAATATTAGTTAATCTTACTTACATTTGAGTCCAGAGAGAATTCATATAATTTTCTTCTTCCTTTTCGGAGTACAATGAGGTTTAAACCTAAACAAGTTAAAGGTTGGACTCTCATTTCCTAAGACTGTCTATATGGCATAAAATCTGCTGAATCTTGCGAATGAATCTCAGTATCTGGAGAGATTAGTCTTTAGTCAGTCAACACCAAAATACATAAGTCCTCATGAAAACTATCTAAACTCCCCAACCCCTTACATTCTTCCTTAACAAAGGTAAATTAAAAAACAGCAATGGCAAAACAAATACGGAATTCAGTCAGATGTCAGTTCTTTTGAACCTAAAGAACTATAAGACAAGGAAACAGAAGCCCATAACAAGATCACACAGGACATACAAACATAAAGAAAAACCATAAACGATTGAAACAAGTCGAGAATAGAGATCACAAACCTTTCAATTCTCCTCTTTTCCCCATGTCCTGTAATGAAGCAACATAATTGACAATTCTTCTCTGTTCAGCAGCACTGAAAATCCCAGTGTGGAGTTCAAGCCCTCCAAGAATGTTGACAAGCTTCCCATTAACCCTCTCAAAGCAGGCAAAGTCTTTCTTGCGCCTCACACTCGTGAACCTAAGGTACTCCCTCCGCTCCGGAGGCAAAGTAGGCTTCTCAGCCACAGCCGCACCCACACCAGAAGCATCATTCGAATTACCCATAACAACATTAACCACATTGTTGTTGTTTTCTTCTTCGCCAAACTCATCATCCTCTTGGGCCATGTCAGCCCAACAAACTCTCTGGCTAGGAGTCTCCACACAGGAATTCACCTCCGCCCCATCTTTCCAACTCCCCAGCGAGTGCGTGTCGCAGTTATCTTCAGCGTCGTTTTGGTCATTGGGGCTGTCGTTTTGGGGCACTTCACCTGAAACCAAAGAACCCATAAACCGTAAGAAAAAAACGGGTGAAACCCAGATGGAAAAAAACGAGAATTTGGGAGAAAGGTAAGGGTCTTGCGACCTGGGTCGATGGATTGAATACGATCGGAGAGAGATTGAGTGCAGCGCGCGCAGAGATCTTGGGAGAGGAAGGGGAGCCACGTGGCGAGAAACTCCGAAGCGGTTCGGAGATCCGAAGGTGTGTAGTTTAAGAGGAAAGGGTCGGTGTCGGAAGCGTTGATGTTGTTGGGTTTACGTTGTTGGTGGTGCTGTTTCTCCATGGCGAGGTGAGTCAACTCGGAAGGTAGAATCGGGGAGAAGAAGAAGAATAATAATAACACAGAAAGCAGTAAAGACCGCACACAACGAGATACTATGCTTCCTCACTTGCTGCGATTTGTTGTTTGACGTTGTGGTTTAACTTCATTATATAGATGTATATAGATATAAGATATGTTTTTGATATATAAATATATATAGAGAGATATTTTTATTTTCTTTGAAATCATTAAAATTGTATTTGGCTTTAACCAACAAGATTTGATTTTCAAAGTCTTTTTATCGCTTTTTTAATATAGTTTTATTGAAATAATATATATATATATATATATATATATATATATATATATATAAAGATATATAAATATTTTTATTTTGTTTAGATCCACTAAAATTATATTTGGCTTATCAAACAAGATTTGATTTTCAAAATCTTTTTTATTGTTCTTTTAATATAGCTTTACTGAAAAATAATTATCTTAATTTGGGAATGTAGTTTGTATAAATAAGATAAGATTTCTTTTATAAGATTTGAGTAATCAGAGTTAATACATTAAAGGTATGAAATAGTGTGTGTGTGTGTGTGTATATATATATATATATATATATATATATATATATATATATATATATATATATATATATATATATATATATATATATATATATATATATATATATATATATATATATATATATATATATATATACACTTTTGCCTTATAACGATTACAAAATAAAAAATATTTTTTTAATTATTATTAAAATGAAAAATGCTATTAAATTTGTAAAAAATATATTTTTAAAAAATAATTAGAAAAAATAGTTCAAAAATCTAATGAGTAAAATAATTAATACGATAGTTTATTATATTATTATAGTAAGATGATTCAATTTTTTATTTTCTACATTTTTTCGATTTATCTCTTTAAATATTTTTTTTTGAATTTATCATTTTTTTTAAATTCAATATGATTTGTAATAATCAATATGTTAAAGATTTGTAATAATTATTTCAATATGATTAAATTCAAATTTTAATTTTGTATTAGCGGAAACATATGGGTGCATATATGTGTCCCATTTTACCTTATGGTAATTAAATATAAAAAATTAATTTTATTAATTATTATTAAAATAAAAAATATACTTTTAAAAAATAATTATAAATAACAGTTAAAAAAATTAAAAAAAGGTAAAATAATCAATAAAAATATTTATATGGAGAAGAGTAAAGTTGATAATAAAATTTGTATCTAAAAGTGATTAATTTCAATTTTGTATGAAAAAAAATTAATTCATATTTGATGTTATTAGATAATTGGACTAAAATATTATTAATGTATTTGTTTTCTAGAAAAAAAAAACCAACTCTTTGTATTTTTTATTTAAAATTTAGTTTAATGATAAAAAATATTTTTATTGACAATTATTAGTTGTTATTTATCTATGTATTTTTGATAGTATGTAATTTATTAAAGAGATAGGTCCATACTCATCTGGACTAATAGGATGTTCAATTTTAGGTACAAGAGTAATAAAGAAAGCTTTACAACTTGTAGGTATGTTTCCACTCTATAAACTAATAGGATTTTCAGGTTTAGGTACAAGAGTAATAAAGAAAGTGTTACAACTTGTTGGTATCTTTCCACTAATCTGAAACACATTAATTACTTGAACCATCGGGACTTGGACTTTTAGTGCTTTCACACTGCCATATAACATCCTCAATTTCAATCTCAAATATAGGTGTCATGAGTCAATTATTATCTTCAATAGTCAATGTAGAGAAATATATACTATCTAGTTTCACATCCAACCCGTCCATCTCACTTAATCTCTTATGAAAGAAGACTTTAACATCATTCATCACCATATTTAATCCACACACCATATTTAACCATAAGTGATTAATTTCAATTTTGTATGAAAACAAATTAATTCACATTTGATTTCATTAGACAATTAGACTAAAATATCATTATTGTACTTGATTTTTAGAAAAAAACTATCTCTTTGTATTTTAGATTTAAAATTTAATTTAATGATAAAAAGTTTTTTTATTGACAATTATTAGTTATTACTCATCTATATAGTACTTCTAATAGTATCTGATGTATGCAACTTATCAAAGAAATTTGTCCATACTCATCTAGGCTATTAGGGTTTTCAGTTTTAGGTACAAGAGTAATAAGGGAGCCTTACAACCTCTTGGTATCTTTCTAACCTCTAGACTAATAGGGTTTTCAGTTTTAGTATCAGTTTTAGTACAAGAGTAATAAAGGAAGTGTTAAGACTTGTTGATATCTTTCCACTGATCTGAAACACATTAATTGTTTGAACAATGGGGACCTGAACATTTAATGCTTTCACACTATCATATAACATCTTTAATTTCAATCTCAAATATAGGTGTCATGAGTCAACTATTATCTTCAGTAGTCAATGTAGAAAAAGAGATATCATCTGGTCTCACATCTAACCCATCCATCTCATTTAATCTCTTATGAAATAAGACTATAACCTCATTCTTCAACATATTTATTCCTCACACCATATTTAACCATAATTGATTAATTTCAATTTTGTATGAAAAAAATTAATTCACATTTGATTTGATTAGACAATTAGATTAAAATATCATTACTGTGTTTGATTTTTAGAAGAAAAAAAAATTGTCTCTTTGTATTTTAGATTTAAAATTTGATTTAATGATAAAAAGGTTTTTTATTGATAATTATTAGTTATTACTCATCCATATAGTATTTCTAATAGTATATGATGTATGCAACTTATCAAAGAGATTTGTCCATACTCATCTAGGCTAATAGGGTTTTTAGTTTTAGGTACAAGAATAATAAGGGAGCCTTACAACTTGTTGGTATCTTTCCACTCTCTAGACTAACAGGGTTTTCAGTTTTAGGTATGAGAGTAATAAAGGAAGCATTATAACTTGTTAGTATCTTTCCACTTATTTGAAACACATTAATTGCTTGAATCATGGGGACTTGGACACTTAATGCTTTCACACTACCATATAACTAGAGATGTCAAAATGGGTCAGGCCCGTCGGGCCGGCACGCCAGCCAGCCAAAAAAAGGGCGGGCCGAGTTGAAAATTTCAGCCCGCCAACCCACTATAACCCGACCCGCCTAGCTCACCAGTTTAGCAGACCAAAACGGGCCAGCCCACCCTGACCCGTCAACCTGTTTTTTATTTTTATTTTATGTTCTTTTAATTTTTAATGTTTAAAATTAAAAATAATTAAAAAATAATACTTTTTTATATTATATAAATAAATTTATATATATAAAATAGATTTATAAACAAAAATTTATAAAAAATTAAAAAAAATTAAAAAAAAAAGTTTATAAAAAATTAAAAAAAAAAAAAGACAAGCCAGCCCGCGGGCTAGCCCGCTTGTTCGCCAGCTTGCCCTAAGATGGGACGGGTTGCAATATCCAGCCCATTTATTGGTAGCGGGCCAGCCTGATCGGACCCGTTTTTGGTAGGCCACAAGCGGGCTGGACCAAAACGGGTCAGGCTGACCCGTTTTGCCATCCCTACATATAACATCTTTAATTTCAATCTCAAATATAAGTGTCATGAGTCAACTATAATCTTCAATAGTCAATCCAAAAAAAGAGATACTATCCAACCTCACATTTAACCCATCCATCTCATTTAGGCCCTGTTCTTTTGAGGGGATGTACTGTTCAAGAGGATTGGAGAGGAAGGCATGGAGAGTGATCACCTTGTTCTTTTTGGGGTGATGCAAGGGAATGGCAGGGATGGATTAGAGGGATGACTAAAAAATTCCATCCCTCTACTATGGAAGAGATTAGAAGATGATGGATACAAAATTACCATTTTATCCTCGTCATATTTATTTTTTACCTCTCTTATCCTCGTAATTTTTTGACACGTGTTCATACAGTGTTGTCTTCTTTCTTATTTCTTCACATAAATTTATCTTTTAATTTTAGTTTTAATTTATTAATAAAAATAAATAAAATTTTATTATTAACAAACATCTAAAAATCTAAAAGTTAAAAATATATAAACAATATATAATTCTATAAAATTTGAAAAAAAGAAAAAAATTTATTAAAAAATGTTACCTATATTATTAACAAACATAATCAAATTAAAAAAATATGTTCATATCAAATAAACAAAAAAAATTATATTTCAAAGACTTAAAAACAAAAAATATATATAACATAAATAAATTATTTTTCATGTAAATATTAAATTGATAAATGTTAAATTTAATTTCATACCAAATAAATTTGATTATTCATTTTTTATAAATATATTTATATTATTTCACACAATTAATAGAAATTAAATAAATTATTCTAAATGATTTATATAGCATTTTATATTACTTTTAACATTAGGGATATTTTGGTAATCTTATTTTTTTATCTATTAATTTTTTTTTAATATGTCACATCACTCAATTCAATCACAAACTTTCACAAATTTCACTCTCTAATCTACTCTAAAATCACTTCCTAATCCCTTAAAAAGAACAACATCAACTTCACCCTCTAATCCTTTCCATCTCTTTCTCTCCCTCTCCTTTTAATCATTCCTCTCAAAAGAACAGAGCCTTAATCTCTTATGAAAGAAGACTTTAACATCATTCTTCACCATATTTAATCCTCACACCATATTTAACCATAATTGATTAATTTCAATTTGGTATGAAAAAGATTAATTCACATTTGATTTGATTAGAATTTTAGACTAAAATATCATTACTGTAATTGATTGTTAGAAGAAAGAAAACCATCTCTTTGTATTTTTGATTTAAAATTAAATTTAATGATAAAAAGTTTTTCTATTGACAATTATTAGTTGTTACTCATCTATATAGTATTTCTAATAGTATCTGATGTATGCAACTTATCAAAGAGATTTGTCCATACTCATCTAGGCTAATAGG
Source organism: Vigna unguiculata (assembly GCF_037176805.1). Taxonomy (NCBI): domain Eukaryota; kingdom Viridiplantae; phylum Streptophyta; class Magnoliopsida; order Fabales; family Fabaceae; genus Vigna; species Vigna unguiculata. Next base: position 5,224,981 of record NC_140799.1, read on the forward strand.
GTTTTTAGTTTTACATACATACAAGAGTAATAAGGGAGCCTTACAATTTGTTGGTATCTTTCCACTCTCTAGACTAATAGGGTTTTCAGTTTTAGGTACAAGAGTAATAAAAGAAGTGTTACAACTTGTTGGTATCTTTCCACTGATCTGAAACACATTAATTGCTTGAACCATGTGGACCTGGACATTTAATACTTTCACACTGCCATATAACATCTTTAATTTCAATCTCAAATATAAGTGGCATGAGTCAACTATAATCTTCAATAGTCAATTTAAAAAAAGAGATACTACCCAGTCTCACATCTAACCCATCCATCTCATTTAATCTCTTATGAAAGAAGACTTTAACCTCATTCTTCACCATATTTAACCATAATTGATTAATTTCAATTTTGTATGAAAAAAAATAATTCACATTTGATTTGATTAGACAATTAGACTAAAATGTCATTACTGTAATTGATTGTTAGAAGAAAAAAAACCATCTCTTTGTATTTTTGATTTAAAATTAAATTTAATGATAAAAAAAAATTCTATTGACAATTATTAGTTGTTACTCATCTATATAGTATTTCTAATAGTATCTGATGTATGCAACTTATCAAAGAGATTTGTCCATACTCATTTAGGCTAATAGAATTTTCAGATTTAGGTACAAGAGTAGTCAAGGGATACAACTTGTTGGTATCTTTCTACTGATCTGAAACACATTAATTGCTTGGACCATGGGGACCTGGACATTTAATGCTTTCACACTGCCATATAGCATTTTTATAACATCTTTCCACAGATCTGAAACACATTAATTGCTTGAACCATGGGACCTGGGTCAACTATTATCTTCAATAGTCAATTTAGAAAAAGAGTTATTATCCAGCCTCTAGGACTCTATCTAATATACTTTTTGCACTACCATTAAGTCTATATCATGTGTACTTCCGTCCAACTAAAGGCAGATCAATCACCTCCATCTTATTTATAAACTTATTGAAACTTATCACTTCTCTCCTACTTGTTCCATCCTAGTTAATCCATTCTCTCTCATATGAGTTTCTAACTGCATTAAAGTTCTCCATTAGGGCTCAAGTCTTACAATCATCCTTCCATCTAATTTTAACTATTTCTTCCAACATATGAATAATCTTATCTCTTTAATCACCAAAAGAATATACATTTACTACTACAACAGTGTTATCACTTCTGTTGTGTTTCATGAAGGCCAGAAATTGTTGTAGAAGCTAACTGAAATCACGAAGACAGTAAGTTTCTTTTAGTATGTAGATTCATTATCCTTAAAGACTTATTCGCAGTGTGTTGCACAAATAATCTAAAATACAACAAGAGCTTCTTGAATTTATCGAGGATTTCATAACTAGATAGAACTTTTGAAAGAGCAAAATAAAAGAATCCAATATAATAGTAAAAAGAAAAGAACAAACAAAAAGAAATAAAATTGTTTACTTATAGACAAAGGAAGTGGTTTGTTATGCATGGTGACAAACTAACTGATCACAATGCTTCATTTGACTTGTGGAAGACGCAGTCAACGTCCAATGATTGTAGTGGACGTTCAGTGATCATCTTTATTTATCTTTTAGACTTTCTCTCTTCATCCTCAAAATTTATATTAATGATTTATATATATATATTTATATCTAAAAATGGAGTTAAGTGAAGCGACCACATTTCTGTTCAGAATATAAGCAATATTTAAATTTGTCATGTAAAAGTAGAATTAGATTAGGTTAAAGTTCTTTTTCAGATATTAGTTATCACATTTATTTTCACACATCACATATGGTGTCTAACTAAAATATTGTTTCTTACATTAAAAACAAAATTATCACTAAAAACTAATAAAATAAAAGTGAGGTTTTTGACATCCATAACTTTCATGAGTTTATATTAATTTCTGTTTTTTCTTAAACCATACTTTGTATAATGACTACTCATTCAATATTAGAGAATCTATAATTTATTAAATCCAGTGTTTCTTTATAAATTGTTGTGTACTATTTTGCACAATTTTAAATTTAAGAAACCATTATTGTAATTATGATTCACTATATCCATAGCATTATTAACATAACAGTATAATAGCAAATCTTGATAAATTTGTTGGAGTATTTGATCATTTATTGTGGCATAGAATTGGAAGTTTGTGAATTTGTTGGTAACATATAGTTATTAGTTTATTTTAATTTAGATAGGTTTTTTCTTATTATTATTTTAAGAGGGAGTATAAGAAATAATTAAAAATCTCCTTGGATAAAAAATATGTATAAAAATTAAATAAAAAAACTAATGAGAATTTTTAATATAAAATTTAAGAACAGAGAACACAAGTTATGATAAGGAAGGGCATAAAATCTACCATGAAGAAGTGGATTCTCTTGTCGATACACAATTAACCTAGGGACAACTTTTTTTTTTCACTTAATTATTTTTCTGTTCATACTTTTTTTTTCAATATTTTTTATAAAATGTATTTGCACACTGAGTTTTGGTTTCACTATTTTGAAACTTAAATTCTGAATGTTTATTTGTATGTTATCAAAATATAATTCCAAATATCTACTTTTATATTCTAACTTCCGAAATCCAATATCTCATTCATTATATAAATAAATTTTCATAAGTGTATTTTTAGACTTTTGAATATTTAATTTCATGATAATTTTAAAAAATACTAATTCTTAAATATATAAAAAAAGATATAGACCTTGTAATGTTTAGTTTTAAGTATACAAATAATTTTTGGATTAATTATTTGAAAATAGATAAAATGGAATTTGGAAAGTTGAAATTATCTTTTCTAAATTCATATTTATTTAATAATAGAAGTTACCAAGGTGATTTGAAATTATTACAGTCGATACTAATCTCTATAGACAATAAATTAAGTATTGATAATGCTTTTTTTTTCATAAAATTAATATTTTAGCCACACGTAATAATATCAAACTAACCAGCAAAAATTCGAAAATACTAAATTTAAGAGTATAAACATGAAAATGACCAAAAACGCACGAGTTATATAAGAAAAATAGGAAAAAGTAATTTTGACACCTTTACTTTTAAATAATTATTTTTTTTAATAAAATATTAATTTATATGAACGTGAAATAATAGGAGTTTTGGTTCAAAAATTACCACCGTGAGAATAAGATGGGTGTTTCTTTTTGCACCCTATGATTTTTACCTGCAGTTGTATTAGGAGGTCTAAAATGTCAAATTGTTCGAAAACATACTATTTGTCCTTTACATGTTCTTCTTCTGTTTCCGTCTTTAGACTTCTTAGTTTTTCACTTCCTCCCACTCCTTTGTTTTTTTTTTTTCACGGTATGAATTTTGTTCTTCAAACAAAATTGTATAGTTTGAAAATGTCTTCCACACATTGAAAGTCTTTTTCTAAAAAAAATAGTTTTTGAATTATAGAATATAGAAGTCACTTTGAAATTCAAAAGTCTATTCCAAATTACATCATTCTAAAATGAATTAAAAAAATGTATTATTAATTATACAATCTTAAAATTAATTTTACTTTCAAAATATATAATCTGAAAAATAATTTTGATTTCTATCTGAAAGTAATTATTTTTCACTCTTAGATTGAATTGTAACTCAATTGAATGGTGTATCAAAAGGGTAGATTTTGATATACTTCAAAATTCAACAATGATGTACTTACTCCATTTCTATAGAACAAAAGAAGGGTAATTTTGGTATTTTAAATTTCATGTGGGTGCAGATAAAATTTATGAGTACAAAAAGAAACATTATCAAAGACATTGGTCCATACTTATCTAGGCTAATAGGTTTTCAGTTTTAAGTACAAGAGTAATAAAGAGAACGTTACAACTTGTTGGTATCTTTTCACTCTCTAGACTAACAGGGTTTTCAATTTTAGGTACAAAAGTAATAAAGGTAGGATTACAACTTGTTGGTATCTTTTGACTAACCTGAAACACATTAATTGCTTGAACCATGTGGACCTGGACATTTACTGCTTTCACACTGCCATATAACATCTTTAAATTCATTCTCAAATATAGGTGTCATGAGTCAACTATTATCTTCAATAGTCAATGTAGAGAAAGAGATACTATCCAGCCTCACATCTAACTCGTCCATCTCATTTAATCTCTTATGAAAGAAGACTTTAACTTCATTCTTCACCATATTTAATCCTCACACTATTCTTCCTGGATATCTACCCCTTGATTCCATCTGTTATTCTTCTCCAATTTATAATTAAGTCCTCAAATTCCCTCTCACATTGTCATGCATTTAAACTTCTAAAAGGTTTTGGTCCTTAATATACAACAAGTGAATTTTTTAACACTAAAGCACAATGATCTGATACCACTCTCTCCAATACATATTGCTTGCACTCTTGCCAATGTCCTAGCCATTCTCTAGAGACTAGGACTCTATCTAATATACTTTTTGCACTACCATTAAGTCTATATCATATGTACTTCTGTCCAACTAAAGATAGATCACTCATCTCCATCTTATTTATAAACTCATTGAAACTTATCACTTCTCTCCTACTTATTCCATTCTAGTAAATCCCTTTCCTCTCATATGAGTTTCTAACTGCATTAAAGTTCCCCATTATGGCTGAAGTCTTACAATCATCCTTCTATCCAATTTTTAAATATTTCTTCCCACATATGAATTTTATCTCTTTAATCGCAGGAAGAATATACATTTACTACTACAACAGAGTTATCACTTTTGTTGTGCTTTATAAAAGAAACTGTTATAAAAACTAATTGAAATCACGAAAAAAGCACATTTTTTGAGACATGTAGAATTATTATCCTTAAAGATTTATTTTTAATGTATTGTACAAGTTCCTCAAAATATAACAAAAATTTCCTGAATTTGTCGAGGAGGCTTTCAGAATTAAATAGACCTTTTGGAAAAAGAAAAAGAACCCAAGATAATAATAGAAAGAAAAGAACCAAAAGAACAACTGATGAGGACGAGAAAGATACGAGAAAGATATGAGAACGTTAAGCTGTTAAGTTGTGTTGTGATTTTAGAGGAAGCGAAATGGTCTATTCATAGACAAAGGAAGTGATTTGTTCTGCATAATGACAAGCTTACAGATCACAACGCTTCATTTGACTTGTGGAGGAGGCAGCCAACATCCAACTGTCCTTGCGTAGCCAACGTCCAGTTTGCAGTTGAACATCAACCTCCACCTCTTGCGTTAAAATACTATGCTTCCCACAATCCACTTATATTTAAGTGAAGTGACAACATTTGTGTTCAGAATATAAGCAATATTTTAATTTGTCATGTAATATTAGAATTAGATTTGGTTATTTTAAGTTCTTTTTCAGATATTAGTTATCACATTTATTTCCGCATCACATGTTGTGTGAACTCAAACATTGTTTCTTACATTAAAAACAAAATTATCACTAAAAACTAATAAAATAAAATTGAGGTTTTTGACATGCATAACTTTCATGAGGTTATATTAATCTCCGATTTTTCTTAAATCATACTTTCTATAATAACTATATTTTACTCATTCAATATTCACCAATCTATAATTTATTTTATTAAATCCAGTGTTTCTTTATAAATTGTTGTGTACTATTTTGCACAATTTTAAAGTTAAGAAACCATTATTGTAATTATGATTCACTGTATCCATAACATTATTAACATAATAGTCTAAGAGCAAATCTTGATAAATTTGTTGGAGTATTTGATCATTTATTGTGGCATAGAATTGGAGGTTTGTGAATTTGTTGGTAACATATAGTTATTAGTTAATTTTAATTTAAATAGATTTTTTCTTGTTATTATTTTAAGAGGGAGTATAAGAAATAATTAAAAATCTCCTATGTATAAAAATTAAATAAAAAAAACTAATGAGAATTTTTAATATAAAATTTAAGAACAGAGAACACAAGTTATGATAAGGAAAGACATAAAATCTACCATGAAGCATGTTGTAACTATACATCAAATCTCTTTCAATCTATTCCATATATTGTGAACCTTAGTTAATGCTTAATTTTTTCAATAAATAATTTAATGCAGGTCAAAATAATTTAAAGAATAATTCTACAACTGGTTAGATTCAACACTTGTTATTCAACAAGTAAAGCATAGAATTTTATATCTTAAGTAACGATCACATCTTCATAGAGGCCAGTGAAGAAGTGGATTCTCTTGCCGATGCACAATTACACCTAGGGACAATTTTTTTTTTCACTTAATTATTTTTCTGTTTATACTTTTTTTTTGTCATTTTTTTTATAAAATGTATTTGTACACTAAGTTTTGGTTTCACTATTTTGAAACTTAAATTCTGGATGTTTATTTGTATGTTATCAAAATATAGTTCCAAATTTCTACTTTTATATTCTAACTCCCGAAATCCAATATCTCATTCATTATATAAGTAAATTTTCATAAGTGTATTTTTAGACTTTTGAATATTCAATTTCATGATCGTTTTTTAAAATACTAATTCTTAAATATATAAAAAAGATATGGATCTTGTCAAGTTTAGTTTTAAGTATACAAATAATTTTTGGATTAATTATTTGAAAATAGATAAAATAGAATTTGAAAAGTAGAAATTATCTTTTCTAAATTCATATTTATTTAATAGTACCAAAACATCATTAGGTGATTTGAAATTATCATAGTCTATACTAATCTCTATAGACATTAAATTAAGTATTGATAATTCTTATTTTTTTTTCATAAATTAAAAGTATTATGTATTATGTGTCACAATAATATTTAAGTCACAAGTAATAATATCAAATTAACCAACAAAATTTCGAAACTAACATTCTGCTGAAAATTACACAAATTCATAAAGAAGTTATTGAAAAAAAGAAAGTACAAGATTTAAGAGTATAAACATCAAAAAGGCCGAAACGCACGAGTTATATAAGGCATTTGGAAAATAAGATGGGTGTTTCTTTTTGCACCCTGTGATTTTTACCTGCAGTCCTATTAGGAGGTGTAAAATGTCAAATTGTTCGTAAACATACTATTTCTCCTTTACATGTTCTTCTTCTGTTTCGGTCTTTAGACTTCTTAGTTTTTCCACTTCCTTCCACTCCTTTGCTTTTTTCACAGTATTATGAATTTTGTTCTTCAAACAAAAGTGTATAGTTTGAAAATGTCTTCCACATTGAAAGTATTTTTCTAAAAAAATAGTTTTCTAATTATAGAATATAGAAGTCACTTTGAAATTCAAAAGTCTATTCCAAATTACATAATTCTAAAATGACTTTAAAAAAATTGTATTATTAATTATACAATCTTAAAATTAATTTTACTTTCAAAATATATAATCTGAAAAATAATTTTGATTTGTATCCGAAAGTAATTATTTTTCACTATTAAATTAAATTGTAACTCGATTGGATGGTGTATCAAAAGGGTAGATTTTAGTATACTTCAAAAATCAACAATGATGTACTTGCTCCATTTCTATAGAACAAAAGAAGGGTAATTTTAGTATTTTAAATTTCATGTAGGTGCAGATAAAATTTATGAGTACAAAAAGAACATTGTCAAAGAGATTGATCCATACTAATCTAGGCTAATAGGATTTTCAGTTTTAAGTACAAGAAAAATAAAGAGAGCATTACAACTTGTTGGTATCTTTTCACTCTCTAAACTAATAGAGTTTTCAGTTTTAGGTACAAAAGTAATAAAGGTAGCGTTACAACTTGTTGGTATCTTTAGACTGATCTGAAATACATTAATTACTTGAACTATCCTGACGTGGACTTTTAGTGTTCTCATATTGTCATATAACATCTTTAATTTCATTCTCAAATATAGATGTCATGAGTTAACTATTATCTTCAATAGTCAATGTAGAGAAAGAGATACTATCCAACCTCACATCTAACCCATCCATCTCATTTAATCTCTTGTGAAAGAAGACTTTAACCTCATTCTTCACCATATTTAATCCTCACACACCATTCTCCCTAGATATCTACCTCTTTGATTCCATTTGTTATTCTTCTCCAATTTATAATTGATTGGAAGTATCTAAAATTGAGATCACCTTGTTGTACACATTAAGTTATTGATTTCTGTCTTATCATTGCTTCCGTATTATAACTTAATATTTTAAAATCATAAAAAATCTTTTGTCTTTCAAGTTTCATGTCAATATCTAAGTCGCTAATATCATCCATCTTCTCCAACTCATTTATCTTCCTAATGATATTCTGTGTAGTATAAGATATGTTCCCAAATGCTTTATTATTCCAAATTTTTAGGTTATGGTTCAATCTTTTCAATTTATCCTTCAAAACCATGATACAAAATCCACTCATTGTATAATTGTTCCATAGTCTTATGACCAAGTCCTCAAATCCCCTCTCACATTGTCATACATTTAAAGTTTTAAAAGGTTTTGGTCCTTAATATACAAAAAGTGAATTTTTTAACACTAAAACACAATGATTTGATACCACTCTCTCCAACACATATTGATCACACCCTTGCCAATGTCTCAGCCATTCTTAGAGATAAGAAATCTATCTAATATACTTTTTGAACTACCATTAAATTTATATAATCTGAAAAATAATTTTGATTTCTATTCGGAAGTAATTATTTTTCACTCTTATTGAATTGTAAATCAATTGAATGGTGTATCAAAATGATAGATTTCGGCTTCAAAAACCAACAATGATGTACTTGCTCCACTGCTATAGAACAAAAGAAGGGTAATTGTGGTGTTTTAAATTTTATGTGGCTGCAGATAAAATTTATGAGAGTACAAAAAGAAACACTATAAGTCAGGTAACAATAACGCATTGGTCCGATAAAAAAGTATAAGTAGCCTTTTACTTTTTCCACTTACATATTTTCTTTTTTCACTTCTTCAACTATGGTGTATTATATTGCCCAACTAACTTTTAAAATCTTATACTTTTCAAAAAAATATTTTAATACACTTCTAGATTATGTATTCTGAAAAATAAAATCTAAACTATTGCTAGGACATATAATTCAATTTTTTTTATATTTTTAATAACATTTTTTCGATAAGTGCAAGAACAATAAAAACATCTTTGTTATTAAATAATAAAAAGGAGGTGAAGAAAGAAAAATACGGAGGTTGGAAAAGTAAAACAAAATGTATCAGAGAACTCAAAATCGTGGCGAAATCTTCTCTACATATGTGCCAAACCTCACCAACGTCCAATAAACTTCAAATTACTCTGAGCAAACACTGACTGACACAAAATTTCTACAAATAATAATAAAATTTCATAACCTTATTTTCCACTGCACTTTGCAGTTTGGACTATACGAGAGTAGTCTGTTAATTTCTCTTATTCAATTGCTATCTAACAGTTAATGGAAATGGCTTCCTCATCCTTCGTCTTAGGTTCAGATTTGAAATGTGTACTCTCTTCAAGGAACACTAAAACCATGTCTGGGTTTGGTGCACTGAGACACATTCACCCAAATGGTTTGTTCAACAAATTCTTCCACTTTCACACTCTATCCACTAGAATGGTGGCAAGGACAACAAAGATGGTTTCTGATGTTTATGTTGGTGGAGACACAAGTAGCAGAGTCAATAGCAAGATGTACACCAAGTTGGACTCTTGTTTGGTGATACCACCTACCCCCAATCGTGCCAAGCCTCGAGCTATAATCAAATTCCTGGGTGGTGCCTTCATTGGGGCTGTTCCTGAAGTTACCTACGGGTTTTTTTTTTTTTGTTACCCTTTTGTTTTTTCAATGCAAAGTTTGAGTCTTTATCATTGATTGCTGGTTTTCTCATGTGGGTGGTGATATTGATGGTGTGATGAGTTTTGTTCCTTTAATTTGCAACTTGCAGGTACCTGATAGAGTTTTTGGCAAAGGAGGGTTTTTTGGTGGTGGTGGTGCCTTATAATGTGACATTTGACCATTCTCAAGCTGCTAAGCAAGTATATGAGAGGTTCCAAACTTGTTTGAGTACTATCCTGACATCTGGGTTGCCTCAAGCCAATCTGTCTCCTGCTCAGCTTGAAGACCTTCCTCTTTTCTCTGTTGGCCATAGGTTGTTGGCTTGTTCAGTGTTTAATACTTCCTCTTTTCCTTTATAAAAAGAATCATGAGAGCATTTTTTTGTCTTAATTATAAGAAACACACAGTACCCATTCTTGAGATGTATTAATAGTTAACTTCTTTCTTACCTTATTTGTTGTGAAGTTTACTAATGATACACTCAATCATTTTCCATATGAGTGAATGTATTTATTGAACTGTTAATAATACAAGCCACACTCATATGTGAGAAAATTATTTACTTTTAGCAATGTCACTAGATATAATTACCACTTAAATCATTTAATCATATGAGCATGTTTAGAATAAAATTTAAAATTATGGTATTGTTAAGTAGAAAAAGATAACCTAACTGTTCATTTTGGTTAGTCTTCGTGATAATTTATTTGTTTCTTATATTATATTGGGGGCAGGATCTTTCTTACTATAATTAATGTCAAGAAAGTAATGTATTTCTTGTTTTTTGAAATCTGTAGCAATGGTGCACTTCTTCAACTACTCATAGGCAGCTTATTTTCAGAGAATATACCCAAGGTCTGGTTATTTTTCTTACTGCTGCAGCAAAAGATTATATTTATACATGCACAGAATGATTTTGATACTATTTTAACTAATATTAGTAGTGTACAAATTAAGTTATTACAACATAGTTTTAGTTTGTGGAAGCATTATGTGGATTATGAAGTTTCATTACTTAAATCTAACTTATAGCAATTCAAGGAGTGTGACGAAAATGTATTTATCTCTTGTGGAAGGCTAATGCTGTAATCTCATACAACAACAGGCCAGCAACGGAGGCAGTCCCATACTTTGAACAGGTATAGACACTCATACTTGATGAAATCTATTACATCAATTTACCCAAGAGTCTTTATAGGCTATTACTTTAATCTAATATCTGTTTCTTCATTCTTGTGGTTATAATAAAGAAATACTTTTTCTAAAAGCTGTGTTAAGTGTTTACCTTCCCACTAGAACTTCTGTTATGAGGATGCACAATTTGAAGGATATATACACCGCTAATATGTTATTTTGGAGAAATATTCACTGTCTTGACAGGATTCTTTGATATTTTTGTATGTCACCTTGAGGATTTGAACCAAATGATTAAGGTTGTGATGAAAACTTAAATGCTGGTTACGTATATGTTTGAAAGTTCAAACACACCTGAACCGGCTTTAATATTTCTTATTCTGTTTCTTTGCATTCAGCATAGCTTCAAAAGCATTCTATAAATCTGTCCAATTAGATGGGAAGCGAATAAGCTTAGGAATACTTCCCTTTCCTTTTCTGATCCCATTTGAAATAACTGGCTAGTAAGCTAAAGAGATGTAACATTTATACATATTGACATAAGAATTATTGGCATACCATCCACATAATGGCATTCAAAGATAAATTTAATCTTCTAGAACAGTAATGAAGATGCTCATTGAGGTGTTTTTTATCTCTTTATTCATATAATCCAGTATTGCATCAGAACCACTGAATTCAAGATGGTTCATGAAATAATTTCGTATGTCCTTACAGAGATAAGATGTTCTTCAAAGGGGATAATATTACATATATTCGTACTGAATTTCAGCTGATAGAGCATTTTTATAAGTTGTTCATCTCCATTGTGCTCTAAAACTTTGCAGTGCTGCCCTGCAGTTGGGTCCTGCAGTCAGCCAAATGATGCCAGTTATGGAGGCAGCTCCTTTTTATTCAATAGCTAGAAATGCATCAGGTATCTCCTCAGCTCGCTTCTGATGGTTTTGCTTTTGCATCAGCGTTTTGTGATGCTGAAGATATCTTACTCTTCCAATTACAAAAAAACGACAGCATTGCCATCATTACCTTCTTTGTTATATGTTACTGTCTAAGATCCTACATATTCATTCCGTAACTCAATCTTATAAACTATTCAAACTTTGTAAAACTTGTTTAAGTCATATTTCTAGTTGATGTGAAATTAAACTACCATCCTACAATTGAGTCCCCAAAGAGGTTGTATATAAGGTGGTCTAGGGGGATGACTGCAATTAAAGAGACTTTTCCAACAATATGCAATGGGAGGGTTGTATAGAATGATCCTCCTCTACACTTGCTTTTCTTTACTACAAGTCAGGTGATTGAATAAGTACAGAATTTTGGAAGTTAGATATGATATAGTAACTTTTTCTAAATCAAAGGTCTTGGTCTAAAAACCAAAATTGTTGTTGGCCCTCATAATATAACTCTGCTTTTATAATTGTTGCCCTACCACCTCAACACTCAGTTGTAATCCTCGGTGTGTTTAAAAATTAACTATATTAACTTTTTGTATCTATGATGATAATGCATGTCATCTGTAATCTATGTAGGAGATGCATTGAAGATGGTGTTGGATGCTGTTAGATCAACTCTACCAGAATCTGAGCAAGAAAGACTGAATTCCTTAACTAAATTTGTTGATCAGTTGCCATCAGTAATGAATGAGGTACTTGTTAACTGTTGATTGGAGATTATTTTATGCTATTTATTTCACTTATGTAAGTGTTAATGGGAACACCACCTTGTAGGTGAAGTTTTGTTTTTGATTCCCATGCCTCCTGTTATTGTTTATGTACCAACCACATCCTGCATAATCTTTTTCCTTGTTAATTTTTCATTTATTGGATGCATATATGATTCCTAAGGCAATGGATGGACTTTGTGATCATTGACTTTTCATGATGCTTAAATCTTAATTAACATGTTGATGAGTGCATATGTGTATGCATATTTATTGGTGTTTATATATATCTCTGCCAGGTTTCGCAAGGAGTATCAGAGTTCAAGCCAACACCATCTGAAAACCGTGACTGCTTTAAATGTTCATACAATGTTGAACACACACTATTGGTTTGTCTAATGCTCTATGCCTTAGAACTTGTTCTTGAACTCAACTCAGAACTCAACTAAGGTAAAATGTGTCTGATATTGCCTCTCTAGGTGAAGTTCAATTTTGATGCAATTGATGAGACAGATATTCTTGAAGAAACACTAAAGCCTCGTGTGGAGTCATTGGGAGGGACATTAGAGAAAGTGACATTGAGTGGTAACCACATCACACCATGCATTCAGGTCAAACTTCTTTGCATCCTCCTTTTGTACCATACTTCTGTTCATCACAGTAAACTTTTCCTCTTTGCTGGAATATGCTTTCTTGAATTATCATGGCAGTGAAGTGACTTAGTTCACATGCAAATTGCATTATAGGGAATATAGTTTAACCATTCTAAAATCATGCAGGAATAGCAGATTTTCTAATTAAGGATCATTTCGGACCTTTCTTTTTCTCAAACACTTATATACTCTCAAATACTTATATACCGTAAATTGATCTTATATTTAGTCGATAACTTATCTAAAATTCGATTTTTGATTGGGAGGTCAGGGAGTGAGGTGGGAAGTGGGTAAATTGTATACTCCTGCAGATGCTGTTGCTCAAGGGCTTACATCTCTTTCGTTGAATGACACCAAGATCCTTGCCAGAACTATTAGTGACTGGTTCAGACGCTATGAGGCTTGAAGTGAAAGGGAAAACAATGCAAATATAATAATATAATTTTTTCTATAAGGCATCATTATGGTGCATGTTTTGGATTTTTGAACCTATGAAGTGTATATAACTTGTATAGGTTAAGATAAATGTTGATAGTTTATATCATTTATTGGATTATGCTTGTTTGCATATGCTTTTTTCAGAATTAGGATGTATCAAAAGTTCAAACAAATATAGTTTCATAGTATAATAATACTCTTTAGAGTATTCTAGATATGACTATATTTAGGATATGTTATGAGAAACTTTTCCTCAAGAATTTTTAGAAAACAAAAAGGAAAGTTAAATGAATTTTTTGTTGTAATCTGATTATATTTCTTCACCAATAAAATTATTATTATTGTTATTATTATAATTATGAAATTAAATATAAATAATTTTTATAACTATTATAAATAATTTTGATTTTATTGATAGTTTTATAATTAAAAGGTTAAATTAAAAAAATTAGAGCTGTCAAAATGGGTCATCCGGTTTGGCCCGCGACGGGTTGGCCACTTAGTGGACCAACCTAACTCGGTTCACTTATTAGCGCGTCAACAAAATTAGAACCTGACCCGACACACCACGGGTTGGCGGGTTAAACGGGTTGGCTCACTGGCTCACTTAATTAAAAAATAAAAACATAATTTTTTTTCTTCAATCTCAAGAAAACTAAATTATAATTACGATTAAAATCTAAATAAACTTCAATACAATCCAAATAAAATCTCAAATTATGTTAAATTCCAAAATCACAAAAATATAAATTACTATCTAACATCAAATCATTATTATCACTTATAAAACTATAGTATTAGAATCTTAAATGAATAAATCCACAACATTTTCATCTCTTGAAACATCTTCTTTATCCCTGTCCACAAAATATATATATATATATATATATATATATATATATATATATATATATATATATATATATATATATATTATATTATTCAGCGATGGCCTCCAGAGCATGCTCAATACTCATCCAGTCCATCAGGCTACAACGTCCCTATCACCATTACCACTGCCAGAGGTTTTCATATCTGCTCACATCAACAAAGTTGATGATCATCGCAATAGAGAAGACCACACACAACATACAAGAAAGCAAAAGGGTAAGCTAGTGTAAAGGAAATCTCATATTGTAATAGTGCACAGGTAATCTTACAGCCAAGCATAAATAACAAGCATCACAACCATAGCTATCAAAATATATGAGACCCCAAGACTTGACTATCCGGATACGTGACTGAGGCACCACCACGTGGCAGTGGAATTATGTCCTAGCAATGAGGCGTCACCGCGAGGCCTTCACGAAATTATACCCTTACAGGAGGCACCACCACGTGGCCTTCGTGGAATTACGCCCTAGCCTTGAGGCACCACCACGACCCCCCATGGAATTACGTCCTTTTGTCGAGGCACCACCAGGAACTCCCTTTTAGAGGGTCCATGGAATTACGTCCAACATATGAGGCGCCACGAAGATCTCTCACTACAAGAGTCATGGAATTATGCCCTACCCATACTTTATACATGTTTCACTAACCAATCAGCAGTCCCCATAATACTAACATCATGTATAACAATCCCATCTTGCAACTCTAGCTTTCCAATCCATATAACATACAACAACATACCATTCCCATCGCAATCTCATACATCAAACATGGCATCATCCCTCAACCCACATAGTAAAGCATCTAGATCCAATAAGCAATCATACATCAACACACCATTCAACAATAGTACCAAATTTACCCCACAGTCTCGCTCAGGCTAGCAGGTCCCGCTCAGGCGAGGGAGGTCCACTCGCTCAGGCGAAACCCTTATCGCCTAGGTGAGAACACGAAAGAGGGAGAGCGGACTCTGCGAGGTCTCGTTCAGGCGAGTCCCTTCTCGCTTAGGCGAGACCACTCCTCGCTCAAAAATAAAAACCTCTCGTCTAAGCGAGAGATCGAGCATCAGGTCCTGGGCGAGCCTCTGCTAATTTCGCTTAGGCGAGGCAAGCTCGCTTGGGCGAGAAAACCAGTGCTCGCCACTGCTCTCTCATGCACAACACAGAACCCACATCGAAAACACATTTTTACCAATGTCAAACCAACAAAACACGAGCACACCTCAAGAATATAACTTGAACTTAGAAAACATGCGAAGAATCTAAGGAAATCGTAAACCCTAACTTCCCTTACCTGGAAAGGGCTTATACGGGACCTCGACACCAACTGCGGAGCGCAACAGTTCGAGGAGCAGTCTTAGAAACTGGAAGAACAGCGGGGCAGAGAAAGAACAAAGTGATTATGGGACCCTAGGAGGAAGAACACAAAAAAAAATAAGCTTCAGGGAGTACAGGTACAAGCTCGAGAGCACTTACATGGAGCGACAAACAAAGATGAGCTCAGGAAATCTTTGGCCAAGATTAGAGTCGAGCCCTAGCAGAGCGTTCTGAAAGGAAATGGGCAGCGCTTAGGGTTCTGTTTTGCAAGAATGAGTCAGAAATGGAAACCCTAGCAGCTTTAAGGCCTTAGCACCCTATGGGCTAGCCCTTAGGCCCAACAGATTAAGGCCAACCCTTAAACATTAGGGCAGAAAAATAAAGCTGGGCCTTAAATTCTCCCTAACAACAAAATTTTTGACCTCGAAAATAAAACTTACCAAGCAAAAAGGTGTGGGTGTGATTTCCTCATATCCTCCTCCAACTCCCAAGTAGAGTCACCTGCCCTCCGATCCCAGATGACCTTGACTAATCTGACTGTTTTTCCTCTGCATTCCTCCACCTTGCTATCCTCTAGGGCAATGGGTGGTACTTCCACAGTGAGGTCCTCCCTGATCGGTATATCCTCCGCTTCCAACACATGAGCCGGATCGAACACATACTTCCTCAACTGCGACACGTGGAACACCGGGTGAAGATTCGCCAACTGAGGAGGCAAGGCTATCTCATAAGCTACTGGTCCAATCCTCCTCGAGATCTAATAAGGACCAAGGAACTTAGGAGAAAGTTTTCTTGAGCGGAGAGCCCTTTTCACACCAGTGGTTCGGGTCACCCTCAAGAACACGTGATCTCCAGTCTCGAATTCCAAGGGCCTCCTCCTACGGTCTGCATAGGCCTTTTGTCTGCTCTGTGAAGCCCACATCCTGTCCCTCAGCAACCTCATCTTCTCGGTGGTCTGCTCCAACAACTCAGGTTCAACTAACACTGCCTCCCATCCTGATACCAACACAAGGGGGTCCTACACCTTCGACCATAAAGAGCTTCATATGGCGCCATCCCGATGCTCACATGGAAACTATTATTATAGGTGAACTCAATCAATGATAACACTTCACCCCAAGCGCCCAAGTGATCCATTATGCAGGTCTGTAGCAAGTCCTTAAGTGATTGGATTGTCCTCTCAGACTGGCCATCTGTCTGAGGATGATAGGCTAAACTCATCGCGAGCTTGCTCCCCAGAGCGCTCTGCAAGGTCTGCCAAAACCGCGATGTGAACCGTGGATCCCTGTCTGATACAATGCTCGAAGGCACCCCATGTAACCTCAAAATCTCCTTGATGCACAACTGAGCCAGCTTAGCCATAGACATCCTCAAGTTCATCGCCAAGAAATGCGCACTATTGGTCAGTCAGTCCACTATGACCCAAATGGTGTCATGCCCTCTAAAAATTCGTGGCAAATGGGTCACAAAGTCCATCGAGATGCTATCCCATTTCCACACTGGTATCTCTAAGGGTTGCATAATCCCACCGGGTCTCTGATGCTCTACCTTTGCCTTTTGACAGGTCAGACAGGCCGACACGAACTGTGCTACCTCCTTCTTCATACCCTGCCACCAGAAATTTTCCTTGAGATCCTAGTACATCTTAGTCATGCCCGGATGCAGACTGAGACGACTTTTGTGTCCTTCCTCCATGATCAACTTCTTCACCTCGACATCGTCGGGAACACACACCATGCCCTGAAATCTAAATATGCCATCACTACCCAAGGTAAAGTCCTTTGCCTCTTCTGACCCCAGTTGCTTTCTAACCCTGTTCAGGCTGGCATCCACTAACTGGCTCTCTCTAACTGAATCCAAGAAATCACTAGATATACTCAAGGTGCTACACCTAATGAATTCAGATCCCAATTCCACCTGCAGCTTCATATCCCTGAACTGCTCTAGTAGCTCCACCTCCTTGATCATAAGGTGAGCAGTGTGTACAGTCTTCCTACTCAGAGCATCGGCTACCATGTTTGCCTTCCCCGGATGATATAACAGTTCGAAATCATAGTCCTTCAGAAACTCCATCCATCGTCTCTGCCTCATGTTTAACTCTTTCTGATCGAATAAGTACTTGAGACTTTTGTGATCACTGAATACACGGAACTGTGCACCGTAAAGGTAGTGCCTCCAAATTTTCAAGGCAAACACGATAGCCGCCAACTCCAAGTCATGAGTGGGGTAGTTTCTCTCATGCACATTGAGTTGCCTCGAAGCATAGGCCACCGCCTTCCTCTCCTGCATCAACACGCAACCCAAACCTAGATGAGAGGCATCACAATAGACCTCAAAAGGTTTCCCAATATCGGGGATCACTAGGATTGAAGCACTCGTCAACCTCCGGTTAAGCTCTTGGAAGCTTTCCTCACACTTTTTAGTCCAAGTGAAAGGTTGGTCCTTCCGAGTAAGTTGCGTCAAGGGCGCCACTACCTTGGAGAATCCCTCAATAAACCTTCTATAGTAACCTGCGAGGTCCACGAAGCTCCTTATCTCAGTCGCCGACTTAGGACTTTCCCACTTTACCATTGCCTCTACCTTTGCTGGATCCACTGCTATCCCTTGGGCGGATATCACATGTCCCAAGAATTGCACTTCATCCATCCAAAATTCACACTTGGACATTTTAGCATATAGCTTCTTCTCCCTCAGAATACCAAGTACTACCCTCAGGTGCTCGGCATGCTCCTCCTGAGTCCTGGAATAGATAAGGATGTTGTCTATGAAGACTACGATAAACTTATATAGGAACGGTCTGAATATCCGGTTCATGTAGTTCATGAACACTACTGGAGCATTGGTCACACCAAAAGGCATAACCACATACTCATAGTGTCTGTACCGGGACCTGAAGGCTGTCTTCTGCACATCATCCGCCTTCACCAAGATTTGGTGATAACCCGACCGCAAGTCAATCTTCGAGAATACCAATGACCCATGCAACTGATCCATCAGGTCGTCTATTCTCGGGAGTGGATATTTGTTCTTGATCGTCATTTTGTTTGACTGTTTGTAGTCTACACACAGGCGTGAACTCCCATCCTTTTTCTTCACCAACAGCACTGGTGCTCCCCAAGGCGACGTACTAGGTCATATAAATTGTTTCCCCAGTAAATCCTCTATCTGCTTCTTGAGTTCCACCAACTCTGCCGGAGCCATCGACATTGGCCCGATTCTGGTACCAGGTCGATAGAGAATTCCACCTCTCTATTGGGAGGCAACCCTGGCACCTCCTCTGGGAATATATCCTCGAACTCGTGTACTACTGGTATGATTAATGTCTCTTCCCCCTTCTCCACCTCGAGATGAGTGAAAATGATGAAGCATTGCGCCCTCCTCTGAATCTCCCTCACCACTCCCTGGAATGATAACAACTCAGGCTCCTCTGAGTCGGGAAACAACAATATTTTCTCTCGACAATCTATAAGGATACGATTGGTAGAGAGCCAATCCATCCCCAAGATCACTTCCAACTCCTGTAGAGGTAGACAGATCAGATTCACTTTGTACCTCCGCCCCTCTACCTCCACCGGACACCTAGCACACAAGGACAACGTCCTGACCAAACTCGATGCCGGAGTATACACTACAAGTTCACACTGCAGCTCACACACCGGCAGACCCAACTTTTTCACACAAGCATCTGACATAAATGAGTGTGTCGCTCCAGAATCATATAACACACAACAAGCTTTCCTAGTTATCAAACAATGGCCTATAACAAGGTTACCTGAGCCTGCAGCCTCCGCTCCGGTCATGGCGTACACTCTGTCGGTCGCCTGAGGCCTGTTGCCTCTATGCCTCTGCTGGTTCTGTGCAAGAGCCTGTACTACAGGTCGCATCACTGCTCTAGCAAGGGTGGGGCAGTCCCTCCCAAAGTGACCTTCCTTGCCACAGTTGTTGCACTTCTTGAAGCCTGCAAGCTGTGGGCAAACATTCCTCTTGTGTGGTTCCCCACACTGGTAGCACCGAATCCTGCTCTGCTGGGGAGAAGACTCCCTAGACCCTTGAGACTGGAAATGGGGCCTAGAGTAGGGTTTCCTCCTCTCTTCGTGCTTGTGCCTAGATCCCGATGGTCCTCCCACGCTCTGCTGGTGTGGGCGTTGAGTCTCCACCTCCACGTTCATCTTCTCCATGACCCTAGCCTTCTCCACCAAGGCTGCAAAGTCCTTGATGGATAATGGGGCCACCATCAGACGAAGATCACCACGAATGTCGTTCTCGAACTTCCTGCATCGCCACTTTTCATCCAGTGGCATGGTGTAGAAGCGGCTGAGATGCTTGAAGTTTTCCGCATACTCAGTCACAGATCTGTTCCCCTGAGTTAGCTGTAGAAACTTTACCTCTTTAGCGTACTTAACGTTGTCGGGGAAGTACTCAGAGAGAAATTTTCTCCTAAAGACTTCCTAAGTAACTGCCTCCTGCCTCTCCTCCATCATGGACTTCATACAGACCCACCAGTGCTTAGCCTCACCCGTGAGCATATACACCACGGAAGCCACTCTACTCTCCTGTGGGCACATCTTAGCATCGAATATCCTCTCTAGGTCTTTCAACCACTGGTCTACTGCGTCCAGACTGGTCTTGCCTCCAAACTTCACCGGGTGGTGTTTCAGAAAGTCCTCCAGAATCCACTCCCTAACTGTAGCTCGTGGCTCCGGGCCAAAAGCAGGGGCAGCTACCCTGTTTTCCTCCAGTTGACGGAGGGCCTCCATATGCTGCCTGTGAGCATCCTCAACAGCCGCTCTGGCAGCCTCCATTTGCTACTGTTCCAGCGCTGCCGCCTGTCGTTGCATTGATGCTTCATGTCGTTACATCTAAGGAAATCGTAAACCCTAACTTCCCTTACCTGGAAAGGGCTTATACGGGACCTCGACACCAACTGCGGAGCGCAACGGTTCGAGGAGCAGTCTCAGAAACTGGAAGAACAGCGGGGCAGAAAAAGAACAAAGTCATTATGGGACCCTAGGAGGAAGAACACAAAAAAATAAGCTTCAGGGAGTACAGGTACAAGCTCGAGAACACTTACATGGAGCGACAAACAAAGATGAGCTCGGGAAATCTTTGGCCAAGATCGGAGTCGAGCCCTAGCAAAGCGTTCTGAAAGGAAAAGGGGCAGCGCTTAGGGTTCTATTTTGCAAGAATGATTCAGAAATGGAAACCCTAACAGCTTTAGGGCCTTAGCACCCTATGGGTCAGCCCTTAGGCCCAACAGATTAAGGCCAACCCTTAAACATTAGGGCAAAAAAATAAAACTGGACCTTACAATTAACAATGAATATTTTAATCCAAACAATTAGAATAAGATCACTATTTTTAAAATATTGAACAATTTGAATATTTTTATTTTAAAACAAGATAGGAATTATAAAGGAAATGATGAAAAAAAAATCTATTTTTTTTCTAATTTTTTTTGTATATTTTTTATTTGATTTAGCTATATTGAATTTGTATAAAATATGTTATCTCAAACTTTTTGCAAGAATCGGGAGCTAAATTATTGGAAAGTACACTTCCAAATCTTTCTTTAGGTGTTGTTCAAATAATACATTTTTTAGAATTATTGGCACAAAATTATTAATAATAACGTTGTTTGCCAAAATAAGGAAAAGTCCAAAAATAACATAAAAGCTCTATGTTGTCCCAACACTTTATAATAATATTTGAGAAGTTGAAGGAGATTCATGACTTTTTTTTTCTTCACTATCAACTTATATATCATGCATTAATTATCTATTATTGCAGAAAAGAAAACCAATGATTCCACCAACCTACCCTTCCTTTTTGAATTCTATTCACACCCAAGTTCACACAAAACACCATTGAAGTAGGAGGTAGAAAGTTTCTAAAGCAAAAAAGCAAAAAAGGTTAATGGAAATTCATCATGACCCTCCTCCTCCTCTCCTACCTCCTCCTTCTCAATTGTCTTTTGCTTATAGCCAATTGAAAAAATGGACAACGCAAAACAAACACAGACCATTATGAAAACCAAAGCTCCAAGTTGTGCTGATGCAGATGTTCATGGCCGTGTCTTTGCAAATCAAAATTTAGGATAACATGGACAACAATATCTGAGGAAACAAGTTAGAAGAAGGCTTACTAATAGGCCTCTTGAAGAAAGGCTAATGAATATAGCATACGTAAGGAAGGAGATTGTCAATGCCTTGAAATACCACAAGGCTACCATGAAAGTGGCAAGTGAGCATCAACAACACATGTAGGGATGACAACGGGGCGGGACGAGGACGAGTTTCACTATCCCATACCCATCCCCGTAAAAAAAATTCATCCCCATCCCCATACCCAAACCCAACGGGTATTAAACTTTTGTCCCATTCTCATCCCCACCGGGTAACGGGTATAATCTCGTACCCATACCCGTACCCGTTTTCTTACTACTTTAATATTAATTTTAATTAATTTTTATAAAATAAAAAAAATTACGATAAAGGAAACATAATATTATCAAATATTCAATATTAGGAGGATGATTTGTTTCTTCGATATCAAATACTTTGAAATAAATTATAATTGTTTACATTAGATTAGAATACCAAATAAAATCTCATGAGAACCAAACCATTTATTAAATTTGCAAACATTAATGATACCTACTTTATAAATTTTAAAAATATTTTTTAAAAAAATATAAAAGGAAAAAAATATTCAAATTAAAATATATTTTAAATGTTTGTTTACTTCAATTTTTTAAATTATAATGAATCTGTTTTTTATACACTAATCAAAGTTATAATACATCACTTGACCAAAATGACGCAAAGAACAAATAATAAACATAATAATAAAATTTTAACATAGATCTTGTATCTTTTGAACTTCAATATATGTTGGATGGTGGTAAAAAAATATTTATGGCAATCACATTAAATTTTTATATTGTAGTAAATAAAAATAATTTATACAATTATAGTGAAAAAAATTAAAGTATGATGTAATGAGTTAGAAAATAAAAAATAATTAGATAAAATTTATCGAAATAGTATTCTACATGATGAAAATAAACAGAAAATAAAAATATTAAAAAATTAACAAATGTATGTCTTATAAACAATTTGGAGACCATTGAAAGGAATCGCACAAAGGAAAATAAATATATAATTAAGGGTATGATAAGATGAAAAATATCTTAGAGATCTAAGAAAACTTTTCAAATATCAACATATATAAAAAATGACACAAAGAACAGATAATAAACATAAAAATAAAATTTTATCATAGATCTTGTATTTTTTGAACTCCAATATATGTTGGATGGTGATAAAAATATTCATGGCAATTACATTAAATTTTTATATTGTAGTAAATAAAAATTATTTATACAATTATAGTGAAAAAATTAAAGTATGATTGTAATGAGTTAGAAAATAAAAAACAATTAGATAAAATTTATCGAAATAATACATGATAAAAATAAAAAAAATTAACAAATGTGTGTCTTATAAACAATTTGGAGACTATTGAAAGGAATCACACCAAGAAAAACAAATGTATATTTAAGAGTATGATAAGATGAAAAATATCTTAGAGATCTAAGAAAACTTTTCAAATATCAACATATATACTCAATCGTTGAGAAATAACAAAAATTGTTTTAGCGAAATAAAAGAGTTCTTCAAATGAAACAAAAATTAATAATAATAAGTAAAGAACCTTTTATTTTATTTTATATTACCTAGTAAATGAAAGGTTTATGCTATTAAACACTTAAATTGAGAGTATTAAATATTCTCATGTGAAAGGAAAATATACAATAAATAAAAATATTAAAAAATAATATAAATATTCAAATGTTAGACATAAAAGTTTTTTAATTGACATACATGGTTTTAACATAATTACATAAATGTTATGATAAGATAAAAAATATATTGGAGATGCGAATGAGTTTCATGATAAACTAAATAATTAGAAGAAATAAAAAATAGAAAGTATATATATATATATATATATATATATATATATATATATAATTGCTTAATTAATTGTGAATATTATAATAATTTAAACGAGTATGCAATATGGTGGGGACGAGTATTATGGCGGGGATATATACATCCCCATCCCCATACCCAATTGAAAAAATCGAGGATTCTCCATACCCATACCCATACCCAGTCAATGCGGGGATTCCCCGTCAAAACGGGAACGGGTTCGGGCAATACCCACGGGGACATGTTTATTTGCCATCTCTAAACACATGTCCTTTGAGCGTCCCTTTTATTCAAGGTTTAGCCTAGATGGAAGATTCAAGGCTATGAGAAGGCGTGAGATGTATCTACCACCCTCAACCAAAATTTCACATTACTTAAATGATCTTTCCTTCTCTTCATCCTTCCTACCCCTTCCTCCTCCTCTTCTTCTTCATCCACCTCCTTTTTATCTTCCTCCTCCTCCTCCTCCTCCACCTCCACCTCCACCTATATTTCCACTTCCAACTTTTTACCCCTACACCATTACTTCCCCTTTTGCTCTTCCACGCCATAAACCAGAACCTCCCAATTTCACACTTCCAAGTCAGACATTGGGATTCAACCTCAATCTACCCAGCTTCAACAATTCAGAACCTACCCCTTTGCTTAATAATAAGACCTTTGAACATCCCTTTTTGCTTGATAACAACATTTTAGATTCTACCTTTTTGCTTGATAACAACACTTCAAATCCTACCCTTTTACTTGATAACAACAACACTCTAGATCCTACCCTTTTGCTTGATTACAACAACAATTCAAATCCTACCCCTTTTCTTGATAACAACATTTTAGATGCTACCCCCGTGCATAGTAACAACAACATTTTAGATGGTATCCCTATGCTTAACAACAACACCAACACTTTAGAACCTACCCTTTTGCCTGTCAACAACAACACATCATTGCACTCTTACTCAACTCCAACATTAACTTCCCCTCCATTTCTGACTAATCAAGTCGTTCCTTCAATTGGAATATCACAGTCACAGGGAGAAGTGGTTTCCACAGTGATGAATAAAATTGAATCCAGTACTGTAAACCGAGCTAGTGGAAGCATGCATGCAACCATGGATGAAGTGGGAATGGAAGATATCAGAGCATTGGGACAACATCAGATGGAATGGGATGACACCACGAATCTGATCACTTTAGTTTGGTGGCACGATTGCTTGCAACAAATGGAAAATAATGCAGTTGAAGTCAACAATGGAGATGATCCATTTCAAGGGATCTTTGATGATGAACTTGAATTTCCTATCTGGGACAATTAATGCTCGTTAAGACAAGCTTACAACACTAAGCTCCGTGAATTCAGTCAAAGATACCACTTTACTTTGGTAAGTTCTTTATAACAAGTTTCGTTGCTTCTGAAATGAAAATATTTTGTGAGCAAGGAAACTTAATAAGGATCAAAATAAGTCATCTCAAACCATCAACGACATTATCATTGAACCGGTTTGTGGACAATCATCACACGGAGAAAATCATTGCAAAATCTATGAGATGGACATAAAAAAATGCAATGCTAAAATGTGTGTGAGGTTGCATTTTTTAAGTTATTTCTATTAATAAGCAGAAACAAAAAATTGCATTTCTTTCACCTTTTTCCTCTATGACATGCATATTATTTTATTTTGTTATAGAACATTGTATTTATATTTAAAAAAAAATCAATTTAATAAAATATATCAAAATTATTCTTTCATCGATTGAGGTTAATATTACTCAAACTTAATACCTTAATTATAATTTCAAACTTTAATACCTTAATTATAATTGAGGTGGTTGAATTGGATTAAGCCGTAGAATAACAAAGATAAATCCAATTTGAAAACTAAATTAAATTTAGCTTAGAAAAAAATTCATTCTTAAATGTAGATCAAAATATTGTTAGATGTTAATTTCACTTGAAAACTTCACAACTTTGTATAAAAGCAATGTAATCAATATGAATATGCATGGATCAACTGAGATAAAAAATCACATATTTTGCTCTTATATCTTGCAATGGAGACAGAAGAACTACATCTGTTAAAATTTGGCAAGCATGGCAGCCCGTGCTCGCATGCATTGGCATAACAAAACTTGGAAAATGAGCTTGAAATAACTCAATTTTAAAAAAGATCGATAAGTCTGAACATATAATAGAACCAACTACTCTAAATAGGTAAGTGTGAACATATAATAGAACCAACTACTCTAAATAGGTAAGTGTGAACATCGTGTATTAAATTCCCACTTTAGAATTTGACCTTCTTCTTGATCCACTTCATCTAGGAGTGATTTGGTTTTTTCTTAAAAGTTCAAATCACACTGCCTCCGATTATCTGCTCCAAACAATTAAATTTCATCTTCATGCATGTATATCATAACATTTGTAAACACCAATACACAACTTTAACTAATGTTAGTTGTTGATGGAGGTGTGTCAGTGTTGCATATATGAGATTTTGAGAAACATATTTCCAGTGATGCCCACTTTCTTAGCAATATTCTGAGCAAGATTGGCACCATGTGAGGCGAAAGAAGTTGGCAGTGATCCTTCGGTTGGTTTTAATAGGAGAAAGTAACATCTATCATTCTGAAGGTAACATTAAAAAGTGAACCTTAATAAATCAATATCACTGTCTTCTCAAAATAAAATCACATTAAACCTTCCGTTGAGTTTGTGTAAGATATAATTGCTTATCTTTCATCTTGTTGTAATAATTTTGTAATTTTATAGAATAACTCATTTAGTTATTACATTATATAAATTATCGTGATTATTTATTATTATTATTATTATTAATAATAAAAATAAATTATGTAATGAATATAGATTATTTTGTAGAATTTTTAAATTAAAGAAAGAAAGAAAAGTATGGTTTCATTGAATTAAAAAAATGGTTATCCTTCCTTAATTAAAAAAATCATTTTAGTTCAAAAATACATTAAAAGCTTAATATTTTCTATCAATTAAAACATGACAGAGTCGAATGTTGAAGAAGGTAAAAGAAAATTAAGAAATCAAGTTATTTTAAATTTATCATTTACCTTACACTTTATACGTATTTATAAACTTTAGTCACAAATATCTACCTTTTCTCTAAAAAAATATCCCAAACTTTCTTGAATTATCATGGCAGTGGAGTGATTTAGTTCACATGCAAATTGCATTATATGGAATATAGTTTAACCATTCTAAAATCATTGCAGGAATAGCAGATTTTTCAATTAAGGATATTTCGGACTTTTTTTTTTCTCAGATACTTATATACCGTAAATTAATTTGATATTTAGTCAATAATTTATCTAAAATTTGATTTTTATTGGGAGACCAGGAAGTGAGGTGGGAAGTGGGTAAATTGTATGTTATTGCTCAAGGACTTACATCTCTTTCTTTCAAAACCAAGATTCTTGCCAGAACTATTAGTGACCGGTTCAGACTTGAAGTGAAAGGGAAAACAATGCAAATATAATCTAATTTTTGCTATAAGCATAATTATACGGCGTGTTTTGAAATTTTGAACCTAACTTGTAGGGTAAGATAAATGTTGATATAGTTTATATCATTTATTGGATTCATGCTTTCTTTCAGAATTAATATATATCAAAAGTTCAAACATGTAAAATTTCACACTCTAATAGTACTCTTTAAAAGATCGTAGACTTCTATATAACGTACAATTTTAAAAATAAATGTGGACAAAGGAAATTCCATCATCAATTAGTTATTATGGCATGCATTAAGTAACTATCTCGAACATATATAATGTGGATTAGTTAATTTTAGTTTACAGAATAGTTATTATTTTTTTTCTTATTTAATGGAGAAGATTGTCCAAACATAGTCCTGCTACACTTGGACCAGGGCAAAAGCAATATATACTATAAAAAAGCCCACATAAAAAGTGCCCATATAACTAAAATGTCTAGAAAAATCTTATGTGAAAGGTTAACTAATGGGCCGAAACATTTCTTTTCAAAATGAAATTCAAGAAAACATTTACTAAGAAAATCTTTATACTATTTTTTTTTTTCAAATTAACAACAAAATTCAATTTAAATTATTAACATTGGTAACCTGACTCAACATAACTTAATTAGAAACACCAGTATTACGAAGAAAAAACCCTACACTTATACAAGAAGAAGAATCAGAAGCTCAAGCATTGGTATTATTTTCACATTTTAAAGTAAAATGTACTTCATGATTAAATAACCGTATTTCATATTTAGCTTATTAACAAATAAATATCTTTATATTTATGTTTTCTCTCACTACATTGCGATAAAAAAATACCTTAGTATATTCAATAATCGATATATTGTGATACTAAATTAGCAAAGGAAACAAATACTTTTAGGTAAATTTATCTTGTTCACAATATTAATAGATTTGAAAGATAAACGGTTAATCAATGTAAACTCTTCTTAACATTTACAGTAATAAAAACAACTATTTTTTTTTCATGAACGAAAATTTAAAGAGAATTTCTCAAGTGCAAATTTGCTTTCCACCTTTTCCAACTTTGATAGAAGACTAGGGTGTTTACCAAAAAATAAATAAAATATTAAGATTGCATTTTATGCCACAAACATCACAGTTTCACTAAAAAGATACATTATACATTTTGGATACACATATTCAAACAAATTAAAAAAAATTTAAAATAATATTAATTGAAATAGAAAATTTATTGCAGTGTATTTATTAGTAAGTTATCTTAAAATTAATCTGGATTATAATCGTCAAAATTAATATAAACCAAATTTTGTATGCAATAGTTTATAGAAAACAGACACAACAACACTGATCATACAAATCACATAAAGTTTAGAGCATGAACAAAATCATAGTTTGGTTTGAAGTAAAAATCATGATATTTTAAAATTATGAGGTAATTTTTTAATAAACTCACAAGAGAAAAAAACTATAAATAAATAAATAAATAAATAAATTATATTTTAAAAAAACTGAAACTTTAAAAATATTACATATTTATGATTTAAGTTTTTACTGAAACATTATTTTAATTTCAATTGGTTAAACCCACTTTAATCATGAGTCTAACTTACTTTTTGAGAAAGATTTGTTTGGAATCTGCTACAGTTGACACATCTACCATAATTATCTTTTTAATTAATTATGTGATAGTAATCCTTCCAAATAGCTTTTGGTGTGTACTACTAAACCAGAATTGGAATAAATACTTAAAATTCACCCATATATATTGTAGTTAAAAATAAATTAGCTGAGAAATAATAAATTTTAAAGTTATAATGAGTAAAGTCAATAAAATATAATTGGAATTTGGGAAAGTTATATTGATAATTATGGTTGATGCATTGGAAAAATTTGCTTTGAAGAGTGTGCAGGCAGAACTCTAAAATGGTAGGTACAGTAGTAGACTTGTCTGCAGTTGAAATATCTTGCCACTAAGGAGTTATTAGGCTTTAAATAATACCAAATCTGTGTTTATAAATTGAATAACATTATTTTTAACTATAAAAAATAATTGTATTGAAAATTAAATAAAACTGATTAATCAAGTTTGGCTTTACTTTATTCTTGCAGCAGAAATTGCTTTAGTTTTGTTTATAAAATAAAACAAAGTAAATTAAACCAAATTTATAAGCAAGATATGTTGCAGATTTTAAACATTCATAGAACTAAAAAATACAATCTTTATTAACGATCAATTTTAATAATAATTTTTTTAGTTATTATAATAACCAATTTAAATATTGATTTATAAAATAAAAAATTATTGTTAATTTTTAAAATTTAGTTGAGTTATTGAAAGAAAAGAATTAATTTATAAATTGATTATTAAATATTAATTTTTAAGATTTTGACTACTAAAATAATTAATTTATAAATTGGTCATTAAATATTAGTTATTATAAAAAATATTAATTTTTAAATTAATTTCTAATTAATTAGTAACTAATTTAATAATTAATTATAACTTTTATCTGTAACAATAACTATTTTAATAATTAATATTTTTTATTTTATAAATTAATATATAAATTAATTATTATAAAATTAACAATTTTTTATTATTAAAATTGATTATTATTTAAAAATTTTCTTTCAAAAATTAACCGGAATATTTGTAAACAATGATTAAAAGTTTAAGAACTTACTAATTTTGCATAAAAACAAATAAGATTGTAGACTGTTTTCCGGTCAAGGCTTGAATAGTCAAAATTGTAAGTAGCAGAAATTAGTATTTCGTTAGTTTAACTGAGAAGAAGGCAATAATATAATAGTATTTGGCTACAATGGTAAATACACTGCAAATAACGAGTTATAATTAGGTTTAATAGGTTAAATTTCATAAGTGTCCATAATTGAACCACACCAACCTATAAAGTATTACAAGAAATTAAAATACAAAAAAAAAATGCTTCTGTTTGATTTTTTTTTATTGTTTAGATCAAAATTGATTGGTTTGATTGTTTATTTAAAAAATAAAACACCCTAAACTAAACCAAATTTATACGAAATCTACTTAATTTATCTTACAAGCTTGTAAATGTTCCACTCCTTTCTAGTAAATATTTAGGTTAATATATTAATAATGTTTAATTAAGATATTTCGGCAATTCTTTTTTGTAAATTGCTGTATCTATTAAAAAATCAACAAAGTTAAAATTATGAAAAAAAACTAATTAAATGAATTTAATGAAATATATCAAAATTAGTTTTTTTTTAATATATCATTCTTGTTATCTAATCTTTTAGATATAAAGTGTTATATATTATTCTGTCTTTCATCAGTTGAGTTTACTATTACTCAAACCCACACCTTAGTAATAACTTAATTATAATTGAAGGCTTTTTTGAATTGGAATATAACCCAAAACCCAAAACTAAAAACTAAATTAAATTTAGCTCACATAAATTACATTCTTAACTTAACTGTAGATTAAAATATATTGATGAATGATTAATTACATTTGAAAACTTTATAACTTGAGAAATCCAAACTCCAAACACCAAACACTCAAAAAGAGAAAAGAAACTCTAACCTAAGATATCGGTTAAGCATGCACCAAAGATAAAATCACATATTTTTTTCTTATAACAGCACAGCATAAGAAGATAGAATCACCACCATCTGTCAAAAGGTTGGCATGCATCGCAGCAGGTACTAGCACGCATTTGCATAAAAAGAACATAGTGAAATGAGTTCAAAATAACTCAATCCTAAAGAAGACTCTTATGTCTCAACAATTAATAGAATAGAACCAAATGAGTTTGAGTCATGAGGTATTTATTTCCCACTTTGAAATTTTGCATTCTTCTTATTTGGTCCACCTATTCTGCAATTGTTCGGGTCCTTTGGTTTTTCCTTAAAGTTCGAATCACACACTGCCTTTAATTAATCTACAAACAATTAACACTCATTTTCATGCATGTGTGTACTAACAATGTGTAAACACACATTTATCACATCTATCTATGTTGACGGAGTGAAAGAGTAAAAACGAAAAATAAAGGTATATTATAATTGCATGCATTTCATGAATGTCGAGCCAAGAGCTAAGAGAAGGTTTTAAGATGAAGAGTTGTTAAGTGATGGAGGTATGTGAGTGTTGCATATATGAATTTTTTGAGAAACATTTTTGCAGTGATGCCCACTTCCTTTTTTGTCTCTATGAAAGGTAGCAATATTCTGAACAAGATTGGGACCTTTTGAGGTGAAAAAAGTTGGTAGTGATAATGACAGATTAAAATAATTAAACAAAATAGGTCCTAAAGTGTTCTCAATCTTATATTGAATATTAATTAAAACAATTATAATGAATATTAATTAACCCTGTCTAAATAATGTCAATATTAAATAATCAGAAAGTCAACTCATATCACCATAAATACTGTCATTCAAGGTCAGGCCATAAAAGAGAAGTATGTAATAGTTCTGTTTTTTCCCTTCTGCATGTGTGCATGCATATGTATACTATTACAAGTAGTAGTTGTTTTTCTATTTTCCAATATAGGCTACAGCATAATTTTGATATTTTTATTTGTTTCGATTCATAATTTTGGTCTCTATTTTATAGTATATACATTTAGTTATGAATAAAACGTTTTTTGTGTCTGTCTTTAAAAAAATTATTTGTTTATCTATTAAAAGAAGGTAACAATGAATATTTTAATTGAAACAATTAAAATAAGATCACTATTTTTAAAATATTGAAGCACCTAATATCTTTATATCAAAAAAGGAAAACGGAAGTTAGGAATTATAAAGTAAATGATAAAAAATTATTTTAGCTTTCTCTAATTTTTTTCTTGTGTATTTTTTAGATGATTTAGTTGTATTGAATTTGTATAGAATATGTTATCTCGAAAATTTGTAGGGATCAAGAGCTGATTTATCGAAAAATACACTTTTAACTCATCTCTCAAATGTTGTTGAAATAGTACATTTTTTAGAATTATAGGAACAAAAATATTAATAAAAACGTAGTTTGCCAAAATAAGGAAAAGTCCAAAAATAACATAAAAGCTCTATGTTGTCCCAACACTTTATAGCAGTATTTGAGGAGTTGAAGGAGATTCAGGACTTTTCTTTTTGCTTCACTATCAGCTTATATGTCATGTACTAACTATCTATTATTGGAGAAAGAAAACCCATGATTCCACCAACCTACTCTTCCTTTTTGAATTCTATTCACACCCAAGTTCATACAAAACACCATTGAAGTAAGAGGTAGAAAGTTTATAAAGCAACAAAGCAAAAAAGGTAAATGGAAATTCAACATGACCCTCCTCCTCCTCCTCTTTCACTTCCTCCACCTCTTCCTTCTCAAATTTCTTTTGTTATAGTCAATTGAAAAAAAATGGACAACTCAAAACAAACACAAACCACCATGAACACCAAAGCTCCAACTTGTGCTGATGTTGATGCTCATGACCATGTCTTTGCAAATCAAAATTTAGGAAACCATGGACAACAACATCTGAGGAAACAAGTTAGAAGAAGGCTTACTAATAGGCCTCCTGAAGAAAGGATAATGAATATGGCAGACGCAAGGAAGGAGGTTGTCAATGCCTTGAAATACCACAGGGCTACCATGAAAGTCGCTAGTGAGCATCATCAACAACAACTATCCTTTGAGCCTCCCTTTTATTCAAGGTTTAACCCAGATGGAATATTCAAGGCTAGGAGAAGGCCTAAGATGTATCTACCACCCTCAACAAAAATTTCACATTACTTAAACGATTTTTCCTTCTCCTCATCCTTCCCACCCCTTCCTCCTCCGCTTATTCTTCATCCACCTCCTCTTTCTCTTCCTCATCCTCCCCCTCCACCCCCAACTTTTTACCCCCACACAATTAATTCCCCTTTTTCTCTTCCACTCCCTAAGCTAGAACCTCCCAATTTCACACTTTCAAGTCAGACATTAGGATTCAACCTCAATCTACCCAGTTTCAATAGTTCAGAACCCACCCCTTTGCTTAATAACAACACCTTTGATCCTCCCCTTTTTCTTGATAACAAAATTTTAGATCCTACCCTTTTGGTTGATAACAGCACATCAAATCCCACCCTTTTACTTGATAACAACAATACTTTAGATCCTACCCTTTTGCTTGATTATAACAACACTTCAAATCTTACCTTTTTGCTTGATAATAACATTTTAGATGCTACACTAGTGTTTAATAACAATATTTTACAGTCTACTCCTATGGTTAATAACAACATTTTAGATGCTACTCCTGTGGTTAGTAACAACAACATTTTAGATGGTACCCCTATGCTTAACAACAACACCAAAACTTTAGAGCCCACCCTTTTGCCTAGCAACAATGACTCATCATTGTACTCTTACTTAACTCCAACATTGACTTCCCCTCCATTTTTGACTGATCAAGACGTTCCTTCGATTGGAATATCACAGTCACAAGGAGAAGTAGTTTCCAGATTGATGAATAGCATTGAATCCAATACTGCAAACCAAGCTAGTGGAAGCATGCATGCAGCCATGGATGAAGAGGGAATAGAAGAGATAAGAGCATTGGGACAACAACATCAGATGGAATGGGATGACACCACGAATCTGATCACTTCAGTTTGGTGGCACGATTGCTTGCAACAAATGGAAAATAATGCAGCCGAAGTCAACAATGGAGATGATCCATTTCAAGAGATCTTTGATGATGAACTTGAATTTTCTATATGGAAAAATTAATGCTCGTTAAGACAAGCTTACAACACTGAGACCCCTAGATTCAGTCCAAGATACAACTTTACTTTGATAAGTTCTTTATAATAAGTTTCTTTGCTTTTGAAATGAAAATGTTTTGTGAGCAATGAAAGGTAATAAGGATCAAAATAAGTCATATCAAACCATCTAGGACACCGTCATTAAACTGGTTTGTGGACAATCATCACACAAAGAAAAATATTGCTAAGTCTCTGAGATGGACAACAACAAAAAATGCATTGCTAAAATGTGTGAGAGGTTGATTTTTTAAGTTATTATGTTAATGAGTAGGATCAGAAGAGGCATATCCCTCACCCTTTTCCCTCTAATTCATTCTATTGCAAGACGTTGTCTTTATATTTATAAAAAATCAATTTAATGAAATATATCAAAATTATTCTTTATATTTAAAAAAGATCAATTTAATAAAATATGTCAAAATTATTCTTTCTTTTGTTTATTAATCAAACTTAATAACTTAATAATAATTGAGATGGTTGAATTGGATTAAGCACCGGAATAACAAAGATAAATCCAATTTCACCCAAAATCCTAATCGAAAACTAAGTTAAATTTATCTTAGGAAAAATTCATTCTTAAATGTAGATCGAAATATTGATCTATATTAATTTGATTTGAAAACTTCACAACTTTATATAAAAACATCAAAATCACAAGTTTTGCTCTAATTTTTTATGAAGACGGGAGAAGATAGAGTCACTGTCATCTGTCAAAAGTTGGCAACCATGGCAGCCGGTGGTGTCGCATGCATTGGTCTAAAAAAACTAGGAAAATGAGCTTGAAATAACTCAATTTTAAAGAAGACCAATCAATCTCAATAATTAATAGGATAGAACCAAACGACTCTGAATACTGTAGGCGTGAGCATCGTGTATGTAGGCGTGAGCATCGTGTATTAAATTCCCATCTTGAAATTTTGCTATCTTCTTATTTGGTCCACCTGGTTGTGCCAAAGGTAATTTGGTTTTTTCAAAGTCACACGCTGCCTTCAATTATTTGTTACAAACAATTAAATCTCATTTTCATGCATGTATATATAACCATTTAACTATGTTGATGTACTAAGAGTAAAAGATAAAAAAAAAAGTATATTATAATTGTCTGAATGTTCAGATAAGAGGTAAGAGAAGGTTCTTTTAAAATGAAAAAGGTGTTAAGTGATGGAGGTATGTGAGTGTTGCATATATGAATTTTGTCCAGAAACATTTTTTCATCTCCAATTTCCTAACCATGTTCTGAGTAAGATTGGGAACTTTTGAGGCGAGGAAAGTTGGTAGTGACATATTAAAACGGTTAAACAAAATTTTGGTCCCTCAGTTTGCCTTTCTGGAAAAAAGTAACATCTATCTATGAAATTAAATGTAAGATATAATAGTTTATCTTGGTGTAATAATTTAGTAATTTTACAGAATAACTCATATTTTAGTCATTAGATTACATAAATTATTGTGATAATTTATTATTATCATTATTATTAATAAATATAGACCATTTTGTAGAATTTTTAAATTAAAGGAAGAAAAAAAAGTATGGTTAGTTCAAGCTAGTACTTGAGTAGCTTCATTGTTTCTTGCTCGTGCATTAAAAAATG
This sequence comes from Vigna unguiculata, assembly GCF_037176805.1. Lineage (NCBI taxonomy): Eukaryota > Viridiplantae > Streptophyta > Magnoliopsida > Fabales > Fabaceae > Vigna > Vigna unguiculata. The sequence goes on from NC_140799.1 coordinate 5,260,698, forward strand.
TTTCTCCATCACTTTATTAATCATTTTAGTTCAAAAAGAAATTAAAAAACTTAATATTTTCTAGTTGAAGGTTGAAGATGGTAAAAGAAAATTAAGAGATTAAGTTATTTTAAATTTATCATTTACCTAAAGCATTGCACTTTATACATATTTATAAACTTTAATCACAAATATCTTACCTTTTCTTTAAAAAATATCCCAAACTTTCTTGAATTATCATGCAGAGAAGTGACTTAGTTCACATGCAAATTGCATTATATGGAATATAGTTTAACCTTTCTAAAATCATTTCAGGAATAGCAGATTTTTCAATTAAGGATATTTCGAACTTTTTTTCTCAAAAATTTATATACCGTAAATTAGTCTTATATTTAATTGATAATTTATTTAAAATTTGATTTTTGATTGGGAGATAGGAAGTGAGATTGGAAGTGAGTAAATTGTATACTCCTGCAGATGCTGTTGCTCAATGGCTTACATCTCTTTCTTTGAATGATACCAAGATCCTTGCCAGAACTATTAATGACTGGTTCAGATATAATAATATATTTTTTGCTATAAGCATCATTATGGTGCATGTTTTGGAATTTTGAACCTATGAAGTGTATATAAATTGAAATAGTGAATCATTTGCTTAAATACATAATTTGTTAATTTTAATTGGATAAGTTAATTTTAGTTTACAGAATAATTAATTTTTTTTCTTATTTAATGGAGAAGATTGTCCAAACATAGTCCTGCTACACTTGGACCAGGACAAAAGCAATATATACTATAAAAAAAGCCCACATAAAAAGTGCCCATATAACTAAAATGTCAGTCTTATGTGCAAGGTTAACTAATGGGCCAGTATTCTTTTAGAGTAAAACATTTCTTTTGAAAATGAAATTGAAGAAAACATTTACTAAGAAAATCTTTATACAATTTTCTTTTTCAAATTCACAACATAATCCAATTTAAATTATTAACATTGGTAACATGACGCAACATAACTTAATTAGAAACATCAGTATTACGAAGAAAACAACCTACACTTATTTTCACATTTTAAAGTAAAATGTACTTCATGATTAAATAACTGTATTTCATATTTAGCTTTTTAACAAATAAATATATTTATATTTGTGTTTTCACTCACTGTATAGCGATAAAAATATACCTCAGTATATTCAATAATCGATATAATGTGATACTAAATTAGCAAAGGAAACAAATACTTTTTACCTAGATAAATTTATGGTGTTCACAGTATTAATAGATTTCAAAGATAAACAGTTAATCGATATAAACTCTTTTTAACATTTACAGCAATAAAAACAACTATTTTTTTTTTTCATGAATGAAAATTTAAAGAGAATTTCTCAAGTGCAAATTTCTTTTCCACCCTTTCAAACTTTGATAGAAGGGTAAGGTGTTTACCAAAAAAAATAATATTAAGATTGCATTTTATGCCACAAACATTAAAGTTTCACTAAAAAGATACATTATTTTGGATACACATATTCAAATAAATTGAAAAAAATTAAAATAATATTAATTGAAATAGAAAATTATTGTAGTTTATTTATTAGTAAGTTGTCTTAAAATTAATCGGGATTATAATCCTCAAAATTGATAGAAATCAAATTTATACCTTAAGATATATTCTTTGATGACTGTGTAAGTTATGTTTATGATTAAAAAAATGAATACTATGATGTAAATTTTGTATGCAATAGTTTATAAAAAATAGACACAACAACATGATCATACAAATCACATAAAGTTTAAAGCATAAATAAAATTTGTTGGAAGTACCACGACGATTTTTTAGTATATAATGGATTTAAACTTCATATTACATGCTGATTTTGTAGAATTTAATTAGGTTTAAAGTTTATTTCCTATCATAATATTTGAGTCATTGTTTAAAAAGTCTATTTAGAAATATTTCTGATTTTGTAAGGTTGAATTAAGTTTAAAGTCCACTTCTTGGTTGAAGTAAAAATAATATTTTAAAATTCTAAGGTAATTTTTTAATAAACTCACAAGAAAAAAATATTAATAAATAAATTATATTTTAAAAAAAATGAAACTTTAAAATATTATATATTTATGATTTTTTTTTTTTGCTGAAACATGATTTTAATTTCAATTGGTTAAACCCACTTTAATCATGAGTCTAACTCATTTTTAAGAAGGCTTGTGTAGAATCCAGGGATCAATGCTACATTTGACACATCCATTAACTTTTGGTGTGTACTACTAAACCATAATTGAAATAAATACTATGAATTCACCCATTATATACTGTAGTTAAAAATAAATTAGCTACGAAATTAGAAATTTTAAAGTTATAATGAATAAAGAATAAAATATAATTGGAATTGTGGAAAGTTATATTGATAATTATGGTTGATGCAGTCACTGTTTCGAAAATTTTGCTTTTAAGAGTGTGCAGGCAGAACTCTAAGGTAGTAGGCACAGTAGTAGACTTGTCTGCAGTTGGAATATCTTGCCACTAATATTGATTTTTTTAATATTGACATTATTTGACAGTGTTAATTAATATTCCTTATAATTGTTTTAATTAATATTCAATATAAGACTAAGGGGACCAATTTTATTTAATTGTTTTAATCTGTCATTATCACTACCAACTTTTCATCTTAAATTACCAACTTTTCACACCTCAAAAAGGTCCCAATCTTGTTCTGCTACCTTGCATAGAGGCAAGTAAAAGAAAGTGGGCATCACTGCAAAAATGTTTCTCAAAAAATTCATATATGCAACACTCACATACCTCCATCACTTGACAACTTTTCATCTTAAAATCTTCTCTTACCTCTTGTCTAAACATTCATGAATGCATGCAATTATAATATACCTTTCTTTTTCTCTTTTACTCTTCTACTGCACTACTACATCAATAGTTTGTAGCACTTAATTGAATGTAGTGTAGTGTGTGATTTGAATTTTAAGCAAAAACCAAATGACCCAAACAATGCCAATAAGGTGGATCAAAATAAGAAGGTTGCAAAATTCCAAAATGGAAATTAAATACACGATGATCAGTACTCACACTCATTTGGTTTCATTCTATTAATTGTTCTTATGAGTCTTTTTTATTATTGAGTTATTTCGAGTTCATCTTTCTAGTTTTTGTGTATGCAAATGCATGCTAGCACCGAGTGCGATCCATGGCAATCTTTTGACAGATGGTAGTGACTCTATCTTTATTTGTCTTCGTAAAAGTCTGTAATTTTTATCTCAGTGGTCCATGCTTAACCGAAATATATTAGGAAAGAGATTTTTTTTTTCTCTCTTGTGGGTGTGTAGGATTTCTAAAGTTATAAAGTTTTCAAATGTAATCAATCATTCATCAATATTTCAATCTACAATTAAAATGTAATTTATTTGAGCTAAATGTAATTTAGTTTTTAGTTTAGGATTTTGGGTTATATTCCAATTCAAAGACTTCAACTATAATTAAGTTATTACTAAGTTGTGGCTTTGAGTAATACTAAACTCAAGTGATGAAAGAAAAAATAATATATAACATTTTATATCTATAAGATTAGATAACAAGAATGATACATTAAAAACAACTAAGATATTTTTCTTTAAATTCATTTAATTAGTTTTTTTTTTCTTCATAAGTTTAACTTTGTTTACTTCTTTTATTACATATAATAATTTACAAAAAAAAAAATTGCCTAAAAATCTTAATTAAACATTATTACTATATTAACCTGAAATGTTTATAGTAGAAAGGAGTGGAACATTTACAAGCTTGTAAGATAAATTAAGTAAATTTCGTATAAATTTGGTTTAGTTGAAGGTGTTTTATTTTTTAAATAAAGAATCAAAGCAATTAATTTTGATCTAAAGAACAAAAGAGAATCAAACAGAAGCATTTTTATTGAATTTTAATTTTTTGTAATACTTTATAGGTTGGAGTTCAATTATGGGCACTTCTGAAATTTAACCTATTAAACCTAATAACTCATTATTTGCAGTGTTTTTACCATTGTAGCCAAATACTATTGTATTATTGCCTTCTTCTCAGTTAAACTAACAAAATACTAATTTCTGTTGCTCACAATTTTGAGTATTCAGGCTTTGACTGAAAAACAATTCACAATCTTTTGTTTTTTTTTATGCAAGATTAGTGAGTTCTTAAACTTCGCATCAGTGTTTAAAAAGATTCTGGAAACTTTTGTATTAATCAGTTTTGTTTAATTTTCAATACAATTATTTTCTATAGTTAAAAATAATGTTATTCAATTTATAAACACCGATTTATTTTTATATTGGTATTATTTAAAGCCTAATAATTCCTTAGTATTTTTATAGGAAAGAGAAATATGCAATAGTTCTGGTTTTTCCCTTGTGTGCATGCATCTATGTATACGATTATAAGCAGCAGTTGTTTTTCTATTTTTCAATGTAGGCTACAGCATAATTTTGATATTTTCTATATGTTTCAATTCATAATTTTGGTCTCCATTTTAAAGAATTTATATATAGTAAAGAATAAAACGTTTTTTGTGTCTGTATTTAAAAAAACTGTTTGTTTATCTATTAAAAAGAAGGTAACAATGAACATTTTAATTGAAACAATTAAAATAAGATCACTATTTTCAAAATATTGAAGAACTGAATATCTTTATATTAAAATAAGAAAGCGAAACTTAGGAATTATAAAGTAAATGATGAAAATTTTTAGTTTTCTTTAATTTTTTTTGTGTATTTTTTAGATGATTTAGTTGTATTGAATTTGTGTAAAATATGTTATCTTGGAAATTTTGATTCCTGATCAGAAGCTAAACTATTGAAAAATATACTTCAAAATTTTCTAAATTTGACCTCAGGTGTTGTTCAAATAGTACATTTTTTTTAAATTATTGGTACAAAAATATCAATAAAAATTTTGTTTGCCAAAACAAGGAAAAGTCCAAAAATAACATAAAAGTTCTACGTTGTCCCAACACTTTATTGTAATATTTGAGGAGTTGAAGGAGATTCAAGACTTTTTTTTTACTTCACTATTAGCTTATATATCATGCACTAACTATCTATTATTGGAGAAAGAAAACCCATGATTCCACCAACCTATCTTTCCCTTCTGAATTATATTCTCACCCAAGTCCATACAAAACACCATTGAAGTAAGAGGTGGATAAAGCAGAAAAGGTTAATGGAAATTCAACAGGATCCTCTTCCTCATCCTCCTTCACTTCCTCCACCTCCTCCTTCTCAACTCTCTTTTGCTTATAGCCAATTGAAAGAAATGGACAACTCAAAACACACACAAACCACCATGAACACCAAAGCTCCAACTTGTGTTGATGTTGATGCTCATGGCCATGTCTTTGCAAATCAAAATTTAGGACAACATGGACAACAACATATAAGGAAACAAGTTAGAAGAAGGCTTACTAATAGGCCTCCTGAAGAAAGGCTAATGAATATGGCAGACGCAAGGAAGGAGATTGTCAATGCCTTGAAATACCACAGGGCTACCATGAAAGTGGCTAGTGAGCATCAACAACAACTGTCCTTTGAGCATCCCTTTTATTCAAGGTTTAGCCCAAATGGAAGATTCAAGGCTAGGAGAAGGCCTAAGATGTATCTACCACCTTCAACCAAAATTTCACATTACTTAAATGATCTTTCCTTCTCCTCCTCCTTCCCACCCCTTCCTCCTCCTCTTCTTCTTCATTCACCTCCTCTTTCTCTTTTGCATGCTCCTCCTCCACCTCCACCTCCACTTCTACTTCCAAAATTTTACCCCCACACCATTACTTCCCCTTTTGGTCTTCCACTCCCTAAGCCAGAACCTTCCAATTTCACACTTCCAAGTCAAACATTGGGATTCAATCTCAATCTACATAGTTTCAATAGTTCAGAACCGACCCCTTTGCTTAATAACAACACTTTTGATCCTTCCCTTTTGCTTGATAACAACATTTTAGATCTTAGCCTTTTTCTTGATAATAACTCTTTAGATCCTACCCTTTTGCTTGACAACAACATTTTAGAAGCTACACCTGTGTTTAATAACAACATTTTAGAGTCTACCCCTATGCTTAATAACAACATTTTAGATGTTATCCCTGTGCCTAATAACAACATTTTAGATGTTACCCATGTGCTTAGTAATATCAACATTTTAGATGGTACCCCCGTGCTTAACAACAACAACACTTCAGAGCCTACCTTTATGCTTGGCAACAATGGATCATCACTGTGCTCTTACTCAACTCCAATATTAACTTTTCCTCCATTTCTAACTGATCAAGAAGTTCCTTCGATTGGAATATCTCAGTCACAAAGAGAAGCGGTTTCCACAACGATGAATAGCATTGAATCCAATATTGCAAACCAAGCTAGTGGAAGCATGCATACAACAATGGATGAAGAGGGCATGGAAGAGATAAGAGCATTGGGACAACAACATCAAATGGAATGGGATGACACCAAGAGTCCAGTTACTTCAGTCTGGTGGCATGATTGCTTACAACAAATGGAAAATAATGCCGATGAAGTCAACAATGGAGATGATTCATTTCAATGGATCTTTGATGATGAACTTGAATTTCCTGTCTGGGAAAATTAATGCTTGTTAAGACAAGCTTACAACACTGGGCTCCCTGGATTCAGTCCAAGATACCACTTTACTTTGGTAAGTTCTTTATAACAAGTTTCGTTACTTCTAAAATGAAAAATGTGTTTGTGAGCAGGAAAAGTCAATAAGGATCAAAATAAGTCAATTCAAACCATCAAAGACATTGTCATTGAACTAGTTTGTAAACAATCATTACACGAAAAAAACATTGCCAAGTCTCTATGATGGACAGAAAAAAAAAAAATAATGCAGTGCTAAAGTGTGTGTGTGTGTGAGGTTGCATTTTTAAAGTTATCTGCTCTTAATAAGCAGAAACAGAAGATGCATATCCTTACTCTTTTTCTTGTATCACATGCATATTACTTTATTTTGTTATGTTGTTTTTATATTTAAAAATAATCAATTTATGAAATATATCAAATTAGTTTTGCTTTTTTAATTTATTATTCTTATATCAAATTAGTGTTATATATTATTTTTTCTTTCATCAGTTGAGTTTTGTATTATTCAAACTTAATAACTTAATTAATTATAATTGAGGGGTTGAATTGGATTAAGCAGTGGAATAACAAAAATAAACCCAATATGACCCCAAACCGTAAACTGAGAACTAAATTAGATTTAGCTTAACTAAAATTCGTTCTTAAACGTAATTGAAATATATTGATTGATGTTAATTTCATTCTTTACATCTCTATATTAAAACAATGCAAATCGATATGGTTATAAGCACGGACCAACCGAGATAAAAATCACAGATTTGTTCTGATCTTTGCAATTTGTTCTGATCTTTGCAATGAAGACGGAGGAAGATAGACACCACAATCTGTCAAAAGTTGACAAGCATGACATGCATTGGCATAAAAAAACTAGGAAGACGAGCTTGAAATAACTCAACGTTGGGGAAACCATAAATCTCAACAATTAATAAGATGGAACCAAAACGATTCTGAATGTGTGAGCATCGTATATTAAATTCCCATTTTGGAAGTTTGTGACCTTCTTATTTGGTCCACCTTATTCTGCAATCGATGATTTGGTTTTTTCTTAAAGTTCAAATCACACTGTCTTCAATTATTTGCTACAAACAATTAAATTTCATTTTTATATGTAAACCAGTACACAGATTTAACAATCGGTGATACAATAAGAGTAAAAGAGAAAGAAAAAAATTATAATTGTCTGCACTTAATGTTCAGAGGTAAGAGAAGGTTGTTTTAAGATGAAAGTTTTCAAGTGATGCCCACTTTCCTAGCAATATTCTGAACAAGATTGGGACCCTTTCGAGGAGAAAAGTTGGTAGTGATGCTGACGGATTAAACAAAATTGGTCCCTCAGTGGACCTTTATAAGAGTAAGAATAACATTTATCTATCATTTCGAGGGTAACATTAGAGAGTGAACATGAATAAGTTGTGCTCTGAAAATAAATTCAACTTTAAACTTTGTATTGAGTTTCTGTGAGATATAATTGCTTATATCTTTTATCCTTGTACTGATAATTTAGTAATTTTACAGAATAACTTAGTGATTATATTATATAAATTACTGTGATTATTTATTATTATATTATTAATAAGAATAAATTTATGTAATGAATGTAGATTATTTTGTACAATTTTTAAATTAAAAAAAAAAAAGTATGGTTAATTTAAAGCTATAACTGGAGTAGCTTTACTGTTTCTAACTTATGAATTCAAAAATTGTTGTCCTTAACTTAATTAAAAGAATCATTTTAGTTCAAAAAGAAATAAAAAAACTTAATATTTTTTGTCGATTAAAACAAATCTGAGTTGAATGCTGAAGATGGTAAAAAGAAAATTAAGAGATTAAGTTATTTTAAATTTATCATTTACCTAAAGCATTACACTTTATACATATTTATAAACTTTTGTCACATATATCTTGCCTTTTCTTTAAAAAATATCCCACAGTCTTTACTTTCAAATCCTATAACTTTTTTCCTAATGGACTATTACTTACAAGTTGCAAGAATTATTTTTATAGAAATCTAGAAAGCTATGGAGTTTTATTATATGATAATATTTATTTAATTTTTTATTCTTAGTTTTTTTCTATTGCTTATCAAAAACTATAGTTTTATTTTATAATTTGTTTCTACAAATATGTTTGTTTTTTAAAATGTAAAAAGTTGCTTGAGCAACTTCTTTACAAAAACTAGTCGTGTTTTTTGTTTTCATATTTTGAAATATGTTCTTAAATATATCTATCAACTATTTGTACATTTTTTTTATAACTTTAGTATTATTATAACTAATGTCAACCAAACTAAACAATAATTTTATTTATTTTCTTATCTCTAAAATTGATTGAACTTTTTTTGATTATGATGGATGAGTTATGGAGAGGTTGTTTAAGTATCCAAAAGAGATTTATATCACTTGTAAGAACATACAAACTATAAAGCTTCAATGAATTAATTAGAATTAAGTGGTAAGTTATTATGTTGTACTTTCCTTTGTGGAGATGTTATATCATATAAGAACTCATGAATTCCATAGGTTATGATAAATATAAACGAAAAATGATAGTGGTTGATCAAGTGTTAAAACTAACTTCTATAAGGAAAATGATTGTGGTATTATTGTTCCACGTATATGTATATTGTCAAGTGTGAGTATTAGTATCACATGATAATCTCATGAATTTAATTTAGTTTTTATATTAAAAATTTTGACTCAATTGAATCTTCATCTTTTTTATTAGAGTAATATTGTCTCTTTTCAAAATCAAACCAAACTAGTAAATAAATTTAATTATAATTTACATATACATGTTAAAATAATTTTTTTAAAATATTAAAAATGTAAATATAAAATGACACTCGTAATTTTTAAATTTTAATATTTGAAATAATTTAAAAAATGCATTTTTTTTTGTTAATTTATTTATAAATTTGATGTTACACATACATTTATTGGGGATGCCCTCAAGGTCGAGGAAGGTGTACCAGGGTGTATGTGCGACTCGTTCAGCTTAAATACTAAGAAAAAACAAATTAAAATTTTTCAGTAATTGTAATCAGTTAAGATAGTGTGAATGCAAAAACTACATTCACACTATCTTAACTTAATATATAATTCTTTTCTATATAATTATATAATTCTTTACATTCTTCTATCTTGTATCAAATTTATGGTTTCGATTGGTGCAAAACCAATAATACACATTTGCAATTTCATATGAGAAGGACTTTCCCATCAGTAACAAAAAAAAGTTACCCGTTAAGCGGAGAAAATACTATTTCAATTAAAAATAAAGTATGTCCTTAATAAATGTATTTTGATGGATTTTGTAAGAATGGAATAAGAGGGTCAGCTACCCAGCAAATTTTCATAATTAAATACCGTTACTATATAATTAGATTTGGTTGTGAAAAAACCTACTTACTCAATATTGCATGGGTAGAGCCACAGAGTGTGAAGTGTACAAGTTAACAATAACATTCATTAAATGAATCAAAAATGAAAATAAAAAGGCTCCGGTGTATAGAGAGGACCTAGTCATTTCTAAAAAAAATCATAGAAACGAAGGAACCCACCAATTCATTATAAAAATAAAATATGTGTCCTATTTCATTTACTATTTTTATTTTATTTGATATCTAGTATCTATACAATTTCTGATTTTGAGGTTAAATGTTTAATATAAAAAATCGTGGTTGGGGCAGTTATAGTAGCAAGAGCCGTTGGAATTTTTTTTTATACATCGGAAGAATCCATTTTTGTTATTAATAGACTAGGAAGAAAAAAAGAATAATTGAAAAATTAAAAAGTTATTCCTGAAAATATCATTTATTAAATGACCAGAATTAAACGAAGATATATAGCTCACAAACAGAGGACAAAAATTCGTTTATTCGTATCAAGTTTTCGCGGAGCTCATTCAAGACTTACCCGAACTATTATTCAACAGAAATTGAAAGCTTTAGTTTCGGCTCATCGGGATAGAGATAGGAAAAAAAGAGATTTTCGTGGTTTATGGATTAGTCGAATAAATGCAGTAATTCGCGAGAATCAAAAAGTATCTTATATTTATAATAATTTAATGAATAGTCTATATACCAAGCAATTGCTTCTTAATCGTAAAATAGTTGCACAAATTGCTATATTAAAAGAGAATTGTCTTTTTATGATTGCCGATAATATCATAAAAACTTAAAACCCCTTATTTACTGCAGGAAGGTATAGACTAAAAATTTGTTTATTTTGATAATATCATAAGTAAAATATATTAACTTAATATATTTTACATCATTGTTAGTTTATTTAAAAATTACAAGTATTATTTTATAATTGTATTTTTAATATTTTTAAATGATATAAGTTTAAATAGAGATTTTTTTATTGAAATTTAAAATATAAAATTAATTTAAATATTTAGATGAAATGATTTGATGTATAAATTTTTAACATTTATGAATTAATTTATAATATTTATCGAAAATCAAAAGTTTCAATGAGGAAGAACAATGAGTATTGAGTTATTAAATTATAAACCTGGACATAAAGGATTTAAAACTGTTTAACACAGCTCAGTTTACCAAATAGAAGTGAAGATTAGCTGCAAAAAAAAGTAAGGTTAGTGGAAGGAGATTCACAAACCTTATACCTGGCGCGCAAATTTAATGAAATGATGACAAATTAAATCTTTTATTACCCACATATTTGTGCATGTAATATCAATTTTTATAGATAAGATGAATCGAATCATAATTAAATTATAGTATTTAAATAATTATGTTTTTAAATAGAAAAACTTTTATTTTAATGAATAATTATAATTTTTGATTTAATGATAAATGTTCAGTTTAATAATTGATATCATAGTGAAAATTACAAAAGTAGAAAAATTAAAAATTATTTTATTGATAGCTATAATTTATTGTCTTGTGTTAACTATTCGATCCAACACATAAATTTATTTTGTTTATTTGTAGTATGATATTTCTGTTAATAAATGTATTTATTCCTTGATTTCTTGAGTATGTAGCAAATCCTCCAATAATACCATCATCGAATAAGATCTAAGTATCGTGTTAACTGAAACTTGAATGTCATCCATTCTGCTCTATATAAAAACGTTTTCATAAGATTCTAACATTTATTTATTATAATTAAATATATTTTAATGTTTAGTTTTACATTTCACTCTACGTTCTATGATTAAATCCAGCGTTGTTAAAGATAAGTTTGGTTCCATACAACACATTAAGAATCTCTATCAATCATGTAGGAAAATTAAAATTAAAATTAGTTTATATATAAAGTAATTTGTAGAAACTATTTTATATAATATTTCTAAAATTTACTTTCTACTTTATAAAAAAAAAATTTGAAGTTTTATACAAAAAAAAAAAAAACGTTTACCCAATTATACCCGAAGAGATATGTTCGCTTTACATTTCCAGCTTCTCAGAGCATACATTTTTAAATGTTAATTAATGGTAATAGTTAACAGCTGACATTGCACTAAATTTGAAATGTAGTTACAACTCATCTCTTGGCACAAACATTAGATCAAATAATAATTTAAAATCTTCCATATATTTTTATCTGTTGAAACCACTTTATACCCGAAAAAAAAATAAAAATACACACACATAAATTTTATACAATAAATAATTTGAGAAAGAGATAACAAGAAAAAAATTATCCCCATCTTATATGATCATGTTATTAATGTAAAATATTATATTTCATTATTACTGACTAAACAATCTTAAAAATTTAAAAAGAACCATAACTTTAATATATTATGTTCATTTATCTCTAGGATAAAAGTTTAAGAATTATAATTTTAATTATACTTTGAAGCAATTATAATGAATATTAATTAACACTGTTTAACTAATATCAATATATTTTTTTCAGCAAAGAGTGAATTAAAATTAAAGAGAGTACTTGAGGGGTGCTCTAACCTATATACAAAAAAAAAATAATGTTATGCACATCGATGCTCTAGTTTACCATCATAATTCCATCATAACAAAAAATCAACTAAATCAAACCCATGTGATCCAACATTATAATGCACCAATGAAGTGTGATAGTTGTATGTGTGCCTCCCATAGGTATACATCTGACATATATGAGGCTCCAATACAATCATTTTGCCATCTCTGTCGTGATAAAGCTTCATGGTGCAGAGTGTTTTAAAGCTCCAATACAATCAATTTTCCATCTCTATCGTGATAAAGCTTCGTGGTGTAGAGTGTGAAGAGTATGCATGGTATTTCTATAGTATTTGGTAGGAGTAACCCAAGTTAATATCTCCAAAAAGCCAAGCTGCTCACAGAGAAAATTGCGTTAACTTTGTACTCGTACGCTGCCTCTTCAAGTTCCTTTTTGCAATTATAGTTTCCTTTGAGCCCTTTTCTTCAAACTCAGTGTTTGCTTTCCTATCACACTTGAACACACAAATTATTATATCAGAGAAATTTTAAACATGTATATGGGGAAAGGTACCAATCACTATATGAGAACTTCACAGTTGGGATCTTATGTTTCATCCATACCCAAGCTGCCACTTGTGCTTGATCAAAAATTTCTATTGGATCAACTTTCTTATGATTAAAAATTACCCCATTCCTATGTTTCCAAATTTCCCCTATAATAGCTAGCCACATTCCTTTCCACACTAAGTTTTGCCTACTATTCAAGTCAAAGAGATGAAAGTGTTGAAAATTGGCCCTAGCTTTGACGTGGTGCACTGTGCTCACCCCTATCCACCTATTGCACATGTTCCACACCTTTTGGGACATCGAACATGAGAAGAACAAATGTTCTTCATTCTCTTCGTATGCATAACATAGTTCACAAAGGCTTTGTTGTGGATGGACCCCCTTGCTTGTAGATTGACCTTGGTTGGTAATTTGTCTAAGAATACCCTCCAACCTAGCATTTGAGCCTTTGGAATTAATTTTGTGTTCCATAGCAGTTTAAAGTCTTTATTGCCTTCTATTTCAACGGTTCCTTGCAGCGTATTATAAGCTGCCTTTACCGAAAATATCCCATCTACTTCTCCTTTCCATTTCCAAGTATCAGGGTTGCCCTTGCATAATCGTTGACCATTTATAACACAGAGTAATTGTTCTTCCATTGTAGTCTCCCAAACAAATCTAGATCTTCTCCAAGTTAGGTCCCATATCCAGACATTTTTCTCCCAATGTCTGACCTCCCCAATAACTCTATCTTTACAATCTGATATCAAGTACAACCTAGGAAACCTAGACGCGAGTGTTTCTTCCCCTACCCATTTGTCTTCCCAGAACTTAACTTTTTTCCCTTCTCCTACCACTCACTCAAAGCTTTTATCGAACCAAAGTCCTTGCATCGTGTTACCGCATACCTTGTGAATGTCGATCCACCACCTTGAGCCAGATCTTAACGTGATGGGATCATTCAAGTTCCTCCATGATCCATACTTAGACTCCAAGATCTGTTTCCAAATACCGTTATCCTCCGTTCCTAACCTCCATTTCCATTTTGCTAAGAGTGCGACATTAAATTTTCAAATGTCTCTTAAGCTTAGGCCCTCTTCCTCCTTTGATTTGCAGATATTTTCCCATTTAACCCACGTTATTTTTCTATCATCTGAACCCCATCCCTAGAGAAAGTTCCTTTGAATTTTTAAGAGTTTATTGCTCATACATGTTGGCAATTTATAGAAAGATAGGTAGTATAGTGGCAATGCAGATAAAACTGATTTGATTAAGCATACCCTGCCAGCCATACTAATGAGTTTGTCCTTCCAATTAGATAATCGAGTTTTAACCTTCTCGATTATAGGTTGTCAAAATTGTTTGAGCCTTGGATTCCCCCCGATTAACATTCCAAGGTACATAAACGGGATTTTCATATGTTTGCAATTTAGTGTTTTCAAAAAGATTTTTAACATAGATGCGTCCATGCCCGTCCCTCCTACTTTAGTTTTGGAAAAATTAACCCTTAGCCCAGACGCCAACTCGAAGGTCCTTAATACAGCTTTTAATGTCCTTGCATTTTGAGCTTTTGTTTCACACAAGAACAGTGTATCATCTGCAAACTGTAATAGCCCCACATTAGTTCCATTAGAACCCACTTTTATCCCGCTGTATAATTCTTTCTTAACAGCTTGTCTTACTAGCCCTGCTAAACCCTCTGCTACAATAAGGAATAAGAATGGAGCCATAGGGTCTCCTTGCCTAAGACCTCTCTTAGGAACAAACTCCTTAGTAGGGCTCCCATTTACCAGAACTGACACTGATGAGGAAGTCAGACACTCTCTAATCCAACCAACCCACTTGTCACAAAAACCTAGTCTGTTCAGCATATAGTATAGAAAATCCCAATTAACAGAGTCATACGCTTTTTCATAGTCGACCTTCACTATTGCCAACCCCTTTTTTTATGCCTACATTCCTCCACTACCTCATTGGCTACCAATATGCTATTCATAAGTCCTCTACCTTTAATAAATGCAGATTGAGAGTTGTCTATAACCTTAGGCAACACGTTCTTAATCCTGTTTGCTAGGATCTTAGAGATTATCTTGTACACACAACCCACTAGTGAGATTGGTCTATAATCATCCAGCCCAAGAGGGGTTTGTTTTTTTGGTATTAATGCTATGAAAGACGCATTGCCACCTTTTGGAATTTTCCCTTCTCTCCAGAACCATCTCACCCTTGATTGAAATCATCCTTCAATGTATCCCAGTTGTACTTTAGAAACATAAAGTTAAAACCATCTGGCCCAGGACTTTTAGTCTCTCCACATTGATTTATCGTCTCCTCTATTTCCCTATCTCCTATCTCCTTCGTTAGTGCATTATTATCTTCCTCAGATATGGTTTGAAACTCAATGTTTTGGAGGTTAATGCAAAACGATTTAGGTGCTGAAAATCTTTCCTCGAAGACTTGCCTTACCTCCTCTCTTACATTCGTTGGGTCCTCACACCATGTCCCATTCAGTTCTACCCCTTTTAGTTTGTTTGTTACCCTTCTCCATCTTATTCTAGACTGAAAGTACTTTGAGTTGGTGTCCCCTTGTTCTAACCATTTCATCCTTGCTTTTTGATTTAGTATTGCACTTTCCTTATGTAGAAGTAGCTTCAACTCGCTTAGAAGTTCCAAGCGTCTCACCTTATCGTTTTCTTCTATATTACTTTCATCATCCATGATATCTAGAGCACTAAGTTCTAGGAGGAGGTTCTGTTTTTTTTTGGCCAATGAATCCAAAGACCTCTCTGTTCCATGATTTGAGGTCAAATTTTAACTACTTTAGTTTCTCCTTGAGGGCTATCATTGGGTTACCGTTGCCTACATAAGAGTCCCAGGATTGTTTGACCACCTTCTTAAATGTTGGGTCAGATTTCCAAATGTCCATGGTTCTGAAAGGTTTGGGTCCCCAATCTATCGTAATCGGTTTAAGCAATAGGGCACAATGGTCCGATACTAGTCTTCCCTTAATATATTGTTTACTGTCAAGCCAATAGTTCAACCATTCAAGTGAAACCAAAACCCTATCTATTCTACTCTTGGCCTTTCCATTTTCCTTGTACCAAGTATATTTCCTTCCTATCAATGGTACGTCTACCAATTCCATCGATTCTATGAAGTTATTAAAACCTTGCATTTCTCTTAGTTTAGTGTTTCCAATCGGATTTAAACCCCTTCTTTCATTAATTTTTCTTACTGCGTTAAAATCTCCAAACACACACCATTGCCTACATGCTTCTCCCAATTTTACATTAATGAATTCCTCCCACATTTCTACTTTTTCTTTGAAATCACATGAGGAGTATACATTAAATATGGCCACTGGAATTGGGTTACAATTATCTGTGTTACAGTATTCACCTATCACTCCTATGAACGACTCCCCTACTTAGTGCTTTACACTTTTTAATTTGTTTTTATGCCATATTGTTAGGATCCCCCCAGAGCTACACGTTGCTGGTTTATTCACCCACTCGATGTTATTATCAGCCCATAAGTTATAACAGCTAGATGGTTGTAAGACACGCAACTTGGTCTCTTGAATACAGATCATGTCCACGCCTTCTCTAGCTATAATCTCTTTTAAGTATTTCCATTTATGTCCCCCTCCTAATCCCCTTATGTTTATGCTAATGATTTTCATTATCATCTGTTTTCTTCCCTGCAATACTTTGTCCCTGATTCCTATATCTCTTTTCCATGTTTTCTAGTTCCTTCAAAATTTGTTCCTCTTCACCTGAAAAAGTTACTCCTAATTCTTTTGCTAAGCTCCAGATGGTCAGAGATTCGGAATTATCTGATTGGCACTTTGCAGAACAAAACAATCTATTACAATTTAATATGTTCTCATCAGATAGAGAATTACATATAGATTGAGCAACTGACCTGAGCATTTTTTGCTTGGCTGCCTTGCTGTTTTCCTTCACATTGCAGTTCTGGTGTACTGGCCTATTTTTGCTTGATTCACCTATCCAGAATTGCCTCCTCAATTGAAAATCCTTTGGGTCCAGATTTGATTCTTTGATGAGGGTCATGTGCTTCGTTGCTAGAACATTGCATGGAGTCTCGCTGTCGGGGTTTGGTGAATCTTTACTTTGAATCAAAGACCGGCTTCGGGGCACACATCTGTTGTGAGTATTTTCGTTGGATACGAGTGAGTGCAGCTCGATTGTAGGTACGTCTAGGTTCCCTTTCTCATGATCATGAGTGCTCGACCTGCAGAAATAATGAGCGATTCCCAGCCCTTCGCGTGCTGCCCCAATGCTTCGAAGAGGAGTATTATGATTTTTACTGATAAGAAGCGTGGGGGTATAATCATTTAGTAAGCCATCTTTCTTATTTCCTGGGCCAACACCCACATCAAGGCCTAACTTAGTTTCCTTAACAAAAGATTGTGAGTGTCCTCCAGCAGCTGGTTGGGCTGTCATCAATGTTGGCCCATTGTTAGAAAATGCCAAGTTACAAGGATTTGTTTGCCTACGTGAAGTACAGATAGGCTTTAAGCTATTTTTGTTAAAAAATTCTGTTTGTGGCAAGCCTACGACCAGCTTAGACTCAGACATACCATTTCCATCATTCCTTCCACAACGGTCAAAAAGAAATGCGTTTCTGGTTCCGCTTAGCTTCTTCGATGAGACTTGGAGGCTCATTTTCGCGAATGGTGCTGGTGATTGGATTGTACAATCCTCTTTCATCTTGTTCTTCGTAATATCGATCAGGATATCATCCTCACACCACTCTGATGTTGAACTGCAAACGTCCAAGCCAATGTCGCTCGTACTACTATCAGAAGACAAGTTGTTCCCATATGCGCAGCAGCAAATTGGTTGTGTTCCTACAATAGTTTCTTCCTCTAAAACCAAATTATATATTTTCCCATTTATTTTCATACTTTTCTGAACCCATATTCTTGCTCCTACAATACTCTTTATTGTCATCTATGAGATTGCCAAGCTCTGTTCCTTCTATTCCTTGAATAAATGCCGCGTTCTCTCCCATATACTTTATGTTTATTCGACCCATTCCGTTTTTAATAACTTCCTCCATGATCTCATCAACCTTTGAATAATTACTTACCCTTCCGATGTAGCTTCCAACTAGCCATTTAATGTCAGCTTCTTCCGTGTCAAAAGATATTCCTTTCCAAGTCTGCTCGGATGTGTTGGTGGTAGCTTTTACTGTTTGAGTGTAAGATTGATCACGCTTAACCTCTCTCCACACCTTCCTGGTTTGAGGGGAACTTTTGCGTACCAGAATATTAGTTTTCTTGGCCATTTTCTGCTAGTCTTTCCTATCAAATCTGGGTTTGTTTACATGCAATTTGGTTGTCCCAATTATAATCGAATCCAGCTCTTGTTGAAGTCTTTGGTCGTTCTTCACCTCCAGAAATTGAACAAACCCGTACCTATAACCCCATTTGTCTAACCTTCTGGATATGAAGACTTCTGTGACTCTTCCCCACTGTTGGAAAACTTTCCACATGTCATACTCACCATAGCTATTACGAAAATGGGAGAAGAAGAAAGTAGTGATCTTCCCTCTCCGTATTGTCTCAGATTTTCAAGATGTAATCTTCTTAGAAGTTTGTTTCCAGCATCGGTGGCCAAAGATCTTACCAAACTTGAGGTGCTTTAGGTTAATATCAATATTAAAGAATCAAAATTTGTAATTTATTGTGATTGAGGTGAATGAAGCAGAGAATCAAAATAAGTCAACCCATATAACCATAAATACTATCATTGAAGGCAATCAAAGAGAAGCCTACAAGGTCTCTGGGGTTGGACAGAGAAATGCAGTGAAAATAAATGGTGGAAGTTCAGGTTTTTCCCTTCTGCATGTGTGCATGCATATGCATCTATATATTATTATAAGAGTAGTTGTTCTTCTATTTTGTGTAAAAAAAAAAAATCGATGTCTTTCCGTTAGAAAATTTTCTTTTAATTATTCTTCTACTTTTATTTTTCTTTTCAATTTTATCAGTTTTAATAACTTTTAAAAATGTTTTATATGTTTCAATTTTAAGAAGGCTAAAACATATAAAAATGTAGTGACATGTCGAATTTATAGATTTGGGTTCCTTCGAAAATAAAGCATAAACGTCTATAAACTTTTACTTTTAAAGAACCAAAGTCTATATGTTTGATAAAATTTTAAAAATGTTATTTTTCTAATATTATTTTAACCGTCGAGACTTTTAGGTTTTGGGTTAATAAGGAATATTCGGCCTAGTGAAACATCAAAAAACAATGTTGTTAGCGTAAGGGGAGTGATGGAAGGAGTGACTGGTGTAGTGAAGGGAAAGGAACATTTCGATTCATGGAGGTCGAGTACATCTCAACCCAATAATGGGTAGATGCACATTGAACCAATGTTGGGATATGCAACCAAGAACGCTGAATTTCAAGCGAGATATGGAAATATAACGGTGCATTCAGATCTTGGACAGTTATAGTAAAGTATTCATAAGGTTTATTAGTATTTATGAAAGATTGAAAATGGCCCTGAAGGTAATGAAGCTAAGACCAAAACTAAGTAACATAAAATAATGTTCAGGGTCCAAAGATAAGATAGACTAATCTTAACTCAACTTTACTATATGCACTATATCGAAGTGTCACTGACTTGAGCGTCAGAGTTCCTGCAAGTACCTCATCTATAGGAGACTTCCCTGAAATACCTTAGAGGTGAATTCCGATGAGCAGAGGTAGAGAAGAGAAAACTCTTGAGGCAACTCGGTTCCATACAAGAAACATTTTGGCGTCCACCGTGGGGCTGAGTAATTCTTAAGAGAGATGGTGTCGACAAGAACAATAGCAAACCAAAGCACAATGATGGCAGAAATGAAGTGAGAGATGCAAGAGGAAATGCAACGACAAGTGTAGGAACTAAGGCGCAAAAGCGAAGAAGAGATTAACGCCCTCAGGGTAGAGAATCAGAGGATCCGAAGATAGGTAGAGTAATCATCCCAAAGAGGAAAGGGATCCCATGGCGAAGAAGAATGGAAGAGACATAAGGTCGAGAGGGGTCCAAGGCTCAAACCAATACCAATCAAACTGGTATGAGGATGGAGGCATCTAGACGCCATCTTTTCGTGGATGGAACCTTGATGTCGAGCTCCCACCACGATGGAAGGGATTAGCCATGAACCAATACGATGGCATTACCGATCTAGAGGAGCACATCAATATCTTCACCACCCAATTAAGACTATACATTTCAAAAGATGCAAAATTTTGCCGTGTCTTCCCGACATCTTTGAAAGGCCTTACAATTAGCTGGTCCGCGTGACTTCTCCTAGTTTTGTTGATTGTTTTGAAACGTTGACTACATGTTTCAGTATCTAGTTTTCCACTAGCAAGCCTCACTGTCTCACCTTCTTAGCCTTAGGAAACATATGTAAAGAGGGGGGAGTCTTTGCGGGAGCTTATAAAACAATCTTGAAGATATCGTTGAACATCAATACCTTAAACCTAGGGGTGGCCGTGCATCATCTCATCACAGCCTTAAGACCAAGTTCTTTTGTCGACAGTTTGTGTACAAAGCATTTGGCTGATTTGGACAACCATAGAACGAGGACAACTAAGTTCATGCAAATGGAGGAACCCAAGGAGTTTCACAGTACAACTAGGGCGAACAACCCTGACAGGAGGTATCCAAAAAAAGAAAAGATAACAATCATTCGACCAAGCAACATGTTCAGGGAATGATATCAAGTGTTGCCCGCAAACACGAAGGTAAGTTCTCACCAAACTGGAAATGATTGTTATAGGTAAAGGTTCTTATAAACTAGAACATTTGTTGGGGGCTCCTATACCAGCAACTTGGGACACCTCACATATGAAATTTTATTATAGCTAAACTAAATTATTTTACAATTCGAACGATGTACAATTTCCTACCTTAATCGTTTTTTCCTAAAGAGGATTTTTTGTCAAGAAAGTTTTTAATGAGACATCATTCATAACAATAAATTAAAGAATTTTTCCTTTAACACTTGTGTTATTACTTTATCCTCTACTTGATTGGACATATCTTTTTGAGAAGGGAAACTTCATCAAACATGATGATCGCTTCGTACAAATTTGATAGTTGGGTTAGCAAGCTTAATCACCCATGATGATCCCTCCCATACTCTTAAGGGCGGGTAAGGAAACTTCATTAACCAAAGATGATCCCTCCCATCTCTATTCTAAAGGAACTATAGAGATTGAAGTATTCTCCTTCATGTTTTCCCATGACGCATGCCATCACGAACGCCCCTACTTTGCACACATACATAGACCCCACCTTCTGCCTACTGTTACCGAGAACATCTCGACCCTACTAGGATTGAGTACATCTCGACCTAAGCAACCTACATAGGAAGGGGTCAGTTGTGTCTCATGTCATAACATAACAATCGTAATTTGCCTAGTCATACAATCAATCAAGTCATTTACAATGGCCTTAAAAAAGACACTTTAAATCCCTTTAGCCGGGCTTTTTCAAAGACTCTTGCAACATTTTGTTCGTAGCGAGTCTAGGTAGATGGTGTATAGGGAAGTCGAGATGTACTCGACCTAGTGACATATGAGAAAATGATGTTGCTAGCATAGGAGAAAAAGGGGTACAAACAACCGAGGATACAGTCCACCCAGTGGCACATGAGAAAACGATGTTGCTAGAGTAGGGAAAGAAAAAGGTATAGACAGACCAAGGTACAGTCGGCCTAGGGTATAGTCGACCTAGTGGCACATGATAAAATGATGTTGCTAGCGTATGGGAAAAACGAGGTACAGACGACCCATAGTACAATCGATGCAAGGGAGAGTTGGCCTAGGGTACAATTGGTCCGTTTTGACGTATGGAGGACCTAAGTTGATGATGGAAGGAATGGTTGGTGTAGTGAAGGGACAAAAACATTTCAACCCATGGAGGTTGAGTACATCTTGGCCTAGTAACGGGTACACACACCTTGACCCAGTGTTGGGATATGCAAGCAAGAATGTTGAATCTCAAGCGGGATATGAAAATATAACGATACATTCATATCTTGGACAGTTACAGTAGAGTATTCATGAGGTTTATTAATATTTATGAAAGAATGAAAACAATCCTGAAGGTAAAGAAGTAAGGACCAAAGCCAGGTAATATAAAATAAGGTTCAAGGTCCAAAGGTAAGACAAACTAATCTTAACTCATCTTTAATATACGCACTATATCGAAATGTCACTGACTTGAGCATCGGAGTGCTTGTAAGTACCTCAGTCCCTAAGAGACTTTTCAGAAACAACTCAAAGGTGAATCTCGATGAGTAGAGGTAGAGAAATGAAGACTCTTGAGACAACTTGGTTCCATACAAAAACAAAAGGCTACAATATAATTTTGATATTACTCTTTGTTTCTATTCATAATTTTGGTCTTTAAATAAAGTATAGACATTTAGTTAGCAATTTTTATAATTATTGTTTTATATTGATTATTTAAATTAAGATTTTGGTATGTATCACATGACTCAATAAATTATCCATAAAGTAAACAAAAATTTAATTTTAGTTTCTCCTAAGATAAAATTATTTTATCTTCAATTCAAGTCAAGATGTACAAGTTCTTTTATATACTTTTTTAAAATTTTTATTTATAATACATATAAATTAATATTTTAGTTTATAATTTTTTTTATATTTTTCTATAGATTGTGAAATTCATCCACTAATAAAAGCATTATGACATATTATGGCATATATTTTTTAGCATCTTAATATAACAATAATAGAAATACGAAACAAAAACTTTGATAATTACAAATAAAACGTTGTTTGTGTCTGTATGTATTTAAAAAAAAAATGTTTGTTTATCCTATTAAAGGTAACAATGAATTTTAATTGAAACAATTAGAATAAGATCATTATCTTTGAAATATTGAAGAATTGAATATCTTTATTTTAAAATAAGAAGACAAAAGTTAGGAATAATTATATAGTAAATGATGGAAAATTATATTTTAGATTTTTATAATTTTTTATGTGTATATTTAAAAGTTTTTTGTTGCATTTGGATTTGTGTAGGAATATGTTATCTTGAAAATTTTGTAGGGATCAGAAGCTAAATTATCGCAAAGTACAATTCCAAAACTTCCCTCAAAGTGTTTGTTCAAATAGTACGTTTGTTAGAATTGTGGCACAAAATTATTAATAAAAAACAGTGATGTGTGTATGAATAGCTAGATATACCATAAGTTCAAGTAATTTGTCACAAAATATCAAGATTTTAAAAGTCGTTATAGTTTCTGTCACTAACCTATATTAGGCTATCATAGTATTCTCCGTTGCTTTGTTTATATAACTTTCATTTTGTAGAAAACAAATAAATGAGAAACAAAACCTATGAAAATACAATTTCGTTCAAAGAAAGAGATGTTTTGTTCTATGGCCAAGTTGCTAACATTCATGTGTCAAAGACTATAATCTTGTTTGTGGTACTATCCCCAGTTCAATAAATATTCTCACATGATGTAAAAAAAGATGGACAATTATGTAAGTAAAAAATATTAATAAATCCCATTGGTTTTCTTGTTTGAGAACGCAAGTTGCTTATTTTCTTCTTCAATAAATTTCGTAATGGAAAGAGTTTTCAATAGTAGTGAGAGGCAAAGTTTGTCTTGTAGCGTTAAAGACATGGTTTGGTGTGTGACTGAGTGAGACCACTGATCAGAAGGAATCAATTTAAAGTGGTCGGTAATAAAAGGGTAACAAACGTAATTTGTCAAAACAGAGAAAAGTCCAAAAACAACATAAAAGCTCTATGTTGTCCCTATAGTAATCTTTTAGGCCTTGAAGGAGATTCAAGACTTTTTTGCTTCACTATCAACTTATATATCATGGACTAACTATCTATTATTGGAGAAAACCCATGATTCCACCAACCTATAACCTCCTCCTTTTGAATTCACACCCATGTTTCTACAAATCAAAATTTGGGCCAGCCTGGGTAGCAACACCTCAGGAAAAATGTTAGAAAAAGGTTTACTAATAGGCCTTGTGAAGAAAGGCTAATGAATATGGCAGATACAAGGAAGGAGATTGTTAATGCCTTGAAATACCACAGGGCAACCATGAAAGTGGCCAGTGAGCATATTCAAGGCTAAGTGAAGGCCTAAGATGTATCTACCACCCTCAACCAAAATTTCACATTACTTAAATGATCTGTCCTTCTCCTCATCCTTCTCGCCCCTTCCTCCTCCTCTTCTTCTTCTTCTTCTTCTTCTTCCACCTCCTATTTCTCTTCCTCCTCATCCACTTTCACTTCCAAATTTTTACCCCTACATCATTATTTCCCATTTTGCTCTTCCACCCCCCTACGCTAGAACCTCCCAATTTCACACTTCCAAGTTAGACATTATGATTCAACCTCAATATACATAGTTTCAACAATTCAGAAGCTACCCTTTTGCTTAATAACAACACCTTTAATCCTCCCCTTTTGCTTGATAACAACAATTTAGATCCTACCCTTTTGATTGATAACAACACTTCAAATCTTACCCTTTTGCTTGATAACAACAACACTTTAAATCCTACCCTTTTGCTTGATTACAACAACGCTTCAAATCCTACCATTTTGTTTGATAACAACATTTCATATGCTCCCTTTGTGTTTAATCAGAACATTTTAGAGTCTACCCCTATGCTTAATAATAACATTTTATATGTTAACCATGTGCTTAGTAACAACAACATATTTTATGGTACCCATGTGCTTAGTAACAACAACATTTTAAATGCTACCCTTGTGCTTAACAACAACACCAACACTTAAAAACCTACCATTTTCCCTGGCAACAAACGACTCATCAATGTACTCTTACTTAACTCCAACATTAACTTCCTCTCCATTTCTGATTGATCAAGACGTTCCTTCGATTAGAATATCATAGTCACAAGGAGAAGTGGTTTCCACAACGATGAATACCACAAAATCCAGTACTATAAACCAAGCTAGTAGAAGCATCCATGTAGCCATGGATGAAGAGAGTATGGAAGAGATCATAGCATTGAGACAACAACATTAGATGGAATAGAATGACACCAGGAATCTAATCACTCTTGTTTAGTGGCACGATTGCTTGCAGCAAATGGAAAATAATGCAGTTGAAGTGAACAATGGAGATGATCCATTTCAAGGGATCTTTGATGATGAACTAGAATTAGTCCAAGATACCACTTTACTTTGGTAAGTTCTTTATAACAAGTTTCGTTGCTTTTAAAATGAAAATGTTTTGTGTGCAGGGAAAGTCAACAAGGATTAATAAGTTAACTCAAACTATGAAGTACATTGTCATTGGACTGGTTTATGGACAATCACCATACGAAGAAAAACTTTGCGAAGTCTTTGAGATGGACAAAAAAAAAATAATGCAGTGCTAATATCTGGTAGAAGTACTTGTAGAATTTTTCTTCTATGTATGTGTATGTGTGTAAGGTTGCATTTTTTAAGTTATCTATTATTAATTAGCAGAAACAGAAGATGCATGTCCCCCACCCTTTTTACCTCTATCACATGCATATTACTTTATTTTGTTTCTGCATTGTCTCAGAATAAATGTTTCATTGATTCCATCTAAAGTTTTACAAAGAAAACAAAGATTGTATATGTAAGGATGAAGAAAATCATTTGTATGCATTCGTACGTAATAAACTAGACACATGTAATAACAACCTGTACATGGAGGAAAAAGACAAAATCATAACAACTTGCAATATACAAGATTAATTATTTGGTAATACTATCCCCTCTAGCGGGACTATGAACATTGAACAGTCCCAACTTGGATATGCATCATGTGAAAACTTTGGGATAAAGAGCCTTAGTAAACATATCAACACGTTGAGCAGAAGAAGAAATGGGTAGTAAATGAAGAAGACCACTTTGAATTTTCTCATAGATGACATGATAGTCAATCTATATGCTTTGTGCGTTCATGAAAAATGGGATTTTGAGCTAAGTATATAGTAGATTGATTATCACAGAACACTGAAATAGGAGCGACAAGAGGACCTTTCAAATCAGTGAGCAAGAAATGGAGCCATTACAGTTCACAACTCAAAGCTCCAAGAGCTCTATATTCATCTTTAGAGGAAGAACGAGATACAATTGTTTGCTTCTTAGTTTTCCAAGAAATTAAGGAAGAACCAAGAAAGACACAATACCCAGTAATATATTTTTGGGTTTCAATATAATTACCCCAATCAAAATCAACAAAACCAGAAGGAATTAGAGATGAATTTGCGGCAAAGTGAAGACCTTTAGCGGGAGAACCTATGATGTAGTGGAGAACTCGCTTGGCAACATTAAGATGAGTATCCATGGATTGAGAAATATATTGACTCAATTATTGAGTAACAAAAGCTAAGTTTGGTCTTGTGGTTGTAAGGTACATCAACTAACCAACTAGTCTACGATAAGGTTGTGGATCAGATTAAGGGGTGCCTGAAGAGCTAGTGAATCTAGCATAAGGCTCCATTGGAGTGGATACAAGTTTGGCAATAAGCATACCATTCTCTTCCAACAACTCAAGAGCATTTTTTTTCTTTGATTAACCATAATCCTAGTAGAAGAGTGGGATATCAAGACCTAAAAAATAACGAAGTTTCCCAAGATGCTTAATGTTGAATTCATGGTCCAAGTGTGCCTTAACATATTCAATTTCAGTAGAACTATGTCATCAACATAGATTAATAATGCAATGAAAGATGCCCATGTTTTCTTTATGAAAAGGGAATGATTAGTTAAAGATTGTGTGAATTTAAAGGCTAATAAAGTTGTGGTGAGCTTGGCATACCATTGCCTACTAGCTTATTTCAACCCATACAAGGATTTTTTTAATTTGCAGACTTTATTGGGATGAGAAGTTGTCATACCAAGGGGCAAATGCATGTAAACTTCTTCATGTAGATCACCATGCAAGAAAACATTATTAATGTCTAATTGTTTAAGGAACCAATTTTTTGCAAAAGTTATGGCAAGAATGACCCTTATTGTGTTGAGTTTGGCAACGAGAGAGAATGTATCAAAATAATCTACTCGTTCAAGTTATGTATATCCCTTAGCAACCAAGTGGCCTTTATGCCTCTCTATAGTACCATCAACATGGAATTTGATCTTATAAACCCATTTCCAATCCACGACTATTTTATTGGGATGATGATTAACTATCTCCCAAATGTGGTTATGTTCGAGAGCATTAATCTGAGAATTCATGGCTTGCACCCAACGATCCATTTTAGAAGCTTGAGTGAATGTTTTTGGTTCAGTCAAAGAAGATACAGAATAGAACAAAAAAATTCTATAACTAAGGGAACATTTGTCATAATAAAGAAAAGCAGGATAATATACAGAGGAAAAATGGTTACCAAAGGATAGATTAGTATAGGAAGCAGCAGACAGATATTAGTGATAATCCCTCAAGTAGTGTGGATGTTTCCTTTGTCTCATGGAATGTCTAGGAGGTTGTGAAACAATGGGTTATGGTGTTGTAGTAATAACTAGATTGGAATTATCTTCGCTCTTAGTTTGTACAAACAGTGAAATCATCTATATCCAAGGATGCAATATTATCACATATTGATTTTGGCAAAATTATACTAATAATGAATGCCAAAATCATTCTCTTATTTAAAAGAAAAAGAATTTTCATAAAAGAACACATTTCTTGAAAAAAAATTTACTCCAGTTGTTTTTAATTGATACTTTTCATTAATTTAATCTATCAGAAATTAACAGTGTTTTTTTTCTTTAGTTAGTGTTGAATTTTTTTTCTCTGATAAATTATGAGATTTTAGATTTTGATGCTGTAAATGGTATAAATTTTATAAGTATTTTACTATATTTTATTTTAAAAAAAGTATTCTATTATATCTTTAAAAAAGTCTTTTATTATCACAATTGTGAAACTTTTTTTTTAAACATAATTCTAATTTACTGTTTATATTACTTGTGAAACTTTAGTTACAGCTACATTTCGTTAACACGAACCTAAATTAATATTTTAATATGATTACTTTATTATTTACATATCTTTATTGATGTTAATTACAATATTATTAATATATAATAAATATACGTTAATTTATACTTATTAATATTATATATAATATAACTTTTGTTTAGTAATAATTATTTCCTTTCTAAAAAATATTAATGTTAGTTTTAATGTAACCAAATATATATGATTTTTATTTGTATATTATTGAAGTTTAATAACTTAGTGGTTCTAATTTTCATTGTAGAGTTTCATAAAAATACCACATTCAACACTTTGATAATTTCACATTCTCATATGTAACCAGATTGAATTGTTAGAATAATTTATAAGATGATGAATTGGAACCATTTGCAACAGAAATTTTGCGAACAATCATCACTCATATTGTAAATTATTATATGGTAAAGTTTATTTATATTCTTTATTTTTTTATATAATTTTTTATTATTATGTTTTGCAATATCAACATCAAAATTATCATGTATTTGATAGGTATAATTATTATAACTATTTTATAAACATAAGACAAAAGAAATATTTGAAATATTAAATTTGTAGAATTAAATAAGGAATAGGAGGGATTAAAATAGGAAAAATGTTATATTTGAAGAATGAAATTTGTAATTATGAAGTTAGACTGATAACACATCAATGTCATTAATAACAAAGAGACCAAATTTATTAAATATTAAATGAACACAACAAAGAGACCAAGTTGATACCGTGTAGTAATTGCAAAATTAAATGTGTGCAGTCAAAATTTAGAGGGACAAATATAATTAAACTTTTGTTTAATAAAGTTAATGAGGATAAAATTATATTTTGTTTTGCTCAATTTTGTAAACCATGATACTAATCAATTTTTT
Source organism: Vigna unguiculata (assembly GCF_037176805.1). Classification (NCBI taxonomy): domain Eukaryota; kingdom Viridiplantae; phylum Streptophyta; class Magnoliopsida; order Fabales; family Fabaceae; genus Vigna; species Vigna unguiculata. The sequence goes on from NC_140799.1 coordinate 5,289,697, forward strand.
ATTTGTACACACAAGTCCTAATATTTTTTTTCATTTTTATTTCTTCAAAAATGAATACATAAATATATGTACTCAAAAGTGGTGCAACAGCATTTACTTAAACCTAGGTTAAACATACTTTTTATCTTCCATACAAATTTATTTATGAAATTATCGACTTTTTTGTCATCCACTTTGTGTAGTTATGTCACAATAAATATCGTCATTAAATCCGTGACAATTAAAAGTGTGATTTTGAACCTTGGAAACTCTCCACAAATTGGATTCACAATTTGATGAAACTTAACATTTATCAACTACTACAGGTAAAGTTTCACTTCAACAAATCAATTTAAAAAAAATAACTGCACCCAATGAAAATAATAAATCAGAACCAAAAAGAATAAAAAAAAAAGTAATGCTTTGTTACTCAATTTAAAGAGCGTCTTCTTATCCTAAACTATCCTTCAAATTAGTACATTGCTTCAATCTAATTTTGACTTAATTATATATTTGGTTATTTATTTTGTCATATTTTTTCTTAGATTCTGTCTGAGTATAGTTTGTTTTAGTACTTTTAGAGTAAATTAAAATGATTATTTTAGTCAAGCTTATCATAAAAAAACATAAAATAATGGTTTTTTACAGTGTAATAATTATTCAAATTTAACTTAAGAAAAAAGAAAGAATGAAAAAGAGTGGTAAAAGAAAAAAAAGAAAAAGAAGAAGAGTTGGGTGGGATGTAGGAGGAGAGGGGGTGCTAATGGAATAAGGTGAGGAAGGAAAAAGTGAAAAAGTTGGATATCAACGGAGAATGACAAGGAAGAACTTGAATAGAGAAATAACATGGAATGATAAAAGGGGTCAATATTCTTCATTAATTTTTGTTCATTAAAAAAATGAGTTTGGATAGGAGAATTCTAACTTATTTTGACAAATTTTTTAATTTGAAAAATAAAGAAAGTTTTAGCGTAATTAATTAGTATTGGTTAACATCCACTCCTTTGTCTATTAAATTTATTATAATGTTATTTTGTGATGGTTTTAAAAGGTTGGTACTTTTAAAAGTTAATTTGAACTATAAATATTTTAATTTACTTTTAAAGCATAAAAACTTAAAAATTGAACATTTTGAAAAATCAAACAAACTAAAATTTTGTAATAAAAATAAACTAACTCTCATATTATATATATATATATATATATATATATATATATATATATATATATATATATATATATATATATATATATATATATTATGTTTGCACAACATAATGAAGTAAATTTGAGTGATTGCTATTTGAACTGTAATGCTCAAGTTTCATAAAAATCAAGTGATAAAGGTATATCACTCAAAATAACATAATTTAATTTGGTTGTTGTAGTATTAAGTAAGTCATACTTAGAATCATATTCAAACTTTTCATATTTGCTTCTTCTTATCCTCAATGAAGGTTAAAATAAATATAACTAAATTTGTTTTCAAAATCATCGTATGTTCATTGTTAAGTATAACTCGCTATTTTCTCTAAAATTGTTCATAATTTTATAAAAAATGGAATAAATATTTCTTTTTCCTTTCTTAACGATAGCCATGTCATTCATCTACTAAATAAAAACCATCAAAAGATGAAGATATTTTAAAATCAAATTCCACTTCTCACCTTTCTACAATAAAATATAAAATACTAAATACTAAAGATGCAATATAGTTTTTGTAATATCCATGATTTTGGCCCAATTCTATTTTTTATATTCTTACTTGTTTTCTTTTTGTATTTTTTCTTTCAGATTCTCCTGGCTTATTTTTCTCGTTTGTTTTTCTAGTTCTTTTTCCTTTAAACTTTTCTGTTGTTATTTGTACTTCCAAATATATTGAACAATTTTATTTTAATGGAAAATGAAAGTAAAGTTATTTGAATTAGAGAAAATATTATAAGGAATGAGGAAAAAAGTTTTATAAAAGTGTGTGAACGACTCATTGATGTCAATGATAAAAAAAAAATGTTTTAATAGGTGAAACTATAAAATGATCAAATTATTCTGTAATAAAAGTTATTATATATTATTATTTATAATATATTATTGTTATTAGTTTTGTATTATTAATATTTATATTATTATTACTTATTATTGCTATTAATATTTGTGTAATATTTCGGTTGAATGCAACTAATATGTTTAGTAAAATTCGTAAATTCTAAAATCTATTATTTTGAAAATCTCATACCACCATTGAATATTAATAATATTGAAACTTTCATTTATTTATTCAGATAACTAAAGAATAAAATTAAAAAAAAATCATAATTAAATTAAAGTGTACATTACTTCAAGGTAACATTTGTATAAACCCTGTTCATTTATAAAATAAGTTATTTCTCTGAAACAAATCCAAAGTTACTCACTTTTTACATTCATATCAACATCTATATAAACATGCTCCCATATATTAACATACATATACAATCATCGTAATTAAATATACATACAAGGGTGAACTAAATGGATAATAAAAACTCATAACTAATAATATACATCAATAATAATATAATATAATACTTCACTCAAACCTTTCATAACTCTGGTGTCTCAAACAATCATTCACACAATCTATTGTCTCAAACAACACTTTAAACATATCATCACATGTTCAAAACATGTCATCATAATAATTAAATACAACCACTAGTCACTAGTGATCACGGTTTCAGGAGTAAGTTTGTAACTCTTGCACCCAGCTTACCAACAACTGCTCACCACTAGAGCAACCACCCTTCCTACTTCTCCCGAGCCTTATAGACATGTTCCATTTCTCATCACTCTCCAAGAGAGTTTCTCCGACAAAGTATACACTTCCAATTACTCACCTCAAGAGTTTTTCTGGCGAAGTACATAAGTGTCACTTCCTATCATTCTCCTCAAAAATTTTCCCATCAAAGTACACCGGTCTCACTTCCCACCACTCTCCTCTAGAACCCCAATGAAATTCACCAATACAATATGCAAAGTTACACTTCCCGCTACTTCCCAAGAATTTTATGGACGAAGACTATTCCCTACTCTTAAAAATCTTATGGGTAAACTAAACACAATAAACACTCGTACTGACAACTAAAAACTGACATAGTGCACCACCTTACCCTAAGGCACCACACACATTCAGAATGAACTACTCCCAACATAATATATCATATATATTAACTCATTATAATTCTTTCGATCAACAAAACTCCACCAAAATAATCAAAGAGCATCTCCTATTAAACAATAAAACAATACATATAAAATATTCTGTGATCAATATCTTGATATAAAAGCTTAAATTTCCTTTTAAATCTTTGTGCTATAAAAGTAAAAATACTACTGATATATATATATATATATATATATATATATATATATATATATATATATATATATATATATATATATATATATATTTTTTTTGCATTGTGAATTCTGGTTATGTTTGCTCTTATAACTAACTTTAAAATAAATTGATTCCTTATAATTTTTTAAATGTTACTGAAATTATTTCTTTTTTTTACACATAAAATTATGCATTTGAACTATTCTGTTTATATTTAATTTGACAAATATTTCTTGCCAAGGATGTATTATATATTTTTTAAAATATAGAAATAAATTAGATATCCCTTTACATGTTAGTTACCGTTAAATGCTTTTAAATAGGCAATAAAATAAATTGTATACCATGTGATAAAGATAGTATAAAAAGTTGATGTGTGCTGAAAAGAACACCATTATAAGGTTCACAATAAATTATACTTATGATAAAAAAAAATTATTGATGGATTATTAAGTGCTAATAATGTAATTCGAGTCATTAACGGTTATTTAGCTTGATCCATCGCATGTTGGTGCATAGTAAGCTAACTCACCTGTATTTTATTTTTTTAATTTATTTTATATATTACAAGACAAATATAATAGATTGACTCGATTTATTTTTTTTATAAAGTGGATTGACTTAATTATTTTTTTATAACAATAAAATCAAAATATTCACTTACCCGAGGTGTATCAAGGAAAAGAGAAATTCTAAATATTATAATTACAACTCCACTCAATTAAAAGAAAATTTGCAAATATGATAATAGAATATTGTATGTTATAGTAATATTTCTATTTGTGTAGCGAAGAAAGCATATTGTTGCATTAGATAACAATAGAAAAAATTTGTGTATCATTAGTGTAGTGTAAATATGTTTTAAAGAAATTTGACAATATTTTTTTTTCTTTTAAAACAGTTATAAAAACCACTTTATAATTTGAATTCACAAATGGGCTTGTTGGGGGCCCAAACCGTGAGTGAGGTGCATCCAAAACAAGAGAAATCATAAAGAATTCTAATTGCAAGTCCAACTCAATTAAAAGGAAAATTATAAAGAAGAATACTCCAAAAAAATACTAAGCAAAGATGCAAAGGTCCTATCCAAATGTATCTAAACTTGTTCATAAAGAGAAACGATGACTTTTTATAGCCTACGAGTTATGAAAATTGCTATCCAAATGTAACTCAAGTGTGTCTAAGATTATTGTGTAAATTATACATCAAGAATCCTCACTAATTAGCTGAAAAATTAACCAAACAAAGAAGGGAAATTCAAAATTGAGAAATAAAATCCTAAGAACTTTTGTTAATCTTTTCATGGCTTCGATCCTAGATTCCTTCTTTGTTTGTCTCCTTGGTCTCATGTTTTTCTTGCCTCACATCTAATTCTCTCTTGTCTAAGAATTTGGATCCACAATTAGACTTACTGTGGCCCAAACCATGGGTGAGGTGTATTTAGAAAGAGAGATAATTACAAGCCCAACCCAATAAAATACAAAATTACAAAGAAGACATTGCAACGTTTTATTCCTGTAACAAGGCCTCTATTTTAGGAGCCAAAAAGAATTGTTGCATTAGATAACAATAAAGATCGATTATTGTGTAGCGTTGGCATGATATAAATAATTTAAAAAAAAAAGAGGACAATACAACATTTTATGCTTATAGCAACATTTTTATTTGTATAGCCAAAATAGGACAATGTTGCATTGGATATCAATAAAAAATAATTTCATGTATCAATTAACGTGGTGTAAACAAGATTTCAAGCTTTTAGAAAATATTTTAAACCATTTTAAAAAATGAATTGACAACAACATTTTTAGTTTCTATTTTTAAAATAATTATAAAATCTGTGTAATTTGACTCCAAAATTGGACTTATTGTGGCCCAAACATTAGTGGCGTGTATCTGAAGGGGCTTTCTTTCTGATCTTCCCGTTTTTCTTCTTGCACCCCATCAAAGTGATACTCCCCAAACTACCCCTCATTATAAATATAATAAAAGTACATATACCTCTTTATTTGTAATATTTTTTGATTGGATATTTCGGATAGAAATGAACGTGGTTAAATGTATTTTGTATATCCATTTTTTTAAGTGGTTCATGCTATATATTAATTTCCTCTTGCATATTACTGCTATATATTAAGTGGTTAACATATTACTATTATTTTGTTTTTTATATTTGTATGTGAAAAGCTCTATAATGTTAATTATAATTAATTATTTATGTCTATACAATTTAAATAAATAGAATAATTAAAAAATATAAATTAATTATTTTTCATGAAATATTAAATATTTCATGAATTAAAATATTGATAAACAATATAATTCTTTACATTGTAATTTTTTTAAGGGTTAAATATATTTTTGGTTCCTTAACTTTTAGTGAATTTTATAATTAATCCATTTTGAAACTTTAGATCAATTTAGTTCTTTTAATCAAAGTTTGTTAAGTTTATTTGACATTTCAAGCGCATTTCATAATAGTATTTGACTTAACATTGAAACAAAAATGTGTCAAACAATATAAACAACTTAAATACAATCATAAAATGTGTACGAAACATCAAATAAACCTAACATAATTTGATTAAAAAAACTAAATTCACGTTTTTCGAAAGACGAATGATTAAATTGGTCTAAAGTTTCGAAATGGACTAATTCCAAAATTCACTAAAAGTTAAGGGACCAAAACATATTTAACCCTTTTTTTAATGTTACAATTCTGCCTCACTTAAAGAAAATTTTGTCCAAAAATTTTTATTAGCTAAAACAAATGAGGGTAATTTTGTCTTATTCTTTCTTCTAATTACCATGGTGTGTCTCTTATGATTTCATTCCAAAGGAATTTTACTACTGAAACTCTTAGCTCTTAATTTCTTGTCCGTAATTTGTACATGCATTGTGTCGATTGTAAGGTTATCCTTTAATTGTAATGTATTAGGTTTTATTACATGAGATAAGTCATAAATATATTTTCTTAATTGAGACACATGAAAGATATTAGACATCGTGAAAGTTAGAAAGAAAAAGGGTAAAGAAATTTGATAAGCAAGATGACCTATTTTTTTGAGAATTTGATAAGGACCAATAAAGCGAGGTGTGAGTTTCTTTGATTTCATCACTCTACCAATTTCAATGGTTGGTGTGACTTTAAAGAATACATGATCACCTTCTCTAAATTCAAGAGGTTGTCTCTCCTTGTTAGCATAAATTTCTATCTACTATGAGTTTCTCTCAATTTGTCCCTAATCATTTTAATTTCCAGTAGTCTATTGAATTATGTTAGGACCTAAAACTAAATGTTGCCAAATTTTAATAAACCAACAAAAGGTGTCCTGCATTTTCTCCCATATAATGCCTCATAGGGTGCCATACCCTTACTAGAATGGAATCTGACAAGCAAAAACCTTACAATTATGACACGTTTAACATCATAGGCATGTATGCAATCCGTATTAATCTTCCTTTGTGTCGACAAATACTCGTATGGATATACGTAAACACAAACATTTAACATTTCTCATGAACTATCTATACAAGAAAGGTCACTTTATTAACTTCTTGATTCAATTTGCTCATAAAAAAAATGCTAAACTACCAAAATTTGAATATTTTTATTTATATACCAAAATCAAACCCAAAACCATATTTGAACCAGATCCAAAACCGAATTGGAACTAGATCCAAAACTAGATCAAAACCCTATCAAAAACGTGCCTACAAAGGGGGACTATAATCCATTTATATAACCTCAATTGGTTACATTTTTCTAAAATCAATATTCCCCTCATCAAATTTTACATACGATGTCTACATAATTAATAGTTCATGACATATATACTCTTAGTCATAAATATAATTAATTAGATGACTTTAATACTTTGGCTAATAATATAATGACTATAACACACTTAATTAAGATCCATCCAACGAATGTTGTCAACCATAGAAACCTGCATGGCAATTTTACATTTCATTACAATGAGTAAACATTGCACATATACAAAATAAATAAGTTTTAGTATTTTCACTACAACAATTTATAGTTTAGACCACACTAAAATAGACAACGGCTAAATAAATGTAGCCTAAACATATAATAAACAACATTTTTATAAATGATGTATAAATATCATGAAAGTCCATGATTATATAATTGTTGCTTTAAACTATGTGGGCAAAACTAGTAAAAACGTGGTCTAAAAACATATATAAGGTATAAAATCAACATGTAAAATTGTTGTCTATTGTGAGAAGTTTAAGCAACGGTTTTAAAAATATTGTTATACTAAAAACCGTTGTCTATTACCTATAGCTACACTCACCTATACCACACCTAAAAAATTGTGGTCTAATCTTTAGACCATGGTTTTTAAAATTTATATCATAATTTTATGCCGTTGTCTAAAGTGATTTTTGTTGTAGTGTTTGTACTGCTTTTTTCTTTAGTTCCTTAGTATCATCTTGGACAATGTTTGAATATAATGTGCACCATCTTTAGCAATTACAATGTCTGTTAAGATTAAAAAAATAGCATGTTTAATAAACACTTATATATACAGAAATCTAGAATAGAAATAATATTAAACCATTTGCCATCAATATGTGAATTCTTCTTCGCTTCCTAAAATTCTGACATAGAAGCACGGATAAGCATCAAAATGAAAAACTTGACAGAAATTTAAAACATCAAAAATGCAAATTAAACTTTGACACTTTTGGACTAAAATAATGATCAAATGAATAATTAAACTTTTTTTTATCTTCTCCACTTAGGTGTATTATTACTGTGATTATGCCCATTCATTTTCCCTAGAAATATTTCTAGGTTTGGGGTTCATAATTATTTAGTAGGGATGATTATGAATTGGAATTTTAAAGATTCAATCAAGATTATTTTTAGATCTAAACAATTGGATCAAATTTTGGATCCAAATCCATTTTTTGCAAAACTAGTTTGCATTTTCTTTTCAAAATTCATATGCAAATATTTGGATTAAGTTCAAACTCCAAAATCCACTTTTTATAAAAGAAATTTTAATTGAATTTTTTAAAACTTGTGTTGTTGGGGCCGATAAGATCAAATTTGGCAGAATTTCAGATGGGGTTGTCTCCGTCGAATTTCAACACGGATCGAATTTCGGTCGTGGTCGACTCGATCGACTTTTGGCCAAGCCAACTTGGGACCGACTCGGTCAAATTTTGGCATGGGATAACTTGACTGAACTCGATCGAATTTTGGCTAGGACCAGCTCGACCACATTTAGGGGAAATTTGGTTAGGTCCAATACGACCAAATTTCGGTAACTCTGAATAGGCCAAATTTCAACCCTAGTTGATGCGACCTAATTTGACAAAATTTAGGTCTGGGTCGACTCAACCAATTTCAATCGATCCTAACTCGACTGAATTTGGCCGAATTTCGTTGAGGCCTACTTGGTAGAATCCGAACAAATTTGGCTTCGATTGAGTCAATTGTATATAGTCAAATTCTGTGTGTGATGAAATTTGCCAATTTTGGCCGAACATGGCCAAATTTAGTGTTGAGTCCAAATATGTTCAAATTTGGGTCTAGGTCAATTTGGTCAAATTTCAGCCACAGTCGACTCGGTTGAAATTTGGTTGAGGTTGACTAAATCGTATTCGTCCTAAATTTTGGTTTGGGACATCTCAGACGAATACGCCAAAATTGTGTTTCGGGTCAAATTTGGCAAAATTTTTTGTTAGGGTAAACTCGGCTAAATTTGATTGAATTACAATTGGGTCGACCTGACCGAATTCAATCGAATTTTAGCCGGTGCCAACTAGACCGTATTCGGACGAACTTTAGTTGGAGCTGACTTCGTCAAAATTTGACCAGGGTCGAGTCGACCGAATTCTAGTTGATACTGATGCGTCTTAATATTTGGCATAGTTCGGTCTATCTTAACCTTCGTCACTGACCGATCTGTCTCGACCTTCAATCTGGGCTAGTCCATCTCGACCTTTAGCCCAACCAACCTAAGAATTTAAATTGAAAATTTGGATTGAATTTCTTGAATTTTCATCTTTAGAAAATCTGGATTCAAAAAATGGATATCCAATCCAAAAACTATATAAAATCTAGATTATATTGAAATCCAGATTCAATAAAATGGATTTTAAAGGTTAAACCTGTCGAATTTCAGTCTAGGTTGAGTTGATCCTATTTAGCCAAAATTTTTTCGAATACGCAAAAATTTTATCAAAGGTCGAATTCGACCAAATTTTTGTTAGGGTAAACTCTTTTGAAATCGACTGAATTTCGTTCGAGTCGAATTGAACAAATTTCGGCTTAGCTTCGAGCACGACTGACTCAATTGAATTTGGATCAGGATCAACTTGACTGAATTATAGTAGAGACCGACCTTTCTTGACCTTGAGCCTGGATCAGTCCATCTCGATCTTCGTTCTATGCTAGTACATCTCAACCTTTATCCCAACCCAATTAGGAATTTAAATTGAAAATTTGAATTGAATATTTTATATTTTCAATATTTGAAAATTTGGATTTAAAGAATGAATGTTGATTCCAAAAACTATATGAAATGTAAATAAGATTGAAATCCACATTCAATAAAATAGATTTTAGATGTCGACTCGGCCAAATTTCTGTTTAGGTTGACTCGACCGTATTCACCTTAATTTTGGTTGAGATCGGCTAAATACGGAAAAATTTCATTTGGGGTCGAATTCTTCCAAATTTGGTTAGGATAAACTTGACTAAATTCGACAAAATTCCGCTCGTGTTCTCTCGGTCGAAACACGACCATGGACAAGTTTATAATATTCGGTCGAACTTCGGTTGGGACTAACTCAGTTGAATTTTGACAAGGACCGACTCGGTCGAATTTTAGTCAAGACTGACCCGTCTCAACCTTCATCCTAAACAGGCTAGTATCTGCCATCGGTCTAGCCAAATTCATCTCGACCTTTACCTCAACTCTACTAAGAATTTAGATTGAATTTTTTGGATTTTCCGTATTTGAAAATCTTGATTCAAAGAATAGATATCAATCCAAGTATTATATAAAACCTAGATGGGATTGAAATCCAGATTAGTTAAAATGGATTTTAAAGATCGACTTTGCTAAATTTTAGTTGCGGTCAACTCGAGCGTAATCGGCAAAATTTTGGTCGGGGTAAACTCAACTGAATTCCCCAACAAAATTTCTATCGGATTGACGTGACCGAATTTCGACCCTGACTAACTCAATAGTATTTGGTCGGGGCTGACTTAATTGAATTTTGATTCGGTCAACACTAGTTCATCTTGACTATTAGTCTAACCCAACCAAGAATGTATATTAAATTTTTTGGATTTTCCATATTTTTTGAATCTAGATTCAAAGAATGGATAAATAATCCAAAATTTATATAAAATGTAGATCATATTGAAATTCACATTCAATAAAATGGATTTTACATGTCGACTCGGCCGAATTTCGGTTAAGGTTGACTCAACTATATTTGACCAAATCTTGATCGGGGTCAACTTGGCTTTTTACGCCAAAATTTCGTCTATGGCCGAAGTCGGCCAAATTTTGGTAGGGGTAAACTCAGCAGAATTCGAGCAAATTGTGGTCGGGTCGACTCGACTGAAATCAAGCAAAATTAAGTCATGTTGACCTGACCAAACTTCGCTTGGGATGACTCTATTAAATTTCGATGATGGCCTATACGACCGAACTCCAGCTTGGATCAACCAGTCCCAACCATTAACATGGACCAACTTGTCTCGACCATCGTACCAGATCAGCCCATTTCAACCTTCGGTCTAGGTTACTCCATCTCGACCTTTAACCTAACCCAAGTAATAATTTAGATTGAAAATTTGGATTGAATTTCTTAGATTTTCCGTATTTGAAAATTTGGATTCAAAGAAGGGATATCCAATCCAAAAATTATATAAAATCTAGATTAGATTGAAATCCATATTCATTAAAATGGATTTAGAAGGTCCAATCTGTCAAACTTTGGTCAAGGTCGAGTTGATCGTATACGACCAAATTTTGGTCGGGACCATTTTTGTCTGATACACCAAAATTTCGTCAGTGGCCGAATTAGGTCAAATTTTGGTTGGGATAAACTTGATTGAGTTCGATTAAATTTCGGTTAGGTCAACTTGATCGAATTTCGGTTGACCTCAACTTGACTGTATTCGGCCGAACTTCGGTTGGGGTTGACTTAATTGAATTTCGACCAGGGTCGACTCAACCGAATTTCAGTCGTTACCAACCCCTCTTGACCTTCGATCTAGATCGGTCCATCTCGACCTTCACCCAACTCATAAGAATTTAGATTGTAAAGTTTGGTTGAATTTTTGGATTTTTATATTTGAAAATTAGGATTCAAAGAATGCGTATCTAATCCAAAAATAAAATTATATAAAATGTAGATCAGATTGAAATCCATATTCAATAAAATGTATTTTAAAGGCCGACTCGATTGAATTTCGGTTGAGGTCGACTTGATTGTATTCAGCCAAATTTGGGTCGGGATCAACTCCATTGAATACGCCAAAATTTCGTCTGAGATCGAATTCGGCCAAATTTTGATAAGGGTAAACTTGGTTAAATTCGATTGAATTTCGGTCGGGTCAACTTGACCGAATTTTGACCGGGGCCAACTCGACTCTATTTGGTTGAACTTCATCCATGGTTGACTTAGATGAATTTTGGCCAAGGCTGACTTAGCTGAATTTCAGTCGAGACTGACTCGTCTCAAGCTTTATGTGGACCAACCTTCTCGACCTTCGGCCTGGACCAACCCCTCTCGACCTTCGATCTGAACCGGGTCATCTCGACCTTTAGCCCAACCCAAGTAAGATTTCAAATTGATAATTTGGATTAGATTTTTTGGATTTTCTATATTTGAAAATCTAGATTCAAAGAATGGATGAATATCCAATCCAAAAAATATATAAAATGTAGATCAGATTAAAATCCAGATTTAGTAATATGAATTAGATTTTTCGGAAAATGGATCTTAAAGAGATTAGGTTAAAGCAAAAGTGGATTAGATTAAGAAAAAGTGAATTTTTTTGTCCACCCTTTTGTTCTATTGCTCATCTAATTGAAGAATTATTAACTTTAGGAAAAAATTATTTACTTGAAATAATAGAAGGATAAGGCTTTGCCTACGTGAAACCTTTTTTTTTTTAATTTTTATGATAGTATTATCTTTAATCAATTGTTTCATTAGTTTCTAATTCTCCTTTTTTATAATGGTAGAAACATGGGTGTTATCGTACCTGTGTCTACATTTTTTAAATTTTAATAAATCGAGACTGAAAGTAACACGAAGAAGTACATGAATATTAGCGTAAGAATTATATGATAAAGAAAAAAAAAGAGAAAGTGAAACCGATGAAAGTTTGTTTTTATAAAAGTTTAATATAACGGTTATTATTAAAAAGTGAGTTAGCAATATTATAAAAGGTAAAATTGGAATTATAAAATATGTAAAATGAGTTCGATGTCATCCTTAAAATTACACCCTAATTTTAAACCAATTGTAACCCTAAATCAAAAATATTTAATAAAAATGTGAATTTTAATAAAAATATTATAACATTTATATAAAAGTTAAATTTCATTTCAAGTTGGAGAGGGACAAAATTTCTCAATTTAAAAAAAATGGAATTAAATTGAACAAAAATAACGAATATAGAGATTAAATTGAATATAAAACATTACTCTGACATATGGCATGTTGTTGGGTTGACACGTGAACATTTTTTTCATAAATTAAAAAAAATTAAAAAATAAATTAAATTAAAAAAAAAAACACGAAGTGACATGTCATAGTCATTGTTCATTATCGCTAATCATTTAAATGGAGTTAACAAAAAAAGGACCAAATTGAACAAAATTCCTAAAAATTAGACTCTCATTGAACAAAAAAACAATTTTAGGACTAAATTGACAAAACTGAATGAAAATAGGGATCAAATGTGGAATTTAACTTTTGTTTAAAAATAAATATTTATATATTTACAATATAATCCTAATATATGTTGTATATTGAAAGTATTGTATTGTAAAGTTTTTGTGGATGTTATAGTTTCTCTTGACTAGAATTGGTTACAACCATGATATTAAACACGAAAATCAAAATATGTGAGAACCTTGGATAAAAATCACTAGGCCAAAAGCTATGACCGGTAGTCAAATGCAATTAGGAGGGTCAAAGTTAGCCAACCTAGCTCACATGGGTTGGCTTACCACAGTTGAGCTAAAGAATAGCCAATTCAACCCAACTCATTTTTTGATGAGTCAGAAATTTTGCAATCTTGTTCGACCCACCACAAGTTAGTTGGTTATTGGATTGACTCAGTTACAATTTTTATTTTTTTTGCAATTTATTTAGTATATTTATTGCATTAGAATGAGAGTTAATTGACTTAATTTATTTTTTATAATAGTTGATAAAAGTGTTTACCTAAGTCTCAAAATATTAGTATAAAGATAATAGTTAAAGATTAAAGTATAAATGTATATAACTTAACAAACAAATTAATTAAGCATTCAAACTATTCAAATATTATTCAGCAACATTCTAGCATTTAAAAAAATGAAATTGTGAGCATAATTCAACCCAACTCATTTTTTGATGAGTCAGAAATTTTGCAATCTGGTTCGACCCACCACAAGTTAGTTGGTTATTGGATTGACTCAGTTACAATTTTTATTTTTTTTTGCAATTTATTTAGTATATTTATTGCATTAGAATGAGAGTTAATTGACTTAATTTATTTTTTATAATAGTTGATAAAAGTGTTTACCTAAGTCTCAAAATATTAGTATAAAGATAATAGTTAAAGATTAAAGTATAAATGTATATAACTTAACAAACAAATTAATTAAGCATTCAAACTATTCAAATATTATTCAGTAACATTCTAGCATTTAAAAAAATGAAATTGTGAGCATATATAATTACAGGTATTAAATAGTTATAACAAAAAAATTTAAAAAAATTATAAAAAACTGTTGGTGGATTAAGTAGGTCAATCCATCTCAACCCAGCTCAAATTAGTTTAACCCGTGAGTTAAGTGAGTTAGGTTTAGTTCAATCTACTTTTGAAAAAATTAAATTTTTCTCAACCTAATCTATCTCAAACCCGTAGTAAACTAGATTAGCTCAGAAGTTGGAAGCCATTTTGACATATCTAGATGTAACCCTAATAGAGCATAATGATCCAGGGGCTATGATTCAATTGATACTCAACCTCCTTAACCTCCGTTACAGAAAAATTGACGTATCCTGCAACAAGAAAGTTATTTCATGCTTATCTAGCAAGCTTTTTCTAATGGTGGTATATTGTGTATATTGTTTCTAGAAACTGAGAGGGAGATGGTTAAGTCGTCTTACAATTTGTTGCAAATCAAGAAATTTTTAGTAGGAATTTTTGTGCTGGTACCATATTATAACTATTTGTATTAAGGATAAATTTTAGAAATAGACTTTATTTTTTAAGTACATACGTGAGTTTTATTTGGTTTTCTTGTGTTCTTATTCTATTTTTAAAATAAAGTTTTAATATATTTGATGGATTACAAAGTCTGAAATTAATTGAGATGTTATAGTTCACAATTTTGCATGCAATGAAATTGTTTCTTTTAAAAAAAAAACAAAGAAAATATTAAAAAGAGAATAAAATATTGTAATTGTTAAAAGATTCCACCAAACAAAACTCTTTATATAGCCAAAAGTGACAGCAAGTTTGAAATCCACCGATGTGGGACTGCCTTCCCGGCGGTGGTCCTTCTGGTGTGATGCCATTTCTGCATGGTGTGATTCAAGGTTTAGTCTAGGGCATGGTACCCATTCCATTCTCTATGCATCAGAAGTCAAGGATTTTAATCATACCAGTATCAAAAAATAGACCTGTGGAGAAAGAACTCAGAAGAAAGCGTATATTCAAGACAGTGCCTAAATCAGAGACAGCAAAGGAAAACAAATTAAAAAAAAAATCTTTTTGTATATATTTGTGTTCGAAGTTTTCTTTGTATATATGGTCTGTGGACGGTGGCACTCCGACAGTATTATTGTCTTAGGTATTGAGGTCCTTGTCAAGAGTGGTCTATGTTGCTGACTTAGATATATAGGTTTATAGTGTAAATACACCTTTCCAGTAATTAAGGTTGTTTCCTATGCAGAGTTAGTAGCAGATACGATGCATGATGATGAGAAAATGGTGATAATGATGAGAGAATAATGAAATTATAAAGTGTTGTTCCACAGATAGCCGCAACGCAAACGCATGCAATGCAAGGTATATGGTTTGTGTTGGTGAAATGAAGGACGGTGGAAGGTTTGAAGAAGTAGTTTCGGTGTGATGTACGATGGATTTGGACGGGGCTTGGTCGTGCTTGAAAAAAGTGGCTGATGGAGAAAGCAAGCAAAAAGATAATGGGGTCACAATGGGACGACTAGGTAAACAGGGGAATATATAGACTATAGTGCCTTAGCTATGAAATCCACGTTTAACAATTTAATTAGTTTTTATAGTTGTATTTTTCTTTTCATTTAATTTTACGCTCACAAACATTTATTTTCGGTCTTTACATTCATACTAGGTTTAACTTTATGTGTATGAATTAAAAATATTATTTTTATAGATATTATTATGCAGATAAAACGACAAATTAAACTTAGAATAAAAAGTTATATCTATTTCACGGAAATGATAGAAGTAAAGTTATAAATAAGATGGGTGAGATAAAAAAAAAAATTGATTAGAGGTATAGAATATATACAAGTAGAGAAAAAAAAATAATGTGAGACACATCAAACATATCGTGCACATGACATAAAAATTTGTTAATAAGCAGCAGGAAAAAATGAAACAAAAATAAAATAATTTAAATGTATGTTACACCATTTTTTTTTCTTAAACAACATTCAATTTTGTTGGAAGTCTCACATCGACTAGAGATAAGGCTAATTCAGAATATATAAGTGGGTGCAATCCTCACCTTACAAGCTGATTTTATAGGGTTGAGTTAGACTTAAAGCCCACTTCTAACAAATTTGCTCACGGTGAAAGTTTATGTTCTCACGAGTAATCAACATTTATCTTTATGTTATGTTCTTGATTTTGAAGGTTTTATATATAATTAATTATCATGTTTACACTCATAATTACATTTCCTAAATTAAGATTTATAGTTCCTTACTTATTATTTGGTGGATTTTATTAACTATTACTTTAACTTTTGTATGTTTAATCGTTATTATTTTTAATGGAGCAACATACTCTTTGAACTCCATATGTCCACTCAAAACGCAGTCAATCTACTTTCTCATGATCAAGTTGTACTAGTCATCTCTTAACCTGATCTATGATCCTCTCGACTTAATCCAATATCTTATTCACTAGAGGGGTGCCTCCAATTACAGTCCAACACTCAAGTAAGATATGTACGTACAATAATAAATGTGGTAAAAATGGAGTGAACAGTCATACATCATTAATAGTCCCTTTTTATATAACTATTATGGGTTTTTACTTGAATGAGTCTATGTTGGCTAGGTCAAGCTTATCTTTTGCCATCTAATGTATTCTAATTTTTCCTTAATCCTTGATTAACTATGTTTGATTCTATTATCATATTAACCTTATTTGGCATATTTGATTCGAGATGATGTCGTCCTCTACGACTTACACCCTATAGGTCCCATTTAAGGCAATGCCACCATGCTCGGTGTTTAGTGGTCTGAAGTTTAATTTTGTGCAAATGAAATTTGATTTCTTTTACCTCTTTGCTAGTCCTCCTGTATGGTAGCTCTCTGATCCCAAGGATGCTGAAGATGATGGGACTTGAAGTAGGATCATAGGAAGATTTAGTTGGTCATGATGGCCTCTCTTACGTAAGTGGGATAACGTGTAGAACTGTTAGATTGAAATTGATCTAATGATTAGTGTGGACTAGAAATAATGGGTAGGTTCTTCCTTTATGTTATAAGTTTGTTGTCATGGACGTTACTTTTATGGTACTGATAAGCAAGATATCCATATGTTATATAGTGGTTCAACGACTTTCAATTTGCTATGCTTGCATAGCCTTCTCTTTCTGACTCACCGAATATGTCGCCTGCGAGGAAGGAGACATTCGGTAAGTTTATAAGGCCCTCATCAAGGTTTTATAACAATGATAATGTTGGTTCCCCTAGTACCTCGACCAAAGAGAGGGTCAATGGTACCTTATGTTTTCGTAGTGGGTATAAGTAGGAAGACCCTAGAGTAAGGGAATATTTTTTTACCGATGGTCATTCACTATTAAGACTTTCGGGGATAATGTTGATTTTCTTAAGGGTGATGAGGATTGTGATATCATATCAACCATTGAGGTTAGTACAATACATAATGTTTGTCATGGGTGAGAGGTTATCCTTTAAAGTTTGTTTTTTATTTATCTGGCTTTAATAAGTAGTCTTAACATTTGACTCCCTTTTGATAACTTGACTTTGGAGGTGTTGAGGGTTCTGAAAGCGGCTCCGAATAAACTTCATCCCAACAATTGGGCTTCTCTTCGAGCCATTCTCCTAACCAAAATGCCTTTGTGGAAGGATCTTAGTCTCACCTTCATGTAGTATCTCCTTATTACCCTTTGTTTATTTGCCTTTTGTCTTAGCTCGCATAGCTAATCTAGATTGGTCAAGTGACATTCTTTGTTATCTTGCTTTTCATATTGCATCTGCTGAGATGATGGTTCTCCAATTTCAATCGAGGTCATGGTGGTTGTTCCATACGTTAGGCTATAAGGAATTTCTTGCATGGTGGATTGGGGGTGCACTTATATGCACAAAAAACTTCTAACAATTCTTCTAGCCATCTTCATTTGGTCGTATCAAGCCATGAGGAGATGTTATGCAATTGTTCTTGCTTAGTGTGCATTACTCTGCAATGTTTGACATGGTATACACTTATTAACATACTCATCACAATCTACCTTCATGGTTTACCAATAGTGTCTGACTCTTAGTATTCGAATAACCATGGTTCTTGCCCCAAAGTGATATTTGCATATTCCCTCATATAAATCTTTTACACTAATGCAAAATAGAATATTAGAACATGCTATTAAATGGGTTATAGAGGAACCGATGTAATGCAAAATGTGTTGACAATTTTGTAAATACTGAAAATTATATTAGATCGGTTGTAGTGGGAATCCATCTAATAATTACATATTAGATCAGTGATAAAAGGAAGTGATCTAATATGTTAACATTAGATTGGTTAAAAAACAATTGATCTAATATGCCTTCTTCTTTACCATGCGTGAAACCCATTTTTCATTTTTCACCAAGTACCTTCTTTTCTCACAATGCAACCCTCAAGTTTTTCTCACTCTTCAACTCTCTTCTCTCTCATTTTCGAAACCCCATCTTTGAAGCCCCAAAACCTTATTTTTCAAGTCATCCCTTTCTCATTCATCACAAATGTTGGTCTGCCTTATCTCCACTATCGTAACAATGCTAGCTTCATTGTCAATGTTGTCGCCACCTTCAACTCATGTGCCTTACCACCTCAAACGTCATCGGAGCTCCACGAGTCATCACTAGAAGCATCGAAAAACACAACTTGTGAGTCAGATCGACAATGAGCCACTACAGCACCATTCGAGCGCCACCTCGCAAATGACCTACCTGGACCCAAAATGTAGTAAAGCAGTGTCGTGCCATCATCAGCCTTCGTCGGAGTAGACGCGAGCATCATCATCAGCCTCTGTAAACCATTGTAGTAGATTCGCCAACAATGCAACAATACGTAGAAATCACTTTTGAAAATGCTTTTTTTTGTTAAAGGTATTAGATAGGTTGTTCCATAACTGATATAATATGTCTTCAACATATTACATCAGCACATATTACATCGGTTGTGGAACTGATGTAATATGCACTCGAGAACCAATCTAAAATACCTATTTTTCACTAGTGTTAGTATGTATTTTTCATTTTCCCTACTCTATACTCAATATATTGATGCACCTATTACAATGAAATTATTGGTTAGATGTAATTATTATAATGTCAAAAAACATATATGGATATATCACTTACATGACTTAGAGTTGTATGACTAAAATGTTTAACATAAAAATCCCTTAAAACTTTGTAATGTTTCTAGTAACCAAATCATTACTCAATCCTAAGGATTAAAATAATTAATTAGTCCCTGTATTTTAAAATTTTTTTACAATCTAAATTGCATAACAATAAAGTATAAAACTAGACAAAAAAAAAACAATCTAATTCAGTAGTGATTAAACTAAATCATATATTTACTCCTTTAGACCTAATTTAAGTTTAATTTTTTCTCAAAATTCTAATATTAATAGAAAATAATGAATACCATTTAAATGAAGACATTCATGAATTAGTCATGATTGAGACCCCAAAATTAACCATGATTTTAATTTCAACAATATAATGAAAATATAGAATATTATCTCAATAATGTACATTTATAAAAGGGGAAAGAGATGGTACATTTTGATCATAGAGAAATTTTCACCATGATATAATGTATATGTGGCATAATATAAACCAAAACATCATTGTGCCACTATTCCTATCAATATTTACAATAAAAGTACAATGAAGAAAATGAAACAATGTTGTTAAATTACGTCACATCTCATACGTCAAACATAAAAGGGTAATAGTTACTTTGAGTGACATTACCACTAGTGCAAAAATAACATTTTATGACTGAAATGTACTTAAGAGACACTTTCTATATCAGTTCTAGTTATAATTGGATTAGTAGTTTCTTATATATATATATATATATATATATATATATATATATATATATATATATATATATATATATATATATATATATATATATATATATATATATATATATATATATATATATATATATATATATATATATATATATATATATATATATATATATTAATTTTGGAAACATATATTTTCACTTCACTTTCCCACACATAGTTCTCTTTTCTAGCTTTCATCTCGCGCTCACTGCTCTTGGTCTACAAAGTGATCGTCTGCCCCCTATGACTGTTGTCGCCGACATTCCCTGGTGTTGCAATAGGGACAACGAAGACAAATGGAACGACGAAGACATAGGTGTACGAGCTTCCACAGGCAAGAGTTCCACAATCTACACGATGTTAACAAGGGCAAGCATTGGAAAGGAGTAGCCAAGGACAAATCCCACTATGAAGTGTTAGGATTATAGAGGGGTTTCACTGGAGAGATACAACACCAATAAGTCCTGAGCTCAACCACATAAGGCATTGACACCACTCTCAACCTATACCTTAAGACAATGGATTTATGGGTCTTTATTCTTATATAGTGCTCTACTTTCTCATTTCTAGCTAATGTAGGACTTAGACTCACATTTGGATTTCTAACAATCTCCACCTCAAGGGTGAGTCCCTTAAACCACATTGGTACACTCCCCCTCTAGCGGAAGCATTCCCAACCACGAGTACTCCTTTTTTTGCCCTTTTTTGTACCATCATTTTTCTTAACGAGACACGCTTATCTGGAACCCTTGCCAGGAAGACTTTCAATACTAGGACCATACTGCACTCTTTTGATCCGGTTTAACCATCGGCTTTGATACCACTTCTTAGGATTACAGAGGGGTTTCATTGGGGAGATACAACACCAATGAGACCTGAGCTCAACCACATAAGGCATTGACATCACTCTCAATCCAAAACCTTAATGGTGTGTTTGGATAGGGTATTTTAATGAAGCAATTCATTTTTATGAAGAATTTAAATTTCTTTGTAACGAAATGCTTTGTTTGAAAAGAGAAATTAAAAAGCATTTCAAATGCAAGCATTTTTTTGAAGTATTTCAATTTGCCAAATTAGTAGAAATTCAAATACCCTCAAAATAGGTGAAATTTGAAATTCTTCTTATTCAACCTCACACCCAGACCCAGATGGGTCGGGTGGGCCTAACGACCCAGACGGACCGAGCTGGCCCGACGACACAAACAGGTCAAGCGAACTCGACGACCAAAATAGGTTAGGCGGGCCCAACAACCCACAAAATTCGGTCAGGCCCAACCACCCACACGGGTCAGGCAGGTCCAATGACTCATACATGTGGGGTGGGCCCGATGACTCAAACGGTCTCGGCTATCTAGACGGGCCGAACAAGCTCAACGACCTATATGGGCCCTATCGGCCTGCCGATCATACAAGCCTAACCGACTCGACGACCTAGACGGGACCGACCTACCCAACGACCTAGAGGGGCCCTATCGACTTGAAGACCCAAGCGGTACTGACTGGCCGACAACCGAGCCAGGTCGGCCGGCCCAACGACACAAATTGATCGGGCAGACCTGTTTCCAAATTTATCATGAACTCAAAACATAATTAAGCCTAAAATAAATATTGTTAAAATAAAATTTTATTTCACAACAAATTCAATTGTTTTATTCAAACAATAAATTGAAATGCAAGGTATTTTAATTTATTTATCCAAACAAGTTATTTAGAAAATGAAGGGAATTTAATTGCAAGTAATTCAAATACAAATCATTTCAATTTCTCAGCATTTTTGAAATGCTTCATCCAAACACAAGGTAAGGCAATGGGTTTATGGGTCTTTATTCTTATATAGTGCTCTACTTTCTCATTTCTAGCCAATGTGAGACTTAGACTCACACTTGGATTCCTAATATGAAGAAAAGCATTATGACACGTATGGAAGTGTGGCGTGACAAGGTGTTTGGGTGCGACGAGTTAATGGAAAGAGGTAGTACGGGAAAGGCGAATGTCTTGCTTGAGCGCGAGTGCAACAAGACTGAAGAAGAGAAATGAGCTAAAGGAGTAAAAGTGGAAGGTGATGGGGGTTCTCAATGATGGAGCGGGTGGGAGCGCACACCGGATCAGAGTTGAGTCTATTCTACGAATCGCCAGGGTCCCACGTTAGACTTATGAAGACAACGAGAGTGAAAAGCAAGTTCATATTCACTATCACGTCTAACACAGACACTTTCTATACCGGTTGTGGGACCAGTATAGAATGTCCACTTTCTATATCAATTCTATAACCGGTATAGAAAGTGGAAATTTTCTATATTGTCTATATTTTATGTAATTGATATAAAAAGTCTTTTTCAACTAGTGTAAAGTAGGATATATTAGCAAAAGTACCACCATACATTTTTTTTCTTTATGTCGGGTTTTACTTTAATCAACATCAATTCAATGGTGAAAGATGCATTTCACTAGTGAAACTAATAACTTATCCTTTAACATACACTTTTGAGCACACCCATTGGCGGAACTAGGTAATGACAAGGGGAGCCACGGCTCCCCCATTTTTTTTTTTTTGAATTTTTTTTACATATATTTATATATTTTTTAAAATTATATTATATATTATTTATATTAAGATTATATTATGAAAAATTATAATAAAAGATAAATAAATTTTTTTAACGGAGACATTAATTTATAAAAGAGATTAGGTTTTTTTTTATTTGATTATAAAATCTTTCTATCATGTAAATTATTATGAAAGTGTGTGAAGAGAGATAAATACAAATTCTTGCATGATCTCTCACATATCAAGGTTAGTATCTTATTATGATTTATGTATCGCTACCTATGGTATTTTTTTTTTTAATTTTTGAATTTATACAATATTGCTTATTTAATTAAAGTAGTATGAGTTTTGTTATGTTTTGCATTGTGATAATTGTGATTTGTGAATATAAATTTTATTTTTTCTAAATAGGCGAGTGGTGATAAATTTATATTAGAAAGATTATGATAAAAAGTAAATTGATTCCTTTTTTTCAAAGAGGAAGATTTTAATAAAGATGAAAAAAATGCATTTACGTTAACTAAACTTGAGAAATTTAATAAGAACCAAGAATTTAAGACAATAAAAAATAAATCTCTAAAGTTCTCAGAAATCAAATTGATGAGATACGAATGACTTATCTAAAATGGTATTCATGGTTTGGTATAATGATATAATAGCATGATATAATAGCGAATGATAGTAATATTTTTTTGAATTCTACTATTATGTGTGTTTGTTTTAAGGAGAGGAAATGAAGAGAAAAAATGAAGAGTTTTTCTTCTAAAAAAAAATTATATATAACAAATCTAATTTGGCCCCCCTACATTTTTAGTCCAAGTTCCGCCACTGAGCACACCATCTATTATTAAACTTATTTGGATTTTTTTATAGGTCTTACAACTCATTTAATCTCATGGTTTTATAGTTTCTAAATAAATTTAATTACAATGTGGTATGTTTTAAAATATGTGTTATTAGAACTTTAATAGAAAATTTAAAACATCAACTTATCAAGGAATAAAAAAGTCAAGATCTTATATTAATTTAGCCTAAATAAATGTATTACATCTAATCCTAAATCACGAGTTGTGATTTTCCAATATGTCAAACAAATACATGTTGGATTGAGCGTTTATCACTGGGCCAAAATTTATAGCTATTAGTCAATACGCAACTCTTTCTACTTAAGAGCGTATGAGCCCAAACGTCATGATTCGATTGTGACTCGGCCCACCCGGCCATTGGCGAACCTTCTGCTTGACATAGGGGAGCCACGACTCCCCCAATATTTCTTTTTCATTTAATTTTTCATATATATTTAAATTATTTATTTCATATTATTATATTATTTATATTTAAGTTTTTTCTTAAAATCTCATGTATACTTTCTCTTCTTTCTCTTCTTTTTCTCCTTTTTTTTCATTTTTCTAATTTGTATATCCATCTCTCTTTCATATCTATTATTTATATCAGTTCTTACCTTCAATATCACTTCTTTTTCAAAATAAAATTACACCACAATAAAATTGATGAGTTAAAAAATATTTTAGATCAATTAATTTATTCTTTTGAACTGGTTTATTTTGTACTTTTTTAAGCATATGTTTTTTTTCTTGCATGTGATAAATTTATCTACTGTGTATTGCTGGGTAGTGACAAATTCATATTTTTCTAAATAGGTGAGGGGTAGTAACTTTATAATAGAAAAATTATGATAAAGAGTAAAATAATTAATTTTTTTTAAGAAGACATGTACATCAATTAAACTTGAAAAAATTCATGAAAATCCAAAAATTAAAGATTACGAAAAACAACTATCTAAAACTCTCAGAGTTACGTATAATGAATTTGAAAAAAATTTAATTTGACACCCCTAAGTTTTTTTTCAAGTTCCGCCACTACACCCGGCCTCTGCCACGGGACAATTGTTGCCACCCGCAACAATACAAACCGATAAGCTTTTAGTATTAAAAAAAAAAAAACTCACCTTATTATCAACAACTCAATTCTAAAATGTTTCTCACTAAAAAGACAAGTTGTGAAGCTAAAGTTAGATGGTAAATTTTGTCCAAATCTTAGAGAAAGATAACACATAATGGGTAATACCTTTTAGTGAAGAAGAGGTCAAGAAAGCAATTTAGAAATATCAAAGTGATAAGAGTATGAGACTGAATAGTTGTAACCACATTCATTAAAGAATTGTAGAATCTTTTTAAAGGAGGATTTCATTAATTTGTGTCAAATAATTTCACATGGATGAACTTATTTAAGAGATGTATGTCATCCTTTATAATGTCGATGTCTAGGATAACTAACTCTCCCATTTATATCAATTTGCTTCATTATAATGTTAAGAATAAAAAAAAATCACCCAAAATCATCAACAATAAACAAAGTGATTTACCAGAGATAAGTCGTTGTGACAAAAAACAAAAAATATCTAAAGTTTAAGATTGATTATGAAGGAAAACGATTTAATCACTTGAAACTTTATCATTCATGTTGAGTGTAGATTTTAATGTAATGAAAAGTAAGTAACTTGATTATTTTAATGAGAACTCAAAAGTTGAATAAAAGAGGATCTCTAACATGATTTTTGTTTATAATTATAATGTAAGGCTTGAGGGATTGAATGGACGAAACTTAAGGTTTTCATGGAAAAAGGGAAAAGTCAAGTTAAACTTCTTCAAAGTCTAATAATATGGTTAAAAAAATCATTACAAGACTTTTCAAATTCTTGGAGTTAAAGATCAATTTTTTCAAAATTATATTTAGATATATTTGAGTAAATGCTACACAAAGTGAATGCCAAGGGTGTTAGTTGCAATGTATTGAAGATACCCTTCCTATATTTTTGTATAGGAAAAGAATATTGAGGTTGAGGAATGAAAAAATTGTGAACATTTCCAGGTGAGTGGAATCAAATGATATTGATCTTTTTGCAAGAATGCTAACATTTATGTCTATCTTCTTCCTATATTTTCTCAACATACAAAATTGAAGTTTCAAGGAAAATATAAAGTATTCAGAGTGAATTCATGTGGAGAAAATAAGATGAAAGAATGAGAATGGTATGGGTTTGGAAGAGAAACAATTATGCATTAAAAAGTCATGGGGAAATTAGGTATCACACTTTTTTTGTGAGAACATTTTATTTCACTTGGTTCTTTTATAATATTTGCTGTTTGTTTTGTATTTTTATATGATGAAAGTAGAATTTCAAATTATTGGCGGTAACAATTGTGAAAGTGGAAAGTCATGATGACAATTTAGAAATGTTGAGAAGATACGAGAAGATAATGATAATGTTAGAATAAAGTGTTTCTAGAAAATTTCAATTACTGTGCATGTAATACAAATGTTGTAGTATTTTTTTATTGATAATTATTAATTATTTATATTCTTGACTTTATATAATGTTTTTTAGTGTACAAACTGTACAAATTTGTATTTTATAATATATATATATATATATATATATATATATATATATATATATATATATATATATATATTCAAAAAAGTAATCCTGTATAGAATCCTCACTTAATTAAAAGCATCAGTCTTACCAAAACAAATGAATAGAGAACAATGAATACTGTAAATCATATATTAAAATATATTATATCTACGTCAACTTTCGTAGTTTTATTAACCAGTAATGATTTATGTATATTTTTCTTTAAATGATCTAGAATATCAAGTTTTCAGACGATCTTGTATACTCAATTTATTACTAAAAGTGATAAGTTAATAGATAATAAGTGAATAATTGATTAAATAGTTTTTCTAATAATATGATTACCTACATAATTGATTATTTATTATTATTATAGTCTAATTTTTGTTGTTGAAATATTTATAAAGGAGTTGTGAAACCTGTTATAATATATATTTGTTTAAATCCGGGTTTTAATGGAAAATTTGATACGAATTTATGGAATTTTAAGAATTGTATAATTATAATATATAATATTATAGATCATATACTTAAATTATAGAATAAATGTTAGAAATTTTATTAGATATAATGTTATTTTATTTTATTTATATATTTTATATATATATATATATATATATATATAATAAAATATAATAGAATATAAAATATTTTTCATATTTCAATCTTGTTTTACTAATAATAAAATAATAGTTAATTTCTAAAATTGAAAGAAAGATATTTTTAAAAATAAAAATATTTCCTAAAAACTAATTTAAAAAATATTTATATTAAGTAAATATTTTCAAAACAATGGTCATATAATAAACCATCTATTTTCTAAAAAAGAAATGAAAAAGCAAGTTGTCTGATTACAAACGATTACAAACAATAAGCAATCATGGAGGCACGAAATCCAAAGGCCAAGGTCTACCTCTGAATGATCGTCAGGACTTGGTGATTATTGCTTTGTTGAAGCAATTCAAACCATAGTCCATGCTAATTATTGTTCGAGAATACATAGTTGATGAAAAAGTCATTCAAATATAATCTTATAGAAGAGATCGAATAATCCATGAATGAAGTTGTGTTATAGAGATCTTATCTTGAATCGAAGATAGTGAGTTTGAAATTGATCTAGATGAAGTTGACTAACACAATGTTATCTTCAAATCATTAGATAGTGTTATTAACCTTTATGTCAATATGAACGAGTTGAAAGATTTTCCTTATTTATCATCTGATCATTTAAATTGTAAAGCCCCTTTTCTCACTGCCTTAAAGGTTTAGAGCTTGGCCTTTTAGTGGGCCTAAGATCAGCCCACTTGGAGGCTTCAGGACCTTAAGCTACCCTTTCATTTCCCATTCTGCTTGTACTTGGCAAACAGCTCACTCTCAAACACTCTCTCTTCGTTACAGAGCTCTGTTAGGGTTTTGACTTCCCTCATCTTCAAGCTAACTACTCGACCTTTTTCCTGTTCCACTATCCCACATAAGTTCTTTTAGCTAATCTTCGTTCTTTCCCATCTTGTTTTCGTGAGCCAACAAAGGTTCGCCATGATAACCTTATTTTGTCTTTGCTTCACTTATTCCAGCTCACAAATATGCCTCTAGAGCTGTTATGCTCAGCTGGTTGGGTGTACGAGTCTTTGATAGCCTTCTTTCAAGTAAGGGAAGCTAGGGTTTTCGATTAATGTTTTTAGTATGCTTTTCTGAGTTTAAGTCATATTCTTGAGGTGTGCTCGCGATTTAATTGCTTGGTATTGGTTAAAATGTGATCCTTGGTGTTGTTTCTGCGTTTTGCACGAGTGAGCAGTGGTGAGCACTGGTTTTCTCGCCCAAGCGAGAGTGTCTCGCCTAGGACCTTCTGCTCGAACTGTCACTCAGGCGACGGGTCATCGTTTTGAGCAAGGTGTAATCTCGCTCAGGCGAGGAGGTCTCGCCTGAGCGAGAAATCGTAGAAGCCATTGTTCCACTACTCGAGCCCTCGCCTAAGCGAGAAGGGGCTCGCTTGAGCGAGAGGACCTCTCTCGCCTGAGCGAGACTAGGACATGTTTTGTGCTATAATGTGAATGGTTTATTGATGTGGCTGCTTGCTGGCCTGACTTAAATGCTTTACTAGAAAAGTTTGATGGATGATACCGTGATTTATGTATGAGGTTGAGATGGGAATAAGATGTTGCTACGTTGTGTATGAGTTGGGAGGTATGAGTTCCATCTTTGGTTGTTTAGATGCATACACAAATCGACATGATATTAGTATTTATGGAAACATCCTGATTGGTTGGTGAAACATGTACAAAGTATGAGTAGGGCGTAATTCCATGACTCTTGTAGTGAGGGCTCATGGTGGTGCCTCATCTAATGGACGTAATCCCATGGACCCTCCTAGTGAGAGTTCGTGGTGCCTCATCTATTGGACTTAATTCCATGAACCTCAGGGTGAGAGTTCATGGTGGTGCCTCAACATCAGGACGTAATTCCACGAGGATATTGTGGTGGTGTCTCAAGGCCAGGACATAATTCCACGAAGGCCTCGTGGTGGTGCCTCACTACTATGACATAACTCCACGGGTCTAGTGGTGGTGCCTCATTATACGTATCCGGATAGTCAAGTCTTGGAGTCTTAAATGGTTTGGTATTTTATGTGTGGATGTCTGTTATTTATGCTTGACTATGAACTTGCATGTTAAGTGTTATGAATATAAGAATCTTTTACATTAGCTTACCCTTTTGCTTGCTTGTATGTTTGTGTGTGGTTTTCTCCATTGCGATGATCATTAATCTTATTGATGTGAGCATATGTGAGAACCCCTGGCAGTGGTAATGACAATAAGGATGCTGCAACTTGATAGTTATGGACGAGTATGGGGCTCACTCTAGAGCCCTCAACTGAAGGAGATTTATTAGTTTATGATTCTCTTGTCCTGGACAAGACCTTGCACTACTTTTGGAACTATTGTACTTTCTGTTAGGTAGTGTGGTACTGCTATTTTTGTTAAGGACGTGTTTGGTGTATTGTATACCTTCATATTCCAAATTTCGTACTTTCTAATTATTTATGTATGCGACGTTTTGTTAATTTGAGGTTATACATTTTTTTTGGGACGTTACATAAATCAAGCTAAGGGTGTTCTTTACCTTCGTCGCATCTCACAAAATGGTTTGTCGTAAATCACACTGAACGAATAAAACATAGTCATCAAATGACTTTATGTGATTTTTTCTAAAAATAAAGTTAGAAAATTATTGATTTGAGAATTTTTTTCTTCGTCAATCGTCAATTACACGTGAACGAATAAAAAATAGTCATTAGATGACTTTATGTGATTTTTTCTAAAAGTAAAGTCACAAAATTATTGATCCGAGGATTTTTCCTTTCGAGATGCGAATTTAGGTAGGATGCGAACTAAAATGAGTATGAACTTAAACAAATGTATACTTTACATAACAACAAACATTTTTTTGCAATTTTAAAGTGTTATATTATATTCATTGAACATAGGTTATATTATAACATTGTTTTTGAAAAGAAAATAGTCTTGATCATGGATTTTGCATCAAGGTCTTTATCAAGTTGAACTAGAAGTCTTTCAATAGTGATATACAAATGAATTATGCTTTAAAAGAATGGTCATTGTTGCTTTATATGTATATGTGATTTATTTAGACTAAATTGAATGTAGATATTGATCAACTAAAAATTCATGTGATTAATACCTTTTCATTGATAATATTCTTTTATATTCTTTTAGTACTTTCTTTAAGACTCTAATATTTCACATAAATTTTAATGTCAACACGATTAAGAAATAATCTTTTACACAATTTAATAAGAAAGTTACACTTATTTTTCCTAAATATATTCTAAATTTCATTTACTTTTCTGCTTTTAAAATTACCATATTCCTTCCTTAAATGTTTATAAAATAGCCAATATAGGCTTTTTTTTAATAAAATGGTACTCATCTTTCTTATACTTTTAATAAAGTTAAACTTATCTCCCGTATTTATTTAAAAATAACATATTGAATAAATATATATATATATATATATATATATATATATATATAATTGAATAGTTTTTGATTGATTCTTTATTGTTTTTTCATATAAAAAATGATTAGTTATAATGGTTATTTAAAATATATATATATATATATATATATATATATATATATATATATATATATATATATATATATATATATATATATATGTGTGTGTGTGTGTGTGTGTGGTCATAATAAGATCTTAATATCATATATACTTAGTAGGAAAATAACTGTATAATTTTTTCAGAAAGATACATGAACAAATGTTTGTTAGCATAATTGAGTAAACATTAGACGATGTCACATTAGACAATTCAAACAATTTACTACTGAATTATCTAAACTATATTAATCATATAGAAACCTCTTAGATAAGATATACTGAATCCAACTTCATATATTGGATGTAAGTCTTTAAAAAGTGAACCATCTAAAACATTTAAATGTTCATTTTCAATACGTTATCTTGATAGTATTTTTTTTTTATTCTTTTGATATTATTTGCTTTCAATAGTAGTATAATATTACACTTAAATTGTCATAAGGTGATTCAAGACAATATTTATAAAATTGAAAACGCACATTTATTTTCTTATCCTTGATTTTTACTCATCCACTTTCCTCGTAATAATTTTCGGGTCATTTCATATCTCATCATCACGAGACCATCAATATTCTTACCTGCATTATGTCTCCTTTTAGCTTTGTTTCAGGTTTATTCTTACCTAAGAACAAATCACGATACATATTTGTTTAGAAAAAAGTATTTTGATTGTTCAGTGTAACTGAGTTAAAATATGCTTTTCTAGTAGAAAAAAAAAATTCAACATTTAAAAATATATAGTAAAAAATATTTTTTTTATTAGACAGAAAGACATTGTTTTCCACAAAAGAGGCGGTTTGGTGACTCTGTGGTGGGTCTCTATCATTGGCTTGGTCTCTCCGTCCATGCATATTACAGCTTCTTCTCTCTCTATTATTGCTTCATATAATGAAGGTTTCTATCAACGTCCCATCGGTTAATAATTGGTTGAACCATCAATTATATATGATTTTATTTCTTGTATATCTAGATATATATTAGAATATATTTTAAGCCATTTGATTACAAAGGTTTAGTTATCTCGAAATTTAAAATTATATATATATATATATATATATATATATATATATATATATATATATGCACCCTATGTTTATCACTTTGAGTTGCATTTTCTTGAAGTTGGTAAAGAGATACCAAGAGAGCAAAGAGTAAATAATAAATTGGTTTCATCTACACAAATTACATAATGATATTTTGATTTATTTTTTTTTACTTATTTTTAATTTATCACTCTAATCATCTTTATACTCTTATGAATAAAAGTAATAAAAATAATACATACTTTCCATATTTATTTTAGAATAAACAAAATAAATTTATTAATTAAAAAATTAAGAAAATGAATGTTCTTAACATAATAATTTAGAAAATAAAAATGATAAAAAAATACTATATTTAAAGAAAGAAAAATGTTACACATCGTAAAAATTAGATTTTATGATAACTTATCATGATAGTTATAATCCACTCGCTGTAAGTGAAATAACTTTCTATGCCGATTATCACTAGAACCAACATGGAAAGTGGGAGCAGTAACAATTTTGTAACAAAGTACAAGACTTTTCATGCTTTACCTAGAATTAACATAGAAAGTGAGAGTATATATTACTTTTAATTTAAAATATAGATACTATGTCAATTCTTCGCTATAACAAGCATAATATTTTTAGTTTCTCCTTCTCGCATTGCACTTCACATACTCCCAACTTTCCTCCTCTATGCACTCTCTTGCTCTAGCTCTCACAACTCTCTCGTTTGGTAAGTGCGGGTGTTTTTATGTCATTTAGAGTTTTTTTTTTCATTCCTATTGCGCATCTTTGAGAATCTTTCCCTTCACATACCCAAATTTGGTTGTACATTGTTGATACATTTGGGTATTTCCTATCTTCTTCCCCACACGCAAAGGCTTCCCCTTCCTCCCTCCACCAATGCTTCTTTCACCTTTGCATATGACTTTGTACCTTGTTGCCACCACTAGTGTTTCAAAACTGCTACCAAGGCCATCAACGTCCTTCTTCAAACTAGGTCTCCCTTCTAGATCCACAACAACATTAATCACGAGCTCCTCATTGGCGACCCACGGGACTCCAAGCCTTATGTGCAAGGCGTGAAGGTGTATATGTAAGTTTGAGAATGGTAAAGAAAAATGCGGTAAAAATGAAGAACGATAGAATTGTGAACATGTATAGAATTTGTGAATGAATGTAGAAAAATGAAAAATCGTGGAGTGTGAGACTTTATATGCCCGATTGTGACTATAATCAAAATAGAAATTGAAATTTTTTTTATGTCAATTATATATATTCTGATCCCACAATTGACATAAAAAATATTTTCTAACCTGCATGGAACGCACTAGTAATTTTTATTAATTACTTAATAAAACATGCTATATATTATTAGCAATTATATATATATATATATATATATATATATATATATATATATATTACTGTAAACTATTGGTTGGTTGGAGTGTATTACAGTCATTTTCACTAAGAGAAGTGTGAGGGTCTTATTTGCACGCTTTGAGTGACTCTTATTAAAGTGAGTAATTTATAATGAATGTAACTATGAATGAGAAGGTTTTGCTGAGTGGAAGAGTGAGAATTCATATTTTATAATTATCAATATTTGTCACCATTTGTACATAGACATTTTGAGCCTGGAACGTCATTTTTGTTTCACTGATATGTTTTCAATTATTGATTAAAAAACTTCACTAAAGAAAGAATAAAATTAGAATCTCATCGTAAATAAAAGAAAACATAATTAATTAAATTAAAATAAATTTATTGAAGGCAACTAATTAGATTTTTCAATAAAAATTATACAAAAAATCTTAAAATCGAAAATGATAGTCAATATTTGATTTAATAATGAAAAACATAAGAAAATGAATGAAATAATAAGTTAGAGTTGAAGTCTTTGTGAGTTAGTTTGGTATTGGACCACTGAAGACCTTCTTTTTAAGGTGGTTGACCTCATGGGGATATGTCGGTCTCATTATGATATCGAGATCGACACTGTTTTGTCTTTGTCTACCAGATATAGTAATTTAGATTTTCTTGGTTTGGATATTATGGTTTCTGGAAAAATTAACTAACCATGACTCTGAAAAATATTCAAATGCTAGAAAAAGAGTGAGAACACTGTAGCAAATGCGGCTACAGAGCATAATTCTGCTTCAGCTATACATTGGAAAAGAGAAACGAAAGTTTCAATGATTGAGACAGAATGATGGATCAATCAAAGTCCAGTAAATGTGGGGGCATAACAAAATCATTTAACTTAATTTAGTTCATCTTTTTGTTTTCATTCTAATGGTGAACATAAAATCTTTCAATTTCGAAAAATATAATATACTTTCGTTTAGGCATTTCATTATTAAAAAATAGTAAACAAAATTTCATCTGAAGCTCACGAGCTTTGATATGGTTAATATCCTTTTTTGAATGTAAAAACTAGAGTTGAGTATGTAGCATTTGTCAGTTTAAGTCTTTGTCTACGTAAATTGAACATAAAAAACTAAATTGCTAATAAAACACACACACAAAATTAGAAATATTTTTTAATTTTATTAATACACTTAATAACTTTTAATTTAAATAAATGAAAATATTATATGTAAAAAGTAAACTTAAACGTACAAAAAGCAAATAACTTCAATCAGAAAAACATATTCTGAAATAGAAAAGATTTTGACGTTGATGTTAACAGAAACTTCATTTTTTTAATAAACACAAAACAAATTTAAATATATGTTTCGTTAAAGATAAATGAATATATAAAACAAAATTGATAATACTAAAAGAAATATTCACATAAAACTTAAATATTATTGCAATTAACTTCATTTTTTTCAAAAACAATAATGAAATTAGGAAGAAAGAAAGAAATGTCAATAATTGTTGCAACTTTAATCATTGTTACAAGTACAGAACTACTCATTCATAAACCTAAATTATGCAAAATATATATATATATATATATATATATATATATATATATATTATTCTGAATTTTAAGTTTTTTGTGATAATATTATTATTGACCAATTATTGTATCTAAGATATTGTTATGAAGTATGAAATTTCGTCATTGTTTTGTTTTTAAAAGATGTCATGGAAGGTGTATTTCAAATGTCATAATTACTAAATTATTTGAGATTATTGAGCGTATCAAATCAAATCCCTTAGTTGAGAAGAGAGTTTTCGTTTCACATACATCGTTAATTTTCTGACATCAAATTCGTTGAGATAACATAGTCAAGTCAATTACTATATATGAGATATTGTCCACTTTAGAATTTAAAGTTCTTGTCACAGTTTTATCTTTAAAAGATATTTCAGAATATTAAAGAAAATGTATGAAAATTACCCTTAATCTCAAGTATTAAAATATATGAGAATATATATATATATATATATATATATATATATATATATATATATATATATATATATATATATATACGGTGAAATTAATTACTAAAGTGTGAAAGAACTTGAATTAGTTAAAAAATAGTGAAAAGGAAAAGATTACACTTTTTTTAAAATTGAGTACACTTTACTTTTGTCGTCCTTAAAAAGCTACATCAAACTCCCATTTATACATATTTTTTACTATAAATTTCTTCCTACTTGAAACTTGCCAGATGTGGAGATACTCATAACCAGCAACTTTTGGTTCAATCTAAATAATTTATAATTTATGCATATAAATTTTTCAAATACACGACTCCTGATTTTAGTTTTTAAATGATAACTTCTCTACCATTGTATCCATAAATTAGCCGAAATGAAGGTTTACCTTTTCTCTTTTTCAGTGCATTTAATTTTTGTTTATTGTTGATATATTTGATTTGTTGTCCTTTGTTTAACTTGATATTTTCTTTTTAGAGATGTTATTTATCTTTGACTACTCAAACATATAGTATCGGTAACTCTCAACTAAATATCATTGTCGAAGAATTGATCTTCATTTTCAATTTGTTTTTACCCTTCTCAATTTTTATGTATCACTAACAAAAGATGTTGCCAAAAAGATTATTTTTGAACACTTCAAAAAAAGTATTCTCTTATTTATCAATATTCATTTGTAAAGATTTGATCACAACCAAAATAATTGTCAAAAAAAGTTAACTTTTCATTCTTCAAAATTATCGATTAACATAAGATTTCAATTAAGATCAAACATGTCTTCATAGTCCCAACCAAGAAAAAGAGACTTCATATTCATGAAACAATTTTATTAACTCTTATCAAAAGTCATTCTTCAATAGTTTACCAATATTGGTTGGCCTTTTGTCATCTTATGTATGACCCTATGAAACCATTCTTTTCTAAGTTGCACATTATAATTAAGATGTGATTGAAGCACTACAAAAATGGATCTTGCATAAATCTCAAGAAGCACATTGAGGGCTATTATTCCCTATATCCTATATGACATTTCATTAAAGTCAAACACAATAATATTGTGAGGCACTAAGTCTTCCACCTTTTTTTCAAACCATTGTGCATAGTCTTTGGACAAATATCGATGGTATTAACCAAGATTTTATCCACTTCCAATCCCTCGATTTCCATTAGTAACATCAAAGATTTAAGATGCAATCTAATTTTCTTATAAGAGGAATCAATGTATTAAACATCATTGTTAGGTGAAGTACACACAACTTGAGTTACCTAAATTGCTTTGGGATTTAATGTTGATTTATAATAGATTTCTCAATAATCATTCTTTCTTATTTGATCAACTTCAATTTTGATGCCATATTATAAGGAAACTAGTAAAGCCACTCCAACTTTATTTTCTAATGGCTCGTCATTATACTTAAGTGTAAATTATTTTTGTTCATCAATCAAAGATTATGCAAAATCAACCTCAGCCACCTGACCCATAATCTTTTGATTTCTTTTCTCAAACTTTCTTATTCTTTGGAGTCTCATCCAATGGATATTTCATTTTGTTGTTTTTTACTAAGGTGGCCCAACTTAATACATCATTTGAAATTTTGAATAGCAGGTGCTCTTACAAGGTGCTCTTAAAAGATTGGAACCCTCTTACTAAACCACTCAAACTACTGACTGATGTCCCAAAATATTTTCTCTAAGCTCATTTTCTTAGTCCCTATGGTCTCAGTCTTCGAATGGGGTACTTATAGTGATACACCGATGGTTAAGTTAGTATTTAAAATAAAAATGTAATTTCAGCTTGAGATGCTTATCTATTTATAATATTCCTAGTGGACTTTTATCTTTACGAACTATTAGGGGAGGCCCAAGTATTCTCTAATCACGATTTTGGTGTTATTTAGATGTAATTTTATTAATAACATGATTAACTTATAATGGTATTAGATGAATATTGGTTCGATCGTATGTTATGTCGAGCTAGCTCAGTCTATATTATGATCTTGAAAACCTTAGAGTATAATAAGGACCCACATGTCCTCCTTTAGAAGCTCTATTGAAAAGCCTTTGACCTACTTCATTTTCCACCATTCTCTAACTTGAAAGTCTTTATTATTGATTGATCAAAGATTGTGATGCATCTTGGGCACAATCACATAGTTACATGTTTTACAATAAATTTCCTTCTCAACTTGCTCAAAGTCCTCAATTTCTTATTTAGAATCTTCCTTTGATAAATCTATTTTCATAGGCATTGGGTTGATGTCACCATAACATCTACCATCATAACTTGAAGAAAGCTAACAACCGACATAAGTTTAATGAAAGTCAAATATGTTTCTTATAATCATTTGAGAGTGTTTGGCTATAAAGCATTTATTCACATCACTAGAGATGAAAGATCAAAGCTTGATGAAAAGTTTAAATAGTGTATCTTCCTTGGCTATGGTCGGGATGATTTTGGTTACAGATTTTGGGATCTAGTTGATAAGAAGATAGTTAGAAGTCGAGATGTTGAGATGTTGTTTTCTTGAGGACCAAAGCATTAAAGATATTAACAAGAAAGAAAAAGCAAAAACAGGTTACTCATAGGTTGATTGATGTTGAGCCAAAACCTCCTACCACAGATGTTGATCACGGGGGAGATGTGAATACATTCGGAGAACATTGAAAAATAAATGGGTGTTCAAATTGAAATCGGAGGAGAATAACTCATAACCAATGTATAAGGCAAGATTAGTTATGAAGGGCTTTAGTCAGAAGAAAGGAATTGATTTTGAAGAGATATTTTCTCCCGTGATTAAAATGACTTTAATTAGAGTTGTACATGGCTTGACAACTAGTTTAAGTTTAGAAATTGACTAACTTGATGTGAAAATTTCTTCATGGTGACTTGGAGTAATAGATCTATATTGTACAACATGAAGATTTTGTAGTCAAAGATAAACAAAATTGTGTCTTCAGATTGAGAAAGAGCTTATATGGGCTCAAACAAGTTATAAGGTTGTGGTATAGAAAATTTGATTCCTTCATGATGGATCACGGGTATGACAAAACCTCTTCTGATAATTATGTTTCTGTGAAGAAATTTCCTAATGGAAAATATATTATTCTCTTCCTCTATGTTGATGACATGTTGATTGTTGGTCATATAAAAAATGGCATTCAAAGTTTTAAAAGAGATTTGAGCAAGTCCATTGCAATGAAGGATTTGGGTCTTGCAAAACAAATCCTTGGTGTGATGACAAAATTTTTTTATTATTATTATTATCCTATAATATACATATAAAATTTAAAGGCAAAATTATACATAAAGTATTCACACACACACACACATATATATATATATATATATATATATATATATATATTTACATTACTATATGCATCTTATATTTACACCGTTTAGTACATATTATATTTCCTATACTACAAGGAGAAAAAGTATTATTTATTTACAGTTTTTCCCTTATATACTGGCTTTCAAATAGGAGGAGGGAAAAGGTTATGGATAGGGTTCACTTGGACTGTTGGGGGTAAATAAAAGGTAACTCCAATTTGTCCTTCGATGACAATCGGCGCATTCGGAGCAAAGAGAAAAGTAATGGTAGAGTTTCCCGTTCCTTGAAATGTTACGGAATTGTTTACTACGTTGGTTTGCCATGCATTTCCCGGGAAAACAGCCACAATGTCGACAAAGAAGGGATCAGGCATGTTGGGAGCAGCCATCTATGATAAGGTTATAAAATTTTATTTTTCACACATAATCATCAAATAGGCAAGTGAGACAAATATCACATGAAAAAAAATACAACATATCATAATAAAATAATAATGAAATGAAAATTCTACCAATTCCATAAAACTGGATTTTTATTATACTTTTATAAAGATATTGATTAATTCTGTAGTGACTAGTCAGTATAAATGAGCTCATGGCCAACAAAGTAACTCAAGAACATCTCATCTTGAGTAATACTAACTCGTTTAAATCCCCAAGGCCATACCTCCAACTACAATAATTAAATCTTCATTTATCGTAAATTTTATTTCAATATTAACCATTTAATTATTTAATTAAATAAACATGATTGATGCGTAATTAAAAAGAATATATATATATATATATATATATATATATATATATATATATATATATATATGTATAAGTAAAAAAAAGGGACCAGTACGTAACTGGAGATATAAATAAGTAAATGAGAGTAAATATAAATAGGATCAGTACTCAACTACAGATGAATATAAATAAATAAATAGGAATGAGAACTAAATATAAATTAGAATGAGGTTAGGGACACCTCACTTAAGGCAAATATAAAGATAAAAATAATTATGAACAAATAAAAAATATATATAATTAAAGTAAAAAGATAAAATGATAGACGTGTCCTTCCCTTACCTTAATTATTGTGAAAGATATATCCCAAAGCTTTGTGAATGTTTTAACTTCTTCTTCTATTTTCTTCACTGCCGACTTATACTCACAAACTCCTCTTCTCCCTTTTTTTTTCTTTGATCTTACTGTCTCTGTCTCGTTTCACTACCACCACTCCTATTTATATTATGCACCTAATCATTACATTTAGTTTATTTGGTTTGTAACACTGTTCAATTATGTTTTCTTCTTTCAAATTCTAGTTACCGTGGTTTGCTATGGATTAAGTTCTCATTTCAATGTTTTTTTAACCTGTAATTTTACATGCATTTATTAGCTTCTGATCTCGTCTCATGACTATTAGCTTCTGATCTCATCTCATGACGTGGAATAATGAACAGATAATGGTGAAGGGTTTTTCTTTTTTTTTCTTTTCCTCTCTTTTTTTTATAACCTAATAATATGTTCAGTTTACCTAACAATATGTAAGTTCATACTTACGTAACTTAAGATATTTATTTTACGTTTTTTTTTTGTAAAAGTATTTTTTTTATTAACATTCTAAAATATTTAATATTTTTTTTATAAAATTATCAATTATTTGTATATTTTGAATATTTATAATCTTTACATTCATATCTTCATAATTTATTATAATAATAATATGTATATTATATATATATATATATATATATATATATGTATATTTTTGTAATAATAATAATAATAATAATAATAATGATAATATAAAATGCTTATAAAGTAATATATTATTTATTGATTTATGGATGTTACAATTCTTTCCTATTAAAAGAAATTTCGTCCTCGAAATTATTTATTTATTTATTTTTGAAATAAATAAGGGTAAAGGTTTGTTATTTTCTCTTCTAATTCCCATGTAATATCTCCATTAGCTTCATTCCACATGACCTTCACTAGAGGGATCTGTCTGCCTCTCAATTCATTGACCTTCTTGTCCATAATCTGTACAGGTATTGCGTCAAATGTAAGGTTATTCTTTAATTGTACTGTATCAGGTCTTATCACATGAGTTGGATCAGAAATATATTTTCTTAATTGAGACACATGAAAGACATTATGGAGATTGGAAAGGAAC
Organism: Vigna unguiculata; assembly: GCF_037176805.1. Taxonomy (NCBI): domain Eukaryota; kingdom Viridiplantae; phylum Streptophyta; class Magnoliopsida; order Fabales; family Fabaceae; genus Vigna; species Vigna unguiculata. The sequence continues at coordinate 5,329,930 of NC_140799.1, forward strand.
GGAGGTAAGCAAATTTGATACACAACATGACCTATTTTTCTAAGAATTTGGTAAGGATCAATAAACCGGGGAGTGAGTTTCTTTGATTTCATCACTCTACCAATTCCAGTGGTTGGTGTTACTTTCAAGAATACATGATCACCTTCTTGAAATTCAAGAGGTCGTCTTTTCTTGTCAGCATAACTTTTCTGTCTACTTTGAGTTGCTCTCAATTTGTCCCCGATCATTATGATTTTCTCTGTTGTCTGTTGAATCATGTCAGGACCTAATACTAAATTCTCACTGGTCTCAAACCAACACAAAGGTGTTCTACATTTCCTTCCATATAATGCCTCATAGGGTGCCATACCTATGCTGGAATGGAAACTGTTGTTATAGGTGAACTCAATCAAAGGCAGGTATCGATCCCAACTATCAGAATTTTCTAACACACAAGCTCTCAACAAATCTTTGAAAGATTGAATGGTTCTTTCAGATTGTCCATCAGTTTGGGGATGATAAGCTGAGCTAAGGTGAAGCTTGGTACCTAAGGCTTGATGTAAACTTCCCCAAAATTTTGAAGTAAATCTAGGGTCCCTATCAGATATAATACTTATTGGAACTCCATGTAACCTGACAATTTCTTTTATGTACAATTCGGTCAATTTTTCCAATGAATACCTAATGTTAATGGGTAAGAAATGAGCAGACTTTATTAACCTATCCACGATAACCCATATGGAATCAAATTTCTGAATGGTTCGTGGGAGGCCAACTACAAAATCCATTGCTATACTATCCCATTTCCATTCAAGTATATCTAAGGATTGTGGCATTCCTGCTAGCTTTTGGTGTTCTATTTTAGCGTTTTGACAAACTAGACATTTTGCTACATATTGTGCCACTTCCTTCTTTATTTTGGGCCACCAAAACATTTTCTTGAGATCTTGATACATTTTTGTTGTGCCTGGATGTATGCTTAATTTGCTTTTATGTGCTTCTCCTAGAATCATTTCCTTAATTTCCTCATTATTGGGTACACACATCCTGTCCTTAAATCTCAAAGTTCTGGTTTTATCTATGCCAAAATTCTCCCCACCTCTTTGACTTATCAATTTCTTTTTCTTATTAATGAACTCATCACTTTCTTGTGCCTCATGTATTTGCTTTTGTAAATTGTCAGTGATCTGAATGGAGTTTAATTGCATTTTATCATGGCTTATGGTGATTGACAAATTCATGTCTCTAAATTTTTCTAACAAATTCATTTCATAAATCATTAGTGAAGAGACATGTAAAGATTTTCTGCTTAAAGCATCTGCCACTACATTTGCCTTTCCTGGATGGTAATGTAATTCAAAATCATAATCTTTCATAAATTCCATCCATCTCCTTTGTCTCATATTTAATTCCTTTTGGTTAAACAAGTATTTGAGACTCTTCTGATCACTAAAAACTTCAAACTTACCACCATAAACATAATGTCTCCATATCTTAAGTGCAAAAACAATGGCAGCTAGTTCTAGATCATGGTGGGTAATTTTTCTCATGTGTTCTTAGTTGCCTAGAACTATATGCGACTACCCTTCTATCTTGCATAAGAACACAACATAATCCAATTTTGAAAGCATCACAAAATATAACAAAGTGTCCAGTAGGATCAGGTAATGCTAAAACATGAGAAGTGGTTAATCTTTTCTTGAGTTCTTGAAAACTATTTGCACATTTTTCTGTCCACACAAAAGCTTGGCCCTTTTTGGTGAGTTGGGTTAAAGGCAAAGCTATTTTAGAAAATCCCTCAATGAATCTCCTATAATATCCTACCAAACCGAGAAAACTATGAATCTCAGTCACTGTTTTTTGTGGTTCCCATTGTAAAACTGCTTCTACTTTGGTCGGATCCACTAACACTCCCTTAT